>NC_136061.1:703041339-705441339 GCF_964261635.1 Lissotriton helveticus
TCTGAGAACACAGTTTTAGGCACAGGTCATATCCAATGCACTCTACTAAGAGATGCATTGAGCCAGAAAAACTACAGATAAGCGTATTTGCACTAAATTTATTAGAGCTGATGAAGTCACAACCCCATCATTGACCAGCTAATCTCATAAATAGAAGTGACTTTACACACACTTTGACACAAATTATATCTAATTTTGTGAATGTTCATTGAAAGGACAACAATAATCCATGCTAGTAAAAGCTAAAAGCATACTTAATAAATCAATGGACTGATTAGTTGAATCATAGAGATTGCTCAGTAATTCACAAGGACTGCAAGCAGCACCGTACTGCCCCAGTATGAGATTATTTATATGTTATGCTTTTAGAGCAGTGGTAATGAATTATTAGCAACTAACATCCGATGCAGTATCTAAAAAAAACTAAACAGAAATACCCCATTTTTAGTATTTAGTATTTTGTTCCTGTTTATGATGAATCGTATTTATGATTTCAGATTTACATGTTAAACTTAGCATGTTGCTCTCCAATTATCATTTTGTTTAATAGCATTACAACTTTGTGCCTGAAGCACGCTTCAAGTAACAAAAACACGTTGAAATGTAATTTACTGGAATACAAATTAGTGTTCAGACAAATGAAGCAGCAAATACATATTCTTACAGAGCTGCATACACTCTCCCTGTTCCTACTGCAGAGAATCGACTGGCGAAGATTCCTTCTGCGCTGCTACATTTGATGCCCGCCATGTTTTCTAAATGTAGGTCACGCGGAATTAAAAATTAAATACCCAGCGCTGCTCTACAAGCTGAATGTTACTCTTTCCTGCGATAGCAATCTTTGTTCTGTTTGAAAAGCCTCGAATGGCAGTGGATGTATTACTCGGTTAATATACGTTAAAAAGGCTTTACCTTTTCAAATTATATGAATTCAACGTACCGCGGCCCCAGGTGGACCGGCACTCTTTCTGCGAAGATACATTGTCGATTAATAATTATTATTATTCTTGCAATACACACGTTAGACAACACTATCAACGTCGTTGACTCATAACCACTTCCGAAATAAACAAAACAGTGTTAATCGAATGTAGCACTTTCTTCATCACTTAGAGCATATTTGTTTGCTATTAAATTGACATGCTGCACAAGAGGGCTCTGGGCTCTGCTGCGCAGGAAGAATTATTCTCATGAAAACATAATTTCTGACTAGTTCCTGGAGTGGTTGCGATTCATGTATTAAACCTAGGCTGAGTGGTGGGTTCGTATCCCATGCCAGGATGTTTGTGTAAGCAGGAGATAACAGGATACTGGGAGGCGGGGTGTTTGATGCATAACTCTGGACCATGTTCTGCAACAACTGAGCCTTTGCACAGTTCTGATTTTGCATTACTTTGATATAAATGTAATAGCTCCTCTTTATTGTCTCAGATTTGAGGCTTTCCTATAAAATAGAAACTGCTTAGAATCTGCGTGAGGAAACCATCCAGCCTACTCCAGGCCTGAACACCCCCTGCCGCCCCTCCTCCTAACTGAGGTATGGTGGACCGGGGCTAATTCCATCGCTGCTCTGCCAAGGGATCTCACTCTTCACAACCCAGAAAGCATCCCAGAGGCAGCAACATACAATGTTGAATTCCCCTAACTAGCACGAGGAGGGCTTAAATTCAGTAAAAGACGTAGAAGTAAATATTATGGTTTATTTCTTTACTACTAAACGCATAACAGCAAAGAAAACAGGAATGAAAGTAACATTTAATTTTTACCGAAAGGAAATTACTTCAAACAATATCGCGCCCATATTAAAAGTGACCTGCTAGCAGGCGCAAGGGTCTTGCAAATAAGCCCTGTGGTGTGAAATGGGATAGACGCAGTGATCCCTCCAATCAGCATGCGGTTCGTAGGCCAGAGCTCCTACCTTGCAAAATTGGCTTCTCCTCTATGAGTCTCAGGAACACCATAAACTGCAGCAGAAAAAAAGGAAATTGTCCCTTAAGCATCAGCAAAATACTCCAAATAAGAATATTTTGCAAGACCGAAGGATCCATAAGACAAGTTCTAATCACATCAATTATATTTTGTACTACATCAACGAAACTGTGTTAACAAGTTCTAAATGTGGGAATTTGCGCATTTATTTATTTAGTGTATTTTATATAGCGCGCAGCTACCCCAACGGGGTGTCCCGGCGCTACTGCACATATACTGAGTTTTACGCTGGTGAGTTTAGCAGAAAATAAATGTTTTTAGTGCTTTGCGAAAAGGTGGCTCCTCCTGAATTTTCCGAATGGAATTAGGGAGTTTGTTCCAATGAGAGGAAGCACATACCTGAAAGGTTTTTCCCCCGGAATGTACCTTTTTGAATCTAGGGGTAGACAACAGTTTTTTTTAATTGGATCGAAGATGTCTGGCATTACTGTATGGGCGAAGACAGGAAGAGAGATACGCAGAGCCCTTACCTTTGATAGCACGATGAGCCATGGTGAGGGCTTTAATTCTGCTCTCTTTTGGACTGGTAACCAATGTAACCTACGTCGATGTGGCGAGATATGCTCACGTAAAGAAAGGCCACAGACTAGCCGAACGACTGCATTCTGGACTGTCTGAAACCGATGGCAGAGCCCAGAAGCAAGTCCAAGATACAGGCCGTTGGCATAGTCTAAACGGGATGTTATTAAAGCCTGGACAATGGTTTTCCTGGTGTTACTGGGGGGGAAGTTAATACATTTTTTAATCATCCTAATTTTTGAAAAACAGGCAGCGGACACCGTCTGGACTTGGTTATGAAAGGAGAGGTTCGAATCCCATATTACCCCTAGGTTTTTTACTGATTCCTTGGGGGAGGGAGCTGCACTAAAGTCTAGTGGCCACCAAAGGTTCGAGTCCAAAGGAGAGGATTGATGGAAAAAGAGAACCTCAGTTTTTCCTGTATTTAAGTGAAGGAAATTATTGTCCATCCAGCGTGCGATATTACGAAGACATTCTTTCAATGGGTCAAATGTAGTTTGAGTGGGAGCTTCATAGGAAAACAGAAGCTGAATATCATCAGCGTAGGAGGTTGCCTTGATTCCTGACTGAGCAATAAGCTCAGCCAGGGGGGAAAAATAGACATTAAACAAAAGAGGGCTCAGTGAGGAGCCCTGAGGGACCCCCCACTTTAAAGGGCGACTATCAGAGGTGTAGGGAGGAGTGAACACTGCCTGTGTCCGATTGGACAAAAAGGAGGATAGCCAGTCTAGAGCCTTGCCTTGAATACCTTTGGACCGAAGGCGGTCAAGCGCATGTTTTCCCCTTGCACGGCACGTCACATGGTGTTGCCCTAAACATAGCAATACTACATTCCTCCTTGAAAAATATAAAATAAAACAGAAATAGTTTGCTATTTCAAACAAATCGAACAATAGCCCAACCTCACACTAGCAGTGGAATGTTCAAGATTACTCACGAACACTGCAACCAGGATGGTTCTGGTTCAGTCACACACAAAGTCATTATACTGCTGGTGGGGGACAGGATTGGGCCGCAGATGCTATCGCTCATGGCCACTCCTGGATGAGTGTTCAGGCGAGGACTTTTCCAGGCCCAGCATGCAAGCCACAGCTTGACTCAGGTCACTGGACACAAGAGGCGGGCTGGAAGAGTTCTGTGACGGGGCAAGTAGTTGAGTTGGGATTGGGAACATTTCCCCGGGGCAGGCTTCGCCATCAGGGTCCTTGTCACTGTCATCCCTGCTGTCCGATCTGCCATCCGCAAGGGTGTCATCCGTTGGGTCAGCATCTGCAGCATCAGTTATGAAAAATTGGTGGGGGGGAACTCTCTTGAATTGGGAAATGTTCCTGGTGACACACTCCGCTCCCCTGTGTAGCAGTCACCCTCTGTGACAATCCAGGGGGTAATCTCAAATGGTGTCCAGAACTTGCCACCGGGATGGCGGTCTTCTCACCAGAACCCTATCTCATAGGGCAGAATTAAGTTCAATGTTTCGGGGAGGCGTAGTTGTAGTTACAGGCTCTTCTAATATAAGAGCGATTCAGTGGATTTGCCATGTCTGCCCATACTGGATGATGGGGAATGGTACCCATCATTGTCTTTCCGAAACACAGTTTGCTCGTGGGAATGCCTATTGTGGAGTGGGGTGTGAGCCTGTATTCGCACAGAAAGCTGAATATGGCACACTCAGTGCTGGTGTACTCTGCCACTGCAATTTGGATTACTTTAATGAGGATTCACATCAAGCGCTATGTCTCTCCAATGGCATGGGGCCAGCGAGGTGTTCCTGGAGCGCAGGTAGTCAGCCCACTCATTGCCACTGAAAGGGGGGCCCATTATCTGAGCGGATTTCTTCGAACAGACCATGGGTGGCCATGAGCTTCTCCAGCTTCAGGATGACCTCTGGGCAATAGGAGAAATCATTCACCATGACTAGAATGTGGGTGCCATTGGGAAGGCTGCCGAAATCCATGCTGACCCTTTGCCATGGGGAACTACGGCGGTCTTTGGTGATGGTGATGATGGGTGCTGGGCAGTCAGGCAGACTGGTAGCAAACACAGACATGACATTTCTGAACAGCAGCCTCCACCTTCTGGTCTAGCTCCAGGAACCAGACCTTAATCCTGAGTCTGTTTTTCGATTTCACAGTGCCTTGATGGGCTCCGTGTTATAGGAGGGCAGCTTTCTGTGTTACGCTTTCCGGCAGCACTAGGCACAGAACTCTCAGTAGTTAGCCCTCTCTGGTGACGAAAGTTCTTGGTGGATGTTGCTCAGCGATCTGAGTGTTGATTTGGCTTCCGTGGTGAGGAAGGGGGCTGAGTTCTGAAGAGGCTGCCTTAATGGCGATCTGCAGTCGGTCATCATGCTTGGTGGCTTCCACTACTTCCACGAAGGACATCACAAAAGGTTTGGAAAGGTCTACAATCAGACAGATGTACTCCTTGGTCTCCTGGGCCTCTGCTGTTTCAGGCAGGGTGGCTGGTCAGGCATGGCGGGATAGGAAGTCAGCAGGGTTCCAAGAGCCTGGACGGTTCTCTACTGTGAGATCGAACTTTTGCAATTGCAGTATCCACTTCTCTATCCTCAGGGGGAGGTTTTGCAGAGGCCCACCAGAACAGAGGGATCAATGGCTTATGATCCATGAAGATGGTGAAGGGTTGGCCGTATAGATATATGTAGAAATGCCTGCAGCCCCACAGTATGGCAATCTCTTTATGCTCAATCTGAGAATAATGCTGCTCGGTTGGAGTGAGCGTGTGGCTGACATAGGCAACTGGGACCCATTCATTGCACTCCTGTTGCTGGACCAAGACAGCTCCCAGTCCTATGGGGGTGGCATCTACCACAAGCTTAGAGGCTTTCCGGGAGTCAAAGAATATGACAGTAGTATCAGCCGTTAGCGCAGCCTTAGTCTGCTTAAAGGCGTTCTCCTGCTCTTCTTCCCACACCCAGGGACTGGAGTGCTTGGTGAGCTCTCTGAGAGGGCCAGTGATGTCCGTTAGATTCTGCATGAATCAACCACAGTACGTCACCATCCCAAGGAAACTGCAGAGTTTGGGCACTGAAGAGGGAGCTGGGGCTTCCTGTATGTCTTTCATTTTCTCTGGATCGAGGCTGATGTCTTTGTCTGAGAACTGGTACCCGAAGAAACTGATGTAATGTTGTAAAAAGTCAATTATTTCTCGATGGAGCATCAGCCAACACTCCTTGAGTCAAGCGAAAACCGCCTATTAGGCGAGTTAGGTGTTTTTCCAGCATGGAAGTGTGGACCAAGATGTCATTAATCACATTCAGCACGCTGGGGAGGCTGTGCAGAATGTTCTTAGCAATGTTTTGGAAGACTTCTGCTGAACTGGAAATGCTCAAGTTCAGTCGAGTGTACCTCCAGAGACCAGCATATGTGTAGAATGTGATAATTGGGCGGGAGTTAAGATGTAGCGTTATCTGGTGATGACCAGAACAGAGGTAATTTTACTGAGCCACTTGGATCCTGACAGCTCTCCAATGATTGCAAAAAACACAGTTGATGGACAGAATGTAGAACAATGTCATACATTCACCCTAGTACAAAGATCTGGGCCTAAATCCATCGTTTTTTTGCACTCCACACCACCCTGGGTTAGACACTGGCTATATGCAAATCACCTCTGACCCTGTGCCTCATGGGAACAGTCCAGTCCGAACTACCAAGCCATGTCTTTCCCAGACCGGAATCAAGCATCCAAGGACCGGTTCCTAGCTATCATCCTTCATCAGCTTGGATAGCTTAACTCCAGTGGTGTGGAGAGCCAGGTACTCACGTCTGAGCATACCCAGCCCTCTCAGGGTGAAAATTGCAAAAAACACAGTTGATGGACAGAATGTAGAACAATGTCATACATTCACCCGAGTACAAAGATCTGGGCCTAAATCCATCATTTTTTTGCACTCCACACCACCCTGGGTTAGACACTGACTATATGCAAATCAGCTCTGACCCTGTGCCTCATGGGAACAGTCCAGTCCGAACTACCAAGCCATGTCTTTCCCAGACCGGAATCAAGCATCCAAGGACCGGTTTCTGGCTATCAGCCTTCATCAGCCTGGATAGCTTGACTCCAGTGGTGTGGAGAGCCTGGGACTCACGTCTGAGCATACCCAGACCACTATGGGTGAAAATTGCAAAAAACACAGTTGATGGACAGAATGTAGAACAATGTCATACATTCACCGCAGTACAAAGATCTGGGCCTAAATCCATCATTTTTTTGCACTCCACACCACCCTGGGTTAGACACTGACTATATGCAAATCAGCTCTGACCCTGTGCCTCATGGGAACAGTCCAGTCCGAACTACCAAGCCATGTCTTTCCCAGACCGGAATCAAGCATCCAAGGACCGGTTTCTGGCTATCAGCCTTCATCAGCCTGGATAGCTTGACTCCAGTGGTGTGGAGAGCCTGGGACTCACGTCTGAGCATACCCAGACCACTCAGGGTGAAAATTGCAAAAAACACAGTTGATGGACAGAATGTAGAACAATGTCATACATTCACCCCAGTACAAATATCTGGGCCTAAATCCATCGTTTTTTTGCACTCCACACCAACATGGGTTAGACACTGGCTATATGCAAATCAGCTCTGACCCTGTGCCTCATGGGAACAGTCCAGTCCGAACTAGCAAGCCATGACTTTCTCAGACCGGAATCAAGCATCCAAGGACCGGTTTCTGGCTATCAGCCTTCATCAACCTGGATAGCTTGACTCCAGTGGTGTGGAGAGCCTGGGACTCACGTCTGAGCATACCCAGCCCCCTCAGGGTGAAAATTGCAAAAAACACATTTGATGGACAGAATGTAGAACAATGTCATACATTCACCCCAGTACAAAGATCTGGGCCTAAATCCATCGTTTTTTTGCACTCCACACCACCCTGGGTTAGACACTGGCTATATGCAAATCAGCTCTGACCCTGTGACACATTGGGAACAGTCCAGTTCGAACTACCAAGCCATGTCTTTCCCAGACCGGAATCAAGCATCCAAGGACCGGTTCCCAGCTATCATCCTTCATCAGCCTGGATAGCTTGACTCCAGTGGTGTGGAGAGCCTGGGACTCACGTCTGAGCATACCCAGCCCACTCAGGGTGAAAATTGCAAAAAACACAGTTGATGGACAGAATGTAAAACAATGTCATACATTCACCCCAGTACAAAGATCTGGGCCTAAATCCATCGTTTTTTTGCACTCTACACCACCCTGGGTTACACACTGGCTATATGCAAATCAGCTCTGACCCTGTGCCTCATGGGAACAGTCCAGTCCGAACTACCAAGCCATGTCTTTCCCAGACCGGAATCAAGCATCCAAGGGCCGATTTCTGGCTATCAGCCTTCATCAGCCTGGATAGCTTGACTCCAGTGGTGTGGAGAGCCTGGGATTCACGTCTGAGCATACCCAGCCCACTCAGGGTGAAAATTGCAAAAAACACAGTTGACGGACAGAATGTAGAACAATGTCATACATTCACCCCAGTACAAAGATCTGGGCCTAAATCCATAGTTTTTTTGCACTCCACACCACCCTGTGTTAGACACTGGCTATATGCAAATCAGCTCTGACCCTGTGCCTCATGGGAACAGTCCAGTCCGAACTACCAAGCCATGTCTTTCCCAGACCGGAATCAAGCATCCAAGGACCGGTTTCTGGCTATCAGCCTTCATCAGCCTGGATAGCTTGACTCCAGTGGTGTGGAGAGCCTGGGACTCACGTCTGAGCATACCCAGCCCACTCAGGGTGAGAATTGCAAAAAACACTGATAGCCAGAAACCGGTCCTTGGATGCTTGATTCCGGTCTGGAAAAGACATGGACTGGACTGTTCCCATGAGGCACAGGGTCAGAGCTGATTTGCATATAGCCAGTGTCTAACCCAGGGTGGTGTGGAGTGCAAATAAACGATGGATTTAGGCCCAGATCCTTGTACTGGGGTGAATGTATGACATTGTTCTACATTCTGTCCATCAACCGTGTTTTTTGCAATTTTCACCCCGAGTGGGCTGGGTATGCTCAGACCTGAGTCCCAGGCTCCCCACACCACTGGAGTCAAGCTATCCAGGCTGATGAAGGCTGATAGCCAGAAACCGGTCCTTGGATGCTTGATTCCGGTCTGGGAAAGACATGGCTTGGTAGTTCGGACTGGACTGTTCCCATGAGGCACAGGGTCAGAGCTGATTTGCATATAGCCAGTGTCTAACCCAGGGTGGTGTGGAGTGCAAAAAAACGATGGATTTAGGCCCAGATCCTTGTACTGGGGTGAATGTATGACATTGTTCTACATTCTGTCCATCAACTGTGTTTTTTGCAATTTACACCCTGAGTGGGCTGGGTATGCTCAGACGTAAATCCCAGGCTCTCCACACCACTGGAGTCAAGCTATCCAGGCTGATGAAGGCTGATAGCCAGAAACCGGTCCTTGGATGCTTGATTCCGGTCTGGGAAAGACATGGCTTGGTAGTTCGGACTGGACTGTTCCCATGAGGCACAGGGTCAGAGCTGATTTGCATATAGCCAGTGTCTAACCCGGGGTGGTGTGGAGTGCAAAAAAACGATGGATTTAGGCCCAGATCCTTGTACTGGGGTGAATGTATGACATTGTTCTACATTCTGTCCATCAACTGTGTTTTTTGCAATTTTCACCCAGAGTGGGCTGGGTTTGCTCAGACGTGAGTCCCAGGCTCTCCACACCACTGGAGTCAAGCTATCCAGGCTGATGAAGGCTGATAGCCAGAAACCGGTCTTGGATGCGTGATTCCGGTCTGGGAAAGACATGGCTTGGTAGTTCGACTGGACTCTTCCCATGAGGCAGAGGGTCAGAGCTGATTTGCATATAGCCAGTGTCTAACCCAGGGTGGTGTGGGGTGCAAAAAAACGATGGATTTAGGCCCAGATCCTTGTACTGGGGTGAATGTATGACATTGTTCTACATTCTGTCCATCAACTGTGTTTTTTGCAATTTTCACCCCGAATGGGCTGGGTATGCTCAGACGTGAGTCCCAGGCTCTCCACACCACTGGAGTCAAGCTATCCAGGCTGATGAAGGCTGATAGCCAGAAACCGGTCCTTGGTTGCTTGATTCCGGCCTGGGAAAGACATGGCTTGGTAGTTCGGACTGGACTGTTTCCATGAGGCACAGGGTCAGAGCTGATTTGCATATAGCCAGTGTCTAACCCAGGGTGGTGTGGAGTGCAAAAAAACAATGGATTTAGGCCCAGATCCTTATACGGGGGTGAATGTATGACATTGTTCTACATTCTGTCCATCAACTGTATTTTTTGCCGCTCTCCAATGATGTCATCAATAGTTGGTGTAAGATGACGTTCTTGCTTGATAGCCAGGTTAGGTATCCTCATGTCCACACAAATTCGGATGGCATTAAGGGACTCATTAGGATGGCGTACGGAAACGGGTACCGTCCGCCATGGTTGCGGCAAAATCACTCCCGGCCGCACCGCGGAGAATCCGCGGTTGCGATTAGGATATTCATGACAAGAAACTCCGACCACGGCGGACGGATCTCGTCAAACACCGTCCACGGCGGACGGAACACTTCAAACACCGTCCGCGGCGGACGGAACCAAAAGAACACCCACCGCCTCGGACAAACATGACCGCGAGAACAGGCCCAACCACCGCCATACCTGCGGAGGGTACGGCCACGTGATTAGGATAAATCCGCCATTCCAACGGAACTCACCGCCGTCCTCCACCGCCGCGGAAACAATACTTCGGAAAACTGACCATGACTGCAGAAGGACCACACAAACACCATCCCTGCCGTCAAACCGATTACAAAATGGCAGACGGAAGTAAATACAAAACACACCAAACAGAACACCCAACCACCTGAAACACCCACCCCCAGGAACCACACGCCCCAATGACACCCCCCCAAGCACCAAAAAATGCACCAAATACACCACACCCACAGAACACCTGATTGCCAACAACCATTGGGACACCACCACCACACAGAGTATAAAAAGAATCCCTCCCACTACCACAGTCCTTTGCATCACAGCATAGCTGCAAGCAAGAGCCACAACACCACGAACAGCAGACACACACAAACACACATTCAACATGCACACAAACACACACACCACACAAACCCACACAACACCATCCCTACACACCACACACCTGCACAACCCACCCGACCCCACCCCACCAACACCTTGCACATCACACACCATGGCACCAAAAAAAAAACCAAAATTCACAGACAGTGAGTTGAAGGTCATGGTGGATGAAATCATCCGTGTCGAACCACATCTCTTCGGCAACCTAGTCCAGCAGACCACCTTGGCAACCAAAAAACACATGTGGGACAGGATAGTGACCAGAGTCAATGCGTCAAGGACTGTGCCACGCACCAAACACGAGATCCAGAGGCGGTGGCACGACCTCAAGGCAAGGGTGAAAGGCATCAGGGCGAAGAACCACCTGCGGGCACACCATACTGGCGGCGGCACTCCCCCAGAGACCATACCATATGCAGAATCGGAGGAGAAGGTGCTGGGCATACTGCACCCTGAGAGCCTGGAAGGAATCGAGGAGGGACAAGAGGCTGGTAAGTACAAACCAATCACCACTATCACACTGCCATGCTCTGCCATGCACAACTGCCAACACACATCTCCCTGGCCCCAATCCATGCATGTGGACCACACAGTCACCCAAATGTGAAGTCCTGGCCTCAAATGAACACACCATGACTAAACACAAATATTGCCTCCTACCTTCCCAGCCTTGCATGTTGTCAAAGCAGCCAGCACTACAACTTCCAACAGGCCCCCATGTCCAGAGGGAGGGTGGTGGTGGGTGGGGTGTGTGAGAGACCAGCACTACAACTCCCAACAGGCCCCCATGTCCACAGGGAGAGTGGTGGTGGGTGGGGTGTGTGAGAGAGAGGTGGGTGGGGTATGTGAGAGACCAGCACTAAAACTCCCAACAGGCCCCCATGTCCACAGGGAGGGTGGTGGTGGGTGGGGTGTGTGAGAGAGAGGTGGGTGGGGTGTGTGAGAGACCAGCACTACAACTCTCAACAGGCCCCCATGTCCACAGAGAGGGTGGTGGTGGGTGGTGTGTGTGAGAGGTGGGTGGGGTGTGTGAGAGACCAGCACTACAACTCCCAACAGGCCCCCATGTCCACAGAGAGGGTGGTGGTGGGTGGGGTGAGTGAGAGAGAGGTGTGTGGGGTGTGTGAGAGACCAGCACTACAACTCCCAACAGGCCCCCATGTCTACAGGGAGGGTGGTGGTGTGTGGGGTGTGTGAGAGAGAGGTGGGTGGGGTGTGTGAGAGACCAGCACTACAACTCCCTACAGGCCCCCCATGTCCACAGGGAGGGTGGTGGTGGGTGGGATGTGTGAGAGAGAGGTGGGTGGGGTGTGTGAGAGACTAGCACTACAACTCCCAACAGGCTGCCATGTCCACAGGGAGGGTGGTGGTAGGTGGGGTGTGTGAGAGAGAGGTGGGTGGGGTGTTTGAGAGACCAGCACTACAACTCCCAACAGGCCCCCATGTCCACAGGGAGGGTGGTGGGGTGTGGGGGTGTGAGAGAGAGGTGGGTGGGGTGTGTGAGAGACCAGCACTACAACTCCCAACAGGCCCCCATGTCCACAGGGAGGGTGGTGGGGGGTGGGGTGTGTGAGAGAGAGGTGGATGGGGTGTGTGAGAGACCAGCACTACAACTCCCAACAGGCCCCCATGTCCACAGGGAGGGTGGTGGTGGGTGGGGTGTGTGAGAGACCAGCACTACAACTCCCAACAGGCCCCTATGTCCACAGGGAGGGAGTGTGAGAGAGAGGTGGGTGGGGTGTGTGAGAGACCAGCACTACAACTTCCAACAGGCCCCCATGTCCACAGGGAGGGTGGTGGGGTGTGGGGTGTGTGAGAGAGAGGTGGGTGGGGTGTGTGAGAGACCAACACTACAACTCCCAACAGGCCCCCATGTCCACAGGGAGGGTGGTGGTGGGTGGGGTGTGTGAGAGAGAGGTGGGTGGGGTGTGTGAGAGACCAGCACTACAACTCCCAACAGGCCCCCATGTCCACAGGGAGGGTGGTGGGGTGGGGGTGTGAGAGAGGTCATTGATTAGTAGTGTTGGTGCCAAAAACATGTCATGTCCACAGCATTGATCATGATAATCTTGTCCCTCAGGTGATCGCAACTTGACTGGCGAAAGCAGCAACCGCCAGCACCAGTCGCCCCCCTCACAGCACGGACTCTCTGGGGACGAGCCCATTGCCAGCTCAGGTGCAGAGGACGACGTGGGCCAAGCAGACTTCCAGGGCCATCAGGCTCCAAGGACATCACTGCCTCCACCACCTCGGCCTGTGTCACCACACCAGCAGCTGCCATTGTGAGCTGTGCAGCCACCACCACCACCACCACCACCACTCCTGCCAGTGCCACCCTGCCTGACCCATCGGCCGATGATGGACCATCAACATCCCAGGCAAGCAGGGAGAGTGGACGTGAGGGCACAGCTCACAACCAGGAGTGCAGTTGTCCGGCGAGGTGGGGAAGGACACCCACCCCATCCTGGCGCCGAAAACCTGGAAGCCATCGCCAGAGTCAATGCCTCCTATGAGCAGTCGCAGGCACAGTCTGATCGGGCCCACGAAGACTCTCAAGAGAGCAGTAATCTGTTGCGGTCTATTGATATCCGCATAGGGCAAATTGTGGACCTCATGGGCCAGCAAACTGCTCTGTGGAGGGACTGGCTATCCCGCGCCACACCACCACCCCCTCACCCAAGTGCCCAGCGGGACCGCTCACCAATACCACCGCCACCCACACCTGAGCCCACAGACAGGGAGGTGGCCCCTGACCAACCTGCCCCCACAGCTGTCTCCGCTCCGGCTCCAAGACGGAGGGGCCGTCCGGGGCAGGATCCAGGTGAGAGCAGTAGTGTTGTCCCATCTACCCGCTCTAAGAGAGGGCGCAAATGACTTCACCCTTGTCTGAGCCTGCCATTCACCCTGCAAACTATCCTGTCCCACAATGCCAAGCCTTGCCACACGTCTGTTGGACTAGCTGGATATCACACATTGTGGTGTCCCCACGGTGGTTCATCTGCCATGACCTTCAACTCTCACTCCCCCACCAACACTTCTTTGTAAATATGCACCAACATCAAACCTCAACCTGTAAATAAACATCACGTAAACACTCAATGATGTGTGGCCTCCATGTTTTATTCACATGATTGTCTTAGAATGTAACGTTACCAGGTGCAGGGATCAATGTTGTTGAGAATCATGCCTCTGTGGGAGTGACCTAGGGATAATGAGAGAACAACAAACACAGGTCAGGAAAGAGATTCACACCCATCACAGCACACTGTACTGCAACATCCCACACACCACACTCATCACCAATTAAGTGGATCACAGGACACACATCTGGGAGTATTGCATGTACACCATCTTCCACACACTTGCAAACAGAACATACCAGAACAGGCATCATAGACACACCACATCCATACTCCACCACTAAACATACATCACGCATTGTCTGGCTGCACAAGCGGTAGTTACTTATATTCAAGGGAAATAGCGATCAATGAGCTGACGCCTCTGGTCCACACCTTCTTCCTCACCACTATCCTCATCAGTCGACATGGGTGGGATGGGAGGCCGAGCAACCTATTGGTCTTCAGGGTCCATGATCAGTTCTATGTTATTGCGCAATGCCAGGTTGTGGAGCATGCAGCAGGCAATCATGACTTTGCATACTTTGCCTGGTGAGTATGGCAGGACCCCTCCGGTTTTATCCAGGCAGCGAAACCTAGACTTCAGCAGTCCAAAAGTATGTTCAATCACTCGACGTGTCCTCCCATGGGCATCATTGTAACGCAATTCACCAGGGGTAGTAGGATTCCTGATGGGGCACAGCAGCCACGGCCGGTTTGGGTACACAGAGTCGCCTAGGTGGGAGTATGACAGACACAAATTTCATTACCAGGATTTGTGGGAACACCATGCCACATATACAACACAATTGTCCGCACAACACACTGACAACACAATTGTCCTTTCAGCACACTCACCTACAAGCCACACACGTTCCGGACGCAGATTAGCCATCAGATGGGGGACAATGCTGCTCCGCATGATGTGGGAGTCATGGGCGGAACCGGGAAATCTGGCACACACATGCGAGATGATGTTGTCAGCCAGGCACACCACTTGCACGTTGATCGAATGGTAGTGCTTCCGATTCCTATATACAGCTTCACGTGCCTGGGGTGGTATGAGACCAATATGTGTCCCATCAATGGAACCCATTACCTGTGGTAACTGGGCCAGGGCATAGAAGTCCCCTTTGACTGCTGCCAACTCTGCCGGACGTGGAAAATGGATGTAATCATCCTTGTAAAGCATCATGGCATTCAGAACATCCCGCAGTACCATGCTGAACATGGATTGGGACATCCCTCCAGCATGACCAACTGTGTACTGGAAAGTGCCAGTCGCAAAGAAATGAAGAGCCGCCATCACCTTTGCTTTGGGTGTGAAAGCTCCAGGATATGTCCTGCGTGGCTGCAGATGAGGTGACAATTGTGTGACAAGCTCCTGCAATCTCAGTCGGTCAAGCCGGTATTTGCGGATCACCTCCTCGTCAACCATGTCCTCCAGCACAGTGTATGGTCGATGCACATTTGGAGCCCTCCTGTGTGGGTGTAGATGGCAGCAGATGTCAAATGACCAACAACGCATAGCTGTGCAACACTATCACATCTTGACCAACACAATGCTAATAATACATGTTTCAGACAGTGATAATATGTGTGACCAGACCAATATATAAGGCAATACAGCTGACTACACAGACAATGTACAACCACAACGAACATGCGGTGGGCTAACATGTACAATGTAACGTGCACACATGTTCAATCATCTTGCAATACCACATGACTGAGGGCCCATATGTGGACAAGCGTCCCCACAGACACACATGTACGTGCACACACAACATGAAATTGGAACACACCCTCCTTGTCTTCATGCATCCATGAACACACCTACAATGCCCCCTCAGCTGACATGCATGGGCACACAACAACAGACACGCATACACAGAATGCATGTACACACACATCATTGTTACTTGCACACACAAACCACACACTCACAACAGCTAATGAATGTGTGTACACACCCTTGCGGTACTGTGTAGATGTGTAGAAATGAAAATGTGTGCCCCAAAACCAAAACATCAACACGTCGCCATGCACATCTGACGCAACTTGGGCACACATCACTAGCCTTTGTTAACCACTGGCAAGGTCAACAGTATGAGCACACATGCAACAAATGGACATGAATGTCGCACGTGGACACGGGCCATAGACTTCACATCAATATTCTTCCAGCATTCCGGACATGTCCTGACACACACGTACAACTAAGAAGATTACATGTGTGCGGAGACATGCAGTGTGTGTAGATACGCCATCTGGGGACGCCTTCCACCAACACAGAGGATGACCGTTTACACAGCAATTAAGCATGACATATGCTGTATGGTCAAGGACCATCCCGGTTACACCCCGCAAAAAGCAAGTGCGCACTACCGCGACGGTGCATCATTTGAAATCAATCACTCACTGGCACCGCTATGGCGGTGCACGCATTCCGCGGGGGCGGTGCAGGCCAACACATACATTTGAAGCTGCAATCGGAAATGGCAGTTGAGAAACCCCCTTGCATTGTTATTGCGGCACCCACCGCCAGTCCAGGCCAGTCACCCACCGCCAGTCCAGGCCAGTCACCCACCGCCAGGACTGGGCGGTCAGCCACTGCCATTCCAGGCCAGTCACCCACCGCCAGGACTGGGCGGTCACCCACCGCCAGCCCAGGCCGGTCACCTACCGCCAGTCCATGCCAGTCACCCACCGCCAGGACTGGGCAGACACCCACCGCCAGTCCAGGCCAGTCACCCACCGCCAGGACTGGGCGGACAACCACCGCCAGTCCAGGCAGGTCACCCACCGCCAGTCCAGGCCAGTCACCCACTGCCAGGACTGGGTGGTCACCCACCGCCAGTCCCAGCCAGTCACCCACCGCCAGGACTGGGCAGACACCCACCGCCAGTCCAGGCCAGTCACCCACCGCCAGTCCAGGCCAGTCACACACCGCCAGGACTGGGTGGTCACCCACCGCCAGTCCAGGCCAGTCACCCACCGCCAGGACTGGGCGGTCACCCACTGCCAGTCCAGGCCAGTCACCCACCGACAGTCCAGGCCAGTCACCCACTGCCAGGACTGGGCGGTCACCCACTGCCAGTCCTGGCGGTGGGTGACCGCCCAGTCCTGGCGGTGGGTGACTGGCCTGGACTGGCTGTAGGTGACCGCCCAGTACTGGCGGTGGGTGACTGGCCTGGACTGGCGGTGGGTGACCGCCCAGTCCTGGCGGTGGGTGACTGGCCTGGACTGGCGGTGGGTGACTGGCCTGGACTGGCGGTGGGTGCCGCAATAACAATGTAAGGGGGTTTCTCAACTGCCATTTCAGATTGCATCATCAAATGTATGTGTTGGCCTGCACCGCCCCCGCGGATTGCGCGCACCGCCATAGCGGCGCCAGTGAGTGATTATTTTCAAATGATGCACCATCGCGGTAGCACGCACATGCGGTTACCGGTGTGTGAACGTGACGGTCCGTGCACATGTAGCCAATGGGAACAGGTTACGCGTTGCGTGTAAGCGCATTCAACAATTGTGGAAGACGTGCACCGCCACACCAGTGCGAGTCATTGGCTCTTTTTGAATGATGCATCCAGGGAAAACCAATTGCTGCAGACATGTGCCACTGATATGAGCTCTGGGCCCTATATATGTGTGAGGATTTTCTGCACACATTCACTGCTTCCAGCCACTGCTGCCTGCGACCGTCACCTCGACCTGCTGCTCCTGAGCTATCCAACAACTGCTGCCTGCAACCGTCACCTCCACCTGCTGCTCCTGAGCTATCCAACAACTGCTGCTGTAGTGCCACACTCCAGGACCTTGCCATGTCGAGAGTGCAAGAGATCCAGTCTCGTCCGTTCACCGCAGCGGAGCTGGACATCCTTGTGGACGGTGTGCTCAGCCACTATGAACAGCTCTACGGTGCCCCCAGACAGGTGGTAAGTGAAGTGGGTAACATGTTGGTGGGCATGAGGTGGTCACTGACTCATTGCTTCAGCAAAGTTGGTGGTGTGCTGTGAGACCTTCACATGTGTTGTACTGCGCATGGCTGCATGAAGATATGTGTTTCTGCAATGTTAATGAATGTCAAACAGTCCACTGCGTTCCCCTCTTGTCTCCCATCCTGGTAGGTGAAGCTGCACCTTCGCAAGGCCGTGTGGAGGAGCATAGCACGTGATGTACGGGCAGTGGGGGTGTGCAATAGACGACACACACACTGCCACAAGCGCTGGGATGACATATCCAGGCTGAGCAAGAATGTTGCGGAGATGACACTGGGGATCATTCCAAGAACAGTCCTCCTTGCCCGACGCACCATGACCCCTCTAATGCACCGCATAATTGCTGTGACGCATCCTGAGCTGTCCGCCCGGCTGAGAGGGGATCAACAGCAAACTGGCGGTAAGCAGACTGTAGGTGTCTGTAACTTGTGAGTGCATGCATGTATTTGTGCTCAGACACAGTGTTGGCATCCGTGGTGCGTATCTTTTTCATATATTGCATGTTGGTGGCATTAGCGGAGGGAGCGGTAGCATCCATGTCCGCCAGGTGGACATACCAGGTGATTTGTATTTGAGGGTTCCTGGACATGCTGCTGAGGTCTGGTGTCCCATGGCATGACATGTGTGGTGGCCTGCATGCACTTGCCCTGTTTGTATGATGTACATGTTTCACAGACACCCACGGATCTGTGATGTGAGGATGTGTGGTAGGGGTGGTTCGTGTCCAGGATGGGTGCTACATGTCAATCGACTGTAAGGAATGGTGTGACTTTGTAACCTTCAGTACGTGAGTGTGGCACTTAGGTTCACATCTCTTCCCTCTCTCTTCAAGCTTTGGCCGAGGGCACTGACACACAGACGACGGAGATGAGTGGTGGCAATGCATCCGGATCAGAGATGACACACACGCAGACTGACACTGGCAGCCACGGAGAGGGAGACAGAACCGTCCCTGAGGACTCACATGAGGAGACACCATCGTCCTCATCCTCCGAAAGTGTTGGTGAGTCAGCACTGTTGTCACAGACAGGGAGTGGGCAATCGACACCTTCAGACGGGATACAGCACACAAGGCCCACACTGCCACCCACTGCAACATGAACTGCTCGTGCTCGCCAGAGGAGGGGGAGCAGGGTTGCCTTCGGTGCAGGCACCGCGGAGCCTGCCCCTGTGACACAAAGTGCACTTTGTGCTGAGGCAGTAGATCTGCTGCGACAGCTGTGTGTAGGGCAGACCAACATGATCAATGCATTCCAAGACCACGATAGGAAGTTGGGGCAGGTGGTGGCATTCATGGAGGGGATGCATGGCGATGTTGTTGGTCTCCACAGAACAGTTCAGTCATTGGCAAACACTGTGTCTTCAGCCATTGTACAGTCGCATAGACAGGGTGCTACTTCTGTACCACCATCCACACCACTTGATGTTTCAGGGGAGGGTGATTTATCAGACCCGGCCTCTTATTCAGGTTATTTCACTAGGAGCAGCCACAGGCAGCAAGGCAGGGCACGGAGGGCACAGACACCATCCCCTAGGACTGGGATATCTTTCTCCGAAGACGACATGAGCTACACTGGAGTTGACACACAAGATCATCAAGGGATGTTGGGGGAAATAGCTTCACATGCTACACAGGCGTCCCCCACAAAAGGAACTCCCAAGGCAAGGGCACCTCCAAAGAGCAGGGACACTCCCAAGGACAAGGACACAACAAAGGAAAGGGCACCTCCAAAGAGCAGGGACACTCCCAAGGACAAGGACACTACAAAGGAAAGGGCACCTCCAAAGAGCAGGGACACTCCCAAGGACAAGGACACTACAAAGGAAAGGGCACCTCCAAAGAGCAGGGACACTCCCAAGGACACGTACACTACAAAGGAAAGGGCACCTCCAAAGAGTAGGGACACTCCCAAGGACAAGGACACTACAAAGGAAAGGGCACCTCCAAAGAGCAGGGACACTCCCAAGGACAAGGACACTACAAAGGAAAGGGCACCTCCAAAGAGCAGGGACACTCCCAAGGACAAGGACATTACAAAGGGCATCTCTAAAGGGTATGCAGACAAAATATCGATATTTAAATATCGATATATAATTATATCGAAGTTTAAATATCGATGGGACAAAATATAGAAGGTAAGTAATATCGATAAATTTAATATCGATATTAGTAATATCGAAGTTTTAAATATCGATGTCAGTAATATCGATGTTAATAATTTCGATGTTACTAATATCGATTTCTAAATTATTTTTGTGTATATTATTAAGTATTTATTATGTTTTTAATTTATTTTTTTGTAATTTAATTACATTTTGTATTTTAGTACTGTAGCGGGTTGTGGGTTTATAGGGGAATAGGGTGGGAAGTAATTTAATTACGTTAAATTAATTATTAATTAGTAGGAATTATAAATTAATTTTAATTATTAGTTAATTATTTTTAATTAATTGGTAATTCATTTTAATTAATTGATTAATTGATAAATATGTTCTGTAGCGGGTTGTGGGTTTATAGGGGAAACGGGTGGGAAGTAATTTAATTATGTTAAATTAATTATTAATTAGTAGGAATTATAAATTAATATTTATTAATTGGTAATTATTTTTAATTAATTGGTAAATAATTTTAATTAATTGATTAATTAATAAATATGTTCTGTAGCGGGTTGTGGGTTTATAGGGGAATAGGGTGGGAAGTAATTTAAAAGTATTTAAGTAATAATGTTCTTTAATTAATTTTTTGGTTAATTATTTAATTGTTAATTAATTATTAATTGTTAATTACATATTATTAAATGGTATTTTCATTAATTTTTTTAATTACATATATTTTGTTCACATGTTTTTAATAATTATGTATTGGTATTTGTAAATGGTTTATATCTATTTAATAGTTAATATTTTTATTATTTAAAATAAAACATTTATTTATAAGTATGTTATTTTTACCCCTACGCTATCAAACTCTTTCCCTACTGTTGCGCTCTCTGGAGTGGGAATAGTAATTTTTACCCCTACGCTATCCAACGCTTTCCCTACTGTTGCACCCCCTGGAGTGGGAATATTAATTTTTACCCCTACGCTATCCAACATTTTCCCTACTGTTGCACTCTTGGGAGTGGGAATAGTAATTTTTACCCCTACACTATCCAAAACTTTCCCTACTGTTGCACTCTATGGAGTGGGAATAGTAATTTTTACCCCTACGCTATCCAACACTTTCCCTACTGTTGCACCACATGGAGTGGGAATATTAATTTTTACCCCTACGCTATCCAACATTTTCTCTACTGTTGCACTCGCGGGAGTGGGAATAGTAATTTTTACCCCTACGCTATTCAAAACTTTCCCTACTGTTGCACTCTCTGGAGTCGGAATAGTAATTTTTACCCCTACGCTATCCAACACTTTCCCTACTGTTGCACTCTCTGGAGTGGGAATAGTAATTTTTACCTCTACACTATCCAACACTTTCCCTACTGTTGCGCCCTCTGGAGTTGGAATAGTAATTGTTACCCCTACGCTATCCAACTCTTTCCCTACTCTTGCACTCTCTGGAGTGGGAATAGTAATTTTTACCTCTACGCTATCCAACACTTTCCATACTGTTGCACTCTCTGGAGTGGGAATAGTAATTCTTACACCTACGGTATCCAACATTTTCCCTACTGTTGCACTCTCTGGAGTGGGAATAGTAATTTTTACCCCTACGCTATCCAACACTTTCCCTACTGTTGCACTCTCTGGAGTGGGAATAGTAATTTTTACCTCTACGCTATCCAACACTTTCTCTACTGTTGCGCTCTCTGGAGTTGGAATAGCAATTTTTACCCCTACGCTATCCAACACTTTCCCTACTGTTGCGCTCTCTGGAGTGGGAATAGTAATTTTTACCTCTACGCTATCCAACACTTTCCCTACTGCTGCACTCTCTGGAGTCGGAATAGTAATTTTTACCCCTACGCTATCCAACACTTTCCCTGCTGTTGCACTCTCTGGAGTGGGAATATTAATTTTTACCCCTACGCTATCCAACACTTTCCCTACTGTTGCGCTCTTTGGAGTTGGAATAGTAATTTTTACTCCTACGCTATCCAACACTTTCCCTACTGTTGCGCTCTCTGGAGTGGGAATAGTAATTGTTACCCCTACGCTATCCAACACTTTCCCTACTGTTGCGCTCTCTGGAGTGGGAATAGTAATTTTTACCCATACGCTATCCAAAATGTACTTAATTTTTTTAATTAGTTTTACATTGTTATTAATTGTAATTTATATTATTATTTTATGTATATAAATTTATTTGTAATTTATTATATTTTTATTTATTTATAAGTTATTAAAATAATTAATTTAGAGTTAATATTAATTAAGTATATACTATGCATTATATTTTTATTATTATTAGTTTTATTACATTATTTATTAATTTTAAATATTATAATATATTTTAACTATGTTTATTATATTTATAAGTATTATTTTGTTAATATTGCATTTTATTTAAATAAAAAAACGATATTTTTAAAAAAACGATATTTTTGACATTGATATATATTTTTCGATATTTTTGTACTTACCTTGTTAGAGATAGGATCCCGATATTATTGTCCTCGATATTTTTGCTGCGATATTTTGGTACCTCGATATTTTTGTAGTCGATATTTTGTCATAGATTCCTCCAAAGAGCAGGGACACTCCCAAGGGCAAAATAGCGTCAAAGGAGGGGGACGCCACAATGGACAAGTCTGCACCCAGGGACAGGGCACCACCCAGGGATCAGGGACATTCCAGAGACAGGACACCTCCCACGTCCAAGGCACATCCCATGGACAAGGGTTCTCCCATGGACACGAGCTCCATCAAGGACAGACATATATCACCCCTGGCTGCACTCAGGCTGATGTTTCAGGAACGTACAACACATGTGCCAGCGGTGGAGTGCCCCCATACCGCGACTCCCATCCACGCCCCCCAGAAGCAGAGGAAGGAGTACACTGTTGTTGCATCCCACATTACACATGATGCAGAGGGCAGAAGGCAGGCCCACAGCAAACGACAGGCAGGGTCCAGCACGTCCCCAGAGAGCAGACCACCACAAGCACATGATCCACCTTTGATGTCTGATGATGCCACTCCACTTACCAGTCCAGTCATGTCCGGGGTGCCCCAACATTTCACAAAGAAACGGAGGCACACACCAGTGACACCTGACCACCTCAATGTCGCCCCAGCACAGCTTTCCCCAGCCCCCAGGGCCACCCTGCCTACTGGCCCATACAGCCCTGTGGCTCATCATTTCAGTGGTCCTAGTGGGTCAGCTGCAGTTCACTCTCATGTGTCAGATAGTGGCACTGTGTCTATTGTACGCTGTCATGCATCATGTAGTAGCACTGTGTCAGTTGTGCCCTCTCCTGTTGCAGGTACTAGCACTGTGTGTGTCCGCCACTCTCACGTGTCAGATGCAGGCATGGTATTTGTTGGTCAGTGTACAGGGACATGTCCTGGCAGTGTGTCTGGGTCTATGGCTCATGTGTCAGTCAGTATATCTGTGGCTGTGTCTCACACTCCTGTTGCTGGTGCTGGCAGTGAATCGGGGTCTATGGCTCATGTGTCATTCAGTAGATCGGTGGCTGTGTCTCACACTCATGTTGCTGGTGCTGGCAGTGTATCTGGGTCTATGGCTCATGTGTCAGTCAGTAGATCGGTGGCTGTGTCTCACACTCCTGTTTCTGGTGCTGGCGGTGTGTCTGGGTCTATGGCTCATGTGTCAGTCACAGCAGCTGTGGCTGTCTCTCAAACTCCTGGTGCTGGTGCTGGCAGTGTGTCTGGGTCTATGGCTCATGTGTCAGTCAGTAGATCGGTGGCTGTGTCTCACACTCCTGTTTCTGGTGCTGGCGGTGTGTCTGGGTCTGTGACTCATGAGTCAGTCACTACAGCTGTGGCTGTGTCTCAAACTCTTGTTGCTGGTGCTGGCGGTGTGTCTGGGTCTATGGCTCATGTGTCAGTCAGTAGATCGGTGGCTGTGTCTCACACTCCAGTTTCTGGTGCTGGAAGTGTGTCCGAGGTGAGTAGTTCAAGCACTCCACCAGATTCTGTGGTGTGCGGTTTAGTTGCCATCACTCACATGTCATTTTACTTTGTGTGTAGATTGAGGAATGTAACCACCCTGACATTATTATTGTCCTTGTGACGGGTCGCTTGACACACGTACTTGTGTAGCCAGTGATGTACCTGCTCTGTTGGCCACAATGCCCTGTTGCTGTTCTGATACTGCATTGTGCCCTCTCAAGTGCTGGCTCTGATGTACCTGCTCTGTTGCAAACACTGGCCTGTTGCTGTTGTGATACTGCATTGTGCCCTCATGTTCTGCCTCTGATGTACCTGCTCTGTTGGCCACAATGCCCTGTTGCTGTTCTGAAACTGCATTGTGCCCTCTCAAGTGCTGACTCTGATGTACCTGCTCTGTTGCAAACACTGCCCTGTTGCTGTTCTGATACTGCATTGTGCCCTCATGTTCTGCCTCTGATGTACCTGCTCTGTTGGCCACAATGCCCTGTTGCTGTTCTGATACTGCATTGTGCCTTCTCAAGTGCTGGCTCTGATGTACCTGCTCTGTTGCAAACACTGCCCTGTTGCTGTTGTGATACTGCATTTTGCCCTCATGTTCTGCCTCTGATGTACCTGCTCTGTTGGCCACAATGCCCTGTTGCTGTTCTGATACTGCATTGTGCCCTCTCAAGTGCTGGCTCTGACATACCTGTTCTGTTGCAAACACTGCCCTGTTGCTGTTGTGATACTGCATTGTGCCCTCATATTCTGCCTCTGATGTACCTGCTCTGTTGGCCACAATGCCCTGTTTCTGTTCTGATACTGCATTGTGCCCTCTCACATGCTGCCTCTACTGTACCTGTGCCTTGCCATGGACTGTTGATGCACTTAGCCCCTCTCACGTTCTGCCTCTGATGTACCTGCAATGGACAGTTGATGCACTTAGCCCCTCTCACGTGCTGCCTCTGCTGTACCTGTTCAGTGCAATGGACTGTTGCTGCACTTAGCCCCTCTCACTTGCTGCCTCTGATGTACCTGTTCAGTGCAATGGACTGTTGATGCACTTAGCCCCTCTCACGTGCTGCCTCTGCTGTACCTGTTCAGTGCAATGGACTGTTGATGCACATTGCCCCTCTCACGTGCTGCCTCTGCTGTACCTGTGCCTTGCCATGGACTGTTGATGCACATTGCCCCTCTCACGTGCTGCCTCTGATGTACCTGTTAAGTGCAATGGACTGTTGAAGCACTTGTCCCTCTCACGTGCTGCCTCTGATGTACCTGCTATGTTGTAAACACTGCCCTGTTGCTGTTCTGATACTGCATTGTGCCCTCTCAAGTGCTGGCTCTGATGTACCTGCTCTGTTGAAAACACTGCCCTGTTGCTGTTGTGATACTGCATTGTGCCCTCATGTACTGACTCTGATGTACCCGCTCTGTTGTACCCAGTGCCCATGCTCTTGGGTAGTGTACGATTATTTATAAATACAAAAAGGGGAGACCCAAGGAGCTATATGAAGGTCCAGTGTCCGTGCTCCCAAACCAATATCTCAACAACAAAGAGGACACTGTACCTAGACGTGAGATGCAAAAAGTCATCTGAAACGTCAGGATGCAAAAAGTCACCCATTCAGTCTAAAGTAAGAGGAAAAAGAGGGGAAGAAAAGACTAGGTGTGAAAAGAGACAATATTGTCCATAGTAGCCCTCACACACCCATAGGATGTCATGCTTCATCATCGGGCCATTTTGCTCCACGTAGGGCCGGCGCTGCAATTCCCTACGGGCCCCATACAGGGACACTTTGGCGGAGATCTTTTAGGACAGCCGGATGGTGCATGCGGGTGTGCGGGGTATAGTTGATAGAGGGAAAGTGCGTGCCAAGTGAAGGTAAGGGTAGTAAAAAGGTACATATGCAACAGTTTGTCATATAGGTGTACCTATAGCTGTGATGGCTTGTTTTTGTAGGCATGTTAACCCCAAAGTATCATAGGTCGACATGTTTCACGCCTTTATCGCCAGGGTGGTCGTTGGCGTTTCATCAGGACCAAAAAGCTTAAAGCAACATGTGCACGTGAAATGTGTTAAAACCCTCTGGATTTAACATGGCGGGCAAAAAGATTATATACCTTGGAACAGGCTATATCTTCAATAAGTGTCCCGCTTCTGTAACACCTAGAAAAGAAGAAAGACACAGATATATATGTATATATGTATATGTGCACCAGTAACTACTTGATGCCATACCGTGTGCCACCTTAGCGTGCACATTATCAACACAGAAGAGATAAAACAGGAAACTAAGCACGCGAGATACCACAAACACAGTTCGTATAGAATAAAGAGAGGGCGCCCTATACTAAGGACAAAGTCTTAACGACTCGTTAGTAGAATGGCCTGTAGGGGTCCTAATGCAAGTAAAATTGTCCCCTAGAACACATAGTAGTAACAATATTCAGGGACCAGAACAAATGCTCGTTATTCATGGGACCAAATTGAATGCTCGCCATACTAAATGATGGTATGCTCACCTCGTTCTTGAGGGGTGTCCCTACTGGCAAGGACAATACGCGCCCACACCGTACCGAAGTTACGATCACTGAGCAAAACAAGGGGGGGGAGAGAGGCAAAAGTAAGTAGCTGAGTGGCACCTGTAGCTCGCGCCGGAATAGTCCTAGAGTTACAGGGCACAAAAATCCTCCATGGGGCTTAATAAACACTTACGTTTTTGAGGGTGCTTCCAAGGGAGCACCTGCACGTCCCGAGGCCAGTGAAGAATAAGCCCGGAACTCGGTGTTTGTTAAATGGGGCAGGAATGCACCCAGAATGCGGCATATTGCCAGAAAGCTTCCGGTGACTGCAAGACCAGCGTCTGCGCGAGATACACGAGTTAGGTGCGCTGGCGCACAAAGCGTATAACTAATCCTCCGCACATGCGCAGAGTGTTAGTTTCACTGGAGCAAAAAGCCGGGAGACACTATGTAGGTCCCTGGGCTAGGTGGATAGCTTCCTGTTCCATACGTGCTCTCAATTAAATGGAAAATAATATGATAAACGCAGACCACGTCTTGCAGTCCAGGTGAGAGCCTACAGAGTACGCAGGCCCACTAAAAAACAAAAACATGTGTAGTGTAATAAGCTACTAGTAGACCACTCAACCTACGAAAATATTAATGTATTATAAGGATAGGAACCATGATGGGACAGTATTTCAGAATACCTAAAGGGTTCCTTAATGAACGGTGGTGGTATTAGAAATATAGGTACCACTCACAATGTTAGGCCAAGGCAGGTCCAATTGTGTAAAATTAAGGGGTATCTTGCGTGCCTGCTCCAGAGGAAGAAAAAAGAAAGAAGAAAAATACATAAGGGTCTACGGCTGATCTGCCGTGCAAATACTTATAAATACAAAAAGGGGAGACCCAAGGAGCTATATGAAGGTCCAGTGTCCGTGCTCCCAAACCAATATCTCAACAACAAAGAGGACACTGTACCTAGACGTGAGATGCAAAAAGTCATCTGAAACGTCAGGATGCAAAAAGTCACCCATTCAGTCTAAAGTAAGAGGAAAAAGAGGGGAAGAAAAGACTACGTGTGAAAAGAGACAATATTGTCCATAGTAGCCCTCACACACCCATAGGATGTCATGCTTCATCATCGGGCCATTTTGCTCCACGTAGGGCCGGCGCTGCAATTCCCTACGGGCCCCATACAGGGACACTTTGGCGGAGATCTTTTAGGACAGCCGGATGGTGCATGCGGGTGTGCGGGGTATAGTTGATAGAGGGAAAGTGCGTGCCAAGTGAAGGTAAGGGTAGTAAAAAGGTACATATGCAACAGTTTGTCATATAGGTGTACCTATAGCTGTGATGGCTTGTTTTTGTAGGCATGTTAACCCCAAAGTATCATAGGTCGACATGTTTCACGCCTTTATCGCCAGGGTGGTCGTTGGCGTTTCATCAGGACCAAAAAGCTTAAAGCAACATGTGCACGTGAAATGTGTTAAAACCCTCTGGATTTAACATGGCGGGCAAAAAGATTATATACCTTGGAACAGGCTATATCTTCAATAAGTGTCCCGCTTCTGTAACACCTAGAAAAGAAGAAAGACACAGATATATATGTATATATGTATATGTGCACCAGTAACTACTTGATGCCATACCGTGTGCCACCTTAGCGTGCACATTATCAACACAGAAGAGATAAAACAGGAAACTAAGCACGCGAGATACCACAAACACAGTTCGTATAGAATAAAGAGAGGGCGCCCTATACTAAGGACAAAGTCTTAACGACTCGTTAGTAGAATGGCCTGTAGGGGTCCTAATGCAAGTAAAATTGTCCCCTAGAACACATAGTAGTAACAATATTCAGGGACCAGAACAAATGCTCGTTATTCATGGGACCAAATTGAATGCTCGCCATACTAAATGATGGTATGCTCACCTCGTTCTTGAGGGGTGTCCCTACTGGCAAGGACAATACGCGCCCACACCGTACCGAAGTTACGATCACTGAGCAAAACAAGGGGGGGGAGAGAGGCAAAAGTAAGTAGCTGAGTGGCACCTGTAGCTCGCGCCGGAATAGTCCTAGAGTTACAGGGCACAAAAATCCTCCATGGGGCTTAATAAACACTTACGTTTTTGAGGGTGCTTCCAAGGGAGCACCTGCACGTCCCGAGGCCAGTGAAGAATAAGCCCGGAACTCGGTGTTTGTTAAATGGGGCAGGAATGCACCCAGAATGCGGCATATTGCCAGAAAGCTTCCGGTGACTGCAAGACCAGCGTCTGCGTGAGATACACGAGTTAGGTGCGCTGGCGCACAAAGCGTATAACTAATCCTCCGCACATGCGCAGAGTGTTAGTTTCACTGGAGCAAAAAGCCGGGAGACACTATGTAGGTCCCTGGGCTAGGTGGATAGCTTCCTGTTCCATACGTGCTCTCAATTAAATGGAAAATAATATGATAAACGCAGACCACGTCTTGCAGTCCAGGTGAGAGCCTACAGAGTACGCAGGCCCACTAAAAAACAAAAACATGTGTAGTGTAATAAGCTGCTAGTAGACCACTCAACCTACGAAAATATTAATGTATTATAAGGATAGGAACCATGATGGGACAGTATTTCAGAATACCTAAAGGGTTCCTTAACGAACGGTGGTGGTATTAGAAATATAGGTACCACTCACAATGTTAGGCCAAGGCAGGTCCAATTGTGTAAAATTAAGAGGTATCTTGCGTGCCTGCTCCAGAGGAAGAAAAAAGAAAGAAGAAAAATACATAAGGGTCTACGGCTGATCTGCCGTGCAAATACTTATAAATACAAAAAGGGGAGACCCAAGGAGCTATATGAAGGTCCAGTGTCCGTGCTCCCAAACCAATATCTCAACAACAAAGAGGACACTGTACCTAGACGTGAGATGCAAAAAGTCATCTGAAACGTCAGGATGCCAAAAGTCACCCATTCAGTCTAAAGTAAGAGGAAAAAGAGGGGAAGAAAAGACTAGGTGTGAAAAGAGACAATATTGTCCATAGTAGCCCTCACACACCCATAGGATGTCATGCTTCATCATCGGGCCATTTTGCTCCACGTAGGGCCGGCGCTGCAATTCCCTACGGGCCCCATACAGGGACACTTTGGCGGAGATCTTTTAGGACAGCCGGATGGTGCATGCGGGTGTGCGGGGTATAGTTGATAGAGGGAAAGTGCGTGCCAAGTGAAGGTAAGGGTAGTAAAAAGGTACATATGCAACAGTTTGTCATATAGGTGTACCTATAGCTGTGATGGCTTGTTTTTGTAGGCATGTTAACCCCAAAGTATCATAGGTCGACATGTTTCACGCCTTTATCGCCAGGGTGGTCGTTGGCGTTTCATCAGGACCAAAAAGCTTAAAGCAACATGTGCACATGTTTTTGTTTTTTAGTGGGCCTGCGTACTCTGTAGGCTCTCACCTGGACTGCAAGACGTGGTCTGCGTTTATCATATTATTTTCCATTTAATTGAGAGCACGTATGGAACAGGAAGCTATCCACCTAGCCCAGGGACCTACATAGTGTCTCCCGGCTTTTTGCTCCAGTGAAACTAACACTCTGCGCATGTGCGGAGGATTAGTTATACGCTTTGTGCGCCAGCGCACCTAACTCGTGTATCTCGCGCAGACGCTGGTCTTGCAGTGACCGGAAGCTTTCTGGCAATATGCCGCATTCTGGGTGCATTCCTGCCCCATTTAACAAACACCGAGTTCCGGGCTTATTCTTCACTGGCCTCGGGACGTGCAGGTGCTCCCTTGGAAGCACCCTCAAAAACGTAAGTGTTTATTAAGCCCCATGGAGGATTTTTGTGCCCTGTAACTCTAGGACTATTCCGGCGCGAGCTACAGGTGCCACTCAGCTACTTACTTTTGCCTCTCTCCCCCCCCTTGTTTTGCTCAGTGATCGTAACTTCGGTACGGTGTGGGCGCGTATTGTCCTTGCCAGTAGGGACACCCCTCAAGAACGAGGTGAGCATACCATCATTTAGTATGGCGAGCATTCAATTTGGTCCCATGAATAACGAGCATTTGTTCTGGTCCCTGAATATTGTTACTACTATGTGTTCTAGGGGACAATTTTACTTGCATTAGGACCCCTACAGGCCATTCTACTAACGAGTCGTTAAGACTTTGTCCTTAGTATAGGGCGCCCTCTCTTTATTCTATACGAACTGTGTTTGTGGTATCTCGCGTGCTTAGTTTCCTGTTTTATCTCTTCTGTGTTGATAATGTGCACGCTAAGGTGGCACACGGTATGGCATCAAGTAGTTACTGGTGCACATATACATATATACATATATATCTGTGTCTTTCTTCTTTTCTAGGTGTTACAGAAGCGGGACACTTATTGAAGATATAGCCTGTTCCAAGGTATATAATCTTTTTGCCCGCCATGTTAAATCCAGAGGGTTTTAACACATTTCACGTGCACATGTTGCTTTAAGCTTTTTGGTCCTGATGAAACGCCAACGACCACCCTGGCGATAAAGGCGTGAAACATGTCGACCTATGATACTTTGGGGTTAACATGCCTACAAAAACAAGCCATCACAGCTATAGGTACACCTATATGACAAACTGTTGCATATGTACCTTTTTACTACCCTTACCTTCACTTGGCACGCACTTTCCCTCTATCAACTATACCCCGCACACCCGCATGCACCATCCGGCTGTCCTAAAAGATCTCCGCCAAAGTGTCCCTGTATGGGGCCCGTAGGGAATTGCAGCGCCGGCCCTACGTGGAGCAAAATGGCCCGATGATGAAGCATGACATCCTATGGGTGTGTGAGGGCTACTATGGACAATATTGTCTCTTTTCACACCTAGTCTTTTCTTCCCCTCTTTTTCCTCTTACTTTAGACTGAATGGGTGACTTTTTGCATCCTGACGTTTCAGATGACTTTTTGCATCTCACGTCTAGGTACAGTGTCCTCTTTGTTGTTGAGATATTGGTTTGGGAGCACGGACACTGGACCTTCATATAGCTCCTTGGGTCTCCCCTTTTTGTATTTATAAGTATTTGCACGGCAGATCAGCCGTAGACCCTTATGTATTTTTCTTCTTTCTTTTTTCTTCCTCTGGAGCAGGCACGCAAGATACCCCTTAATTTTACACAATTGGACCTGCCTTGGCCTAACATTGTGAGTGGTACCTATATTTCTAATACCACCACCGTTCGTTAAGGAACCCTTTAGGTATTCTGAAATACTGTCCCATCATGGTTCCTATCCTTATAATACATTAATATTTTCGTAGGTTGAGTGGTCTACTAGCAGCTTATTACACTACACATGTTTTTGTTTTTTAGTGGGCCTGCGTACTCTGTAGGCTCTCACCTGGACTGCAAGACGTGGTCTGCGTTTATCATATTATTTTCCATTTAATTGAGAGCACGTATGGAACAGGAAGCTATCCACCTAGCCCAGGGACCTACATAGTGTCTCCCGGCTTTTTGCTCCAGTGAAACTAACACTCTGCGCATGTGCGGAGGATTAGTTATACGCTTTGTGCGCCAGCGCACCTAACTCGTGTATCTCGCGCAGACGCTGGTCTTGCAGTCACCGGAAGCTTTCTGGCAATATGCCGCATTCTGGGTGCATTCCTGCCCCATTTAACAAACACCGAGTTCCGGGCTTATTCTTCACTGGCCTCGGGACGTGCAGGTGCTCCCTTGGAAGCACCCTCAAAAACGTAAGTGTTTATTAAGCCCCATGGAGGATTTTTGTGCCCTGTAACTCTAGGACTATTCCGGCGCGAGCTACAGGTGCCACTCAGCTACTTACTTTTGCCTCTCCCCCCCCCCTTGTTTTGCTCAGTGATCGTAACTTCGGTACGGTGTGGGCGCGTATTGTCCTTGCCAGTAGGGACACCCCTCAAGAACGAGGTGAGCATACCATCATTTAGTATGGCGAGCATTCAATTTGGTCCCATGAATAACGAGCATTTGTTCTGGTCCCTGAATATTGTTACTACTATGTGTTCTAGGGGACAATTTTACTTGCATTAGGACCCCTACAGGCCATTCTACTAATGAGTCGTTAAGACTTTGTCCTTAGTATAGGGCGCCCTCTCTTTATTCTATACGAACTGTGTTTGTGGTATCTCGCGTGCTTAGTTTCCTGTTTTATCTCTTCTGTGTTGATAATGTGCACGCTAAGGTGGCACACGGTATGGCATCAAGTAGTTACTGGTGCACATATACATATATACATATATATCTGTGTCTTTCTTCTTTTCTAGGTGTTACAGAAGCGGGACACTTATTGAAGATATAGCCTGTTCCAAGGTATATAATCTTTTTGCCCGCCATGTTAAATCCAGAGGGTTTTAACACATTTCACGTGCACATGTTGCTTTAAGCTTTTTGGTCCTGATGAAACGCCAACGACCACCCTGGCGATAAAGGCGTGAAACATGTCGACCTATGATACTTTGGGGTTAACATGCCTACAAAAACAAGCCATCACAGCTATAGGTACACCTATATGACAAACTGTTGCATATGTACCTTTTTACTACCCTTACCTTCACTTGGCACGCACTTTCCCTCTATCAACTATACCCCGCACACCCGCATGCACCATCCGGCTGTCCTAAAAGATCTCCGCCAAAGTGTCCCTGTATGGGGCCCGTAGGGAATTGCAGCGCCGGCCCTACGTGGAGCAAAATGGCCCGATGATGAAGCATGACATCCTATGGGTGTGTGAGGGCTACTATGGACAATATTGTCTCTTTTCACACCTAGTCTTTTCTTCCCCTCTTTTTCCTCTTACTTTAGACTGAATGGGTGACTTTTTGCATCCTGACGTTTCAGATGACTTTTTGCATCTCACGTCTAGGTACAGTGTCCTCTTTGTTGTTGAGATATTGGTTTGGGAGCACGGACACTGGACCTTCATATAGCTCCTTGGGTCTCCCCTTTTTGTATTTATAAGTATTTGCACGGCAGATCAGCCGTAGACCCTTATGTATTTTTCTTCTATCTTTTTTCTTCCTCTGGAGCAGGCACGCAAGATACCCCTTAATTTTACACAATTGGACCTGCCTTGGCCTAACATTGTGAGTGGTACCTATATTTCTAATACCACCACCGTTCGTTAAGGAACCCTTTAGGTATTCTGAAATACTGTCCCATCATGGTTCCTATCCTTATAATACATTAATATTTTCGTAGGTTGAGTGGTCTACTAGCAGCTTATTACACTACACATGTTTTTGTTTTTTAGTGGGCCTGCGTACTCTGTAGGCTCTCACCTGGACTGCAAGACGTGGTCTGCATTTATCATATTATTTTCCATTTAATTGAGAGCACGTATGGAACAGGAAGCTATCCACCTAGCCCAGGGACCTACATAGTGTCTCCCGGCTTTTTGCTCCAGTGAAACTAACACTCTGCGCATGTGCGGAGGATTAGTTATACGCTTTGTGAGCCAGCGCACCTAACTCGTGTATCTCGCGCAGACGCTGGTCTTGCAGTCATCGGAAGCTTTCTGGCAATATGCCGCATTCTGGGTGCATTCCTGCCCCATTTAACAAACACCGAGTTCCGGGCTTATTCTTCACTGGCCTCGGGACGTGCAGGTGCTCCCTTGGAAGCACCCTCAAAAACGTAAGTGTTTATTAAGCCCCATGGAGGATTTTTGTGCCCTGTAACTCTAGGACTATTCCGGCGCGAGCTACAGGTGCCACTCAGCTACTTACTTTTGCCTCTCTCCCCCCCCTTGTTTTGCTCAGTGATCGTAACTTCGGTACGGTGTGGGCGCGTATTGTCCTTGCCAGTAGGGACACCCCTCAAGAACGAGGTGAGCATACCATCATTTAGTATGGCGAGCATTCAATTTGGTCCCATGAATAACGAGCATTTGTTCTGGTCCCTGAATATTGTTACTACTATGTGTTCTAGGGGACAATTTTACTTGCATTAGGACCCCTACAGGCCATTCTACTAACGAGTCGTTAAGACTTTGTCCTTAGTATAGGGCGCCCTCTCTTTATTCTATACGAACTGTGTTTGTGGTATCTTGCGTGCTTAGTTTCCTGTTTTATCTCTTCTGTGTTGATAATGTGCACGCTAAGGTGGCACACGGTATGGCATCAAGTAGTTACTGGTGCACATATACATATATACATATATATCTGTGTCTTTCTTCTTTTCTAGGTGTTACAGAAGCGGGACACTTATTGAAGATATAGCCTGTTCCAAGGTATATAATCTTTTTGCCCGCCATGTTAAATCCAGAGGGTTTTAACACATTTCACGTGCACATGTTGCTTTAAGCTTTTTGGTCCTGATGAAACGCCAACGACCACCCTGGCGATAAAGGCGTGAAACATGTCGACCTATGATACTTTGGGGTTAACATGCCTACAAAAACAAGCCATCACAGCTATAGGTACACCTATATGACAAACTGTTGCATATGTACCTTTTTACTACCCTTACCTTCACTTGGCACGCACTTTCCCTCTATCAACTATACCCCGCACACCCGCATGCACCATCCGGCTGTCCTAAAAGATCTCCGCCAAAGTGTCCCTGTATGGGGCCCGTAGGGAATTGCAGCGCCGGCCCTACGTGGAGCAAAATGGCCCGATGATGAAGCATGACATCCTATGGGTGTGTGAGGGCTACTATGGACAATATTGTCTCTTTTCACACCTAGTCTTTTCTTCCCCTCTTTTTCCTCTTACTTTAGACTGAATGGGTGACTTTTTGCATCCTGACGTTTCAGATGACTTTTTGCATCTCACGTCTAGGTACAGTGTCCTCTTTGTTGTTGAGATATTGGTTTGGGAGCACGGACACTGGACCTTCATATAGCTCCTTGGGTCTCCCCTTTTTGTATTTATAAGTATTTGCACGGCAGATCAGCCGTAGACCCTTATGTATTTTTCTTCTATCTTTTTTCTTCCTCTGGAGCAGGCACGCAAGATACCCCTTAATTTTACACAATTGGACCTGCCTTGGCCTAACATTGTGAGTGGTACCTATATTTCTAATACCACCACCGTTCGTTAAGGAACCCTTTAGGTATTCTGAAATACTGTCCCATCATGGTTCCTATCCTTATAATACATTAATATTTTCGTAGGTTGAGTGGTCTACTAGCAGCTTATTACACTACACATGTTTTTGTTTTTTAGTGGGCCTGCGTACTCTGTAGGCTCTCACCTGGACTGCAAGACGTGGTCTGCATTTATCATATTATTTTCCATTTAATTGAGAGCACGTATGGAACAGGAAGCTATCCACCTAGCCCAGGGACCTACATAGTGTCTCCCGGCTTTTTGCTCCAGTGAAACTAACACTCTGCGCATGTGCGGAGGATTAGTTATACGCTTTGTGAGCCAGCGCACCTAACTCGTGTATCTCGCGCAGACGCTGGTCTTGCAGTCATCGGAAGCTTTCTGGCAATATGCCGCATTCTGGGTGCATTCCTGCCCCATTTAACAAACACCGAGTTCCGGGCTTATTCTTCACTGGCCTCGGGACGTGCAGGTGCTCCCTTGGAAGCACCCTCAAAAACGTAAGTGTTTATTAAGCCCCATGGAGGATTTTTGTGCCCTGTAACTCTAGGACTATTCCGGCGCGAGCTACAGGTGCCACTCAGCTACTTACTTTTGCCTCTCTCCCCCCCCTTGTTTTGCTCAGTGATCGTAACTTCGGTACGGTGTGGGCGCGTATTGTCCTTGCCAGTAGGGACACCCCTCAAGAACGAGGTGAGCATACCATCATTTAGTATGGCGAGCATTCAATTTGGTCCCATGAATAACGAGCATTTGTTCTGGTCCCTGAATATTGTTACTACTATGTGTTCTAGGGGACAATTTTACTTGCATTAGGACCCCTACAGGCCATTCTACTAACGAGTCGTTAAGACTTTGTCCTTAGTATAGGGCGCCCTCTCTTTATTCTATACGAACTGTGTTTGTGGTATCTTGCGTGCTTAGTTTCCTGTTTTATCTCTTCTGTGTTGATAATGTGCACGCTAAGGTGGCACACGGTATGGCATCAAGTAGTTACTGGTGCACATATACATATATACATATATATCTGTGTCTTTCTTCTTTTCTAGGTGTTACAGAAGCGGGACACTTATTGAAGATATAGCCTGTTCCAAGGTATATAATCTTTTTGCCCGCCATGTTAAATCCAGAGGGTTTTAACACATTTCACGTGCACATGTTGCTTTAAGCTTTTTGGTCCTGATGAAACGCCAACGACCACCCTGGCGATAAAGGCGTGAAACATGTCGACCTATGATACTTTGGGGTTAACATGCCTACAAAAACAAGCCATCACAGCTATAGGTACACCTATATGACAAACTGTTGCATATGTACCTTTTTACTACCCTTACCTTCACTTGGCACGCACTTTCCCTCTATCAACTATACCCCGCACACCCGCATGCACCATCCGGCTGTCCTAAAAGATCTCCGCCAAAGTGTCCCTGTATGGGGCCCGTAGGGAATTGCAGCGCCGGCCCTACGTGGAGCAAAATGGCCCGATGATGAAGCATGACATCCTATGGGTGTGTGAGGGCTACTATGGACAATATTGTCTCTTTTCACACCTAGTCTTTTCTTCCCCTCTTTTTCCTCTTACTTTAGACTGAATGGGTGACTTTTTGAATCCTGACGTTTCAGATGACTTTTTGCATCTCACGTCTAGGTACAGTGTCCTCTTTGTTGTTGAGATATTGGTTTGGGAGCACGGACACTGGACCTTCATATAGCTCCTTGGGTCTCCCCTTTTTGTATTTATAAGTATTTGCACGGCAGATCAGCCGTAGACCCTTATGTATTTTTCTTCTTTCTTTTTTCTTCCTCTGGAGCAGGCACGCAAGATACCCCTTAATTTTACACAATTGGACCTGCCTTGGCCTAACATTGTGAGTGGTACCTATATTTCTAATACCACCACCGTTCGTTAAGGAACCCTTTAGGTATTCTGAAATACTGTCCCATCATGGTTCCTAACCCTATAATACATTAATATTTTCGTAGGTTGAGTGGTCTACTAGCAGCTTATTACACTACACATGTTTTTGTTTTTTAGTGGGCCTGCGTACTCTGTAGGCTCTCACCTGGACTGCAAGACGTGGTCTGCGTTTATCATATTATTTTCCATTTAATTGAGAGCACGTATGGAACAGGAAGCTATCCACCTAGCCCAGGGACCTACATAGTGTCTCCCGGCTTTTTGCTCCAGTGAAACTAACACTCTGCGCATGTGCGGAGGATTAGTTATACGCTTTGTGCGCCAGCGCACCTAACTCGTGTATCTCGCGCAGACGCTGGTCTTGCAGTCACCGGAAGCTTTCTGGCAATATGCCGCATTCTGGGTGCATTCCTGCCCCATTTAACAAACACCGAGTTCCGGGCTTATTCTTCACTGGCCTCGGGACGTGCAGGTGCTCCCTTGGAAGCACCCTCAAAAACGTAAGTGTTTATTAAGCCCCATGGAGGATTTTTGTGCCCTGTAACTCTAGGACTATTCCGGCGCGAGCTACAGGTGCCACTCAGCTACTTACTTTTGCCTCTCTCCCCCCCCTTGTTTTGCTCAGTGATCGTAACTTCGGTACGGTGTTGGCGCGTATTGTCCTTGCCAGTAGGGACACCCCTCAAGAACGAGGTGAGCATACCATCATTTAGTATGGCGAGCATTCAATTTGGTCCCATGAATAACGAGCATTTGTTCTGGTCCCTGAATATTGTTACTACTATGTGTTCTAGGGGACAATTTTACTTGCATTAGGACCCCTACAGGCCATTCTACTAACGAGTCGTTAAGACTTTGTCCTTAGTATAGGGCGCCCTCTCTTTATTCTATACGAACTGTGTTTGTGGTATCTCGCGTGCTTAGTTTCCTGTTTTATCTCTTCTGTGTTGATAATGTGCACGCTAAGGTGGCACACGGTATGGCATCAAGTAGTTACTGGTGCACATATACATATATACATATATATCTGTGTCTTTCTTCTTTTCTAGGTGTTACAGAAGCGGGACACTTATTGAAGATATAGCCTGTTCCAAGGTATATAATCTTTTTGCCCGCCATGTTAAATCCAGAGGGTTTTAACACATTTCACGTGCACATGTTGCTTTAAGCTTTTTGGTCCTGATGAAACGCCAACGACCACCCTGGCGATAAAGGCGTGAAACATGTCGACCTATGATACTTTGGGGTTAACATGCCTACAAAAACAAGCCATCACAGCTATAGGTACACCTATATGACAAACTGTTGCATATGTACCTTTTTACTACCCTTACCTTCACTTGGCACGCACTTTCCCTCTATCAACTATACCCCGCACACCCGCATGCACCATCCGGCTGTCCTAAAAGATCTCCGCCAAAGTGTCCCTGTATGGGGCCCGTAGGGAATTGCAGCGCCGGCCCTACGTGGAGCAAAATGGCCCGATGATGAAGCATGACATCCTATGGGTGTGTGAGGGCTACTATGGACAATATTGTCTCTTTTCACACCCAGTCTTTTCTTCCCCTCTTTTTCCTCTTACTTTAGACTGAATGGGTGACTTTTTGCATCCTGACGTTTCAGATGACTTTTTGCATCTCACGTCTAGGTACAGTGTCCTCTTTGTTGTAGTGTACGATTATAGCATTAATTATGTTTCATAAAGCAAGTCAATCATGTGTGGTTGTTTCTCGTTGTCATTCCTGGTTGTGTACTTGAATTGTTGATATGTTGGTGCGATCGTAAAGGCAGTTTCACAAACATGACACTCCCCCTCCCTACGTCACAGCCCTGGAAGGTATTCCCCTTTCGACATCAATTGGTGTGTTGGCATACCTGCGTCGTCGTTGGGGATGGGCCATGACTTGCTGGTGGTGGAGCACGAAGAGTATCGGAAATGCGTGTAGTGCTGGGTCCATGACGGCGATTTGCTTGTGGTGTGTATCTCCGCTGTGGTGATTCCGCCGTGTTCAGGCAGGTTGTTTTTCCGCAGCGATTTTCTGTGTGTTTTCCGCTATCGTGATTTGGAGGACGGTCAGAGACATCATTCCGTACGGCGGTGTCTCTGGATTGGGTGCGTCCGTCGCGGGGTCGGGTGTACTTCCGCGGTGGTGCGTGCTCTTCCGCCGCGTACAGAAATTTGACAGTATTTCCCATACTAATATGGCGGACGGAGTGTCCGCGGCTGGCGGACAGAATAAAGGCTTTTTCCGCCTACTCCAGGACGGCGGTCGTCCTTCCGTCCGCCATCCTAATCGACCCCTTAGTTGCTTGTTTTTTTTTTGCCTCTACATTGGGAGAGACCCACGGAGTGGGGCCTCTCCCCCCTCGATTATACCTTCTCTTTTCAAAAGCTTCAGCTCTGTCCCCACCTTTGGTCGGTGGTGGAAAGCAATTCTTCTATGTCGAAGTGCCACCGGAGCAACAGACTTATCAATGTGCAGGTGTATAGCTGGGCCTACCTGGCACCCAATGCCATCAAAGAGAGAAGTGAAGTCTTGCAGGAGGCAGTCCATGTCAAAGGCATGCATGCTGCAAACAAACTGTACTAAGTTAAGTTCTTGGGCTGTATGGCAGCTGAAGAGGATCCCTGATACCTCCTGTGACACATACACCTTCGCCTTTTTGGTGAGTGTAGTCATGAGAGAGGTCGGCCTGGAACTTACCTTGGAGTCATAGCGGTGAGCGGTTGCCAAAAGCATACACCTGTACTCTGGTGTGACAGAGGCATGGCGGGTTATAAAGGCTGGGATAGACTTCCACAGCTATCAGGTTGATGTAGGCACTGCTACCTATGAGGGCCAAGACTGGGTGGCTTTGAACCTCCACGAGGCACATGGGAGCCACCTCGTGGGCAATCTGTAGCGCGTCAATTTCTCTTATGACGTGGACAACTGAAGAGTCGTCATCATCCATGTTGCTGTCTGTCTGTTCATCTGGGTGTTGCTGTACACCACTGACCACTTTCGATGAGGGTTTGGGCCATTGAGTCTGGGACTAGCGGCATACTTTGGAGAAGTGGTTTGGCATGACCTGTTTCAGCCCCCTTACCACTGACCAAATGACGAACATAGTCAAAACAATTAAAGCTGGCTCAGCCCTGGACCCATGTCCGACCTCCGTGCTCGCTACTGTACCAGATACAGTTATCCCCATCATTACCGCCGTCTGTAATACTATACTGACAGCTGGAATCTACCCGGACTCACTAAAAAACACATTGATCAAACCCCTGCTAAAAAAGCCGGGCTCAGATAAAGGCGAATTAAAAAACTATCGTCCTATAGCAAGCCTCCCTTTCCTAGCTAAGGTTCTAGAAAAGGCCATGAACCAGCAGCTATCAGCCTATATAGAAAACCACAATTTGCTGGATGACACCCAGTTCGGTTTCCGCAAAAATCATGGCACAGAAACCGCTCTCATCAAAACAGCTGATGACATAAGAATCATCCGCGATCAAGGAGGAACTGCTCTGCTAGTCCTTTTGGATCTCTCAGCAGCTTTCGACACGGTTGACCATAAGATCTTGGTCGACCGTGTCGAGAGGATGGGCATTCAGCTCACTGCTAGGGATTTACTTGCCTCCTTTCTGGCCAACAGAACCCAGGCGGTTACACTGGGCCCCTTCCAGTCGGCTGATCTGTCGTTACCGTGTGGGGTCCCCCAAGGCTCATCCCTAAGTCCGACACTATTTAACATTTATGTGTCGGACCTTGCTAGTGTCATCAAAGAGCATGGGATGAGCCTGACCTCATACGCTGACGACACTCAGCTGGTGCTGGCAATAAAGGGCGATGGACAGAGGGTGGCAGAGGGATTCCAGAAGGGGATGATCACTATCGGTGAATGGATGGCAAGGAATTGCCTAAAGCTCAACTCCGATAAAACGGAGGTGGTCATCTTCGGCAATCTCTCACCAGTATGGTCTGATGCTTGGTGGCCATCGGCCTTGGGTACACCTCCCTCCCCCACGGTCAAAGTTAGAAACCTAGGCGTTACTTTTGATGACCAACTTAACTTCATGGCCCATGCAAACAAGGTGGCAGCCAATGCACATTACAAGCTTAGAACGGTAAGAAAAATTATACCGTATCTACCAGATTCAGCAGCCAAAACGTTAGTCACCACTCTAGTTTTGACATCACTAGATTACTGCAACGGTCTGCTGCTCAATGCTCAGAGCAGAGTCACTAAAAAATTACAGACCGTGCAGAATGCTGCCGCTCGCGTACTGTCAAAAACCCCCAAATTTGCACCTATCTCAGATACTTTGAAAAACTACCACTGGTTGTCCATCCACAACAGGGTAAAATTTTTGTGCATAGTCTATAAGACACTACAGGATCAAGGACCTTGTTTTCTTAAACATCAACTGATTCCCTACAATCCATCGAGAACCCTCCGATCCACTTCACTTAACCAACTAGTGGTTCAACGTAGTCGAACAGTTTCCTGGGGTGATCGCCGCTTCTCAATCGCGGCTCCTAGACTCTGGAACACCCTTCCGAATCACTTGAAAGCCTGCCCCTCTCTTCTTCAGTTCAGAAAAAAACTGAAAACGTGGTTATTCAATCAGTAATCCACATCCCTGTACTCCCTGATCACGCTGAGATAACAATGCATTTTTAGCGCCGAGACGCCCAAGGGTAATTGTACGCGCTCTACAAATATCATAAACATAAACATAAACATACAGCACATACTGCAGGACTTCCCACAGGAGGGCAGATGCCAGAGATAGGGTACAGGTCACGACACCAATCCTATGTGCAAGATGTCGATTTAAGTTTGGCTTGTTAGACTCTCATGTTTCCTTGCGGACAGCGTTGTCAGGTTCTTTTTTAATGGGAGTCGATTGGTTGGGGTCCATAAGGGCATTGCTGGCCTTGGAGAGTTCTTAGGAGCACCCCAGCATCGGGATATCTCTTATAGATATCTCTTATAGACATGCTGGGCTCTTGGATGATCCGCTCTCGAAATGTAAAAGAGGCACACCCCTGAATGAACTGGGCTTGTACTTTGTTGTCCTCAGCAGGGAGAGTACACATGCTAGCTAGTTGCTTCAAATGGCTGTTAAACACATTGACCGAGGTGTCGGGGGTGCTGCTGAGCCTGCGGAGTACGAATCTCTCATAGTCGGGGTTGGCATATGGCTTGAAGAGACCAGTGATGCCATTCTTCAGCATGGTGTAGTTGAGTGAGGGTACCTCAATGGCTGTCTTTGAGATTTTGTGAATGTCAGCCCCCCAAGATGAAGGATCATGGACCGATTGTGGTCTGCAGCCTTCTTAATGGCCTCAAAATAGTTCTCCAATTGTTCCACCCACAACTTCCATTGTGCAGCCTGGTAGGGTGGGGGTCCTGTGACTATGAAGGGCTCCCAAGCAGGGATGTAGGCCATTGAACACCCAGAAGTGTAGTCCGGCAGAAATGTCCATTGAATGGGCCTGAGCTGGGGCAGGGAGCGGTGGCAGAAGTGGAAGCTGGAGAACAGATCACCCATGCAGGACTCAAGCATGCTTGGGTCATGGAGCAGTGAAGGCACGACCGATTGGCAGGATGGGCAGGCACCACAAGAGCAATGCTCTGCTGGGAGGAGCTGAGAGTGGCACACAGGAACAGACTGAAGTAGTGCAGCAGCCGCCGGTAGCAGCGCGGGCAGTTATGTGTTGAGAATACGGGTGCTAGAATGGTGGAAATAGCAGGCCGCTGCAGGCAGTGCGAGCAGCTCTAGGAGGTAGGCTTCCAACACTGGCGAAGGGGTGCTACAGAATGCCAAAGGTGGTGAAGCTGAAAGAGGCCCATGCATGGGAAATGGGCCCTCTCGTTGCCAATGTAGGATACACATGGTGGGCCTGGTACACTGAATAAAGGAAACAAGCACACGGTGTAAAGCTGTGGTCTTCACTTTAACCACGCCAAGTCCCAAGGGAGAGTGCATGGTAAATTTGTAAGAGCTTGGGTGTTGGCGGAGAGGTTGGATTAGTATAAGGTACTGGCTGGGTGATTGGAGATGTGCATGGGGAATGACAGTGTGATTGCTGGACTACATGGGTACTACCTGGGAAAATAAAAGTGTGAATGTGTAGCATGTAGGTGGTTAGAGGACTACATGGATAGTGCACATGTGATTGTAGTACTGCATGTGTTAGTGTCTAGGTCATTTCATGAATACATGGGTAGTGACTGGATGATTAACCACTTGGCTGCTAAGGGGTGTGCATGTAGGTCCATTGACTTTCCATTGAAATCAATGGGCCCTACATGACGAGTTACCCTTGTCATTAGCACTGAAGGGGTTAAAGTACTGCAAAGAGAGTGTATGGTGAATTTATAAGTGCATGGGTATTGGTGGAGAGGTTGGATTAGTATATGGTACTGGCTGGGTGATTGCAGATGTGCATGGGGGTGACAGTGTGTTTGCTGGACTGCATGGGTACTACACGGGTAATTGGAGAAGTGTTTCAGTACTGTGTATGTGGTTAGAGAACTACATGGATAGTGCACATGTGATTGTAGCACTGCATGTGTTAGTGTCTGGGTCATTTAATGAATACATGGGTACTGACTGGATAATTAGAGTACTGCAAGGAGACTGCATGGTGAATGTATAACTTCTTGGGTTTTGGCGGAGTGATTGGATAAGAACATTGTGCTGGATGGGTGATAGCAAGAGTACATAGGGAGTGACAGTGTTATTACTGGACTGTATGGGTACTACTTGAGTAATTGAAGGTGTAAATAAATAGTGTTTAGGTGGTGGTTAGAGTATTGTACAGATAGTGTACAGGTTATTGTACCAGTGCATGGGTAGTGCTTGGGTGAGTTAATCTTACCTATTTTCAAGTAGATATAAAATGAATTGAAACATTTTTTCACTTCTTTTTTTTGTAATGTAATATTTTAAACTTTAGTAGTAGGGTCTGTAAAAGAGAAGAAAACAATTCTGTTATTACCTATAATTTTATAGTTTTAAGAAAACAACATAATTATACAATTACATCACATATTCAATTTGCCTTTTTTGCTGTCTTAATATTCTATTGAATCTCACCATACACAGTGATTTCAATGTTGATCATCAGGTAACAGCGGGCAATTAAATACAATCAATAAGATTGTTAAAAAGAAACATATTTGTCTTTAAAATTTCTACAACTCACTTAACTCTGTATTTACATTTTCACAAATGAACATCCTTAGTAACATAATATATAATACAAAGATCAAATATATGACCACCTTCTTTCAAACACAATTTTCCAAATGCAATATCAAAGAACAGAATCAATAATTCAAACCGTAATGATCAACATCTTCCCTATTGGCCGAATGATGTTTCTGAAAAGATTTCCATTGAGGATATCCCCCAAAAACTTTTGAATTCATATTCACACCTTCCCAATAGATCAAATGATGTTTCTGAGAACTTTTGCAATGAGAATATCCAAGATACACTTCTAAATTCATATTCACATGTTTCCAATAGGGCAAATAATATTTCTAAAATCACTTGTAGTGAAAATATCCAAAATATACTCATTCATTCATGTTGACATCTTCTCAGATTTTTGCATCGAAAATATTAGATATGAAATTGGTAATACATTAGGCAACTGGTATTTGAACTCTAAATGTGCATCATTATATAGGGGTCGATTCCGATCCCGTAAAAAGAGCTCCGAATCGTCGTACGGAGCATTTTTTTCCGTACGAATCGTACCCGTAGCCGTCCCCGTACGAACGACGTAGTACGATCCACACCCAATGCAGCTATCCGTACGAATCGTACCAGGGACCGTACGAATAGAATTCCTGTATGAATCGCCCTCGGAACCCGCAGTACACAACGTTTGTACGGTTCGCGGCTGCTTTTTACGACCCGGCAAGTACGATCCGTGTTGTGTACGCTCCGTATGACCCTTTTTCTACGGGAGCTGGAAACTGCCGTAAAATCAGAGTTCGCTCCGAAACAGGTACGGAGCGCCCCCCCCGGGTACGGCGCGTACCTCCCATGATCGCAGGGGTACGCACCGTACCCCTGCGATCATGGGGGGTACGTGCCGTACACCCAGCGTACATGGGGTACGTGCTGTACCCCATGTACACTGGGTGTACGGCACGTACCCCCCATGATCGCAGGGGTATGGCGCGTACCCCTGCGATCATGGGGTATACGCGCCATACGGTGTGTATGTGATTGTGCGCTTTTCCGTACGAATCGCCCTTACCTGACGTGGACCGTACGACTCGCGTCCGGGAACCCCGGTCGGGATTGTAATCGTCGGGTCGTACGGCGTCCGTACGAGACGTACGGAAACGGCTCTGGATGTGAGTCGTGTGGACGGTGATTTTTAACGGATCAGAATCGACCCCCAAGTGTCCATCCTTTATTGCATTTTAAATACACAGTATAGTGTCCAAATGTTGAAGTAGGTCCATCATGGAAAACAATAGCCACTGTTTTAAAAGTTCTTCCTGAAATTGCCACTTGACCTGCCACACATTTTTAATTTTGGTTTCCAATTTTGTTCCATCAGCTCTACAACGTTGCAGCATTAAAATGATATGTTATCCAAATCTTTCTATAAATAATGTTGAAAACATTTCCGATTTGCATTGGCTACACTCCATGTTTTGATTAGCTGATTTCACTAATTCTTTAAAAGACACTGTTTAGCAATCTGGTATTGTTATATATATGAATCGTTCAGTGTCTATTTTAGTGGTAGATGTTAATGAACAGCTGTCACATGTATGATCCCATTTGTAACGTAGTCCAAACAGATTTTCAATTTGTATTTCTTCATCTTCCAATACTGCAAGCATAAACATAAGACATTATTGAGCATCTTGCTGTGCATTAAGTGTAAATTGTGAAGAACCTGTACATATATCTAAAAGATGCCACACACCAGAAGTAGTATGGATTTTCGTTTTATCAGTTTTCAACTTTTCAAAAATGTACTGTAACAAAGAACAAAATCTTTTGTCTCGATTTTCCATAATTGCATGCTGTAGATTTTCCAAAAAAAACACAACGTTCACAATTACATTAGCATAGCAGTTGATACATAATCTATTTTCTAACTGATATCCTACAATATTAGCAACCGTGTCCACTTCCATTTTCTTTTCAGACTCATCATTCTTTTCAATTCTTTTCTTCTTTGCATCCTCACTAAAATGTTTTTCATATTTTCATTTTGGACGTATCATAGGTTTTTCATAAATAGCATATTCACCTCTGCTAGGAGCTTAGAGTCTTCTTAACCTATTGTACTCTTTTACACAATTTACATCTGCACTAACCTTTTGCTCATCACAATCAATCAAATACAATTCCGGATAATGTTCTTACTTGCGACAATGCAGCATATGCCATATCGTCTTTAAACACAGAACTTCCAATATTTACCAAAGTTCTGTCTACTCTTAAACCTTGAGATTTATGCTAAACAAACAGGAAACTGTTTTCTACAAACATACAGATCTTTTACAAGCAAGCAACGAACAGAACAACGTGCAATCTGTTTCACCTCTTCAATCTGATCAATGTTAATCTTCAAAAATTCAATTCCATCTCTATTTGCATAACTAACAAAGTCAACAACTTTCCCCATTGCTTCATTTATGAAAACTTTCTCAACATCTAAATTATGCCGCAATATTACTGGGCAGTTTACAGATACATATAAGGTCTTTTCCAAACCAGCAGTCTTAGATATTGATTTTTCCAAAGAGTCTAATTTTAACTGTAATTTCTCTGACTGAAGAATAGTTACTTCTTCATGTTCTATTTTATCAGTGGCTACCATTTTCAATATCGGTTCATTCTCCAGTTTCAAGAGTTCTTCATTGAATGTAAAGCATTATTTCAGTGTTGGCATAAGGCAAATTATAGATTTCTTTTCTGCAATTTTTCAGTAGATTGTTTCAGGTGCAATATTTTCTTTTGGAAACAAGTTTTTTAGTAGCCGAGTTTCTAAAGCATTTTTTCCATCCTTTTTTAAGACTCCAATTCTAATATTTTGAAGAATGTTTCTATAATCTTCGTTATTTGTTTGTTGCATGTTCTTAATACATTCTTTATATTCAAAATAAGTCCAAATGTTCACATTTCCAATACTTCCCATTGATTGTTTAGTGTCTTCATGAAGAAGGTTCTTAAAAACTGGTTGGGCTTTCACAGGTATGAGTTGTAGTAGATCACCAAATACAATTACATGTTTTCCTCCAAATAAAACATCGTAATTTGTTTTTAAAATCTGCTGCTTCCTCAAATGTACAAATGCAAGCATTAAGTTTGAGACCATGCTTACCTCATCAATTACCAGAAGTTTCATTTTCTTCAGTACTCTTGAAACTTCGAAACAAGCTACTCCAGTTAGCTTGTGATATTCCAACTTATTTTCATGTTCTACTGGTAACATAAGTAGACAATGTAATGTAATCCCTTTAATATTGTGTGCTGCTAACCCAGTTGGAGCAGTTATAACAGAAGACAAATGTGAATCCATTGTTTTCTGTAGATATCTTGACAAACATTTAATCAAGAAACTTTTCCCCGTTCCAGATTGGCCACTGATGTACGTTAGAATAGGTCTAAATGATGTACATTGGCAATCATTCTTTTATGCAGTAATCCATGTTCTATCTGTTGTGTAACATGGTGATATATTTCTTTCTGTTCAGTATTCAGATGTTCCTCTAAGTTTTTCAAATCAATATTCTCCTGTTGTGCTTGTTGCATCACCGTTTCCACTTCACTCATTGCTATTGCCGCTTCATTTTCAAGTATGGCTTCTCCTAGTGGATCTTGACTTTGTCGAGCAGAACTCTGACTATTTTGAGAAGTATCTCCAGCTATCTCAGCTGCAATAGTACTTTCTTGAGTAATCTCTTCATTCAACATTTGGAGATAGTTTGGAAAAATTGTACATTCAATGCTATCTTTACAGGCATTGAAAGAATCTTCATAGCAGTCAGAATCTCCAAGTAAATCCATTTCAGTCCGCCAAGATTTGAAGAGTTGCAGAAGAGCTAAATAGAAAAACTCCCTTTTATCTGGAGTATCGCAACTAAGTTTCCTGTGATTAATCAGATTTCATTTGGCATGCTTTACCGAACATCCTGCAGATCCAATAACAGCATATTTTCCTTCATTTATATTTTCCATAAAAAAAATGTAAAAGCTATAATGTTGCAGTATTTCATGTAGACATACATTTTCCAGGTGTGGACTTCTATTTGGATAGTACGTATCTAAGTTATTTGTTTTAAGAATATATGTACTTTCCGGTTCATTCAGTGCCAAGTATTCAATTTCTTATACAGATTTCAAAACACAATTTTGTGTTGCAGCAAGACCCAGACTTATCCAGATGATTCCTCTTGGCTTTGAATATAAACCTGATGATGTTAATCGATCTGAACATTCATACGATCCAATTTCTCGATGTGAAAGCATCTTCAAGCTGAAGCTGTATAATTCTTTGCTAAGTGTCTTATCCGGTGAAATTTCCTCCCACATTTCTTTCAATTCTGTCTTCTCAGATTTGGTAATATATGACGTGACATAACGAGCAACAGCAATTGAGTTATCTGCAACATATTGTATGTCCATATTTGCATTCCACATCTTCAAAATCACTGGATTGTAATCATTAATGTACTTTGATTCTTCAGTTCTTTTTATATTATAAGTATTTTTTGGTGATTTTCGGGTGATAGTATGCCTCACTGCTGACATAAAACCGTTCAACCTTCCTTTGGAAATTACTGGACGTGGAAAACCAGTTCAACATTTTGTGTAAAACATTTCCTTGGACTTTGAAACCGTGAAACTTGCTGTCTTAAGGTATTTTTTCCTCCTGTTTTCGGTAACAAACAGGTATCATAGTCTTCAATAAATAATAAAATAGTCTCATCCAAATCAGTTTCAAATTTGGGTGCATCCTTAATCCATATAAGCATATGTATATGAGGAGCACCTCTAGCTTGGTATTCCTTTCTCCAAAAGAAATCAATACATCCGCCAATAGGCGGATTCTTTTTTATTACAGATGAAATACATCAAAGCTTCAAACCTATGATTAAAATATCTGCAAACATTTACAGGATCCAGGGAACACAGTTCTCCAGCTGTCTTCAATTCAATATTTTCTATATTTTAATTTGCTTCTTGTAGAAAATCCAATAAATCATCCCATGCGTACTCAGCACAGCTAAAGTGTAACAAACCACGTAGGGGTTCCTAAGTTCCTTAACATACATTTTAGTTCCCCATGACGGCGATACCAATGTTCATTAGTGTCAACGTTGATATGACATCAAATGAATTAACTGTGATTCTAAATGTTCATCACTTTCTTCAACTTTGTCCATAAATTCCTTTACAGAAAGATGTTAAAGATGAGTTCCTGTTTTTAATATATGGTTGACTGCATATGAAAGTGCAGACAGGTCACTTTCAAATAAAAGATGAAACAAATATGGAATACACTGGCGAAATCTTAGTTCTTCTGAGTATAGTCGTAAAATATGATATTCTCAAGCTGGATCCTGAACTGGTCGTTCATCATTTCGTCCACCTTTACCAGTAGGGAACAGCTGTGGAAAACAACGAACTTCCAAACTATTTTCCCATACGCTTATGGGAGTTCCTTTTGTTTTTTTCATCTGGAACAATGCAATAGTATCTCTTATCAGTTCTTTTGAATGTAGAGGGTGTACAGTATAATGTTCATACATTTCATCTTTTTTTGAGTTCTTTACTTTTTCTATTTGTCCACTTGAAATATGTGTTTCATCTCTAAACTCATTTCTTCGTCTTCTACATTTACATTTTTATAGTAAATATTGTTTTGCACCAGGTATAATGTAGCCATTTGGACTTTCGTGACATCTACTAACTCTTGGATGTATGATGTAACAACGTGATCATTTAGATCGCGGTACATTACATTGCTGTTTTTACAACGCAAGTCGTTAACACGACTTTCACTGTAGGGTGCTTGACTTAGGAATAGTATGATTTACTATTCCAACTCCAGCCTATGTACAGTAGGGAAGGTGTTGAAATAGTAAATCACACTATTCCTTAGTCTAGAGCGCCCTCCAGTGCAAGTCGTGGTAACGACTTGCATTGTAAAAGCAACGATGTAAATGTATTGCTGTGTTTTGAACGCGTTGTCTACACCAACAGTTTCAACATTTTTCTTCAATTCTAAAGTTAAATACACAACTCTTCCTTTTAAACCTCTTTGTAGATCTGTTGGAGGCAGCTTACCTGTTTTAGGCTCCATACGAATCATAACCTGAAACAGGTGGACAGATTGAATAAGGATGGACTCGTGTATTTAAATCTTTAAGTTCTGGAGGTATAGCTACTAATTCTAAGTCATTATGGACAGCTCTAGCTGGCATTTTGTTCTCTTCTAATTTATTGTAACAATATTTGCAAATACATTGTACAGTACCTAACTTAAAACGACCTTCCACAAACAGATAAACAGCAGCAAATTCTCTACATTTATCATTGTTTTCCTTTTCACTTTTTAAAAACACATCTACAGTTCTAGTTTGAATTTTATCCCCTTCGCTGCGGGGGTAATTCCCCCACGGTATGGGGGGTGAGCATGGCGCCGTGGTGCTCGTGGCGAGCCCAGCTTGTCATGAGTCATAGTGGAGCTGTGCTCATGACGAGCTGGGCTCATCACAACCCCGCCCACTGATTAATTCTCTTGCACAGGTGGGGATTAATCACGCATTGGTGGTGCACAGCCGCTCCACTGTGACTCATGACTAGCTGGGCTCGTCATGAGCGTCGAAGAGGTTATAGTGAGTACTTCGACAACAAATACATATATAGCTGGAATTTACACCAGAAACTACTTTAAAATTTGTGATTTCTTTTTCAAACTTCACATCAGTAGTTTCTTCCATCTTTTCCTCAACACCTGCACTTATCAAACTCTCACTTTCTCTACTCTCCTCTTCACCAGCAAAGAAATGTAACTCTATATCATCACAATTTTTTTTTTACATCCAACACTAAACCATGCAAAAGAGATGTATTAATTTCATTTATACATAATGAAGGACTTTTTACATAGTATAATCTTCGTACTAACTTCCGCATTTCGGAATGATGTACTGCGAACATTCTTAAATGATGAAAACGATTATGACACACTTTCTTAGAAAGACAAGCCAGAGAATGACCTTGCAGCCCTGTATTTTTTCTCACTTTGCAAGGATCTAGTCCTTGTAATATCGACATTTAGTAAAATATGAATAGATTCCTGACGTATACTCCAAATACTACTGCAATCCCATGTAAACACTGGAGCCTGGGTACGTCTCCCTTGAACTTCCTCAGCTATTACTTCCTCCACATTTTTAGGGACTATCTTTTCTTTTTCAATTGGACAACCATTTTTCAATTTGTAACAATGACCACAGGTATCAACTGCATGCTCTAATGTATTTTGTTGAAAATAGCTTTTTCATTAAAAAAACGGTTCCGTACTAGAAGTATTCTTTTATTCGCTGGAAAATATTTTACAAAAATGAGTTCTATTTACAATTCTTTTTCTTTTACATTTGTCCTTCATAGACCTCATTATTGTATTTAAAGTTTTCAATCTTTTAATAATTAAGATAAACAATTTTCTTTTAAATTCAAATGATTTTTCAATAACACTTAGAATCTCCTGTTTTTGTTTGTAAAATGCTGATCTCCTTTTATATTTTTGATATTTTTTAGTAAACTTTGGAGTACTCTACTTTTATGCAATCTTTTTCGAATTTCTAAAAATTGTTTCTTCCTGTTTCCAACATAATTCTTGTTCTGATAATCCAATTTTGCACTTTTTTGTGCATTTTTCTTTTCCTTTCCTTTCACTGTACTTGTTCTAACTCTCTCTTCTTTATTTTATGAATTTGAAACACTCTTTAAATAAAAAAAATCTTTACTTCTCTCACCAGAAAGCTTTTTGTTTCAGGATCCATGTTGTACTTGATGTAATTGCTCTTTTACTATTTTCTTTACGTAGGTATCTTTCCTTCGTTCCCTTTTTCTTTGCTGTTTTCTTGTCATTGTAACTCTGTCTTAAGAATTATGCAAACTGTAAAAAAAGAAAGGTTTTGAAAACAATTTAATATACTCAAAATGATTATATAAATATATTCACATGTATAATTATAAAACACATACAAAGAGACTACATCAATGATTAGAGCAGTGGTACAGTGCTACCTGCATAATTGGAGGAGTGTATGAGTACTGTGTAAGATATTAGAGCACAGCATTAGTAGTGCACATGTGATTGTGGAACTGCATAGTTAGTACCTGTATCAATGCATGAGTAAATGGCTAGTGACTAAAAGATTACAATACTGCAAGGAGAGTGCCCGAGTGCTTAGTTATTGGTGGACTGATTGGATAAATAGATAGTGCTGGATGGGTGATTGGGGAAGGGCATGGGACTGACAGGAAGATTCCTAGACTGCATGGGTACTAACTGGGTATTTAGAAGAGTGTAAAAACAGTATGTAGCTGGTTAGAGGTCTGCATGTATAGTGCACAGAATATTGCAGCTGTACTTCTATGAGTAGCTAGGCCATTCCATAAGTACACAACTAGTAACTGGAATAATTACAGTGCTGCAAACAGAGTGCATGGTGAATTTATAAGTGCTTAGATAGTGGCGGAGTGATTGAATAAGTAGATAGTGCTAGAAGGGTGATTGAAGAAGTGCCTGGGGACTGACAGGGGGATTCCTAGTTTGCATAGGTACTGCCTGGGTAATTAGAGGAGTGAATCAATAGTATGTAGCTGGTTAGAGGTCTACATGGATAGTGCACAGAGTATTGTAACAGTGCGTGTGTTAGTGTCTGGCTGAAGACGGCTGATAGACAGAAACCGGTCCTAGGATGCTTGATTCCGGTCCAGGGAAGACATGGCTTGCCAGTTCGGGCTGGACTGTTCCCATGAGGCACAGGGTCAAGGCTGATTTGCATATGGCCATGTCTGAACTGGGGTGGTGTGGAGTGCAAAAAAGATGGATTTAGGCCCAGATCTCTGTACTGGGGTGAATGTATGACATTGTTCTGCATTCTGTCCATCAACTGTTGTTTTGCATTTGTCACCCCGAGTGGGATGGGTATACTCAGACGTGAGTCCCATGCTCTCCACACCACTGGAGTCAAGCTATCCTGGCTGAAGACGGCTGATAGCCAGAAACCGGTCCTATGATGCTTGATTCCGGTCCAGGAAAGACATGGCTTGGCAGTTCGGGCTGGACTGTTCCCATGAGGCACAGGGTCAAGGCTGATTTGCATATGGCCATGTCTGAACTCGGTGGTGTGGAGTGCAAAAAAACGATGGATTTAGGCCCAGATCTCTGTACTGGGGTGAATGTATGACATTGTTCTGCATTCTGTCCATCAACTGTTGTTTTGTGTTAGTGTCTGGGCCATTGCATGAGTACGTGACTAGTAGCTGGAATGATTACAGTGCTGCAAAGACAGTGCATGGTGATATTATAAGTGTTTGGTTACTAGTGAAGTGGTTGGAGAAGGAGATATTGCTGGATGGTTGATTGGAAAAGTGCATGCGGATTAACAGGCAGATTCCTAGACTGCATGGGTACTGCCTGGGTATTTAGAGGAGTGAATCACTAGTATGTAGCTGGTTAGAGGTCTACATGGATGGTGCACATATTATTTTAAAAGTGCTTGTGTTAGTGTCGGGGCTATTGCATGAGTACGTGACTCGTAACTGGAATAATTACAGTGCTGCAAAGACAGTGCATGGTGAATTTATAACTGTTTCGGTATTTGCAGAGTGGTTGGATAAGTCGATAATGCTCTATGGTTGATTGGAAAAATGCATGGGGAGTGACAGGGGGATTCCTAGACTGCATGGGTACTACCTGGGTAATTAGAGGAGTGAATCAGTAGTATGTAGCTGGTTAGAGGTCTGCATGGATAGTACACAGATTATTGTAGCTGTGCTTGTGTTAGTACCTAAGCCATTGCATATCTACATGACTAGTAACTGGAATGATTACAGTGCTGCAAAGAGAGTGCATGTTGAATTTATAAGTGCTTAGGTATTGACGGAGTGATTGGTTAAGTAGATCGTGCTGGATGGGTGATTGGAGAAGTGCATGGCGACTGACAGTGGGATTCCTAGACTGCATGGGTACTACCTGGGTAATTAGAGGAGTGAATCAATAGTATATAGCTGGTTAGAGGTATGCATGGAGAGTGCATGGAGTATTGCAACAGTTCTTGTGTTAATGTCTGGGCCATTGCATGAGTACGTGACTAGTAACTAGAATAATTACAGTGCTTCAAAGACTGTGCATGGTGAATTGATACGTTTTTGGGTATTGACGGAGTGGTTGGATAAGTTGATAGTGCTGTATGGATGATTGGAAAAGTGCATGGGGACTGATAGGGGGATTCCTAGAGTGCTTGGGTACTATCTGGGTAATTAGAGGAGTGAATTAATAGTATGTAGCTGGTTAAAGATCAGTATGGATAGTGCACGGAGGATTGTAACAGTGCTTGTGTTAGTGTCTGGGCCATTGCATGAGTATGTGACTAGTAACTTGGAATGATTACAGTGCTGCAAAGACAGTGCATGGTGAATTTATTAGTGTTTGGGTATTGGTGGAGTGGTTGGATAAGTAGATAGTGCTCGATGGGTGATTGGAGAAGTGCATGGGGACTGACAGGGGGGATTCCTAGACTGCATGGGTACTACCTGGGTAATTAGAGGAGTGAATCAGTAGTATGTAGCTGGTTAGAGGTCTGCATGGATACTGCACAGAGGATTGTAGTAGTGCATATGTTAGTGCCTGGACCATTGCATGACTACGTGTGTAGTGCTTGAATGATTACAGTGCTGCAAAGAGAGTGCATGCTGAATTTATATGTGCTTGAGTATTAGCAGAGTGATTGGATAAGTATATGGTGCTGGATGGGTGATTGGGAGAGTGTATGAGTACTGACAGAGCGATGGCTGCACTGCAAGGATAGTGCTTATGGGATTGAAGCAGTACACAAATCTCTGCTGCTACTTTACCATTTTACAACTACTTTTAATGTTACACCTAGCCAATTACAACACAGGAACCAGTCACATTTCTCTGCTATAAGTCTCACTATATTCCTGAAAACATAAATGGATATCTATCTACCACAACACTATATACACCTCATAAATTCACAGAACAAAAACCAAACCATATGTGGCATATTCCAACTGTACCTCTCTAGAGACTTATAAAAACTAGTCTCATAACTAATACCTTAACTCAACACATGCACTTACAATTCGAAAGCAACACCTAAAACTATGCGGTATGCTACAAATGTACATATCCACACACTAAAACAAACTACCATAATCAGCAATCCCTATTCCAAAATACACATAATACTATGCAGAATCTATATTAAATAACATTTAAAAACATTACAACAAACTGCAAAAAACATTCCTACATTTCAAAATATATCTCAAACTTCAAATTTCATAATTTATATTTTATCTTTAAAAACAAAGGCACCATATACTACACCTCACAAATTTATAACTCACCTTTCAAATTGATTTATAGATTATGAAGTATCAGAAAGTCAGAACCGATTTACTTATGCACACAATCAATATAATGCACTGCTCTTAGAAAAACCAGTAACGGCAAATTTTCCATCTCTTTCTCTACACATATAGATGTAAATAACAAATAACATTCCTTCCCAGATTATTTCAAATTCTAAAACACATTTCTATTGGTTACACATATCAACCCTTGCCAAATGACTTCTAACTGAACCTAAAATACTGGTATTTTCTGGAGTCGCGATTGCACCGTGCACTGTAAGCGATGGCACCGCGTACCTGTACGAGAGTTCAAAAATATATTACAAATAATGTTGCCCCTTTTTTATAATAATACGTTACTTCTAAAGATAGCACTAACTTGGGAAATCTCACTGTAATAACATATTACATTAATATTTATAACGAATTCACATTTTAATGCCACAGTTAACTTTCAAACCTACCCCCATTCTCCTTAATGCCTGTTTCCATAACAATAGTTCACGGAACACTCAAATGAACTCACAGGTTGCAAGTTCAGCACACATTGTTGCAAATACAAACAGCAAGTGTGCTTGACTTTCCAAAATATGAGCTTATTCTATCTAATGTACCTTTCAAATTTTTTTTACTAATCAATAAGAAACATGCTTTTCAAATACAGAAACATCCACCCTACTTTTCACTAAATAATGTTTTTAAACAGCCAATCATTTTCTTTTTTTTTTTTAAACTGCATCTTGTCCACCATTTTAGATACCTCTCATTCTACCAACTGCCTACTTCAGCTACGGAAATCTTTTCAGTGCATCCAGACTTCCCTTCAAGATGCTTGGAGTGTGGACTGGGGGACACAGCTATATTTTCTGGTGCAAAAGGTATGCTGAACACAGAGGTATTGACAAAGATTTAACTTTGCAAAATGTGAATAGTAAATGAATTGGACAAAGAGGATTAGAGTGGCACCAATTGATGCCTTTGGTTGAAACCTTTTTACATCTCCAACCCCCTGATCTCATGATTGTGCACTCGGGTGGCAATGACCTAGGCACATTGACTGGGGTAGGTCTGGAAATGCTAATGAAGGACACCTTTGCAGAATTTATGTTGCTTTTGCCTCAAACTCCCTTTGTATCCTCTAACATATGACAAAGACAGAAATAGAAGTGGTCCAATCAATTCTGTTCTCAGATTCAGATAGGTAGAAAAAATATGAATAAAGCTGTTTCTACTTATCTCAGAGACCATAGTATGGGCTCCATATACAACAACAATCTGCATTTTGATATGGATGGCATCTACAGGAGTGATGATGTACATTTCACAGATAAGGGAAACAGAGTCCTTCTCAACAACCTAATGCGCTGCATTGGCACATGTAGCTACAAAAATCTCCAAATAAATACAAGGGCTCTTTTTAGAGCCACCTAATAACCCAACATATAATTTAGTTTTTGAAAAAAGATATCTATTTTTCTTGCTTGGAATCGTGCACCCAGCGCGACTTAAAGCCACGCACCCATCGCGTTCACAACGGGGAGAGGGCTGAGAACCGCGTACCCATCGCGTGCACACGGGGGGCCACACTGGGATCCGCGCACCCATCGCATTCACATGAGGGGTTGCGCTGAAAGCTGCACACCCATCGCGTTCACACAGAGGGCCCCGCTGAGAGCCGCGCTAGGGTCGTGAATCCATTTTTATTTTTTTAAAGATCCGCTTTCACTAATTTACATTCGCCTTGGGGACCCCATCCGCAAGGCATGCCCACATGTACATAAAAAAAAGAACAAACGTGAGGAGGACCGCGTGCCCCCCCTACAAGGCCACATCTGGCCCCGGGGACCCCATCCCCTGGGGTCAGGCCTCTTCGTTGGGGACCATGGGGGGAACCCCAATGTCCCCCACAGTCCCTGCCGGCTCCCCGCCTCCTGCAGGAGCGGCATTACTTTTCCACACGGGGAGCTGCTGACATGCAGCTCCCCGTGCTTTGGTTTTTGAAAGCGAGAGCAGGGATATCCAAAGCAAGTTTGCTATGACAACACTCCCAGCCTGCCATAGCAAACAGCAGTGTCCCGAGGGTGGGCACTTCGGGACACTGCAGGAGCCGGCCCTGGGGGGTGGTGGTCCCCAGGGCCATGGAGGACTCCAGGAATGGTGGTCCCCAGGGCTCAGGAGTCTGTAACGGACCCCCACATTTACATAGTTAGTGCCCCAGGGAGGTGGTGGTCCCCGAGGCTCAAGCCCCACTCACAGGTTTTTCTGTTTTTAGAATGAGAGCCCTGAGGGGGTGGCAGTCTATGGGGGCTGCGGGGGCCCCTGCAGGCCCCCGCTATACATTTTTTGCATGCCCCAAGGACCTGCGCACCCGGGGTCTTAAAAATAACCAAGAGCTGGAGCCCGCGCTTCATAAAAAAAAAAATGTCATCCGGATTCGTGCACCCAGCGCGAGTTTGGCCGATTTCTTTTTAAATAAATGCATTTTTTGGGCCTGGGGTCCTTGTGGGACTCCCTGAGCAGGCCTAGGAGGTCAGGGTGTTTTTACCCTGCCCCCTTTTCTTATTTGTCATGCTTAATTCTCTCTTTTATTGTGACTCAGTTCTACAGAGTCACAAGATGGCTGACAATACTTGCTGGTTTGGAGTGTTGACAGCCAATTAGAATAAAGCTCGTGGTCGGGAGGGGTCGCGACTCCACCGCGGCCATAGATACCGAAACTTTTATTTTTTTAATTTCTCAGCAACTACTGAACGGATTTACATCATTTAAAAAAAAGGTCACTTTCTGCACCAAGCACTACATTTTTGCCAAGCGGGTACCTCCAGGAGGCGCCACAGAGCTGCGTTGCAGAGTGGTGTGAAAAGGGGCGTGACCTCTGAACACCTCTCTGCAACACAGCTACCTGGCGCATACTGGAGGTACCTGGTGGGCTAGTTGGCCCCCAGGGACCCTCAGGATTGAAGAGGAATTAATTCCCCAACTTAAAACGCGCCAGAGGGCGTGTTTGCACACGTCACCTCAGGCCCGCCCCTTTCTTTCACCACTGTGCAAACGCGCCCCCTGGCGAGTTGTAAGTTCGGGAATTAATTCCCCATGAATACTGAGGGTCCCTGGGGGCAAACTAGCCCACTAGGTACCTGTAGTATGCACCAGGGAGCTGTGTTGCAGCGAGGTGTTCAGAGGTGTTTAGGAAGGCTATAGCCGTGCCTAAAGGTTGAATCGGAATTAACATGGTGAAAATTAGCCTTTGAGCACCCCTTGGTTCTCGCCCCCACTTGGCAGATCACCCCGAAACTTTTAAGAAAGCAGCTGAAGTGAGTATTGTATCAGTTTTGAAAATTTCATGAAGATCTGCACATGAAAAAATGCTCTTCCTATGGAAACTAGGTTGTACCTATAACTACCTACTGGTGACAGCCAGTAGGTAACATATTATCTACTGGCAGTTGTCAGTAAGTAGTTATAGTTGGGAGTATGTTTACATAGGAAAATAATTTTTGCCTTGCCTATAACTTTGGTGCTTTTCGATGAATCTTCACTACATTTTTCAAATGAAGTGGCATGTTGAGTCTTGCTGTGCATGCAAAGTTTCAGGGTGATCCATCAAGCAGGGCCTGAGAAAAAGGGGGTGGTCAAAAAAATGGGTTTCCCATGTTATTTCTCATAGAGTCTTTTGGCACGCCTCCAGCTCGAACTGCTAGACGGAAGAACACTAGATTTAGCAGAAAGATAGATTTTATTTCAGATATCAGGCTTATTGTTTTTTTTATGTAGATCCATTCAGTAGCTTTCGAGATATTAAAGGAAAAACAAATCTTATATCTGGGTGGAACCTGAGTACTGATTTCATGGTGATATCTGATTGGCTTCTAACACTTCAACCAGGATGTGTTGGCAGCTATTTGGTACCAACATAAATGATAGCGCCCCATTGAAATGCATTATAGTGAATGGCAGGTTTTTAGGGTCACAAAAAAGAGAACGCATAAAGGGGGATAACAGCATTTAGCGCCACTGTAAAAAGCCTACTACTGTAAACTCATGAATCATGTTTGAGAAGAAACAGTTTTCTCATAATTTTCCCATTTAGGTTATAAAAGGTGCTCAAGAAGCTAAAATGAGAGCATATTTTCTGTAAATTCACACTATCTTTCTGATTACGCACAATTTTAAAAATCATAATACACAACACATTTACTGATTAAAGACATGGAATGCTGAAAGTGCACTTTACACATGTTAGCAACAGTGATACATGAAATTGAGACAAGTGTGGTAGAAGCACAGTAAATGCGTGCTTTAAAATGCAAGATAAAGAAAACATACATACAAAGCAATACTAATACATATAAACAAGTTGCAATAATGAGAGTTTCTTAGGAATATGGGGCCCGATGTAGGTAGGCATTTACCGGTCGGTAACGGACGAAATCGGCCGTTACCGACCGGTAAATGCCTTTTCCAATGTAGGGGGCATGTATTTACAGATTCTGCATTTTTACTGAATCTGTATTGACCGAATCGGTAAAATTACTGAATTGGTAAATACTGACTCGGTAAAAATACCGAATCTGTAAATGCAGATGTAGGTGGCGCTTTGAACAGTGCCACAGGCCCCTCAGAATTCGTTATTTACCATGTAATACTATTGCATGGTAAATAACTAATTCAGGTGTACATGCACATCTGCGCATGTACACCTGTGCCATGTGACACACAGACACACACAAGCCTGACATCGGGGTGCTACAGGGTGTCAAATGACACCCCGTTCCCCCTGGCAGGATTCGGTATTTACCGATTCAGTAAATACCGAATCGGTATTTGCCATTGATTCCTACGGGCTTCAAGGCCCATAGGAATCAATGGCAAATACTGATTCAGTATTTACCGAATCGGTAAGTACCGAATCATACAGATTCGGTAATTTAAAAAGAAAAATTACCTACATCTGCCTACTTCCAATTTACCTACTCTTAAATACCGAATCGGTATGATTCGGTATTTAAGAGTAGGTAAATCGAAATTACCTACATCGTGCCCATGGGGTTTATTAATGTTTACAGATGAAATCAGGCTGTTAATTATGTTGTCTAGTGTTTATAATTCTTTTTGTTAGAATGCATAATTTAGAAAAGTCAGTGCAAAAATTTGTAGAAAATAGGTACGATCTTGTAATTTCACATAGAAATACTAGAGATTCTATAGTTTATAAAAGAATGAAAATACATTTTGTAGTATGAACTTAGAAAATTATACACTTATACGAATGTTGAGAAAAATTGTGGTAGTAGGTTATTTCTATCGTTAGCTATTTCAGTGTGATAATTTTTGGTAAATGTTCTAGATATTTCCTATTTTTGAATTCAGTTCAGTTCAGTTCATAAAGCTTTATTCGGTACATATCAAAAATGACCATAAAAGCATAAGGTAACATAGAATCATGAACAGGCAAAAGATACAGGGGAATTCAGTTAACACACAACATTTTAAAACATCATACTTTTCCTAGCATGAATTGATTTGTATAAAAAGGTAGCAGTAAAAAAGCATACATCCATGTTATGCATATTAAAAAGCAAATTCATAGCCTCGTTAACAGTACGGGGTCCATATTTTACAAAGATGGGTTTTAGATAAACAGAGCGGTAGTTCCTATAAAGGTTACATAGCAAAAGAAAGTGCAAAGTGCATTGTTTAGATTGGCTGTCACAGCAACATAGCCCCTCCGGATGTTTTTTCGGATACGGGAAAGCCACCAAATGATGTACTAACCCAAGCCTCAACCTCGTAAGAACAAATCTATGCGAGGGTCTGGTCACCTTTCTTAAATATAATTGAAATCCCTTGTTACCCACAAATTTATTGTAAACCATACAGGTTGACTTTAGACCATTGCTGCTCGCCCTCCTCTCTGCCTTGTAGTTCATGAATATGCACTTCATCTCATGTTTAGACATTGCTACAGCAGCATATGGGTCAGCCAAAATATTTATATTAAACATTTCCTGGAAACTATCTATTATATATTTTAACCAGGGGATCTTGGAATGGTTATCCAGAGAGAGGCAGTCATTAATTACAGATCTGTTCATTGCTGTCTCCTCTTTTTGCCAGATCGAGCACCATAACATTAATGGTCTCAGGGATATCAAGTCTGACAAATGATTGATCCCTAATTCTCTATGGATTAATTCAGTGGGGGCGGAATTTGGTAGGCACAGGAGTTTCTTGAGGAAAGCATTTTCCTCAACTTTCAGGCAACCATTAGAACAATGTCCTCAGACCCCGGCCCCATATAAGGCAATTGATACACATCGTGATTGATAAATCTGCAACATGTCCCTGATGTGTCTATCGCCTATCTTGGCCGCGAATCTAAAGACCCCATGGGCATTTTTGGCCATTTTGGCACATACATTGGTAAATTCATGTGCCCAAGTTCGGTCACTAGCAAAGGTGATTCCCAAGTAACAAAATTTGTCAACTTGGAGCACTCTCTGTCCATCAATAAAAAAGCTATGGGATCTCCGTCGGCCACCCCCATAGATCATGGTATACGTTTTGGTTTTATTTATAAGCAGTTTCCTATCCCTGAGAACCTGTCAATCAGACGTTGGAGGGCGATGGGAGTTCTAGACAATAACACGGCATTGTCCGCATATAACAATACCGGCACGTCTAGACAGTTAACCTGTGGAGCATCGGCACTAACTGTTTTTAAAACTAAATCTACCTTGTTAATAAAAAGTGTAAAAAGCAGGGGTGCAAGGACACAACCTTGTCTTTTACCACTCCTGACCTTAAATTTGGGAGTGCAGTCCCCAATTACGCCATAACGGACACTGGTTTGAAGGTTATCGTATAGCCGTGCTAAAAAGAAAATAATACCTTCCGGTGCCCCAAGTTCAAGCAGCTTCGCCCAAAGGATGGAATGATTCACCAAATCGAAGGCACTGCTTAAATCTGCAAAGCAGAGGTAGAGAGAGCCCTGTTTAGCCTGGGTATGCTTCCCAATAAGCAAATCTAAGTTTAAACACTGGTCTAGTGTTCCTCGCCCTTTCCTAAAGCCATACTGAGTGCTGGCCCTTTCTCCTCAGCCCATTCCTCCAACCGTACCGGCAATATCCTGCTCATGATTTTAAAGGAGGTGTCCAACAAAGGAATGGGGCGGGAGTTTTTAGCATCCCCCCTGTCGCCCTATTAATAGATCGGGATTATGATGGATTCCCCCCAAGTCCGTGGAACTCCATTGCTCACGGCAGCATTAAATACAATAGTTAACACGGGGCTCCACAACTTCTGGGCAGTTTTATACACGTCGATGGAAACCCCATCCAGCCCTTGGGCCTTCCCCCCTTTACTGGCATTAATGCCTTGTTCCACCTCGGCAATAGTAAAATCCAGAGGGACTATAGGCCAGAAACTATCGTTAACACAGTGGGGTTGGCAGACTTAAATATAGTAAAAAAATGAGCTACCCATGTCTCACTAGTAACATTGATGTGAGTTCTGGAGCCATATCGTCTTTAAGAAAAGGAGAGTTAACTGTTGCCCAGAATAATGCGCAATTCGAAGTTTCCGCGGCCTCCGTCAGTGTTTCCCAGGCCTCTTCTTGTAACTCTACCTTCCTGCGCTTAAGGGCTACTTTATAATCAAATCTCAGTTGGCTTACCGCTATCTTATCTCTCGGCCTGACTGCTAATGCCTGCTTTAATGCGGTTAGCATTGATGTACAGGGTAGACTGTGGACAAATAGGTATATATATATATATATATTTTTTTTTTTTTGTTCCAAGACCTTTATTAAACAGATGCGTGATAAAATAACACAGCGTAAAGCCCACACCCTTAATATATAAGGCCGGCAGCGTTCTGTTTTATGCGAGCATTTGGCTGTCACGCCCCGGTACTGTGGTGTTACGTTATTACACAGCAAGTCGCCTACAACCACTGAGGGCCGGCCACGTTTATTATGCTATTTTGTCTCGGTATTTTACCTTCCTGTAGTGCAAACATTAAACATCAAGTCAACTTAACTGGATCATTCCACTACTGCTCTCCACAACCAGTGTATAGTGTCGCGGTAATTCAAATGTGATGCCAAAGATACATGAATACAGTAATAAGAAACAATAGCCACCTGGAATACACTTAAACCTCACTGTGCGCATGCAAGTACGTTGTTAGGTATGTCCAATAGTTTTTAGGCCGGGACCTAGGTGGCAACATTTCTTCGTACGTACATAGTGTGTCTTGACAATAAACCAAATCTCTCAGCCATTGTTTAGTTGACGGTGACTTTTTGCTCTCCCAGTGCATTGATACCTGTCGTTTATCTAGTAACAGTGCCACCGCACAGAATCGGCGTTTCGTCGCTTTCACTGCACCCAGTAGTCCCAGTAAGCAACAGCGTGCAGTACATTCTACAGTGACTCCCACCATTTCAGACAACATAGATACCAACTCAGCCCAATATTGTTGTATCCTTGGACATTGCCAAGCTAAGTGTATAAAGTCGGCTGGATCATATCCGCATCTTTTACATTGTGCATCTTCACGTAGGCCAAATTTATGTAACCTGGTTGGTGTGTAGTATGCCTGATGGATATATTTGAAGTGAATAATTCGTAGGTTGCCATTTGGTGTAAGTAATCTCGTCAGTGTGCATGTGACCTCCCAGTCTTTATCCGTAAGCGGTATGTCTAGTACCAGGTCCCATCTTTCCCGTGCACGTATAGCCTTGTGACCGATTTCTGACTGCATTTGTGCATAAAGTCGTGATACTAGATGCTTAGTGTTTGGTGAAGTCAGAACAAACTGTAGTGCTTCTAAGGTAGGCGGTTCTTCCGGGAACGTGGTATAGTGTTGCCTGATCGCGCCTTTCAGTCTGTGTATTGTGAATTGGAAGAGCAAAGTGGGGTTTTGTACGAATTCCAAATCTTGTTCAGACAGGAATACACCGTCCTTGTATAGATCCCCCATATTCACTATTCCCACCCGTTTTAGTAAATTCATGCCCACTGATTCCGCTGTAACTGAGAGATTAGGCTGGTAATGTAACGGTAACGCTGGAGCGTAGAGTGGGAGTTTGTTCGCTAATCTGCCCAGTTGTCTCCAAGCTGCATTTGTAGCATCAATAGTGTTAATGTCTGTGCTATGTAATGGAGGTCTGTTGTGAGTGATGATGGCATCGAGTGGGACCGGACTGGCATCTCCCTCCTCCACCGCTACATGAGTTAGATAAGGCATTGGGTGATACGAATAATTTGCATAATGTGCCTGTGCACAGAGGTAATATAGCAGTAAATCCGGGACTCCCCATCCTCCCCTTGCATATGGCAGTGTCAGTACAGACAGTTTAACGCGCGCTTGTTTACCCGCCCAAATCAGTTGTAGCACTAGTTTAGTCACCCGATTAAATACTTCCTTTGGTAGCGGTATCGGTATATTGTTGAATAAGTACAGGAGCTTAGGGAGAACCACCATCTTAACAATCGCAATGCGGTCGGCCAATGACAGTGGAAGTTGGATCCACCTCTTGACCCTATCCTCCAAATTGTCTATGACCCTGCCGTAATTTGTTCTAATCACCAGTTCCGGGTCTCGATGGAACCAAATTCCTAGATAACGCACTGGGTCTGTGTGCCACTCGAGTGGGTATTCACTTGCGTGTGGCGTTGTTGTGTCTGTTAGTGGGAATATCAGGGACTTGTCCCAGTTTATTTGTAATCCAAAGAAACCTCCGAATTTGATATACAACCGAAGTAGCGGATCCAGATTCGTGGCCGAGTCTCGTGCATATAGAAGCATATCATCGGCGTACAGCGAGATATGTAGCGGTCTGCTGGGGAACTGGAGCGCCAGGTGATGATTCTTCTGCCTAACCAAACATGCTAGAGGTTCTAGCGCGATGGCAAAAAGGAGGGGGGAGAGTGGACATCCCTGTCTCGTCCCGCGTTTGATATTAAAGGCATTTGATACGTAACCATTGATTTTGACTCTAGCAATAGGCCGAGTGTACAGTAATTGAATCCATTGTGTAAACATGGGGGGAAATCCCATTCTCTGAAGGACTGTAAACAAATATGACCACTCAATGTAGTCAAATGCCTTTGCAGCGTCTAACATCACTGCCACCGCTTTAGTCGATGGTGTGAGGTAATGTGAAACTGCGAACAACGACCTAGTATTATGCGCCGTATTCCTCGAGGGGATGAATCCAGATTGGTCCGGAAGAACTAGATTAGGCATGAGCGGTTGTAATCTGGTGGCTAGAATTTTGGCAAGGATTTTGTAATCCACATTACAGATTTATAGACAAAGGCCTAAATGAGGCGCAGTCCGTCTCGTCCTTGCCTGGTTTGAGCAATGCAATGAGCATAGCTTCCCGCAATGATGCCGGCAGTATCTGAGCTTCATGTGCATCCCCAAACATGGCGACTAGTCGGGGGGCCAGGAGATCTACGTATTTCTTGTAGAATTCACAAGTGAATCCGTCCGGCCCTGGGGCCTTGCCGTTCGGTAGTGACTGGATCACCTCAGTGACTTCCTCCACTGTGACAGGAAGGGCCAGGTATTGTCTTTGTGTGTCCGATAGCCATGCGATAGCGATATCATCCAGGTAGTCCAGAGTTTCCTGTTTTGTGGCCACTGGACATGACGTGTACAGCTCACCGTAATTTTGAACAAAGCATTGCAGAATGCCCTGTTGATCCGTATAAGATACACCATCCTTCCCCTTCACGTGCGTGATGATTGTTGACTTACGACCTGCACAAATTTTAGCCGCTAATATCTTCCCCGGGCGTCCTCCCTCCCCGTATGATCTTGAAATTAGCTTTTTACTGAGATATTTGATTTCATCCGCCCCAAATCGGCTGTGTTCTGTTGGTGTGAGACCTCGTAGTGTTTCTCCAGTGCTTGCAGTTTGGTTTCACATCTGGATATTTGTGTTCTAATATCACGCAATATCCCTGCGGTGGTACTGATACACACACCACGTATAGTGGCTTTGAACGCTTCCCACAAGAGGCCTGCGTCTTCAGTGGATTCCTCATTTAGAAGAAAATATTCACGGATTGCTTTCTCGATTGTGTCTGCATAGATTAAATCTGTGAGCGCTGCGGCATTAAATATCCAGCTGTATGGAGGAGGCGTGTAATTGGGGATGTTCAGGGACAGCTTAACCGGGTTGTGATCCGACAGTGTTTTAGGCAAGTGTGTGATCGCGCTAGTCCACAATAGTGTATCTTCTGACCCCTACCAGTAATCTATACGTGACCAGCTGCCATGTGCTATTGATGTGTGCGTGGCGTCTTTCGCTAATGGGTGGCGCGCTCTCCATAAGTCTTTGATGTTTAATTCAGCTATTATATCGTGTAGTTTGTTGCGGGCCCGTGTATGATGTTCGATCGCGTTACCCGACCTGTCCATGTCATCCTTAAGTGCAATGTTAAAGTCCCCTCCCCACAACAGAGTATGTGTGTCTTCAGGACAAAGTTGTTGCCAGATCTCATTAAAGAAATCCGGGTAGTCCGTGTTGGGACCATATGTGTTGACTAATGTCACCTGTCTGCCCCTCACCCTGCCTTTTAATATGATGTAGCGACCATTCGTATCCACCTTGACCGCATCAACAGTAAAATGCGTGCCTTTTCGCACCAGAATGGAAACCCTCTAGCATAAGAAGAATATTTGGAAGAGTGTATTGATTCAGCCCATCTTCTCCCGACCTGGGTGTGCGCATGCAGGGCATCATGTGTCTCTTGAAACATAACTATGTTTATATGCCATCTGTCAAGTGAAGCGAAGATTTGGCGAATTTTCTTGGGATTGGTGTATCCTCTAATGTTCCATGTTAAAAGATTAAGTAGTTTGGCACCTATATCTGTCCCAGCCATGTGAGTCTGTAGAGTGCTCCAGGTACGTATTCGTGTGTGACCCAGCCGAATGCCTGCATAGTACAATGTATCAACTGGGCGTTAGCATCACAATGAAAGCAATATATACAACATAAACGGAAGTAGGCAGTGCATCTCAAGCAGTTTGATCCATAACTGGTAACTTCAGACACCCCCATCCACCCCCCACCCACAACAGCAGCCCAATCCTGCTAAGTCCATACCTTATATGAACATTCCCATTGCATAGAACTGTGTTGGGGAACTCCCATGTGGGGATCCGCCTGAGCAACACGTCTCCATCCGAACTAGCGGATGTGGACGGACTACAATAATAACTCTCTTCATGCGTCTGTGAATTAACAGTAGGTGGTTACCTAACATTTAGTTACAATATAATCAGCATTATGTCAACACCTCCAGTTGCAAATACCCTTTACGAGCCATGTTCCAGGGGTAGATCCAGCATAATCAACTGTCCCACAAAGAAGGACAATTAATACCAAATGACCAAGGACCGACTTCCCGCATACAAGTGCAACACGTGAGATGGGAGCAGACCCGTAACTGCAACACAGAATTGACACAATTGAGTGCGCCCCTACCCTCCGCCCTCCCTGTGCGTGAGTAACAGGTAATGTACTGTAGTTGGCGCATTCGTTATTAAGCCTGTGATTACGCACGACGTCTACGTTCGTTAGTCTAGGTTATTATACTGTTGCACCCACATTGTAGTCTAGTTTCAGACAAATCCAGTCGTTTCCACCGTATATCATTAAGTTCAACGATGTCTAGTTCTGTGGCTCGGTGGAAGCTGAACCTGAGTGTAGAGTACAAACCCCTTGCGTTAACCTGCGTTCACATTCCACATCTGACCAGTGGACCGTACCCCATGCAAGAAATTGCCTTCAGTGCGTTTTGGCCATTTTTTGCCGTACGTGTCTGTAGGTTAAAGTCTCGTGTCAACTACTTCCTGTGTGCGACTCACCCAACTGCACATATCTGTAGATCAGCATAAGCAACTGTTCACAGTGTCGGGCTTGCCGCTGTCAGTGAGTTTCATTCGCCTCGTGATTTCCTGTGGGGTGGAGTCGTGCATCTTACTAGGCATAGCTAGATCTCTTTTCCATTATGTGGACTTTTGTGGCAGTTGCTAGGTATGACATTTCACTCTATATCTTCCTCTTGGTCGGTGTCCCTTTCATTTTTACGTGAGAAAATGATAGTCTTGATAAAGTCGTTGGCCGCCTTAGGGGAGTTGAGCAACGTTGATTTACCTTTCCAAGACACTTTCAGCCGTGCAGGGTAGAGCATAGCATATTCTACCTTTAGGTCACGTAGCTTAGCCTTTGCCGTGTTGAATTCTTTACGGGCCTGTTGGACCGCTATTGTAAAGTCTGGGTAGAACTCTAATTTGTAGTTTTGAAACGTAAGGTCCTTGTGTTCGCGAGCCAGTCGCAGAATCATGTCCCTGTCGCGGTAGTTCAGTACTCGTGCCACAATTGGCCTGGGTGGTGTGCCTGGCGGTGGACGTGGTGCCAAGGTGCGGTGGGCCCGTTCCACGATAAACACCTGGGATAGTGAGTCTTTTCCAAAAAGCGTCGTACATAGTTCCTCCACATACAGTTCCATTTTCCCGGTGTTTTTAGATTCCGGTACCCCCGCTATGCGAATATTATTGCGTCTCGATCTAGCTTCCAAATCTTCTGACTTAGATTTGATGACTACCAATATCTTCTCGAATCCCGTGCATTTGGACGTGCTTGTTCGTGCTTCATCCTCCACAGCAGAGATTCTTGTTTCCGCTTCGTCCAGCCGCTCGCCGTGTTTGTCCATTTTCGTTGCCATATAGTCTACCCGGGACGTAAGATGATCCAATTTGCCATTCATGTCTTGTAGTGTGGATTGGATAGACTTCAGAATGGCTTCCATGTTACTCGCTGTTGCACCCGATGTTTCCACTTCGGTATCTGAGTGTGATGCGGGTGTCCTGGTGGTCCTGCGGGTGTCGAAGCTAATCTTAGGTTGCTGCTTGTCTGGTTTGCCCATCTTGTGCCTAGCCTTGCCGAGGTGTCACAGGGCGTGGTACAGTGCAGTAGGCTGACTGTATTAGGTCAAGTATGTCGAACACCGCGAGTGGGAGGTATCGCGGCAGGGGATTGCAGTGGTCTGTGGGTCAACGCCTGTACATGGGTCCGTCGCGCTTAGTGTAGTACAAAACGTGTGGTTGCTGTAGGGTTGGCACACGAACATAACTCACGGCCCAGTAGCGGCCTCCAAGCTAGCGCATGTATTGCAGAGGTCTCCCTCCTGTGCACACAATTTACAGATCGTGCTCGATGTGTCTCACCCACCTAGACCGCACCGCATGTCTCACACGCCTTGATTCGGTGGTTGTATATCCCTGCGTGTATTCTATTTCACAGCTCGCACTGTAGTGCGTTCCTTATGTTTCCTTCGCACGTCCGGGAAAGAGCGCTGCATCACTTTGCCAACAGCCCGTCCCCTTGCATTAGCAGTTCAAGCATTGTTCATCGACCACGGACTTCGGTTGTGCTACATATGCCACAGTTTGTTAACAGGCCGCGCACAATGGAGATTGTGATGGCAGTCGCACCCTGGCACTCTTTCCTCGCTTCATACAGCAAAATACCTGTGCCGCATCGTCCGTTTTAATGTGACGCTCTTTGTTGTGAACTCGGATGCTGAAGGCGTGTGTCACCAGTAGCCTCGAAGCACTTCTAATGATAGGTTAAGGAGATCCTGTGGCCCATGACCTCCGCCATGTTGATATGGTGTTTCGCGCCTCTTTTCCTGCAGTCTTCTCGGCTAGTGTCACAGACACTGCGCTTCGCTGAGTGTGTCCCCACAGTTAGACACCGTGTTTTGGGTGACTGTTTGTGCTTGGGGGGTATGTAACATCGTTGAGGAACGCAGTTTAGTCAGGACATGTGCATGTTGGCAGTACACGAGGAGTCGCCTAGGCTGGGGCTTTCTCTGTCGTGACTTGCTGTGCCCCCCGGCAGTGTATGGTTAATACCACTGCACCATAGCTAGCTTGGTATCTTCCGGTGTGGTGTGGTGCCCGGTCATGACGCTGCTGTATTCAGTGGGCGCCGCCATCTTGTGTATTGTCTTCGCGCCAATATCTTACTTGCCACTTTGCCGATATTTTAATCGTTTAGCGCCGTTACGGGGCTATGCGTTATGGGCGCAACATTCGTGGGTGAATAGAAGCTGATCGCGTGGCATATGAAGCTCAGTCCTTTTTATGCATCAAAAGGCAGCGGGTGTCCCAGCCTCGCATTACATGTACAGCACACCCACGCTTAGCGTGTATTTAGAGCCCTCTGGTTTTATGAATAATTGGAGGACCCATGCGCCTTACCGCTAGCGTGTGACAGATTGCAGCCATAACGCTCCGTTATCGCACAGAGCCTCCAGGAACACTCACGCGACCGTTGCAGAGTCTATCAGGTCCGGGGCTCAGCAGCCGCCATGTTGCTCCGTTCCCGCTGACCTCCGGAGCTTCAAACTTTCTCAAAGTCTGATATGATGTCCTGCAGCTTGGGACCCCAGATTTTCCACTATCGTTCTCCACCTGTTTAGCTTCCTCAGGATGTTTCGCAATCACATTTTCGGGAGCATAATGTGGCTGGAATAGCACGATCTTCAGTCCGTCCGGCGGAGCTGCCTGTTCAGACAACCATTCCGCAGTGCGCCCTCTAGCGCCCCCCCGACAAATAGGTATATTAAAATCACCCACCCAGATAAAATAAAAAATAACATTTTCCCCTGCAATCAATTCACCTAAAGCGTCCTCTAAATCCTTCACAACTTGGTGCCACGTATTATCAAAAACATTATTATAAAAATTAATTAGGAGAACATTGCGGGCTTGTTTTTCTAACAGCCATAATAGCTGTGAGTGAGCCCCGACCTTCAAATACCTCATTACAATAATAGGGAGATTAACAGATACCAATGTCACGAGGCCTCCTTTGGTTCTACCAGAAGCTGAGCTCACCGCTGGTAGATTGTAGGAGACGTGGCCTTCATAACTAATCAAATCCTGACACTAGGTTTCCTGGAAACAAATGATGTCATAGGAATTAATAAAATCTGACCAACCCAATGTGTCTCCTTTTGAGGGTAGTCCAGCAATGTTCCAGCTAACTATTGAACAATGGGGGAGTCGTATCTCTTTGTTCATCTGGATGGCAATCTGGTCCGGGTCAGTGGCTCCCAACTGCTCACCCCCCTCAATTTGCATGTTGATCGGGCTGAGCCTATCCTGGGTTACATTACTAGCTTCAGCCACATATATAGCCCCTATCTCTCTTATATTACCCCTCTCCATTTCAGCACTTATGGGCCTAACCACCTCAACCATAACAGTGTGATTCTGATTAAGTCAATCATTTACGTCTAAGGTGCTCAGAGATTGATATCGATTGGATACAGTCACCTGAAACATACTGGGTACATCATGGTGTGGGCGTAAATCTCCAATTGGTCCAACACTGTTTTGATACATTAGGTGGCTATGGAAATAGCCAAGGGGGCGTAGTGTGATACCTTGTTCGTTATGAGGTAATGATGATGCTCTAATCAAGGACGTAGTAGCAAAGTGAGGATTTTTTAAATTTATAATAACGCAGTCTCCCTTAATATTTTTAGTCGACTTCCCAATCCAGTTGACCCTTCTCGTGGTTAGGATCTGGTTGGATAGAGCCACCGGAAAACCACATTGATTGTTAAGCCACGAGACAGTTTTGTTTTTAAGTGATTCATGGGTCTCCGTCTGGTTTAGGGACAGATTTTCTTTCAATGGTGGAACATTGATTAAGACGGCCACATATGGGGCACAGTCAGGGGGAAGATTTATACTCTTACTATGCTCAGCATATTGGGTTATTTCCCCCCCCCCCGGATTCTGGGACTGTATTACTCTTTTCTGTATCAGGATTTTGCCCATTCAACTCTACTATGGGTGCGTGAGCCCTCCCATTACTGATTGGAACTTCGGGGTTAACCGTTTCTCCACTTGCATTGCTAACCCGGCAATTCTCCGGGGCTTTCACTTGGGTTTTTAATAATTCATTTTGAAGAGAAATTTCAGCCCCAACCCTCTTAAACTCATTAGTTAAGTTATCCAGTCTATCGGATAGGGGTTTAATAAATCCTTCAATTTTGGCAACAAAGGTGGTCATAAGTTGCTCAATCTGTATATCATTTGATACCACTGAATTAGTATTACCCAGATGGTCATCTACAGAGGATGGAATCACTACCGTTTTTTTTTCACCCTGGCCCATGTTAATTGGGCCTTGCTTGGTTTGAGTTTTCCTACAGCCCCTTCTGGTTCTTGGAACAGATGATCCTTGTATAGATGGATTTGGGGTAGCAGCAGACACAGAATGCATCTCAGCTAAACGGATTTGTAATGAAGTGTCTGTGCTGACATTCCCCCTACTTTTTTCAGGTGATACCAGGAGGGCTGCAGGTGATACTGTTGGACTACCCAAATCGAGCGAGAGTCGTCGTTCTGCTCTAACTGTTTGATCATTAATGACACTCACAGCTCTCACAAGATAGTTATCAAGGGTAGAACTAACATGCTCAACTGGTGTTTTACATCCCTTACGCCGCGACATTATGAAGAGAAAGGGTATTATACGTTCTAAAAGAAAAAGCCTATGAAATGAACCGTATACACAATACTAAAATATGTTAGATAAAAATAAGAATGGGTGCTGTACATAGACCCTTAACCAGTCCGGTCCGTGTAAGTAGAGTTCAAATAGTCCTTACCCGTCGGGCAGTTATGAACCAAGGGTCCTGGCCCAGCCCAGCCTCTTCAGTCTCGGACGGGCTCAGACGGGCCCGCCCTTGGCCCGGGCTTTGCCCGGCATGCCCCGCGACATGGCGGGCCTGTGAGGGCTATATGCGCCTCCTGGCGCTGCTGCCTGCATCCTCAGAGCGCGCCGCGCGGCTGAGGCTACCTGGTATTGTAGTCCCGGGGCACCGACGGGCTGTTGGTGGCGTCTTTGACTCTCGGCGGTGGCGGCAAACAAAGGTGAGTCCCCCACTACAATTCCGCTATTAGTGTGACTCTTGGCGGTGTCGGCAGGGCGCTGCAGGTTCCCTCCTGCTGCTGATACAGGCTCCTATATTTGATATGATTTACAGCTTAATTCATTTAATATGTGTGATGCTAACTTAAAGTCTTTTTCGAAAATGCCTTTTCTCTAGTGCTGATCTTTCCCCGACTTAATATAAAAGACTATTTACAACTAGTGAAATGTTGTTTTATTTGTTCTGCACATGTATAAACCCTGACATTCCTAAAGGTTTCTTCAATGTTCAAAGTGAAATATTCCTGTTATTAGGCCTTTGTGGACTCTCAAATCTTTTGTTTCTCATGACCAGCATGGGAAAGCAGCTCACTGTTGCAAGTGCCCTAGGTGACAGTATGTGAAAATGGGCATACAACTGTCTTCCGATGGTGATGTGATTCTACATCACTGGAATTTGCTAGAGACTTTATAAAAGAAGAAACCCCAGAGGTGCAATGAAAATGCCATTCTGATGTGTTCTACTTTATTGCAGGTGCCACAAATTTTTGCTTCTTGATTCAACACCATATTTGTTCTTTTCCCCTTACAAGGGGTTGCTATGCTGATTGATTGTTGATGATTACTAAGACATTTTCCCATAATTTTGACTACCTTGCTGAAGCTACAGGCGGTAGCTGATACACTGAACCCTTCTTTGATAAACCATTTTATTTGTAATTTACTTTATTTCTTTGTTTATACCAATGGACCCACCCTTAATAAACTTTAAATCTGAAACCTTTCCGATTCCGTATAGAATTAGAGCTGTTGGACAGCGAACTGTAAGCTGTGATATTCTTAACTGAAATTATCAAAAGACTGATAATGGCTCTACATTTTGGATCTTTAATACAATAACCAAATTAATCTAATACCTGTCTGAGTCTATTATAGAGTCTTGATGGCTCTACCATTTAAACCGTGCTATTTTACAAATTTGTTAAATGCGTTGTAGAGTGAATCAGTGATCTCTGTCAGAACATCAAGTTTTACTTCTTTTGTTCTGTGTTTCCATTGTAGAGTTCTAGTCTGCATAATTCTTGCCTGAGTTGACTACTTCAGGAGGTGGGGTGTTGCTATTCTTTATTCCTACATCAATCGTTTTAAGAGTGGTGTACCTAAATATGATCTCAATTTTGTGAGGTGGCTGTTAATTAATGGCCCTTATTAGACAGCTAACGTGGTGATTTGGCTAACCTAATTTCCAAACCTCCCTTCAGCGGAGAAAGATTCATCAGAGGACCATTGCCTCTGTAGTAAATAGAAATGCTGCAGATTGTCTAATTGTAAAGGGGCCAGTACGGTTAGAGTAGTAAGGAGATTGAACCTTTAATAAAATATTTACTGCTCTTGCGCTGCAACAAATCTAAGCCATATGAAAATTAAGTCTAACATTCTCCATAAACCATGTGCTTCCATTAGGAGCAGCGGGTCAGTTGATTCCCTTGTTTTCTAGTGCAGCCTTCCAGATTTTTCAAAAGACTAACTAGAGTGCTAGCATTGGTACTTATGAAAAAAGTATGACACACTTGAAGCAATGTTGATTTAATCAAATTGCTAAAACCTAAAACATTTCCTATAGTAAGGAACAAGATGAGGGGGTTCAGTTTGTACTAGAAATTATGGTTAACCCAGTAGAAAGAAACATTAGGTCACATTTCATGCGAGTTTTCAAACATCTTCCTCCTCTATTTCGGGAAACATTCTTTACAACGTAACTGGTACAACGCGGTACCGTTATGACGCAGCTTTAACAACGAAAGTCGTTACAACGACTTTCGCTGGAGGGCACTCTAGGATAGGGGATAGTTTAATTTACTATCCAACACCTTCCCTACTATCCACGGGGACTGGTGTTGGAATAGTAAATTAAACTATTCACTATCAGCGCCCGCCCATCGCAAGTCGTTGTAACGACTTGCGTTGTTAAAACTGCGTCGTAAAGGGACGCGTTGTAACGGTACGCGTTGTACCGTCATACATCCCTCTATTTCATTAAAACATTCTGACATGCAGACTGAAACATGCACTTTCAACACTAGCAGCAGACTACCAGTTAACTCCCTGGTGATCAACAGCTTTACTACAGTGTTCTAATGAGCAACAAGAGTGCTAACATTCGGAGTTGATGCCAAAAGTGTGGCACATCTGAACGCCATCTTGATGGAATCAAAGGTGAAAACTGAATGCATTTTCTACTGAGGATACTGCAGTAAATGAGGAAATTAGGGAACTTCATACCATATAACTTTCCCAAGATGTCCACCAGAGACAAAAGAGCCCAAATATAGCACACATATCACCCAAATGTAGCTCAAGAATAGCCCAATGACAGAAGTGTACAAAGCAATTATTTGTTTAGTTTTTTTGCAGTTTTATTTAGCGCAAATTTGATCTGAAGGTATTGGAATGCTTTACATCAGCACCAGTTACATTACACAAGGACACATTCATTTTGGTTTTAGGCATGCTTTGTCCAGAATCACGAAATGTCAAGCTGACGATGAAACTGAAACCTGGTTCCCCAATTGCAAAGTCTGCAGCTCTGGCCATAACACCACATCCTCTCCCTTAAGTGTAACATATAATCAAGTGATCAACTGGATGAAAAAAACATAAAGATTGCAAATTATTTAAAAGTGGTTTGTCGCTATTTGAGAACTCAGAAAATATGTCCTCATTTCAGTTGTTTAGAGAACTAACCCTAATTTCTAGGGGAGGAAGGTGCAGAGTGACAGGACTCCCAACACTAAGGGGTATTCCCTTTTTGCTTCTAGCCCAAAAGGTAATACAGAACAGATGAAAATGTCCATTGTAAATATTTGGAAGAAAGCATGGAGAATAAGGAACTCGAAGATGGTGGCCTTTCCGTGAAGGAGACCCGCTCTAGTTGTTATGAAATCCCAAAGTTCAAGATTCTATATGAAGCACTCGTCTCTATGAGGCGACACACTTCACTGTAGTGATGGTTTGAGTACCAAACCACCTACCTTCAACTAGACGTTTTAGTGATCTAGTTTGCGTCGAGTGCGTCAAGTCTTAGTGACTTGTCTCGGTAGTTATGCTGGCGATATGTTACCCATCGGGTTCTGTCTTGAGAGCTATTCCAAGAAAAGGAGAATTTGGAGAAAGTCTTCCTCCGCACATGCTCCTACTGCTCCTGAGTTTGCCCTTCTTGACGGAATCTGCACCCTGGAGCTTGCAGGCTCTTCTTTCCATGTCACAAAGAGAGCAGTGTTCCTCTTTGAGTTACACAGAAAGCGGCAGCGGAGTAGTGTTTCTAAACTGTATTTTCTACACAACGCAAGTCAAGAATTCAGACTGATTCGTAAGACTATTCATTCCTTGAAAACAGAGGTGGTTTCCACTCCAACTGCCCATTGAATCTATTCTTCCTCCAGAGAGCAAGTTAAATACACTTTTTCTACATTACAGCAACTATTTAAAAGGTCAAGGTATAATAATATCAATAGTCTGAAGAAATAGTTTGAAAACCAAGAACAGAAGGGAAAAGAAGTACTTACCAGAGTTTCCATTTCTCTCAGGATGTTCTTAAACTGTAAGAAAAGCAAAAGGACACAAGAGCATTAATTTATTTGAGGAGTGGAAAATAACCTACTATGACAAAATAAATAAACCTAATATGTTGGAAGATTTCTAGAAACAAATTGGCTCTTAGAAGAAGAGAAGCTCATGTCTTGGCTTACTGGGTATGTTGGTGTACATCGGTTTTTACCAAGAGTAAAGTTATAGGCTAAGAAGAGTAAATTACAACTTTGTTAGTTATGACAATCAATTGTTTATTCAAAGATTTATCATTTCTTTAGTTGCAGGGATTCATAGATTCATCTTTTCCAATGTTTTTGTTCGACCACAAGAAAATCATTGTCGGTGATTTCAAAAAATGCTCCGATGCATTTCGGGCAAAAAGTGCCCTTTGTCAAGGAGCTCTGTGAACACAATAAAACGCTATTACAATTCAGAACATAACTCAAATGGGATTGCATTAATATTGATTACATTTTTCTCGGTGTACGGAGACATGCGTGAAAAACGTGCATTGTGTTGGGTAGAATGATATCTATATACCTTATAAACCAGTGTGGGTGGCTAACAAAAGGGGGTGCATCGGTCGTGAGGGGCAGAAAGATCAAGGAAAGCACTTACATTACCGGGTCATAGAAGGTGATGTGCCTCTGTTAACAAAGGGGAAACATTCATATTAGATGCGGTTTGGACCCGAAGTTAGAAACTAACGTGGGTCTATGTTGATGATCCGACTTACTTAAGGGTGTAGGAAAGGGTAGGTCAATTCAGGATTCCACGACAGAGTTGTACGTAGTTCGCGGAATGTTAGCGGAGTGAGAGGGTGTTGGTTAAAGGGCAGCTCGCGGAGTGTCGGTCATGTGATTAGGTCGTGAAGACGAAAAAGGGACTAAGGTGTGACGGTGAATGTGGCGGCCATCTTAGAGTTGGGTGTGTGGTGTATGCTGCTGGTCTAGGGAGTGCAGGGAGCACGGGGGAATGTAAACTATATGCAATGTTTATACTCAAGCTGGGGTTACAAAAGATACGGTGTGAAACATGTGTACCGCGCAGGGTACTACAGGAAACAACTAAATTCAATTCGGTCATTAAGACCGTATGGCTTCATCGCCTGTAGTCTATAGATCCAAACTGTCTCACGTTGTAGAAGTATTTTGTTGTTATCTTTTCCTTCCTTTATGCAGACAGTTTCTAGCACCAGGAATTTCAACTGGGCCACGTTGTGATTGAGTTCATTGAAATGCATTGCAATGCTTGATTTTTGATTTTTGGTGCGGATGTTAGATTTATGCTCGTTTAAGCAGACTTTTATTTTTCTGGTAGTTTTGCCCACATATATCATGCCACATGGGCATTTGAGTAGATAGATCAAGTTGGTTGAATCGCATGTTGCATCCACGTGCAATTTGATTTGGAACCCTCTCATGGGGTGGCTTATACTGTTTCCCTTAATGATATTGTTGCAGCTGTTGCAATTATGGCACGGACGTGTGCCGGTGTGGGAAAGTTGTTCCATGGGTTGTTTTGACAAGATTTCTTTCAGATTTTCAGTCCTGGTATATGCAAAGATCTGGGGATTTTCAAATAGGTTACCAAAGTCGGGTTCAGATGACAGTATGCGCCGTTGCCTTAGGATAATGCTCTTGTATGTTTTGCTGGAAGTATAGTATCTGGAAACTAGTACTGTCCTTTTCTCCTCTTTTTTCGTGGATCCTTTGAGGGCTTCCTGACGTGTGATGGTAGATACTTTTTTAATGGCTTCTGTTATAGTCTCTTGTGGGTAACCTCTGTTAAGGAACCTTGTGGCCATTTCTTCCATTTGAATCGTGCATGTTTCAGGGTTTGATACGATTCGTTTTATCCGTAGCATCTGACTGCATGGCAGATTTCTTTTGAGGGAGTTTTGGTGGAAACTTGTATGGTGTACTGTATTGTTTCGATCTGTTGTTTTGCGGAAAAGGTCTGTTTCCAACCCTTTTTCAGTGATTTTAACCAAGATGTCAAGAAAGGTGATTTTATGTTCATCGATGTTCCATCTAAGGATGATGCGGTTGTCTTTGGTGTTCAAGTCAGTCAAGGCTGTCTCTAAATTTTCGCGGGTGTTTTTCCAGATAAAGAATAAATCGTCGATGTAACGAACATATAGCTTTAAGTTATCTGTCCAGTTTGGGTTGGCGTAGATGTGGGTGGACTCGAATTCTGCCATATAGATGTTTGCGTAGGTCGGTGCTGCGCAATTGCCCATTGACATGCCGGACATTTGGAGGTACCACTGTTGGTCGTGCGTGAAATAGCTGTGATACAGTGTGAATATCATGAGCTCCATAAGGAAAGTTTGTAAGGAGTCCGTGATGTTGCTGTTCAGTAGAGCTTTTTCTATTGCCTCGATGCCACCTCCATGCGGGATGGATGTGTAGAGGCTTTTAACGTCGGCGGTGCAAAGGATCAGATGTTCCTCAGTTGCTATGTCTGTTTCAGAGAGTCTTTTGAGAAATTCGGTAGTATCTTTAATGTAGCTTTTGAGGTTCGTGACCATTGGATGCAAGTGTCAATCTAGGAATTCACCTATCGGCTCGTGGAGGGACCCTCTGTTTGACACAATGGGTCGAAACGGGGGGTCCTTCAGATTTTTATGGATCTTGGGGAGCATGGTTATGGTCGGACTTTTTGGGTGTTCCACAATAAGGTATTTTTTAGTGCGGTCATCGATGATACCATCCTCGTGTGCTTTTATGACAAGATCTGTTAGTTCGGATTTGTATTGTTCAGTAGGATTGCCACTTAGTCGCATATAGGTTTCAGGATCAGCGATGTGTTCCTTGATTTTTGATTCGTACATGCTGGTATTGAGGACGACTAGGGCACCGCCCTTATCTGCTTTGAGGCATTTGATTGCTTTGTTGCTTGCAATCTTTTTTAAGGTGTCTTTGTCCTTCATGGTGATGTTTTGTTTAGTTTTTTTTGAGAAGTTGATTTTTGATATATCTTGTTTTACGAGTGTTTCGAAGGTGTCGACACTCTTGTGGCTACACGGTGGCATGCATGTGCTGGTTGTTTTTAGGCCAAGTAGTTGATCGGGTTTTGTTTCAATGGCTGGTGGTAGTACGTTTTCAAAAAAATGCTTTAAGCGTAATTTCCGAGTGAGTTTGAAGGTGCTTAATTCTAGTTCAAGGAGATTTGTGGAACTGGTAGGTATGAAAGATGTTCCTTTCTGCAGAAGTTTCGTTTCATGTGCAGTTAGCACCGTGTCGAAAATATTTATTATTAGCGATTCTTCTTCGCCTTGGGTTTCTTTATGATTTTGGTTTGGGGTTGAACTTCTTCCAGTTCTCTTTCCTGATCTTTTTCCCCGCCGGGGTCGTCTGTTTCGTCCGGTCCTGCCTCTAAAAAAGGCCCTGATGTTGAAGGGCTGTCGTTGGTTTGACCAGGCTTTTGTCTAGGGTCTCGGGGTTCACCTGATGTAGTGGGTTCCAGGGTGGTTTTTCTGGGTGGGCGATTAGTGCTTTCACTCTCTGAGGATGACGTGTCCGTATTTTGGTTGTAAGGTTTGTTGCGGCGGCGCTGGGCATATACGTCAGCCCAGGTATATACCTCTCCTAACTTGTAGTCGAGGGTATCACGACGAAATTTGCGAATTTTGCGGTTGTTTATTTCCTTGGTATGTTTCTCGAGTTGTGTGTTAATGTCATCTAGGGTTTTGGTTAATTCCTCCGGTGTGATAAATTCCTCTAGTTCTTTTTCAATTTCAGAGATTTCTTTGGATAAGTCAAGCAGAATTGTGGAAAGTTCTTCCACGATGAGGAGGATCAAATCGAAGATGCATTTATTCAAAATCGCATTCCACCTTTCCTGAAATAGTTTAGAGTTTTTGCATAGCGAAGGCTTAAGTGCAATCCGTAGTCCTCGGGGTATGCGCAGAGCTCGATGATATTTGATGAGTGTGTTAGCGTGTAGCTTTTGATTAATTCTGCGTTTTGAAAGGTAAAGTAGTTGTTTCACACATTGTTCTTTTGTGCGGCTTGAGGTGGTTTGAGTGAGGTCTTCATTAATAAGAGCGTTAATGCGTTCAGTTTCTTCAGGTCCAAAGGCAAGTATGTTGGCTCTGGCTTCGGTTGTTTTTGATATTTCCTCGTACTGCATAATGCTGTGCTTCAGGGGCGTGCTGCCTGCCTCGTGGGCGGTGCGAATGATATGAGATTGATGATTGAAGGCGTGGCGCACAGCTAGTGTTATTTTGAAATTTCATGTGATTTTTGGATGATTTTAAAAGAGTTTCGGGTGCTCCAACAAGTGAGGTAACCGTCCGTGTACGTCGTGATTAGTTACTGGTTGAGTGCGTTACAAGAGGTGTAAACGCATCCTTGAAACTGGACACTCCCATCAGGTTCGTCATACAAAGACAGACTCCTTTGTTAGTTATGACAATCAATTGTTTATTCAAAGATTTATCATTTCTTTAGTTGCAGGGATTCATAGATTCATCTTTTCCAATGTTTTTGTTCGACCACAAGAAAATCATTGTCGGTGATTTCAAAAAATGCTCCGATGCATTTCGGGCAAAAAGTGCCCCTTGTCAAGGAGCTCTGTGAACACAATAAAATGCTATTACAATTCAGAACATAACTCAAATGGGATTGCATTAAAATTGATTACATTTTTCTCGGTGTACGGAGACATGCGTGAAAAACGTGCATTGTGTTGGGTAAAATGATATCTATATACCTTATAAACCAGTGTGGGTGGCTAACAAAAGGGGGTGCATCGGTCGTGAGGGGCAGAAAGATCAAGGAAAGTACTTACATTCCCGGGTCATAGAAGGTGATGTGCCTCTGTAAACAAAGGGGAAACATGCATATTAGACGCGGTTTGGACACGAAGTTAGAAACTAACGTGGGTCTATGTCGATGATCCGACTCACTTGAGGGTGTAGGAAAGGGTAGGTCAATTCAGGATTCCACGACAGAGTTGTACGTAGTTCGCGGAATGTTAGCGGAGTGAGAGGGTGTTGGTTAAAGGGCAGCTCGCGGAGTGGCGGTCATGTGATTAGGTCGTGAAGACGAAAAAGGGACTAAGGTGTGACGGTGAATGTGGCGGCCATCTTAGAGTTGGGTGTGTGGTGTATGCTGCTGGTCTAGGGAGTGCAGGGAGCACGGGGAATGTAAACTATATGCAATGTTTATACTCAAGCTGGAGTTACCCAAAGATACGGTGTGAAACATGTGTACCGCGCAGGGTACTACAGGAAACAACTAAATTCAATTCGGTCATTAAGACCTTATGGCTTCATCGCCTGTAGTCTATAGATCCAAGCTGTCTCACGTTGTAGAAGTATTTTGTTGTTATCTTTTCCTTCCTTTTTGCAGACAGTTTCTAGTACTAGGAATTTCAACTGGGCCACGTTGTGATTGAGTTCATTGAAATGCATTGCAATGCTTGATTTTTGATTTTTGGTGCGGATGTTAGATTTATGCTCGTTTAAGCGGACTTTTATTTTTCTGGTAGTTTTGCCCACATATATCATGCCACATGGGCATTTGAGTAGATAGATCAAGTTGGTTGAATCGCATGTTGCATCCACGTGCAATTTGATTTGGAACCCTCTCATGGGGTGGCTTATACTGTTTCCCTTAATGATATTGTTGCAGCTGTTGCAATTATGGCACGGACGTGTGCCGGTGTGGGAAAGTTGTTCCATGGGTTGATTAGACTATAACAGAAGCCATTAAAAAAGTATCTACCATCACACGTCAGGAAGCCCTCAAAGGATCCACGAAAAAAGAGGAGTAAAGATCAGTACTAGTTTCCAGATACTCTACTTCCAGCAAAACATACAAGAGCATTATCCTAAGGCACTGGCGCATACTGTCATCGGAACCCGACTTTGGTAACCTATTTGAAAATCCCCAGATCTTTGCATATACCAGGACTGAAAATCTGAAAGAAATCTTGTCAAAACAACCCATGGAACAACTTTCCCACACCGGCACACGTCCATGCCATAATTGCAACAGCTGCAACAATCTCATTAAGGGAAACAGTATAAGCCACCCCATGAGAGGGTTCCAAATCAAATTGCACGTGGATGCAACATGCGATTCAACCAACTTGATCTATCTACTCAATTGCCCATGTGGCATGATATATGTGGGCAAAACTACCAGAAAAATAAAAGTCTGCTTAAACGAGCATAAATCTAACATCCGCACCAAAAATCAAAAATCAAGCATTGCAATGCATTTCAATGAACTCAATCACAACGTGGCCCAGTTGAAATTCCTGGTGCTAGAAACTGTTTGCAAAAAGGAAGGAAAAGATAACAACAAAATACTTCTACAACGTGAGACAGCTTGGATCTATAGACTACAGGCGATGAAGCCATACGGTCTTAATGACCGAATTGAATTTAGTTGTTTCCTGTAGTACCCTGCGCGGTACACATGTTTCACACCGTATCGTTTGTAACCCCAACTTGAGTATAAACATTGCATATAGTTTACATTTCCCCATGTTCCCTGCACTCCCTAGACCAGCAGCATACACCACACACCCAACTCTAAGATGGCCGCCACATTCACAGTCACACCTTAGTCCCTTTTTCGTCTTCACGACCTAATCACATGACCGCCACTCCACGAGCTGCCCTTTAACCAACACCCTCTCACTCCGCTAACATTCCGCGAAATACGTACAACTCTGTCGTGGAATCCTGAATTGACCTACCCTTTCCTACACCCTCTAGTAAGTCGGATCATCGACATAGACCCACGTTAGTTTCTAACTTCGGGTCCAAACCGCATCTAATATGCATGTTTCCCCTTTGTTTACAGAGGCACATCACCTTCTATGACCCGGGAATGTAAGTGCTTTCCTTGATCTTTCTGCCCCTCACGACCGATGCAACCCCTTTTGTTAGCCACCCACACTGGTTTATAAGGTATATAGATATCATTCTACCCAACACAATGCACGTTTTTTATGCATGTCTCCGTACACCGAGAAAAATGTAATCAATTTTAATGTAATCCCATTTGAGTTATGTTCTGAATTGTAATAGCATTTTATTGTGTTCACAGAGCTCCTTGACAAAGGGCACTTTTTGCCCAAAATGCATCGGAGCATTTTTTGAAATTACCGACAATGATTTTCTTGTGGTCGAACAAAAACATTGGAAAAGATGAATCTATGAATCCCTGCAACTAAAGAAATGATAAATCTTTGAATAAACAATTGATTGTCATAACTAACAAAGGAGTCTGTCTTTATATGACGAACCTTATGGGAGTGCCCAGTTTCAAGGATGCGTTTACACCTCTTGTAACGCACTCAACCAGTAACTAATCACGACGTACACGGAGGGTTACGTCACTTGTTGGAGCACCGAAACTCTATTAAAATCATCCAAAAATCACATGAAATTTCAAAATAACACTAGCTGTGCGCCACCCCTTCAATCCTCAATCTCGTAAATTACAACTTTCTCATCTAATTGGATGTATTATCTAGTTTTCAGGTGCTCCTGTAGAAGAACTTAATAATAGTCAGATGGGTGAGTAGTCAATAAAGATCGGAGCATGAATCACTACCCAAGGCAGCATCTTCTTCTTCTTTGTTATTTTGTGCCAATCCCCTTTCCCTCCTCAGGACCTTAGGGTATCCAGTGATATTGGTTATCCATGGGGGGTGGCGGGGTTGAGAGAGGCATTGGGAGAACTCATCATTCTGTTCCTGTGCAAGTACCAGGTAAGGCTTCTAACAGAGAGGAAACAAGCTAATTGCGCTGTGAAGATAGGAGGGGTATTGGCAGCACAACAGACCATGGATGGTAGGGGAGAGGGGGCAGGAGCAACACACCAGCCATGCAGTACAGGCAAGAGAGTCTGTGGCAATATAAATGAGCATTGAGGGCAGAGGGTAGCAGCAGTGGCAGTACAAAGATAAATGCCAACAGACCCGTTTAAAGCAGGAGACTCCCGATGCTGTAAAACCCAAATGAGCTTTATTTTATCTGCCTCCTGCTTAAAATCTCCTCTTTTTCAATTTAGTCAATGGGGAAAATCAATTCCCCAGTTTCATTTCAAAATCTCACTCTTCCCAAGTTCAAAATGTTGGCAAGTAAGGTAAATTGGATCACTTAGGGCAGGAAGAATGGGGTATATACTGGGACTTTGATAACAGAGGGAAGGAGAGAGGTGGGTAAAGGAACCAAACTGATCTTAGGGGGGAGGCATCAGGGGTTGCAGCACCATAATACACCACACAGGGCAAGCAAGAAGGCAGTGCATCACAACGGACCATGGAAAGTAATAGGGAGGGGACAGGACAAAGAACATGGACAACAGAGTACAGAGGGGATAGAGGCAAGGGCAGCAAGCTGACCATACTGGACAAACATGAAGGACAGTTGTAGCATAATAGACAATGATGTGCAGGAGGGAGGGGACAGGGGAACAACAATGGACCAAACAAGGCAGGAGGGAGGGGATAGGGGTCTGCACATGGAAAAATGGAGAGCTGGGGGCAAGAGGGCAGGGCAAGAGCAGCAAGCTGACCATGGAGGGCAGGTGGGATGGACACTGGAAGTACAACACACCTTGGAGGGCAGCAGTGAGATTATAATGGCATACACACAGACAATGTCTGGGGGGTGGTGGGAGGGGGTCAGGGCAGCACACTGATCACACAGGGCTGGTGGGAGGGGTTGTGGCAGCACAGAAGACCATGCATGTCAAGCGGGAGGGTCAGTGGCAGCACAACAGTCATGGTGGGGTGGATGGAGCGTAAATGGGCATGCACAAAGGACCGTGGAGGACAGAAGGGAGAGGTAGGGGCTGGGCACAGGCAAACGCAGGTAGGGTAAGTGGCTTCACAACAGATCATGCAGGATAGGCAGGAGGGGCAGTTGCAGCACAACAGAGCATGGAGGGCACAGCAGAGAGTGGCTGCAAAATTGTCAGGACTTTTCAAAGACATGAACCCTCTCTTTGCCCTATAAGTACTCAGAACCCTCTGGTATCGAACAAGATCACAAAAATGCTGAGTTGGAGCGAGGCCTGGAAGAACAAAAACTCCAAGATGGCCGACGCTTCAACAGAAGCAACGTTGTAGTCGTTTTAGTAATCTCTGGAATTCCATGTGAAGCGATCAACTTAGAGCGTTGGAGCACTTCACCTGAATTCAAGACCCGTTCGGATGTGTTAGGTTTGTGTCCATAGTTAGCTTAGTTAGGTATTCCTTTTCAAAAACTATTATTCTCGTACCTGTTGTTTTTAGCGTTTTCCTGGTTCCATCGGAGACAATAATAATACCAGTATCCAAGACGAATGCTTCCGTGCAGTTCACCTCCTCAGAGGAAGTGTTTACCAGTGGCTCATGTGCAGTAGTTGAAATCTTAAAAACGCTAACTGCTGTTCGTATTTATCCTTATATAATGATTTCCTCTAAGTGAGGGTTATTTCAAGACTCATGCGAAGTAGCTAAATTCCCCAAAGACGACTAGACCGCTACATGGTTATTTGAGACACAGTTGCCGATTCAAGACATCCTCGATGACGAAGAGATTCCTGAGCGAAGTCGAACAGAGACATTCCCGATGTTTGGCCTGCAATCATGAGCTAAGTTATTCCTCTTAATAGTCGTAGTGTATTAAGATCTAAAGGTTAGAAAAAATAAATAATTAAAGGTGAAAACTTACGAGATATATCCAGAGTCAATACCTACAAGGAGAAAGAATAAGATACATATTAATATACGATCTAGTGGAGAAGAAAAGAGATACATTAGGTATGTACACATTCATTTAGGGAATATAGCGAGTGAAGGAATATAGTTGACTCAAATAATGAATGTTGTTGATGTTTTCTGAAAGGAGAATAACAATTAATAATATCTCTACAATTAGAAAAATAGAAGAGAGGCTCAAGCTTAAGGTTATACTGGTGCGTTATAAATAGAGTGTAAATGTTCTGAAGTTTATTTGAGAAAAAGAAAGTCTAGTAAGAATAAGTACTTATAAGTCTTGTTGTATTCAGCCTCCAGAATTCCCATTTGAAGTGAGAAAAACTGAACACAGAGTGGGGCGGAAGCAGATACCAACAGCAGTCTCTTCTCTCTTTGTTATTTTATCCACTCCCCCGTACCCTCTGTGGGAGTCATTAACACATTTATTCTATGGTAGTGTGTGGGTGATTCTTCGGAGGTGGTATCGGGAAAAGGCATCTCTGTTCCTGCGCAAGATCTAGAAGTGGCCCTGACAGAGTGAAATGCCCACGTATTGACTTGCGCCTGAAAAGAATGGCTGAAGGTCTAGAATTGCAAAATGTAGGCGAGGCCCTACATTTAATACAAAAAGAATTAGCAGCTGTTAGGGAGGAAAACAGGGGTTTAAGACAAAAAGTTTTGGATGCAAGGAGAGAAACCATAGAGCTGGCAGCAAAAATTACTGGTTTGAATCCAACTTCCAATTTAAGATTTCCAAGTGAAGAAGGAGAATCTTTAGGTTCCACTTCAAGAGTCACCACAGACGTAGTACATTCATTATCCCCAGTAATTCCTTTAGCTCCCCCAGAGAGATTCAGTGGAGACCCTCAAAAGGCCCAAATCTTTCTAACACAATGCTCCCTGCATTTCATGTGTCGCCCTTCAATTTTTCCGGATGCAAAGTCCTGCCATACCTCAGCAGGGATGCTGCCAGCTGGTCTATGCCCTTGGTTACTCGGGATGACACTCTTCTTTATAACTTTGAAGACTTTAAAAATGAATTTTTGAGAATATTTGAATCGTCGAAGACTTTCACAAGCCACGGACAACGAACTCTTAGAATTGAAGCAATGCAACAAGGATTTAGTGGCCTATTTGGCCCAGTTCAATAAGTTGGTGGTTGAGACGGACTGGCCAGAGTGCAAGAGGGCAGCAGTTTTCTATAATGGGCTGAAGGATGAACTGAAGGATGTTCTAGCCCAAATTCTGAATAGACCTACTGATGTGTCAGCCTTGATCGATTTGGTTCTGGAAATCGATTTTCGTCAAAGTGAGAGAAGAGGAGAGAAACGGAAGGATTTCAGATTTATTACTCCAAGGTTTCATAGAAGCAAAAGTGACTCAACAAGAATTCCAGAGAATCAATCTGGAACAGAACCCATGCAGATTGGAACAGTACAGGGGCCTCTAACCAAAGAAGAAAAGGACAAGAAACGTAAAATAATTTGTGCATATATTGTGGAAATAGTGGGCATTACATGAGAATATGCCTGAAGAAACCAAAAATATTTTCTAAGGAGAAGGAGAACTTCAAGCATCACCAGCAGGAGGAGTTGGACTGGTGGATGCAGAAGTAAAGGCAACTCCAGATGAACATCATTTAGCCAACACTTTACAATCCTCTTTGCCACATCTAGTGATTTCAATGGAATTAAAATGTAGAAATATTACACTTACAGAAGTCTCGGTCATGATAGATTCCGGTGCCACAGGAAACTTCTGGGACATAAAATATGCAGCAAGTATAGAGTTAAGGTCAATTTTGAAGACAAAAAGTGAACCGGTAAGAGCTGTGGATGGAACAAATCTTTTTTCCAGACCAATCACTAGTCATACGGAATAGGTTGAGTCAACATTTCAAGGAGGAAATTGAGAGACCATACAGTTTAATTTGATTGATGCTCCTCAGTTTCAGATTATACTGGGTTTACCTTGGTTAACAGGGCACAATCTAAGTATCGATTGGGGAGCAAGAACTGTTAAAATGAACTCAGACTTCTGCAGAGAAAATTGTTTTGATAACCAAGAAAGGATTAAGGAATCTGGACCAGCAACTCTTTTGAGTGAACAAGAAATTTCTGTGTGTGTGATACACACCAGTGAAATTCCGCCTGAATACAAGGAATTTGAAGAGGTTTTCAACGAGAGCGAGGCTGTGAAGTTACTGCCACATCGGCCATTCGACTGCAGAATAGATTTAGAACCTGGAGCCCATTTGCCGTGCAGTCGAGTATATGCCTTGACAGAGAAGGAGAATCAGCACCTAAGAGAATACATTAGGAAGTATTTAGCCAACGGCTTTATCCGCCCCTCCCAGTTCCAGTCTCCTTGCCCTTATTTTTCGTTACAAAGAAGGATGGCGAGTTAAGATCTTGCATAGACTACCGAGCCATCAACAAGGTCACCATCAAGAACCGGTACCCTCTTCCTCTTATCTCAGTACTTTTGGATCAAGTGAAAGAAGCGCAAATTTATACCAAGTTAAATCTTCGAGGTGCATACCATTTGATCCGAGTACGAGAAGGAGATGAGTGGAACACAGCGTTTCGAACAAACTTAGGATTGTAAGAATACCAGGTCATGCCATATGGACTATGCAACGCGCCAGCAGCCTTCCAGCACTTCATCAACAGTGTTTTGAGTGAGTACATTGATCAATGTGTTATAGTCTATATAGACAATATTTTGATCTACTCCAGAACATCCCGAACAAGTGAAGAAATGTTTTACAAAGGTTAAAGGAAAATAGCTTGTACGTGAAACTGGAATAGTGTGCTTTCAGTGTGAAGGAGGTAGAATTTCTTGGATTCATTCTCACACCATCTGGAATCACCATGGATACCAAGAAAGTTGAGGCAGTTCAGGAATGGAAATCTCCAAGCAGTGTGAAGGAATTACAAAGCTTCATTGGCTTTGCCAATTTTTATCGGAGATTTGTAAATGAATTTTCCCACAAGTTGGTTCCACTTACCCGGCTGTTGAAGGAGGGAGTTCGCTTTGAGTGGACAGAAGAAGCGGAAGAGGCCTTTCGTTCGTTGAAAAAGAAGTTCACCACTGCGCCAATCTTATTGCATGCTGACCCTAATGAACCTTTCTATTTGGAAACGGATGCTTCAGATCTAGCTGTTGGAAGTGTTCTCTCACAAAGACACAAGAGATCTGGGCAACTTCATCCGGTGGCATATAGATCAAGGAAATTAACTCCAGCGGAAATCAACTACAACATCACTGAAAAAGAGCTGTTGGCAATAAAAGACACCTTTAATGAGTGGAGACACTACTTAATGGGAGCTAGGCACACGGTGACAGTGTTCACAGAACATAGAAACCTAAAATTCCTGAAGTCTGCTAAAACACTTACCGAGACAGCTCCATTTGTCATTGTACTTTGCAGATTACGACTTCGTGATAACTTTTCGACCTGGAACTAGAAATGGAAAAGCTGACGCCTTGTCAAGGTTAGACATGCAGAAGTTTGAAGATAATCAAGAACCAAAAACGATCATTCCACAACATAAAATTGTTGGAGCGGTGAGTCAGGAAACAATGGAAGAAAAGGTGAAGAAGGTGATGTCTCAGAAAGAAATGTTGGAGTGGGCAGCACAAGAACCATCAAGTGGAGTCCAACAGGGGTTACCTTGGCGGAAAGGAAAATGATATTTGCCCACTCAAGAGCTTCAACAACTAATTTTGGAAGACTGTCATGACACTCGTTTAGCTGCACACAAGGGTATATTGAAGACTGAAGAGTTAGTCAGAGAAACTATTGGTGGGCACAAATGACAAAGGATTTTCACTCTTATGTAGACACGTGCGGAATCTGTGCTCGGGGAAAATCGGAGCAGCAATTACCCATGGGGCTCCTCCAACCAATGCCTACACCCCCACATCCTTGGCACACAGTTACTGTAGACTTAATAGTAGACTTACCTTCTAGTCAAGGATTTAACACTGTATTGGTATTTGTGGATGCATTCACAAAATGGTACCCTTTGTTGCCTTAAAGAAGGTTCCAATGGCAAAAGAATTATCTGCTCTCTTTGGTGAACATATACTACGAGCTCATGGTTTACCTCAGGTGATAGTTTCTGATCGAGATTCTCGATTCCTCTCTCACTTTTGGAAAGCATTTTTGGAAGGGTTGGGAATAGAAATAAAATGTTCCATTAGCTATCACCCAGAGACTGATGGGAAGACAGAAAGGGTCAACCAGGAATTAGAACAATACTTGAGACTGTTCTTGTTGGATCTAGAAGGGGATTGGCCAGAGTATTTGTGGGCTGATGAATTTGCTCACAATAATGCTAAACATGTTTCTACTGGTTTCTCTCCTTTCTATCTGAACTATGGTAGACATCCTAACTCTTCCGTAATAAGTAGAGAGATTCCAGTTCCGGCAGTACAAGATGAAGTACAAAATCTAGCAAAGGTCTATCAAACTGCCATAACTTTAGCCACAGAAAGGTACAAAAAATATGCAGACAAAATAAGAAAAGAAGGTCCAAGGCTGCTAGTTGGAGACTTAGGGGCCCATTAGGATCGCGGACGGACTTGAGTCCGTCCACGACCCCTGAGGAGGAGGGAACGTCCACATGGCTGCGGCGGTCCTTCCGAGCAGATTAGGATGTGACCGCCAGGGCGGTCACATCCTCTATCTTTAACATTGCTGCAAGGTTAAACATGCATGCATCGCATTTGCATGCACAAAGCGGCAGGCACCGCGCAGTGCCTGCTGCTTTGTGTACGCAAATGCAGGAGGGTACCATAGGTACCCGCCATGTGCACCCCCCACCCCCGTTCACCCAGGGGGCCCGCAACGGGCCCCCGAAATGAAATTCCGTATGCCTTTCCATGGCGGAAATGCCGCTGTGGAAAGGCATAGGACCACCAACATCCTAATATACCTGGCGGTGTCTGATAGACACCGCCAGACATATTAGAGCTTTTCTGCCGCGGTCGGAAGGCGACCGCGGCGGAAAAGCTGCAGACGGTCTTCCTGACCCCCCAGCCATCCTAATCTGGCGGGGGGTCTTTGAAGGCTCCACTGCGGTTTTTCCGCATCCTCCGGGCCGGCGGACACTCCCGGAGGATGCGGAAAAACCGCAATCCTAATCGGCCCCAAAGTTTGGTTGAATGCCAAGAACCTTTGATTAAAAGGGGATAGGAAGTTTCAACCAAGATTTGTAGGTCCTTATCCAATTGAAAAAATAATAAACCCTGTGACTTATCGCTTACCACAAGAAATGAAAATTCACCCAGTTTTTCATGTCTCTCTGCTAAAAAAGGCATCCCCAGATTTAAGACTTAAACTCCCTCCTAATTCAGTGCAGCTAGAGTCAGGAGAAGAATTTGAAGTTAAAAGAATTCTAGATTCCAAGAAATCTAAACTAACACTCTATTATTTGGTGGACTGGAAAGGCTATGGTCCAGAAGAGCGATCTTGGGAGACAAATTCAGATGTTCATTCCCCCCCGTTTGGTGTGAGTCTTTCATCAAAAAGTTCCTAAGAAGCCAAGATTGGAAGGACCTCCTTTGTGAGGGGGTACTGTCAGGACTTTTCAAAGACATGAATCATCTCTTTGCGCTATAAGTACTCAGAACCCTCTGGTATTGAAAAAGATCACGAAAACGCTGAGTTGGAGCAAGGCCTGGAAGAACAAAAACTCCAAGATGACCGACGCTTCAACAGAAGCAACGTTCTAGTCTTTTTAGTAATCTCTGGAATTCTATCTGAAGCGCTCAACTTAGAACGTTGGCGCACTTCACCTGAATTCAAGACCCGTTCGGATGTGTTAGGTTTGTGTCCATAGTTAGCTTGGTGAGGTATTCCTTTTCAAAAACTATTATTCTCGTACCTGTTGTTTTTAGTGTTTTCCTGGTTCCGTCGGAGACAATATTAATACCAGTATCCAAGGCGAATGCTTCCGTGCAGTTCACCTCCTCAGAGGAAGCGTTTACCAGGGGCTGATGCGCAGTAGTTGAAATCTTAAAAACGCTAACTATTGTTCGTATTTATCCGTATATAATGATTTCCTCTAAGTGAGTGTTATTTCAAGACTCATGCGCAGTAGCTAAATTCCCCAAAGACGACTAGACTGCTACACGGTTATTTGAGACACCGTTGCCGATTCAAGACCTCATCGACGACGAAGAGATTCCTGAGCGAAGTCGAACAGATACATTCCCGACATTTGGCCTGCAAGTCATGAGCTAAGTTATTCCTCTTAATAGTCGAAGTGTATTAAGATCTAAAGGTTAGAAAAAATAATTAAAGGTGAAAACGTACGTGAGATATATTCAGAGTCAATACCTGCAAGGAGAAAGAATAAGATACATATTAACATATGATCTAGTGGAGAAGAAAAGAGATACATTAGGTATGTAAACATATAGCGAGTGAGGGAATATAGCTGACTCAATTAATTAAGGTTGTTGATATTTTCTGAAAGGAGAATAAGAACTAATAATATCTCTACAATTAGAAAAATAGAAGAGAGGCTCACGCTGAAGGTTACACTGGTGCGTTATGAATAGAGTGTTCTGAAGTTTATGTGAGAAAAAGAAAGTCTAGTAAAAATAAGTACTTATAAGTATTGTTGTATTCAACCTCCAGAATTCCCACTTGAAGTGAGAAAAACTGAACGCAGAGTGGGGTGGAAGCAGATACCAACAGCAGTCTCTTCTCTCTTTGTTAGTTTATCCACTCCCCCTTCCCCCCGTGGGAGTCATTAACACATTTATTCTATGGTAGTGCCTGGGTGATTCTTCGGAGGTGGTATCGGGAAAAGGCATCTCTGTTCCTGCATAAGATCTAGAAGTAGCCCTGACAACAATGGACCATGGGGGACAGGAGGGAGGAGATATGGGCATGTAGCTTGAACAGGAAGGGTGGAGGTAGCAGGGACAGGTGGCAGCCTTCTGAGCATGCTAGGCAGGTGGGAGAGACAGTGGCAGCAGCTCAACAGAAAATTAAGAGTAGATGGGGCAGGGGCATGCACACAGACATTGGAGGGCAGGGGGAAGGAGAGAAGGGGCAGCAAGCTAAGCACAGAAGCTCAACAGGAGTGCCATGATGGGGCACAGAATAGGACAACAAGCAGGAGGAGTGGGTAGGGACATCAAGCTGAATGGAGGTCAGTGGCAGCACATCAGACCATTCAGGGAAGGAGGGAGGGGGCAGGTGCTTGGACTTGGCTAATAGAGGGTAGGGAGAAGGTAGATGGGGGAGCAATCTAACTGTTTAGGCAGGTTGAAGGGCAGTGACAAAACAACGGCCACACATGGCTGCAATGAGGAAGCAGGGGATAGGATTAAGGTATCTGGAGCATCAAACTTGGATGGGAGCAGTACAATGCCAGGGCCAGGCCCTGCATTTAACTCCTTCCCCCACAATGCATTGCTATTGGCATCCTCCCGTAAAATATCGCTTATCACCCAAAAAATAATACTCACCATGAACCTTAAAAATCCCCTTGTCACTCAAGAACTATTACCCACTCTAAACTCTAAAAATTCCCTTGCCACCCAAAAACCCTTACCCACCCTAAACCCTAAGATTGCCCTTGCCAAACAAAAACCCAAACCCACCCTTAGCACTAAAAATCCCCTTGACACCCAAACCCCAATACCCTCCCTCAGACCTAATGTCACCATTGCCACCTGAAAACTCATACCCACCCTAAACCCTAAAAATTCCTGTGCCACCCAAAAACTCATACCCACCTAAACCCTAAAATTATTCTTGCCTCCCAAAAACACATACCTACCCTAAACCCAAAAACCTCCCTTGCCATCCAAAAATCCAAACCCACCCTAAAAATGCCCTTGCCACACAAAAACCCATACCCACCCTAAACCCTAACATTACCCTTGCAACCCAAAAACCCATATCTACCCTAAACTGTAACATTATCCTTCCACTCAAAAATACATACACACCTTAAACCCCAATTCCCCACCCCTTTGCAAAAGTTAAAAAATAAGGAAAATCTCTTAAAAAACTAAAGGTTACAAGGATGTTTTAGTTAGGAAATAGAATTTGAAAACTCATAGAAATTCACTGAAAAAAAACAAAGGTTGCAGGGAGGTTGTAGTTAGGAAATAGAATAAAAAAAACCTTAGAAATTAGCTGAAAAGAATAAAGGGCGTTATAGTTAGGCTCGGATTTCACTCGTACAAAATCAGTGATGTCATGAGTGATGTCACTGACCATGTCATGAGTGAGGTAATATGTGAGTTTAAAAACTGTGAATTACTGGGGCGTAAGTTATAGTTAGCTTAGGTAACTATAACTGCTGAATTTCACTGGTGTTGGACGAGTGAAATCTGAGCCCAACTCAAACGTCCCTGTAAATTTGTTTTTTTCTGTGAATTTCTAAGGTTTTTTTAATTCTATTTTCTTCTTCCATGGGATGGATGGAGCCACATTCAGTGGAGTGAGGCGGACTGTAGTCAGAACCTGTCGGCTAACACTTGCAAAACCTGACAGCTAAATAGATGTTTTATTATTTTAGGATCATGTCAAATTTGGGTTCTTTTCCCCTGTATATGCTTTTTGGTGGCTAGGTTGTTGCCTTGGGCTGTCTGTCCTTGGTGCAGTTTTATCATGTATTGTAATCTTTTTAACACTTTCCATGTTGCTGTGCTGTTATATTGTTTTATTTGATTTTTTTTTTCCATACTGCTGCTGATTTACTGATGGTATGCATACCCACAGATGAGCCCAGGTGCACTTTGGGTATATATTAATTATATTTGCATAATTCTATCTCTAGAATGCGAAATGTTTTTTGTTTGGGGAAGTGGCTCCAGCCAGGGCTAGCAGTCATGTTATATTTGTTCCCCACAGCTCCTCCTTTCTATGACATGGTCAACAGCCTTCATTTTGTGAAACCAGTGTGTGCCTCATAGGCCACCATTTAGTCCTTGTTGTCCATGCTTTCTCCTGCCAGTCATTTTATGGAACCAGTTATGCAACTTTTAAAAGGTTTTTGCTAGGAGCATTGATTGTCGTGGTCCTTTGGAAGACCATATACTTTTTGTTCACTATTCAGTTTTTTCATATATACTTTCAGTTACATTTATTTGCGGTTGTGGCTGCATGTAGGAGTCTGTAGGTAATTGTTGTTGTTTTTAATTAATTTAATATTTTCCAGACTCCCTCTGGTGACCCGTGGAGTCCTATAAACCCTGGGGCGCCACAAGAAATTTACTTTCCTGTCATCCTCACACGTTCTGCCTCATGAGCTGGACCCTTTAGGCAATAGTGAATGTTTTTTCTAATTAAATAATTAATTTTGGAAGCCTTACTCTTACTCCCATAGGGGTCCATCCATGGGGTCTGAATGGACAGCAGGTATTTATTAATTAATGGAATTAATTATTATCACCCTTCTCTTCTCTTCCAAGTCTCATGGGCCCTTGAGGGACACCAGAGTTTAAACTATTTGCCACTCTCCCCTTGGATCCTATAGGAAATATAGGGAAGTGACACCTGATGTTAGTATTTAGCTTTTCATTAATGTAAGTAGTGCTCTGTCTACCCAAATAGTTTATGTGTGGGTATGTTATTGGTATGCTAATGATGACAATGATTGTATGGCACTGACTATGATGACCAAGTCCCTCTATCTTTCCACTTATTTTTTATTATCTGCAGGTGCTGAAGTCTATACTGAGATGGAGAGAAGGCTGTGAATCAGCTGACCCCAGAGGTCTCTTGGCTAAGTGCTACCTACACAAACTAAAGAAACTGACCTCCAAAGAGCAAGACTCTTGCCAAAAAAGGGTCCAGCAATTAGAAGTCTGTTGCACCCATTGGCATCAAGCTTTCATGCTTTATCCACCAAGGTGCACAGTGTACCTGCTACACCCTGTTCTGGGCAGAAATATGTTGGGAGGAGGCTCATACTATCACTAAGAAAAAAAGCAGATGTTTCTCAGCACTGCAGGGACTACGGTCATAGCTGAGACCAGTGAACCAGAAATTAAATTGTCCCAGCAAATTCAACCTTCTTAGGAAATGCACCAGCAACAAGAGTCCTTCAGGACAGAACAGGAACTTTGGCTTGCTGCACAGAAGGCTGCTGTGAGTGCTCTTCCATTGGACATATCATCTTCACCATCTCCTCTGAGGTAATTAAAGGCCACTTCCCCATCTTTCTCCAAGGCCCTTTTAAGAAGATGCTGACATGTCGTGGACCACCAAATCACATCACAGGAGACAAGCAAAAATATTTTCCCAAAGTCTTATTTTTATTCAACCTACTGTTCGTCTTGTAATACCACCAGCACCAGCTTCCATTTTTTTCAAACACCCAAAAACATGTACCAAATACCATCCCTACTACAGTCACTCCATGACCTGGGGAAAGTCAAATGCTATTCTTAACTCCACCACAACAAGTTCTTCTGGCTTTGGCTCTCTGAGGAAGATCACCTGCCTGATTTGAGACTTCATTGCACTTAGACTGAATGAGGACCACATTACAGACTGCACAATTTGCTGCAAACCAGTGTGTCATTGGAAGTCAGGTGGACATTACAGTACTGGGGCCAACAGGCTATAGGAAAAACCAACATGCAATCATTTGGGAACAGCACTTCAAAAGGATAGCTGCAGCTGAGAGAGAAGAATTTAAATTTGAGCGCTAAAAGGTGGTGATGATAAAGAAGATATCCTGTTGCTCTTAGCATGCAGTCTACAGCCACATCAACTGGCCACATGGAAAAGAGAGATACCCAAGGTGTTCAGGCAGCCTACCTCTTCCACCGAGGTCACTCGAGGTGCAATCATCACAAAGAAAGCAAATACAACAACCCACTATCAAGTCCACGTTCATCAAGGAGTGGCTATACCATTAAATCCATGAGCTGGTGCAATTATACAATGAGAAACTGTCCAAAATGTTAGCATTTCAAATTCATCCCTATTTTTTGGGTGGAAGGAGAGGGGTTGCTTGAATTTATGGAGAACGTTTGTCCAAAATGGAAGGTTTCAAACCAAACCTATATTTCAATTGATTATGTGCCACAGCTGCACCATCAAGTGCTGGAGTTGGTAGGTGAAGGAATGAAGGAGAAGGCTGTGCAGTCCTTTCATCTTTTGGAAGACATGTCAAACAGTTTTCGAACTACAGACATCACTGCACACTGGGTCTCCTTCATGGGAGTTAACTAAAGGGTAGCTGTTAGTCTCAGCATTGCTGATACTTTCCAAGACATTGATCAACAATGTATCAGTTGAAGTGGTCTCCATGGAATAAGCACATACAGAAACCAACATCTTTGAAAAATGTAACTCGAAAGACTACAAACCCAGAGGCCTCAGCATTGGATTTGTTGCCATTGACAATGGCAATAGTCAAAGTCATGGCTGAAGGATGATAATTTTGAGTGCCATGTATGCTCATTATGCTATCCTAATTGTACTGGACTTCCTCAAAAAAAGAATTAGTAGTCAACAAAATACTGATCATTTTTTGCAGAATTTGCATACATTTCAGCCATTCATTCAAGGCTTAGAAGCAGTTGAGAATCATTCATCATGCTAATAGAGTCCCTGTAAAAGCCCCCATACAAGAGGTCCGATCACTTTGGAACACCCCCTTATACATGCTGCAATACTTGTTTGATGCAAAAACAACAATTGATGGACAGAATGCAGAACAATGTCATACATTCACCCCAGTACAGAGATCTGGGCCTAAATCCATCATTTTTTTGTTCACATCTGGCCCATATTGTGTTATGGATGAGAGAAATTAGACATTTTAATTTAAGCCAGGCTTTCCTTAGGCGGTGGACTCATCAGGAGATTTGGCCTTTTAATAACTGACCACAAAGCTGCAAATCTCTGTTAGTGTTAAAGCTTCTTGACTTGTTTGAGACAGTTATGACTCTTCTACTAGTGCCCTTCATTCTAGTTTGAAGTAGGGCATGTAGTACAATTTAGCGAAGACAGTGACGTTGTGATGGCCAATCCTGTGGCTGCTGATATCTATTTTCGGAGGTTCCATTTAGTAAATTTTAGTTTAAATTCTATGAACTGTCCGATTTTTAGAACGTATTCTGTAGAATGGGGTTTTTCACCTTCCTACTGCAACACACATGCAGATGGGTCACAACTGCCAACAGGATTGGTATCCAGAATGTGTTACAGAGTTCTTCAGAGACAACGGCAGCATACCCGGGTAAGCTTTAACACAATTGGAAAATGAGATGGAAAATGCATTGCTGTCGATTGTGAAGGAACTCACAATTTGGTGATGTGAATACACCCCTTGAACTAGATTATCTCCATTGAACTGTTGAAATGTGCAGGTTGAGCAGAATGGAGCCCCAGAAGTATCCATAATAATTCAATAGAATGTACCTAGTGTTCCCGGAACCCACCCACATCTCCACCAAAATGCCCACACCTTTCAAACTTAAAATATAGCATCCCTCACAGCCCTCCCTCAACATTTGCACTGTATGACCCCCAAAATAAAATTGCCAAGCATCCCCACATCCCACCTCAATTTAATAAGGAAGATTCAGCCAACCCTCTGTGTCTATGCTGAATGCATGCAGGATTTGTGCTCATCAACAGCTTGGTGACAGTGAGTAAGATGAGAAGTATGGTTGTTCTTCTTCCATTTCCCCAGAATTGTAGAGACCACTTGGGTGATAATAGACAATAGGGGTGTTGGATCGTACCACCAGGCTACTTTATACTCAGGAAATGCGGTGACTGTAGGAATTTGAGGAAGTTGAAGGAGGTTCTACTAACAGGTGCTGCATTTCCTCCTCTTCCCCAGAGCTGTGGAGACCTGAGGACATGTGGAAAATTGAATTGTCACCGCAACCACATTTAATTTGCCTTACTTTGGAGCTGCAAATAGTTGGTGGTGACAACATAAATTTGATGAAATTTGGATGAAGAAATCTCCTGTGTTCAATTGGAACCTGATGGAATTGTAGGGCACAATTGTTAGGTCACAGAAATGTTCAAGGACAATGATTGTATGGTGCTGTGGTGACAGCCGTACAAATCAGACTTAGCTATTAGCCTACTGAAATTGTGCAAACAATTTTTAAATTTTTTTTAGTCCAAGGAAGATATTGGAAACTGTTCTGACATAGGGCCTGATGTAGGAGCTAAAATACCGGTCGGTAACGGCCTATTTCGGCCGTTACCAACCGGTAATTAAGAATTGGCATGTAGGGGGCTTATTTTACCGATTCGGTAAATTTACCGAATCGGTAAATTTACCGAATCGGTAAAATACCGAATCGGTATTTTTACCGATTCGGAAACTTTCAGATGTAGGTGGGGCTCTTCAGAGTCCCAAAGGCCCTACAAATTTGGTATTTTACCACCCAATCCAATTGGGTGTTAAAATACCGAATTCAGGTGTGCATGCACATGTGTGCATGCACACCTAGCCATGTGACAGACAGACATGCCCTTAGGGCATGTCTGTCTGCCACATGGCGCACATGCCTATTTTTGGGGTGCCAGAGGGTGTCAAAGTGACACCCCCTGCACCCTTGCAGAATTCGGTATTTACCGATTCGGTAATTACCGAATCGGTATTTCCCATTGATTCCTATGGGCTTTACAGCCCATAGGAATCCATAGGAAATACCGATTTGGTATTTATCGAATCGGTAAATACCTAATATTACTGATTCGGTATTTCCACATCTGGAAATACCTACATCTCCCCCCTTCATATTTACCGATTCATAAATACCGAATCGGTAAAATTCGGTATTTATGAATCGGTAAATACAACTTACCTACATCTAGCCCATAGTGTGTTGTACGCCTCCAACAACCAACAGTGGAAGGAAGAAGTTTCTATGACAATCTTTTTCGCTCATTAATAATCAAAAGAAAATCATAACTACGCCTCGCATGAGGAATTAGACCAGGAATTATTATTGATAAATGTTGCAGTACAGGTATAATTATACTTTTATTTGTTTGTGACATTCTTTATTTTTCATTAATAACCACACTTTCTGCATATATAAATATCTTTGCTATGTTTATCATTACATATTTGAAGCCTTCAATCAATTCTTGCCTTGGTTGTACTTTTGTACACAACAAAAACTTGGTAGCTGCCTAACTCACAGAATAAAAGAGCATATGCATGTATTATTTAATATTTTATTATCCATGACTTCCAATCTAGATGCCTTATAATTATGAATCATGTAATTACTCTATTATTACCAGATTGTGGCGGAACAAGAATGCTTAACCTACTGAAAAGAGTCTCTATAAATAAATGCCTGCGCTGTAATGTAAACGTGCATTAAGGCAACACAATCTTGTGCAGAAATGTTTTGTGAATTACATTATATAGTATAGAATTCCTGAAAAATTACCTTTTACGTTGCTCTGCCTTCTCTCTCATAGTCACAAAGAGGACTTTGTCTAGAACAGTATGGTCAAAAGAATATTTCGAATATTCTAATACTTCTGCTCCTTATGGAAATGACTACAAACCTTCTTCAGTGATCAATGGACATCCTTCAATGCATACAAGTGGAATGACACTAGTACTGTGAAGACAAACCCCCATTGTTAACCGTATATATAAGTTAGTCGTTAGGGTTTATAATGCTCTTTTGTTTTACAAACCATTTTATTAATGTACTTTATTGAATATTGTAGGTATGAACTTTTTTATAGGCAAAGAACTGGGTTCCAGGTGGGGATGTCTGCTGTGGACAATACAATGGCATTTGTTGAAATGGCTCAGTGATCCCTTTGTTTTTTCAGTGTGCCACCATATTGTGCCTAGATTGACAAAAACATTGTTTTCGAGAAGATGGATGAGACATTATTATAGGTCAAAATTATTCAAAGACGTGCCAAATCTGTTAGTGTTAAAAAGATGCTTGGTCGCAGTAAAGACCCTATGTAGGAATGGAATAATTAAGCAAAATCAACCAAGAGGGAGAACACTCCTGATAAGTTTAACTGATTAAAATGCAAATTAGTTAGATTAACAGTTTAAAATGTGCAATGACTAATGTAAAATTCAAAGCAATTACACACATCTTAAATGTACAAACAGCACTAGGCAGTCATAGCTTTATATATAGGCCATATAAATACTAACATGCAATTACTTTGCATGCCTTAACAACGCGGTCTTTACCATGACTGCACCTTTACCATGCATGAATTTACAACAAATTTCGTTGTAAAGGCATGATTGGTAAAATAATATGTGTGGTGAAGGTTACACTCCAGTCCCCCCACCCTAAGCCCTAAATCCACACCCCCAGCCGTGAAAACTACTCCAACCCCAGATCTTAAAACACCCCAGCGCCCTGCCCTGAACAATAAAACCGTCCTCCACCCCATGCCTCAATTTCAGGATACCACAAACTTTGTAAATAATTCCGATTTTGACGTATTTCATGCAACTATGTTCCATGTGGATACCCAAAAAATGTGGCACTAGCTCCACGCTTGTGGATCAGGATTGCCCACCCCTGGGTTGACCTGTGCATGCAGAGTCATACATTTAAAAAGTGCGGAAATGACTACCCAGGGATTCCTTCTGTGTGTGAAAAGTTTCTGTCCTGCTGGGGGTGGAATCTGTTCCTGACAGCAGCAGGAATCTTTTGCCAATCTAATCATTCTTGCAAATATTCAATCTGTATTTTCTTTGCTCCAGCTGTTTATCGTACATTGCTAGCATATTTAATATTTCATTTCATATTCTTGTATTTTGTTTTCGTTAGGTTCTCTGAAGCTCTTGAGCCAACATACATTGCTGACAGAATAGCTGTGCAACCACAATTCGTATTAGGCAAACTATTGTCCTAGCTGTGTTTGAGAACTACAATTACCATTTTTTCGAGTATTGTTTGTGTCTGTGCTGCTTTTCACATTATTTAACATAAATGGTTGAAAATACTCTTATTTCGGATATGCTGTCTACATGAACCAAACAAAAATAAAGTGTTACGAATTTGTCACGGGATGTTCACAGAAGCGGCATTAATATCAAAGGCAATCACAGATATGTTTGTATATTTTTTTTCGCTTTTGCTATAGTAACAACTTAGCTTCAAAAAGCAGAAGAGCGCCTTACAGAAAACATATTATTTTGTTGAAGGGTGTTCTCAACTAGCCGTGAAGTATTTAGAACAATATTTTGTACCCAGTACCCAGTACCCAGTTCAAACTATAATATTATAGGAACATATAATTGGGACAGTTCGAAACTAGACGTTGTATTGGGCCCAATTCAAAAAGATTTTCCTGTGACATACTCTTTTAGTACTCCCAAAATCCGAGAGTAAGTAAGGAATACTCCTGGATTATTCCCTAAATTCATGAGTAAAACAGGATTACTCCAAGAGTAAATTACACTTACTCATATACTAATCTTTGAGATGTTATCTACTGCTTAATGATTTGGCTTGAATATTTGAATTTTTGTTCATGTGCCGAAGCTAGGATTAGAAATTTTCTATCTTTCATGCAAACTCAAAAAATATGGGTTTGATTTACAGTTTGGTGGACAGGATACTCAGTCACAAATGCAAATGGGTACCACTGCCTATTTTTTGTAGGCAGTGGTGTGTGTGGTTGGTAGTACCACTGGCTGCTCTTAAAAAATAAAAATGAAACATTACATTTTTTATTCTTAAACATCCCATTATCCTTTAAGGAACATGGGCTGAATTTAAAAAAATGCTTTATTTAAAAGAAAACACACGTCATCATCTGCTGACCAAATAGCACTCGATACAATGCATGCATTTTCTAGGCATGCCATTACAACGCAAGTCGTTACAACGACTTGTTGTAGGGGGGTGCTGGTGTTTGGAATAGTATATCATACTATTCCAACTCCATTCTGTGCAACAGTAAGGAAGGTGTTGGATTGAAAATCCAGCAAATCCAACAGCTTCTGACCCCTACAGCAAGTCGTTGTAACGACTTGCGTTGTAATGGCATGCAATGCATCACATGCGTTGCAAATGATGTTTCCCCTGCTGACCCCATCAGGCCACCATACCAGTGACGACAATGATTCCTAGTGGGTCACAAATAGCGATCTACTTCATTAATATTCATGAGGCAGGTTGAATTATGACCCACTGTGAATGGGTAATTTGCAAAATGACCTATTAGTACATAAGTCGCTTCACAAATTACCACACTGGTCACAAAAATACTGGTCGCAAATTGCAACCAGTATTTCTCAAACACTTGTACGCACAGCTAGCCCCTGGTTATTTAATCACTGAGAGTCGTTAGGTTCTCTTCCTTGCTTCTAGCACCAGGACACCTGTTTTGTAACAGTGCACTTTGTTAAGTGTTATTGTATTGTATTGCAGCATTAATTTAAGGTGCCATATCTGTAAATGGCACTAGATACTTCTATTTATATTTTGCAGCTCAAACATTTTTAATCACACATTACGTGTGTGGTGAAAATGTCCCACCATGAATTAATTTGAACTTTTCACTCATTTTAGCAGAAAAATCATTTTAGGAATTTGGCAGTTAATTCATGCCACATATTACATTATTTGAATTATCACTGAGGAACAGAGCCATGGGATGAAGATTAGTATCAACACAAAATGGTCCCTGTTCATAATCTTTACAATACAGAGTAGTAAATGGTAATGTATATTTCTTAAGAAGATAAATGCACAAACAACATTTCTTTAAAAACATACAGTGGCACTGTGTGTATAGGAGCACAAAACGTGCTTGGAGCAGTCTTTTTGAAGTGATAAACACTAGTGATCAACGTGTTTCAATAAAGCAAAAAAAAAAACCACGGCCCATCAAGAAACTTCATCCATAAAATCAAAATTCAGTTTGGGTACTCTAAGGTCAACTGTGTTTCTATCTCCTAGTGACTAGTGGGATCATCATCAGGACTCAAGGGATATTTAAGCCTGAGACAAAGCTGAAATAATGACAGAAAAAAATATGTGTCACAAAATTAAGAAAACAATACAAGGCATTTGTAAGTTATGAGGAATTAGAATGCCAACCCATACTCACAACATTAAAAAGATTGATTTACTGAAAGGAGAAAAAACAGAGGACATGAAATTAGCAAGGATATACTTCATGGAGAACTTGTTATTGCAGAAAAGGAAACAGAGAGGGACACCTACCGAATAGAGGCTAGATTTTGTGCTAAAAACTTCCTGTTCAGTCCACACAGGTAAAAATTCAAATTGAAAATATATATTCAAGTTGATTATTGTGTATCTTTGTTTAAAAAAGTGCTGTTTGCAATTTTGTACTAAAATATAATGGTCCTCGCGAGTAAAATATATACCTAAAATATGTGTTGATGATCTGCATTAAAGAACTGCCTCTTGCCTCCTGAAAATGCTTCTTGAGTCCGTGCTGTGATTACATTATTGCCATGCTTCTTGTATTACAATGTTCTGCTGAAGGAATACTTTTTACGCAACCTCTTATAAAGGCATTGTTTAATTAATAACACATATATCTCAGTATGCGAAATTACCAAAATTGTGTGAATTAATTAAAGTAATTGAAATGTCATCTGGGCCTAGTTGATACCCCATCCCCTATGCTATAATTGTTACCCTTACTGAGGACTGTTGTGTTGAATGAACCACCACAATTTCCAACTAGCTAGTGGTGAACCCTACCCCTCTTCATCTCCTGTGGCCTTCTTGGAGAGTCTTTCCATTTGAAGGAGTCAATGATGGAGACCGTTGAGCCTTCAAGTGTGATACCAAATCTAGTTAATCCCAAAAACAGGGGTTTTCCTACCAATATTAAAAAAAAACATTTTCCCTAATCATTAAACAACTTCCATGAGAGATATTCTATTCTTATTTCTTAATTTGCTTCAATAGGTCATCTGCTTCTACAGAAGTTATAATATCATCTATCTTGTTATTATGCATAACTTTCAAAATGCATAGAAATTTGACCATACTACTGCCCCAAATCTTTTGAATGCCATGGTCCGTTTTCCTGATTTTCACTTTCCTCCGTGACTCTTGAGGTGTCTAAGGGGGAGAATAATTAATTTAAAATGATTTGCCTGTATTTGTCTCATAGCCAAAGATGTTGTCAGCTCTTTGTCCTCTATTGTACAGCTTGGGAATGGTAGTGGTGTGTTCCTTGGGATGGATTCAGATTTAATTGGCTTTAAAGAGTCTCTATGTAGGGGCGTGTCTAGCGCTCGAGGGAGATGGTGGCTAATCCCTGACTCTCCGGAATGGTGGCAACGGTGGTGAACCTGACAAGACACCTACCGCCTGCAAGAGCTTCGAAAAGACTGCCTGATTTCCCTCAGCAGTCCTGCACATGAGGAGTCGTCTTTCAAATGCTGAATCGACATTTAGGCAGCACTTTCATTTATTACCCTTATGGAGCGGCTCCGCTACATAAACGGCCGCCATTTTAGATTTGCACTATGTGAAGAATTTCTGTTACGCACGCTGCCGGCTGATTTATCTCTTCACATTCTTGCTATGTCTTGTTTTTGATGGGCAAAACTTGTTGTGCCTAATGAAGTGCACATGGCAATTCTCCTATTGACATTTCTGACACTTTGAAGCTAAGCCTCAGATATTTCCTCTCAAATGGAAGACTCTTTGACACCATGGGGCACGTTTTAAAACCCTGGAGACACTAATTTTTAAATTAACAAGCAAGTGGTGAGCATCACTTGTTTTATTTTTAAAACAACTTGCGGAGCATTAACTTTAGGGACTGAGGGTGCGAATATTGTTTCCTCTGTGCATCTCTTGTGTGAAGTGCTGAAAGCTGCAACCAAAATATATTTCACCATGCGGTTTTGCTAATGTGTGATATTGGTTACTAGTGGGGTCTTAGAGGTCTTGTCCCATCCTATCAAATTTCAGTTGCACATAAGATGTTTACGCAGTGTACATTCTGCTGATAAATACAAAAATAGTGCATACATGAAGGTGTCCCACATGTCGAGGAGGGGATTTTATGCTATACAAATGTGTGTTTGGTAATGCACACCCTCACCTCATCTTTTTCTTTCAGGTTCTTGGGGAGTTGTTTCTACATAAGGAGTGTCTCTACCAGTAAGAGTTTTCCTTCAATTTAGAAAGCACTATACCAGCTTCTTCCTGCTTAAGTGCAGGGGCAAACTAATTAAGGTCCTATCTCATTAATCGCTTTGGACATGTAACTTGTCAACTCGTTCTAAATCTCACCTAGATTGCATCTCAATGGAGGATTCAATAAATACCTCACCTAAAAGTGCCATGGCATCCACTATTTTGACCTTCTCTGGTAGCAATAAAGCGACATGGAAACGTCTGAAATAAGACCCTCCTTCTCATCCCAAACAACCTTCTTCAGTATTCTTGGACCTATTGCTGGAGGAGATCAGAGCTCTTCGTCCATTTGTTGAGGAAACTAACTCTAAAATACAAACTCTAACTGACAGATGGTCAAGCTTGGAAGACAGAGTTACGACAGTGGAGCAGAACATCGAATCTTTATCCTTTTCTTACATTAAAGTGGAAGCCTTTCTCTCTCAAGTGTCTTTGCTCCAAAAACAAGTAAAAAATAAATCTTGAAAATAGGAGTAGACTAAATAACCTAGGCATTTATGGATTACCAGAGGGTTTGGAAGGCTCTGATCCCATCGCTTTCTTCAAATCTTTTCTTCCAAAGGTCCTCAAGCTACCACAGGATACTCTTCTGAACATTCAGCGGGCTCATAGACTGGGCCCTACTCCTACAATGTCTTTCTACACCATGAAGAAACCAAGAGGATGCATCTTATACTTTTTAGAATATACTGACTTGCTCAAGATTCTATCAGCTGCCAGAGCTATCAATCGTATTACTTGGTCAGGTAATCCTTTATTCATCTCTCATGGCTACTCAAAGCCCACAGATGATAGACACAATGAATTTCTGGCTATGAGACACGTACTCATTGCATAATAAGTAGTTGGTTATGCTTTGTTCCTGCCTGTACTCTTTTATGAAATTTGTTACGTATTGTTGACAATTTTCTTTTGGTTAAAATGGTTGACGTTGCTGTTTTTTCTCTTATCCCTTGAATAATTGTTCTGAATGACTTGCAGGATTTTTCTCCTTGTTGTACTTCCCCTGTGTTGTATTGCCTGTCAGTCCTGATGTCCTCCCCGCTTTTCCATTTGGAGTCTGGATGGTCATTGTCCCATGTGGCCTCATCTCCCCCACCTCAGATATATCTTGGAATATTTGAAAGTATGTTATTTGTGTCTTTTCCATCTCATCTCATGCTAACCTTTTCTCTTTATTTACTTGCACTATTCTCCTTCCCTTTCCTGTCTCATTGTTTTCTTTGCCTTTTTTTAACTGCATTGCATGCTTTTGCATTTACACTGTTTTTTTGTAGTTTTCAATTTAATTGCTTATACTACTCTTTTATTACTCATATCCCTATCCCCTTTTGAAATTACTTAGCCTCTCTAATATCATATTTATACATGCATTTCTGTTTTTATTTCAGTTTTTTCCTTTCAGTTTGATAAGCTATGTATGTAGTTGGTTAACTCTTTGGTATGCCTCCCATTGTCTATTGATTAACTTTGATTGGTGCCCTTTCTCTAGTCTTATGCAACCCTCATGTCCTTAAAACATTTTTCTTGGAATGTCAAGGGTTTGCATTCGCCTATTGAATGACTGAGAGTGTTAACACATTTAGTTAAATTCTGAGCAGATAGGGCTTGTATACAAGAATCTCATTGATCGGCAGAAGAATCATTAACTGCATCGCTGCGGCGGCTTTTCCCGCTGTGCGCGGTAATGTTTAAAATACCACGTTACATGACGAGCTCAGCTCGTCATGAGCGCACGGCAGGTTACGCTCATGACGAGCTGAGCTTGTCATCAGCCTGGAAGGGGTTAAAATTAAAAAGAGGTTGGGTGAGGGAGGTTTTTTTATTCACCTGGATATGGTAAATGTAATGGATTCTTAACTCTTTGTCGTAAATCACTTCCTGTGAGAATGGTTGATGGATGTTTACTAAATTGTTGATGGGAAATGCTCTGATCTCTTTACTTAATATGTTCGCACCCAGCGCTGGAGATTCCTCTTTTTGAACATCCATAGCTTAACAAATTATACAATCTATAGATGATCTGATGAGAATGGTCGATGGATGTTTACTAAATTGTTGATGGGAAATGCTCTGATATCTTTACTTAATATGTTCGCACCCAGCGCTGGAGATTCCTCTTTTTGGACATCCATAGCTTAACAAATTATACAATCTATAGATGATAACTTTATCCTTACAGGTGATTGCAACCATGGCTTTGATCCTTTTTTACATCACAATTCACAGGCCTCCTTCATCCCTCATAAAGCACACAAACTTTTTATTCAAGCTATTAAACAGCTCAAACTTATAGTTCGTGGAGACTTTGCAATCCTACTCTAAGGGAATATACCTATTACTCCCCGGCCCATTATACCCAATCTCGTATAGATTACCTTTTTATTTCTCAGTCATTGATGGCGGCGGATATCAGTTCCACTCTAATATCCGACCATGCTCCCATCACTATTCAACTAGGTGTTTTGCAAAAGTCCAATACACATAAACAACAGAAAAAAACGGGGGTCTAAAGGCCAATACTATGGCGGGCTAACTATAACTCCTTAAAAGTGAGTTGATACCCAAGTTACAAAAAAAGCCCAAGAGCTAGAACTGACAAAAGGAAGAGAACGAGACCGTGATAAGTGGTAAGATCTAAGTGGTAAGTGGATTGCCATCAACGTATCATCGTGATCAATCTTATCATTTGGTCATCCAACTGGCAGGATGGTGTGTCTTTTGATCATAGAGACGTACTACCATTCAACCGGTAATGGCCTGGATCTCACCCACAGTCACTATTAGACAGAACTTGCGACAATGGATAGTTGATCACAAGAAGATTAAGGGCCAGATGTAGGAGCCCAAATACCGGTCGGTAACGGCCGATTTCGGCCGTTACCGACCGGAATTTGGGTTTTGCAATGTAGGGGGCTTAAAATTACAGAATCGGTATATTTACCGATTCGGTAAAATTACCGAATCGGAAAATATACCGATTCTGTAATTCTAGATGTAGCTAGCACTTCAAAGAGTGCCACAGGCCCTTTAGGAGTCGGTATTTACCACCCAATCCTATTGGGCGGTAAAATACCGAATTCCAGTGTACATGCCCTTAGAGCATGTATGTGTGCCACATGGCACACAAGCCTGCAATTGGGGTGCTACAGGGTATCAAAGTGACACTCCGTTCCCCCTGCCAGGATTTGGTATTTACCGATTCCTAAATACCGAATCGGTATTTTCAATTGATTCCTATGGGCTTTAAAGCCCATAGGAATCAATGGGGAATACCGATTCGGTATTTACCGAATCAGTAAATACCGAATTTTACAGATTCGGTAATTGTGAATTTAAAATTACCTACATCTGCCTCCTTCCTATTTACCGATTCATAAATACCGAATCGGTAAAATTCGGTATTTATGAGTCGGTAAATTAGATTTACCTACATCTGGGCCTAAGTGCAGTGTATAACATAAAAATGTGGTGAATTAAAATAGGATGATGAGGCCGAAAATAGGGAACAATTTATTAGGATACAGACTCATCCCCTAATTAAAAGCAGAACAGTGCAAGTGGCAGTTTAAGCCAACATGTTTCAGACGATCGGGCAAATAATCCCTAGGCTTTATTCAGGGCCTCTGCTCTCAAACTTTACTACTGCATAAACAGAAAAAAAGTGTTACTCAAACCCAGTGAGAATGTAAAGGGTGAACAGAAAGAATGAATGAAAATTCATGCGACAAGTCATGAAAGAATAAAGGTTGGCATGAATACAACCAGCTATGTGCTAATCCTCCGCATCAAGGAATGCAGATGGCATCTACAAAAAATCCAATATGATAAAATTAATGAATTACCCTGGAACGTTCTCTTCCTTAATAAGTTCCTGCATTAATGTAAGAGCTTAGCTCATTAATATGCTCACCCAGCTTGACCGGGGACTGGACCTCACCTCAGGAAATAGAGGCCCCACTCTGTGAAGGAAAAGCACAAAGGAGACTGTAGAGAAAAGAGATTGAGAACTGCACAACATCAGTCCCTTTCCTTGCTCAATGCTCTATACCCCTTATAAAGTCCCGTCCTACTCAGATAGGTATCAACAACACTCCCAATTAAAAAAGTGGAACTATAGCTTATAATTCAATTGGTAAGACAGACCACCCTAATGATTATGAACAAAGGTAGTCTGAATTAAACTGCATGTATTAAGATGTGTCTTTAACCAACAATGGGTATCTACTTGAGCCAGTCAGTTAAGCTTACTTTCTTCAGCAAACTAAATCAATCAATCGTATGCTGAGTATGGGGCTCACAAAGCTAAGCAAACCAAACAAACAAAGCAAAAACAAGTTTAAGGTCTAGACTAAAAAAGCGCTGTTGTCTGCTATGATGGGCTCACTCTTTGCCGGCCTGCAAAAGGTATTTACATAGCCCCAAACACCTACCTATCGTTGCCTCGGGTGAAATCTGAGTTTTATGGGGAGGCAAAGAACGGCTCAGGTCGGGCGTATAAATAGGACATTATCAGCATACTATGGCTTCCACGCCCACTCACGTCCCGTCATGTGTAAATAAAGGACCCTTACTATGACCAAAATATTCTTTGTAGATTAGCACTCGAGTTGGAGAGCATGGAATACAATTGAATAAGATAAAATTGCTTACTTGATCTGCGGGGTTGAAAACGCCAAAACGACAGAGCCACATAAACCCAACACTCACGTCGGGATGAAGGACTACAGAATGACATCATCGGACTGACGTTTGTAGTTCCTGAATCGAAACTTTATCAAAACAGCACACTTTTATTTAATTCTAAAAGCGCCAGCTGGACCGATTGTCGGGAAATGAAGCAGAGGGTATAGGTTAAGCATGGGCGAATTTTGCGGATTCGCAATCCACGAAATTGCGTATTTATGGATTCGCAATCCGTGAATTTTGCGGATTTTTTATTTTTGCCTGTTCGCGGGTGTTCGCGGGGCGCTTTGCGTGTATGCGGAGTGCTTTGCGTGTTCCTGTTTTTTTTTTGCCTGGTTCATCACTGCCACCCTATCGTTTTTTATGCCCTTCTGCCCTCTGTACCACTTGTTTTTGTGCTTTTGTGCCCTCTGCCCCACTCTTGTTTGTGCCCTTTTGCCCTCTGCCCCACTGGTTTCTGTGCCCTTCTGCCCTCTGCCTAACTCATGCCCTCTGTCCCACTTTGTGCCCTTCTGCCCTCAGCCATAAGTCAGCTTCAACAGGAAGCACTAATAGATAAAGTAAAGCAGGTGCTCGAGTTGAAGGTCAAATTAAGTTACACAGTCATTAATCACCCCAAGTTTGGGGTGATTAATGATTGTGTAACTGAATTTGAGCTTCAACTCTAGCACCTGCTTTACTTTATCTATTAGTGCTTCCTGTTGAAGCTGACTTTTGTAACTATTTTAGAGGCTCTGGCAGCTTGCCGGCGCCATTCTAAAATAGTTACAAAAAGTCAGCTTGAACTTTTGACCCAATCCGTTCCGCTCGCAGATTTTGCGGGGAATTCGCGAATCTCACGGATTGCGAACTTACCGAAAATCCGCAAAATCCACGAGCGGAACGGATTTTCCGCCCATGCTTAGTATAGGTCAATAAAATACCTCCTTTCTAAAGATGAAATCCCCACAACAATCGGAAAGAGTGTCTGTCCCTCTTCATGTGTAAAGTTCATGACACCCCAGAAATGGCATTTTAAAAATGCCTTACTTTTAGATCCTGCATTTACCTCCTCTTTTGTTTCATTTTCTAATGAATATTTGTTATTTAATCAGTCTGCTACTTTGCCTCTTCATGTGATATGGGACGCTTTCAAACAGCAGCCAGAGATTTTCTTCTTGGCTATGTCTCTAAAAAGCTTAAAAAATCCTTATCTGAACTCATAAAAGTCAAATTTCAATTTAATAAGGAATCGACAGATAATGCTGCAACGTATTTATTAAAATCCAGTGCGAAATTTTATGGAGGTCAGAATAAAGCAGGGAAAATACTAGCTAATTATCTGAAAGTTAAACATAACAAACTAAATATAGAGTCCATTATGCATGAACATCACACACTGCAATTTAAGGACACTGATATTCTAAATGAATTTCTTCAATCCTATAAGACCTTGTACACGTCAGAAATACCTCCCTCAGTGCATCACATTTCTCAATTTTTTTTCTGATATTCAACATTCCTCTGTTAATCCACCAGATTTTGCTCTTTTGGAATCTGAGTTATCACAAAAAGAACTCCTTACCGCATTGCAGACATTTAAGAAAGACAAAGCCCCAGGACCAGATGGTTTCACCGTTGAGTTTTTGTTACACTTGCTCACTTGCTAATCCCCAAATTGCATAGCCTTTTAGACTCTTTTTTGCATTCGGATAAATTTCTTGGTTCTTTCTCTGATGGCCTAATTTGTCTTATTCCTAAGGAAGGCAAGGATGTACAATATTGTAAAATGACCTGCCTATTTCTCTAGTTAATATTGATTATAAAAAATTTCCAAAAGCTTTGGCTATATGCCTAGAATCTTATTTACCTGTTTTGTTAGGGACAGAGCAATCTGGTTTTGTAAAAGGTCATCTTCTTACAGATAATACCCGCTTAGTTTTTGCCGTTTTATCCAAATCCCTCTATGTCCCTCATTCCCTAGCAGCAATAGCCTTAGATCCTGAAAAAGCGTTTGATACAGTGGAATGGCACCACCTTTTTCATACACTTAAATGATTTGGTTTCGGTCCCAACATTATTTCTTTATTATCAATTCTATATTCTAGCCCATAAGCAGCTGTATGTGTGAATGGTAGTACATCTTCCTATTTTAATTTGGGTAGGGGTGTCCGACAGGGATATCAATTATCTCCTATCCTTTTCAATTTAGCCCTAGAACCTTTTCTTTCAAAATCCGTCACAATAAGAATATACATGGATTTGACTTCAAAGACACTGAAATTAAATTGGCAGCTTATGCTGATGATGCTTTGTTATATATTTCACAACCTCAAACCTCTCTTCCCGCATTCTTACAAGACGTTGATTCCTTTGCAGCTATATCTGGATAAAAATGAAATAAGGATACATGTGAAATCTTACCTCTAACAAAATATACTTTCGAAGAGGACTTCCTTATTTCAGGTTTTGCATGGAGCCCCCAGCAGATTAAATATTTAGGTTTACAGTTTACTTCCTCTATTTCAGGCACAGTCTCCTGTTGTATGGAAAATTGCGTACAGAGATTATCTTCCTTGACCACCAGATGGCATCCTCTGTATTTATCTTGGTGGGGTCGTTTGGACACCATAAAGATGATGATGTCCCCTTTAGTCCTTTACACGATTTCTAACATCCCAGTATCTATCGCCCTAAAATGTTTTACAAAAACTTGTTCTATACTGTCTTCTTTTTTATGGAGCAACAAGAAGTCACGTATGTTGTTATCAAAATTAATTTGTCCAAAGTCGGGGGGTGGTGTCAATTTACCTGATTTCCCTACATATCACACATCCTTTTTGGCTAGACGATCCCATTGTGGAGTCACCTCTATGGGCTGAACTTGAACGATCTTTTATTTCCCCTTTTTCATTTCAATAATATCTATCTTTTTCTCACAAGCCACAATCTTTATCCACTCCCATACTCTAACACACATCAAAAATGTTGACTCCCATCTCTCCGTTAGGTCCTATGGACAGGACTTCCTTCTCTAGATCCACAACATGACACAATAACATGATTTTGAGCCACGATAAGCCTTTTTATTGGAAATCCTAGAGGAAAAAAGGTCTGATATGGATATATCAACTATACCTACAAGATGAGAATATGTCTTTCTCGCATGCTAGTAGACTTTTTGGTTTACCTACATCTTACCTCCCTAAGTATCTCCTTGTGAAACAGGCCATCCTAAATGCTTACGCCAAATACACACTGCCACACTCTCTCAACACTCATACACCTTCTTCAAATAATAATAACCTGTATATTATCCTACATGTTAATCCCAAAGCTTCTGTTATCTATAAATATTTACATACTTTAGGTAAATCACGAGAAACAACTAAGGTGGAGTTATCATGGGAACATGATTTAGAGGTTTGCTGGCCCACGACACTATGGAATAAGATATGGACCAAGATTAGAAAATCTTTAGAGCAGCAAACACCGCACAGACACTTTTTTTTGTACAATAGGCTTTTATTATCCCCTGTCACTCTAAATGTAAGACATGCTGAACTCTAAGACACTTGCTGGACATGTCTTTGTCCTCACGTGGATTTATATAATTTACTTTTTACGTGTCCGCTGGTCCATAGTTTTTGGAAAAAGTGTGGACTCAAATCAATTTTTGGTTCCAAGTGTCCTTTCTCTACTTCTCACATATTTTTGGGAAGCTTATCCCCTTTCTGGACGGAGTCTAAATTTTATATAAAGATTATAGACTTACTGATAGCAGTTGCTTTACAGCAAATAACCAAAAATTGGAAGGACTTTACCAAATTATCATATCTAGCATGGTGGTATGCTGTTTGGTACAATCATAGATTGGATACGTTTGTTTATACTATCCACACGGTAATGAAACGTTCAAATTTATGGTTACCTATCACATAGTTTATTGATGCCGGTGCTAAACGTTCCCTCTCCCCGAATCCAGCGTAACAAGAAGTCTCTAAGCCTCCTTGATTTTCCTTGAGTTGATATTACAGTTGATATTACAGTAATTGGTTATTCTATATTGTATTTTAAGATTTATATATGAATTACAACCTTCTTTTCTCTGCACCATTTACCTTGCATGCCCCTGTTATCTTTTTTATCTCAAAATAAGTTACCCTGACTCATACATCTAATATTTTCGCATCTGAATTTTTGTTTATTTTATGAAATGCTTTGTTGTTTTAATTGTCCTTTGTATTGTTATTTTGAGTTCTTTCAATAAACTTATTTTCTGAACTTGAAAAAAAACAAGTCTCTTTGTACCTTCTATATTTCCTTTGTAATCTCTTAATTTGATAAATCTTTTAAAATTGAAATCCTCAGCAGTTAAACCACAAAGCCCTTATATCTACCTCCTTGTTCATTTTTGGACCACATTAACATGCACTTATCCAAGTTCTCCTTCATTTCTATCCTTTTGAAAAAGAAGGCTTCTTTTGTCTTTATCTTAGCTATTGCTTGTGCATTTCCTGCTATCTTAGCTTACATTGTTTTAGAGGAGATTTCTGGATGTTATTTCTTGACGGGAAGATGCCCAAGTTTAATTAATTTCTTCTGATACTGCTCAAACCTATCAAAGTTTGCTAGAAGCTCATTCCTCATTGCCATAAGACTATGTTCCAGTACTGAGTCGAAATCGCTCTTACCCAATGCGGTGGGCAGGCCTGCAATAGTTGCCTTCCATAGGCATAGTGTGTCAGCATTCAATTTCCTGTTCTGTCCACAAACCAACACATCTCCTCTTCCATCTCATAGACACCATATAGATTGATATTATCTATTGGCCGTGCAACAGTGAAATCTATGTAATCTGGTAGGGTGATCCTTCTTTTGAACATAGGCCCTGACAGTGGTCTTAAAACAAACTGTCGACATGAAGATGCAGCTAAACATATCTTTTCTTTTCCATCTCTTTCAGTTGCTTCTTCTCTCTTGTCTGTTACTGAGTCAGACTCCTGAGCCATCTCATGCCTAAGCTTGTCTAAGTTGACGGGTACCTCAAAGCCTTTGTCACATACAGGGACGCCCCTGAGTTATCTTTTGGGTCCTATCTCTTCTCAGTTTTGGCTCTCATCTGCAGTGCTATAGTGTTGTCTGAAAGAAATGTTTACCACTTTTCCAACTCTGGTTCACAGTGTCTATGCTACTCATAGAGGACAACTAAGCCACATCTCCTGCCTGGATCCTTTTCAGTAACTGCCTTCTGTTAACTACTCTAGAATACTGCCTGGTGGGAGGGTTGGCTCATCTGTCTTTTGTCCAACTGGTTACCCTTCCAAGAGACCTTATTGTTGCATTTTGATGGAAGAAAACTACACAACTTCACACTAAGCGCCTTATTACAAGTTTGTCGGTCCTCCTGTTGGCCTGCCACCACCGCTCTGACAGGAGGACTGCTAAGCCCGTCAAGTGCCTACCTGCCAACTTTAATCCATGGCGGGCGGGGAGTGCTGCGCCAGTCTCATAGCGGCAGCTGTATAAGGCTCATAGGTGAGCCATAGGTGAGCCTTCACTGCAGATGCCTTCATGACAGCGCCTACAGCACGTTCTTGCATGGTGCAGCATGCATGCCACTCCATGCAGGAACTGGGGTGCAATTCCAGGGGGGCACAACATGCACCCTCAGGCCCGGGACTGCCAGGAGGCCATGTTAGAGCCACCTTCATTTCCTCTTTGCCACCCTTTTCATGGCGGGTTGACCACAATTAAAGCTGCCAGTGGACATGCAACTTGAAATATGCACGATGGTGCTGCAGTGGCACTGCCAGCATATTGCTGCCCTCTCCTGCTGCATGACTGCTGCGGGATCCTGGCTCCTCAATTGACGTTGTGGTCATGTAGCGGTCTGACTGCTGTACTCTGAATTCTGCGGTCGGACCCACAGTGGTGGCATTGGTCGGACTGCCACTGTAAGTACGGTGGTCCTATGTACTGCCGTACTTGTAAAAAGGGCCTACATTTGTAAAATCAGTGCAGTATCTGTTTGCACCTGATCCAGCGATCAGTTATCAATACATTTTCACAAACTAAGGCCCATTTACACTACCCAAACTAATCCCTTCACTTTGGGTTTCAGTGTGATGCAAGTTTATACCCAACTTACCAAATACAAAATAGAACCTGTATTTCTCCTTACAACAAGTTTTGTTTGTGGTGATATATTTGTATAAAGTTTAGAGGTTGATGGCAATAATATATACCTATCAATAACCACTAAATAATCAACAAACTCAGTGTGAATTTTATAATATTTATCGTAAATAATGTGAAATAAAATGCTCAATGCAAAACATAGATTATAACGGAGAAAAAAGTATTAGCAATATTGAGAATCAAACCCATGACAAAAAAACAATGCATTGAAGCAGTGGATAGGCAAAGAGAGAAAGGTTTCAGAGACAAAATACATTTGCAAATGATTATGCACAAGGCAGCACACATGGAAAAAGCAAAAACGAGGAGAAATTAAGCATTTCTCCTCATTTCGCCACCTTATGACCAGGATTTTCCTGGTCTTAAGTTTGGTGCTGCCACCTATTATCTCCTCTCTTGCGAATAGGTGGCAGCTTTGAAGTGAATGGGTATTGCGGTGGAACGCCCACCGCAACAACTACTGCTCGCCCCTTTCACGCTAATTTTAGCGTGAAAGGGGCCCTATTACCAAGGCAGCATTAAGCCACTTAACGTGGCTTTTAGCCACGATAAGTGGTTCAACGCTGCCTTGGAAATAGGGCGCTGACCCTATCGCCACCATACGCCACAAAAAGTTACGTTGTGGTGGCGATAGGGGCTTGGTAATATGCCGTTATGCCTAAATAACAACAACCATACCAACTTCCGAGCAACTTATAATAGGCATTTTTACCACACACATAATAAATTCCCGGGAAAACAGGATCAGTATCTCCTTTCAATCCCCAGCTTCCTTTTATCAAGAAAGTATGCTCACATTCACTAGAGCCAATGAAGTAAGTATTTAGTTTAGTCTGTTATCTAAACACACAAAGCTTTCCTCTATGTTGAAAATCTAGAGTCATGGCAGCATAAGTCTCACTCTTTTTGTAATAACCCTCTCTGAAAACCCATGGAGGTGCATGAGACTTATCCTCCACAGCTATCTTTTTGAAATCTCGTCTTCTATCTTCAACCATATTCATACATTTTTTTCTTCATGTCGTAGTTTACAGGTTAGATTATTTTTATGTGTATCTATTGGTTTCTTACTAATGAAAAAATATATATATGTTGCATAAATAGGGTCCATAAACAACCTTTAAATCTCTCCTAATAGGAATCTCTGAAAATATTAAATCAAACTGAGAGTAATAATATTCTAATCCTTTTCTCTCATAAAATAGACTTGTTAAAACACTACAAGACACACCATAGATTAAAGGTAGGTGATGATATGTCACCCCCTCTGAGACAGACAAGGGTAATTGCATACACACATAGCAATCTCTCGCGTTCATTGTGTTAACATATTCATACAACAATTTAGTAAAAATATTCAACGAGAAATCATTAATTGATTTACCACGTTGATAAATGCTATCATCTTCTATCTTTTCTATGTTAGTATTCACATTTTCTTTAGTAACAGAATCCATTCTCTCATTTTCCACATTATTAGTATTATTTTTGTGATTAGTCACAATTAGAACTGGCACAATAACAATCAGTGTTAACCACACCAACATTAGTAATAAAATACTACATAAGCAAGTAATAATACATTTACGTTTAAAATTATGATTTTGATATCCAGTCTCTGTTACTCTGTTACCTTTGCCATTTTAGATATTATATAAAAAAATAAAAAATCTAAGAAAAAACTCAAAAATTTCCAAGAACTTGAAAACAATGTATCCAAACACCATCTAGAGTAGTGTATCCTTACACTTTAGGCCTCTCTTCTCTAGCTTCTCTTTTTTTTTAAAATAATTTTTATATCTTCTTCTTCAAATCTTTCATAACTTTCAAAATAGTCTTCATTGAAATTGTTGCACCTTAATTTTCACAGTTCTTTTTAAGGTGGTTTTAATTCACTTTCATCACTTTCATCTGTACCAGCTTCTTCTTTGTTTTGTTTTGTGTCCTAATTTCTTCCACTACATGTGTCCATTCTGGAGCTGTGTATTTCTTATTCTGAGTCACTTTGTTCAGTTTGACTTGATGTTTCATCTATTGAATCTGGCTTTCTCTTTTCAAGATTGTATTTCAGTCTTTTCACTCCTTCAGGCCACATATCACCTGTTCTTGCTTTCGTAGCTTGAACTGCTTCTTCACCTTCGTTGTCAAGTTCGCAAGATCTTTTATTGTTATTTTCGTTGTTGTACTTGCTCTTGATTTTTTTCAATCACTTTCTCCTTTTCCTTCTCAACAGCAGTCTTTTGAGACTCAGTAGAGAATGCCCACTTTATTCGACTTGTGCTTGGTTCTTCTTCATGTTTAGCTCTCTCAGAATCTGTAACATTAGATTATATAGCTTCATGATTTTTAGCTTCAGATTCTTTTCTTTGTTTTACCAGTTGCTGCTCTTCTTGTCTTTCAAGTGGTTGTGGGACTCTTCTTGTATGACTTGCATGAATCCAAGTAGGCTAGCCACCACACATTACTGCTGTCGTTGTTACCAAGATAATCTGGTATGGTCCATGCCATCAGGGTTCTAAACATGACTTCCTCACGTGTCTCTTCACCAGAACCCACTCTCCTGGACTCAAATCATGTGCTGTGTTGTAGTTGCAATTTCTCCAACCTGGTGAGACACAGCACGCACTAGGTCAGACAATCCCTTGCAATAATCAACCACTAGATCATCAGTAATATTCATTAGTTTGTTTGCTGGTACATTTGCTTGTCTCATTGCTATTCCCACCAAAACATCATGGGGACTTAATCCAGTCTTTTTATCAGGAATGCTTCTAAGACTCATCAATACCAGGGGTAAAGCATCTGGCCATTTCAGTGTTGTAGATGTACACACTTTCGTTAATTTGCTCGACCACTCCTGAGGCTTCTGGATGAAAGGGACAATGCAGCTTTTGCTCAATTTGTAATGCTGCACAAATCATTCGTATTATGCCATTATTGAAATGAGTTCCTCTATCTGATTCTAAAGAGACTGGTAATCTAATCCTAGCAATTATCGCTCGTAAAAGCAATTTACCAACAGTCAGACTGTTATTCCTTCTTGTTGGATAAGCCTCTACCCAACAAGAAAACAAGCCGACAACAACCAACACATATTTTAGTCCATTACAAGGAGTAAGTTCAATAAAGTTTAACTAGCCTGGTAAATGGTCCTGCTGCTTTTCCAATTGTACCCCAACTAACAACTGTCTTTCTAACTGGATTTTGCTGCTGGCAAGCTGTGCACCTCTGGCATAGACTCTCTGCAATAACCCTAAACTGTGGGTTATACCATGACAGCTTGAAGAGTCTGATCATAGCATCTCTTCCAACATGCACAATACCATGGTACATCCTTGCCATTTGAGAGAGTAAACAATCTGACATTACTGGTGTTTTATCAACATATACCCACAATTCATCTTCTGCTCCTTTTTACAACCTGAGTTAATCCAAATGTATTTTTCTTCCTCATTTGCTTCCTCCCGCAGCTGGCTAATTTCTACCCATGTTTCCAAGGAAGAAAACATCAAGTGGTAATTTGTATCTTTTTTTCTCCAACACTCTGTTGATTGAAATTGAATTTTGTGCACAGAAACGAGCCACTTGGTCTGTGTATCTGTTTCCTTTTGTCACAGAGTCATTTCCTGACTCATGTGCTGAACATTTAACCACAGCAATCTTTTTGGGCATTTGTGATGCAGTCAATAAATTCTTCTCATTTTTGTTGTTCTGGATAGGGGATCCTGAAGAAGTCAGAAATCCTCGTTGCATCCACAACTGACCAAAATCATGCACCACCCCAATACCATATTGACTAACAGTGAATATGGTTACTCTCAGATTTTTGCCAATTATACATGCTCTAGTCAGAGCTATTAGCTTAGAAATTTGAGCAGAATGTATCCCCTCCAGACAGGATGCTCCAAAAACCATAGCCACGGTACATACTGCATAAGCAGCACTCAATGCACCTTTCTCATCTCCCAGACAAGATCCATCCACAAACATTACACTATCTGATTCTTCTAGGGGTGTATCCTTTATGTCATGTCTGGGTTCTGTGCATAATTGTGTCACATCCAAACAATCATGATCTGCTTCATCTTTCCCTTCTTCACAATTTGAACTCAGCAACAAAGTTGCTGGATTCAACGTGGTGCATCTCGTCACTGTCACATTTTCAGCACCCAAAATCACTCTTTTATATTAAGTACATCATATGCTGAGTCTGAGTTCTTAATAATAGGATTTCAACAGAATGTGGCACATATACTTTCACTGGATGTCCTATAACAATTGTTTCACTCTGCTCAAGACTCACACATGTAGCAGCTACTGCGTTTAAACAGCCTGGTAATGCTGTAGCCACTGAATCCAATGTAGCAGAAAAATATTCAACTAGACGACGTGCCATTCCATGTTTTTGTGTTAAGACTGAGAGTAAACACCCATCTCTTTCACACCGGAACAATGCAAAATATTTTGTGTAATCTGGCATTCCCAATGCAGGTGCTCAGCAAATACTGTCTCACAATTCAATAAAAGCTTTCATACATTCTTCATCCAATTCAATCGGATCAACCACATCTTTATGAGTCAACCTCTGTAAAGGCTTTGCAATCCGTGAAAACCCACTGATCCACTGTCTATGGGAACCAGCCATTACCAAAAACATTCAAACTTCTTTTTGAGTTTTAGGAGTGCCCATTTGCAAAATCACAGTAATCCTGTTTTGAGTTACTTTTCTAACTCCTTTCTCAATTTTGTGTCCCAAAAATTGAAAGTCTCTTTGACAAAACTGTAATTTTACAGGTGACACTTCATGCCCACCTTTTGCCAAATGATTCAGTAGGGCAATTGCATCTGTCACACAAGCCTCTTGTGTTTTTGATGCCACAAGCTGGTTATCAATGTCCTGCACTAACACTGAATACTCTGGCATAATCACTGACTCCAAACACTTTTCCAAAATCTGATTAAAAATCGAAGGACTCTCTGTATTCCTTTGAGGAACTCGGCACCATGCCATAACACGGTCACCAAACCGGAAAGCAAATACATATTAACTATCCAGATGTAAAGGTATTGAGAAGAATGCTTGACGCAGATCAATCACTGTGTACCATTCTGCATCACAAGGAATCTGATAAAGAATCACTGCTGGATTTGGCACTATTGGACAACAAGGTACTACAATCTTATTAATTTTGCATAAATCCTGTACTATTCTATATTTTCCACTTGGGTTCTTAATCCCCATAATAGGTAAATTACAAGGGTTCCTTAGTATTTCTTTTAAAATACCTTGCTCGATCATTTGATCAATTATAGGAATCGCTCCTGCTGTGATATCAGGACTCATGTTGTGCTGAGGTGTGTTTGTACATATTGCACTGGGTTTAACTGTAACCTGAATAGGATCGAACAGTGTGGATCCCACATGTAGGACCATAGGACCTAGCTCAGCTATAGGTGTATGATTGCTTTGAATCAGTGTACCTTCAAGAAAGAAAAATTTCTTTCTAGTGTCCCCTCACACACCGGGGTTTCCCCACGGTGACATGCTTCATCATTGGGGCCATCCCAGTTCTCTACGAAAAGGGGCGTGCTGCGACTCACGAACTACGCAGGAGCACTTGAGTGTGAATGACTATGTGTGGTGCAGAAAAGGTGGTGGAGTGGGTGTGTGTGAGTATTAAAAATACCATGCTTAGTGGGCCTAACTGTTTTATTGAGCTCCTATGCAGGTATATTAAAAGTGGGGTTAATGTCACTGTAGGGCGACCTATAATGTGATTGACTCAGTGATCGATATGGTCGACATGTTTCATGCTACCCCTAGCATTTCTTCGGGACCATACAGGGACCAGCCCTGTATATGCCACTCCTAAATCCCAATTTGGGAACAGTGAATTTACAACTATTAAATAGTGATTTTAGCATGCATTCATATTAGAAATACATACGTTTTCCTTAAATAGAAGGTGCTGAAAAATAAAGCATATCATTAATAACAAACCTTCCCTGTGGGAAGGCACACATAGTATAATCGCATGCCGCTTGCATTCTGTGCTTAGAAAGATGGTTTGCGCCATAATGGCGCGTGCATGCTTACCAAACTTAGTCCAAAACGTTGTGGTGTATGTTCGTGAATTCACACAATTAAACAAGACAGGACTTAATGTAACCAAAACACTTGACACACATAACATATAGTAGGTACACAGAAAAAGGAAAAAGAGTCTCCAATAGTTACTTATTAAAGCGAAAAATGACGCTTCATGGTCTCGCTGGGGGGTCAATTTCACTTATGGGACACACTGCTGTGAAACGATGAATACATATGATGTGTGTTAGGTCAATATCAATAAGACCTTAGAGTTCGTAAATAGTTTTAAAATGTGCCGTTTTCTGGACTTGCTTCGTCCGTTTTAACAGACGTAATGTACTTACTTCCTATCTCGTGAAATTGCGCAAATGTACCTACTCAGTACCTCCCCGGGACCGCATCTTACCCGACCCCTGACGGCGTATTGTTTTTGTAAGCCTCTGTCTCTGGACGGGGACGGAGACGCCCACCGGGACTAGACTGTTACACACGCGGCGGCCATATTAGGAGTATGCCATTGTCCGCGTGGGATGGAAATCGAAAACGGCTATTTTCTCGGAATTGCCGAGAAATGGTAGTATTTCGAACTTTGTAAAGCGGAAAAAACGGCTTTAGGTTACAGATGAAACCTCAGGTTGCGTAATTAATTGTGCATTGTTTTAAATACGTACCCCTATAATTCAGATAAATACAGGGTAGAATAATTACAGATATTATAAGTGGTTGTATCCACGATAATAGGTGGTGGTTTATATAGGGATTACTTTGATATTACAGAAAAATATAGGGGAGAGTAATTACAGATATTATCAGTGGTTGTGTCCATGAAGAAAACAATAGATAATGGTTTATACAGGGATTATTTTGATTAATACTCTGTATTAGTCCGAAATAACAAGGAATCAATGGTGATAACATTAGGGATTATAGTCAATGGTGGTTATATTCGAGATATTCGAAGTTCACATGAGGTTGGGGAGTAGGTTCAGTATAACAGAAAAATATCCAAAAAATCAAAAAAATCAAAAAAATCAAACAAATAGGAACTTCGAAATTACCGTCAAAGTTACTATCCAAATATTTTGATATTTGTTTATGTGGCAAGAGAAAGTTCATATGAATGCACCCCAAGGGATGTCATCGTTCAAACCATGCGTATCTGTGCGTAGTTTGAACACCCATCTTTGTTCGCGCTCATGAAGAAACCTTTCTTGATTTTCTTTGGTCTTGGCAGTTTCCAACACTACCCACCTCATGTCGTTGGGAGTGTGATTCGTTTCAATGAAATGGTTTGTCATTCTTGTAGTAGTCCTTTTGCACCTGATGGTGCTCCGATGCTCCACTATCCTGGTGCTCACCTTGCGTGTGGTCATTCCGATATAATGCAAATTGCAAGTGCAGGTGATCATATATACTACCCCACTTGTGTTGCAATTTGACATTTGTCTCAATTCCCATTTGGTTCCGTCATTAAAATTCACGCTCTTCGTGCTGGTTGTAAGGTGGCAAACACTGCAGTTATTACATGCATAGTGGCCCATGGGTAGAGTTTGCTGTCTGGCAGGAGGGTGATTGGATTTAGGACGAGTGTGGACCAAATGGTCACGGAGGTTCCTGGCTCGACGGTGGCTGAACATTGGAACTGGTATAGTCAGTTCTCCACTGTTGACGATAGGCCAGTGCTTCTTCACTATTTTTGTCACTTGGTCTGATACTTTAGTGAATGTTGTGATGCAGATCGGTCTTTTATTCTCAGTTGTATTTCTCATTTTTGGTTGGTTCCAACAACGCATCCCTATGATTGTTAGACGCTCGTTTGTTCGCATTTCTTACTATCTTCTTTGGATAGTTCCGTGCTCGTAGTTTTTTACTCAGATCATCCTCTTGTGCTTGATAGTCATCTTTACTTGAACAGTTTCTCCTCAACCTTAGGAACTGTCCAAAGGGAAGGTTCTGTTTCAGATGTCTTGGATGGAAGCTATCATACGTCAGTAGACAATTACGTGCAGTAGCCTTGAAATGTGTAGTGGTCTTCAAAAGTCCTTCCTCTGCCATGATGTTAAGATATAGAAACACTAGATGGGATCTACTCAGGGTTATGGTGAATTTGAGGAATCTGTCCTGCTGATTGAGCCATTCGAAAAAAGCATCTGCTTCATTTTCATTGCCATTCCATATTACCAGGACGTCATCGATATAACGTTTCCACAGTGTAATATGCTGTCTATAGGGATTATTTTCGTGCAGTATTTTTGTTTTCTCAAGATGGTGAACGTAGAGCCCTGCTATGCTCGGCGCAAAAGTGCTGCCCATGCTCGTCCCATGTAGCTGACGGTACAGGGTCTCCTCGAACCGAATTTTTTTTTCGGTGAGTGCCAAGCGACAACATTCCAGCACCACATGCTTTGGGGTTTTGTAATTCCACTGGTAATCAAACAGAACCTCTTCAAGGATTTCCAGGATTTCTTTGTGGGGGAGGCTTGTATACCAGCTCTCCACATCCAGACTTATGAGTATGTTTGATGTGGGTTCGAAGGTCTGTTCCTTTAATAGGTAGAGTACATCTTTCGTGTCTCTTAGATAGGTGTCAGTTTTTTGTACCAGTGGCCTTAAGAAAGCGTCGGCAAACTTGGAAAGTGGCTCAAGGATTGATCCAATACCCGAAACTATGGGTCTACCCGGTGGTTTTGTCAGGCGCTTGTGGATTTTGGGAATCGTGTAAAAGTAAGGGGTAACTGGTTTAGTGTTTACCAGAAAATCCGTTTCTTTTTTACTTATCCAATCGTTGGCCTGAGATTCTTCAATGAGGTATGCTATGGATATCCTCAAACGTTCAGTGGGGTCATCTTTAATGATAGTGTAATTCCTGGGATCCCTCAGAAGGCGAAGACACTCCTCTCTATAATCAACAGTGTTCTGTAACACAATAGCGCCACCCTTATCCGCCGGTTTAATAGTTAACGAGCTCAGATTTGATAATTCTTGGATGGCTTGGAATTCCTGATTGCTCGTGTTATGAAACACTTTCACTGTGCGTGGGTCTAATTCCTTTATTTCCTTCATAATTGCTTTTTCAAAAGTCAGAATTTCGACTGGTAAGTTTCCTGGAGGTGGAACAAAAGTAGACTTTTTCTTAAGTCCTGTGTCTGTAGTGTCCATTATTGTTTTGTCCCTGAAAAAGACTTGGAGTTTCAGTTTCCTTACAAACTCCTTTAGTTCACAACACAATTTAAATTTGTCAACATTGGCAGTTGGTACGAAGCCCAAACCTTTATTAAGAATTTGGGTTTGGATTTGTGTCAGTGCTGTGTCGGATAGATTAACTACTAGATCTGAGGTTCGCTCGTCGATGGTTCCGGGGGTCCCTTGCTCCGAGTGTGTGGTCCCTCTGTTGCTAGAGGTTGTGCCCACCTCAGTTGTTGTCCTGATTTGTTTTTCCCTCTGTGTGGGGTTTGGCCCCTCCCTAAAAAAGGGCAACCCGGGTTGTTTTGGTTGCCTTGATTTGTGCCCCAATTAATAGGGGGTTGCTGTGGATACATTGGTGGGCCATAGTAAAATGGTCCAGGTGGAGGTTGGCCATACGTTGGGCCGAATTGTTGTGGACCTTGATATAGTGGCCATGGAGGGGGTTGTTGGTACCCTCTTTGTCTGAGGGAATTTCCTCTACCTTTTCTTGATCTCCTATTTGTGGGGTAATTGTAATTCGATGAGGATCCCGAACTATTGGAACCTGTGTCCCTATAGACAGCATATTACACTGTGGAAACGTTATATCGATGACGTCCTGGTAATATGGAATGGCAATGAAAATGAAGCAGATGCTTTTTTCGAATGGCTCAATCAGCAGGACAGATTCCTCAAATTCACCATAACCCTGAGTAGATCCCATCTAGTGTTTCTAGATCTTAACATCATGGCAGAGGAAGGACTTTTGAAGACCACTACACATTTCAAGGCTACTGCACGTAATTGTCTACTGACGTATGATATGTCACGGCTGCTGCTCCTCAGGGTCGGAATGATGCTCAAATGGGGTCCACCTCCAGACGTCCCTGCACTCTGTCTATCTAATACTTTCAGAGCGCAAAGGCAGTCAGGCGAGGGAAAGGTAGGGAAAGGAACAGCAGGGATAGGGACCTGTAATGAAAGAGGGCACACGTTAGTTCACAATTCACTAACTTCCTTGTTCTATCTTATAAGCCTTTTAAAGACCCTCACCTGATAAAGCTCAGGAGGCGACCCCTTCCCTCTGTTGAATTCCTTCTCTGGCAGGTGCCAAGAGAAGGATACCGAAAGGTATACTTGATCGTACTAATGGTGGATAATTATCTCTCCAAGTTCCCGATCAGTCAAGAGGGCAGTGAATCACTGTTCCTTATAAACGATAACAAATTCAAACATAAATGTAGCCAGCCGGCTCTTCCTGCGTGAAGGGTAAAGCAGAACAAGAACAAACACAGAAATCAGGAGGGTGCAATCCAAGCGTCTCCTGTACGAGGCTCTCAGCCGAGAGTACTGTAAGTAGTCTTAGAGTAATGTGGAGGGTGCAATCCAAGCGTCTCCACAAGAACACCCAAAAAGAAGAACTGAAAAGATAGAAGAGCGCGGAGGGTGCAATCCAGCGTCTCACGCGACTACTATTGAATACAGCACCAGCCGGTGTCTGTGACGCGGTTTCTGGCCGCGTCCTGTGAGAAATCAGGAGGGGGCAATCCGGGCGTCTCCGGAGTCTCACTGTCCAGGATATGATGTTACCACAAGAACGCGGAGGGGGCAATCCAAGCGTCTCACGCGCCTCACGGGAAAACCACCAGACAGCACCAGCCGGTAACTGTCAACAAAACGTCAAATCCTCTTACTCGACACAACTTCCTCCGCAGCCACAGAGCAAACGAACCACACCTCCCCAGCAGCTCTGCGGGGACAGGGCGTCCGCAAACTACAGAGTCAATTGGACAAATCACGAGCACCAATTGCAGGCACCCACAGAACTTTATGCCTTCTGAAATCCGTCCCACCAACACGCAAGGCTTTCTGGGAGATGTAGTCTATCCTCTAGGCAGGCACCATAGTCAGACCCTGACAGTATGCCCCCCTTCCCTTTGCCTCCTAGCGCCCGGCTTCCGCGGGTTGCAAACATAGAACGAGCGGATCAACCGCGGGGTATGTACATCCTGGCTGGGCTCCCACGAGTCGTCCTCAGAGCCATAGCCCTTCCAGGATACGAGAAACCACAGCTTTCCCTGGCGAAACTTCGAGTCCAAGATGCGTCGGACCTCGAATTCCAGTTGTCCATCCCGCTGCACCGGCGGGGCAGCTTTGCGTCGCATCGAACCAGCTGGCTTCAACAAGCTGCTATGAAACACCGGGTGAATCCTCATAGACACAGGCAGCTTCAGCTTGTATGCCACCGGATTGATTTTCTTGATGATTGAGTAGGGGCCGATGAACCGGGGATGAAATATACTACGGTATCGGAATCGAATGTTCTTTGTGGACAACCAAACCTTGTCCCTTATCTCATACAGAGGACTCTCCCGCCGGTGTTTGTCCGCCCATTTTTTGTACGAGGTTTTTGCTTGGACATGGGTCTTTTGAATCCGTTGATGTGTTTCTAGCAGAGCTTTCACATGCGATGCCACAGTCGGATGATCCTGGATTTCTCCCGGGATGGTCAAAGATGCACTAATCCTCCATGAGCTCGCCACCTGTTTTCAGTCAAAAGCGCTGCGAGGCCTCCGGGTAGCTATGCGCTATACAAGTGCAAAAAGAAAAAAAAAAAAGGCAGAGTGTTAGCATGAAAGCCTGTATTGGCCTTGAAAGGGGTTTCTCCTATTGCACTATGCCATGCTTTGTTGTATGAAAGCTCCACCAACCAGAGAAGAGAGACCCATGAGCGACTTGCTTCTTCCGAATAACACCTCAGATATTGTTTGAGCGTTTAGTTTAGTCGCTCTGTCTGTCCGTCCGTCTGAGGATGAAAACTGGTGGAAAGAGCGTCTTCCACCCTCAATGCCTTGCACCACATGTGCCAAAACCTGGCCACGAACTGCGGTCCCCTGTCCGAGACTATCACCCGTGGGATGCCATGAATCCGTACCACTTGTGTTAATAGCAACTGAGCAGTCTGACTGGCAGTAGGAAGGTTTTTGCATGGTATGAAGTGCCCCATTTTTGTCAGGCTGTCCACCACTACCATGATCGCATTGTACCCTTGGTCCATAGGCAACCCCACGATGAAATCCAGGCTAACTGTATGCCAAGGGCGGGATGGTGTGGGCAACGGTCTGAGCTTCCCACGACTCATGGAATGGTCCCCTTTCGCCCTCGCACAGGTGTCACAAAGCCCTATCCACATTTCTACGTCTTTTGTCAATGTTTCCCACCAAAAATGACGCTTTACAAGATGGACAGTTTTCTTAATCCTGGGATGTCCTGCCAACACTTCCCCATGACACCAATTGAATGCCTTAAGCCGCAGATCATGGGAGGGTAGAAACAACTTCCCACCATGCAAGGGTACTCCATGTTGGATGGTACAGAGACTATTCTGGCTTACCCATTTCTGCCATTGGACCTGGTTTCTGTCTTTCTGGACTTTTCAATAAAACGATCGGCTGTTATCAGGCACACCACCTTTTCAGGTGCGATAATCGCTCTTGTTTGTTCCTTTGCTGGCACCAGGTCTCCCCCTTGGCTAGAGAGCGAATCTGCTTTCTTATTTTCTGATCCGGGACGGAAAGTGAGGATGAAATTGTACTCCGCGAAAAACAGCATCCACCTCATTTGACGTTGGGATAGGTGGCGAGCTGTTTTCATAAACTGCAGGTTTCTATGGTCAGAGTACACTGTTATTGGATGTTGTGATCCCCACAGGTAATGTCTCCATTCCTGGAATGCTCTTTTTATGGCCAGCAGTTCCTTTTCGGATATAGTGTAATTGGCCTCAGCAGAACTTAGCTTCCTAGACAGAAAGGCAACCGGATGCAACTGACCTGTCTCCCTGTCTGCCCTTCATAGTAGAAGCATCCACCTCTACTATGAAGAGCAGGTCCAATTGAGGATATTTCAAGATCGGGGCAGTAACAAAAGCCTTCTTCAGTAACTCAAAGGCCTCCATGGCTTCGGTGTTCCACTGGAAAGGAACCCCTTTTCTCAGCAGTTTAGTGATGGGAGAGGCCAACAAGGAGAACTGGGAGATGAATCGCCTATAATAATTGGTGAAGCCAAGGAAACATTGCACCTCTTTCACACTGTTTGGCACAGGCCATACATGCACCACATCGATCTTCCTCTCTGCCATGTGAAAACCTCTCGGTGTCAGTATAACCCCCAGAAATTCCACCTCCTCCACACTGAACTCACATTTACTGAGTTTACAGTAGAGACGGTGTTCCAGCAACTTCTGTAAAACCAGGAGGACATGGCTGACGTGTTGTTTTTGTGAGTCTGAATAGACCAGAATGTCATCAATGTATACGATGACAAACTGATCCAGATATTCCTTCAGTACGTCATTAAGAAAGTACTGGAATGCCGCCGGGGCATTACAAAGCCCGAACGGCATTACCAGATACTCAAAAAGGCCATATCTGGTCTTGAAGGCCGTCTTCCACTAATCCCCGCTGCGGATTCTGACCAGGTGATAGGCACCACGGAGATCCAACCGTGTATAGATCACAGCCTCTCTCACCTGATCCAGGAGTACAGGGATGAGTGGAAGAGGGTACCGGTTCCGAATAGTCTGTTTGTTTAGCTGGCGATAGTCAATAAGGGTGCGCAGCTCCCCATTGGCCTTCGATGTAAAAAACAGAGGGGACGCTGCTGGAGATCTGGAAGGTCTAATGAAACCTATAGCACTAAAGTGTGCCAAATATTCTTGCAGGTGTTTGGATTCAGGTTCGGACAAAGCGTACACCCTGCAAGACGGAACAACGGCACCTTCAACCAAATCTATTCGGCAGTTGTACTCCCGATGTGGAGGGAGTACTTCGGCCTGGGTTTCACTGAATACCTCACTATACTTGAGGTAAGCCGTAGGCAAGATGGTTACCTTTTCTACTGCAGTGGCTATGTGCATAATCTGTGTCAAGGATAAAGTGTGTGACGTAGACGTATTCATGCAAACGCTCTGACACTCTTCTGAATGAAAACTTACGGTTTTCTCCCTCCAATCGATTGAAGGATTATGCTTTTCCAGCCATGGGATCCCTAGTATTAACTCATATTGTGGAGCCTCAATTATATTTAGTACTATGCTCTCGACATGTTTAATGGTACTGTTCTCCAATACCAGCATCACTTCTTCAGTACGCTCAATTATAGGGCCGGATTTTAAGGGAGTACCATCCACGGCCAGCACTGTTTCTGGGTTGGCAGTAGATACCCTTCCCAAACCCAAACGACGCACCAAGCCCTTGTCCACGAAATTCCCAGTCGCCCCTGAATCTACCATACTCCACACTGCGTGCTCTTTACCCTGGGTATGTAATGATGTGGACAAAGCGATGTGCGTAACAGGGGTTTTGTTATCAGTAGAAGCCAACGAAGTCAGCCTCCATTCCTTTGTTTCCAACCCTTTGTTAGAAGAACCGCTTTCGGCGTTTCTCTCAGGATCGACAGCGGTGAGAGCCACTTTCTTTCCAGAGAAAAAGGTCTTGGATCTTTTTGGTTTGAAGGGACATTCCTTAACATAATGTCCCTTCTTCCCACAATACATACAAAGCCCCTGTGTGCGGCGGCTCTCTCTTTCTGCCCTGGTAAGAGGTGACCGGATGGCTCCAACATCCATCGGCTCTGGGTTACTGTCACTGGTCCGTGAACTGGGTGGCGTTACTTGTCCCACGGTTCCAGAAGGCCTATCATGCTTCCTGCGATCTCCTCCCCGCTCTCCTAAACGATGGTCTAAGCGTAGCGTAAGGTTAATCAGATCAGTACATGTTGTGGGTTGTGGGTCGATCTGAGCTATCATGTTTTTTAGCTCATCCGACAGACCCTGGTAGTACAACGCCATCCTTTTTTCTTCGGGCCACACCGTTTCGGCCACAAGACGATTAAAGGTGGTCATGTAAGACACTAGATCTTTCCTCCCTTGTCGGAGCTCCAGTAACTCCCTGTCTGCACTTAGTGTAGTTGCTCTCCGATCGAACACCCGTTCGAACTCTCTGCGGAAAGCAGTCCAGTCGTTCAATATAGGGTCGTCATTTCTGACGAAAGGAACAGCCCAGTTTGCTGCATCCCCCGACAAATAGGAGATGGTGAATGCTATGTTGTTTGGAAACGATGCTGGCCTGCACAAAAAATGGAGGGTGATTTGGGTCAAAAAGGCCTGAATCTTCTGTGGGTCACCTGAGTATCTCTCGGGGCTAGCTAACGGTATCGGAGGAGGAACGGTTACTTGAATTGACCGACCTCCTGGCGCAGCATCAAATGGATTAGCCTGTTGACGATCTAGTCTTTCCTTTAAGGCGGTGGTCTCCGGCTTTGGCGCTGCTAGTTCCTGCTGTACTAACAGCAAGGCCTGAAGCACGTCATCCATAGAAGCCATATTTGAACTACCTTCCGACCAGGAGGAGTATTAAACGTGGACTCGTGATTCTGTCACGGCTGCTGCTCCTCAGGGTCGGAATGATGCTCAAATGGGGTCCACCTCCAGACGTCCCTGCACTCTGTCTATCTAATACTTTCAGAGCGCAAAGGCTGTCAGGCGAGGGAAAAGGTAGGGAAAGGAACAGCAGGGATAGGGACCTGTAATGAAAGAGGGCACACGTTAGTTCACAATTCACTAACTTCCTTGTTCTATCTTATAAGCCTTTTAAAGACCCTCACCTGATAAAGCTCAGGAGGCGACCCCTTCCCTCTGTTGAATTCCTTCTCTGGCAGGTGCCAAGAGAAGGATACCGAAAGGTATACTTGATCGTACTAATGGTGGATAATTATCTCTCCAAGTTCCCGATCAGTCAAGAAGGCAGTGAATCACTGTTCCTTATAAACGATAACAAATTCAAACATAAATGTAGCCAGCCGGCTCTTCCTGCGTGAAGGGTAAAGCAGAACAAGAACAAACACAGAAATCAGGAGGGTGCAATCCAAGCGTCTCCTGTACGAGGCTCTCAGCCGAGAGTACTGTAAGTAGTCTTAGAGTAATGTGGAGGGTACAATCCAAGCGTCTCCACAAGAACACCCAAAAAGAAGAACTGAAAAGATAGAAGAGCGCGGAGGGTGCAATCCAGCGTCCCACGCGCCTACTATTGAATACAGCACCAGCCGGTGTCTGTGACGCGGTTTCTGGCCGCGTCCTGTGAGAAATCAGGAGGGGGCAATCCGGGCGTCTCCGGAGTCTCACTGTCCAGGATATGATGTTACCACAAGAACGCGGAGGGGGCAATCCAAGCGTCTCACGCGCCTCGCGGGAAAACCACCAGACAGCACCAGCCGGTAACGGTCAACAAAACGTCGAATCCTCTTACTCGACACAACTTGCTCCGCAGCCACAGAGCAAACGAACCACACCTCCCAAGTAGCTCCGCGGGGACAGGGCGTCCGCAAACTACAGAGTCAATTGGACAAATCACGAGCACCAATTGCAGGCACCCACAGAACTTTATGTCTTCTGAAATCCGTCCCACCAACACGCAAGGCTTTCTGGGAGATGTAGTCTATCCTCTAGGAGGCACCATAGTCAGACCCTGACATGATAGCTTCCATCCGAGACATCTGAAACAGAACCTTCCCTTTGGACAGTTCCTAAGGTTGAGGAGAAACTGTTCAAGTAAAGATGACTATCAAGCACAAGCGGAAGATCTGAGTAAAAAACTACGAGCACGGAACTATCCAAAGAAGATAGTAAGAAATGCGAACAAACGAGAGTCTAACAATCATAGGGATGCGTTGTTGGAACCAGAAGTGAGAAATACAACTGAGAATAAAAGACCGATCTGCATCACAACATTCACTAAAGTATCAGACCAAGTGACAAAAATAGTGAAGAAGCACTGGCCTATCGTCAACAGTGGAGAACTGACTATACCAGTTCCAATGTTCAGCCACCGTCGAGCCAGGAACCTCCGTGACCATTTGGTCCACACTCGTCCTAAATCCAATCACCCTCCTGCCAGACAGCAAACTCTACCCATGGGCCACTATGCATGTAATAACTGCAGTGTTTGCCACCTTACAACCAGCACGATGAGCGCGAATTTTAATGACGGAACCAAATGGGAATTGAGACAAATGTCAAATTGCAACACAAGTGGGGTAGTATATATGATCACCTGCACTTGCAATTTGCATTATATCGGAATGACCACACGCAAGGTGACCACCAGGATAGTGGAGCATCGGAGCACCATCAGGTGCAAAAGGACTACTACAAGAATGACAAACCATTTCATTGAAACGAATCACACTCCCTACGACATGAGGTGGGTAGCGTTGGAAACTGCCAAGACCAAAGAAAATCAAGAAAGGTTTCTTCATGAGCGCGAACAAAGATGGGTGACTATAATCCCTAATGTTATCACCATTGATTCCTTGTTATTTTGGACTAATACAGAATATTAATCAAAATAATCCCTGTATAAACCATTATCTATTGTTTTCTTCGTGGACACAACCACTGATAATATCTGTAATTACTCTCCCCTATATTTTTCTATAATATCAAAGTAATCCCTATATAAACCACCACCTATTATCGTGGATACAACCACTTATAATATCTGTAATTATTCTCCCCTGTATTTATCTGAATTATAGGGGTACGTAATTAAAACAATGCACAATTAATTACGCGACCTGAGGTTTCATCTGTAACCTAAAGCCGTTTTTTCCGCTTTACAAAGTTCGAAATACTACCATTTCTCGGCAATTCCGAGAAAATAGCCGTTTTCGATTTCCATCCCTCGCGGACAATGGCGTACTCCTAATATGGCCGCCGTGTGTGTAACAGTCTAGTCCCGGTGGGCGTCTCTGTCCCCGTCCAGAGACAGAGGCTTACAAAAACAATACGCCGACAGGGGCCGGGTAAGATGCGGTCCCGGGGAGGTACTGAGTAGGTACATTTGGCGATTTCACGAGATAGGAAGTAAGTACATTACGTTTGTTAAAACGGACAAAGCAAGTCCAGAAAACGGTGCATTTTAAAACTATTTACGAACTCTAAGGTCTTATTGATATTGACCTAACAAACATCATATGTATTCATCGTTTCACAGCAGTGTGTCCCATAAGTGAAATTGACCCCCCAGCGAGACCATGAAGCGTCATTTTTCGCTTTAATAAGTAACTATTGGAGACTCTTTTTCCTTTTTCTGTGTACCTACTATATGTTATGTGTGTCAAGTGTTTTGGTCACATTAAGTCCTGTCTTGTTTAATTGTGTGAATTCACGAACATACACCACAACGTTTTGGACTAAGTTTGGTAAGCCTGCACGCGCCATTATGGCGCAAACCATTTTTCTAAGCACAGAAAGCGAGCGGCATGCGATTATACTATGTGTGCCTTCCCACAGGGAAGGTTTGTTATTAATGATATGCTTTATTTTTCAGCACCTTCTATTTAAGGAAAACGTATGTATTTCTAATATGAATGAATGCTAAAATCACTATTTTATAGTTGTAAATTCACTGTTCCCAAATTGGGATTTAGGAGTGGCATATACAAGGCTGGTCCCTGTATGGTCCCGAAGAAATGCTAGGGGTAGCATGAAACATGTCGACCATATCGATCACTGAGTCAATCACATTATAGGTTGTCCTACAGTGACATTAACCCCACTTTTAATATACCTGCATAGGAGCTCAATAAAACAGTTAGGCCCACTAAGCACGGTATTTTTAATACTCACACACACCCACTCCACCACCTTTTCTGCACCACACATAGTCATTCACACTCAAGTGCTCCTGCGTAGTTCGTGAGTCGCAGCACGCCCCTTTTCGTAGAGAACTGGGATGGCCCCAATGATGAAGCATGTCACGGTGGGGAAACCCCGGTGAGTGAGGGGACACTAGAAATAAATTTTTCTTTCTTGAAGGTACACTGATTCAAAGCAATCATACACCTATAGCTGAGCTAGGTCCTATGGTCCTACATGTGGGATCCACACTGTTCTGTACTCAACCCAAGGAGGCCGACCTAGTCTCATTAATCCTCCTTCTCCCTCTGTTTCTCATAGTTACCTGAATAGGATCCTCACCTTTCATTAAACCAATGTATTTTCCTGTAAAATCCCACACATCAGATTTCACTGTACTTCTCAACTCTGCAGGTAAATCTTCTTCTGTAAGCAATGAATTATAAATCATTCTCTTCTGTCCCATGCTTTGCTAGCATCATTTTAAGAGTGACATCCTCATCTGGTGTCTGAAAAGCAATATCATCTGGCGTACAATAGATGGTGCAGTTCATTTTGCATAGCAAATCGCTACCTAAAAGGTTCACCGGACTTGTATCACATACCACAAACTGATGCCTGTCTTTGAATTTTCCAATATGAACTTCTACTGATCTTGTTATCGGAGTCTTAATATATTTATTTGAACCTCCCACAACTTGGATAGTGTCTCCTGAGAGGGGTAGGTTTGGAATTTCTGCTGCCCTCACAGTAGAATGGGTAGCACCAGTTTCTACAAGGAATGTAAAATCATTACCTTCCACTTTTCCATCAACAAAAGAACCTGATTGATCTACCTCCAGAGATGTGCCAAGCACACACTCTTCCTCCCCCTCAGGCACAGTCATTGAGATGAGTCTGAGTCACTCTCTGAACATTGCAACATGTATTGTGAAACCATTTGCACATTTTGATTCTTACCAACTTGTTCACCTGCGTGAAATCCAGCGGGGGCGATCGCTGAGCCTGTAACCAGGCGAGGTCGCCCCCACACACCCCTGCTACTGCCTCCATCAGCCCTCTGGTGCCCTTGGTGACCTCTGCTGCCTTCGTTCTTTGCTGCCCAGTTCTTTTTTACACTTTTTTTACTCGTTTTTTACTCGTTTTTTTACTTGTTTTTTCTTGCGTTTTGCCTCTTTCTTCTCCTTTACATCTGCCATCTGGTGCCCTTAGTGCCCTCTGCTGCCTTCATTTTCTGCTGCTTTAGTTTTTTTCTTCACTCGTTTTTTTCATCTTGCGTTTGTCCCACAGGGCGACCCAGCCGCCGCTGAGCCGCCCTCTGCCCTCCTTTCCTGCCGCTGCCTCCCTGCGGCCCCGCCCCCCTCTTGCCCATTCGCCGCCCCGCTCCCGCCACCCAACTGCTCCTCCCTCCCAGCTCCTTCTTATGTCGCTCCCACGAACGCGCAGCGTTGACGCGCAGCGGGCGCGCCGATTGTGCGCCGAAGGCGCGCCAAAGGCAAGCCCGTCTGCGCCCGTCCGCGCCTGGCCCGCGCCCAGCGCCAGGACCCCTGGCCCCTGCCGAAGCAAGACGACCCAACAGACCCGACGGACCTACGACGCCGCCGCCCTCAACGCACTCAATGCCGGCCGGAACCCCGCCTGCTGCCGGGCCACCCCGAAACGCATCCACGGACCCTTCACCTGCAAAACCTGCAAGTTCACCTGCCTCCGGACCTGACCGCACCCACCAAGCCAAACACCAGCAGCAACCACCTCAAGTGCATCCTGCTCAACACCCGCTCCGTCCACAGACACGCCGTGGAACTCTGGAACCTCCTCGACACAACATCACCAGACATCGCCTTCCTCACAGAAACCTGGATGAACGCCTCCTCAGCGCTCGACATCGCCATCGCCATCCCGGACGGGTACAAGATCATCCGGAGAGACCGCGTCAACCAGACTGGAGGAGGCATCGCCATCGTACACAAGAACACCATCCACATCACGACCGACTCCAACGACACCTTCGCCGCCGCCGAGTATCTTCACTTCCAGATACACACCGACCCAAAGACGACCCTCAGAGGCACCCTCTTCTACAGACCCCCGGGACCACGCACACAATTTAGCGAAGACATCATGGACTTCATCAGCCCGCACGCCCTCCCCACCGCCGACAACATCCTCCTAGGGGACCTCAACTTCCACCTGGAGAACAACAAGGACCGCAACACCGCCACCCTGCAGGAAAACCTCGCCAACCTCGTACTCAAGGAACTGGTGAACACCCCGACCCACTACGCCGGCCACACGCTTGATCCCGTCTTCTCTTCCAGCAAGCACATCACCTTCAGCCACGCCACCGGACTCCACTGGACCGACCACAGCTGCGTCCACTTCAGCTTCAGAAGAACCACGCCGACCAGCTCACCACCTCCCTCATCCAGAGCCCACCCGCCAGCACAACGGACCCCAACGAAGCAGCCCGCAACTTCACACAGTGGCTGACCGCCTGCGCCTGCGCCGACGACCTTGCACCACTGAAGAAACCTCCCAGCAGACCCAGAAGCAAGAGGGCCTCCTGGTTCACCGACGAACTCAAGGACTCCAAGAAGAACTGCCGCACCCTCGAGAAAACCTGGCTCCTCGACCAGACCAGACCACAGACAACCACAGACAACATGACCGCCCTCAAACAAGCCACCCGCAAGCACCACCAACTTATCCGCACCACCAAGAAGAAATCACTGAAGGAACGGCTGGACAACAACACCCATGACAGCAATGAACTCTTCAACATCGTCAAGGAGTTCTCCAACCCCAGCACCGGCAACAACGACATCACTCCTTCACAAGATCTCTGCGACTCTCTCGCCTCGTTCTTCCACCGCAAGATCGCCAACATCCACAACAGCTTCGGCGCACCATCCACGCACCGAACCGCCGAACCAACGCACCCCACCGCCACCCTCCGCACCTGGACCACGGTGACCACCGAAGACACAGCCCGCACGATGAACACCATCCACTCCGGATCTCCGACCGACCCCTGCCCCCACCACGTCTTCAACAAGGCCGACTCCACCATCGCACCCCAACTCCGGAACATCATCAACACCTCCTTCAACACCGCCACCTTCCCGGAGAGCTGGAAGCACGCCGAGCTCAGCGCCCTTCTGAAGAAACCAACAGTGGACCCCACCGACCTCAAGAACTTCCGCCCCATCTCGCTCCTCCCTTTTCCTGCGAAAGTCATCGAGAAGATCGTCAACAAACAGCTGGCCGCCTTCCTCGAGACAAACGGATCACTCGACCCCTTGCAGTCCGGTTTCAGAGCCAACCACAGCACCGAGACCGCCCTGATCGCAGCCACCGACGACATCCAAGCCCTGCTCGAAAACGGGGAAACAGCGGCACTCATCCTCCTGGACCTCTCCGCAGCGTTCAACACTGTCTGCACCGCACCCTAGTTCAACGCCTCAGCAACATCGGCATCCAAGAGAAGGCACTGGAGTGGATCATCTCGTTCCTCACCGGAAGAACACAGAGAGTTCGCCTCCCCCGTTTCGATCCGAGGCCACCGAAGTCATCTGCGGCGTACCACAAGGATCATCACTCAACCCCACCCTCTTCAACGTCTACATGAGACCTCTTGCAGCCATCGCACGCCAACACAACCTCAACATCATCTCCTACGCCGACGACACCCAGCTGATCCTCTCCCTCACCAGGGACCCCGACACCGCCAGAACCAGCCTACACGAAGGGATGAAAGACGTCGCCGAGTGGATGAAGAACAGCCGCCTGAAACTGAACTCAGACAAGACGGAAGTCCTCATCCTGGGACCATCGCCCTCCGCCTGGGACGACTCCTGGTGGCCTCCCGCCCTGGGCACCGCTCCCAAGCCAACAGACCACGCACGCAACCTGGGCTTCATCCTGGACTCTTCCCTCTCGATGACCAGACAAGTCAACGCCGTCTCCTCATCGTGCTTCAACACCCTACGCATGCTCCGCAAGATCTTCCGATGGATCCCGATCGAAACCAGGAAGACGGTCACCCAGGCACTTGTCACCAGCCGACTGGACTACGGAAACACCCTCTACGCCGGAACCACAGCCAAGCTACAGAGGAGACTCCAACGCATCCAGAACGCCTCCGCCCGACTCATCCTGGACATCCCCCGACGCAGCCACATCTCCGGCCACCTGAGGGACCTGCACTGGCTCCCCGTCAACAAGAGGATCATGTTCAGGCTCCTCACCCACGCACACAAGTCCCTCCACGACCTGGGCCCCAAGTACCTCAACGACCGACTGACCTTCTACACGCCCACCCGCCAGCTACGATCTACTAGCCTCGCCCTCGCCGCCGTACCACACATCCGAAGAGCCACCGCCGGAGGCAGATCCTTCTCCTACCTGGCAGCCAAGACATGGAACTCCCTCCCCATCCACCTTCGACTGACCCAGGACCATCTCGCCTTCAGGAGACAACTCAAGACCTGGCTGTTCGAGCAATAGCGAAACCCTTCCCCCAAGCGCCTTGAGACCCTCATGGGTGAGTAGCGCGCTATACAAGTGTTATGATTGATTGATTGATTGATCTCTGTATTTGAGCATTATCATAATTTGGCATAGGAGCTTGAGGCACCTGTACTTGTTGTACCTGTTGTGTAACTACTTGCTGCTGTTGTTGCTGTTGTTGATTCACAACCACTTCATTCTGCATCTGTGAATTCAAATTTTGATTCATTCCATTATTTTTCAATAAAGATCTACACTCATTCCTCCAATGTCCAAACATTCTGCATGCATGACAAGGATATTTTTTTCAACCCGTCCCTACTCATTTTACCTCTACCTTTACCTCCATTTAGTACCTGAACATTCTGATTCTGTCCTTTCATCTGAAATTGAGAACCATTATTCCCATCTTTCTGTTCTGCCACTTTCACCAGTGCCCACATAATTTTCTCTTTCAGCTTTTTATTCCTCGATTCAATATCATCACTACAATATTTAGCATATCTCTGAATCTCATCAACCATTTTACTCTGCCAACAAATCAAATGTTGCTGAATCATGTTACTGATTTCAGGTATTTAGTCCAAAAACAAACCTATATACAAAATGTCCCATATCTTTGTCACCTATATTCTCGAAACCACTAAACTGTTTAAACAGCTGTAACAACCTTTCATAATAGGCATGTACCGATTCTTTGGGTTCTTGTGTTGTCCTGTCAATTTTAACCCAATCTGTTTCTTTTGGAGAAATCTTACTTTTTAAGAAAGTAATTACTTGATTATATTTTTTCATCACTTCTTCTGAAGGTTCTCCTGTTTTCACATCTCTAGGATATTCTTCATTAGGCCAATCAACAGTAATTTTACACTCAGTCCATAAATCAGCTGGAACTACAATCTCAAACAAACCATCTAAATCTTTTAACAAAACCTTTGAAACTTTTACAAACCTCTCTACCTGTTTGTACCATCTGACAGGTTTCTCCCTCAACCTGGAAGAATCATTCGTAAAAGATAATATATCCTGTCTTGTCTAAGGAACGTGAACATATCCACCACGTGGAACGTCTCTCATCGGGCATACCTATTCAGCCTGTGCTGTTTCTCTTAATGGAAACAAAGATGCATTTTTACTTGTAAATATTTCTTCCTTCTTTTTCGCCCATCTACATTTCCACCATTCTATATCACCCGATTACTTCAAAGTATTCATCAGTTCTTTTATTTGCAATCGTTTGCCAGACGTATTCAAACTCTCCAAGTCTTTATCAGTAAAATCCAATCGATACGTTTTCTGTAAAACTTTAGACTTCTCTATGTCCACTTCATATTCTAGTGTAGCTCCTGCCAACCTCTCATGCAAATTCTTTGCTTCCATGTAATATTCTTACATAAAAACAACAACTCTTCATCTCTGTACTTACTCAATCTCTCTGGACTTATTTTACCAATAATCATTTCTTCCAGACCCACTCTCAGTCTACCTACATCTATACTCGATTGAGACTTACTATTTTCCTTCCTCTTATCCATTCATCTAACTCCTCTGGCGAAGGACCCACTGAACTCCCTGACACTGGAGTTGTTTCTCTGACGTTCTGCATTATTTTGTTAGGATCCCTCTGTACGCTTCTCTTGGGTGTTTCAGTCACATTTTCAATAACTGGAAGATCAATGCAGTACTCATCTCAACTCGTTCCGATCCACTAACATTCCTGGCATTATTCACAGGAATTGTCAATGCATGTACTCTCGATATATTTTGACTCTCACTATACAATGGAACTATAGGACCAATTGTTACTGGTACCGATAATGTTTCTGCATTCAGATTCATCTGCCTAATTTTCTGAGTCAACTCCTCTCAAGCCTTATTTAACAGGCCAATCTCACTTTCTTGCAACACTCGAGTCCCTGATGAAGCTTTTGGAGCTACCGGAACTTGTGAAACCTGTGAAGCTTGTGGAGTTTGCGGAGCTTGTGGAACCTGAGGAACTTAGATCTCAATTAATTGTGCATTTGGAATTGTTTCTCCTGAACTCTCCTGATATGGTGGAGTTCTTTTTAATAGTATTTCATCCATTAGCTCATCATTGATTTCATTTGAGTCTGTTTCTATTTCTGAAGTTTCTAAATAATTATTTTTCTCTTTACATTTGCCTCCAGTCTGATCTTCAGCAACTAATACTGGATATAATCCATCTGCATTTACATCTCTCTTCCATCTTTTCATTTGATCATCCCATCTAGCTTCAGAATACCTTGATGTAATAGTCCTGTACTCTATTCCATTCCTGTCTCTCTCTCGTTTATAAGCCTCATGTTCCCTTTCCTCAAGTGCTTCATACTGCATAGGTCTAGGAATTTATTTTAATGAATTCATTCTTCCTCTCAAGTTCTCCAAAATCCTTACGTTAAATGTACCATGCTCCAGAAAAGCTAAAACTCCATTATCTTCCATATAACTCGCCCAATTCTCTAACCATGAACAGGTATGATACCCACGCTCCAATATCATAAATGAAGCAGGCATTCTCGGAGGAAGTATAGGAAGTCCCTCTCTAGTAACTATCGGTTTGTCCTTTTTAAAGATATCCTTTATTCTTTTTACCATCTTCATTTTTCAATTCTTTTACACTAAGTACAAAAACAAAAACGTTGCGTAATTCTGCTTTTTCTATTCGCTAGCGCTCATACAATACCAGCACAACTCACACCAACCGACCAATCAGAGCTCTCTACATACCCACTATTTCAACCAATGCCAGCACAGCTGACACCAACTAGCCAATCAGAGCTCACTACGTGCCCACTGCCTGACCAATGCCAGAGCGGATTTTTGTGAAGTCAGTATTACCCCTGCTACTGACCCTCCCTATACAAAGTAATACAGAAATGTATTTCTACATTTTTCTCAACAAAATTCTTGTTAGAAACAACACAAAACAATGCTACTTTGTCGTCTCCACTAGAAAAAGAGATAGTTCCATTTATTCAAAAAGAAATTCTTTCACTTCTAGTAAAATAACGACCAGCACTACTCTACTCTCAATCAAGTTAAAGGAAGACTTAGTACTCCTCTGGGGATACTAGCCAAAGTTTCGGAAGAGGACTTTCCTTTCAGAAAGAGGTCTTGGTACTCCTTTGAGGATGTAAGGCCAAAGTTTCTGAAGCGGACCTTTCACTATTTCATGCAATCTTCTCTCGAACAAACAGTCCCTAAAATAACATCAACAACCTTTTGCTGCTCGATATTACGATAACAGACAAAATACTTCTGCAGTGTGATACCTTTCCACACTATGCTCTGCCACATCGGCTAAAATAACATAATCCCGGGATCTTAGGTAACTCCGGACCAGGAAGTGAAGAAAGGTGATCCGGTACAGCTGCCAGGAGCCACATGAGGGACGAGGGAAACTCAGGAGCAGGAAGGCCGGCGCGGGATTCACAGGTAGGTCGGGTAGTCTGACGAGCGCAAGCAAGCCCTGATGTTCCAAAGAGACTTTTATAGGCGAGGCGGGCGGGGCTCACACGTGCTGCACGTTGCAGATGAGACAGTTTTAAAACGTGCAGCGCTTTATTAGAATAGAAGTCTGATGCCACACCTAGACTCAAATGCAAGCAATATTCAATGGTGCTTCGAAACTCTAACAAGCCTTGACAAAAACAATTCCTACATAGTCAATAGCTTGAAATACAAAGAAATTTGGCACCATGTTATAAATACATCGCTTTGTCAATAAACACTTGATTAATTTGTGCTCCTTCTAATGCTGGGACAAGGGACAGGCCCTTTGAACAGAACAAACCCTTACAGTCGCCTCCCTCAAAGGCCCCCTTATAGGCCGTGGTTTGCCAGGATGTTTCAAATAAAATATTCTGAGTAATCGTGGGGCATGCACAAAAGAAGCTGGTTCCCATGAGTTTTCTGGATCATCATAACCTTTCCAGGCTACTAAGTAAAATAGATGCCCATGAAGTCTTTTAGCATCTAAAATTTACGTACTTCATATTCTAGATGTCCTGCGATAGGAATGGGTGGAGGTGGGGTTTCTGCTCGAGTATGAGGGTTGTAGGGTTGAAGCAAAGACACATGAAATGTAGGGTGTTCTGGATACTCATCAGGAAGGTCTAATTGTCCTGTAACAGGATTTTGTATTGCAAGTACACTAAAGGGCCCTATGAACCGTGGCTGTCATTTTCGAGACCCTTCTATGTTTAAATTCCGAGTAGAAAGCCAAATCTTATCTCCAACTTTATGAACTGAGCCTCTGTTCTATGTTTATCTGCTTGTGTTTTCATTCGATCCTTATAAATACTCAGGTGTTTTTTAGCTTTTTCTTGAATTTTTAACAAAGTGGTCAACCTTTCAGTAACTGTTGGGAGAAGAGAGTCATTCAAAGTAACAGGTAAAGTCCTAGGATGATATCCCTGAATGAAATAAAATGGCGAACAATGTGTAGCGGAATGTACAGAATTATTATATACTAATTCCGCCAGTGGTAAAGCCTCAACCCATTCACTGGAGTAATGTGCTAAAAGACTATCGTAGGGTTTGAAGCAATATTTGATTCAGGCGTTCTGTTTGCCCCTCTGTTTCTGGGTGGAAAGCAGTGGACAAAGCTACTTCTATTTTCAATTTGCCACAAAGTGTTTTCCAAAATTTTGAATTGAATTGACTGCCTCTATCTGAAATCACCTTACTTGGCAAACCATGGAGACGTACAATTTCTTTTAGAAAAATATCTGCAAAATCTATTGCCGAAGGCAATTTTGTTAAAGGTACAAAATGTGCCATTTTGGACAAATAGTCCACTATTACAAGTACAGTAGTATATTTTTTACTGGGGGGCAAATTTACGATAAAATTTACACTCAAAGTATGCCACGGTATCTGTGGGGTTGTCATTGGAATTAATAAACCAGCTGGTGCTTTGTGTGGAGTTTTTTGACAAGCACATGTGGGGCAAGCCTTTACATATTGTTTCACATCATTACTCATGGTGGACCACCAGAATTGTCTTTGAATGTTTTCTAATGTTTTAACCCAGCCTGGATGTCCTGCTAAAGCAGAAGTATGATGCCATGTAATAATCTGTGCTTGTAACTCAGCGTCTGGTACATAAAGAAGGGAATCATGACACAACAAACCGTGTTGTATGGAGTTCAAGGGGTGTTTCAGCCATTCTTGTGGAGGAATTTGCATATGTGTCTCATGTAAAGCCTTCATAAAGTCTAGTTGTTGAACTGGGGCTATTATGTTTTGTGGTGCTATAATAGGTTGGCCTTTTTTTTCCTGACTTGGCTCTACAGAATGACCATACCAGGACAACACATCTGACTGAATTTGTTGCGTACCTGGTCTGTATGTGATAACAAAGTCGAAGGTACTAAAAATATTTACCCAACGCATTTGATGTGGTGTTAAGTCTTTAATAGAGCTAAAGAATTGTAGATTTTTGTGGTCACTAAAAATGGTGACAGGAAACTTTGCCCCCATTAGATGAGGACACCACTCATAAAAAGCTACTTTTATGGCTAATAATTCTCTCTCAGCCACGGTGTAATTCTGCTCCGCAGGAAGCAACTTTTTAGAGTAAAAGGCGATCGGATGTAGCTGGCCATCTACTGAATCTCGCTGTGAAAGGACCTCACCTAGCGCCACCTGTGAAGCATCAGCTTCTACATAAAACGGTAGATCTAGATCAGGATGTTTAAGGATCGGTGCCGAGGTAAATCTTTGTTTTAGAAGCTGAAAGGCTTGTGAAGCCTGGGTATCCCACAAAAAGCTCTGTCCTTTCTGTAATAATTTAGTGATTGGAGCCGTTGGGTCTGCAAAATGAGAAATAAATCTCCTATAGAAGTTAGCAAAACCTAAAAACTTTTGAACTTCTTTAAGGGATGTTGGTTCTGGCCAATCAGTGATTGCACCTATTTTCTTTGTATCCATAGTGATACCCTGTGGTGATAAGCAATACCCCAGGAATTCAACTGTGGTTGCTTTCAAAATGCATTTTTCCAATTTAGCAAATAGATGATGTTCTTTTAATTTTGATAACACTGCTCTAACATGCTGTACATGTTCCTCTGGGTCCTTAGAATAGATGAGGATATAATCTATGTACACTATTACACAGACGTCCAAAAATGTGTGCAAAACTTCATTAATAAAAAATTGGAACGCCGCTGGGGCGTTACACAAACCACATGGCATTACTGTGTATTCAAACAAGCCGAATTTGGTCTTGAAAGCAGTTTTCCATTCATCTACCTCTTTTACTCGCACCAGATGGTATGCTCCTCTCAAGTCCAACTTGGTGTAAATGGTGGAATGTCTCAATTGATCCAAGAGGACCGGAATCAAAGGGATTCTTAATCGTTGCTTTATTAAGCCCCCTATAATCTATGCAAGCGCGAAGAGTATTATCCAGTTTTGATATAAAAAAAGAGGAAAGGACACAGGAGATGTAGAGTGTCGAATAAAACCAGAGAGCAACAAATCATCTAAATAAGTTTTTAAATACTCAGTTTCTTTCTCTGTAAGCGCATATACTCTGCTATTGGGCAGAGGGGCCCCAGGGATCAAGTCAATGCAGCAGTCGTATGACCGGTGTGGAGGCAAAACATTCGCTTTTACCGGGTCAAAGACATCTTTGAAGTCCAAGTATTCAGAGGGAATACCAGTATCCTGAAATGATAGAGTATTAGCACAGTGTAGTACAGAGAGATGTTCATGACCTGCTTCTTTATAACAAGTACACATACAAAAAGAAGAATCCAAAGTAACTGTTCTAGCCACCCAGTCTATTTTCGGATTATGAGTAATGAGCCAAGGTACCCCCAAAATTAAACCAAAGTTTGGAGTATCAATCAAATCGAAACTAAGTTCTTCAGTGTGCCCATTCTGACATACCATAGCAATTGGACTAGTTTTTCTTGTGATTAAGCCAGAAGTCAAATCCGAGCCATCCACTGCACAGACGGTCTCTGGGTGTGTTTTTTGAAAAGTTGGTAGATCTAATTTCCGAGCCAAGGCATTATCGACAAAATTCCCCTTGGCTCCCGAATCCAGGAGCACAGGAAGAGTGTATCTCACTTGAGTTCTCACAATTAAGATTACATGTATAAGAAAGTGTTTTGGAATATGTGGTACAACAAAAGCTGCAGAGAAAGAGGTCTGAATACGACTATTTCTCGAGCAAGTGACCTCTACCCTTGTTGAGTTTATTCGTTTTCCGACTCTGATCCTGTCATTGACAAAAGATTAATCTTTTTTGTGGTCTTAGGTTTTACAGGACATTCTTTGGCAAAATGACAAGACTTTCCACAATACAAGCACAGTTGAAGATTTCTCCGTCTTTCCTTTTCCTCAGAAGACAAAGGACCTCTGAGTGTCCCTATTTGCAAAAGCTCTGGTTCAGGGAGTTTGTTTTCCACCTCCTTCTTGTCTTGTTTAATAAAGGTCAATCTAGATTCCATCCTAGACCTGTCTCCTTTTCTTTCGCCTAATCGGCGGTCTAACTTGACCACTAAATCAACAAAATCAGAATAGTCATCAGGAAGATCAACAATATGTGCTAAGGCATCTTTTAGGTCATCTCTCAAACCCTTATAGAAGAGAGAAACTTGTTTCTCCTCGGGCCATTGAGTCTCAGTTAGGAGTCGATTGAAACTAGTAAGATAGGTTAGCAAGTCTTTATTCCCTTGCTTCAGATTTAATAATTCGTTATCACTAGCCTGAATATAAGTATGTTTTGCAAATAGTCAGGTCATTGTTCTCTTAAACTGATTCCAATTATGCAAAATCGGGTCGTCTCTATCCACATATGGAATAGACCAATTAGCTGCTGTTCCTCCCAAATAGGAAAGGACAAAAGCCACTTTAGTAGCATCGGTGGGAAACTGTTGGGGTTTGCAAACAAAGTGTAACTGACATTGATTGAGGAACACATGAAATTTATTACTGTCTCCATGAAAGCGTTCAGGAGCTGCTAGGGGCACGACATTGGGTACATTTACTGTGACTTCTACCGGAGAGGATGTGGAAGCTGATGTTTTGGGCCTAGCACCTGTCTCTGAAGGTTCTTTAAAGAAAGGAGTGAATCGTGTTCCCCAAGGATTTTCCCTGGGTTTATAGCGAACCAGCTCTTGCTTTAAGGTTTCATTTTCTAACTTCAGAGTTTTTAATTCCTCTTGCATATGTTGCAAAAGTGTTGTGACAGAGTCATTACGAGTCAGATCCTCGTTCAAAGCTTGTGCCAAACCAGTGCCATCTATGTTTTCTAAATCTTCGTCTGCATTCATCTTTCCAATAGAATTTAAGGTTAGGCTTGCGCTTCTGTCAAAACCCGCTCACCTGTGAATCCTGATTTCTTCTGTTGGGAAGATGAAGCCTGTTCGAACCTGCCCCTGCGTCTCTTGTCTTGCTGCACTAATTATGAACAGCGCGCAAGAACAGGAAACTCAAGGGAAAGGGGAAGTGGATAAAATAACAAAAAGAGAGACAACACAGCTCCTCCTGCAGTGGCTATCAATGGCGATTGCACTGGGTCTGTTGAATCTAGAACAAATGAAATAAATAAGACAAAATATTTAGACCCCCTTCTTAATGTATCCTGAACCCTTATCTTCACCTTGTTTAGTTATGCATTAATATTTATATTACTAGATACCTCTCTACTCTGGACTTTCTGCTCACCAGAGCTTTCGGCTTGATCAGGAATATACTTCTTCCCTTTTAATAAACATATACCTTGTTATTGATTTGTGCACAAAGTCTAAAACCTTTTTATATGTCATCTTATGAAATAACCTAAAAAATCAACTCACTGATTAATCAGCCAATATACCATTGTCCATGGTAGTCCTGCTCACATTGTAATTCTGTGGCCTTTTCTTGATATGGTTAATATAGTTATAGAACAAAAATAAGTTAAACCAAAAGAATGAGCTTGAATGAGGTTTCTTTCATAAAGCTTGAAAAAACACACCTTTTATCTGGGCACGTTGTTGAGAAATCAGTTCTTTCCCCCAAATCAAGAAAGAAAAACTTGGTCCGATTATTGTCTTTAACTTGGTCAGAACATTGTCATTAACTTGGACTGGTTATGTCCTTTCATGTACATGAAATCGTCACTTACTTGGATTACAGCACAGTTCAAACACGCTTTTCTTACTGTTCATCTTTTGTCTTTGTTTCAGGAGGATTTGTTTCCAGAAGGACCGGAAGACCGAAAGAGCTGGAATCGCCAAGGACGAGAAGCGGTGACGGACCAGGAAGTGAAGAAAGGTGATCCGGTACAGCTGCCAGGAGCCACAGGAAGGACGAGGGAAACTCAGGAGCAGGAAGGCCGTTGCGGGATTCACAGGTAGGTCGGGTAGTCTGACGAGCGCAAGCAAGGCCTGATGTTCCAAAGAGCCTTTTATAGGCGCGGGCGGGCGGGGCTCACACGCGCTGCACGTTGCAGATGAGACAGTTTTAAAACGTGCAGCACTTTATTAGAATAGACGTCTGATGCCACACCTGGACTCAAATGCAAGCAATAATCAATAGTGCTTCGAAACTCTAACAAGCCTTGACAAAAACAATTCATACATAGTCAATAGCTTGAAATACAAAGGAATTTGGCACCATGTTATAAATACATCGCTTTGTCAATAAACACATGATTAAATTGTGCTCCTTCTAATGCTGGGACAAGGGACACGCCCTTCGAACAGAACAAACTCTTACAGTAAGGCCTTCGAGAAGAGTTGAGTGGCAAAGATTAAGTCAGGAATAAGGAAACAGGTAGGCCTCTATCTGGAAACAGCAATCCGATGACAGCGACGATCTCCCGCTATCCAACACCAGCCAACATAAAGAAAACACACCCATCGGGCACCTCAATTATTCCCTAAAACCTGAATGTCCAACCAACTTTCGTTTCGATTTTAGAATAAACTCCATCTCTCATTGACTAATGACGGGGTGTTCTGTCACACCACTCTCAGCATGATAATTTTATTCAATGTTCTTTTGTCGTAAACTTTCAGCATTACGACCGATTCTACCCAGGAAACACTTTTGAACACAATCACAGTACGTATTTCTTAGAGCTTATTTTCATGTATCAAGTCTTTCATGCTTTCTTTGTTTGCCTCTGCCATCTCATGAGGAAGTTGCATCACTTCCACCATTTCTCTTTTTCTTTTCCGTAGTTTGGCAGTCATACGAGGACACAAGGGCACGCACAGCTTTTGCGTTCTCTCTTCTTCTTTCAAAACCATCTTTTTGTCAATTTAATTTCCCCATTAAATATTAACCCCAAACTGGCATGCAGGAAAGAAGACCCATGCTTGCTTTTTCTTCAGAAAACAAACACATAACATTATTAAATTCATGAAATGTAATTTAATTGCACACCATCCCAGCATTGCACTAACCCATGCACAACCCATATTGATATTATTTCCTAGCAATCATTATTAACATGCATAAAAGCAGCATTATTCTTTTTAATTTCATGCCTTAATATACACATGCACAATAGCATTTACCCTTTGTTTAGCGTTTAGTAATAATATTTTTCACAGCACACAGTTAATGAACGTTACTGAGGGTTCAATCAGAGCAGGTTTTTTTGTGCAAAAACCTTATGCATCAATCCTCCCTTTGATGGGGTTTTTGAGCCATCATAAAAATACCAGACAAAATACAATTTTACACTTATTTTAAAATGTTGCACTTCTTTCTCGTTTTATCATTCTGCACCCAATTTGACATTCCAAGTAAGAGGATAAGAAAAAGTTGCAAAGCTTTTTATAGACCATTGCATAAGTGACAAAAAATACTCTGCAGTTTTGCACACCCCTATATCCTACTGTACAATTGACTTAACAGTCTTCATTTGTGTATTATAAAAATGTGATGTTTTCTAATGTATTCACTGTTAGTTGTGCAAGAGAAGTGGAAACATCAAAGCAATATATGAAAATTGTCTGTAAAATTTGACCATAAGCAAAGAATATAAATGGTTAATCAATTTTGAAGTTGCAGAGAGAGATATTATTAAATGTGCTTAGATTGTGCTCCTTTAGCAGAGAGTAGGGACATAAAAATATCTATGTTGAGGGAGCCCTGTAGATAAATGCCTCTTTTTGTATCGTCACTCTCGATTTTGTTGACTAATTCTATTGGTTTTTTGACTCTATGCACTGGGGCACTATTAACAAGACCCCTGTGCATGTGCTTCCATATCAAAATTGGCTACACTCCAGGCGGGCATATTTAAGTTACCTATAAGTCCCTAGTATATGGCACCAAAGTGTACCCAAAGCCTGTAAGTTAAATGTTTCTAGTGGAATACAACACATTTTGTGCTGTGCTACCACTAAAGTGACAATGCAAAGTATGTCTCCAGGACTGCAATGCAGCTTGGGTAGGCAGTCTTAAAACCAACAGTTCAACTTTGCAAATTCATATTTTCATATTTATAGAGCACTCCTAAATTAGGACCTACATGTCCATATGGCAGGGTGCAGGGTAGTTAAAAAATAGAGCATGTGTACTTATGTTTTACGTGCCCTAGCAGTGAAAAATGTTCAAAGTGGTTTTCACTGTAGTAAGGCTGGCTCTTCCATAGAAAAGCACTGGTTTATGTTATAACACTTCATTATGCAAAACTAGTCATGCCTAATCATGATTAAAGCGGGGACTTGCAAGATTTTTCAAGGCTTTTTGCCTTGAGAAATGACAGAAGACTGGGACCAACCTCCAAAGTCAATTGGACAAAGTTATGTTGCCCTGGGTCAAAGATTCAGGTTGCTCCTGCTTAGAGTTCCACAACAGCACATTTGTTTCAATGGGACATCTCAGAGAAGGCATCCAGCCTTCTGTGTCACTGTTCAGCTACAGCTTGCAGCCTTGCCTCACTGGAGGAACATGAGCTCCAAAAAGTACAAGTGTAGAATTACTCACCATTCAAAGGCACAAACAATTTCTGACTTGTGAGGAACTTTCCTTGGTGTGAATTTTGAGTTTATTCCACTTTGAGGTTTCCCCCAAAAGTCAATAACTGACCCAGTGGAACCTACTTGCTACCTTTCCCTGCAAAGGATTGTTGGCTTCCATTTCAGAGACTAAGTCAGAAGGTACAAAGTCTGACCGGGAAGAACCTGGTTACTGTACCTGAGATGTACTCCATCACAGGTGGACTTAAACCTTACCCACGTCCCAGTCTAGCACAACCAGTTTTCTGCAGTTGAAGCTTTGCAATCTTTGTTGCTATTTTTATGTAAAACTTAAAAAATAATATCTCTGGTTTCTGTTATTATTTTTGTTGTTTGAATCTCATTTTGGTAATTAAAATATGCTCTATTTTTATACATTGTAGTGGGATACTTATTGTGTTTTGTTTTCAACTTTTTAACTGTTTATGTATTTGTTAATGCTTTACACATTTTCTTAAGTTAAGTCTTTTACTCTGTGTCTTAGCAACCAGGGGTGGAGCCCAGGTTCAAATTACTGAAACCTTTAAAGGACCTAACAGGAATAGTGACATTATAACTGTGGTGGACTACCATCCATCCCAGCTAATAATCCACTTTCTCACAAACCTAAATTACAGGTGGCAGGGAGGGGATAATAAGACGCAAACCACAGGGGAACTCTGTTTACCATGCATCTATGAATCAATAAATGTGTTCCCATGTGTTCTATCCCACATTAATACCATCCATTCATTCTTGTGACTTCTGTCATCAACAAATTGACATTGCAATGATTATAAATATATCATCTTTTATACAATCTGTTTTGCAAAACCATTCACAAACCAGTATTGAATAATATATAAATCATTTACATATTTGGTTTTAATCAGTTCTTACCCCTTATAAATCTTGCATTAAACAGCATGCACCCGCTCTCGCACATGTTAAAACGGGAGGTGGCCGCTGGTTGCAGATAGGTTCTAAGCAGTGAGCAAACAGCCTTCTCAGGAGTTTAATACCCTGTGGTGGAGAGCAGTGTGACCCATTACCACATTTGATGCAACGTCAATCTACACCATACACACAATACAAACAATGAGAGGTCATCTTAAATTGTGGAGGGTTGTCTGCACATTTGTAAGGCTCCAGTTAATAATTTGATACATCCATAAGTATTTGTCCAGTACTTGTCAGGCCTTTTAGAGCCAGCAGTATATCAAAATGAACAACATCTGCCAAAACTAAACAGGCAGTAAAAAAGCCTTTTCTTTCAAACTGTATGTGGAATTTTATGTCCAAACAGTTAAAACTGGGTAAAACAGTGTATAAATGCTTAATTAAAACAACTGTTAGCTTTATTCGATGCGTACTTCAATCAGAGGACATTTGAGAATGCCACTCGGCAAAGAATTCCTCTCCAGGTATTTTACGAACCAAAGGGCCAGATGCATCAAGCATCCATTTTGCGATTCCTTATTAGCGAAAAATAAGGAATCGCTAATAAGGAATAGCAAAATGGAATGCATCAAGCAATCACTACAAAAATAGCGAATCCTTAGTATTCCTTAATTGCGACTCGCAAATTGCGAGTCGCAATTAATCAATACCTCCCCATTCATTCCTATGGGCCCAGAGGCCCATAGGAATGAATGGGAAGACAATCTCAATTTGCGAATCGCAATTAGTGATTCGCAAATTGAGATAGCGAGTTCAAGGGTGCAGGGGTGTCCAACGGACACCCTGTTGCACCCCTGATTTTGATCTGTGCACATATGTTGCGCACACACATGCCCTTAGGGCATGTGTGTGCGCAACATGAAACTTTAAAATATGCACAAAAGTGCATTTTTCTAAGTTTTTGCAAATTACCACGAAGTTGTACTTCGTGGTAATTTGCGTGCCCTATTAGCGAATTCGCTATTTTTGAAACTTTCATGCATTGCATTTAAGGAATCTCAATTTGAGATTCCTTAAATGCAAACAATCGCAATTTAGCGAATTCTCTATTAGCGATTTTTGCATTTGGGATGATGCATCCCAAATGCAAAAATACAGGTCGCAAAGGGGCAGATTCTGAGAATCTGCCCCTTTGCGACCGGTTTTTAGCTTGATGCATCTGGCCCTAAATGATTCCTCAGTCAACCTAGCTCGAGGCATCATCAGACTGCGCCTAAGAACGTTGTTGGCCCGTGCTTAATACATCATATTAATACAAATGTTTATTCTAATTATATTGTCAATTTGTTGGTGAAAGAAATCGGACCGAGAGCACGGCCTAGTGTTTCTAATCAAAGAACCCCACATGGCTCGATGAGGTACTGAGTTTAGGAATTATTATCTGCTGCATTGAAACAGAAAAGGGATACTCCAGGTCAGATTTACAAGCAACTTGCACCACTTTTGTGTCACTTTTCCCATGTTAAAAATGATGCAAAAGTGGTGCAAGGGGCTTGTAAATCTGCCCCTCCATCTTTAATTAGATCCTGCAGAGATGATTCATTAAGAAAATAAACACGTGGTTTTAAACAGACACAATGTGTAGATTAGGGAATGTTTTTATAAAAGAGAATCAGAACATAATGCCATAAACTGGTGTGTGTATTCAGTTCTACAGATATACCAGCATATGACAAAAAAATTAAATGAACAGGACAGGTACAAAGGCGGATATGAGGAAAAATCCACCTGAACGCATACTGAAAGGAAGATACCAGATTATTCAAGTAGGAAACCATGAAAACTTAATGCAAACTTAATGCACTTCTGTGCTTATATGTTCAGAGCAGTGGACAGTCCTTTTACAAGTCTGGACAATGACCATGATCCTTTGAAGAAAATAGTCTTTGTCAGAATATGGTACTTCTGCCACAGCTTCCTATTCTGCAAAGGCAATAGGCCACACAATTTTCTCTCACTTTGTGATCATGTTTTTATTCTTGGTTCAGCTGCAGGAGCTGAGACAAGGGGATACCCAGATATTAAGAAGGGGACACAATAGGGGAGATCTTCACAGGTGCTACAAGACATTCAAATGATCTAATAATTCTAACTTTTTGGCTGTGGTTAGTTGGAACAACTGAACCTATTGAAGCACAAGTCCTACCTAGATTTCATGTTTATTAGAAAGAGGAGCTCTTCCCTCATGTTAGCTAAAGTGTTTTCGGGCGCCCAGAAAGGCGAACTCCAAAATGTGGTCACCTTTTCTCCATAATTTTGCTGAGGAAAGGGAGGTTACAAATGGATCGATATTGAACCAGGATTTGTGGGTCAGCCAATATTAAGGAGGAGGTGATTATGGCATGCTTCAGAGGACCTTGGGCAGTAACAGAGAGGAGGTAATCAAGTTAATTGTGTCTACTCTGAGAAGAGAGAAACTTGTTTGAGGAAAGTGGCTATGCAAGGGTCCATAGGAGAACTGGATTCTTCTCGTTTGATGGTTGTGCTAAGAACCTAGACCTATTCCATGTGACTAAAGGGCTGGAGCGGATGACTTTGAAGCTAGGGAACCAGATTCGAGTCTGGTAGGAGGCATAAACATCCTGTGATTCTGGGCAAATCACATAGTCTCCCCATGCCCAAAAATGAATGTGTTCCTCTGTAATGCAACTGGTGCTCATGTAAAACTCTGGTACCTTCGGATCAAGTTTGGTGCTATTTAAACCTGCAAAACAAAAAAATATGAAGGGGGACTGTAGGAGAGGTGGTGACGTGGGGGTAAGGGTGTTGTGATGGTTATCCATTTGTTGATTTTGGTGGTATTTAGCTGAAGAGTGGAATTTGAATATTTTCCACACATGTTGAACAGAATAATATACATAATGTCACAAAACATGAGTATGCTTATCCCTTGTTCCTCTATTGTATAATTATATATATTCAGATAATGTTTTATTAAAATGGATCTCTGTGCAACATGTCAACTCATTAAACTGTTGAGGTTAATAGACGAAAACAACCCTCAAAGTGGAGTGGAGTGGAGTGGAGTGGAGTACGCATTATTTTAAACTTGCAAGATCGCTTTCAGATTACTTAATGTTCCTGCAGAATTTTCGTTGATTGTAAATATCCTTTTTAAAGACATCTTAGATAAATTTGCAATATTTGCATTTGATGTTTTCATTATCAGTGTGTAGTTAAGCTCCAAATGGTCTGCTTCAATGTAAAAAGGGAGAAATGGCACGTGGAAATATTGTTTATCATTAACGTTAAGGGAGGAATTGTAAATCTGGATTACGTTAAATCCTTTTGACTATGATTTTTCCAAAAATTGCATTTGGTGGCTTTTAAGGTGTGCACATTTCCACTGCCATGTTCGTAGAAAATATTGCATCTGTTCCTGGCTATTACTGTTGCCCTTCTGTGGTTCTGGAATACTCACCAGCATGGATAAATAGGCTCTAGTTTTACCCCCACCACCTGAGGAAATCATTTAACCCCTTGGATGTGGGTTTATTTTCCGCGCTGTGTGGGAGAAATAAACAGTGGGCGGGATTCGGACGGCTCCTGGCCGTCGTGCGCACACGCCCACCGTGACGCATGATGGCCAGGAGCCATCATGAGCATACAAGGGGTTAATAGGACAGTGGTGGAGGTAACATAGTGCCTCATTTCAATGTCTTTTGAAGTGGGTGGTTAATTATATACCCCCGGAGTTAACACTACTGGAGGTCAAATTACCTCCAGTGTTGCTGAATTAACAGGATTTTGGCTTGCACCCTAAGAATGACAAATTGCAAGGAAGTGGGTAATGCTGCCTTTAATATCTCTGAAAATTACTATGTATAGCTGATGAGTCTCTTATCTATTTATAAGGTCAAACAGCTTATACATTACTCAATTAGCTTTTAATTTATCTTCATAATTTCCATGATTTAGCAATAATTGTTCAAAATTGGGTAATGTCCCACTTATTATTGGAGGTGATTTTATTCTTATATGTGATCCTTTATTGGATAGATTCTCTCAAATTAAATATCGTTCTCCAAAGGCACATTTTACTCTTAAATCCTTTTTTAGAACAACTAAATTAGTGGATATTTGACGTTTGCATCATCCAAAGAAGAAACAATTAATTTTTTTTAATCCTCACAATTCGTATTTTCGATTAGATTTTTTATTAATATCCCGTCATTTAATACCCTCAATTAGTGATCCTACTATCCAAAATATTGATTTTTCTGATCATGCGCCGGTTTCCTGAATTGTACACTCTAAAGTTTCTCAAATGTCTTGAGGAAGATGGTGCATGAATACCCATGTTGTTCTTAATAACAACAACAAACCTAAAATGTTATTGACAATTCATGAGTATTTTTCTTTTAATCCTGAAGGTTCTACATCAATTGTTAATCGATGGGATGCTTTTAAGTCATATATCAGAGAGGTGACAATACTTTTTTGGGACATAATAATAAAATATTTAATGCTAGAATTCAAGAATTAGACAAGCAAATAGCTCAGTACGAACATCTCTTCATTACATCTAATCACATTAAATACAAAGCACAACTTCACAAACTTCGGTATGAAGTATTAAGTACTAGAGTACTATGTGGAGTAGTGTGGCTCACTGGTTAGAGGCGGCAGACCCGAGAGCAGAGGACGGCCCGGGACCAGGGTTCGATTCCCGACGCGGCAGGTTTCTGGACCAGGGTCAGCGGACTCGATAATTCTCTCGCCTCGGTGCCCACTCTGATCAGCGATCACACTCGGCAACTCTGGGCACTAGCTTGCCTCATCTTCACTAACGGCCCCACCAGACCGCCGGGGATGCCTGGTCTCACCCTGGAGATACCCATTAAGGGACCATCTCTCAGGGAAGCCAGGAAGGGTTTCGCAGCGGTCGAAGCGCGGAGGTACCCCTTCGGGAGTGATTCCAGCGCTATATAAGCACATAATTAATTAATTAATTAAAAGAGCAGGCATACACATTTCTAATTCTAAAGCTACATTTTATTTGAATGCTAATAGATCTGGAAGATTTCTATCCAATTATCTTCATATTAAGAAGGATAAAAATCAAATTAATGCTATCTTCAATTCTAGTGGTCAAACAGGTTTAACTCATAAAAGCAACGGTAAATACAATTATCAATTATTATTTAACATTATATAATAAGCTTCCTTCTAATGATTCATCACATATTGATAATTTTTTAGAGAAGTGTCGTTTATCTAAATCATCAGAAAGAGATAAGTTAGATGTGCCAATAGCTTTAGATGAAGTACATTCAGCTATTAAATAACTTAAGTTACTTAAATCTCCAGGTTGAGATGGTATTCTTGCTGAATTTTATAAAGAATTTGCTCCTTTCCTATCATCGCATTTATTCAAACTATTTACTCATTTAAGCATTACATGAGCAGGTTCAGAATCCTTTCCTGAAGCCTTGATTATAGTCCTTCCAAAACCTGATAAAGATCCCTCTATTGTTTCAAAATATCGTCCTATTTATTTGATTAACCAAGATTGTAAACTTTATGCAAAGATCCTTGCAACTAGGTTGACTTTTGTGCTACCTACCATTGTACATATTAATCAATCTGGTTTTATCACAAACAGACATTCAGTGAACAGTGTTAGATTATTATTTCATGGGATTGAGGTTGGTTCACTATTACCTCAACCAGCAGGTGTCCTAGCATTAGACGTGGAAAAGGCTATCAACAAAGTACAATGGAAGTGTCTTTTCCGTACTTTGTGTGCATTTAATTTGGGCTCCTCATTTATTCGTATGATGTTGGCTTCATATTCTGGTCTGCTCAGCTCTTTGTCAATTTTCATATATCTAATACATTTTTAATTTATAGGGGTACTAGACAAGGGTGGCCTTTATCGCCTTTATTTTTTCTGGTAGCTAATGAACCTTTACTAATTGCCATTAGAAATTCTATGGAAGTTGAAGGTCTCATTATTAATAACGTTCCTATTAAAATGTCAGCCTATGCTGATGAAGTACTCCTTTATATTGGTCATCCGGCATCTTCCATTCCTCCATTTTTAAATTTAATCAACACCTATTCTCAGATTTTAGGATATACGCTAAATACTAATAAAACTGAATTTTTTCCTATAAATGTTCATTGTTTATCTGTTAAGGTTCCAAACAAAGAAATTATTTGGGCAAAAGGCAAAATCAAATACCTTGGTATATTATTTTCACATAACATAAAACAATCGATTTCCATAAATTGTGAAAGCATTTTGATTATATTAAAGACAAATTTCGAAATTAGTCAACGCTACATTTAACTTGGTGGAGGAAAATAGATGCTGTTAAAATGGTTATTGCTACAAAAAAGTGTATCTTCTTTTTATGATACTCATACAGTTTCCTCTTAAGTTCTATAAACATATGGATAAATGTATTCCCAAATTACTTTGGAATAACAAATCTCCTTGTCTAAGTTATAAGAAATTTAAACTGGCTAAGAACAATGGTTGTTTCAGTTTACCAGATTTTTTAGATCATCATAAAGCTTTAATTTTATAACAAAGTATATTATGGTTTCGATCTATCAATCTACGACACTTAGTAATCCACCTGCATGTCTTCGTATTGAACAAAATTTGATTGTGCCATTTCCTCTGCCTGCAGTAATCACTATGACTAACTCTACTGTTTTGCTTCAGAGATCAATAATATTGAAGTCTACAACATTTATATTACAAGATTTTGACTCAATTTTTCAATCTCCTAAGTCACTTAAACTTCATTCTTCATTATGGTATAATCCTATCCTTAAATTAACTCGCAGCCAAAACTTTTGGAATTCCTCGATTGAAGCTGGGATTTTCTATTTAAAAGATATTTATCATAACAACGCATTGTTAACCTTTGATGAATTGCAACAAATGTTTAAGTTAAAGTCTTCAGATAGCTTTAAATATGAACTTTTGTATAATTCAATCCTCAACTCCTTTCCGAATAATTTTCCTCGGAGTGACACCTCCGATTTGGCATTGTATATTCAAACTATTGCTTACTCCTCTCACGCTGTGTCACTCTTTTATAAAAAATGTAATGGTTGTGCAGGGGATACTATTTGGTTTCTAACCTCTTTTTGAAATAATGAGTTAGATCTATCGTACTCTCTGGATATTTGGAAGAAAATCAGGCTGAATAATATCTCAGTATGGTTGCCCTTTTCACTTTAACAAACTAATTCATTTCCACTGTTCAATTGCTTTTGGACACCTTACAGGTTATTCAAGGCAAAACTGTTGAATCAGTCTGACTGTTGGAATTGTTCTCTGCATGTTGGATCGTTGAGACAAATGCTTTATGACTGTCCTGTTGTTGGTCTGTTTTGGAAGGATGTTTGGAATGTCAGAGCTGCCCTGCTCACACTCAACCCAGAGAGGAACGACAACTGCCAGCTGTCCACACTGAACACCACCCACAAACAGTTCTCCTGCCACCACTGCTGCCAGACTTTCACCTCCGAACATGCCCCGAGGACAGCACCCCCATGACAAACGCCAACACCTCCGGAGCCCTGAAATGCATCCTCCTCAATGTGGGCTCCCTGCACAGACATGCCATAGAGATCTGGGACTTCCTCGACACCCTCTCACTGGACGTCGCGTTTTTCAATGAAATCTGGGCAACGCATCCTCTGCCCCCGACATCGCCATCGCCATCCCCGACGTATACAATATTCAGAGAAAGGACTGCCCCATGAGATTTCATTAAGCAACATGCCAAGGGGCTCTAAAATCTTTTGTGGAGCTCAGGGAAGCTTTTGGCCTTCCCTTGAACCAACAATGGAAATACATACAACTCCACCACCGTCTCCTCAGTACACTAGGAGCAACACCTTGGTTCATTGATGCATTTCCAATAACATCATACCTTCGCTGCTAGCATGGACATCTATTAATCAAAATGCCACAGGAAGCAGAAGTGACATCACATGCCATGTGAACCCTGCATGATGTCCTAGAAAGTGACACCATACAAACTTTGACCTGATGACATCACAAGAAGAGACATCACCTGCACCTGCAAGCCCATCTGTAACTGTCTGCTACCTGACCGTGACCAGCGCCAGGTACCCTGGATCTCTGCCCTATGACAGAGCTGCCCTACTCACACTCAACCCAGAGAGGAATGACAACTGCCAGCTGTCCACACTGAACACCACCCACGAACAGTTCTTCTGCCACCACTGCTGCCAGACTTTCACCTCCGAACATGCCCCCGAGGACAGCGCCCCCATGACAAATGCCAACACCTCCGGAGCCCTGAAATGCATCCTCCTCAACGTGGGCTCCCTGCACAGACATGCCATAGAGATCTGGGACTTCCTCGACACCCTCTCACTGAATGTCGTGTTTTTCAATGAAATCTGGGCCAACGCATTCTCTGCCCCCGACATCGCCATCGCCATCCCCGAAGTATACAAGATTGATAGAAAGGACTGCCCCAACTGCCCAAGAGAAGTACTCAGCATTGCACACCAGAGCTCCATCCGACTCTCCACCTCCACCACAAGCAACTCCTTCTCTACCACCAAACACCTCCACTTCCAGGTCCAGACCAGCCCCAGAACCACACTTCACGGCACCCTCATCTACAGACCACCCGGACCCCATGCACCGTTTGCCACCACCATCGCTGACCTCATTGCACCTCACGCCATCGCCTCCATGGACTACATACTCATCAGAGACCCAAACTTCCGCCTGGACAACCCCACCGACCCTAACTCCACCACCCTCCTGGACAACCTCCTCAACATCGGCCTGAAACAGCTTGTCACTACACCCACCCACAAGGCATTGCACACTTTCGACCCCATTTTCACAGGCGGTAACAGCACCCACTTTAGCCACACCACGCAACCCCCCTGGATGGACCACCACTGTGTATATTTCAATGTCAACAAACCCACCCCCCCAAACCTGCACTGCCCCCTCTGGAGGAACTGGAGTAAAATCACAGAGGAGCAACTCAACTCCGCCCTCAACCTCCATGCCCCTACCACCTTGACCAGTCACTACTGAATATAGGAGAACCCTACTCATGAAAACCAGGGTAATAGTTTTATATAGAAACACAACGGTTCCAGTGGAAAAATAAACAAACAATTTAAGCAATATGCATGCACAATGGCTATAAGGTTGTAAGGGACCAGGTAATGTCAGGGGGCCCCCTGATATTACCTTACAAACGTATAGCTATTGTGCATGCATATTGCTGAAATTGTTTATTTATTTTTCCACTGGAACCGCTGTTTTTCCTATCACCTCGACCAACACCAACCTCACAGCTAAAGAACTCCACAGATTGAGCTCCATCTGCGCAGACAAGCTCGCACCCCTACGCAACCTTGACAGACAGCGCCCCAGGAAGGCCACCTGGTTCACCACCGAAATCCAAGAATCCAGACCTGCAGACATCTCAAGAAGAACTGGACAAGCAGCAAAACACCCAAAGCTCGCACCACCTACTAAAGATCCTCTCCAGCAACTCCAAGGAACTTTTCAGCATCATCCAGGAATTCACCAAACCCCCCAGCGAAACCACGGACATCACCCGCTCCGGGGACTTCAGCGACAAGCTTGGATCCTACTTCCACATGAAAATCAAGGGCCTCTATGACCACTTCAACGACCAGACACCCAACTTGAAAACCACCCCCGACTCCAGCAACGCCAGCCAGCTTACCGTCTGCTCCTAGACCCCAGTCACCACCAAAGACACCACCTCGACCATGAAAGGTATCCACTCAGCGGCCCCCACAGACCTCTGCCCGCTGCACATCTACCACAGAGCAGCCTACGCAATTGCTCCAGAAATACGATGCACCATCAACAGCACCTTCAAGACCGGCACCTTCCCCAATGACTGGATTTGCGCAAAAGTTAGACCCCTGCTCAAGAAGCCCTCAGCATCCCCCACGGACCTCAAGAATTTCCGACCCATCTACTTCCTCCCCTTTGCGGCCAAAGTCACCAAAAAGATCGTCAATGCTCAGCTTTCAAAATTCATGGAATAAAACTCAATATTTTACCCCTCCCAATCCGGATTCCGCAGCAACCACAGCACCAAGACCGCTCTACTCGCCATCACAGATGACATCTGCATCCTCCTCCTCGACCAAGGACACACTGCGGCCCTGATCATACTCGACCTCCCTACAGTGTTCGACACTGTCTCCCACTGCACACTCACCACCAGACTCCACGACGCCGGCATACAGGGAACACCCCTCGACTGGATAAGCTCCTTCCTCACCGGCAGAAGCCAAAGAATCAGATTGCCACGTTTCCTCTCTGACGCCACGGAAATCAACTGCAGAGTACCCCAAGGTCCATCGCTCAGTTGCACTCTCTTCAACATCTACATGGCCCACCTCACCGCCATCGCCAGACAGCACGACTCAGCATAGTATTCTACGCCGACAACACCCAGCTCATCCTCTCCCTCCCCAAGGACCCCATTACAACCAGATTCAACTTCCAGGAAGGAATGAAAGATGTTGCATCCTGTATGAGGAACAGGTGCCTGAAGCTCAACTTGGAGAAGACAGAGGTCCTCATCCTTGGTCCCTTCCCCTCTACATGGGATAACACCTGGTGGCCCACACGCCCTTGGCCGCCCTCCCACCCCCAAGCACCATACCCGAAACCTCAGCATCATACTCGACTCCTCCCTTTCCATGACCCAACAGGTCAATGCCGTTGTCTCCAGCTGCTTCAACACCCTCTGCATCCTCCGAAAAACCTTCAACTGGATCCCTCCCAAATCAAGGCAGACGGTCAACAGTGCACTCATAACCAACAGACTGGACTATGGAAACAACCTCTATGCAGGAATCAACAAATCCCTGCTCTGCAAACTCCAGACCATACAGAACACCACTGCCAGACTCGTCCTCAGCATCCCTTGACACAAACACATCACTCAACACCTGCGCAACCTCCACTGGCTCGCCATCAAGAAAAGAGTCACCTTCAAGATACTCATCCACGCCTATAGATGCCTACACAACACCAGACCCCAATACCTCAACAAGAGTCTCTCCTTCCACGCACCCAAGAGAAACCTCTGATCCACCAACTTCGCCCTCGACAAAAGGCCACACATCCGAAGAGCCAGAACAGGTAGAAGAGCCTTCTCCTACATCACAGCCAATACCTGGAAAGAACTCCCGATCGACATCAGATGCGCCCCCTCCCTGAACATCTTCAAGAAGACACTCAAGACCTGGTTCTTCGACTGAGCAGGGCTACCTACCCCCGAACGGCTAGATACCCTCACGGGTGAGTAGTGCTCTGACAATTCCATGATTGATTGGTTGATTTGACCGACCCCTATGATGTCACAGAAAGTGACATTGCAAGACACTTTACAGGATGTCACATGTCATCAAGTGGCATTCGGACCCCAAGAAATCAAAGGAAGCGACAATACATGACCTTTGGCTTGGTGCTAACACAGGAAGTGATGCATCTAACTTTTAGCTACATACATTATTTCAGGTAGTATCTTCGGATATACAATTAAGATAATGTAGCATTGAAAAGAAGTAATCCACTGAGCTATCCACATAAATTATTGTTCTTTGATATGCATTCTACATGTTCTTTGCATCAGGTATATTAACCCACTGTACTACCTTAGATAAGTAGAAGATGGCACTACACAAAACTCTCTCCAGCAGGTACATTAATAAATCACCAGAGTCAATTTTACACTTTTGTTGCTGTCCAAAAACTCTTAAACATACAAAGAACTTTGCAGTGCTTTTAAAACTGCTGCACTGTTACAAAACCAGCCCTCACTAACAAAACCTGCCCCCACACTTCCAGCCTTCCAGAGAAATGCTGCCTGTAGCCTGGTACATCCAATCTGGCCTTGATGGTGTTCAAAACGGACGATGTCTTGTTAGCCAGCACTTACCAGTGTGCACATGCTGTGCCTACACGGATGCAGTGTTCAACATAAAACAATGGCAATTAATGTCTTTTTCACATTACCTAAATGACGAATAGACAGCTCCCCTTCACAATCATTTCAAAAGTTTTGGGCATTTGAACATTTTGTGTCATCTCCAAAAACAAATAATCTTATCGTACATTACTTGGTGCTTCTGCTAGAGGTTTGCCTTTTCCGCCCGTTTCCGCCTTAAAATCCAGCCCCATGCGCACCCATTTTCCATTCCCCAGGATTTCACGGTGAGAGGAGCGAGAGGAGGTCGAGGACGGCGGTCGAGGGCCGAGAGAGGGAGCCGAGGGCCGAGAGAGGGAGAAGACCAGCAAGAAGCGGCAGCGACACACACACACATGAAGACTCTTCCTCTTCTCCAGAGACCAGGGAAGCGGACTCGGAGCAGGAGAACAGCCGGCCGGCGAACACAGACAGGAGGTACGTCCGTCCCTGCCAGGATCACGTTAGCAGGGAACAAGAAGCTGTTCGGAATTCATTTCCGACCCACAGAAATACTAAAATAAAAGATTAATGTCCCCCGAGGCCCGCCGCGTCCCCCGTGTGCTGCGGCCCTCGGCGGGCCTTCCGGGGACATTAATCTTTTATTTTTAGTATTTCTGTGGGTCGGAAATGACTTCCGAACAGCTTCTTGTTCCCTGCTAACGGGATCCTGGCACCAGTCACAACATTTTCATTTAAGTCAATGTAATATTATATTACACCTTCTGACAGTATTGTGTGTTTGAGTGGGGTTAGTAGCAAGCAAATTGATCGAGTAAAAGGCAAATTTGCATCTTGCTTTGGAGAGGACACAGCTTACCGCCCAACTTACTGCTCGACTGTTTTCCTGGCATTTCTTAAACCCTCTTACTAAGGCACTTCGTTTTTCTTTGTCAACATTTCATATAGTCCTTGTGTGCAGCTTTTCAGAGTCAACCTGTTTATGCTGTTTTGTACTTTAACCTTGACTGACATGCGTTAAGGAACAATGTTTTGTATTCACAGCCTCATTCAGACAACAAGTCATTTTGCTTACAAGTGGGTTTATGAAATGAGTGGACTTTCCCAGGCCACAACCTTACAAATTTTGCATATTCCTTAGAAAATATAGAAGCTCTTGCATGACCTTTGCCTTAAAACATTGTGGATTGTAAAAACAACAGGTGATGGACAGAATGCAGAACAATGTCATACATTCACCCCAGTACAGAGATCTGGGCCAAAATCCATCGTTTTTTTCCTCACCATGCCATTCCAGTTTGAACCCAGCCATATGCAAATCAGTCTTGACCCTGTGCCCCATGGGTACAGTCCAGCCCGAACTGCCAAGCCAAGTCCTCCCTGGACTGGAAACAAGCATCCAAGGACAGATTTCGGGCTTTCAGCCCTCATCAGCCTGGATAGCTTGATTCCAGTGGCATGGAGAGCACGGGACTCATGTCTGAGCATACCCGTCCCACTCGCTCCGAGACCTGTCTCTGCCTCCAGCATGCCTAGTCTGAAACCTGTGAGGGCTCAGAAGAACTGAACGTACATGGCCAAGATTAACATGCCTTTTAACTAAAACAAATGGGCTGAATTGTAAATAAACAAAATGTACATAGCTCCATGTTGTCAAATAACTCAAACAGTAAGATATCTGTTTGGTGTTGCAAAAAAACCCCCAAAAAATGCCGCTAAATGCCGCTAAATTTCCATTTTTGTGCCGCTAAATTTTCATTTTTGTGCCGCTAAATTTGCCAATCCATGCCGCTATATCCTGGGGGGTCTGTATTGCTGTTAACAATACAGTAATATCCAAACTCTATTTCTATTCAAACTTTTCTATTTTCTATTCAAACTCAGCGCATGCCTTGAATGTTTCTGTGATAATCAACCATTTACTACTATCTATGGTGGTAAAATAGCATTGTTTGATCTCTTTAGCTACATAAGACAGCAGTCAGGACAAAACTGTGGCAGCTCCCAGTGCTCGCCATATGTGATATGAGAGGTTCAGCATGGCATTGAAATACTAGACAGCCTTGTACTTTTAAAGGAGTCCCATATCTATAGGCAACTTTAGTTTTCTCACTTAATCCTGCGTTGCGTTGCTTGATGTACTTAATACCAGCACTGATGGGCAACCGATGAAACAGGATTATCATTGAGAATGACATGTATCCAGATAAAGTGGAGAAGACGATTGGCTTTTTAACAAGCCTTCATTTGTTGATTGATGCACACGAGGCTTGGCGGGATGACAGTGTAATTCTGTTTAATGGATGTACAAAGGCTGTTTGAGTTTTCATGTAATGTTTGGTCTAATTATGAACAATTCCTATGCACAAAGTTTTCTTCCAACAAGACAGGCTGTCATGTTTTGCCTTCAAAGACGGGTAAACAAAATGGAGTGAAATCAAAATAATTAGATGCAGTTACAAAGGAATTTTCACTGGAATATATGTTTCTAATGAGCACTTATCTGCACTTTCAAGCATTTAGGGAATAAACAAGACTGGGATAATGGCTGCACTTCTGAGTGGCATAACCTCATAGTCTACTTGACAAATGCAGTTGACAATAACACCATAATACGTACATTGACGTCAATTCACCAAAATGCCAAGGGGTAGCGGAAGTGACATCGCAAGCTGTTTGCCCTTTACTTTGACTCACACACACATGCTTACACATACTAACATATACTAACATATTCACACACTCTTGTGCACATAAACACACTTTCACCCTCAAGCATGTACACAACAAAATGTTAACAATTTTTTAATTTACCTTAGTCTACAGATAGGGACATTTCCAGCTAATGTACGCCACTTTTTATTACACTAACAGTGAATAATATTATTCACTATTTGGATAATAAAATAATTGACAGTAATCAGGCAAGTGGAGCTCCAACCAGCGCCCATTAAGAAGAGCAGCCCCTGTGTTTCAGGGACTAATTTTGCCACCTCTGAGGCCAGGGGTCGCAAAAGCCAGGGGTAGCAACTGGCAAGCCAGGGGTCACAGCTGCGATCACTTGTGACCCCTAAATAACGTCCATGAATTATACGTAGCTACCATACTTGTTGCCTTTGTGACATTTTTGCTTGCTCCCTTCCTACACCCATATATTGAAATACATGTGATCAGTAACACATTTTTCCACACTAATATAATCTTGCAACACTACAAACTATCACACTTCTACCTGAGCTTTTCGCCTTTGGAGCTGAATTCAGCAAACACCATGCAAGTCAATAACCAACCCTCACATTTTATAGATCACAACTATCATCATACCATTTTTGCACTTGTTACTCTTGTCTATATTGTCGACATTTTGGTATTTCTATATCTAAGACATTGTGGGGGATCAACTGAGCACTCAACATAGCAACAGGAAGAGGGGAGCCATGACAGGAGTGCTTTGTCCGACAATGTGTACAGTGGTGAGCAGGAAAAGATGTTTGTTGCCAGCCAGTGGCTGGATCAACTGCGAAGATCTTAATGGGTGGTGTATGAGGTACTCCATTAAGAGCTGGTTTTTCAGCTGAGCACTCTGCACAGCCCAGAGTTCATACACTTAGCTGAATGCAAAGTTCCCAGACCCACTTCTCTTCCTACATATTGTGTGATTGCTCCATGGACACTCCTCCGATATCTCTCTTCATGCTTAAATGTCTAGAAAAGCTGATAGACGTTAGGAGTTATACTCTTAAGTATAAGCAAGTAACTTCTCCTGTAAGACCATGGCTGGCTATTCCTTCACAGGCTCATTTTGTTATTGTTATAGGGATTAGTAATGAAAAGTAAGGTTTCAATAAAAACCAAATTAGATGTAAAATAACTACAGTTGTCCTGGAAAACCCTAAAATGACCAGTCCCTCAGTGTATGGGCCTCTTTCATACAAATTGATCACACTGTGATAGCGAGACAACATTTCAAGTACATCGTTGTCACCCCAACACACGTGTTGCTCTGTTGTCTAGAGGATCAATTATCTCGATCTAACATATTTCCTCAGACCACTAAATATTATTTGGAGAGTTACAACAAATTACTTTAGAATACTTTTCTCATATTACAGCACAATAAATCATCAGAAACGTTCAGAATACAACATTCCCATGTGTGCTTTGAGAAATATGGACTGGCTTTCTTAAGGTAACATACATCTGGAAAAATATCACATAGGAGGCATGGTGCAGATGTAGCTATCAATTTCGCTGACAACTTTACCAATTTGACAGCCAAACTAAACTAAATATGTCAAAATATCTAGGTAATTCTGTGGATCCCTTTCTGATGCCATGAAGATTTTCATGGTAAGATGTCTTAGGCCATTGCCAAGGAAATGTTATGGTTACTTAAACTTACATCTTTATCCCAAATCATATTGAGTACATGCAGCTTGATATTCAGTTCGAAATGTCAATTCAGTGCACACACAGTCAATCCTGTGACTGTAATGTGCAGTGATGTCTGTTAAGTCCTTTAATTTCAGATACACAAGACATCTTTTACTTGGGCTACTAATCAACTGCCAAGTAAGGTTACCTGAAAAAGCTGCTCAGGGTGCACCCTGACCTGGATCCTATTTTGGAAATCTGGTTACTCATATTTAATTAAGCATGAGAGCATTCACATTATGGAACTCCAAACCTTTAAAGTCAATAGGAGAACTCAAAATACTCACTGCCATGGTCTCAAGAAAGTAGCTCCTGATTTATATAGATAAGGATGGTCCCACTATCAGGAAGTAATTCAGATTCTTCTGTACTCATGAAATATGAAGCCAAGTGCTCAGCCACTATGACTAACTGTATGAACTCTAGAAACTGTTTTATTCATTAACTCAGTAATTTGTCTTTCCACAATGTAATGCAGTGAATCAGTGAGGTAATCACCATGATCTTCTCAATGTTGTTCCTCCTTACACTGAATCAGCTGAACAGACAGACGTACAGTGATACCACCAAATATTTTCATATTCAAACAATTATGAAGTATTTGGAAGTTAAATATATCTCCTGTTAATATTTTGGCTCGCTTCCCTGCAAAAGGAGTCACATTTTTCATGGCAGCCGTTGTAGAAAGTGGAGCTCCCATAGGTGTTTGATCATACCACAAGATGCAAATAGTGGTTTTTCCTGGCAGTCTTATAATGCCAGGTCTACCACTGGTTAAGATGTATTCTTATTTTTAATCCTCATAATTCATCCACCACAGTTATTGTATTATTGGCTACTCTAAAGTATTGCTGCCTCTTGCTTCCAGGAGCTACGCATGTTCATCGTAGTTCTCCCTACTCTTGTCAATGTGGGTCACCTTTTAGGTCGAGCTTCGGTCGACCTGTTATATCTCTTCTGTGGGGCTCGGCACACCCAACGATTGCCATTGCTTACTATCTGTGGCATTAAGAAATGCTGGGTTCTTATTGGTGCATTTCTGTAAAAGTCCTGCCTTTGTGTGTTTAGCTCTCTTTCCAGCAATTTCACTGAGAGAACATTTTGGTTGCCCATCACACAGTATGTGTGACGGCCTATCTTCCCTCCTCCCATCTGCCAATTGCAGGTCGGGCATTGATTGTTTTTTTTTGTAGGTTTACATAGTGTGAATCGTACCCGAAGGTACTGGAGCGCTTAGGCGTTGCTTTTTCCCCTTAGTTTTATATAGCGCGAACCGGACCCGAAGGTATTGGAGTGCTTTACATAACACCAGTTGCATTACACACGGACACATTCATTTTTGGTAGGTATGGGGACATTAAGTGATTTGCCCAGAATCAGCAGATGTTGAGCCAACGCCGAGGCTCGAATCTAGTTCCCCAGCTCCAAAGTCAGCAGCTCTGGCCATAAAGCCACATCCTCTCCCCTCACCCTCTTTGCAGCAACAGAAACAAAAGCTGTCTTTCACGCTACTAGTTTTCTTTAGTCATGTTTAACTTCGCCCACAAGTCGCTGCTTGCACGAGCCCGGCTGTGGAAAAATCCTGCACCCACCGGGCCAGGCTGCCTGCTTTCTCCGCTCTGTAAGTAGTCATTGCTCCAAGGGGAGTCTGTCTCTCTGCATCCCTCTTAGGAGTCTTCAAAGGCTGCCTCTTTACTTCAAAATTATGACTGAAATTGCCAAATTTCTTGGTCACCTCAAAGTTCTGCTGATGGACCGAGTTTTTAAAAAGACAGCTTCTTTACAGTGTAACACATTCACCTGAACCTAGGGCCAGATGTAGTTAAATCCATTTTACCGATTCTAAAATACCGAATTTTACCGAACCGGTATTTTAGAATCGGAAAATGGGATGTAGGTAAAAAATCGGTAAAAAATACCGATGAGGTAAAATTCGGTATCGAACAATCGGAATTTACCGAATCGGTATTTACTGAATCGGGTAATACCGAATCGGTATTCCCCATTCATTCCTATGGGCCGAAAGGCCAAAAGGCCCATTGCAGTGAATAGGGAATACCGATTAGGTATTTACCGATTCGGTAAATTCCAATTCGGAAAGCTAACAAAAGTGAAACTCAAGTAGGCAGCCAATCAGGTGCCACCACCCTCTCCCTCCCTACCAGGAAATGACTACACAGGCAGCTGCAACTAATTAGAAGCTTCTGGAAAGGCAGTTGGAGCTGAGCAGAGTGCAGGAGCAACAGAAAGGGGTTGGAGCACTTTTAAAAGTGAAAAATTACAAGCAGCCAAGAAAAAGAGCAGCCTGAGAGGAGGAAGCTGAAATTCAGCAGCATGGAGCTGCAGGTCCTTATGGAGGAGGTGGTCAAGGTGCACCACAAATTGTTTGGCAGGCAGTCGCTCACTGTGGCTGAGTAAGAGTGGTCTGCTTAATTCAGGCACTCTGTTCATCACCACCCCCTTTTCTGAATCAAAAGAAAAATCTGGCTGGACATTATGGAGAAAGTAAATGCCGTGGGGGTGACCACCAGGGACATAGATGTCCTTAAAAAACGTTTTTATGACCTGAGGGGCCAAACCAAGAAGAAAATGGCAGAACAACACAAGCAGGCATCAAAAACAGACAAAGGCAAGAACCCAGCACCCCCCTCCTGACTGACCTGGAGGAGATGGTGGCCTCAACCCTGGAACCAGACAGCGTCTGCGGACTGGGAGAAGCAGACTGCTCGGCCAGAGCTGCAAGCAAAAAGGTAAGACAAATGCACTGCATTCCCCCCAATAGCAACACCCCTACCTGTACCCTTAGTGGGCAAGTGAACCCAAGTCCAGTACTGCTAGCAATATACAGGGCCAATGCATGATGCGGTATGTAGACAGGAAATGTAAGGACATGTCATAAAGCACACCAACCAATTAGTACATGTAATGACTGCATGCAGAACATGGCCAATGTGATAAATATTTAATTGTAGTGACTGTGAGACAGTAGCGCTTAGCTAATGTACGCTCATATGTCCACAGGTGAAATGTCTCACAGGCGCTCGCAGGAGGCTGAAGGGACACCACCTGAGAGGGAGGAAAGGGAGGTTGCAGGACAAAGTACCCCCAACGTACCACAGGAGAAAGCTGCATCAAGTAGCCATCCACCTGCCCAGGACACAGAAATGGCCCAAGAGTTGCTGGCGTCCCCTAGCAGATCACAGTCCCCTCTCCTGCTGTCATCACCAGAAATGCCAGCATCACAGCATGATGTCATACCCCCATCACAACCAGGCAGGTGGCATGTTGTGGCTCCACTCCCCGATTTGGAGTCCGTAGCAGCTGACATGGAGGGTGACGGACAACAGAACTTGCCTGTAGCAGTGAACCCTGGCACAACACACTCCAGTGCAGGGATGGGCCATGGTACTGCAAGACGCCGCAGAATGCAAGAAAGGCCAGCAGATGCACCAGTTGAGGGTGGAAGTGTGTTCCTTGGTCTGGAGGGGAGCATGGTGTGGATACAAAGGATGCAGGGAAGAGCCATCCAGGCATGCCAACGACAGCTGAGGTCCCTGAATAGTCACATGGGAGAGATAGGAAAGGGCATTAGTGAGATGGTACAGGTCAACAAGGAGATGGTACAGGTCAACAAGGAGATGGCAGCAGGGATGTGGGGAATCAACAACTCGGTGCAGCTACTATGCACCAAAATAGACAATGATTTTGCTGCAAGGCACAGGGATAGGCGTCGTGCACATGTCCAAAGTACAGCCATCAACCGCCTGGCCACTGCCACATCCCTGTTATGCAGGAGGAGCTCCAACATGCAGGAGGCCATGACACAGAACACAAATGAGGTCACCAGGGGCATGGGCAGGATGACCAGTTCCCCTTGAGGCTCTGTTGAATGCACAAACTGCACACACAGCTGCTCTGGATTTGCCTATAAGTGAGGAGAGCACGAGCATGAGCAGCATTGGAAGCACCCCTGTAACTGAAACTAGGAGGAGCAGGCGCCATGCTGAGGCCACAGGCCAGCAAGACAGTGAGCCGGTTGAACAACCTACTAGTGTTACTGGGAAGCGAGCAAGGAAATAACTTTCACAGTTCATGGTGAACTTAACCAGAACTGAGAGCATTGCAGTTAAATGCTTTTTGTTGCACTTTTGTGCATTAAAACAAAAACCTCATTACAAAATTAAACTAGTGTTGTAACATACTACGTCTGTCTTTGTCTCCTTACTTACTTAAAAATAGTTGCATGTGACCTCTTCCCGTCTGTGTCTGCCATCAGTTGATGTTGGTCCTCCAGATGTGTGTGGTTCAGGGACTGCTTCCTCTTCGTCATGGTCCTCATAATCTGAGATTTCCACTTCTGTGCCCTTCTTGACCGCCAGGTTGTGCAGCATTGCACAGGCTGCAATCATTTTGCAGCAGGTGATTGGTGTGTATTGGCGGGCCCCTCCACTTTTATGGAGACAGCGAAACCTGCTCTTCCACATGCCAAAGGTGCGCTACACAATGTTTCTAGTTGTTTTGTGTGCCCTGTTGTATCTCCTCTGACTTGGTGTTGTTGGGTTGAGGTAGGGTGTGAGGATGAAGGACCGGAGGGCATATGCACTGTCCCCTATTAGTAATAAGAAATTGACATTCATCACATGCTCACACACATCCACCAGTAATACGATTCAGGTGAATTCCACACAGTGTCTCACCTAGCAAGTATCCTTCGCCAAATTCCCCCGCAGTCAGGCATTCATAGATTCCACTGTTTTGGAAGATGTAGGAGTCGTGGGTGCTCCCTGGGAATTTGGCTACTATCTCAGTGATCACGTATTTTGCATCACAGATCACCTGTACATTTATGGTGTGGGTGGATTTACGGCTCTGATAAATGTACTCTGTGGCAGCAGGTGGGCATATTGGTATGTGGGTACCATCAATGCAGCCAATGATGTTAGGGAACTGCGCCATCTGATAGAAGTCTGTCTTCGTCCTTAGCAGTTCTGAATGCATAGCAGGGAAGCTAATGTACTGCTGCATACTCTGCAACATGGCATCAAGGATTTTTTTTAAAAAATGGGACAGACAGCTCTGGGACACCCCACCTACCGCAGCAACCACACTCTTGTAGCTTCCAGATGCAAGCAGGTGTAGGCTGCACAGCACCTGCACATGGGGTGGGATGGCATGCGCCCTTGGGGTAGGATGGTCCAATAGTGGGTGTAGGTCCCTGATGAGGTCTAGGATTGTTTGTGGGGCCAGCCTGTACCTCTGTAGGATCTCAGGCTCAGTGAGCTGGAATAGTGTGATTCTCTGCCTATACACCTGCTCCTCCCTCCTCCAGACCCTCTCTCCTTTTGCCTGGAGCCGTAACCGCCTCGCAATGACATAGAATGCCGCCATTCTGGTGTAAGTGGTGCATTGTGGGTCCTTTTTTATAGACTGCACCTGGTTACCACCTGCTTTCAATCCATGGTAAATACCGACTCTTAAATACTGAATTTCATGCAAATTCGGTATTTTAAAGGGGACCTACATCTCGAAATTCATTTTTACCATTTCTTATTTACCGATTCGGTAAATTTTCCGATTCGTAAAATTTACCGATTCAGTAAATATACCGAATCAGTAAACTTTCAGATTCGGAAACTTTTCCGATATCGTAAATTTACTGATTCGGTATATTTACCGATTCGGTAAGGTTACCGATTCGGAAACTTTACCAATTCGGAAACTTTACCGATTCAGCTACTTTTTGGTCCCCTACATCCCGAATGCACAATACCTGTCGGTAATGGCCGAAATTACCGAATTTCGGCCGTTACGGACCGGTATTGGGCCACCTACATCTGGCCCCAAGTGCTGCCGCATTACTGATGCAATACAGACGCATTTTAAAGGCGGGTTCTTCTGTCCACAGCACAAGCGGCGCTGTCAGTTCAGGAGAAACTTTTTGTTGCTGGCAGCAGTAATGGAAGGGATTGCAGCTCCTATCGCGGTGAAAAAAAATCTGAACTAATTAAAGTCGCTGACACCACACCTGAGCAGCTGAGAGTGAACCTGGCCGCAGAGTCAGCCTGCCCAGAGTACACCAGCAGCCCTCAGAATCAATGATGCCTGGCGGCGTTGCGGTGTTGCTGCCAGGAGAATCCAAGTGAGTCAGTCGTTGTGGACTGCAGCTACCAGCAGGCGCTATATCGGATTTGCCGCTCGCTGAAAAGAAGTAGTGCCTGGAGTGAGTTTTGTACTCTAATGCTTATGCTGGTATTAATGCTTTGGTCACAGTCCAGTCCGTTGCACTGCACTAACTCAGTCAGTCAGTCAGTCAAAACCACTTTATTCGGTTAATAAAAACCATAAAAGTACCATACATCTATCACAATACATCACACAGTAAAACATCAAAATTCCAAGTTATCAATGAATATAGGGGCGACCTAAAAAGAAAAAGATAATATAAAACCAACATTCATTAATCACGTAAAAATCCAAACTGCCATTAGAACCTACATAGCAGTAAATCATCACAGTGCACTAACTCATTTTTGGGTTGGTGAACCGCTGCCCACTGTGGTGCACACTGCTGGTCCAACAACTGAACTTTTACTTTCTTGCAGCTCCAGCAAGAACGTCTGCCTCACTTCAGCAGAGCTGCCCTGTACTATCTGTGTGGTATGCTGGCTGAGCCGTGCGGCTGGTGTGATTACCAGATCAGCTCGTTAAAATACTTTTTTTTAGGGTTAGTTAGAAAGTTGAAAGTAAAGTTTAAATTAGTGTAGTGTTTTTTAAATAATACAGCCAGGCCTGGCTGTGACCAATGTGTGCCTCAGTCTCACTCTCCTGAGCTGAGTCAGACCGTTGACTCTATTTAATTAAATATATGCAACTGAGGAGAGTTCCGTGTTTGGGTCCTATCACACTGTGTTTGGGAGGCTCCAGTCTGCCGGGCCTGGGTCCCACGTGGGACATAGAGCAGACTGGAGACCAAACTGATACTCTACCGCATGCTATTAATTGATTGATTGCCAGAGTCAGAGGGGCTAGTCAGGTTAGGCTGGATGAGGCAGGATGACCTGTTGATTGTTTTTCTGCCTCAACCTGTGCCCCTGCCCGGGCCACTGGAATTGTTGCTTTCTCCAGGCAACACTAGAAAGAACTCTTCACCACACAACCACGATTAATCTTGCACCTTCCACGAGCTTTGTTTGCATTATATTCTGCACCTATATAGTGTTAAAATAATCAAGGTAGTAGCTAGTCCAATCGTAGTGGCAGATTTAGAAGACATTGTTTTCTCTTGAGTGTTATTTTTAAAATCCAGCTATTATCAACCCTTACCGAACAATGAAAAAATACACGTTTTAGAGAAAGCAACTAGAACACTTGATATTCTGCACTACCTTCATGCTGCGACAAAATAACCATTTGTGCATCTTCTGTGCAAAAGGGCTCGTTCGGAAAAGTGTGCTGCTGGACTCGAAACGGATGTGTAAGTCATCTTTTCCAAGACCAGACTGACATGAACAGTAAGAACACCATACCCATCATAGAAGGAACAGACTGCCAAATGAACAGCAAACACATCCCTAAATATTTAACAGAAGTTTCCAAATATGCTCAATTTGATAGTTAGAACCTGCTAAGTAGCAGTTTAAGTTTAATTATACACCAACTGTTGATACAAAATCATATATTGTTTCCCACAGTTTTGAAAGGGCTCAATACTGAGGTGACCACAAAGTGTCATAAATAAAAACATTCTTTCTTTCAATATCTGCAAAATCAGTATAATATAATGTCCAACAGTATCTAGGAGCTCGTTTTACTACTTTGTGATAGTGCAATTTGTATTTATCTGCACTACCACGTGTTTACAGCAGAACACCTCTGGATTTTGCGCTGGCGCCTCTCAGCATTCTTTTTTACCTTATTGCATTAGCAACCAGTAACGCCTGAGACTGAGTGACGGCGTAATCTCCTAGTTGCGCTTGTCATGATATAAAATTTGCTTTTTAGGCTAGCACAGGTCATGAATGATCAGATCAATGAGATCATCTTCTGAGCAGCTGCAGTGCCTGCCCTCAGTTACTGAGAACTGAGGTCCTGCAGTCTGTCTCTGGTTATTGACCTCCTGTAGTAATAAATCTCTACCAATTATTAAGTTCCACCGTTAAGTTTATTGTCATGAATATTACAGGTGCTTCCAGCTTGGCGGCAGCAGCTTAATCCCAACATTCTAACCCACACTCCAGGATGTAGCGCGGTTCATACCAAGAGGTCAGGGAGGGGAGGGGTGGACGGGGAGAGAGAGAGAGAGAGAGAGAGATTACAACACACCTCCCTCCCTTAGAAAAGATGGAGAGAGAATGTGCATTGAGAAGATGCGCAGGGAAGGCTGGGATGGGGGGAAAATGCGTATATAGTCCCAAAGCAAGTTCTGTATCAATAGGGTGGGTAGCCCTGTTCTCGTATACATTTGCAGAGATATGGTAAGACTCTAAAAAACATTAATAAAGAAATAGGAAAAGTTAACAGGTTGCATTTCCTATGTTAATCAACTGTAACTGTCAAGTAAATATGAAATAGTTACGGGGTAGCATTTCCAGCGTTAAGCAACTGTAAAAGTCTGGTGCCTTTAAAATTCAGAACAGGAGTAAGAAGGCTATGTGGTTACTTTGTCAAACATTAGGCAACTGGAACAGTCTGGAACCAACCGGGAGTGCCACTCATGACGATAGATGAAGCTAATCAATGTATGCATTTTGTAACACTACGGGCATCCCCATGTTGGTGAAAACAAGGCATCACCACCTTTTCCCATTTAGCTCTCCCATGTCCAAGCTTACTACTCCGTCTATTTCTCCCTGGGATTCCGAACTCCTACTGCTGGAATTACTATCCCTTACCGGAAGATTTAGCATGACTGTACAATCCTTTTCTCTGGGCAGTAGCTTGTGCCAGGACGCACCCCTAAGGCTACCACTGATGAAACCTACTTCCGTTTCGATGTACTTATCAATACCGGGACTGGGCCTTCTTCTGCTCCCACTACCTTGGTCATGACTATTATTGCCATCTTTGTCGCATTTAGTTTTAGACGGCCCCCGATCATTTGCATGAGTCTCCTCAGGCTTGAGTGTGTCCTCCTGTTCCCTCTTGGGTTTGCCATACACGAAATCATACGTGTCTTCTGAGCCCTTGCACTTCGGCTTCTTCCACATACCATATACTGGACCCCTCTTCCCTTCCTTAACTTTTAGTGGGGATCCTTTTAGGTCTCTCGGCTTTATGTTGCACTCCCTTTCCGTCATTCCATACTCGATCCCTTGTATGTATTCATTTTTTATTTCTCCTTTAGGCTCGATGTATCTTGCATCTCTCACTCTTTCTAGATCACAATTGTCCATATGCTCCTCTGACCACTTGGGTTGGAACCCATCCGGCTTCATTCTGTGCTGCATCACTTTGCAAACGGACTGGTCGGTTTTATTCATCTGCCATCCTCTTTCTTTGGTTGTGGTATCTACACTCACCACCAGTCTTCCCGATTTTCCACCCGTCTTCACTTTTAGTTTACTACTGTCCATTCTGTCTGGTTTCTTACGTATTTCTCTTTCCTCCACCTGGCTTTGATATGTGTCTTTTTTCTCGTTGTGTTCATCCCTAATGGCTTCACTTCCCCACTTCTTTTCCTTTGCAGTATTTTCAAATGCTGCCGTAATCTTAGGTGGTTGCATGCGAACGTTAACAGTTTCTCCTCTGGTATTTTGTTTGCTTTGATACCCTGCTAGCTCATTCCTGTGTCCTTTTATTCTTTTTTCCCCTGAAATCCTCAACTTCTGTTGATCTCTCCACCCTAGCGTGTTGATACTACATCTCGTTATGTATATAGTACTCCTCGTATTGTTTTCTTTATAAACTACCTCCATGACTTTGTATCCAATAATCTGTATATCCTCCCCTGCATATGTTTTCAGGACTGTGTTGGCCTCTTTTAGTTCACTGCCATATTTTTTTGCAAATTTTCTGTCCCACTCTTTTTTGCTTACCATGCTATGTCTCGAACCAGTGTCAGTAATCATTTCTGTCTCAACTTCTTCTATTAAAACAGTGCATCTCAGAGCTACCTTGCTGGCACTGATATCCTCTTTGCCCGCCATTCTTTCCTTGAAACTGTCATCCATATGTGCCATTCCACTAGTGGCTAGTATATAATATTCGTCCCACACGTTCAGAATATTTTCATACATGTTTCTGTCCGTACCTGACATGAAAACCTTCTCCATGTTGTGATACATTTTCCTTCCACCTTTACCTAAGCTGTGGAGTAGAATTTCCGCTTTAGCTTCCGGTGACAAGGATGCTACTTCTTCTTCCAAAACGGACAAATAGTTTTCAAAATACACTTTCCACTCCCTCCACTCTGCAATGTTTTTATTAACCTCCTCCATGAACGGCTCAGGTGGAGGGAGATTGTACCTTTGGCCCCACTCCATGTTGGGTGTGCTGCAATACCTCTTCTCTTCCACGGAATGTGCCACCACTTCACAAATGCAGCACTACAGTACCCACACTGATCACTACTGAGCACTGTTATCTTTTGGCCACGTTGCCCCAGGGGTCCTTAAGGATATCATGCACTTGCGTTAGATCACAATGAATATTACAGAAGAGCTTCCAGGAGGACTGCTCAGGTGACCCTTCCGCAAAATGGCAAGGAACAAATAAACTCTGACTGGATACCGAAGTGGGATGGTCAGGTTATGGGCACTTAAACACAGAAGGGTGAATCTTGATGGCAAATACTGGACTGTTTTGACTGTGTGCGTATTGAACAGAGGCTTGAGAAAAGAAAAGAAACGTGACTGTAATTCACACTGCCTCGCTACGAGATACTCGCAGGGTGCTGGGTACTTCTCACACTTGCCCACTGCAAACCCCACGTTCCTTAGAAGATTTTCTTAAATTATCGTTGCACAACCTGAGTCCTGGTGCTTTAATAAATCAACCGCCTGTTCTTAAGGCGAACGCCTCCAAACGTCGTCGTATCCTTAACGCTCTCCACCTTCGCACCAAACTGCCCCGTCAGACATGCGACTTTTAATGACACACACACCTCCTTAGAATAGAACCAATACCCCTTTAACAACTGAGGACTGGTCGGAAGCTAGGTGCCCGGCACGACACCCGAAATTCAATTCCTACTCCTTGACAGATTTTCCCTGTTGCAGATGCACTAGGATACAGAGACAGGGATCCTGCGTCTGAACTCTAATGGGGTGCTACTACTGATAGGTGGTCACTCATTATATCACCTCACCTCCTTTGCTCCCATAATATTAATTTCCTATTATTTGTTTAACTTCAATGAATTCACCTCGGGGAGACGACCCCCACTGTCCCTTGTACAGTTTTCCTTTTCTCTCCTCCTCAATAATCACTGACGGTTACATCCCTCAAGGTATTGCCCAAGTTAATTTTCGATCACTGGAACCCAAGCTCGCTAAACTTTATGTTCCTGAAATGCTTTCTCAATGCAGCTACCATACACTGCCACTGTGCAACTTCATACGTTTTCCACACCGTACCTTCCGTTGAACGCTCCTCCTAGCGTTTCTGTGGCTCCCTGCAATTAGGTAGTACGGCTGAGGTTACTCCTCTTCACCACTCAATGAAATGTTTTCTCAATGCAGCTACCATACACTGCCACTGTGCAACTTCATACGTTTTCCACACCGTACCTTCCGTTGAACGCTCCTCCTAGCGTTTCGGTGGCTCCCTGCAATTAGGTAGTACGGCTGAGGTTACTCCTCTTCACCACTCAATGAAATGTTTTCTTAATGCTGCTACCATACACTGCCACTGTGCAACTTCATACGTTTTCCACACCGTACCCTCCATTGAACGCTCCTCCTAGCGTTTCGGTGGCTCCCTGCAATTAGGTAGTACGGCTGAGGTTACTCCTCTTCACCACTCAATGAAATATCTTCTTAATGCAGCTACCATTCACTGCCCCAGCACAGCTTCATTCGTTTTCCACACCGTACATTTCTTCGAACGCTCCTCCTAGCGTTTCAAATACTCCATGCAAATATGCAGTACAGCTGAGGTTAATCTTCCTCCACTTAATATAAAATTATTTCTCATTCACTGAGGCCGATAATTGCTCACCTCTATGCTTCTGAGATTATGGGTTAACCACTCCCAAATGCTGTCCTTCACTCACGACTCGCAGTCTTGGCGCTCACCTCACGGCCGTTTCTTTCACATGGACTGCGTTCCTTTCTCCACTCCTTTATCCTCACGCAGCTTCCATGGCTCCCCTCACAGACCTGTGCGACTCGCTCGGGAACCACATGGAGTGCCTTCCGTTCCAACCGCCCTCTCCACACCACAGCGGAAGAGCGCAAATTACGAGATCCTCCTTCCAAAACGCGTCCCCTGAAACGGAGCTTCCCGTCGACAGCTCTGCGCTAGGTCTGGGCCAGACCTGCTCCGTCTTCTCACCCAAAGACTTTTCGCTTTTCACCACCGGCTGGATGTCCTCACTAACCACGGAGGGGACTCAGCATGGTGTCAAGTAACATCTCCTCACCCAGAACGGACAACCACCGCCAGGAGTCCTCCGCTTTCCTTTTCCTTTATTCCCTCCTACCTTCACACATGAGGGGTTAGGCAAACGAAGTCCTCCTTCTACTGCCCCTTTTCAGGGCCGGAACTTCCCGTCGACGACTCTGCGCAAGATCGGAACAAGACCTGCTCCGTCTTCTCCTCACTAGAGTTCCCTGCTTCTCGCCCACAGCATAACAGTCCTCACAAACCACGGAGGGGACTGAGCCTGGTGCCGATGAACGTCTCTTCACAGCCTGGATCAGAGCGCTGCTGCCTTGAGTCATACGCTTCACCTCAACATCGACGGTTTAACTCCTTGTCTCCGCTCTCAACCGGCCTCGAGGTAGACCGAATTATTCTTCTTCATAAACTGGGTGAGACTTCCTTGTTGCTTTGCTCCGCTCAAGCGTCAAATATATCCAGGGGAAAACACCACACTGACCCTGGCTCAGTATCCCGTCCTCGTCGCCATAAATGTAGTAATAAATCTCTACCAATTATTAAGTTCCACCGTTAAGTTTATTGTCATGAATATTACAGGTGCTTCCAGCTTGGCGGCAGCAGCTTAATCCCAACATTCTAACCCACACTCCAGGATGTAGCGCGGTTCATACCAAGAGGTCAGGGAGGGGAGGGGTGGACGGGGAGAGAGAGAGAGAGAGAGAGAGATTACAACACCTCCCTTCTGTTTCTGGTGCTCCGCAGCAGTTTTAAGATCTTCTTAGAGATTCTCGCTGCTCAAATGGGTGTAATTTCTGATATTTATATGTTTCCCTCGTCTACAGTGCTTGATTTGCTTATCATAATTACACTAACATTATGAAAATGTCACACATAGCAATCTGAAAAAATGTTTTTAGTATGTGTTCCTCATTGAATGCAGCTATTTATTCCCCCAAACCAATAAATATACTTTTTGAAAAGAATACTTCCCCCCCTGTCCCTCTTCCGGTTTGTAAACGTTGCTTTTTAAAGTGCTTTGTCTGCATTTACCCTCTGTACATTCAAACGTGCCATAGTACATATCGTGAGAAATTAGACCATGCCTTTCACTTTATATTAATGATTCTCTCTTTTAACTATGTAGAAGGAAAATCATCTTCTTAAATTGTTCAAGGACACATTCCTTTTTTATACTAATCAGTAAATTAAGTGATTTGGCCAGGATCACAGTGTGCTGATCCGGCGGTAAGACTCAAACCTTGACAGCTCCATCCAGAACACCACCTTATTTCCCCCTAGTGCACTACACTACACAACACATACATCCAGTCCACACCACAAAATTCCACATCATGCCACAAAATTCAACATCACACCACATAATCAACCTCCACTACATACCACTCCACATCACAAAATACCATTCTGTATATTTTGCCCTCCATAACACACAAACCCACTCCACATAATTCCTGTACACTCAAAACCACATAATACTATCCACATAATTCCACAGCACACCATGCCTCATAATTCCACGCTATACAATCCCACATCTAACTAGTCCAATCCAACCCACAAAATTCCAATGCACACCATAACACATAATAAATAACATTGCCATTTACAATGCCTATGGCTCTAACTAAGAAGAATGGGAGAGCTATTGAATTTCCAATGCTTGTTTTAGTCAGTTACCAACCTTTCCCACAATCCAGCGCAGCAACCAAAGTAGCTGCTCTGCACTGTGTGAAAGGAAGAGAACAGAATAGCACTATATCTTGTAAGGTAAGGCACTGTTTTCCTCGCTCCCTGTGCTGGCTCACGCTTTAGGATGCCTTTCAGCACTGTAAACATCCTTGCAGCAAATTGCAAGGGTATGTATTTTCTGTTGAGCAAAGGTTTGCACTAAATGGGCAACCTTCCATTACCAAAAGTATGCTTTATTACTTTTCTCACTTTCTATGTGTGCAGTACAGTGTAGCATACATGCAAAGTTGGAAAATGCAGAGGTTTGAAAACGTTCTCCACAGTTGCTCTTGCCTCAAGTTTGTGCAGATTTCTGGCACAAGTACATGTCCGCCAATGCTAATAGATAGGGTTCTGCATCAAACCCCATAGGCCATTGCAGGGGAACACCAATATACCACCCATGGCATGTCCGCTTGCTGCAAGTAGCACAAAGTAGCTCATTGTGCGTACTTTGCATTACGTTGCCCAAATCCTGCTCTGCATTGGAAAATAAATACCACCACAGTACTTTGCACTCTGCTTGTCTTTGCACTCTGCTTGTTTTACAAAAGTTATGTAAACCTGATGCATAGTGTTAGTAAATCTGGACCGTAGTTTTGTTAAGTTATGATTAGAGAACTGGCTCTGATGATGACAGAACTGTTCAGGCAAATCTGGGAAAAAAGCAAGCTCTTCAAATAACTCTGCGGTTATTTGAGCTCAGAAGTTGTGGACAAATCAGCTTGCATAGAAAAAACAACATTTGATCATAAAGTTCAAATTCCAAGTTGTAATAATTACTAGATTATTTAGCTGCCTTGTTGCCAATCACGGGATAATTATAACAAACTCACTTAATTTACACAGTAACAGGTGCATTCAGTCTGGATTCATGGTGGAGATGGGTTCATTGTGAATGACTTTCAGCCATATAGTGTAAGTGAGTACTCGATATCAACCTCTTTATATCAATCTTTGATTTACACAAGTTATTCTAATGAATTTCTAATGCCATGACTGACTTTCATGTTGTTTTGAAACCTTTCTCAGAATGAATCATTATCAAGTGCTCCAACACGCCAATCTAACTCATTTTGGTTTTGAAATCCTTTCTTGTGCTTAGTACTCGTCCAGAATTCATTAGATTCAGAAGGACCCTAAAATGCTAAGTAAGGAAACTCAGTTGCACAACTCTTCAACCTGCAGTTAATTCTCTATCACTTTTTATACTTTATTCCATCAAATCAATTAACTAGGTGCCTCCTCCGCATAGTAATGAAAAATTTCCTAGCTATCGTAACGGACAGTTTAAATTCTATTAAGGACTCGGAGGGGAGGATTGTGCTTTCTTTTTCTTCATTTTATTAACAACAGTCATCAATATCCAGTAGGCGAATGCCCAGGAGCTTCCGGGCGTGGTGCATTCGCCTACTGGATATCGAGGCTTCACCCCTCGCCAAAGCGGACCGACCGGGACAACGTTCCCGCACACTGTTCCCTGCCACAATTATTTCAATCCCGGCATCGTCCCGCACCATTGCAGACTTACCGGGATTACTTTCCTGCCGAACGTCCTGTGCTTTTTGAGTTTTCTAATTTCCTGTCAGAATTACCCTGACGCTGATTCTTCCTCCCACTGGAAAGGACTTTTGACGTCTCTCTGGTCCTCTGAAGACCCTTCTGGTGTAGTGTAGTTCCTATATTCCCAATAGGCTCTGCGCATTGGAATAATATATTCAGCAGTGAAGACGTAGGACTGAGGTTATCTAGGTCTCTACTGACTATATTAGACTTAAGGTTTGCCAGCTAGCTCAGAGGTCACTAGAAACTTTCTCGAATAAACGAGGAGGAGTTTTAACCTCCCTGGATAGACAAGAAGGGATTAGCTTCTGACAATCGTACAACATGACAACTTTGCTCTCCCTGAAAAAGAGTGTATCTCTAGAGTCGTGTGAAAACAATAGACAGCTATTTCACTCAGCCAAATGTGCGTACTTAGTTTCACCAGAATGCAGAGAAAAGAGAGACGGGCGTTTTCAATAAAAGGTGTTATTTATTGAGCAGTCTTCTTCCTCATACAAGAGAAATGAATTGCCACAATTGTAATGCTCATGGTAAAGTAAAGTGCGTACAGTAAAAGGAGGATTATAAAATAATACTGTAAAAGCATTGATATGGTTTCTTAGCCATATGATACTTTAAAATAGATAAAATATATACATACTTATATACATTGACTAATCATACTCAACTGGTGCTTCTAAATACGCCTACCCCGGTGTACCTGACCTAAGCCTAATACGTGGGAAGGAGTAAGTAAGTAGCAGTTTAAGTTAAGTTTGTTTTGCCAAGAATCTGACTCAAGAATTCTCTGTAAGGATTTAGTCAGTTCCGTACCTGGGTATTAGAAAGCAGGAGGTCTGGTATCTCTCTCTCAGGACTCGATATCCCAGCAACCCGCAAGGGTAGGCAGGAAACGCCGGAGCTGGATTTCTCGGCAGGAGAAAAGACAGCGTCTTTCTCAGCACGTCAAGGAGGAGGGGCAGCGTCCGTGGGCTCTCGCATCAGCTGGGCTCCCTGGCAAGTAGGGTGCTGCTCTGCTCCAGAATCACCACCGTGAGTTTGCTTAAGGCAACGTTGGTATATTTATACCTGAAAGGTGCCTGGGTTTGACGTAAGGTTGGACATAAGACGTCAATAAAGATGTCACTAAAAACTGGCCGTTCTTACAGTGCTTTACAGGAGTTCTAGGACGAAATCAAAACAATAGCAAGAGGGATTTCCCAGGTTGCTGGAGGCTTGGTTTTGTTTAGAGAACTCGGTGTGCTTTACTAGGGGGCCGGAAAAGTAGCCTTGCTGAATGTGACAGCATGTGCTACGACTGAATTATGGATATGATTATTATGCCGTTGTATGGATATTGTTGATTATAGCCGGACAAGGGCATAAAATAGGAATATCGATTCAGGTTTCCTAGATAAAACACTACACCCACTCCACGAATTAATGTCCATCATTACTAAAAACTAAGCAATAGTAAACATAAAGGTGCATGTGTATACCAACCCACCCCAAAATACATTTTTGCCTTTGAAATGGTGTATGCGAAATACATGAAAATGGTTATAGGTACTGTACGTTTTTCAAGCAGTGTAATCATTCATTAAAAAGGATGCATATATATATATCGGCATGAATGATTTGCGAAATTTACACATGAAATGGCTCTTAATACAGAAAAAAGGGTCGAGACCATTCCATCACATATAAATACAGTTGCTGTAAATGTGCTAGAGGCTGACGTGATATTTTGTCTTTAGAGTTCCTAAAATAGAAGCTCTGTTCTCTAAGAATAGTTCTACTTCAAGCAGAGTACATGTGCCAAGAAAAAAGTGAATATTTTGGAATCGGGAAGAAAAAAAAATAATTTCGCTTTCAGGAGAGAGAGAAAAAATATATAGTTCCAAATATGTTCAGTAGCTTTTGTTTTTCAAAGCCGAAGGCCGAATTCAGAGTTCAGGGAACGCTGTGTACTAGTTTGCTTAAAAGGTATTCTTTTTGTTCGGGGGAAAACATCATTTCAGACAGACTTGCAAAAAAGTTGTCTACGGCTTCAGGTGAAAGTTCCACCAAGTTAGAAAATGCCGCAATGGTGCAGTCGTGAGCATGATTGCTATCATAGATGACAGGATCAGCAGTGCTCACAGAAGGTCGTACCTGGGTGATGTTGCTCTCATCTCGTACTTCACTCCCCTTTAATCGCAGTGGTGAAGTCTCAACGAATGCCGTCATCAGGATTGGTAACCGCTGGGGACAACACGATGCATGAGCCGTTACAGGACTTAGCAAAGTATCTGTATCCAATGGTACTGCTGATTGTAGTGTAAGACAGACGTCCAACACGCATTCTTCTCCGCATAGCATACATCGAAGCACAGGTAAGATACAATTCTGCCAGATGGGTCTGAATGAAAGAAACCAGGTCATATTCAGATCTCTTAGCCGGGCTAATCCAAGGACTTTAGTTATGCGGTCCCGATAGCGTATAGCTAGGATCGTTTCTTCCATTGTTGCAGGAGTCTTGTCTGCGTTTTGGCTTGCCATAACGAAGCAGGAGAATCAAAAATAAAATGCTTGCTACGAGTCCCAACAGGAGTGGTAGGCCACCAAAGACAGAATGTACAAAATTAGGAAAAATGCCCAGAACTGTTGTGAAGGGTGTTAACAGTCCCGAAAAAATTGTCTTAAATACATGCGGGATACCGCCAGTATCGGACATATTTAGGATTTGGCTTAACATTTCTGCGAAATGTAGGGGGAAATTTGCTGATAAAAGGCTATGTATCTCTGCCGTTGTCCTTGCGACTTGCAGATCATACGTTTCTTTTGATGACGTCAAGGGCACAGTTGTCTGCAAAAATACAGACTTTATTCTGCTTAAAGTATCAATTCGAATAGAAGAGATATTCAAAAATGGCCAAACATTTTCCTCCCTGTCTGGAGTGCTGTTTGGAAACAATACTTGCATACAGCAAGTGACCATGGAACTAACGCTAACTAGATAAGCTTTTCCTGGCACCATGCCACAACATCTGTGGTCCACTATTAGAATATAGCTCCCGTCAGAAAGCCGTCTAAAGAATGGCTCTATTCGAGTTGCAGGTGTGCCATGCTGGTGACATGAAAGGTTATTTGAAGTCCCCTTACAGGCCCCATGCAAGTTAATACCTTGACACAGAAGTATACCACTTAGTGACCGTTTACAATTATTACCACTAAAAGATACATTCTGTTCCTTTTCACTATAACATGTGTGTGTGTAAGGCAATTTCCATGATGACTTAATGTATCCTTTACCCAACCTTTCATACTGGCCTGCTGGTATATATTCTTGACAGAATTTAAATTTGAAAGTTGTTATCGGAATAGTTATTATTCCGTGTATTATCCATTCAATGACAGGTCGTTCTGACATTGTCAATGGTAATCTCTCAAGTTTTTCAATGCTCAGAATTGTATATTCTGCTCCTTTCTGTGCCAAGCTGATTTGTGTATCAGTAAGGTTAAAGATAGAGAATAATGACGTTGTGTTGATTAAACGCCAAGGCACGTAGCCTGAACGCAGATTTTGTAACGTCCAGCCAAGCTGTACAATAGAACGTAATTGGGACTGACCGTGTTGTAACATTAACAAGTCTTGTTCTATTATATCTATAGCAGATGATACAATACTGTCCAGTGAATATAGTCTGGAAGACAGAGTCATTAACCCATTGTCCACAACAGAAAGTGATTTTTCCAAATTAATACGGTCAATTTCCCGTATTTTTTTTGCTGTTTCAATTTGCATTATTTTCCAAGCTTCGTTGTAAGCTGCATATATACTGGCCGCTATGAAACGTTTTTGACACTGTTTGCGTGGTCCCATTATGAAATCAGCAAACAAATAGGTCAGGAGAGCACAATCCTATGAAGTAGCTGTGTACAAACTGATATAATATACAGTCCGAGTAACATGTAGCTGTGAATAGGGTCAAAAACTTCTCAGGCGTAATAAGACGATAGGAAGAATAAAGTTCAAGTTTTGGATCTTCTTATTCTTTATTAATTATCAACGTGATTCTCAAGATCATAAAACAACAGCCGACACGTGTTTCGTCTGTACTCAGAGTAAGTACAAGGACTTTTTCAAGGCAAAATAGAGTAGCGTGATTCGACGCAGATAGTGTCAGTCAGTCTGAAAGGCACAATATATTACAAGATCCAGCAGAAGACCGAAACGAACCCCAGTCCACAGTCTCCGTATGCGTGGACCGAATAGTTGAACAGCAAGGTAGGTACCGGAATGGGGTTAATCTCACAAGGTTTCTAGTGCATAACAACGTAGAAATGTCCATACAGTACAACCATACACAGTATCACAGTAAATGGTGAAGGGAGCAAATAAAGTATTTCCCTGACCAGACAATGAAATAACAGCTGGTCACAAGTATTGTCAATAGTGGAAACTTTGCTGCCCCACACGTCCTGAATTAAGTCATTATAAAAAACCACATCTGATAATGGTTGCTCCGGACCGGGGTGGTCGTATCTCTCGAAATTAAATTAGTAACACCGGCGTGCTATACGATCACTTGTGAGCTGGATCAGACGTTTTGAAGAAACAGGCACCACATAGTAATGGCACTTCATAAGCCATTATGAAATCACGCAAGTCAGCACCGTCTTTAAGTAAAGTCAAGTGTTGCTTAATTTCTGCCGGTGTGGATTTCTGTAGCCATTTGAGGCAGAGTTTTCCTACACTGTATGTAGTGACTATCCCTGGATGTTGTCTCTGGGAGTATCTAGGGTCTGGCCTGGTCAATTTGAACCCCTGTATTTTGTTCAGGAATCTATCTTGACAGTTATTTGTGTCTGTGGGCCAGATCAACCATTTTTTCCAATCAGGATGTGTTTTGGTTAAAAATATGGGATACGTCTATCTCAACATATGTAGTGCTATTATTGTCAGGTGTTGGCTTTGGAATAGACGGTTTGTTTAAGTCTTTAATTTTGGCTAGGCCAAGACAGGTTGTCTGTTGAATGGTATCATTCAAGAAAATAATTTGTTCTGGGATCATGAAGGCTCTAAATAATGATTCTATACCTTGGACCTGCCAATCTTTGGTAGCCCAGATGGTTTTTGTTTCAATATCGTTTTTCCAAAAATCAAAACCAAATGTAGTCATTTTTTCATAAAATGCTTCCGAATAGATTAATTTAGTGTTTGTCAGCATTGTTTTCATTCCTGTCTTATTTAACATTTTGAAATAAAAGGTTACTGCTCCACTTGTATAAACCCTGAGATGTATGGGAATTTCTCATAAAATGTTTTTGAACTACCTTTTGGTGGAGTTGCACAATGTTCCCATTGATTATAATTTAAAACATTTCTAGGTTGAGCAGATTTGTGCAAATAATGATGCGCATAGTGGTTGTAGCAGTACAATTCTTCATAATTAGATGAACCCTGCAAGTAATCATGTTCTGTAAATTTTGCTGACATTACTAAGTCTGGCATCATATCATTAATACTTTCAAAGTCCCAATCATCAGAGAATGTGCTTGGTTTTACAAAGTCACTCAATGATATTTTGAACTGGTGTGGATACTTCAAGAGCTCGACCGGGCCATAAATATCGTAATCTGTTTTGTCCCAAGCTACCCCACTGGGTATTGGATTGGCTATGATATTCATGGATGATAGTTTTCTCTTCTCGATGTGAGATGACTTGTGTGGCTTTAGGACCAAGTTGATGTTCTGACTTGTTGTGTCCATTGTACTATGTTTTCCCTCAATGAAATTTCCCAAACAAATAACCATGATGAGCCAAAGCAGGAGAAAAAGTACACCTAACACAATCCAAAATTCAATCCATGGAGAAATCAAATAAGTTTCTTTGAGTTCATGAAAGAGTTCTTTTACTTTGTCTTTAAAAGATTTTGTTGTTGGGGGCGTGGCTTGGTGCCCATGGGTGATGGCGGCGCCTGAGTGAGGCTTCGCCGCGGCTCTGGAAGACTTACTGCTCGGAGCTCCCGGCTTCCAGGTTGGAGATGCTGTTTGACCGTCGGAACTCTTTCGGAATGCTTCGCGACCCGTGAGATACTCCCGCATTCACCGGAGGTGACATAATCTGCCGAATGGTGACGGAGGACTCTCTTCATGGTCGCGGCCGCCATCTTAGGTGAGCTGATGTGCTGTATTCGCCTCTGGGAATGTGCGCATCTTTCACAGCATCCTCTTTTTGACGCATTATTTCCTTTCTGACGGAGGGTGCCGTCACCGGAACATTCCTACTGCTGCAGTGCCATTGGAGCCCCTTTGTAACTCCTCGGGCAGGTGCTTGTCCAGTGAATGTGAGCACTTCTATTTGAAACACGCCCGCCATCTTGTGGAACCTGACACGTTTTTTCTTCTTGCCGAATTTTGACTGTGCCTTTCACCTTCTCTAACTTTGGTGCGGTTTCTTCATTGCCTCACAATATGTGTCCCCTCACTGGCATAGCTTGTCCCTGGCTTCACTTAGACACTATATAAATGCGGCAGAATGACTGTCGCCCACGCATTAGCGCAGCGGCTCTCCAGTCCTTCAAGAAGCTCTCTTGCCTGATTTATTTGTTGACTTAAGCGTCTCTCCGTTGCATGGACATTGCGCTCACCCACAGTTGCTGTTTGCCTTGTACTCTATAGCCTGTTCATACTCCTGTGTTCTTCGCCTGTTTTCTTCAAACGCCTTCTCTTGTTCGCTATCTATCGGCCCTCAGACCTGAGATATCCTCCCTTTGCGATCTGTGCTGCAATTACAGACTCTCTACATTCACATTCCTGGTCCAAAGATTTCCTTTTTTCAACAGTTGAAATTCCTTAGACTCTCTTCACCATGTATGTGTCTGCCTCACATTGACTTTTGCTTCAACAGGCGCTGGTTTTCATCTTCATTGGCCTAAATGTTCCACTTCTTGATTGAAGTCGTGCCTGCTGCCACTGCTGTTCCTTGCTCGCATCACAATAAACTTTGATTGATTTCTCGGACTTGATAGTGTCTTATCCCATCGTCAGCAGGGCCTTCTTCTGTCTCCGGAAGTGTCCTCCAAAGTTCTCACGTCCCTTGGTGTCATTTTCTATTTTTATTGCGGTGCCTGAGTGCGTTGTGCAGTTGCGCACTTGTTTTTCTCCGGTTCCTTCTTTATGGGACGACTCAAATCTATGTCGCACCTACCCACTAAAACGCCAAGGAAGGTGGCCTTTGTGAAGAATTCTAAGCTATTCTCTGCTCTTTCTAAATTGGAGAACTCTCTCGCATCATCTGGCTCAGAAGCAACCATGGAGTCTTCTCAGCCAGCATCGGGGAAAGCCACTGTTAAGCGACTGAAAAAGGACCCCCCTTCACCACTTAAGCAGTCCACACCTGTCTCTATGGAACTTTTGCTTGAGGAAATAAGATCTTTTCGGCCTTTTTTAGAGGAAATCGGGACACTGCGCCCTTTCATGGAAGGAACCAATGCCAAGCTTCAGCTCCTCACAGATAATTGGTCACAAATCGAAACGAGAGTCTCCTCGGTTGAACAGGCTGTCACATCATTTCAGGAAACCCAAACAACAGTTTCTCACTTAACCTTGCAGGTGGGCACTTTACAGAAGCAGGTGGAGGAATTGGAAAACAGAAACAGGCGGAATAACCTTCGCATTTACGGCTTGGCGGAAAATCTTGAAGGCTCAGACCCGCCTGCCTTTTTCAAATCCTTCCTCCCCAATTTGCTTCACCTGCCAGAAGGTACGGCTCTTAACATCCAGTGTGCTCATCGTCTTGGTCGTTTACCTCCTTCCGTGTCCATGTCACAGCGACCAAGAGGCGTTATTCTCCAGTTTCTGGAGTATACTGACCTTTTGAAAGTTCTAACAGCTGCTAAGGCTATTCCCAAATTGGCTTGGTCTGGCTCTCCTTTATTCTTCGCTCAGGACTACGCCAAGGCAACTGCAAATCGTAGGAAGGCTTTCCTGGGCATGAGAGACGTTCTTCGCTCCATGGGTGCTCGTTATGGCCTGTATCATCCCTGCCTGTTCAAAGTCACCTACAACAACCGAACAACTACTTATGAAGACCCGGTGCGATTGCAGAGTTTCATCAACGCACATAAGACTTCCACCATGGACACCTCTGGACCTTCCTCCTCACGACCTGGCTGAGCTGGACTCCTGTTTGTCTTTATAATGTTCTCGTTTTTGGTCACAGCATTCCTCTTGTAGCGTTTTCACTTGTTTGACTGTTACTTCCCTTACGTTACATTGTTACTGTTTGCTCTATGGCTTTTGTCTTACCGACGTTTGTAACTTGTTCTTGTTTTCCCCTTTGGTCTCCACAGGAACCCTTCCCTGTCTGATGATATCTTCCTGGATCCCCGCCGGCCTCGCTTGTGTGCGTTTCCACACCTACGTGGTCCATCCCCCTCTGTTTTCTCCTCGTCTTCTCTTTTTGTAGGTATGTTTCCTCCTTGTTTTCTTCTCCTTTCTTGTTTTTGTTTTTTACCCCTCCCTCCATGTTCCCGTTTCCTTGCTTCCACTGCCATAATAACTTTTTATTTTCAGGTTGTAGTTCTTTTTATGCACTCTTGCTTTTTCATCTACTTCCTCTATAATTACCTTTACTTTTCACTTTCTTCTCTTTACCTGCATTTTCTCTTCTTCTCATTCCCTTTGTCCCTCCTTCTTGCATGTTCCTCCTTCCTTGCAAATTCCCTCTTTCTTTCTCTTTTCTCACTCTATAATGCTTCTTTGTTCCCTTTTTCTTCAATCTTCCTCATGGGTCCTTCTCCTTTTCTCTTGTATGCTTTTTACGTTCGCTGGTTTTTTCTTTTTCATTCTATCCTTCTCTCTCCTCTCCTATTTCTCATTATTTTTCTTCTTTCTCTCGATGTGCTCGCATTTACTGCTTTTTACTTAGGTTTCATTTCCAACAACTTTGTTGCCTTATTGTATAAGTCATGTCTTTGAATATAATTTCTTGGAATGTCAAGGGTATTAATTCCCCAATTAAGCGTCAACGCATTTTATCTCACTTAGCCAAGTTAAATGTTGATGTTGCTTTTCTTCAGGAAACTCACCTTTCTGATGTAGAATCTGCTAAGCTTAAAAGAGGTTGGGTGGGAGACGTTTTCTATTCACAGGGCGATGGTAAACGAAATGATGTTGCAATTCTTTGTCGCAGATCTCTTCCTTTCACAGTCATTTCCCAAGAATCTGATACTAATGGCAGATGGACACATGTTAGACTGTCACTTAGAGGTGTTCCAATCTCTCTTCTTAATGTTTATGGCCCCACCAATGGTAACCCCCTCTTTTGGGCTGAGTTTTCTCCACGCATCACCCAATTCATGGATGATAATTTTATTCTTGCCGGGGATTGTAATCAACCTCTTGATCCATTTTTAGACAGGAAGTCTGACGCCACCTATATCCCTAATAAATCACATAAACTCTTTACCCAAGCTATATCCCAACATAAGCTTGTTGATTCCTGGCGATTATGTAACCCAACTCTGCAGGAGTTTACTTTTTATTCATCATATCATCATTCCCAATCGCGGATTGACTACATTTTTGTTTCCCATGATCTTGCTCAAACGCTCACCACAGCAGAAATTGGTCGATTTTGCTATCGGATCACGCACCTGTAGTGGTTAGCCTAGAGGTGATCCCCAAAGTTGATGGACCTAGAAGATGGCGTTTTAATAATGCCCTCCTTCTAGACTCAAAGTTTTCCTCTTCCTTTACTGCCTTTTTTGATGAATTTTTTCTGTTTAATGATGTCCCGCCCATCTCCAAACACACTGTATGGGACGCTTTTAAAGCAGCTGCCCGTGACTTTATTATTAGTTATGTTGCAAAAAAACTTAAAACTGCTCGCCAATTTAATAAATCCCTCCTTCTTGACATTAAAAGATTGGAACACGCCTATTTTACGTCACATTCCACAGACAGTCTGACTGCTTTGGTTGCTGCTAAGCTTAAGTTCAACAAAAAATCTACTGAGGATGCTTCACTTTATCTACTTAAGTCAAGTGCTAAGTTTTATGGCGGTAGGAATAAGGCTGGAAAGATTCTTGCTAATTATTTGAAGGTTAAGCATAACAAAATAACAATTGACTCTGTTTATGACATCAATGCACACCTGCAACATAAGGATGCTGACATCCTTGCTGCCTTTTCCCGTTTCTACGAGACCTTATATACTGCTGATACTCAACCTTCCACTCAATCCTTTACACACTTCTTCTCAACTATTCAAATGCCTGCACAGTTCCCCCTCGATCTTTCTTCTTTGGAAACTGACATTTCACAGAAAGAATTGCTTACTGCACTCCAACAGCTTAAACTTAACAAAGCTCCTGGCCCTGACGGTTTTACTGTTGAGTTTTACCTTCATTTCTCCAAATTACTGATTCCAAAGCTCGATTCCCTTCTTTATTCTTTTACTGTCTCAGGTACTTCTTCAGGGACCTTTTCAGATGCACACATTTGTCTAATACCCAAACCAGGGAAAGATTTGCAATACTGCAAAAACTACAGGCCAATTTCCCTTGTTAACATTGACTATAAAATCTTTGCCAAATCATTAGCGATAAGGCTAGACCATTTGCTTCCTGACCTCTTAAGTGAAGAACAGGCTGGCTTTGTTAAGGAACGTTACATCACTGATAACACCAGAATTTTATTTAATATTTTATCAAAATCTTCCCATCTTCAACATTCCCTTGCGGCGATAGCCCTGGACGCTGAGAAGGCGTTTGACAGGGTCGAATGGCCTTATCTTTTCCATACTCTTGGATGGTTTGGATTCGGCCCTAAATTTATTTCCCTAATCTCATTATTATATTCTAACCCACGAGCTGCAGTTTGTGCCAATGGTCAAATATCCCCTTACTTTGACCTTGACAGAGGTGTCCGTCAAGGATGTCCCCTTTCCCCTTTTCTTTTTAATCTTGCTTTAGAACCCTTCTTATCCAAACTACGCCAAAACCCAGATATTCACGGCTTTCAGACCACGGAATCCTCTGTTAAGCTAGCTGCTTACGCGGATGATATCTTACTCTTTATCTCGAATCCTACTATCTCTATCCCTGCTTTTTTGGAGGAAGTACGGAATTATTCCTCTATTTCCGGTTATAGACTCAATAATGACAAGTGCGAGATCCTTCCTCTGACGAAATTCACCTTTAAACCTGATTTTAGCGCCTCCAATTTTACTTGGAGCCCTTCCCACATTAAATATTTAGGTTTGCACATTACCCCCTCCATCCCTGACACTGTTTCCCTCTGCCTTACTAAATGCATTCAAAAATTATCTGACCTCACTGCTAAGTGGCACCCTTTATACTTGTCTTGGGGGGGTCGCTTAGATACCATTAAGATGATGTTATCTCCCATTGTTCTATATACCCTCTCCAACCTCCCAATCTCTATCCCATCCAAATTTTTAAAGAAATTTAACTCAGTCTTGTTATCCTTTTTATGGCATAACAAAAAATCCAGAATGTCCCTGGCTAGACTCACTCGTCCTGCTTCCGAAGGGGGAGTTAATTTTCCGGATTTCCTAGCTTACCACAAGGCTTTTCTGTTACGTCAAGCCTCCTTTTGGTTACAAGACCCTGATTCCCCTTGCCCTTTGTGGACCAAGATTGAACGCCTCTTCCTCTCCCCTTTCTCTTTTGCTGAGTATATCTCTTTTTCCCGCAAACCCTCCTCAATTCCCACTACTATCCATAAATTCACTGTCAAACTCCTCTTGTCCTCTAACCCTTCCCCTCCTACGAACATTGTTGACTTCCTTTCATGTACCATCTGGCATAATAAACATCTTCTAATCCGAGGCAAACCCTTTTATTGGAAATCTTGGAGATCCAAGGGATTGCTTTGGATTTCGCAGTTATTCTCACGATCTACCTTTTTGCCCTTTCTTACCCTTTGTTCTACCTTTGACTTGCCCCTGTCCTTTGCTCCCAAATATCCTCTCCTTAAAGCAACGGTTATGGATACCTACACGAGACATTCCGGGGCGACCCCCTCTCATATTTCACCTAGCCCCACTCTCCAATTACACTCTGTTTTACGAACCCTTCCTAAAGCTTCTGTTGTCTACAAACACCTTTGTACATGCACACTCCCTAGACCTAAGTCCAGAGTAGAGGAACACTGGGAAAATGACCTCTTCACATCATGGCCAATTTCTCTGTGGGATAGGATTTGGACGAAAGTTCGTAAAACCTCCAGAGCAGCGTCCTTGACACAATCTATATTTTTCATATATAACCGATTGCTTCACACTCCCTCTACACTCCATAAACGATTCCCTACCACCCCGGATACATGCTGGTCTTGCTCTCTACCTAACGCCACTTTGTTTCACATGCTGTTCCTCTGCAAAAATGTGCATGCATTCTGGTTACAAGTATGGGCACAAATTAATGTTATTTTTTCTACCTGTATTCCCTTTTCTCCTGCGCATATCTTTCTGGGTAGTCTCTCTCCATGCTGGGATGAGACAGATCTCTTTGTTCGTATTGTTGACTTACTATTGGCTGTTGCTTTTCAACAAATTACTGTTAATTGGAAGTCTTCTTCCAATATTTCATTCAAGGCATGGTGGTATAATGTTTGTCACAATCATAGACTTGATAATGCTTTTGTTTTTCCTGCCCAGTTGGCAGTTAAACGTGCAGATTTATGGCTCCCTGTTACAATGTATTTAGATAAGTGTACAACTCATTCTTTTTGCCTACGACCTGCACAACAGGAAGTTCCCAAGCCTCCATGATACCCTTCCCTCATTCCCCTTTCTTTGTTACTGTATTTACTGCATAACTTTTAGTGCATTTACCTTTATTGTATCATTATCATACCCTTTCTTCTTTCTTTCTCGCACCCATGATGAGTTTATCAATTATCATAGTTTTGTTAATTTTCACATTGTAATCTGTTTATTCTCCCTCTATACCATGCTTAATAAACTTTTATTGAACTTAAAAAGATTTTGTTGTTGGCTGTTCCTCAGGCTCCCTTGGATCCTCAGAAAAGTCATCGAAATTGATGAAGTAGCCAGATGCAGTTCTGTCAATTGTTGGAATCGCTTCCGGATTTTTATTAGCTTTTGGAATTTTCTTTGTTTCATTAGCATAGTCTGTGGCTACATCATTGTAGACAGGTGTTTCATGATGAACTGTTTCAATTTGGGCTTCAAGAGGCACAAGTTCCATGGCATTATTGCATAGTCCTTTTTTAATCACTGCAGGTTTATCAAATGTGATTAGTCTCTCAGTTTGAACCTCTTGGATTGTAGCAAGATTTGGTCTTCTGCTACATCTTGGGAGTCCACTGGGCCTACTACTTATTACTGGTAAGTGTAAAGAGGGGTCCCCGCAAGGGAAACGTGTTATAAGCAACACACACTCACAAATTCATATGTGTCAATGAAAACAATGAAAATAATGAAAATAAGTATTGTCATTTATTTTACAATACCATTGTATCAATATATTACCACAATATTTGAAAGCCCCAGAGAGGGGGGGGAGGAAAGGAGATGAAAGGGGTGTGCTCAAAAGCGTGTAAAGTCCAAAAAGATGAACATAGTCACATAAAATGAAGACAATCATGTACAATATTAGCAAGTAACTTAGACCAATTATGACATAAAGCCAATGTATTCAAAGGTCCTTTAGATTGTTAATACAAAACCCATTCAACGGTCACATAGATATCCATTCGATTACTAGAGGGCATGTGCCGGAGGCGTACAAAGGAAAGCCGTCGACGTTTCGACCCCTTGGCGTAGGCTAAATTAGGTCCTTTAACGGGGTCTTCTTCAGGACAGGTGCAGGGTGAGGGAGGGGGCAATTATCTGTGAAGTTAAAAGAATTGCGTGAGAACACTATTTATTATTTATTTATATTTATCACTAAATGAACGTGATTTTTAATTTAACAAAAATGAACCAAAACTGCGTCCCATGGGCTTAGGGCCACCTAGGCCTCCAAGGCCAGGAATTGGCGTGAGACCACACAAAAAGTCATGGTCAAACACCGTGACATAGATTCGCTTCTATACAGAGGAAAACTCACATAGGTTGTCAACTCTTGGGTTGATCTGTGAAGCTTGACCATCGGATTCTTTAAGATGGAATCGTGTCAACTGTAATTAAACAAGTACAGGTATGCAGGCAGTTAGGTCAAATGTAGCGACCAAAGACCTATCTAGTCATAACTCCCCTTTACTTACATGACAAGACATAGACAGACAGTTGCTGCCTAGGATCAAGCCTCTCCTAGTTCTATAGTGAAAGTCGCTGTGTGTAAGAAGGGAGACGATCGAATTAGCTAAAATTATCCATTCAAAGCATGAGTTGCTCGAGGTACAGATATTAAGTGGGCTGATACATACCTCCATATTGGAGTTCGTCTGAGTGGTGACCTTCATTGACCGCAGTGTCGGCGGGTATCAGTAGCGGCCTGTATGAGGTAATTAACTATAATACATAAATGGCCCCTTTGGTTTAAACACTTAGCGCACAGCGCTCTTTTCACAATGGATTAAATTACAAGATTCTAACTAAGTTACAGAAACTACGCGCATTCAGCGCTCTTGTCACAATGGATAGAGTGCCAGTCCTGGCAAACTTACTCGTATAAGGAAACTCGAGGAAGACACGTCTGACTGATCGCGTATTAAGGTCCTGGCGGAGGACGCGGCTGAACGCCGCGAGGGCAGTATGCTGAAAAAATATATAAGACACCTAGTCACACACCCGTGATACTGATGTTAATATGTTAAGAGCAGGTCTTTTCATTCTTTTAGAAAATCTTCCTCGTGACCTTCGAGCACGATTTCTTAGTAACCCGCCAAAGTAAACAAAGCTTTTGAGCGAAGTCCGGAGTAAGTGTAAGTACCACTTTGGGCTCTACACATGGTAATATTAACATCAGTATCACGGGTGTGTGACTAGGTGTCTTATATATTTTTTCAGCATACTGCCCTCGCGGCGTTCAGCCGCGTCCTCCGCCAGGACCTTAATACGCGATCAGTCAGACGTGTCTTCCTCGAGTTTCCTTATACGAGTAAGTTTGCCAGGACTGGCACTCTATCCATTGTGACAAGAGCGCTGAATGCGCGTAGTTTCTGTAACTTAGTTAGAATCTTGTAATTTAATCCATTGTGAAAAGAGCGCTGTGCGCTAAGTGTTTAAACCAAAGGGGCCATTTATGTATTATAGTTAATTACCTCATACAGGCCGCTACTGATACCCGCCGACACTGCGGTCAATGAAGGTCACCACTCAGACGAACTCCAATATGGAGGTATGTATCAGCCCACTTAATATCTGTACCTCGAGCAACTCATGCTTTGAATGGATAATTTTAGCTAATTCGATCGTCTCCCTTCTTACACACAGCGACTTTCACTATAGAACTAGGAGAGGCTTGATCCTAGGCAGCAACTGTCTGTCTATGTCTTGTCATGTAAGTAAAGGGGAGTTATGACTAGATAGGTCTTTGGTCGCTACATTTGACCTAACTGCCTGCATACCTGTACTTGTTTAATTACAGTTGACACGATCCCCCCACTTCCCAATTCCATCTTAAAGAATCCGATGGTCAAGCTTCACAGATCAACCCAAGAGTTGACAACCTATGTGAGTTTTCCTCTGTATAGAAGCGAATCTATGTCACGGTGTTTGACCATGACTTTTTGTGTGGTCTCACGCCAATTCCTCGCCTTGGAGGCCTAGGTGGCCCTAAGCCCATGGGACGCAGTTTTGGTTCATTTTTGTTAAATTAAAAATCACGTTCATTTAGTTATAAATATAAATAAATAATAAATAGTGTTCTCACGCAATTCTTTTAACTTCACAGATAATTGCCCCCTCCCTCACCCTGCACCTGTCCTGAAGAAGACCCCGTTAAAGGACCTAATTTAGCCTACGCCAAGGGGTCGAAACGTCGACGGCTTTCCTTTGTACGCCTCCGGCACATGCCCTCTAGTAATCGAATGGATATCTATGTGACCGTTGAATGGGTTTTGTATTAACAATCTAAAGGACCTTTGAATACATTGGCTTTATGTCATAATTGGTCTAAGTTACTTGCTAATATTGTACATGATTGTCTTCATTTTATGTGACTATGTTCATCTTTTTGGACTTTACACGCTTTTGAGCACACCCCTTTCATCTCCTTTCCTCCCCCCCCTCTCTGGGGCTTTCAAATATTGTGGTAATATATTGATACAATGGTATTGTAAAATAAATGACAATACTTATTTTCATTATTTTCATTGTTTTCATTGACACATATGAATTTGTGAGTGTGTGTTGCTTATAACACGTTTCCCTTGCGGGGACCCCTCTTTACACTTACCAATTAACGCCCAGGTCCCCGCGACTGCATGGGGCCAACCCCCTCTTGTGTAATGTACTACTTATTACTGGCCACATGATTGTGGTTTTACCAGGTCGATGGAACAACTCAGTTCTCCTTTTTACCAGCAAGGGGCGGTAGTACAACTGATCTTGTTCCGTTGACAGCTAAGACAGGTACTGCTTTTCTGTAAGAAGGCCCAAATTCCTTCTTTACCGCGATCTTCTCTCTGACCAGATCCCCAATCTTTGGAATCCAGACAGGCCATCCTGGGACAGGTGGTTTTTCTTCGGTGGCTGTTGGCTGGTGTTTTAGTTTTACGTTGCTCAGGTCTTTTCTTGTTTCATTTAAGTCCTGTAAAATAGCCAAACGATCTTTGATATCAAAGCATTTTTCTTCTACCACTGAAGTCTGACTATCTAAGACCTGAATATGCATTCTAGTACCGAACAATAGTTCATGCGGACTGAAACCTTTTAGAGAATTTCTTGGCAGATTGTTAAGACTATGTTGGACACTTGTTAAATGTTGGACCCACCCAGTACCCGTACCTAATTCCCTCGCCGTTATAGATTGCTTTATGTCTCGGTTTTTTCTTTCCACAATCCCGTTTCCCTCAGGATGGAAGGGACAAGAATACCGCAATTACAATGCCCATGCTGGTCATGGCCTCCATATAAGCTCGAGAGCTAAAAGCAGGACTGTGGTCAGAATGTAGCATGCCAATTGCGTATGTGCCGATATAGACTCGCAAATCTTTTATAACAGTTCTGGCGTCAGCCGAGCGCTGGGGTCTACATTTTAAGTGAATCTAGTCTTAAATAATATACATAGGGACGCATGTTTCCTGTTTAATCATGCGTATAGATCGCCTTATGCTTTCTACTAGGTGTTCTGGTACTACTTCGGCCGGTTCGCCACTGCGATCTCTGTTGCAGTTTTCACAATTGTTTGCAAATTTGTGATTATCCACGCTCATTCCCGGCCACCAGTATTCTGATTCTAATTCTGTCAGAGATTCCTTGATCCTTCGGTGCCCTAGACCTTCACCCATGTGTGCGTCTGCTGTTAGCAGGACTCTCCTGTTCGTGTTTGGAATCACTCTATCCCCCACTCCAGGGATTCGAGCAAAAGGAACGGAGTTTGCATCGATTATGTATGTATAATTGAGTGGATAGTTTACGGGTAATGCTGCACAGTCGCCTTTTAAAGACATTTTTACCACCAGCATGGTTTCTCCGTCTATGTATTTTTCTGAACGCTTTTTTGTGGCTACGGAAGCCGGATTAGTTGCTTCCGCTGTGGCTGTCTCAGCCAATGAATTCCCTGCAGCGTGAACGCCATCACGCTGATGACTCAGTGTATGTATCACGTGAGTCTTTTGTAGTTCTTTCTTTACAATAACTACTTGTTCCCAAAGCGATTTTTGCTTAATTGTGGCACCTGTGTCATCTTTGTAACCGTTTTCAACCCATTTCTGCAAGTCTTCATTGTATGATTTGATGCAGGAATGCAAATCACACACTATTAGTGTCGGGAATTCGCGATCGGCAATGTCGAGCGCCATATTTAAAGCTATTAATTCAGTTTGTTGACCTGAATTGTCTTTTACAGATTGTGACATTGTTACCAGTGGTCTCAATTTACCTCTGCGCCACCGGCATTTGACAACCTCGCACGTAGCGTTATAAGCTTGTTTTCCCCAAACTGAGGGTTCTGCATAACTGTTTGTGTATATTACGCAGGCGTAAAGTTGTATGGGCAGAATGTCGTTAGGCAGAGGATATTCTCCTTCATATGTTAGATATTTAAATTTTTTCATTTCCGGGTCAAAATAGTATTTCACTTTTTCTGTAGCAAAGGAATTTTCCCATTGTATCCATTTTGGATCTAATGCCACAGAAGTTAAATTACATGGGCTTGCTAATGCCTCGAAGGCTAATTCTGCTGTTAAAACACTAATTCGTCTGCCTTGGGCCTGGGCTCTTTCTTTTGCTACAGCTGTTTGAACCGCATTTACAACATTTTTCGCAAGACTGAATGTTTTTTCAGCTTGTGAGTACAAGTGTGATTTGTATGCTATTGGTACCTTTTCTCCCTCATTAGAGGTCAGGTACGTGAATCCGCATCTTCCTGGGATGACTCGGATTACAAGTTTGCGTGTATTATCGCGAGTTTGCAATTTTGTTTTTGCTAACATGTCTGTTTGTAATGATCTCAAAATTTCTGTGTGTTTTTGAGTCCAATTGATTGGTTTAAAATCAGGTTTTATTAATTCATAGAGAGGTTTAACCCTCTCTGCATAATTTAGAATGTATGTTCTTCTGAAATTCAGGAAACCTAGTATTGATTGTAAGTTCCTCAGCGTTTTTGGTGCTTGGAGTACAGCACACTTCTCTAAGAAATTGTTTGCTAGGCTTTTGCCTTCACTTGATAATTCATAGCCTAAAAACAGGACAGTCAGATGGGCAATTCGTGACTTTTTAAAGTTGAATTTGTAACCCTCTACAGCAAACCCAAGTATTATGGTGTTCACTCTTTCCAAGTGAGTATCCAAGTCATCATCTGTTAGATAGATGTCATCGACATAAGATAATGCCTCATCATCATACATTTGTAGTAACTCTGTTACTCTTGCTGAGAATAATCCTGGGCTATTCTTGAACCCCTGTGGGAGTCGACAGAAATTTTTCTGCGAGTCCATTATTGAGAAAGCGGTCAAATACCTGCTTTCAGGTGCAATGTTTTGACAAAAGAATCCATTAGAGATGTCTAATGTTGTTTTGTATTTTTTGCGCACAATGTTATTCATTAGTGCTGCACTGTGTGAGTTTTGTACTGCAAATGTCTTGCAACATGAGTTAAGGTGTCTGTAGTCCAAAACTAGACGATATGAATCGTCTGGCTTGGAGACAGGAAACAAAGGATTGTTCATTTGTGAGGTGCATGTTTCAATCACCCCCTGGTATTCAAGTTGATCTAAGATCTCCCTGACCTGTTTTTTAGCTTCTTGCTTAATTGGGTACTGCCTTTGTGCAGTTGGTTGACATTTTAATTGGATTTTGTGAGGAGGAGAGTCCTCATCCCATCCTACATGATTTTTATATAACGCAGGAGCTTGGGCTACTGCCACTTTCTTGCAAGTGTATATTTTTTATGAATTGGAATGTGATTTGAGAAGGCAGGTATAATCATTTCTTCGCCATGAGGGCACTCCCTGACAAACTCTGGTGGCCAGTCCTTTTCAGCTAAAAGGATGTCAAATCCTTTGGAAAGGTTATCCCAAAATAGACCCCTTACTTTCCTAGTCTTATCTCCCTCTATACGTAATGTTATCTCGTATATTTTATGAGGTTTGCTAACTCTGCTGTCTGCAGTTTCCACTTGAATGTATTCATTCGTGTCCACTGTCTCCAGATGGTTCATCAGGATCTTGCGAGCTATGGTCACTTCTGCTGCGCTGTCTAGCACTGTCTGGGCCCACTCTCCGTTTTTCAGCTGTGTCCTCAGTATCCTCGGCATGTTTGATTATTTTAATGCTGGCTACCTTCTTTCTTGGAAATTTTAATTTTTTACTTTGATGAGCAGGTTCTTTGTCTTTGGACTTGACGTGCTCTTCCCTTTGTTCTGACCGTCCTCTTCTTTCCGATTTCTGCAAGGAAGTCTGAAAAGATCGAGAGGGACGTGTATCAATATCTTGATATCTATCAGGTTTCTTTAAATTATCCCTATTTCTAAGGTTGTATCTTTTCTCAGAGGGCTCCCTCTGGGGAGACTTGTGTCCTTGGTCCGGAGATCTTTCTCTCCGCCGAGGAGACCTTCCTCTGGGCTGGAATCTTTTTTCTTTGGGGGTGGATTGTTTATTTCCATCCCAGCTCTTTTTTGGAGTGTTTAGATTATTTTTAATAAATATTTTTTCAGGATTTTCAGTTAGTTGGGGTTTTACTGGTTTCCCACCCAAACTATCTCTTCCTAGTTCTTCATAGGATTTTTCTATGATTCTGGCAAGTTCAAATGGCTGTTCTGCTATATCTGTTTCTTTCAATTTCTGGCGGATCGCCATAGATGCTGCTTCCCCTTTTATGTTGGCTAATAATATAGCCGAGACCTGCTTGAAGTCTTTTAGTAATTTCATACCCAGAGTTAAAGCAGGCTCTGGACCGTATTCATTTTGAATCTGTCTTAGTACATCGGGTATTACCGCCATGGACGGAACACCATGTGTTTTTGTGTAAATGGAAGCAAAGACTGTGCCCCAAGTGTCACAGTCCTCCACATGTGGTGCGATCCCCATTGGAAGGCAGATAGTCAGAATTCTGTGTTTCTCAGTAGGGGTAGTATCCGAAAATACTGCCTCTATTTGAGTGATTTTTTGTGCTAACCAGAATGGAATTTGTTCCCGTTTTATGGGTACTTTACCCAGACATGATTGTATGTTCTGTGGTGTAATTTTGTTTGTGTTCCCATGATGAGGGGTCAGCTGTGGAATGTTAATAGCTGGTTGGACTGTTGAAGTCCGCATTACTAATTGTCTATGTATTTTAATCAGTTGTTTTAATTGTGCTAAAAGTTCTGGTATTGACATTTTTTCAATGTCTGGATGTGGTGTGTAGCTGGCTAGAACCGGCCATGTTGCTCCTGGTCTACCTAGTGGACCGAGCCTGGTGATGTGATTATTATGTTTTAGGGCGCCTTTAAACCAGAGCAGGTGCTCTTGGTATTTTAATGGGATTTCCACCTCCTCGAAGGGAGTGTATTCATCCGGTGGTTCCTCTATTTTGTAATAGTGGAATTTGTGTGTGACAGCGTTTGCTGCTGGAAAGTTTATCCATGAATAGAATACCTCTGTCTGCCGATATTCATGTGCCTCAATTACGAATACGACTATACCACCTCTCGATGTTAGTCCATTCTCTATTAGTTTAAGAGTTATAGTTTTTCTTATGTTGACCGGAATGAGTATTGCATTCGGGTCGGTCTGCAGGAGACTAGTGTCATCCTCTAGGAGTTGAGCTGCTATTCTAGCTGTCTCCCTTTCTTCTTTACTTTCTGCCATCTTACTGACAGAAAGGTTTTTGTTGCAGATCAAGTTTCAAGGAAACAAAGATTAGGTGCACAATATTTTTTGAACACTGTATCCTTCAACGTTGACTAAACCAGAAACTATACATAGAAATCTCTTCCTACAAAGTTCCGGCGGATTTTTAACCTTTTACCCACTCCAGACGTCTTTTGGAGTACTTACAGGAAAAAAGGGTCTGTGTGAAAAAGCACGACTGAGTTACTCTAACGTCTTGCGTTAGATTTATTGCCTTACCAAACGTTGGGCGCCATGTAGTGTAGTTCCTATATTCCCAATAGGCTCTGCGCATTGGAATAATATATTCAGCAGTGTAGACATAGGACTGAGGTTATCTAGGTCTCTACTGACTATATTAGACTTAAGGTTTGCCAGCTAGCTCAGAGGTCACTACAAACTTTCTTGAATAAACGAGGAGGAGTTTTAACCTCCCTGGATAGACAAGAAGGGATTAGCTTCTGACAACCGTACAACATGACAACTTTGCTCTCCCTGAATAAGAGTATATCTCTAGAGTCGTGTGAAAACAATAGACAGCTATTTCACTCAGCCAAATGTGCGTACTTAGTTTCACCAGAATGCAGAGAAAAGAGAGACGGGCATTTTCAATAAAAGGTGTTATTTATTGAGCAGTCTTCTTCCTCATACAAGAGAAATGAATTGCCACGATTGTAATGCTCATGGTAAAGTAAAGTGCGTACAGTAAAAGGAGGATTATAAAATAATACTGTAAAAGCATTGATATGGTTTCTTAGCCATATGATACTTTAAAATAGATAAAATATATACATACTTATATACATTGACTAATCGTATTCAACTGGTGCTTCTAAATACGCCTACCCCGGTGTACCTGACCTAAGCCTAATACGTGGGAAGGAGTAAGTAAGTAGCAGTTTAAGTTAAGTTTGTTTTGCCAAGAATCTGACTCAAGAATTCTCTGTAAGGATTTAGTCAGTTCTGTACCTGGGTATTAGAAAGCAGGAGGTCTGGTATCTCTCTCTCAGGACTCGATATCCCAGCAACCCGCAAGGGTAGGCTGGAAATGCCGGAGCTGGATTTCTCGGCAGGAGAAAAGACAGCGTCTTTCTCAGCGCGTCAAGGAGGAGGGGCAGCGTCCGTGGGCTCTCGCATCAGCTGGGCTCTCGGGCAAGTAGATTGCTGCTCTGCTCCAGAATCACCACCGTGTGTTTGCTTAAGGCAACGTTGGTATATTTATACCTGAAAGGTGCCTGGGTTTGACGTAAGGTTGGACATAAGACGTCAATAAAGATGTCACTAAGAACTGGCCGTTCTTACAGTGCTTTACAGGAGTTCTAGGACGAAATCAAAACAATAGCAAGGGGGAATTCCCAGGTTACTGGAGGCTTGGTTTTGTTTAGAGAACTCGGTGTGCTTTACTAGGGGGCCGGAGAAGTAGCCTTGCTTAATGTGACAGCATGTGCTACGACTGAATTATGGATATGATTATTATGCCGTTGTATGGATATTATTGATTATAGCCGGACAAGGGCATAAAATAGGAATATCGATTCAGGTTTCCTAGATAAAACACTACACTGGCTGTGCTGCATTTCAAGTCGGCCACCCCACTAGAGGCCTTGCCCCCGTAACCAACACCGTTCTAGTCCAAGCCTCCAAGGCTTGTAAATTAATATTCAGGCATTCATTTTCTAGTCCTGTATTCATGTGTTAAGGATCGAAACGCCGTCGACATGTGAAATACTTACACACAAGTTTTCCATTGTGTTGCCAATCATGTGTTTACTATATAAGGACAGCTTTGTTTAATCTTATCTGAATATGCGTGTCCTTTTTCTTCTTCTTTGCCTGAAAGTATTCCCCCTTCTTTCTTTCATTTCTGGTTTCGTCCTTTTTGTATTGGATACAGGAATGTATCCCACTGTATATTTGTGCTCACAAAATCTTTTATTCCTTATATTGATTAAATATAGTGTCCGTCTGGATGCCTTTTTTTGCTTATAGTACACATTGTTGACTATAACTCATTGGATTTTGTTTACTTGATACGTTAAGGACCAGTGTTGTCTTACACAAATTGCTACCCCAGGTCCTTAACCTCCTAGAGGGTTCCCTTGTTGTTATATAACCATATTTCATTCCATGGCAGGACCAGAGGCAAGGATTACGCCAGTTTAAAGTTTATCCACAACTAGCGAAGCAGAATTAGTGACTGGTTTAAAGTAAAACCTTTTAAAAGTGGAATCAGATGACCAGTCTGCAGCATTCAGGATATCTCCTAAGCGAGCCCTAGGGTGAATGCTTAGAAAACCATGGCTCCTCTTGCAGAATGTGACCCAAACATCTGTGTATCAATACCGTCCATCTGCATGGCCCATCTGACCCATCTGGCAATGGTGGGAGAAGAAACTACCTTGAATGCTTTGCGTAGGGCTATAAGCAATTGCTGCTCACCATGGGGACAGATGTCCTCCGTCATGGCCTCATAAGCCTTAATACATCGCATCACCAAAAGGTCATGGGAAGTTTGAGAATGACCCTGCATTTCTCATCTGCATACCATCCTGAGCAAAATGCGGTAGTGGAGAGGAAAAACCATGACCTAAAGCAGTCTTTAACAGCAAGGGTACTTTGTGTCAAATAGCTTATTACATTTTCCTCCATTTTTCTAAATTGGTGCGGGATTTGCCCTGTGTTGTGTTTTCACTTTATCACTGTTTGTGTGCTGGATAAATATTTTACACATTACCTCTAAGTTAAGCCTGCTTTTGTGTCAAGTTATTGGAGGGTTAAGCACAGGTTAATTTGGTGGCTTTTGTGGTTCATCCTGACAGGGATTGTGACTGTTCCGTAAGCAGAGTTAACACCCCACTCCAACATCAACCTAATTTCCCACATTTGCTTACAGGTAAAAACAGTCCAATCATTTTGAAGTAAATACATTTATTTTGGCATAAAGTTAAAATAATAAATGTAAAAATGTAAGTTCTGCTTTACGTTATGACACACTGGTGATTTTTGCTGCAGCATTGGAGTTTTTGGATCTTGATAGTTATGTTTGGAAAGAATAATGAGTATGTTTTAATGCAAGGTGCCTGAATATTTTCTTCATTCAGGAGAATTGCGATTCTAATATGTTTACTGAATATAGAATCAGGATTTGATTAAAGACAGGGAGGCTAGCGTTATGCATAAACTTTTATTTCCCACTTCTGAGCAGCACGATTAAAAGTTGATGGAATCCAAAAACATCACATTCCAAAAAGAATCTTCAAGACCATAAATAACAAGTGACCACCATCTTCTTCCTCTTTTTGTTTGCCTCTTCCAACTTTTCTTCATAACAAATTCTTGATTTAACAATATTTAATTCTCTACAACAAAACATAAAAACAAATTCAGTAAACATAAACAACTTAACATGCTTTTAAAATACAAATCTAAAAGTTTGAAATACACCATACCCAAGGTAAGGGTGGGAGGGATAATGCTAGCTTCCTTGTCTGTAATAAAATCCTGATTCTAGATTCAGTAAACCTATTAGAATCACAATTTTATGTCAAGACAGGAGGCTAGCATAATGCATGTTTAAAGCTTTTCTAAAACACATTTGGAAACATGCTCAATTGATTTAAAATAAAACCTCCTGAACGTAGAGATAGAAGACCAGTCCACAGCTTTCATAATATCCTCTAGACTGCCACCTAACATACTCAGCTTGGTTGCCATAGCTCCACACGCCAAATGCGCTGTGAACTTAGACACATCGACACCAGCCTCCTTCATGTAACATTTAACCCATCTAGCAATAGTCTCACTAGAAACAGCCTTGTATGGTTTCACATATGAGAACAAAACCTGATCCACTCCAGCTCCCCTTTTATCCAACATTCTGCTTTCATACTCCTTTAAACAATGAACCACACACAGACCAGGACATTCATCAAAAACTGGATAAAAAACAGAGCTTGACATAGTCTTAGTCCTCCTACATAACTCACAAAGAAAACCATTAGGTGGATAAAACATATGAGAAATTTCCAAGGCCTTGACATCCGAAACCCTCCTGGAAGAAGTAAGGCTCCTTTCCATGCACCAACAAAGCCAAACCTTCCAAGAACCTCTATATCTCTTTCTTGTCCCTGGTGCCCAGAACTCAAACAATAATTCTGCAGCCGTTCCAGAAAGATCTGAGAATGCTCTCGAACCCCTGATATCTTCCAGACTAGAAGGTTGAGAGAACCCGACTCCACCAATGGGTATTCCTCTCCTTCCACATTCCTCAAAAGACCTCTGCAAGCCCAAATCAAAAGTGGCTCTGTCACTGCTAATTCCATCACATACGGGAGACAAGCTTGACTCTTCTACAAAAGGAGTTACCAAAACTATTTCGCATCTCTGCCTCCTCACCTGAACGAGAACTCTCTGAATTAGAGAACGGGGGAAACCCTTCCCTCTCTCCAATCCTGCATGAACGCATCAATGGCCATGGCCCCTGGATCTGGTCTCCAACTTACATACCTCTCCAACTGGAAGGTTAACCTTGATGCAAAGAGATCCACTTCCAGAGGACCCATTCTCTCCATTAACTGCATGAAAACCTCCTCTCTCAACTTCGAATCGCTGTAGTCTATCATATTCCTCGAATTCCAATCTGCCAGCACATTCTTCACAGCTGTTAAATACTCTGCCTTCAGTCCTATTTTGTGCTCCAGACAAAACTCCCAAATTTCTTTTGCTATCTCCGCTAGACCTTTTGACCGAGTACCCCCCAGTCTGTATATGTAAGCCACAGCAGTCACATTGTCCATCCTGAGCAGCACCGATCTGCCTACCAAGCCTCTCTTGAAATTCATCAAAGCAAACAAGCCTTCTCTTATCTCTAGACAATTTATATGACTCTCTTTCTCCCACAGGGACCATCCCCCCCAGTTTCTTTCCCAAGACCAGATGCGCCCCAAACAAGATTGCCCGCATCCGTCTCTAATACAAATTCCGGGGCAATACCAAAAATAGCCTGGCTGTTCCAGGCATCCATGTTCTCTCTCCACCAAATCAATTCCTCCTTTGCACCCAGAGATACATCCAGCATGTCTCCATACCACAAACCCTTGGACAGTTCCGTCTTTTTCAATCGTTGGAAAGCCCTGTAATATAATGGGCCCGGAAAAATTGCCTTTATTGATGAAGACAGTAGACCAATTACCCATGTCAAATCTCTCAAAGTTACTCTTTCCTTGTTTATAACCTTCTGAATTTCCTGTTTTACCTTTTTCACCTTCTTCTCTGGAAGACACAATTGACACTCAACTGTGTCCACCACAAAACCCAGAAACTCCACCTTCATTACTGGTTCCAAAACTGACTTCTCTATATTTATTAGAAAACCTAAACTTTCCAATGTGCTTGTTACAAAATTCAAATGTTCCTTTAAAATGACCAAATATTGATTCATAATGAAAATATCGTCTAGATAAATAATCATCCTGATACCTCTTTCCCTGAAGAAACCTACCACTGACCTCATAAACTTGATGAAAAACTGAGGAGTAGAGGAAAGACCAAATGGAAGGCTCTGAAACTGAAACAAGTGTCCTTTCCATCTAAACTGTAGGTGTTTCTGACTTTCTTTTGCTATTGGAATAGTGAAAAACACATCCTTCAGATCCATTTTCACCATACAATGTCCTTCTTGAAGAACATCTCTAAAAAGGTGAATGTCTTCCATCATGAAATGTCGATAAGTCACAAATTGATTTAAACTCCTTAGATTTATTACCGGTCTCCATCCCTTGTCCTACTTTTCTACAAGGAACAGAGTACTTACAAATCCTTTCTCTTCCTCTCTCACCCATAAAATTGTGTCCTTCTCTAACATTATACGCACCTCCTTTTCTACTACTAATAATAACTCTTCTTGAAAAACCAGCTTGTGTGGTTCTTTTACCTGAAAATGGTCTGAATCAAATTCTGTCCGAAAACCTCCTATTGTCTCTAGAACCTAAGCATCTTTGGTTACCTTCCTCCATTTCTTTTTGAAATACTTCAATCTTCCTCCTACACCTTTTGGGATAGAAACACTACCAGTCTTCATACTCACCCTGGTTCTGATTTTGGCTCTGACTTTGTCCTCTTCCTCTGATGCCACAAGCTCAGCTTCTTCCCCTATGTGGGAAGAAATGTTAACTTCCTTGTCCTCTTGTATAACCACTTCCCTGGTTCTCATAATGGACTCTGAAATTAGCTTGGCTAGTAGCTTGACCTCTTCTAGCGGCCCGACCATAAAAAACACAATTGCTGAAGACCCTGCGCATGGAATAATTAGGATTGTCCAAGCTGGTGAAAGTACGCACATACTTAGACAAGAATTTTAACATTCCTTCTCCAAATAAAAGTCCATGTGCCTCTTCCCTGGACTCTTTATTGGCTAGGTCACTCAATTTTGGGTTAATCCTCATAAGGATAGTGTTCCTTCTTTCTGATAATAAGGCTGTGTTAGCAGTGCCTAAAAAGCAGACTGCCCTTTGGCACCAACCACTCAGTAATGTAAGATCAAGGTCTAAATTTTTAAGGTAAGCCTCCTCAATTGCATCAAAAAATGTTGCCAAAGCCCCCAAAATGTCAAACACTTTATCTTGACACTGTTTTAATGATCTGCCCAAGCCCTTTCTTAGATCCTTACCCATTTTAAATAGGTAAGTTATAAGCTCTAGGTCAGTATTCGGAGTCATTGTCACCTTCTCCTCAATGTTTGACCTTGAGCATTCTGCCCACATGATATTTCTCTCCTCCTTTTCCAGTGGCTTTCTTGTTCTAGCCTTAATGTAGTCTGCCACATGCTCAAGTGGCCACCAGTCTTTATCTCTGGGGTGTCTAATGTCTTTCGGGTTAAACAAAAGCTCCCTATATTGATCTACCACCAAATCATTTACTTTCTTTCTTCCACTATCCTAAAATTCCTCACCTAAACCATTCTTATACTCAAGGTCCAAAACATATTCATCTAAATCATCATCACTTATTTTTAAAGCATCACCTGATGCTCTCCCTCTCTTTCCAGTGTAGAAGTGGCCTTTCTCTGTATCACGTCGGATACCTCTCTAATTTAGCCACTTGTTACTCCACTTTGACCCTTCTCATTTAAATGTTTCTTTTTAGATAAACATTTACCTCCAGGCCCTCTTTCCTTTTGTTCTTCTGAAACTGAAAAATACTCCCCTTCCTCATTAATTTTTCTTTTACCTAAAGCTTGTTTACAGTCTCCTGAATAGTGTCCTTTAACCCTTTATTTATTATATCCCTTATTAACTTTCCTTGATTTTCATTACTATTTTCCATCTTATTTAATTCCATTTAATTTCTTTAATTTCTCACAACTTGTGTCAAAAACTACTCTCCAAAAGCTGAAACCTACTCGTTTTAATAAATATGCTTTTTCCCGCCTGTAAACGCTCTCCTTATCTCCAACTGCCGTCTCCCCAGGCACGAAGCATAAATGAAGCTTTGCTTCCTGGGAAACGTGCCTCACAGAGCAACCAGCCACAGAAAATAGAGCTACTGCTCGAAGCAAGCTCAATTTCCCCTAGAGATCCACTCCAGAGTTGGCCACTTAGAGAGCTCGCTTCATGCGCGCGCGCGTGCACACGAAGCTCGCTCTCCCTACTCTGATCAACACCGGGGAGCCTCGATACTGCTTGCGCTACCATTCCTAGTACAGGATGAAAACGCGGTAAGCACGAGCTATCTTTATTTTAAAAATACACTAACGTTTACTTTTCATAGCAAACACGCTCGTTTCCATTGGAAATTTTATCTTTAAACAACAAAAGGCCCGCAATACTCGATTTAAAACATTTTGGGGCTAGATGTAGGTAATTTAAATTTACCGATTCTAAAATACAGAATTTTACCGATTCGGTATTTTAGAATCGGTTAATGGGATGTAGGTAAAAAATCGGTATTTATTACCGATTCTGTAAAATTTGGTATATGCCATTCGGAATTTACCGATTCGGTAAATACCGAATTGGTATTTACCGATTCGGTATCTACCGATTCGGTATTTACCGAATCGGTACTTCTGATTCAATCCTATGGGCCTTTTTGCCCATAGGAATGAATGGGAAATACCATTGGTAAATACTGAATCGGTAAATACCGAATCGGAAAGGAAAGAAAAGTGAAACTTAGGAGTCAGCCAATCAGGTGCTAACACCCACCCCCTCCCAACCAGGAAGTGGCTACACCTAGGCAGCTGGAAGTAATTAGAAACTTCTGGAGAGGCTGTGCAAGCAAAGCTGAGTCCCTGAGCCACACAAAAACTTTTGTGCTTTTAAAGTTCGAAAATTGCAAGCAGCAGTGAAAAGGAACTTCCAGAGAGGAAGTAAAAATAAAATTTAGCACCATGGAGCTGCAGGTCCTCGTGGAGGAGGTGGTTAAAGAACACAGAAATTGTTTGGAAAGCAGTCCCTGACTGTGGCTGAATCTGCCAAAAGGAAGATTTGGCTGGAAATACAGTCGAAGGTGAATACTGTAGGAGTGACTCCAAGGGACATAGATGACCTGAAAAAAGAGGTGGCATGACCTCAGGAGCATGACTAAAAAGAAAATTGTAGAGCTCCACAAAGAGGCAAACAAAACTGGAGGAGGGAACAGCCGTGCTCCTCCCCTCACTGAGCTGGAATAGCTGGTGGGGTCCACCATTGAACCAGAGAGCGTCTGTGAACTGGGAGATGCAGACAGCTCAGCCAGAGCTGCCACCAGAAAAGGTAAGATGCATGCACAGCAATCACCCCCACCCCATCACCTTCCCTTTTCCCTATGTGGCAAAGTTTACCCCACTCCAGTAGAGGTAGCACTATACAATAGCAATGCATTATGGGACATGTAGTCATTGAAAGACCTACCATGTCATACAGCACAGCAAGCAACAAGTTAGGCAAAACATATCAGTCATAATCAAGCTGAGCCAATATGTACAGTGTTTCAGTGTGATTAATTTAATTGTAGAAGCAGTGAAGCAGAAGCACAGAGCTAATGTATAGTTTTATGTCCACAGGCAAGACATCTCACAGGCGTACCAGGGAGAAGGAAGGCACTGCACCACAGAGGGATGACAGCCAGGAGGCAGGCACCTTAGAATGTCTCCACATTGGCAGGCGTCCCCAGAACGTTCAGGATCCCCTCTGCTACTGTCCTCACCTGAACTGCCTGCGTCACTGCCGCAAACAACACCTGCACCTCAAAAGAGCAGGAGGACATATATGGGTGGTGCCATCAATACAGCCGATGACGTGGGGGAACTGTGCAATTTATTAAAAGTCGGTCTTGGTCTTCAGCAGTTCCGTATGTGTGTTTGGGAAGCAGATGTAATGATGCATCCTCTGCATCATAGCCTCTAGGAATTTCCTGAAAAAACACGACAGGCAGCTCTGTGACACACCACCTACCACAGTAATCACCCCCTGGTAACTCCCAGATGCAAGCAAGTGTAGGCTATAGAGCACCTGCACATGGGGTGGGATAGCATGCGCTCTTGGGGTTGGGTGCTCCAAAGTGGGTGGAGGTCCCTGATCAAGTCCAGGATGGTTTTGGGATGTAGCCTTTTTTGGGCCCCTACATCTCAAAAGCCAAATACCGGTCGGTAACGGCTGAAATTTGGTATTTTCGGCCGTTACCGACCGGTATTTGGCTACCTACATCTGGCCCTAAAACTCTTAATATATTCCTCATCTATCTAATATTTCGTTGTTTTATCAATCAATTTATACATTTAAAACTACTCCTCAAATGAATTTATATTTAAATTAATTCAATCCCAATCAAACATACACCCATAAATTGATCTGTACAACAAACTTCCCCACAGTCATACTTACTTAAAAACACCTGTCCTTATTTAAAAAAAAATATATTAAAAGATCAATACTTATCTGCTCAGAAGCAGCAAACAAAAGAGGTTGAAGATGGTGGTCACTTGTTTCTTACGGACTTGAAGATTCTTTTTGAATTCGGATGTTTTTGAATTCCATGAGCTTTTAATGGTGCTGCTCAGAAGTGGGAAATAAAAGTTTATGCATAATGCTTATTTTTAACGGAATTATAGCTGCTTTGTAGTTGAGACCTGGAAACACAGCAGCAGCTGACAAGCACCAGCAAACAAGGAGTGCAGATATTGCAGATGAAATCTGTGCCACAGAGGGAGGGACACTTACCTAAAGCTATTGGTTTCAAGGAGTACAGTACATAGGAGCACTTACATGATTTTAAGTGGGTGGAGACACAGTAATGGGTCTTTTGTGGTCCAGGGTAGTGAATGCAAGGGCAAGTAAGCAAAGCATTTGGGTAATTCACAAGATGTCTATTCACTTAGCTGCTAGCAGTTGTGCTGTTTTGCAGAGTTTTTCTCACACAATGTTAAGTTGTAGAGCATGAGCAAGGAAAAAAAAAGTGCTAGATCACCTTCCAGCAAGATTTCTCAATGGAGGCGGTTGTGGGAGGTTGCTACAGGTTGCGTTGAGAAAGTTGCAACTCTCATTGCAAAAGCTGCCGCTCAAGTAGATAAACTACTTGAGCAGCAGAAAGAAACAGCACCCTCTGGCTCACTGTGTGGTGCCATGCAAACTAAAAATCAACACAAGCGGTATGACAGACCTGATTTTCCCCGCTTGCAGAACTCTACTGACTCCCACAGAGTTTTTAGGTAACTCCGTGGAATTCTGCAAAGTTAAACTCGCATGTTCTACCCACCTCTAGTCATGACTGGTCCCTTCAGCCATACTGGCATTTTAATCACCAGCCCAATGTGTCTTGGGAACTGCACTTTCCTTTTTAAGAGGGCTGGCTCCTGTCTCTTTTGGGCCCTCATTTTGGTCCTTGACAACTTGGTTAAGAAAAGAAATCTGGAAGGCTAAAATATATTTTGTAGGAAATGTAAATCTGAGTGGCATGTCTGGTGGTTGAACACATCTAAAATCATTGTGTAGATGTCATAGGCAAGGAAGGAAGGGAGGAAGGAAGGAGGATGCCTGGTAGGATGATAAGATGCAGGAGGTGGACCTCCAGGACGATTAGCATGATGAGAGCTATGATAACCAAGACAAGATGTACCAGGGAAACCTAATCCACCTGGACCAGGGTGACCTAGGCCAGAGGTGACCAGGAATGTGTAGGAGGAGCAGAATCAGGACAAACAGAGCAAGGTGTATTGAGATATGGATGAAAAGGAACAGAAGAATGTTTAAACAGAGGAATAAAGACTTGGAGAGTGCCAGAAGGAACCAAAGGCCATGGGAGCAGGACGGGGAAGCCATGGACCAGTAGGACAGTGCAGTGTAGATGAATCTGAGAGCACTAACCAGGACCGAGGGGGTGGGGAAGACCAGGGCCATGAGCAGCACACCCAGGTATACAGTTCCCAGAGGACCAGACCTTGGAGAACAATGGAAAAGAGGGCCAGGGCAAGGCTAAATAGATCAGATTAAGGCAAATCAGGGAAATGGAAGCAGAAGGAATCAGACTAGGAACATCACAACAGGGAAGGACCGGGGCTAGCAGGACCAGGAGGCCCTAGATCAGCAGGAAAAGATATAATGGAAAGGAAAAGGAAGTCCAGACCCAGTGGGACCAGGATCAGAAGGTCCAAGAGGGCCAGGGATAGGAGAACCCTAAGCCAGGATGGCAAGGACTACATGAACCAGAGTGACCCACCCCAAAGAATCTAGGAGGGCCACGGGAACAAGGATAAGGAAGACCAGATTTAAAAGGCGCACTATTATGAGGAACAGGACAGAGAGGACCAGAGGCAGATCAGCATGAACAAGGTGGAACTGGCAAACCAGGAAAGGTCCAGAAGGACTAGCAGGACTAGGATGGAGCAGGAGGAAACAGAGGACTATGAGATAGGACAGATAGGAAACCAAGTCCAGAGGGACCTGCACCAGTAGACCAGATCCGGGAGGACCCAAAAAGGAGTACCAGAATGAAGAAGCCCAGGACTACATGGACCAGAGGACCAGGAGCAGAAGGGCTAGGAATAGGCAAGCTAAGTTGACTAGGTAAACCGGGAGAATGGTACCTGAAGGAACCAGAGGACCCGAATTAGGGTGAGGACAATGAAAAGGGTCAGGACCTAGAGCCTGTGAAACAAGAGGACCAGCATCCAGAGGACCAGGGTAGAAATACTGGGGAATCACAAACACAGAGACCAGGAATGGGAAGGGCAAGACCAGAAAGAAGGAACGTAGCATAGGCAGGAGGTCCTGTTTACCAGTAGGACTAGGAAAGACTATAATGATCAGTGGTGGGTCAGGACTAGAGATTACAGAACCACGTGAACAAGAAGCAGACGAAAAAGTAGAGCTAGGGTCATGAGTGTCTGACTAGATTGAGGAAGACTATGATGAGTAGGTCCAGGAGAACAATGGCCAGCCAGTAGGACTAGGAATCCAGGATAAGCAGGAAGAGAGAGAGTAGGAAGACCAGGGAAACCAGAACAAAAGGCACCAGGAGGACCAGAGAACAGAGGACTAGGTGGACGAAGAGGATCAAGACCAGGAGAATCATGAACAGGACTACAAGGGCATGGAAAATCAGGACCTAAAAGACAAGGGCATGGAGTACCAAGTGGAGCAGATCGACCAGAACTTACTACAGCAGGACCAGAGTGAAAAGGATTAGACGTAACAAGCCCATTCAGAGCAAGGAAGACAAAATGGACTGTGCCAAATACATATCCCTCTACAGGTACTGACTTGGAGAACCAGGGTAGAGGGGACCTGGACCAGTGGCTTCAATACTAGGAGGGCCATGAAGACAAGGAACAGAGCCAAGAGGACCAGAACAACTTAACCAAGCAGGAAAAAGACTAGGACAAGCCCTAGCACAAAAAGGAAATAAAAGGCCGGACGGGCCTAGGGCACCAGTAGGCACTCCAGGCACTACAGTACCAGGTACAGGCCCAGGAGGGGTCAGGGTTGTGGTACCAGGAAGGGCTAGCATGGCCAGAAGGCTAGGTTTAAAATGACCAACATGACAGGACAATCACACGAAAGACCAGCAGGATCAGGAACAGACAGAGAAGGACTAGGATGGTTAGGAGGATTAAGCAAAGGAGAACTAGGCCCAGGAGAACCTAAACTATCAGAACCAGGGCCAAGATGATCAGGTTCAGTGGGCACAAAATCACAAGGACATAGGTTATGAAAACCAAGAAAAGAGGAGCATGGAGAAGTGGAGAGGTGTGGCTCACTGGTTAGAGGCGGCAGACCTGTAAGCAGAGAATGGCCCGGGACCAGGGTTCAATTTCCGACGCGGCAGGGTTGTGGACCATGGTCAACGGACTCGATAATTCTCGCCTCAGTGCCTACTCTAACCAGGGAACACACTCAGTAACTCTGGGCGTTAAGCTTGCCTCATCTCTACAAAGGCCCCCCACAGACGCCGGGGATGCCTGGTTTCACCCTGGAGATACCCAGAACAGGACCATCTCACAGGGAAAACCAGGACGGGTTCCCCAGCGGTCTACAGCGCCAAGACACTCGGGTAGAGTAACAGTGCGCTTTACAAGTATCCTACATTTATGGCCAGGAGGACCAGGTCATAGTGGAGTAGGAAGACAAGACCAGGGAATTAGGCTACCAGTCAGAAGTATACGTTCTAAGAGGAACATGAGAATAAGGATGAAACAAAGAACCAGGGGTTCTAGGAAGATCAGATCAAAGATTAAGAGGATCTGGGGCAGTATGACAAAGAGAACTATGGTGAAAAGGAGAAAGGAAATCTGGACCAAGAGGACATAGCCAGGATGACCAGGCCAGAGGGCTAGGATGAGGATGGGAATAAGGATGGGGAAGAGGATGACCAGGCCGAGGAGGACCTGTGAAGACCATGACCAGTTGATGTAGGACTACAAGGACAAGTTGCAGGAGGACAAGGACTACAGAAGGCTAGAATAATCAGGACCAAAAGGACCAGTAACAGGGCTTGCAGTGCCAGTGGGGTCCTCAGCCAGTGGTTGCTGGTAGAAAACGGTGGCAGGGGGTGGAGGCAGAGAGAGGGTGTTTGAGAAAAAAAAGAAGACACCTTGTCATCGCTGTTTGCTAGTCACAGCATCTTGTCCGTTCTCGCTCTTCTCCTGGCCCCCAGCATCACCCAGGCTCCTTTAAGTCAATCACGACGCCACTGTCACCATGATAGCAGCGTTGTGATTTGTCTGAGTGCCGTGGTTCAGTGCTCAGATGGGGACTGGGAGGCTATTCATATTCTCCACCCAGGCTATATAATACATCCAGTGGAGAATATGCTTAGTGCGAATGACAGTTTGGCCAGCCCAAGACGGCCTGCCAAACCGTCTTGTACACTTGGTGCAGCAGCAACCCCTCCTCCTCCCTGTCCCTGTGACAAGCCCAAACCCGCCCCAACCAGGCCCGCTCCTTACAAAAGAAGAAAATGATAATAATGTAACTTTATTAATTCTGCATTATAATTTTCTTTTCCGTTATACGCTTATTGAGGTGACGCTCCTCCGCATTAGCGGAGGAGCCACCCCTGATCTCAGACCAGGGCCAAGAGTAGCATAAAAGCTAGGGCCTAGGGTAGCAAGGCTAGGCTGAGGAGGAGCAGGAATACCAGGACAAGTCAAAGCCAGGAAGACCAAGGAAAGGATTGCCAGAACAAAAAGGGCCAGGCTCAAGAGGTTCCAATCAAAGAGAACCAGGCTACATATGGGCAGGTCCTAGAGCACCAGGACCAGTGGGCGCAGTACCAAAAGGTCCTAAAAGAAATTAAAAGGGGCCAGGAGGCCCGGATGATTCAAACCAGGAGGACGAGAACAAAGAAGCTCAGGACATGAGAGACCCTGTGGGCCGGGGGAATAGGAGGACCAGAAAATGTAGTACCAGGAATAGAATGAACAGGTTTAGGGAGGGTCAGATGGGCCAGGACAAGGGGTCCAGTGTCAAGAGGACAAGGAAAAAACAGGCTAGGGAGGATTAGAGAAGTTAGTTCTGAAAGGATCAGGGTGGCTAGGAGGACCAAGACATAGAGGACTAGGCCAAGACCTGAAAAAGGAGCAGCTGCAGCCGCTTCAGGTTAGAGCGGTGGGGCCAGCTGGGGGGAGGGGGGATTTGAGAGATGACCATGAGGGAAAATTAATTATTGATTTAATTTTCCCTTGTGGTCCTCTCTCAAAATTCCCCCCTCCCACCCCAGCTGGCCCTACGGCTCTTACCTGCAGAGGCCGTGGCTGATAAGGAGGGCCACTAGCATTAGGATCAAGTCTAGTGGACACAACATTATGAGACAAACAAGGGCTATGAGGAACAGGAATATTAAAGAAGTATTGGCAGCTAGGGGATTCATTTGCCGCACTACCAGAAGTGTTCTTTTTAGTTTATTATTCAAGTAACTGTTGCCCACCTCTGACGGCCAGCTACCAATTCGCTATTATTTAAATCGAGAGGCTACAAAACAGGATACTCATGCAAAACCGGTACATAGATCATCAATTGGAAGTGAGTCACAAAAATCTGTGACACTATGACACAGCATGCGAACTCCGAACACTGGCCCTTGAACTACTCATAGCCGAACTCAGTGCAATATGGATAGATGTCTTTTCCCACAACAGAGGCATAAAATGTTGTCCGTTTGCTTCCCAGCAGCTGACAGAATTTTGACCTTACTGCAGCTATAACAGCCCTTGTGGAATACTAGTGTGCCACTGGTTACGCCGTGTCTACTTTAAAGACTGTGTCTGACTAGATGCTTGTTTTGCCCTGAGGAAGCCTGTAACCAGAAGAAATGTGATCGCTGTACTTATCTATATCTGGTGAAGAAGCAATTGATTAAAGAATCACAGATTCACCAAAATGATTTTTATGACTCACTTCTTCTTGATGATCTACGTGCCAATATTGCATATGTATCCTTTTTTGTTGCCTCTCAATTGTGTTTTGAGGAATAGAAAGAACAGGGCTGGCTAGACCAGAAGGGGATGAGGCATACCAGGAGAACAGTACCTGGAGGATTAGAAGCATAGGTCAAAAGCACCAGTCAATAGCACAAGAGGTAAGATGCTCATGGCAATGAAGACTAGTGGGACCACAAGCAAAGGCACCAGCAAGATCAAGACAGAGGGCCAAATGTGTGAGGATGAAAGACCATGGTAAGGGAGACCAGGACGACCAGAAACAGGAGGACTAAGCTGGGTGGCTAGGATCAGGATGGCTAGAGGAGGAACAGGATGACAAGAGGAAGAAGGACCAGAACTAAGATGAAAGGTTAACCTAGAAGAAGGACAACAAGGAGCAGGAGGACTTTGGTGACAATGACCAGGAGTATCATGACCAGTAGGAGTTACAGGAGGACGTTGGAGATAAGGAGCAGGCTTGTCTAGGGCCATTAGGACCAGAGACCAGGGTGAGGAGAATATGGTGAAATAGAAGGATGACGAAGAAGGGGACATTGTAAAAGGGCAAAGAGGACAAGGAAACATAATCAAATAGACCAGTGACTAGAGTATCGAGTGAATCATGAGGACCAGTGCCTGGAATAACATGATCAGGGTGAGGAGGATCTGAAGAACCAAGACGACCAGAGCCAGGAGGACCATGGGGCCCACTCAAGGACCAAGATGATCAAGCTTAAAAAGACCCAGTAAGGAGGATCAGGGCTAGTGGATGCAGTGATGGTAGACCAGGAGGACAGGAAACAGAGGCAGGAGGATCATGATGGTCAGGACCAAGAGCATTAGGAGTTGCAGACCAATGAAAGTCAGGTGGAGGAGAACCTAACAGACCGGCAGGATTGGGCTGAGGAGGATCATTAGGAAAAGGACCAAGGGAAACAAGGCAAGGATGACCAGAAAAAAACAATATCAATCCCAAGAGAGGGGACTGCAGAAATTCCTTACTGATGGACTGCACATGCATAAGAATATCGTAACTACTAAGTCTTGGACAATTTTTGACCTTCCCGGTAAGCCTAAAACTTAGGCTATAACAAAACTGCTTTTCTCCTTGAGAAAGCCTCAGGGTTGTGTGCTCCAGGGGGTTAAACGCATGTTGGCTGTTTATAGCTCACATATTTCTGTACTATATTAATGATTTTTGAGGAGTACCAAGAGTTTGCACAATAATAAACACAATACACCGCAATATCAAGACATTATATTAATGTATTGTGTATAACCCATTTGATTCATATACTAGATATGACTAACCAGTACTTTTGGTCAATTATCCATTAGTTTGATCTTATGGTGGAGGTTAGTTGAAACCTCCAGAACCTTCTCTCCTTAACCTTTCTCAGGAAAGTATTCACTGTCCTCACAGAAAGAAGACACAGTGGAAATCTCTAGCATGTACCCTGAATGTTCTTTCACACTCCCTTTAAGATTCCAGTCTAAGAGAGAACAGGCTGCTCTGGTGTATAGCCTTCATCTTCCCAAATCTGCCAACTCTTTCTCTCTCCTGTAGGGCGGAGCTGAAAGAGGGTCGATAGTTTCAGTTGTTCCTATTGGTGAAGTTCCAGGTAATGGCTTTAATATCCCCAGGATTCCGATTGGGTGATTGGCTGTAAAGGTTGCTCTTAACTCTGCCTCATTTAAAACCTATCTCCACGCCATTCTCTTTTGCGGTACCACCATCACTGGTGAATGGCCCTGGGAATGACAGTTTACTCCTGGTGTACTGCAGTGCACTATGTTGTCCCTTGTGTAGCCTGGATTGGAATCAAGGTGAGCACTCTCTCCATCCTATAGACACAGCTATCCCATCTGTGAAAGTCGATCACACCCGTGCAGGTCTGGATTGTTTCACCTAAGCTGAGGGTGGTGTCTGACCTTGTGTTGCACGGTAACCCTGCAATCTGTATTTCATCATAGTGTAGCCTTTACAAGATAAGACTCTGATTGGGCAGGACCTGTTTGACACTTGTCACAGAGACCTAAACTACATCATTTTGCTCAACTTCCAACAAGCAAAGCAGTGCCCAACAGAATACTTGAAGAACTGCTGTATGGTCAGGGCTGGTTTCTTCTTGACAGCCAGTCTCTAAGAGGTGAGGGGACATCACCTGAAGGCTGGAGGAGCTGGGGGTATGTCTAGTACATAAAAAAGTGTTTTCCTTCTCAGAAACGGTAGATGAGTGCCTGGCCCTGCAGAAGGACAGACTGTCTAGTAGGAGAAACCATCATATTCCTGGTGCGAGGAATACCAAGACAAAGCAGACTGCCAGAGTATGTGAAACCAGGAGTCAACACATATCGTGTCCTGGTTTCCCTTACGCGACATTCGGCTAAAGGCTAACAGCATGTCTTCTGCCATTCCTGCCATATGCCAGGAGACTACACAGAGACTGCTGCTGCTCCTGCCTGACATTGGTGCTGCAACACATTTGGAGCCATCATCACTACCAATGTGGAATCCCTTATGCAGCTGGAAGCCTGTAACTACCAGAGCTGAACCCCTCTGAAGAAAGTGGCCAGAATGTGCAATGCCAAGGCTGAGCACTCATCTACCTCAGGCCCAGGATGGACACAATTGCTGTAGATGAATTACTTCCCAATGACCTATGTGGTGAGTGAATCTGCTGCTGTGACCCCGCATCTTCAAAACACCACTTCAGGAGCAACCTCTCAGATGCATCAGCCAGTGCCAAGAGAGAAACATCTTCAGTGAGCTGACAAAATGGGGCTTAGTCATGAAAACAATGAGACATAATGCCCAGAAACAAATCTGCTGTTAAGAACCATAAACTGTGTGAACGCTTAGCAGCAATAACTGTTGAACTGATCTACGCATTAGCCATTTTCAGTGAACTGTACCTGTATCTAACTAATGTCTATCCAGATACTTTATAAGAGGAACTGTATAATTTAGAAGAACGGCCAGGGCTGTAGAGGGCACATCAGGTGTGTAATGCTTCACTAAGATTTATAGAGATTGAATAGTGGTAACTGTAGTCAGGCTTTGGACACACAAACCTTGTGTGCTTGCACCATGGAAGTGAGATAGTTTCACAGATGGCAGTTCCCAATAAATCTTTGGTCTGATGGCTCACAACAGAATCCTTTAGTGTTCAATATGACCCTTGTATATAGTTTTATGGCACAATAATCTCGAATGGAAAAATAAAAACAAATGCTCCCTAGGCTGATGCATAAGCAATAGTTTTAAAGTAGCAGTGTTCCGTTACTTTGGATTAAAGGTGGCTCAAATATTTCTCCCTTCTTGCTCTTGCAGGCGTGCACAGAAGAGTTGCAGGAGTATCTTAGCATGTGGAACCAATCAGTGCTTAATTTGAACCAGTGGTTTCCGGTGCTCGGCACCAGCACTTAGTTGTCAGCATTGGCACTAGTGACAGTCACCATATGCTGGTGCTGTCTGTTTAATTTTGAAAGGAGTTCAACAACCATGTTTATTAACTCTATTTGTATTGAAAATTAATAATTCTAGCCTCTTACGCCAGTACTAGGGTAAGTGAATAATTTGGCTCCGCGAGAGGAGTTTGCAGAGTTTTACCCACTTTGCATTCCGCTGGAAACACTGAGTTCTGGCAAAACTCTGCCAATCCCCATGTGCCTGAGTTTTTTCTTGTGCATGACTCAACAACATTAAGTTGGAGAATGTGAGCGCGAATTTGCATTTCCTAACATGATTTTCATGGTGCTAGAATGCCTACCAGGCTGCGGCCATTTGCGTTCAGAAAGCTGCTGCTTGTGTAGAAAATCTACTTGAGCAGCAGAAAATCGCAGCCCCCTCTGGAGCCTCACATGGTGCTGCTTGCTCTAATTTTACAGCACAGAACAAAGCTCCCATTACTAAAAATCAGCACGAGCAGCACAACGTGCCAACTACCGACCACTTGCTGAACCTGCAGTGTTTTTGAGTAACACTGAAGAATTTTGCAAAGTGTAACTCCACAAGGTCCGCCTACTCTTAATTATTATAGATTTGCGTGGCCTGAAATACTCTGAATTCTTCCACTTTTAGGAGTGTGATGGTTAGGTGTTATGTTGGTTCTGTCATTGCCAGCGCTGGCAGGGACAATTGGTAGTGCAGGCTACAGAGGCCTTCGAGAAGTGCCCTGGCACTTAATTTTGTGCAAATTATGCACTGGACTCACCTCACTGTAAGTTCTTGCACTTGCAGTGCACTTGCACATTACAGTATTTTGATGGTGAGTGTTCTATTTTGCTTTCTTGCAGGTCTACTTAGATGGGATGTGGACACTTTGTGCAACACAAAAAGATGATGGACGGAATGTTGAACATTGTCAAACATTCACCCCCAGTCACAGATCAGGGTTTAATCCATCGTTATTTTGCTCACCACGCCACCCCAGTTCAGACATAGCCATATCTAAATCAGTCTTGACCCTGTGCCTCATGGGAACAGTCCAGAATGAACTGCCAAGTCATGTCCTCCATGGACTGGAATCAAGCATCCTAGGACCGGTTTTGGGCTTTCAGCCCTCATCAGCCAGGATAGCTTGACTCCAGTGGCGTAGTGAGCACGTGACCCACATCTGGGCATACCATTCCCACTTAGGGTGAAAATGCAACACAAAAAGATGATAGACAGAAAGTTGAACATTGTCAAACATTCGCCCTTAGTCACAGATCTGAGTTTAATCCATAGTTACTTTGCTCACCACGCCACCCCTGTTCAGACATAGCCATATGCAAATCAGTCTTGACCCTGTGCCTCATGGGAACAGTCCAGACCGAACTGCCAAGCCATGTCTTCCCTGGACCGGAATCAAGCATCCTAGGACCGGTTTCGGGCTTTTAGCCCTCATCAGCCAGGATAGCTTGACTCCAGTGGCGTATTGAGCACAGGACCACGTCTGGGCATACCCTTCCCACTTAGGGTCAAAATGCAACACAAAAAGATGATGAACGGAATGTTGAACATTGTCAAACATTCACCCCAGTCAGAGATCTGGGTTTAATCCATCGTTATTTTGCTCACCACGCCACCCCAGTTCAAACATAGACATATGCAAATCAGTCTTGACCCTGTGCCTCATGGAACAGTCCAGACCGAACTGCCAAGCTATGTCTTCCCTGGATCGGAATCAAGCATCCTAGAACCGGTTTCAGGCTTACAGCCCTCATCAGCCAGGATAGCTTGACTCCAGTGGCGTGGTTAGCACGGGACTCAGGTCTGGGCATACCCTTCCCACTTAAGGTGAAAATGCAACACAAAAAGATGATGGATGGAATGTTGAACATTGTCAAACATTCACCCCCAGTCCCAGATCTGGGTGTAATCCATTGTTATTTTGCTCACCACGCCAACCTACTCTCGGGTAAGTACTTGTCCTTGCAGAGCGCTTGCACAATACCATACCTGATGAAGAGTAGTTTGCTGCTTTGTTAATGCTCTTTTTTATTATGCTGTTGGACGCAATCAATAAAAAAATATGCAGAAGACTTAAATAATCAGAGCAAGCAGTTTCAAAGCAAAGGTGAAATTCAGGAATACCCCAAGGAAAACAAGGATCAACGCATCCGGCTGCTTCTTTGAAGAGTATTCCATAACAAGCAATGAGTTGGGCTGGCTGTGGTTTAAATAGTAAACCACACCAAAGATGACTGCTGTTCTTGCAAGAGTTCCAAATCCTATGGGAACACAGTCACATGGGAATTACAGATTAATATTCAACGGGGGGCTCACTTGCTCGTTGCCTCCACAACGCTGCCACCAAAGTTGGATCCCCAGTCCCATGGCCCCAATTACTGCGGGACACTCCCAGAACTCTACTCCTATTTGAACTGTGCAGTGTTTCAATTTGCTGAGATAATGAGGTACTTTCTTTTTACTAAGATAAGCACTGGGGTGGGCAATATGTTATTGTGTGTGTTGGTTGACTGCTGAGGTCTGAGTTCTTGCTCTCTTAGAGTGCTCTCTCAAAAATAGGGGTGATGTATATGTCTATAAAATTACGACTCACATTTACATAGGAATATGTTTCCAATTCAGGGTCATATTAGCAAACTGCATATGTGTAATGTGTTTGTTTTTAACCACAACAAAAGATCAATATTTTAAAGTGTTGCTTTCTGTTTTTGTGGGTTATCTATTTGAGAACGAATGATGATATAGCAGAATATATGAATGGCACATCAATTTCATTGATATTTATAAAGTTCTCCCCCAAGAAGTCAAGTTGAATAATCTGCACAAATAGGATAATACTTGGAGAGCAGTCATTATAGTATTAAACATATTTCAGAATGTATTTCAGTATTTTATGCCCCGTCTTGGTAGCCATATTGAGGAGAATGTAATTGGAAACTGGTAGAACAATTGAGTCAGTAACAGGGATATAGGCACACAATATATTTAATTTAGGACCAGGCTCCTTTCCAACAATTGCCTTCTTTGAATCATGGAGAAGATATTGTTGGTCAAATAGCACCACTTTCTGCTGTTGAAAGTTCTTTGTTTTATGGCTACAAGAATCAGGACAACTGCATGTGCACCTTCAGTTGTTATTGAAAGAATGCCCCTTATTGTTCTCACACAGATGATCACACTTAGACCAGATCAGATGATGATGGCACGTATCCTCAAGTTTGACTCCTTACACTTTTGTGCCCCACTTCATACATAAGCAGACCATCAAGATTGTTGTCACACAATTGGAGCATTCCTCTGACACTCCCAATGATACTTAATACTTTTCATATAGGCCACACTACAAACTCACACTCTATCATCCAAGCACAACCATAAAGAATATAATACGTCTTAAAATGCAACTCTATCTCTCCTAAAACTCACTTAATCATAAAGCACAGCCACAAGACTGCTATGAAAAGATTGGAGCATAATTCCAACCATCATGCATAATACCCAGTATTTCCCAAAGATGCCACATAAAATCAACCATGCAAAACAAACAGGGGCTTGTCCCATGCATTAAGCACTACAATAAAAACATTGTAGAGTCCGAGAAAAGTATTTCTTGCTGTTGTTGTCCAACCTTTCCTGGATTCTGAAGCCATGAATCACTAGGCAGGCCAGCATAAACTTGTGCAGATTGTTTTGTTGATTTTGGGTCAGAAAGCCCTTTTCAGCTTTTCTCATTGCCTCGGAGATCAGTAGTAACATAGGAGGAAGGGATAAGAAGATTCACTAAAGCAGGAGGAAACCAAATGTAACATAGGGAATGCTTTAGCAGCTTTATCACCATTGACCAAGTACAACTGGTTTCAGGAAGATGGGCTCAGGAAGCAGTATGTTCTAGCTAGTATGGGCATCAAGGACCAAGATAGCCTGCTGAAGGAGGCCACTAACTTGTGCAGAACACACCTGAGCACAAATGTACCTCAATATTCACCCAGTATTAGTAATCCACACATATATGAGAAAGGCAAGTTTGCATACATGACAAAGCAAGATTCCACAGTTTGATGCACTGGACAGCCAATAGACAACCTCTCCACAAGGATGCATCAATATTAATCTACTGCTACTAGGACTTTTTTGCATGTAACCTGGGTTGATGGGTTAGTAGTCAATCTCGCTCAGAATGGGACCTATTATCACCAAAGGCCTTCCGCACAGAAAACCAAAAGGATGAAGCACTTCCAGAGGGCATGAATGATTGTTCTTTCACCAGGTGGAGACATAGGAACAGACGGAGTAAGTGATATATTAATCTACTGCTACTAGGGTTTTTTTGCATGCAACCTGGGTTGGTGGGTCAATAGTCAATCTCACTCAGAATGGGAACGATTATCACCATATGTGTTGGACTTGGCCCTTTTGGCAGTTTCACCCCGAAACTTTTTGCATTTTCCTAGCCTGTTTCTGTAACCTGGTGTAGGTGATTTTAGGCCTCTGCACACTTTTTCACTGTGGTCCAGTGTAAAGTGCGTGTGCTCTCTGTGTATGTGTGGTGAGAATGGCCTGCCCTCCCATAGGAATGCATGGGGATATGTGTGTCCATGGTAGTTTCTGATGTGTGGGGAGTGCAGGGGCGAGTTTGGTATGTGTGAACTCGTGAGATTAAATGCTGCATGACGGTGTGCGCAGATTTAATGTGTCTGGTGTAGAAGTGCCACTTTTAGAAGTTGGCTTTTCTGTGTGCAGTGAATGTGAATTGACTGTTTGGCTTGTGAGTGACAGGGGCTGGCTGGTGTGCTTGGCTCCAGGAACCAGGATGGGTCTGCCCGGTGGTGAATAGGGAGATCTGCATGTTGATGGAAGGGAGGAGTTGCACCTGGGACCTGAATAGGGCTGTGCCTTCCCTCCACAATGCTGGCTCCACTCCCTGTGGTGCGTCTGATGTCCTTAGCCTGACTAGTGAAAGGGAGAGAGGGGCTGAGCAAAACAAAGTGCTCAGGAGTTCCCCTGAACCAATCGTAGCTGGTTCTCCCATTTCCTGTACCTTGTGACAAAGGATTTTACTGTATAAAAGGAGGGGCTGTGACCCCATGAAGATGTTCTTGTTCCTGACTTAAATCTACCAGGGGCATGCTGCTGCTGGGGCCCAGGGGAAGGATTGCCTCCCTGGTGCCTGCCCATCCCCTGGATGCCCTGGATGCCTGGAGGACCTCTTTTTCTGGCACCCCTTGTTGCCTGGCTTCCAATTCCCAGGAAAGACTTGGGCAGCCCCCCTTTTGCACCCTGGAAGCGCTGTGCTGCCTTTCTTCTACTTGTCCCCCAGGAAAGCGTGTGGGTTGTGCAGCGCTGATGCTGCAGCCCCTTTTGAGAGGGATTCCCCCTGCCTGGGGATCCCCCCTCCTTGTGTTCCTTGCGGGTGCTCACCCGGCTCATTTACTTATGTTGAGTGTGCAGCTACCCACCCTGCGTCTTCGTTTAATTTCCTGATTAGGGCGGGTGCCACCCCGCTTACCGACTTGCTTATCTGCGCGGGTGCCTACCCCGCGACTTTGCCCGACATCGAGGAATTCACCGCCGCAGCCGCGGGCAAGCCGAAAGTCAGACGGGCGGGACTTCCAGTTTGGAAGGGAAGTCCCGCGCCCGCCGCCGCGAGAGAGGAAGGCCGAGTGATCGCCTTCCGCGGCCCGGGGCTCCCGTGAGCTGGGGAGAGCCCCGCCAGCAAGAAGTGGCGCGAGTGTTGCGGAGCTCACATGCACTGGTGGGAGCCCCAGAAGAGGAGGAGACCGGAGCCGCGAGTGCTCCCTGCCTGGAGTCCTGGTCCCGAGATGGGGGACCGGGTGAAGAATGGCGCTGCCTCTGGGAGAGAGTCCTGCGGTGGCGGCTGTCCAAAATGAGAAGTCCCATGCATCGGAGCCTGGTGAGTTAGGGCTGGAAAGGGGACCGTGCCGCATTTCACCCCCCCGCTCCTCGAGGGAGCAGGGTTCGTTGTCGGCGCCCGTGTAAGGCACCGAGTCAGGACGGCCCCGTGTGTCCAGGTGGCCGCTTCAACCTTGGGGCATTGTTTTGTCTTTTAGGGAGCCAGTGTGCTCCATGGGGCAGATGCCTACCAGAGCCTCCGTGGCTCCAACGAGGCCCCAGTAGTTTGCAGAGCCAGAGGGCCCTTGTTCTTGCCCACACTTCTGCCTCGTGATTCTTAGAGCCTGAGGGCTCCACCGCTGAGTGCATTTGATTTCCAGAGCCTAGAGGGCTCCCATGTGTGGCACAGTTTGTTCAAGGGCCAGCAAGGGCCCACGCTGCAGTTTTCTTTTACAGCTGCCCAGCAAGTAGTGTGCAGCTGAACCGTTTAGGTATTTCTTTCAGGGGACATGTGCTTTGTGAATCCAGGAGTGGGCCGCACTCCTTCGCCCCTACCTTGGCCTTCACAGCTGCGCAGCACTTAGTGCCGGCTGCAGCGTTTAGGCCCCAGTTCATTGTTCTCAGCTGCCCAGCAAATAGTGGGCAGCTGCAATGTTTAGGTTTTGGCGCAGTGGCGCAACCTTCTCTTTCGCTGCCTAGGCAGCAGTCCTTACTCTATGGACATAGGGCATTTGAGCCCCTTTTTAGATGGCCAGTTGGCCAGGGGATGGTTACTTTTATAAGGCGCCAGGCCGCAATGTGATTTATGTACTAATGCTTTTGGGTGCTAGGAAATGTATTGTGTATAGTATGTTTTGCGCACCCTGTTTGATACCTCTAGATATGGTTTATGCATAGGAGGTTGTTTTACCTGTTTAGGTTTGTGTTAGGTAGATTATACTTCCCTGCGTGATTTACGCCCCTAGTGTAATTTTTACTTAGGCGGTGAGGGTCTAATGTATTTAGACTTGTGGGATATTGTGCCTGTTATGAGTTATATTACAGGTTGACGCTGAGTATAGTGTCTGCCAGTGATTACTGGCTGTGTTCTAAGTTCATTTATATTCTGATACTATTTCTTTACCAAGTGCTGATTCTGACAGTGGCCCACGTGGCCCTGTCATGTGTAAATAATCCCTTGTAAATATTGCCCGCGCCAGTTGGCACAATGTATATTGTGTGATTACTATCTGATGTGTTTTGAGAATACAAAGGCTATTTTTGATATAACCTTGGGTGGAGTTCCTTTTGTGGGGGGCCTGGGATGTTGTTGCTGGTGGGTGCGTGCGCAAATGTTTTACACATTGCCTCCTGGATAAGCCTGACTGCTCGTGCCAAGCTACCAAGGGGGTGAGCAGGGGTTATCTTTGGCGTGTAACTCCTTTGCCCTGACTAGAGTGGTGGTTTCTGCCTGGCTTTGGTGCAAGCCTCAGCCAACCAGAAATCCCAGTTCTAGCATTGGTGATCAGCGGTGAGGATTAGGACTTAAGTTTGCGCAGTACCACAGCGACAACTGGCTACATTACAAAACTCTACATTTTAGATAGTCACATGTTGGGGATTATTGTTTTTGATTTTGTTTTTCCTCAAGAGTGTCATTTTTAAATTGTGTTTCCTTCGCTTTATGTTTAGTGGCAGAAGAGAGAAAATGACTGGGCGGGACACCAGTAGGTGGGTAGGTTCCCATAGATAGGGAGTCCCTTGCTGGGTCCAGTGCCCAATTCCTGTTCCTGTCCCCAGAGGTGTGGGTAGATAGGAGAGAGGGAGTGTGGAGGAGAAATGGCTAGCTCGGGAGGGTGGTTATCGCCTGAGTGTAGTGTGTGTGTCTGGATTCCCCAGTACGGTAGGAGCCAGTTTTGGCAGCAAAAATGTGTCCAGTGGGTGAAGTTCCATTCCCAGTTCCCAGAGTATGGTACCTGGTGCTCAGTAAGAGGGGTACAGGTTGAGAGTCAGGGGCAGTGTGGTACTATCTCACCAGTCTGGAGGGGGCGTGTGGATGGGTGGTGTGTTGAACTGGAGGAGTTGGTGTGAGTTCTTTTGGTGATAAAATGAGCTTGCATGGGAGGTGTACCTCTGGTGTAGTGCAGGAGGTCCTGCAAAGGCACTGGACGAGAAGGTGGACCTTTGGCGGTGTGCTAGAGGTATTGCAGGGGCATTAGGGAGTGATTCTAAAAGGAGTGGCTTGTGTATCCTCTGGTCCTGTGTAGGGGAAGAGGTTCATGTGTAGCCCAGCTAGGTCCCAGTAGAATGGGAAGGGTTGTAGGAGCCCATGTCCTGTGTCTGAGGAGAAGGAGTGGGAGGGACTACATGTCTCAGGGCCTGGAGGGTTCCCTAAGGGAGCGCCAGGTCGGGGGCCTAGGCTGTACTGGCAGGTCATTTGAGGAGGATCATCCTGTGTCTAGAGGATGGGGAGTGTCTGTAACCAGAACTCTGGCGGTCCTGGTGTTGGGCAGTACCGCTCCTAAGTGTAGGGTGCAGAAGTCCTGGTTGAGGGGTAAGAGGGAGATAACAAGCCCCAGTGGAAAAGCCACTGGGTTGGGGCCAGCCAGAAGGGCTGAGCCACCAGTGAGTGACCATGGTGATGCCACTTCTGTCCTGAGAGACAGGCAGACTGTCACACAACACATTAGTTATGTGTCACCCTCAAGGGTGGGCATGCCTGCTCCCCGTGAAGTCCTGGTTCGCTGGGCATTTTGACCACCCAGAGTGCTTGACCATATGTGGGGCATCTGGAGGTAGTTCCCTGAGGAGGGGAAGGCCAGGTTGGGGTTGTAGCCTGAGCTGGAAGGCAGGGTATCTGTAACCAGTGTCCTGGCCGGGTTGCCTTCTAGGGGTACCCCTGTGAACACAGGCGAGGCTCATCTTAAAGTAAAGAGACCCTGTGTTTCCCAGAAGGGGTGGTGCAGGCCTCGTCGGGATCCTTAGGGTCCCTGGATGACTATGGTAGTACTACCCTGAGAGCAGGTGCAGCCCATCTTAAAGGAGAGGGACCCTGCTCTACAGTGGGAGGGTGCAGAACTCTGGAAGGGGGTGCAGAGGGAGGGAGTCCTCGCCTCTGACCCCGGTGCATCCGGTGAATGTAGATCCCAGGTGGTAGACCAGTGGTGGGAGAGTTGTGGGAGAGTTGTGTTCTGGAGGGTGCTTCCCTGGAAGGGTGCAGAACCCCAGAAGTAGAGGTAGGGTGGGGCATTCTTGCCTGTGACCTCTGGTCAGCCTGAGAGTGCGGACACTAGATTGAAGGATCAGTGGTAGTTTGGAACTACACTGAGAAGGAGAGTGGAGAATGGCTATGGTGTGCCAGGGGTTAGTGCCCCCCACTCTGTGGATTGGCCAGGACCTGTAACATCTGGATGGCCTAAGGCCTGGTCCTGGTCGTGGACAACTAGAGAGTACTAGTGGGGTATCCTAGTTGGGCCGGAGAGTTATGGTTTAGAGGAAACCATGTGGTTGCAGAGTGGCGTGGAACCGGAGGGTGGCCCTGCCTTGCGGGTCCGCGTCCGTGTTCTATCGCCCAAAGCAGGGAAGCCCATCAAGGGAGTGATTGGTCTGCCCTGCATTTTGGCTGGAAGGGGGTTGTGTTGGACTTTGCCCTTTTGGCAGGTTCACCCCGAAACTTTTTGCATTTTCCTAGCCTGTTTCTGTAACCTGGTGTAGGTGATTTTAGGCCTCTGCACACTTTTTCACTGTGGTCCAGTGTAAAGTGCGTGCGCTCTCTGTGTATGTGTGGTGAGAATGGCCTGCCCTCCCATAAGTATGCATGGGGATATGTGTGTCCATGGTAGTTTCTGATGTGTGGGGAGTGCAGGGGCGAGTTTGGTAAATGCGAACTCGTGAGATTAAATGCTGCACGACGGTGTGCGCAGATTTAATGTGTCTGGTGTAGAAGTGCCACTTTTAGAAGTTGGCTTTTCTGTGTGCAGTGAATGTGAATTGACTGTCTGGCTTGTGAGTGACAGGGGCTGGCTGGTGTGCTTGGCTCCAGGAGCCAGGATGGGTCTGCCCGGTGGTGAATAGGGAGATCTGCATGTTGATGGAAGGGAGGAGTTGCACCTGGGACCTGAATAGGGCTGTACCTTCCCTCCACAATGCTGGCTCCACCCCCTGTGGTGCGTCTGATGTCCCTAGCCTGGCCAGTGAAAGGGAGAGAGGGGCTGAGCAAAACAAAATGCTCAGGAGTTCCCCTGAACCAGTTGTACCTGGTTCTCCCATTTCCTGCACCTTGTGACTAAGGATTTTACTATATAAAAAGAGGGGCTTTGACCCCATGAAGATGTTCTTGTTCCTGACTTGAATTTACCAGGGGCGTGCTGCTGCTGGGGCCTCCAGGGGCTCGGCAGGTCCCTGGAAGACCTCTTTTTCTGGGACCCCTTTTGCCTGGCTTGCTATTCCCAGGAAAGACTTGGGCAGCCCCCCTTTTGTGCCCTGGAAGCGCTGGGCTGCCTTTCTTCCACTTGTCCCCTAGGAAAGTATGTGGGCTGCACAGAGCTGATGCTGCAGCCCCTTTTGAGAGGGATTCCCCCTGCCTGGGGATCCCCCCTCCTTGTGTTCCTTGCGGGTGCCCACCCTGCCTATTTACTTATGTCGAGTGCGCAGATGCCCACCCTGCGTCTTCGTTTAATTTCCTGATTAGGGCGGGTGCCACCCTGCTTACCAACTTGCTTATCTGCGTGGGTGCCTACCCCGTGACTTTGCCCGACATCGAGGAGTTGGTGCCTGACGGTGGGCGGGACTTCCGGTTTGGAAGGGAATTCCCGCGCCCGCCGCCTCGAGAGAGGAAGGCCGAGTGACAGCCTCCCGCGGCTTCCGTGAGCTGTGGAGAGCACCGGGCCACCAGCAAGAAGTGTCGCGAGTGTTGCAGGGCTCCCATGCGCTGGGGGGTGCCCCGGAAGAGGAGTAGACCAGAGCCGTGAGTGCTCCCTGCCTGGAGTCCCGGTCCCGAGATGGGGGACCGGGTGAAGAAGGTTGCCGCCTCTGTGATAGAGTCCTGTGGCGGCGGCTGCCCAAAAGGAGAAGTCCCCTGCGCCGGAGCCTGGTGAGTTATGGCTGGGCAGGGAAGTTCAAGTTCAAGTTCAGGAATTTGTATAGCGCACTACTCACCCGGAGGGTCTCAAGGCGCTTGAGGAAATGAACAGTGCATTGCTTATCGAAGAGCCAGGTTTTAAGCTGTTTTCTGAAGGAGAGGTGGTTCTGTGTAAGACGGAGGTTAGAGGGGAGAGAGTTCCAAGTCTTGGCCGCTAAGTAGGAGAAGGATCTTCCATCCATGGTGGATCTATGGATGCGCGGAATTGCGGCGAGGGCTTGATAGGATGATCGTAGTTGACGGGTGGGTGTGTAGAAGGATAGTCGTGTGTTGAGGCAATCTGGTCCTAAGTCGTATAGGGCTTTGTGTGCGTGGGTGAGGAGGCGGAATGTGATTCTCTTGTTTACGGGGAGCCAGTGGAGGTCTTTCAGGTGACCGGAAATGTGAGTGTGACGGGGGATGTCCAATATGAGTCTGGCTGAGGCGTTTTGGATGAGTTGGAGTTTTTTCTGTAGTTTGGCTGTGGTTCCGGCGTAAAGGGTATTTCCATAATCTAGTCGACTAGTGACCAGTGCGTGGGTGACTGTCTTTCTTGTTTCGGTGGGGATCCAACGGAATATTTTTTTGAGCATGCGTAGGATGTTGAAGCATGAAGATGAGACGGCGTTGACTTGTCTGGTCATCGAGAGGGAGGAGTCTAGGATGAAGCCCAGGTTACGTGCATGATCTGTGGGTGTGGGTGCTGTACCCAGGGCCGGTGGCCACCATGAGTCGTCCCAGGCAGAGGGGGATGATCCTAAGATGAGGACTTCCGTTTTGTCCGAGTTTAGTTTTAAGCGGCTGTACTTCATCCAATCGGCTACTTCTTTCATTCCTTCGTGTGGATTAGTTTTAAATCTAAATGTAGACCGTGTAGAACCGTGCCGCATTTCACCCACCCGCTCCTCGAGGGAGCTGGGTTCGTTGTCGGCGCCTGTGTAAGGCACCGAGTCAGGGCGGCCCCGTGTGTCCAGTGGGCCGCTCCAAAGATGGGGCATTATTTTGTCTTTTATGGAGCCAGTGTGCTCCATAGTGCAGATGCCTGCCAGAGCCTCCATGGCTCCAATGAGGCCCCAGTAGTTTGCAGAGCCAGAGTGGCCCAGGGGTAGGGATTGTTCCTCAGAGCCCCGTGGGGCTTCCATGTTTACCCGGGTCCAGAGGGGCCCATGTTCTTGCCCACACTGATTCTTAGAGCCTGAGGGCTCCACCGCTGAGCGCATTTGATTTCCAGAGCCTAGAGGGCTCCCATGTGTGGCGCAGATTGTTCAAGGGCCAGCAAGGGCCCAACCCGCAGTTTCCTTTTACAGCTGCCCAGCAACTTGTGGGCAGCTGCACCGTTTAGGTATTTCTTTCAGGGGACATGTGCTTTGTGAACCCAGGAGTGAGACGCACTCCTTCGCCCCTACCTTGGCCTCCACAACTGCACAGCACTTAGTTCCAGCTACAGCGTTTAGGCCCTAGTTCATTGTTCTCAGCTGCCCAGCAAATAGTGGGCAGCTGCAACGTGTAGGTTTTGGCGCAGTGGCGCAACTTTGACTTTCGCTGCCTATGCAGCAGCCCTGGCTCTCTGGACACAGGGCATTTGAGCCCCTTTTTAGATGGCCAGTTGGCCAGGGGGATGGTTACTTTTATAGGGCGCCAGGACCTAATGTGATTTATGTACTAATGCTTTTGGGTGCTAGGGAATGTATTGTGTATAGTATGTTTTGCGCACCCTGTTTGATACCTCTAGATATGGTTTATGCATAGGAGGTTGTTTTACCTGCTTAGGTTTGTGTTAGGGAGATTATACTTCCCTGTGTGATTTACTCCTCTAGTGTAATTTTTACTTAGGTGGTGAGGGTCTAATGTATTTAGACTTGTGGGATATTGTGCCTGTTATGAGTTATATTACAGGTTGACGCTGAGTATAGTGTCTGCCAGTGATTACTGGCTGTGTTCTAAGTTCATTTATATTCTGATACTATTTATTTAACAAGTGCTGATTCTGACAGTGGCCCACATGGCCCTGTCATGTGTAAATAATCCCTCGTAAATATAGCCCATGCCAGTTGGCACAATGTATATTGTGTGATTACTATCTGATGTGTTTTTAGAATACAAAGGTTATTTTTGATATAACCTTGTGTGGAGTACCTTTTGTGGGGGGCATGGGATGTCGTTGCTGATGGGCACGTGCGCAAATGCTTTACACATTGCCTCTGGGATAAGCCTGACTGCTCGTGCCAAGCTACCAAGAGGGTGAACAGGGGTTATCTGTGGCGTGTAACTCCCTTGCCCTGACTATAGTGGTGGTTTCTGCCTGGCTTTGGTGCAAGCCTCAGCCAACCAGAAATCCCAGATCTAACAATATGCCTTCCACACAGAAAACCAAAAAGATGAAGCACTTCCAGAGGGCAAGAATGATTGTTCTGTTCACCAGGACGAGACATAGGAACAGACGGAATAAGTGATAGTGTAAGATGGTGCAGCATTTCCAAGCCATACAGATGACTTTCATACCATTAATTTAGTATTCTGATTTGGGGAGTGAATTGAAATAATCAATAAAATAATTTCACCCCTTTACTTCCTCAATGTCTCCTGATGAATATTCAGAGAAAGTGTCAAATGTTTGTATAGATTACCCCAATATATTCTTTGTTAATACCACGACAATGGGGTAGAGATCAAAGAATTGTTTAATTGTTCTTCTTTGGGGCATAGAAAGTTGCCTGTTGGAAAACTGCATGCATATCATTCAGATTCTGAAAAATGTAAGATATGCCAAGACTCAACCACTGCACAATTAGATGTGTATAGTTGTTTACTCTGGAGTCTGAGTACTGGCTGTCTGAAATCAATGCTACACTATTTGTTAAAAAAGGATAAAGTGCTTATCAAGAGGATAATCCATAAAGACATGTTTGGAACATTAGCTGCATTAGCAGGTCTCAAAAAGCCAAGCATAAAGGCTTGATTTTAAGAACTACATATTTGGAAACCAGATTACACAGGATATAACCTTGATTTACTGGCCTTAGTGCTTCATTTTAAAGGAATTAGATTTGAATGACAATATCATTAGCAACCATACAGTCCTTTAGTGTAGAATATATTGACTTAATTCCCACAAAATGGACTGAGGTTTGTGGATTGAGTTAAAGTTCTGTAATGGGCCTCATATGTCACTCTTTCTTGGTCCTATATATAATGTACAGGCATTCTGTAAAATGCATTCCAAATTAACCTGGACACATTCAAACATTCTTTTTGATAGGTATTTGGAGCTTTAGACCTATGATGCATTAAAGAGATAGGTGCCAATTTTTTTCACTCCTTGTTTGTAGCTCTAACTGGTGGTAAGCTCCTGTTGTAATCTATGCTAAGCATATTAATATATATTTTTTAGACAGCACCTGGATAAATAGTAAAGTTTCTGTGCTATTTGCATTACTGGTGTTCAAAAAGTGCATAACATCTTCTATTTAGGTAAAAGCTGGGTAAATAGTAAAGTTTAATTGCTATTTGCACGTCCACCAGCCAAATAGTGAATCAATTCTACTGTTTGCCCAGTGGCCAGCTAAATATCAAAGTTTCTCTGCTATTTGCAAGGCCACTGGCCAAATAATCTCTACTGTTTAGCCAGCAGCCAGGTAAATAGACAACATTCACTTTGTACCTGGCCGCCGGCTAAATGGTATCCACCCCAAACACCTTAGTCTAATGGTCATACATCTATAAAAGACCTTTGCTGAGTCCCCTTAAGGTGCCAGTCCATCCAGTCAGCAATAGCCAACATAGGTGACTCCAATCTGTTCAACAATAACAGTAAATTCCTCAAACTCTACAGAGCAGCACTGATTTTCAGATCAGCATACCAGTATCATTGTGAATTACATGTTCCACGGGCTGCATATCCCTGGGATTTAAAAACAATGACTACAAACTATATTTCTTGGTTGTGGCCATTTATAGTTGCACCCTCAACGTGGCCACCAGATCTCATGGAAATATTGAAATAAAAGAAAATTCTGCAAGATTTTGAGGATGCAGAGGGGAGGAGGAAAGGGGGCACTGAGACTAAAGGCAGTGCATTTTCTAAGAATGCCTACCACTGGATCACAAAGGTGCCTAGAGTAGGCACGTATACAGTGCTGATCCTCTGCAGAGTAGACAGATGATGGCCACGCTGAGATACACCCTTGGGGTGAGTTGTTGCGCTATACTAAATGCCTGTTTACATACCATAAGGTGTTTGGGGCATGGTAATTCACCCTTTTCCTCTCTGTGCATATTTCCCCTCCATCAGGCACTCTGCCCTCTCATCCCTCCCATGCCCTCTGCTCTCCCCCATAGGGAGATCAGATAAAGCACCAGCCAACCCCACCACTGACTGGGGGCTCTGGAGTTGAGGCTGAAGAGATTACATGTTTCTAACAGTGCCTACCACTGGATCATAAATGTGTTCAGACTACATACTTATGCAATGTTGGCCTCTGCAGATTATACAGAGTGGTGAGGGTCACATATGTGGGCCAATGCTACCCTACAGACACCTTTCTCTCCATGTGCATTACACCTTCGTCCTGCACAATGTGATCATGACCATCTCAGGTTCACTGCTCACTCAATTACGGAGGCTAGTTGGAGCATGGGAATATAACGTATAAAAGTGATAGAGACTATTTACTCAGACAAGGAAATTGCTAGGGAAAGTAATGTGAAGGGTTGAATAGGAGTTGTTACTCATTTATCTGATGTTGAACAGACATCAATACTAACACATTTTTTGATAATGTCAATGAGTTTAACTTGTTTTCTGCGTAAGCATTTGTTGTGTGGTGAAGTAATATATTCAGGTGCACTGGCAAAACACTGAGATGAAGGTACCTAAACTCTGGTTAGTTTGAGGACATGCTCCTGAATCAAGCATAGGATTCTATTTCATGTGTTTTAGGCTTTGCAGTGCCCAAATGTACATACTCCACAAAGCCACATCTTGCAAAGGATTTCTAGGTAAGCTTTTTTTCCATGTCCTTGTTTGGGGCCTCTCCCCTCCCCCCCATTTTCATCCAACAATGTAATACAAACAAGGAAAAAAACATTTTCTTATGAACTTTTGTATTATAAAATAGTGTCAGCCTTATTCCTGTTCTCCAGATATGCAATGGATAGTATTTTTTAGGTTAAAGGTCATATATGTCAGGAAGTAAAATATCTGTCTTGTGCATGCCTATTACAAAGAAACTAAACCAACCCAGCAATAACAATTGTAGACTCAAAGTCCAGGCACTGGGTACCTTGGGTCTAGGCGCAATTAATTAGCACTTTATCCAAGGAATTACGCCAAATCCTGGAGAACAGGTTTTTGCATGAATTTACTATAAAGAAAGCCAGCAATAGAAAATAAAGATTCAACAGTATATATGTTATACAAGGAAATGGAATGAAATCTATGATTAAAACAACCCAATATTTCCCATTTAGTCTAATGCTGTGACGTCTTTCCTCATGTTGGTTCACAGAGACCCGCTCAGAGATAAGTCCAGCTTCAGTGATAATAGAACAGGCTGTTTGGTGTATTTGGTGTTGGGGTGGTCTCTAGAGCCCCTGCATACTCAAAAGGTGGATAAACAGCATCATAAATTGGTTATATTACCATCTGCTATCTACAGTTTTTAGAACCAGCACAAATGTAACATACATACAAAATAAAATTGGTTAATCCTCGAGTGTCTACCACTGCAGCACTATCTGGAAGCTAGAGCGTGAAATGGGGTGCATGGTGTAGTGTCGCTCCTGTGACGCAACAGGTGCGTTGGAGGATGTTGCATTTGCTGTCTCGAAACCAGGGGTGGTTAACTTGGCCCTCTGTGAATTGTGGTAATAGTGGTCGGTTCCACATCACGTGGTGCAGGTTAATAAAAAAGTCCCTGCCCACGGTGAGGTCATTACGGAGAACTGGGTCAAGGGCTAAATACACCATTACTGTATCAGTGTAATTATTGGGACACTATTTAGCTGTGGCATGTACAGAATCCTAGCAGGCTGGGATGCTCATCTGGCCAGCACAATGCGAGAGCACTGACACAACATTTGCAATGAGCCGATGTGGTGACGTGCGGGGCCCGTGCGGTGGCTGAGTTTTCACTACAGCAACATGCTGTGCCCATGCATATGCCAGGTGTGGCTTGAGCAACCCTGCGTGTGTGGCTTGAGCAACCCTGCGTGTGTGGTGCTGCAGGTGGAGGACGCCCGTCTAAGGTGAAACGTGGGTGGAGCCTCCTGGTCCCAGAGAGCCATCTGGGCCCCTCTGGGTTCCCAGGAGGAGTGACGGCAAGCGGAGGAATAGTGTGCACTGCAGAGTGAAACACCATCTGCTGGTGCTTAAACACAGGGGAATCTCATGCTTGGGTAAGGAGATTGAATGTATTAAAGCAGAGAAATGAGGATCTCTGCAGACAAGCTGCATAACTCACAAAAAAAGGGGGAAAGTACTTGGACTGCCATAAGTCACAGACTCATGACTCTGAGCCTGAGGGCAGGAGACAAGGAATGAAGGGTCCTGAAATAACAAAAGTGAATGGTGAGTGTTCTAGGGAGTGGCTGACACAGCATACTGGACACTGTTAGGAAATAAGAGTCAATCTACAAAATAAAGAAATATAACATACAGAATAGTACACTCAACAGAACAACATTTGTGCTGATAACACCTTGGTCACACCTGCACCATGGCGACCATACTGCGTGTGGAACCATTCATACTAGAGGGTGTCCCATCAGCACAAGCCCCTAAGTGGAAGTATTGGGTAAAAAGAGTGTTGCCTTTCTTCGATGCCACCAAATAAGGCAATGCCCAAAAGTGAGCTATAAATCTTCACCTATGAGGCAGAGACATTTAAAAACTGTTCAAGACCATGAAGCGGCTCCCAGGACATACCTCACCTTCATGTCACCACTCACTGCGCACTTCGAACCGATGGCGAACCAGGACTCTGAGCGGTTCGTATTTTTCAAACAAGTTTAAGAGTCCATTGACGTCTTCCAAGCACGCTACAAGGAACTGGCCAGCACATGTGGATTTAATGATGAAGCCGAGAAAATATGAGGACAAATCATACAAGGGTGTACATCAGCCAAACTTTCGGAGTGCATACTAGAAGAATCTGAAAAATCACCAGCGGACATTCTAATGCTTAGCAAGTACAAAAACTCTTCAGAGCCCATGCAGTTCACATGGAAGCAGCTTTGCAGACCCCGGAGAAGGCGGAATAGGTCAACACAAGTACCTTCATTCTCACTGCAAACAGGGTAAGAGGGATAGCCCTCGACCATGAACCTGTGGATATTGTGGAGGAAGCAGTCATCGGCAATCTGATTGCCCGGCAAGGGGAAAAAAGTGCTTTGGGTGACGCATTCTTAACCACTTCATGCGAGTCTGCCGCTCGGACCACCACTGTGAACACAATCCGCAGAGTGAGAGAAAGAGGCAGCAACACGGATGACGATGACATGGAGGAACAAACCGTCCACTCTGTTTTCACCATTGGAACCGCTGCACAAACATCATGTCAGCTGCCACAATGCCAGATAAAAGTTTGAGATCCGGTCACCACCACCATAGTTGATACCAGAGCGACAATCAACATAATATCATCAGAAGCATATGTGACTTTGAAACTAGCTCCCAAGTTGCATCCATTGAAAATCAAGGTATTCGCATATGATAAAGACAAACCTCTGGTGAAGCGAGGAAAGTTTCAGACGACCATTAACTAAGGGTCCAAGTCCTTGGATTCTAAGGTATGTGTCGCAGAGGAGGGCCAAGGTATGCTCCTAGGTTGCAGGGCAGCTGAAGATCTGAGGATTGTAACATTTACTATTAGGATTCATCAGGAGGCTATCACCCATCTTCTGTCAGAATTCCCTGCAGTGTTTGACGAGATTGGGTGCCTGAAAAGCAAAGAGATCCATCTGTATATTGACAAGTTGGTGCAGCCCATAGCCCTACATCATTGACGCATTGCATTTCACCTGCGGCCATTAGTGGAAAAGGAATTGGCCAGGTTGGAGGCTGCTGGCCTCATTGAGAAGGTGACGGGACCCACACCCTGGTTCTCACCCATTATGGTGACCTGAAAACCTAAACAGCCTACTGAAGTGAGAATCTGTGTGGACATGCGCATGCCGAATGTAGCGATAAAAAGGGAGCCGCATGTCACACCCACAATAGAGGGCTTGATTAAGGAATTGAGCGGTGCTAGCTGATTCTCCAAATTAGACCTACGCTCCGGATATCACCAGCTTGTCCCGGACGAGGAGTTCCGTTACATCACAACATTTTCAACACATGTTGGCCTGAGGCGATACAAGCGATTAAGTTTTGCCATTTGAAGTACAGCTGAGGTGTTTCAGAATACTATTAGAAGCTTCTGGAACATCTCCCTGGTGTTAATGTCAGTGAAGACATTTTGATCTATGCCATGACGGTTCCTGAACCTATCACACAGTTAAAGGCAGTCCTCCAAAGGATTCAAGAGTCTAGTTTGATGCTTCAAGGCAACAAATATGAGTTCTTACAACAAAAGCTACACTTCTTCTGGTATGTGTTCTCAGCTGCGAGAGTGACATCAGATCCTGTCAAAGTCCAAGACATTAAGGAAGGCCCTGCTCCTGGCACTGGGACTGGAATATGCAGTTTTTTAGGAATGGTCATCTACTGCGACTGTTTCATTGGGGACCTCACTACGTTGACGCAGCCCTTACGTGAACTCACCAAAGTCTCCGTCCCCTGGTCCTCGGGCCCTACTCTAAAAGCTGCCTTCCAAACCACTAAGGAAACCCTCTCCGATGATACCACGCTGGCCTATTTTGACCCTCGTAAGAGAACCCCCATCGCGGTAGATGCTGGTCCCAAAGGTCTGGGAGCCGTACTAATGCCGCAGTAATCGGGAGATGATGATTGGGTCCCAGTAGCATTTGCAAGCCACTCATTGACAAACACTGAGAAAAGATATTCTCAAATTGAAAAGGAAGCAATAGCCATCCACTGGAGGTGGCACCACTTTCATCTATATGGATATGGCAACTCAGTCAATAACTTTATTTCGGCCATTGCGACCAAAATATGGCAACTTATTTACCGTACCACAGTTCACATACAGCTCATTCCGCTATTTAAAGTCGCTGCTGCCAAGCACCCTCAAGGATGGAAAAATTGATGTACAATTGTCAGGTGGAGTACAGTCGTAGATCTTTTAACCCAGCAGACTATTTGCCTTGACCCCCAAAGGCAGCCACTCCAGAGGAAGAAGCGGATGCTGATGAGACGGAGGAGTATTTCTGATATGTGGTGGCCTGATCCTGTCCTCTTCCCCTTTTTTAAGAAAGCTTTGGAGACAGTGCAAAGCAGACAGTGGCACAATTTCAAGAACGACTGTGTGGTGCTTACCCAGGAGGCCTGATGCGGCATGGAGGGATTATAGCACATTCTCCAGGAGTTGAGCAGGGACCCGAGCGGCTGCCTGTTGAGGGAAGACCTCCTTGTCATAACCATGTCCCTTACGGGTCGAGTCATCCAAGTTGCTTATGTGAGACATCAAGTCATGGTCAAGACCAAAAACCAATTGCGAGTCAAGGTATGGTTTCCCATGCTGGATAAGAACGTTGAGGAAATGGCAAGATATTTTCATGGTGTCATGCCGCGGGAGAGGCTAATCCTTCATCACTCGTAGTAACTGAAAGAGTCCCTGGCTATGTGTCTGTCTGGATTTTGAGAGTTTGCCGGATGAGAGACATATGTTTGTAATGATTGATGACTGCGAATATCCAGAGGTAGAGGTCATACCCTCTTTGAGCGCCAGTGTTGTGATACCTAAACTGGAGAAAGTGATGGCCACTCATGGCCTGCTCAAAGAACTGCGAACTGACAATGGCTCTCCATTTCCTGGGCAAGAGATAGCGGCCTGTTTGGTTTGCTTGGAGATGAATCACAAGAAGATTACACCCAGGCAAATGGAGATGCTGAAAGATGTATGCGCACTCTGAACAAGGTCATTCAGATCGCCTATGCAAGCCACCAACCTCTCAAACTTGCAATTTACTCATTCCTTTGGAAGTATCGCCATGCACTGCATTCCACCACGGGCCAGGCACGTCTCCATGGGCCAAGTCATTATGGATTAAAATCCGCACCATGCACAGTGGTTACAAGATCCTATTGATGACTTCTGAGTCTATGGAAGGTGTCAAAAGTCTAATGATCAAGCAAGTTGTCGTCGACGGCTGAGGATATCGGATTTCCCAGTGGGTGATAGGGTGCTGGTGCATGATCGGTGCCCTTGAAGAAAATTTAGATTACTGTTCTAGGTAAGTCCTTGGACCATCATCCATCAGAAAGGCACCCGTATCACTGCGAGACAGAGCTGGAGGCCATCACTCGGAACTTGTCAGCTTTCAAACGTTTTCATCATCGACAAGGACAGCTACAGAGTGAAGACGAGGTATCTCCAGGCCATGATGAGCCTGAGGACACTGGGGAAATGGACTATTCGGAAAGAAGGCTGCTGGAGCGGAGTAGTGACGTTCCCGAGTGTCCTAGTGGAACAGAGGGATAGTTCCTCCATTCAGTTCCACAATGTGCCGGATGGACGTAGTGTTCGCACTCGATACAGTCTGCATAGTAATCCAGTGCCCTCCACGAGACTGAAGGACTATCTGATGTAGGCTGGTGCTTCACATGTGTGGTATCAGGTAACGTTTCCCATCTCAGGTATGTGATTAAAATACAAGAGAAACCTGTTTCTGTCAAGGCATGGTTTCATATTGACTTGCACATTTGGTATATGATGTGGACATTATCTTACTGTTGTGATGTTGCCAGTGACTTTCCATTTTTTTATTTTGGGGGGAAGATGTAGTGTTGCGCCTGTGACTCAACAGGTGCATCTGGGGATGTCGTATTTGCCCGATCCGAACACAGGGGTGGTGAACGTTGCCCTCTGTGAATTGTGGTAATACTCGTTGGTTCCGCACTACGTGGTGCGGTTTAATAAATAAGACCCCGTCTGGGGTGAGGTGATGACGAGACCTGTGCCGGGGGTTAGTACACCATTATTGTGTTGGTGTAATTATTGTGATGCTATTTAGCTGCAGCGTGTGTTGTACACCCAGACCGCGCTCATCTAGCCAGCACAGTGCGAGAGCACCGACACATCACATGTAAATGTAAATGTAGTGTTGCTTGTATTGCGCACGTATCACCCCAGACGTGGCATCAAGGCACTGTAAGCATAGTGCCCACACCGCCAGCGCTCGCTCCGCACTGCGCACGTTAACACTTACATACCAAGGAAACTCATGAGACATATTTGTGGGAGGCAAGGGCCCAACCCGCAGTTTCCTTTTACAGCTGCCCAGCAACTTGTGGGCAGCTGCACCGTTTAGGTATTTCTTTCAGGGGACATGTGCTTTGTGAACCCAGGAGTGAGACGCACTCCTTCGCCCCTACCTTGGCCTCCACAACTGCACAGCACTTAGTTCCAGCTACAGCGTTTAGGCCCTAGTTCATTGTTCTCAGCTGCCCAGCAAATAGTGGGCAGCTGCAACGTGTAGGTTTTGGCGCAGTGGCGCAAGTTTGACTTTCGCTGCCTATGCAGCAGCCCTGGCTCTCTGGACACAGGGCATTTGAGCCCCTTTTTAGATGGCCAGTTGGCCAGGGGGATGGTTACTTTTATAGGGCGCCAGGACCTAATGTGATTTATGTACTAATGCTTTTGGGTGCTAGGGAATGTATTGTGTATAGTATGTTTTGCGCACCCTGTTTGATACCTCTAGATATGGTTTATGCATAGGAGGTTGTTTTACCTGCTTAGGTTTGTGTTAGGGAGATTATACTTCCCTGTGTGATTTACTCCTCTAGTGTAATTTTTACTTAGGTGGTGAGGGTCTAATGTATTTAGACTTGTGGGATATTGTGCCTGTTATGAGTTATATTACAGGTTGACGCTGAGTATAGTGTCTGCCAGTGATTACTGGCTGTGTTCTAAGTTCATTTATATTCTGATACTATTTATTTAACAAGTGCTGATTCTGACAGTGGCCCACATGGCCCTGTCATGTGTAAATAATCCCTCGTAAATATAGCCCGTGCCAGTTGGCACAATGTATATTGTGTGATTACTATCTGATGTGTTTTTAGAATACAAAGGTTATTTTTGATATAACCTTGTGTGGAGTACCTTTTGTGGGGGGCCTGGGATGTCGTTGCTGATGGGCACGTGCGCAAATGCTTTACACATTGCCTCTGGGATAAGCCTGACTGCTCGTGCCAAGCTACCAAGAGGGTGAACAGGGGTTATCTGTGGCGTGTAACTCCCTTGCCCTGACTATAGTGGTGGTTTCTGCCTGGCTTTGGTGCAAGCCTCAGCCAACCAGAAATCCCAGATCTAACAATATGCCTTCCACACAGAAAACCAAAAAGATGAAGCACTTCCAGAGGGCAAGAATGATTGTTCTGTTCACCAGGACGAGACATAGGAACAGACGGAATAAGTGATAGTGTAAGATGGTGCAGCATTTCCAAGCCATACAGATGACTTTCATACCATTAATTTAGTATTCTGATTTGGGGAGTGAATTGAAATAATCAATAAAATAATTTCACCCCTTTACTTCCTCAATGTCTCCTGATGAATATTCAGAGAAAGTGTCAAATGTTTGTATAGATTACCCCAATATATTCTTTGTTAATACCACGACAATGGGGTAGAGATCAAAGAATTGTTTAATTGTTCTTCTTTGGGGCATAGAAAGTTGCCTGTTGGAAAACTGCATGCATATCATTCAGATTCTGAAAAATGTAAGATATGCCAAGACTCAACCACTGCACAATTAGATGTGTATAGTTGTTTACTCTGGAGTCTGAGTACTGGCTGTCTGAAATCAATGCTACACTATTTGTTAAAAAAGGATAAAGTGCTTATCAAGAGGATAATCCATAAAGACATGTTTGGAACATTAGCTGCATTAGCAGGTCTCAAAAAGCCAAGCATAAAGGCTTGATTTTAAGAACTACATATTTGGAAACCAGATTACACAGGATATAACCTTGATTTACTGGCCTTAGTGCTTCATTTTAAAGGAATTAGATTTGAATGACAATATCATTAGCAACCATACAGTCCTTTAGTGTAGAATATATTGACTTAATTCCCACAAAATGGACTGAGGTTTGTGGATTGAGTTAAAGTTCTGTAATGGGCCTCATATGTCACTCTTTCTTGGTCCTATATATAATGTACAGGCATTCTGTAAAATGCATTCCAAATTAACCTGGACACATTCAAACATTCTTTTTGATAGGTATTTGGAGCTTTAGACCTATGATGCATTAAAGAGATAGGTGCCAATTTTTTTCACTCCTTGTTTGTAGCTCTAACTGGTGGTAAGCTCCTGTTGTAATCTATGCTAAGCATATTAATATATATTTTTTAGACAGCACCTGGATAAATAGTAAAGTTTCTGTGCTATTTGCATTACTGGTGTTCAAAAAGTGCATAACATCTTCTATTTAGGTAAAAGCTGGGTAAATAGTAAAGTTTAATTGCTATTTGCACGTCCACCAGCCAAATAGTGAATCATTTCTACTGTTTGCCCAGTGGCCAGCTAAATATCAAAGTTTCTCTGCTATTTGCAAGGCCACTGGCCAAATAATCTCTACTGTTTAGCCAGCAGCCAGGTAAATAGACAACATTCACTTTGTACCTGGCCGCCGGCTAAATGGTATCCACCCCAAACACCTTAGTCTAATGGTCATACATCTATAAAAGACCTTTGCTGAGTCCCCTTAAGGTGCCAGTCCATCCAGTCAGCAATAGCCAACATAGGTGACTCCAATCTGTTCAACAATAACAGTAAATTCCTCAAACTCTACAGAGCAGCACTGATTTTCAGATCAGCATACCAGTATCATTGTGAATTACATGTTCCACGGGCTGCATATCCCTGGGATTTAAAAACAATGACTAGAAACTATATTTCTTGGTTGTGGCCATTTATAGTTGCACCCTCAACGTGGCCACCAGATCTCATGGAAATATTGAAATAAAAGAAAATTCTGCAAGATTTTGAGGATGCAGAGGGGAGGAGGAAAGGGGGCACTGAGACTAAAGGCAGTGCATTTTCTAAGAATGCCTACCACTGGATCACAAAGGTGCCTAGAGTAGGCACGTATACAGTGCTGATCCTCTGCAGAGTAGACAGATGATGGCCACGCTGAGATACACCCTTGGGGTGAGTTGTTGCGCTATACTAAATGCCTGTTTACATACCATAAGGTGTTTGGGGCATGGTAATTCACCCTTTTCCTCTCTGTGCATATTTCCCCTCCATCAGGCACTCTGCCCTCTCATCCCTCCCATGCCCTCTGCTCTCCCCCATAGGGAGATCAGATAAAGCACCAGCCAACCCCACCACTGACTGGGGGCTCTGGAGTTGAGGCTGAAGAGATTACATGTTTCTAACAGTGCCTACCACTGGATCATACATGTGTTCAGACTACATACGTATGCAATGTTGGCCTCTGCAGATTATACAGAGTGGTGAGGGTCACATATGTGGGCCAATGCTACCCTACAGACACCTTTCTCTCCATGTGCATTACACCTTCGTCCTGCACAATGTGATCATGACCATCTCAGGTTCACTGCTCACTCAATTAAGGAGGCTAGTTGGAGCATGGGAATATAACGTATAAAAGTGATAGAGACTATTTACTCAGACAAGGAAATTGCTAGGGAAAGTAATGTGAAGGGTTGAATAGGAGTTGTTACTCATTTATCTGATGTTGAACAGACATCAATACTAACACATTTTTTGATAATGTCAATGAGTTTAACTTGTTTTCTGCGTAAGCATTTGTTGTGTGGTGAAGTAATATATTCAGGTGCACTGGCAAAACACTGAGATGAAGGTACCTAAACTCTGGTTAGTTTGAGGACATGCTCCTGAATCAAGCATAGGATTCTATTTCATGTGTTTTAGGCTTTGCAGTGCCCAAATGTACATACTCCACAAAGCCACATCTTGCAAAGGATTTCTAGGTAAGCTTTTTTTCCATGTCCTTGTTTGGGGCCTCTCCCCTCCCCCCCATTTTCATCCAACAATGTAATACAAACAAGGAAAAAAACATTTTCTTATGAACTTTTGTATTATAAAATAGTGTCAGCCTTATTCCTGTTCTCCAGATATGCAATGGATAGTATTTTTTAGGTTAAAGGTCATATATGTCAGGAAGTAAAATATCTGTCTTGTGCATGCCTATTACAAAGAAACTAAACCAACCCAGCAATAACAATTGTAGACTCAAAGTCCAGGCACTGGGTACCTTGGGTCTAGGCGCAATTAATTAGCACTTTATCCAAGGAATTACGCCAAATCCTGGAGAACAGGTTTTTGCATGAATTTACTATAAAGAAAGCCAGCAATAGAAAATAAAGATTCAACAGTATATATGTTATACAAGGAAATGGAATGAAATCTATGATTAAAACAACCCAATATTTCCCATTTAGTCTAATGCTGTGACGTCTTTCCTCATGTTGGTTCACAGAGACCCGCTCAGAGATAAGTCCAGCTTCAGTGATAATAGAACAGGCTGTTTGGTGTATTTGGTGTTGGGGTGGTCTCTAGAGCCCCTGCATACTCAAAAGGTGGATAAACAGCATCATAAATTGGTTATATTACCATCTGCTATCTACAGTTTTTAGAACCAGCACAAATGTAACATACATACAAAATAAAATTGGTTAATCCTCGAGTGTCTACCACTGCAGCACTATCTGGAAGCTAGAGCGTGAAATGGGGTGCATGGTGTAGTGTCGCTCCTGTGACGCAACAGGTGCGTTGGAGGATGTTGCATTTGCTGTCCCGAAACCAGGGGTGGTTAACTTGGCCCTCTGTGAATTGTGGTAATAGTGGTCGGTTCCACATCACGTGGTGCAGGTTAATAAAAAAGTCCCTGCCCACGGTGAGGTCATTACGGAGAACTGGGTCAAGGGCTAAATACACCATTACTGTATCAGTGTAATTATTGGGACACTATTTAGCTGTGGCATGTCCAGAATCCTAGCAGGCTGGGATGCTCATCTGGCCAGCACAATGCGAGAGCACTGACACAACATTTGCAATGAGCCGATGTGGTGACGTGCGGGGCCCGTGCGGTGGCTGAGTTTTCACTACAGCAACATGCTGTGCCCATGCATATGCCAGGTGTGGCTTGAGCAACCCTGCGTGTGTGGCTTGAGCAACCCTGCGTGTGTGGTGCTGCAGGTGGAGGACGCCCGTCTAAGGTGAAACGTGGGTGGAGCCTCCTGGTCCCAGAGAGCCATCTGGGCCCCTCTGGGTTCCCAGGAGGAGTGACGGCAAGCGGAGGAATAGTGTGCACTGCAGAGTGAAACACCATCTGCTGGTGCTTAAACACAGGGGAATCTCATGCTTGGGTAAGGAGATTGAATGTATTAAAGCAGAGAAATGAGGATCTCTGCAGACAAGCTGCATAACTCACAAAAAAAGGGGGAAAGTACTTGGACTGCCATAAGTCACAGACTCATGACTCTGAGCCTGAGGGCAGGAGACAAGGAATGAAGGGTCCTGAAATAACAAAAGTGAATGGTGAGTGTTCTAGGGAGTGGCTGACACAGCATACTGGACACTGTTAGGAAATAAGAGTCAATCTACAAAATAAAGAAATATAACATACAGAATAGTACACTCAACAGAACAACATTTGTGCTGATAACACCTTGGTCACACCTGCACCATGGCGACCATACTGCGTGTGGAACCATTCATACTAGAGGGTGTCCCATCAGCACAAGCCCCTAAGTGGAAGTATTGGGTAAAAAGAGTGTTGCCTTTCTTCGATGCCACCAAATAAGGCAATGCCCAAAAGTGAGCTATAAATCTTCACCTATGAGGCAGAGACATTTAAAAACTGTTCAAGACCATGAAGCGGCTCCCAGGACATACCTCACCTTCATGTCACCACTCACTGCGCACTTCGAACCGATGGCGAACCAGGACTCTGAGCGATTCGTATTTTTCAAACAAGTTTAAGAGTCCATTGACGTCTTCCAAGCACGCTACAAGGAACTGGCCAGCACATGTGGATTTAATGATGAAGCCGAGAAAATATGAGGACAAATCATACAAGGGTGTACATCAGCCAAACTTTCGGAGTGCATACTAGAAGAATCTGAAAAATCACCAGCGGACATTCTAATGCTTAGCAAGTACAAAAACTCTTCAGAGCCCATGCAGTTCACATGGAAGCAGCTTTGCAGACCCCGGAGAAGGCGGAATAGGTCAACACAAGTACCTTCATTCTCACTGCAAACAGGGTAAGAGGGATAGCCCTCGACCATGAACCTGTGGATATTGTGGAGGAAGCAGTCATCGGCAATCTGATTGCCCGGCAAGGGGGAAAAAGTGCTTTGGGTGACGCATTCTTAACCACTTCATGCGAGTCTGCCGCTCGGACCACCACTGTGAACACAATCCGCAGAGTGAGAGAAAGAGGCAGCAACACGGATGACGATGACATGGAGGAACAAACCGTCCACTCTGTTTTCACCATTGGAACCGCTGCACAAACATCATGTCAGCTGCCACAATGCCAGATAAAAGTTTGAGATCCGGTCACCACCACCATAGTTGATACCAGAGCGACAATCAACATAATATCATCAGAAGCATATGTGACTTTGAAACTAGCTCCCAAGTTGCATCCAGTGAAAATCAAGGTATTCGCATATGATAAAGACAAACCTCTGGTGAAGCGAGGAAAGTTTCAGACGACCATTAACTAAGGGTCCAAGTCCTTGGATTCTAAGGTATGTGTCGCAGAGGAGGGCCAAGGTATGCTCCTAGGTTGCAGGGCAGCTGAAGATCTGAGGATTGTAACATTTACTATTAGGATTCATCAGGAGGCTATCACCCATCTTCTGTCAGAATTCCCTGCAGTGTTTGACGAGATTGGGTGCCTGAAAAGCAAAGAGATCCATCTGTATATTGACAAGTTGGTGCAGCCCATAGCCCTACATCATTGACGCATTGCATTTCACCTGCGGCCATTAGTGGAAAAGGAATTGGCCAGGTTGGAGGCTGCTGGCCTCATTGAGAAGGTGACGGGACCCACACCCTGGTTCTCACCCATTATGGTGACCTGAAAACCTAAACAGCCTACTGAAGTGAGAATCTGTGTGGACATGCGCATGCCGAATGTAGCGATAAAAAGGAAGCCGCATGTCACACCCACAATAGAGGGCTTGATTAAGGAATTGAGCGGTGCTAGCTGATTCTCCAAATTAGACCTACGCTCCGGATATCACCAGCTTGTCCCGGACGAGGAGTTCCGTTACATCACAACATTTTCAACACATGTTGGCCTGAGGCGATACAAGCGATTAAGTTTTGCCATTTGAAGTACAGCTGAGGTGTTTCAGAATACTATTAGAAGCTTCTGGAACATCTCCCTGGTGTTAATGTCAGTGAAGACATTTTGATCTATGCCATGACGGTTCCTGAACCTATCACACAGTTAAAGGCAGTCCTCCAAAGGATTCAAGAGTCTAGTTTGATGCTTCAAGGCAACAAATATGAGTTCTTACAACAAAAGCTACACTTCTTCTGGTATGTGTTCTCAGCTGCGAGAGTGACATCAGATCCTGTTAAAGTCCAAGACATTAAGGAAGGCCCTGCTCCTGGCACTGGGACTGGAATATGCAGTTTTTTAGGAATGGTCAACTACTGCGACTATTTCATTGGGGACCTCACTACGTTGACGCAGCCCTTACGTGAACTCACCAAAGTCTCCGTCCCCTGGTCCTCGGGCCCTACTCTAAAAGCTGCCTTCCAAACCACTAAGGAAACCCTCTCCGATGATACCACGCTGGCCTATTTTGACCCTCGTAAGAGAACCCCCATCGCGGTAGATGCTGGTCCCAAAGGTCTGGGAGCCGTACTAATGCCGCAGTAATCGGGAGATGATGATTGGGTCCCAGTAGCATTTGCAAGCCACTCATTGACAAACACTGAGAAAAGATATTCTCAAATTGAAAAGGAAGCAATAGCCATCCACTGGGGGTGGCACCACTTTCATCTATATGGATATGGCAACTCAGTCAATAACTTTATTTCGGCCATTGCGACCAAAATATGGCAACTTATTTACCGTACCACAGTTCACATACAGCTCATTCCGCTATTTAAAGTCGCTGCTGCCAAGCACCCTCAAGGATGGAAAAATTGATGTACAATTGTCAGGTGGAGTACAGTCGTAGATCTTTTAACCCAGCAGACTATTTGCCTTGACCCCCAAAGGCAGCCACTCCAGAGGAAGAAGCGGATGCTGATGAGACGGAGGAGTATTTCTGATATGTGGTGGCCTGATCCTGTCCTCTTCCCCTTTTTTAAGAAAGCTTTGGAGACAGTGCAAAGCAGACAGTGGCACAATTTCAAGAACGACTGTGTGGTGCTTACCCAGGAGGCCTGATGCGGCATGGAGGGATTATAGCACATTCTCCAGGAGTTGAGCAGGGACCCGAGCGGCTGCCTGTTGAGGGAAGACCTCCTTGTCATAACCATGTCCCTTACGGGTCGAGTCATCCAAGTTGCTTATGTGAGACATCAAGTCATGGTCAAGACCAAAAACCAATTGCGAGTCAAGGTATGGTTTCCCATGCTGGATAAGAACGTTGAGGAAATGGCAAGATATTTTCATGGTGTCATGCCGCGGGAGAGGCTAATCCTTCATCACTCGTAGTAACTGAAAGAGTCCCTGGCTATGTGTCTGTCTGGATTTTGAGAGTTTGCCGGATGAGAGACATATGTTTGTAATGATTGATGACTGCGAATATCCAGAGGTAGAGGTCATACCCTCTTTGAGCGCCAGTGTTGTGATACCTAAACTGGAGAAAGTGATGGCCACTCATGGCCTGCTCAAAGAACTGCGAACTGACAATGGCTCTCCATTTCCTGGGCAAGAGATAGCGGCCTGTTTGGTTTGCTTGGAGATGAATCACAAGAAGATTACACCCAGGCAAATGGAGATGCTGAAAGATGTATGCGCACTCTGAACAAGGTCATTCAGATCGCCTATGCAAGCCACCAACCTCTCAAACTTGCAATTTACTCATTCCTTTGGAAGTATCGCCATGCACTGCATTCCACCACGGGCCAGGCACGTCTCCATGGGCCAAGTCATTATGGATTAAAATCCGCACCATGCACAGTGGTTACAAGATCCTATTGATGACTTCTGAGTCTATGGAAGGTGTCAAAAGTCTAATGATCAAGCAAGTTGTCGTCGACGGCTGAGGATATCGGATTTCCCAGTGGGTGATAGGGTGCTGGTGCATGATCGGTGCCCTTGAAGAAAATTTAGATTACTGTTCTAGGTAAGTCCTTGGACCATCATCCATCAGAAAGGCACCCGTATCACTGCGAGACAGAGCTGGAGGCCATCACTCGGAACTTGTCAGCTTTCAAACGTTTTCATCATCGACAAGGACAGCTACAGAGTGAAGACGAGGTATCTCCAGGCCATGATGAGCCTGAGGACACTGGGGAAATGGACTATTCGGAAAGAAGGCTGCTGGAGCGGAGTAGTGACGTTCCCGAGTGTCCTAGTGGAACAGAGGGATAGTTCCTCCATTCAGTTCCACAATGTGCCGGATGGACGTAGTGTTCGCACTCGATACAGTCTGCATAGTAATCCAGTGCCCTCCACGAGACTGAAGGACTATCTGATGTAGGCTGGTGCTTCACATGTGTGGTATCAGGTAACGTTTCCCATCTCAGGTATGTGATTAAAATACAAGAGAAACCTGTTTCTGTCAAGGCATGGTTTCATATTGACTTGCACATTTGGTATATGATGTGGACATTATCTTACTGTTGTGATGTTGCCAGTGACTTTCCATTTTTTTATTTTGGGGGGAAGATGTAGTGTTGCGCCTGTGACTCAACAGGTGCATCTGGGGATGTCGTATTTGCCCGATCCGAACACAGGGGTGGTGAACGTTGCCCTCTGTGAATTGTGGTAATACTCGTTGGTTCCGCACTACGTGGTGCGGTTTAATAAATAAGACCCCGTCTGGGGTGAGGTGATGACGAGACCTGTGCCGGGGGTTAGTACACCATTATTGTGTTGGTGTAATTATTGTGATGCTATTTAGCTGCAGCGTGTGTTGTACACCCAGACCGCGCTCATCTAGCCAGCACAGTGCGAGAGCACTGACACATCACATGTAAATGTAAATGTAGTGTTGCTTGTATTGCGCACGTATCACCCCAGACGTGGCATCAAGGCACTGTAAGCATAGTGCCCACACCGCCAGCGCTCGCTCCGCACTGCGCACGTTAACACTTACATACCAAGGAAACTCATGAGACATATTTGTGGGAGGCAAGGGCCCAACCCGCAGTTTCCTTTTACAGCTGCCCAGCAACTTGTGGGCAGCTGCACCGTTTAGGTATTTCTTTCAGGGGACATGTGCTTTGTGAACCCAGGAGTGAGACGCACTCCTTCGCCCCTACCTTGGCCTCCACAACTGCACAGCACTTAGTTCCAGCTACAGCGCTTAGGCCCTAGTTCATTGTTCTCAGCTGCCCAGCAAATAGTGGGCAGCTGCAACGTGTAGGTTTTGGCGCAGTGGCGCAACTTTGACTTTCGCTGCCTATGCAGCAGCCCTGGCTCTCTGGACACAGGGCATTTGAGCCCCTTTTTAGATGGCCAGTTGGCCAGGGGGATGGTTACTTTTATAGGGCGCCAGGACCTAATGTGATTTATGTACTAATGCTTTTGGGTGCTAGGGAATGTATTGTGTATAGTATGTTTTGCGCACCCTGTTTGATACCTCTAGATATGGTTTATGCATAGGAGGTTGTTTTACCTGCTTAGGTTTGTGTTAGGGAGATTATACTTCCCTGTGTGATTTACTCCTCTAGTGTAATTTTTACTTAGGTGGTGAGGGTCTAATGTATTTAGACTTGTGGGATATTGTGCCTGTTATGAGTTATATTACAGGTTGACGCTGAGTATAGTGTCTGCCAGTGATTACTGGCTGTGTTCTAAGTTCATTTATATTCTGATACTATTTATTTAACAAGTGCTGATTCTGACAGTGGCCCACATGGCCCTGTCATGTGTAAATAATCCCTCGTAAATATAGCCCGTGCCAGTTGGCACAATGTATATTGTGTGATTACTATCTGATGTGTTTTTAGAATACAAAGGTTATTTTTGATATAACCTTGTGTGGAGTACCTTTTGTGGGGGGCCTGGGATGTCGTTGCTGATGGGCACGTGCGCAAATGCTTTACACATTGCCTCTGGGATAAGCCTGACTGCTCGTGCCAAGCTACCAAGAGGGTGAACAGGGGTTATCTGTGGCGTGTAACTCCCTTGCCCTGACTATAGTGGTGGTTTCTGCCTGGCTTTGGTGCAAGCCTCAGCCAACCAGAAATCCCAGATCTAACAATATGCCTTCCACACAGAAAACCAAAAAGATGAAGCACTTCCAGAGGGCAAGAATGATTGTTCTGTTCACCAGGACGAGACATAGGAACAGACGGAATAAGTGATAGTGTAAGATGGTGCAGCATTTCCAAGCCATACAGATGACTTTCATACCATTAATTTAGTATTCTGATTTGGGGAGTGAATTGAAATAATCAATAAAATAATTTCACCCCTTTACTTCCTCAATGTCTCCTGATGAATATTCAGAGAAAGTGTCAAATGTTTGTATAGATTACCCCAATATATTCTTTGTTAATACCACGACAATGGGGTAGAGATCAAAGAATTGTTTAATTGTTCTTCTTTGGGGCATAGAAAGTTGCCTGTTGGAAAACTGCATGCATATCATTCAGATTCTGAAAAATGTAAGATATGCCAAGACTCAACCACTGCACAATTAGATGTGTATAGTTGTTTACTCTGGAGTCTGAGTACTGGCTGTCTGAAATCAATGCTACACTATTTGTTAAAAAAGGATAAAGTGCTTATCAAGAGGATAATCCATAAAGACATGTTTGGAACATTAGCTGCATTAGCAGGTCTCAAAAAGCCAAGCATAAAGGCTTGATTTTAAGAACTACATATTTGGAAACCAGATTACACAGGATATAACCTTGATTTACTGCCCTTAGTGCTTCATTTTAAAGGAATTAGATTTGAATGACAATATCATTAGCAACCATACAGTCCTTTAGTGTAGAATATATTGACTTAATTCCCACAAAATGGACTGAGGTTTGTGGATTGAGTTAAAGTTCTGTAATGGGCCTCATATGTCACTCTTTCTTGGTCCTATATATAATGTACAGGCATTCTGTAAAATGCATTCCAAATTAACCTGGACACATTCAAACATTCTTTTTGATAGGTATTTGGAGCTTTAGACCTATGATGCATTAAAGAGATAGGTGCCAATTTTTTTCACTCCTTGTTTGTAGCTCTAACTGGTGGTAAGCTCCTGTTGTAATCTATGCTAAGCATATTAATATATATTTTTTAGACAGCACCTGGATAAATAGTAAAGTTTCTGTGCTATTTGCATTACTGGTGTTCAAAAAGTGCATAACATCTTCTATTTAGGTAAAAGCTGGGTAAATAGTAAAGTTTAATTGCTATTTGCACGTCCACCAGCCAAATAGTGAATCATTTCTACTGTTTGCCCAGTGGCCAGCTAAATATCAAAGTTTCTCTGCTATTTGCAAGGCCACTGGCCAAATAATCTCTACTGTTTAGCCAGCAGCCAGGTAAATAGACAACATTCACTTTGTACCTGGCCGCCGGCTAAATGGTATCCACCCCAAACACCTTAGTCTAATGGTCATACATCTATAAAAGACCTTTGCTGAGTCCCCTTAAGGTGCCAGTCCATCCAGTCAGCAATAGCCAACATAGGTGACTCCAATCTGTTCAACAATAACAGTAAATTCCTCAAACTCTACAGAGCAGCACTGATTTTCAGATCAGCATACCAGTATCATTGTGAATTACATGTTCCACGGGCTGCATATCCCTGGGATTTAAAAACAATGACTAGAAACTATATTTCTTGGTTGTGGCCATTTATAGTTGCACCCTCAACGTGGCCACCAGATCTCATGGAAATATTGAAATAAAAGAAAATTCTGCAAGATTTTGAGGATGCAGAGGGGAGGAGGAAAGGGGGCACTGAGACTAAAGGCAGTGCATTTTCTAAGAATGCCTACCACTGGATCACAAAGGTGCCTAGAGTAGGCACGTATACAGTGCTGATCCTCTGCAGAGTAGACAGATGATGGCCACGCTGAGATACACCCTTGGGGTGAGTTGTTGCGCTATACTAAATGCCTGTTTACATACCATAAGGTGTTTGGGGCATGGTAATTCACCCTTTTCCTCTCTGTGCATATTTCCCCTCCATCAGGCACTCTGCCCTCTCATCCCTCCCATGCCCTCTGCTCTCCCCCATAGGGAGATCAGATAAAGCACCAGCCAACCCCACCACTGACTGGGGGCTCTGGAGTTGAGGCTGAAGAGATTACATGTTTCTAACAGTGCCTACCACTGGATCATAAATGTGTTCAGACTACATACTTATGCAATGTTGGCCTCTGCAGATTATACAGAGTGGTGAGGGTCACATATGTGGGCCAATGCTACCCTACAGACACCTTTCTCTCCATGTGCATTACACCTTCGTCCTGCACAATGTGATCATGACCATCTCAGGTTCACTGCTCACTCAATTAAGGAGGCTAGTTGGAGCATGGGAATATAACGTATAAAAGTGATAGAGACTATTTACTCAGACAAGGAAATTGCTAGGGAAAGTAATGTGAAGGGTTGAATAGGAGTTGTTACTCATTTATCTGATGTTGAACAGACATCAATACTAACACATTTTTTGATAATGTCAATGAGTTTAACTTGTTTTCTGCGTAAGCATTTGTTGTGTGGTGAAGTAATATATTCAGGTGCACTGGCAAAACACTGAGATGAAGGTACCTAAACTCTGGTTAGTTTGAGGACATGCTCCTGAATCAAGCATAGGATTCTATTTCATGTGTTTTAGGCTTTGCAGTGCCCAAATGTACATACTCCACAAAGCCACATCTTGCAAAGGATTTCTAGGTAAGCTTTTTTTCCATGTCCTTGTTTGGGGCCTCTCCCCTCCCCCCCATTTTCATCCAACAATGTAATACAAACAAGGAAAAAAACATTTTCTTATGAACTTTTGTATTATAAAATAGTGTCAGCCTTATTCCTGTTCTCCAGATATGCAATGGATAGTATTTTTTAGGTTAAAGGTCATATATGTCAGGAAGTAAAATATCTGTCTTGTGCATGCCTATTACAAAGAAACTAAACCAACCCAGCAATAACAATTGTAGACTCAAAGTCCAGGCACTGGGTACCTTGGGTCTAGGCGCAATTAATTAGCACTTTATCCAAGGAATTACGCCAAATCCTGGAGAACAGGTTTTTGCATGAATTTACTATAAAGAAAGCCAGCAATAGAAAATAAAGATTCAACAGTATATATGTTATACAAGGAAATGGAATGAAATCTATGATTAAAACAACCCAATATTTCCCATTTAGTCTAATGCTGTGACGTCTTTCCTCTTGTTGGTTCACAGAGACCCGCTCAGAGATAAGTCCAGCTTCAGTGATAATAGAACAGGCTGTTTGGTGTATTTGGTGTTGGGGTGGTCTCTAGAGCCCCTGCATACTCAAAAGGTGGATAAACAGCATCATAAATTGGTTATATTACCATCTGCTATCTACAGTTTTTAGAACCAGCACAAATGTAACATACATACAAAATAAAATTGGTTAATCCTCGAGTGTCTACCACTGCAGCACTATCTGGAAGCTAGAGCGTGAAATGGGGTGCATGGTGTAGTGTCGCTCCTGTGACGCAACAGGTGCGTTGGAGGATGTTGCATTTGCTGTCCCGAAACCAGGGGTGGTTAACTTGGCCCTCTGTGAATTGTGGTAATAGTGGTCGGTTCCACATCACGTGGTGCAGGTTAATAAAAAAGTCCCTGCCCACGGTGAGGTCATTACGGAGAACTGGGTCAAGGGCTAAATACACCATTACTGTATCAGTGTAATTATTGGGACACTATTTAGCTGTGGCATGTCCAGAATCCTAGCAGGCTGGGATGCTCATCTGGCCAGCACAATGCGAGAGCACTGACACAACATTTGCAATGAGCCGATGTGGTGACGTGCGGGGCCCGTGCGGTGGCTGAGTTTTCACTACAGCAACATGCTGTGCCCATGCATATGCCAGGTGTGGCTTGAGCAACCCTGCGTGTGTGGCTTGAGCAACCCTGCGTGTGTGGTGCTGCAGGTGGAGGACGCCCGTCTAAGGTGAAACGTGGGTGGAGCCTCCTGGTCCCAGAGAGCCATCTGGGCCCCTCTGGGTTCCCAGGAGGAGTGACGGCAAGCGGAGGAATAGTGTGCACTGCAGAGTGAAACACCATCTGCTGGTGCTTAAACACAGGGGAATCTCATGCTTGGGTAAGGAGATTGAATGTATTAAAGCAGAGAAATGAGGATCTCTGCAGACAAGCTGCATAACTCACAAAAAAAGGGGGAAAGTACTTGGACTGCCATAAGTCACAGACTCATGACTCTGAGCCTGAGGGCAGGAGACAAGGAATGAAGGGTCCTGAAATAACAAAAGTGAATGGTGAGTGTTCTAGGGAGTGGCTGACACAGCATACTGGACACTGTTAGGAAATAAGAGTCAATCTACAAAATAAAGAAATATAACATACAGAATAGTACACTCAACAGAACAACATTTGTGCTGATAACACCTTGGTCACACCTGCACCATGGCGACCATACTGCGTGTGGAACCATTCATACTAGAGGGTGTCCCATCAGCACAAGCCCCTAAGTGGAAGTATTGGGTAAAAAGAGTGTTGCCTTTCTTCGATGCCACCAAATAAGGCAATGCCCAAAAGTGAGCTATAAATCTTCACCTATGAGGCAGAGACATTTAAAAACTGTTCAAGACCATGAAGCGGCTCCCAGGACATACCTCACCTTCATGTCACCACTCACTGCGCACTTCGAACCGATGGCGAACCAGGACTCTGAGCGGTTCGTATTTTTCAAACAAGTTTAAGAGTCCATTGACGTCTTCCAAGCACGCTACAAGGAACTGGCCAGCACATGTGGATTTAATGATGAAGCCGAGAAAATATGAGGACAAATCATACAAGGGTGTACATCAGCCAAACTTTCGGAGTGCATACTAGAAGAATCTGAAAAATCACCAGCGGACATTCTAATGCTTAGCAAGTACAAAAACTCTTCAGAGCCCATGCAGTTCACATGGAAGCAGCTTTGCAGACCCCGGAGAAGGCGGAATAGGTCAACACAAGTACCTTCATTCTCACTGCAAACAGGGTAAGAGGGATAGCCCTCGACCATGAACCTGTGGATATTGTGGAGGAAGCAGTCATCGGCAATCTGATTGCCCGGCAAGGGGGAAAAAGTGCTTTGGGTGACGCATTCTTAACCACTTCATGCGAGTCTGCCGCTCGGACCACCACTGTGAACACAATCCGCAGAGTGAGAGAAAGAGGCAGCAACACGGATGACGATGACATGGAGGAACAAACCGTCCACTCTGTTTTCACCATTGGAACCGCTGCACAAACATCATGTCAGCTGCCACAATGCCAGATAAAAGTTTGAGATCCGGTCACCACCACCATAGTTGATACCAGAGCGACAATCAACATAATATCATCAGAAGCATATGTGACTTTGAAACTAGCTCCCAAGTTGCATCCAGTGAAAATCAAGGTATTCGCATATGATAAAGACAAACCTCTGGTGAAGCGAGGAAAGTTTCAGACGACCATTAACTAAGGGTCCAAGTCCTTGGATTCTAAGGTATGTGTCGCAGAGGAGGGCCAAGGTATGCTCCTAGGTTGCAGGGCAGCTGAAGATCTGAGGATTGTAACATTTACTATTAGGATTCATCAGGAGGCTATCACCCATCTTCTGTCAGAATTCCCTGCAGTGTTTGACGAGATTGGGTGCCTGAAAAGCAAAGAGATCCATCTGTATATTGACAAGTTGGTGCAGCCCATAGCCCTACATCATTGACGCATTGCATTTCACCTGCGGCCATTAGTGGAAAAGGAATTGGCCAGGTTGGAGGCTGCTGGCCTCATTGAGAAGGTGACGGGACCCACACCCTGGTTCTCACCCATTATGGTGACCTGAAAACCTAAACAGCCTACTGAAGTGAGAATCTGTGTGGACATGCGCATGCCGAATGTAGCGATAAAAAGGGAGCCGCATGTCACACCCACAATAGAGGGCTTGATTAAGGAATTGAGCGGTGCTAGCTGATTCTCCAAATTAGACCTACGCTCCGGATATCACCAGCTTGTCCCGGACGAGGAGTTCCGTTACATCACAACATTTTCAACACATGTTGGCCTGAGGCGATACAAGCGATTAAGTTTTGCCATTTGAAGTACAGCTGAGGTGTTTCAGAATACTATTAGAAGCTTCTGGAACATCTCCCTGGTGTTAATGTCAGTGAAGACATTTTGATCTATGCCATGACGGTTCCTGAACCTATCACACAGTTAAAGGCAGTCCTCCAAAGGATTCAAGAGTCTAGTTTGATGCTTCAAGGCAACAAATATGAGTTCTTACAACAAAAGCTACACTTCTTCTGGTATGTGTTCTCAGCTGCGAGAGTGACATCAGATCCTGTTAAAGTCCAAGACATTAAGGAAGGCCCTGCTCCTGGCACTGGGACTGGAATATGCAGTTTTTTAGGAATGGTCAACTACTGCGACTATTTCATTGGGGACCTCACTACGTTGACGCAGCCCTTACGTGAACTCACCAAAGTCTCCGTCCCCTGGTCCTCGGGCCCTACTCTAAAAGCTGCCTTCCAAACCACTAAGGAAACCCTCTCCGATGATACCACGCTGGCCTATTTTGACCCTCGTAAGAGAACCCCCATCGCGGTAGATGCTGGTCCCAAAGGTCTGGGAGCCGTACTAATGCCGCAGTAATCGGGAGATGATGATTGGGTCCCAGTAGCATTTGCAAGCCACTCATTGACAAACACTGAGAAAAGATATTCTCAAATTGAAAAGGAAGCAATAGCCATCCACTGGGGGTGGCACCACTTTCATCTATATGGATATGGCAACTCAGTCAATAACTTTATTTCGGCCATTGCGACCAAAATATGGCAACTTATTTACCGTACCACAGTTCACATACAGCTCATTCCGCTATTTAAAGTCGCTGCTGCCAAGCACCCTCAAGGATGGAAAAATTGATGTACAATTGTCAGGTGGAGTACAGTCGTAGATCTTTTAACCCAGCAGACTATTTGCCTTGACCCCCAAAGGCAGCCACTCCAGAGGAAGAAGCGGATGCTGATGAGACGGAGGAGTATTTCTGATATGTGGTGGCCTGATCCTGTCCTCTTCCCCTTTTTTAAGAAAGCTTTGGAGACAGTGCAAAGCAGACAGTGGCACAATTTCAAGAACGACTGTGTGGTGCTTACCCAGGAGGCCTGATGCGGCATGGAGGGATTATAGCACATTCTCCAGGAGTTGAGCAGGGACCCGAGCGGCTGCCTGTTGAGGGAAGACCTCCTTGTCATAACCATGTCCCTTACGGGTCGAGTCATCCAAGTTGCTTATGTGAGACATCAAGTCATGGTCAAGACCAAAAACCAATTGCGAGTCAAGGTATGGTTTCCCATGCTGGATAAGAACGTTGAGGAAATGGCAAGATATTTTCATGGTGTCATGCCGCGGGAGAGGCTAATCCTTCATCACTCGTAGTAACTGAAAGAGTCCCTGGCTATGTGTCTGTCTGGATTTTGAGAGTTTGCCGGATGAGAGACATATGTTTGTAATGATTGATGACTGCGAATATCCAGAGGTAGAGGTCATACCCTCTTTGAGCGCCAGTGTTGTGATACCTAAACTGGAGAAAGTGATGGCCACTCATGGCCTGCTCAAAGAACTGCGAACTGACAATGGCTCTCCATTTCCTGGGCAAGAGATAGCGGCCTGTTTGGTTTGCTTGGAGATGAATCACAAGAAGATTACACCCAGGCAAATGGAGATGCTGAAAGATGTATGCGCACTCTGAACAAGGTCATTCAGATCGCCTATGCAAGCCACCAACCTCTCAAACTTGCAATTTACTCATTCCTTTGGAAGTATCGCCATGCACTGCATTCCACCACGGGCCAGGCACGTCTCCATGGGCCAAGTCATTATGGATTAAAATCCGCACCATGCACAGTGGTTACAAGATCCTATTGATGACTTCTGAGTCTATGGAAGGTGTCAAAAGTCTAATGATCAAGCAAGTTGTCGTCGACGGCTGAGGATATCGGATTTCCCAGTGGGTGATAGGGTGCTGGTGCATGATCGGTGCCCTTGAAGAAAATTTAGATTACTGTTCTAGGTAAGTCCTTGGACCATCATCCATCAGAAAGGCACCCGTATCACTGCGAGACAGAGCTGGAGGCCATCACTCGGAACTTGTCAGCTTTCAAACGTTTTCATCATCGACAAGGACAGCTACAGAGTGAAGACGAGGTATCTCCAGGCCATGATGAGCCTGAGGACACTGGGGAAATGGACTATTCGGAAAGAAGGCTGCTGGAGCGGAGTAGTGACGTTCCCGAGTGTCCTAGTGGAACAGAGGGATAGTTCCTCCATTCAGTTCCACAATGTGCCGGATGGACGTAGTGTTCGCACTCGATACAGTCTGCATAGTAATCCAGTGCCCTCCACGAGACTGAAGGACTATCTGATGTAGGCTGGTGCTTCACATGTGTGGTATCAGGTAACGTTTCCCATCTCAGGTATGTGATTAAAATACAAGAGAAACCTGTTTCTGTCAAGGCATGGTTTCATATTGACTTGCACATTTGGTATATGATGTGGACATTATCTTACTGTTGTGATGTTGCCAGTGACTTTCCATTTTTTTATTTTGGGGGGAAGATGTAGTGTTGCGCCTGTGACTCAACAGGTGCATCTGGGGATGTCGTATTTGCCCGATCCGAACACAGGGGTGGGAAACGTTGCCCTCTGTGAATTGTGGTAATACTCGTTGGTTCCGCACTACGTGGTGCGGTTTAATAAATAAGACCCCGTCTGGGGTGAGGTGATGACGAGACCTGTGCCGGGGGTTAGTACACCATTATTGTGTTGGTGTAATTATTGTGATGCTATTTAGCTGCAGCGTGTGTTGTACACCCAGACCGCGCTCATCTAGCCAGCACAGTGCGAGAGCACCGACACATCACATGTAAATGTAAATGTAGTGTTGCTTGTATTGCGCACGTATCACCCCAGACGTGGCATCAAGGCACTGTAAGCATAGTGCCCACACCGCCAGCGCTCGCTCCGCACTGCGCACGTTAACACTTACATACCAAGGAAACTCATGAGACATATTTGTGGGAAGCAGTGGTGCAGGTTTATTTCGTACAACCGGTAGCTGACAAGGTGGGTCATCTTACAGGCGATCCAATGCGGCAGCCCCTCGCTGACCCGCATGCCTAAGGAGCCATCTTGCACGGCGAGGCGATGCTCTGACGGTGCAGTAAATTATCACTTTATTTCGTTATACTCCCGCCCCCCCTGTCAGGGCGGAGCGATGAGGCACACCCCCGGTCGGGTCAGGCCCCCCGGCCGCCCGAAGGACTAACGGGGCACCGACGCTGTTTCCTGGAACCCCCTCGGCTCCAGGTTCTTGGCTCAGACACCCCTACTGTGCCAGGCAGAGGTATTTAGACTGTCTCCTTCTGCCGCAGAGGTACCCCTACTGTCCATCTGCTTCCAGATCGCCCTGTGATTCCGCCTGCAACACAAAACATGATCATTAAAAGATTCACAACTTCTGCTAGCCGCTCTGCAGCTGGGTCAGGGTTCAGGGAGGGAACAGCGCAGAGCAGCCTCGGAACCAGCGCGGGAAGGAGAGGCCGAGCAAGGTTGCTGGGCCGCTATATACCCCCCGGGAATGCCCGCATCCCCAGGAGAGCCCTCCCCATTGGCCGTTGGCGAGGGGGGCGGCTCAGGTGGATTGGCGCGCTGCAGGCTCCACTCGCCCGTCGTGTGGTACTACGGCGCTGTCCCGCCCATGCTCCCCTCTGTGTCGCGCGGCCAGCGGCATAGTGCCCACACCGCCAGCGCTCGCCCCGCACTGCGCACGTTAACACTTACATACCAAGGAAACTCATGAGACATATTTGTGGGAAGCAGTGGTGCAGGTTTATTTCGTACAACCGGTAGCTGACAAGGTGGGTCATCTTACAGGCGATCCAATGCGGCAGCCCCTCGCTGACCCGCATGCCTAAGGAGCCATCTTGCACGGCGAGGCGATGCTCTGACGGTGCAGTAAATTATCACTTTATTTCGTTATACTCCCGCCCCCCCTGTCAGGGCGGAGCGATGAGGCACACCCCCGGTCGGGTCAGGCCCCACGACCGCCCGAAGGACTAACGGGGCGCCGACGCTGTTTCCTGGAACCCCCTCGGCTCCAGGTTCTTGGCTCAGGCACCCCTACTGTGCCAGGCAGAGGTATTTAGACTGTCTCCTTCTGCCGTAGAGGTACCCCTACTGTCCATCTGCTTCCAGATCGCCCTGTACTCCGCCACAGCTCTGGAGGAGGCCCACGTCGATGACAGAGCCCCCCACCTACCCGTTTACTGGCACCCTGCCGCTGCCAGGGCCTCTTGCAAATCAAGGAGAAAGACATCCATACCCAACCCAGACAAGTGCACCCCGTCGCTTTCATAATATCCCTCAGTCCTTTCTTGTATCAGCGCATGCCTAATGAACCCCAGGCCCCTCCTCTCCATGAATTTCTGCATGGACCTGTTGACCCTCGTCCGGCCTTGCTCTATCGCAACTACTGACCGTGCTCCCCTCCAGACCTTGCGGGGGACAATCTCAGACCATATTAGCTCAGTGGCTCCCAATTGGTTAGTTATAACTGTCACATCCCTCTGCATGGCTTCTATTAAGGCTCTCCTCCCCATTGTGACCAGATCATTCCCCCCAGATGGATAACGAGGATGTTGGGAGGACCGGCCCGTGCTGTTAGGCATTGGTCAAGCCTGCGCCTCAGCTGACCCCAACTCATTCCCGGGGAACCCAGCCATAGAATTCTTGTCCTTGCTAAGGCCTGATCCCATCTCCTGTATCTTGCCCACTGTTCCAGCCTGGTCACGTAAGAATGGCCCATCACCCACACGCAACAATCAGCTGCAAGAAAAGACACCATTGACATTAATGTTTTATTTATAAGTGAACACTGCACTCCAAGTGAAAAATTGGCATGTCGACGCATCTACACATACATTTCTGCATTACAAACGAAGAATTGGCTTTGCATAACTACATAACAACCCTTATGAAAAATTGGCATTTCAACGCATCTACGCATAAATTCTGCACTACAAACGAAGAATTGGCTTTGCATAACTATATAACAACCCTCATCAATGACATGCTCATGTGAACCATAACCTGCCACTCAATGGCTCCTCTTCCCAATATTGTGTGAAGAACCATGGCCACTGCGGCCAGGAGTGTTCAGGGGCGGATGTATCGCTGATAGCAAGAGGACGACCACCTCCCCACCCTCTTGACACCTTCTTTGCCTAGTCCTGCACTGTATGCGGCGGTAGCCGCCCCTATCCTAAAAGAATGGCTGGAAAATTTCCGACCTGTATTGTCCTCTGACAAGCCTGCTCTGGCCATCACCGTGGCCATTACTCGCTCCAACTGGAATTTGGTCAATGGAGTGCCGTCAGCATGAATTAAGAAGGTGCCTGCCAACAGAGGCCTGATCCTCAGGTACTCTCTGACCAGGTTGACAGGGCAATACCTGGGATCAACATAAGCGTGTAACGTGATGGCCACGCCCTTCCCAGCCTGATCAGTTTTGGATTTACGTAGCCACAGAACTAATGAATCCCTGGCACAAACGTCCATCATGTCTAAAGCTCTCCCTGATCTGTCAGATTTGGATTTGGCCACCAGCTCGCTGGCCCTAAAGGCACCAAAGAACGCTAAGCAGAAGGCTGTCGACAAGAGCTGCGCCTCGGATGCCGAATTCGTGACAGACGGCACCGTGTCCAACATGCGCTGGAGAGCGGGGAACTCAATTCCTGCCCTTCTGTCTGGGAACCTGACTTCATCCCTGGCCCACCCCTTCAGTGCTGCCCTAATCTTGAATTCCCCCATTGGATCCTGTTCTCCATTTAATTGGGTCTCATGTTTAAGTGCTGCCAGGTGGCTGCACACCCAGGAGTGAGACTTGCCTGTCTCCCTTGCCCATACTACAAAAGCCTCCACTTGCTCCATTGTACTTAGGGCTGCTGCCCCCAGGGACAGGATCACTGCGCGGAAATTAGACAGTTGTGCCGCATATCTTCTTCTGGTTGTCTGGGCCAGGGAACGTTGTCCCATCTTCTTCAACCATTCCCCCACTGAAGGAGTCGCCATAGAGTTGCCGGGAATGGTGTCATCTCTTCCCTCGCCTGCGGCCATGCCTCTCGGAATCGTGACAGCTGGGAACGAGAGAGAGCGTCAGCTGCCACATTCTTGACACCTTCGACATGCCTAGCCCTGAATTCAATGTTATTCTGTAACCCCGCCCTGACTAATTCCCTCAGCAGACTTAAGACTAACGGGCAGTTGGCGCTCAGACCATTGATGGCTTGGACCACGGCTAAGTTGTCCAACCAGAATACCACCTTCTTGTTGCCCAGTCCTTCTGGCCATAAATGCAGTGCCACCACAATGGGAAATAGTTCCAGGACAGTTATATTTGCAGTCACCCCTTTCTTGCGCCAGGCATCCGGCCACTTCATGGCACACCATTCATCTCCAAAGATTACCCCGAATCCAACCCTACCAGATGCGTCTGAAATTAGACATAAGCTTTGGCTGTTTTCCCAGGGAGCCCTCCATATCACTGTGCCATTGAAACTTTCCAGGAACTAGTCCCACATTTGTAGGTCTGCTCTCAACCCCGGACCCAGTCGTACTAAGTGGTGTTTCTTCTTTACGCTGGCCGTAGCCTTTGCCAACCTGCGGGAAAACACCTTACCAGCCGGTATGACCCTTGCTGCGAAGTTCAATTTGCCCAACAGACTCTGGACCACCTCAAGTGTTGCACTACCCTTTCCAATCATTGCCCTAATGTCCTGCTTCAGGTCACACACCTTGTCTGCTGGGAGTCTGGATTCTCCTCTGATTGTATCGAGTTCTATGCCCAGAAATGTCAATATCTGTGCGGGCCCTTCTGTTTTCCCCGGTGCTAAAGGCACACCTAAATGTTCCGACAGGCCTTCAAAGGCTTGCAGGGCATCTGCGCATTCTTGGGAACCATCCTTACCAAAAAAGAGAAAATCGTCTAGGTAATGGGTGACTTGGGAAATGCCATGCCTGGCCATGAGGGCCCACTGAAGGAAGGAACTGAATGCCTCGAAGAAGGCGCACGAGACCGCGCAACCCATGGGCATGCAGCGATCGAAATAGAATGCCCCCTCCCACTTGAAACCCAGCAAGTGCTGACTGCCTGGGTGAACAGGTAGGAGGCGGAACGCTGATTCGATGTCTGCCTTGGCTAACCATGCTCCCTTGCCTGTCCTCCTGATCAAGTCAATGGCCATGTCCAGCGAGCAATAGGAAACTGAACACGCCCCTTCCTCTAACCAATGATTGACTGAATTGCCCTCCGGGTAAGACAGGTGGTGGATCAACCTGTACGTTCCGTGCTGCTTTTTTGGAACCACACCTAGTGGAGAAACTAAGAAATTTTGTAAAGGGGGGGAAGGAAATGGCCCTGCCACCCTCCCCAGACCAACCTCCTTCCTGATCTTGTCACTGACTACCTGTGGTAAGTCCCTGGCCGACTTCAAATTCAAGGCGTCCCTGGGTCCAAGAGGGCCTGTGTAAGGAATTCTAAAGCCGTCAACAAAACCATCAACCAATAGCATTCGCTCTTTTACCAGTGGATACACCCTGAGTAAAGGTAAGATGTTTTGCAACACTATGGGCGATGGACCTTTGGTATGCTCCGTCCCCTTGCTGAGTTCAGTCCATCCCTTGCCCTGTGACACTATGAAAGGTGGGCCTTTGAAAGGGAAATTGTCGCCCGTCTCGTCAGTATGCTCAGTCCGTCCTTTCTGCTGGTCAGGTAACCTATTGTCGTGCGCCATCCGCTCCCTGTGTTGAAGCTGGGGGGGGTTATGGGCGCTGGTGCAGGCGATTGCTGCATGCTGGGCACCGCATTTGCTGCATTCATGGGCAAACTTACACGCCCTACCCCAGGTACATATCCCATTATTGAACATTCTGCAGGTCCCTGAGTTAAAACGTCTCGGACCGGCTCCATGTCCCCTCCCCCGCCCCCCCCCCCGAAAGGGCTGTTGGAAGGACCGCCTTGAAAACTGCTCCCACTTTTGCTCATGCTCCCATTTTTTTGTGTCACCCTCGCTCTGTGTTCTATTAACAGTTTCCCTCTTGCTATTCCCAGTCCTACACATATGTTTGAACCAGAGCTGGATGTCCGTATGGTCCCACCCTATGTCCGGGCAGCTGGCCATGCTCTTCCTAAATTCTTGATCGTACGAGAACCAGCCCATCCCTCCGGACTCTCTAGCCCCCTGCTGGATGGAGTTGGCATACTCCATCAAGGCCTCATTCTGGGCTGGGTCCTTCTGTACTATGATAGCTGCTAATATGTTGAACGCCTCAGTCCAATTCTCAATAGTTTTCTCGGGCCAACGCTGAAATCTAACCTTGCCCTCCTCTTTCTTCCCCATCCTCCTTGTGTCTGCACCTGCGTTGTCATGCATTAACAGAGTCAAAATGTCAATATATTCCCTCCTCCAGATACCTTCTTTAGCAGCCTGGGGTACCTGTCTGGCCAGGGAACAGCCGCCTTTTGATTTCATGCCAGGTCTCCCCAAGCCAGCTGGTTGGCAAGCCCCTACTGACGCTGAAGAGGCCATGCCCGATGTAGGTTGAGCCAGCCCCCCCGAACCAACACCGCCACTTGTACCATTCGTCGTGCTTGATGCTGCCCCCTCTGTGGCAGGTGCTTGGCTGGCAGCCAGCGGCATAATGGGGGTGGTCCCCAGAGGGATACCGGGGGTGACATCTTGAGGTACTATAGGGGCAGCACCTTGAGGAACACAGGGGGCGACACTTAGAGGAACAATGGGGGCAACACTATGCGGAACAACGGGGGCAACACTTTGCTGGGCGACTGCTGGCACACTCTGAGAGTTAAAGGCATTGACAATTAGTGGGGTGACCGTGGGAATGGGGGCGACACTTTGGGAAACAATGTTGGCTGCACTCTGTTGGGTGACTGGTGAGACACTCTGAGTGTTAAAGGCGTTGACGACCGTGGTGGCGGGCGGCAGCACTGGTGTTCCGGCCAGCAATGGTGACCCTGTCAGCAGTGGCGGCCCCCCTAGCAATGACTGAGCCCATACTTGACTCACTGGATCCGCTGATGCCGACCCCGGAAGAGGGGCCAACCTCTCTTGTGCTGCTGCCATGGCGTCTAAACGTTTTTGAAACATTGTCATTAAACCCATCATATCGTCCATTGTCTTACCCATTTGGGCCAAGTCCGTCATTCCTGCCGCTGACTTGTGTACCACAGCGGGTACCACTGGCATATCCGCTGGCAGCACAGCGGGGGGGGTGGCGACACCAGCTGATTATTACGGGTTGGTGCAGCCGGGAATTCCTTCTGGGTGATCTTCCGCTTGCGGGTGGACCGACGCGTCCCCTCTCCCGAGGTGCCCGGGGCGTCCTCTGGGGCCCCCGGACGGCCAGCCTCCTCTAGCCTACGCGCCTCAATGAAACCTTGTGCCCATGCTGGCCCTTTAGTCTGCGCGACTGCCAAGAATTCCGCCCACAGCCCATCCTGGGGCAACGCGGCGCCACGGGTGCTCATTGCGAAGGCTTCTACCCTTCCGGGTCCCTACGGATGAGAAAGTACATGAAGTTGAGCCACACATTCCTGCGACCCCTACCCCCCCCGTGGCGTCGTGCTTTCCTGGCAGGATTGCTGGCCTGCGCCCGATCTGCTGGCAGCCACCTGTCCCTGTTTCAGAAAACCAACCGTCGTACGCAACTCGTGCATTACCTGCTGCTCTTTCAATTGTAGCCGCTGCCAATCCTTGCCCGCGTTCCTGAGCGCAATCTGTAAAACAATACTGCATTATTCCTCTTCAAACCGTGTTGCTTGTGAGCACACCCTATTCATCGTCAAACCGTATTGCATGCGAGCACACCCGTAAAGAAACCCGCGTTACACAATGCACCACTCCTTTACCAGAGCGTGAATTGCTCGACACGCCCAAACTGCCCCTTCGTTCAATGGGCTGACCAAACGGACTTTGCCCTCAGCAATTACCTGTTGATCCACGCCTTTCACCCAAGTGGCTGCTAATCCTTGCGACGTGATCCAAGCGTTATCTGAAAAGACAACACAACCGTTACTCATCCTGTACCCTGTACTTGTGTATTAACATACTTGAAACCACTCGGCCAATGCCTATTACCACCCTCCCTAGCCGGGTGCCTGTACCCAAGGACGTGAATCTACTTCCGTGCCTACCGCGGAATGCATCTTTACATCTAGTTAATTCAACTGTACTATATTATCCTATTTGCAGCAATTTATCCTATTCTTGCAGCCAGCTGCTGGCCATAAAGATATGCCGAGGATAGGTCGCAGAGGGACTCTACAGGGGTATCCGCGACTCGCGGCCTACCAGGGACGAAGGACTCAGTAGCAAGCCTCATAGCGCAGAGGAGACATTTATCCGGGCAGACGAGAGGAGCGGGCTCATAAGCGGTGGGCGCCATTTATGCCCGCATCTATGCACGTATTGTTCAGCCATGCCCATTAACTCTACCCATTACCCATGTGCCTTCCTGCCTCGGAACCCCGGGATCTTCTCACTGCAGGTGAGTTTAGCTCTCCGACATGCGCAAGGGACATAATCTAACAGCTAAGGGTGCCGCCATCGTTACTGAGGATTAAGTGGGAAACCCGGCCCCAGCTCAACATTTCATGACGCTAGATCAAGCACTTGACACCCCATGATAGGCCTTTCGAACAAGTGTTCTAAATCTGATGTTTGGCACTCGTGTTAAAACAGTGTAGTTGTGTTGTGGAGCACAAGAATGCACTTGCATCGAATGCGCACTATACGAAAGCGCAACTCCATAAGCATCCTGTGCGCCTTTCGCTCATATTTTAATATTTGCACTGAGCTCTAGTTTAGTTTGAGGAAGAAAAGAAAATATTAAAGCAACGCTTGTCCCTGAAGTGGTTCTCAGCTTTCCCATCCATTTGCTTATCGGCAGGAAATAAATTGCACTTCTCGAAATCAAAGTACACAGAGAAGCGGCAAACAGCCTGAAACACCGACACAGAATCACAGAGAGGAGTATGTGGCCGAGTCAGCGTACATGGAAAGTGCTCAATCCCGCTGGCAAATTTATGCAAATTTTATAATGGAGAATGCGGGAATCGATCCTGCTACTTCTCGCATGCTGAGCGAGCGCTCTACCATTTGAGCTAATCCCCTGTGTTTTTTGTATACACCGTTGCTGCATTACTGTTCAACCCAACTCGATGAGCCAATTCTGAATACCCGAGCGTAAAGAAATCCCGTAATTCGGAGTTCGTGCTCGATTTCACACAACGTCGCATCACTCTTTCACCCGATTCGACAAGCCACTTAACCAACAGAGAAGCGGCAAACAGCATGAAACATCGACACAGAATCACAGAGAGGAGTATGCGGCCGAGTCTGCGTACATGGAAAGTGCTCAATCTCGCTGGCAAATGTATGCAAATTTTTTAATGGAGATCGGAGTTCGTGCTCGATTTCACACAACGTCGCATCACTCTTTCACCCGATTCGTCAAGCCACTTAACCACTTTCAAGTGCATTTTGCCCATCCGGGCTCCCCAGACCAAAGGGGGCGCGACCCCGGAAAGATCCCCGCCACCCCCAAAGGAACCCGGCCCCGACCCCCGCCACACCCGGGGAGCACCCCGAACCACACCCCCCACCCCGAGCACAGACGGGAAAGAGCCACTCCACGTCCCCCATCCGCCCACGCAGCTGCACGTCCCGGGCCCAGGGTCCGCAACAACCCCCGCCAGCAAGCCCGAACGCCCGCAGCGATCTCCCACCACGGCGGCAGGCCAGGGAGCCACCCGCAGGGCCCCGCGCGCACACGGGCCCGACCGGCTCCACTCAAACCCCCAGATAGGTCTCGGGCCCAAAATAGAGCCAGCCGACGCCGCGCACACACAGGAGCCCCCCGAATCACATCCCCATCCGCCGCCATCGCCGGACACCACCGCCAACACTCAAGCACGCGAACAAAGGATCGCCACCAACCCAAAGCCCAAGCCACGCGACCACGCAACAGCCGGAAACACCAAACGGCTCCACCCCATCTGCCCCCGGAACGGAAAACACAACTCAAAGCACCCCCCCCTGATGCAGCACAGGCCGGGGCCAGGCACCTCCAAGCGCGACAAAAGATCCCCCCAAACCCGCACTCCCCCAGACAAGGAAACCTGACTCATTCCCCTGATTCCGCCGCTCAATCTACCCAGACCGCCACTACCAACCCCCCCGTGGTCGCACCACTGGGCCCCATCGACCTGGTCATGCCCAGGGACGGGGCCGGGTGGAGGCCGAGTAGTAGCAACATACCTTAGTAATAGACCGACGAGAGTCACACGACGCACAAAAGCGCAGAGCAGCCTCGGAACCAGCGCGGGAAGGAGAGGCCAAGCAAGGTTGCTGGGCCGCTATATACCCCCCGGGAATGCCCGCATCCCCAGGAGAGCCCTCCCCATTGGCCGTTGGCGAGGGGGGCGGCTCAGGTGGATTGGCGCGCTGCAGGCTCCACTCGCCCGTCGTGTGGTACTACAGCGCTGTCCCGCCCATGCTCCCCTCTGTGTCGCGCGGCCAGCGGCATACCGCTGAGGAACCCTTCCTGGCCTCTCCCTGTGAATTGCCCACTCCTGGGCACCCCCAGGGTGAAAGCCAGTCATCCTAGCGCTGTTGGGTCGTTGTGGAGATTAAGCAAGCTATTGCCCAGAGTTGCAGCGTGGGACCCATGATTAAATTAGGCACCGAGGCGAGAGTTATCAGGTCCGAGGAAATTGAGCCCAAGACCCGCAGAGGCGGGAATTGAACCCTGGTCCTGGGCCAGACCTCTGCATCAGGGTCTGCCGCTCTAACCATTGAGCCACACTTCTCCACAGTGGGTCTGATGGTTCTCACTGCATTTCACATAGCAGTGCTAGCAACGTAGGCTCACAAGCAGACAGAAGCAGTGGGGAGAGTTGACAGACAGGCCTATGTATTGTGACAATGATGACATGTTTAGGAGGCAGGCCTGATAGGAAAGACTAGTCACGGGACAGAAATGGAGACTGAAGACAGAATAAGAATGAGACCTACAGTTTCGAGAGATTGGAGAAGTGAATGTAAGGTCTAGAGGCGGTGTGATAAATCTGCCAGGGCAATTTGTAATGAGGGACTTAATGGAAAATAGTTCACAGCACTCCACTTGAAATTGTTCCATAGGAATGCTCTCTTTAATGTTTAATCTTTCAAACATACAGAAGGACATTTTGCACTTTATAAGATATTTTATATTTTGACACAAGATATGTTATGAGATGCTTTATAAAAGGTAGTAGTTTATTTTTTGGGATAAAAAAGTGCTGTCTATCTTCATGAGAATGTTTTCATTACATAGGCTGGTTTAAGTTAGCACGTGTCTTGCTAGTGAATGATTTTGCACTACATTTTCCGTTTACAAAATAGAATATTGATAACTCTTTTTCTATTGAATGATACTTTACCATTACATTAAGGTGTCATGCGTACTATGCTCTAGTTTACCCATTAGATGTCTGCAATCTATAGTCCATGTTGACAACCAAGTTATGGTCCTGTGTCACTGAAATCTTGTAGTAGTGTTATGTAGTCATTATTCACTATTGCCTGCACAATTGCAGTCTTTTATGTCAGGTACTATTTGTACCCCCCGCATGTCTCAGTTTCAGGGTTGGAAATCTGGTCACCGTACTCACACAGCTCTTGCACATGGACACTATTAACATACAGTGCAGCCCTTAAAAAAAATGTAGGTCTCAGATGCTATTAATGATTTAAATATGGTACTGCAGTCCTCTGCTTGGATTACTTTGACAAAGTATGCTGTCTACAAACCCACTTATTTAAAAAAAAAAATTACAAATAAATCTGATTAATTTTAGTGTTGCCACATATTGGGTGATCCTCTTTCAAGTCTAATGGATTTTTCTTTGAGTGTACACAAAAATCTGGTTTCAATCTTTCGCAAATAAACAGCACGTTTTTAAACAGATTTTTGAGCTCTGTCCTCAAAGGCTTTATTGTTAGAGCCGGCGTTAAGTGCTGGTTTTGTTTCGTTTTATTTCATTCTATTGGCACGATAAAAAATAGACAGGATTTAATCATTTTCTTAAAGAGAAAGGTTGGTAGGTTCCATTAACATATGGATGGCTGTGCCAGGGCCAGCAAATACCAGGAGCAGAAGAGACACTCATGGAGATGGGGTGCTTTTCTGGGCGTTCCCAGCTATTTAGCCACACAATGAGCAGGAATGATGCTAGCTCGCTTGCCCCATGTACAATGACATCAAGAAATACTTCAGCGGGCAAACCCGGTACCAGCCCGAGAGGCGGCACTACATCTGCCAACGGTGCCGGTAGTAAATCTAAACAAAAGGCCTGGGAAAAAGCCACCCATGAAGCCCAACAATGATCACGAGACTACAGGACTGAATTCCTCGGGCTGGAGTCAGGCTCGCTGGATGCTTGGCACGGCCTTTGAGTGGCAGCTCCTCTTGGCTCTGCCACAAAAGCTGTCTGATGCAAATGGAACGCACGAGCTTCAGAGCCAGAGATGCAAGCTGGCAGTGCCTACGTTTCATCAGCACCAAGCATTGTCAGCTGCTTTGTTTTTGCTGAAAAATGAGCACTGCCCCTCTTAAAAGTAATATTGCATTAATGGAGGCAGTCACTTCAGCAACAGGAACTGAAGTACTGATGTATGTACAATATGGAAAGTACAAAGCAATACTTGCTATGTACTGCATTTAGCTTTCCAGTGTTAAATCCGTTTGAACACATTCAAATTTAGAAACAGAAGTTGCACATAAAAACATGGCTCTCGCTTGACAAAAAAAAAATTCTGTCAGTAGTTGTGCCTTACTCCAAACTTATGCGCAACCTGCTCCGGTATTTCCGAGGTCTGACACACTTACAGAGCGGCGCTTGGTCAATTCATTCGATACCTGTGAAGCATATTCTCCACCATGTGCATTCAATTCCTAACTTCTCTCTGAAGTAAGCTGAAATGAAATGAGACTGGGCTGTAATAGGTAACAAAACTGAGGACATTAAAGAGTTCTTAAAGTCGGAAACATGCTCAGGCTGAAAAAACATATTAGATGAAAATAATGATTATAAACTTTGTTTTATACTCTTTCTATGTAATGTTTGGGCTTTTTATAAGATATCAACAAAACTATTTTAAATATAGATTTATACTGCATCTAGTTCAAATTGTCCACACTTTCAGAATAAAAAAAGTAAGGCCATAGAGATGAAATTGGCTGAAATAAAAAAAAGGGTACAGGCGTAGACCTGCAGGGTATGTCAGGTAGAAAAGTATATCCCAATGTATCCAAGTGTTAGAACTTGGGTTTCTGGGTGGCAGAGGTATGCACCTTGTCCAAACAGGAACCAGCTAGTCAGGGTAAATCACAAACACACCCTAAATTAACCGTTTTCAACCTCTGGTATTTTAGCACACAGCAGTCAAGCTTCACTTATGGCGCAATGTGTAAGGTATTTGTGCAACACTTCCAAAACTAAAACAGTGAAAACACCACACAAAAAGATACCTGGTTAGAAAAATCGAGCTTAATTCAATGAACAAAACAAGACCAAAATTACAAAAGTACAGTAAGTGGAATAAGAGTTTGGAATTATTAAAGAACAAACTGGAATGTAGTGCTCATAAGCATAGAGCACCAGCTGGGGATATCTGGTTGTGCTAGACTGGGTCACATCCAAATGTTTAGGACACAGGGGCTAGTTTTGGCCTGCAGCACAGTACCTTACCTTAGAGGTGATGTTTTATCGTCGGACCACAGGATGAATGAGATGCATCGGCTTCTAGCCGTGCAAAGTCATAGATGCTTCGGTAATGGTGGCAATGTGCCATGCAGTAAGCAATGTGATGGACATGATCCTCATGGCAGCGGTGTTGTATCAACTTAGCTAAGAGATGTGCCAGTTCCAATCGGCGCAACAGCGTCAATGCATGGATTTATGCTGTAGCAGCACTTCATGCCCACTTCCAAGGGCCCAGGACAGGGTTGGCACCACTTGGCAGGGAAAGACTCACAGAATGGCAGCGTACTGGTGCTGTTGCATGGTGAGTTGAAAGTCTTTTATGTCCCTAAGACTTCAAACAGGAGGTAAGCCCTTGGAGTCACTTTGCTTCTGGGTTAGAGATATGCCACTCCAGGCCTTCTCAGTGCCAGGCAAGAGGGCAGCAGGTCAACACAGCAAAGCAGGAGTCCAACAGAAGTGCAGTCCAGCAGAGTGGCTGTCCTTGTAGCCGCACATCAGTCCTTCTTCCTGGCAGAGTATCCAAAGGTTCAGATGTGTACAGAAGTGGTGACATCAGAGAGCAACTACTCATACCCAGTTGTGACTTCAAAGAGATGCCTTTGAAGTGGACGGAGTACCTTCCCTTCCTGCCCTTGCTCCAGACTCACCACAGTGGGGTATGCAGCCATTTGAATGGGGACAAGACACAGCCTATTCAGGTGTACATTTCAGCTCCTCCCTCCCATCCTACCCAGGATGCCCCATCAAGATGAGGATGGCCCATCAGGATGTGGACCTAAGCTCCAGTTGTGTGTGGCTGTCTAGAGCCACACACAACCAGAAATAAGGGACATTGAGGAAACAAATGTAGGCAGGGACTCTCTGGGACAATAGAAAGCACAAGGTCCACCCCAAGGGCGAGGAAGGAAAGTGTCACCTGCCAAGGATAGGCTCAAAGAGTGTAATAACGTCTCAAATGGATAGAAAATGGCAATTCTCTGGGTTCAGGGAGAACCACATACATGGGATGAACGAAAAAACAAACAAGAATACAAAAAAGAGGTTTTTATATACATATATATACAAATGATGTAGATCAATTTATTGGATTTTTATGAGATAATTTACGGAGCAAACAACATATTTATGATATAATTTATGATATACAAACAAAACAAATATGTCTAGAATGATGAAGTTATCTAAAAAGACAAACAAATACTCTCTGTCCCCACGAAAGAGCTCTAAACAAAAGTAAGGACCTAAAAGACAAAAACAATCTGGACCAATTTTTGGAATGGATCAACCTGTGAGATGACAATCTTAAATTCACCCCAAAAAGAAGGAAAGAGAAAGTCGAAATTCTCGATGTCTGGCTAGAACACAGGGACTGTCATATTACTGTTTCACTCTACACTAAACCCACAGCCAAAAATACACTCCTCCACTACAGCAGTTACCACCCACGCTGTCAGAAAGATGGGATTCCCTTCAGACAGTTCCTGCACATTCGCAAACTTTTAGCCCAATGATACCCTAAAAGACTGGTTAGGGATTCCTATAAGAGGCTAAATATTTCGATAGAGACTCCATGTTTGTTCCCAAACAAGACTGCATCGAAGAGAAATCCAAAGCTCCCCAGACCCATCTTTGCATATCGACGAAATAAGAACCTTCTGATCTTTTCAGTGAGGGGCAAACCAGGGCACACTGACACTTTCCTACTGAAGTTCATCACAGGAGATACCCCCATCAAAGACAATCATAGATTAACTAGATGCCAGGCGTGCAACAACGCTATTGTTGCCGACCATATTAACATTAGAAACAAAGTCATCAAATTGAATCAAATGACTAATTGCAGGACCACTAATGTGGTGTATGGCATTCTGTGCACATGTAATCTCCCCTATGTTGGCGAAACAGGTAGAGAGATCAGAACGCGGATTGGAGAGCACAAATCTAATATTCGGACCCCCAAAACATCAGCCCCTTTGGTCCAGCACTGGCTACAAATGGGATGCACTGAAATCGATCTTAAGTGGATTGTCCTAGAGATAATCACCTCGGTCGAAGGTCGCAAAGACAGTAAGTTCCGCAAAACCAGGGAAGTGTCTTGGATTTTCTTTTTGAATTCTGAGAAATGAGGACTGAATGAACATACCTCCGGGAACAAGCCATCTGATTTCTTGAGTCTATTTTCCATTCTGTGACTAGATTCCCTTTTCCCTCTTCCCATTTACTGTACTTCTTAGGTTGCACCTTTAGGACCGAGCTACTGTTTAAGGGCAGACTCAAAACCCCCACAGAGACCCTTGGCCCACGTCCACCATCCTGTTATCTTGGGATCGCCTGCTACGTGTAGGCTCTTGTTATATCTTAAGGCCACCTCTTGAGACCCCTGCTTCACTAGTCAGCTTTCCCTTTGACCCATATTTTCTCTGATTTCATACTTAGTAGTTTTTCTCCCTGATAAGCCTCTGTTGGCTGAATCTTAGCCTCATAGCCTTTTGCCTTACAAGAACATTTGTCCGAACATGGGACACTAAGTTGCCATCCCCACCTTTGTACATACTTTGGTTTGTATCTCCTTATTTTTTATTGTTCCTTATATTGACAACTGCTGTGTCTTCATACCTCGGTTGAAGGCTCAAAGTCCGGGACTCGATCTATTCCTAAGATGACGGTGAGTTAGGTAGTTCGCACTTAGGGGGTCATTAGCATGGTGCCTGCCATACCCCCGTGAAATGGGACCGCCGGCAATGCATGTGGCAGTCCCACACATCCCATTAGGATGTGCCCGCCACACTGGCGGGCACATCCCGCATTTCTAACACTGTGGCAGGCGATGCTGAAAGCACCGCCCGCCACAATGCCAGAAATGCAAGTTGTGCATTTGACAATACAAAGTGACAGGCACTGCGCGGTGCCTGCCACATTGTATTGTCAAATGCAGGGGTATACCATAGGCACCCCCCTGGGGCACCCTGCACCCCCCAGAATCCCTGGAGGCCCGCTACGGACCCCCAATGTTGTGAACCGCATGCCGTTCCGTGGCGAATATCCCTACATGTATTCTACTATGGATGGTGGTGTCTACCAGACACCGCCGCCATTTTAACAGCTTTTCTGCCCTTTCGACTCATCGACCGGGCAGAAAACTGGCGGACGGTCTTTCCATCCGCTGGGGTCCCCCCCACCATAGTGATGTGGTGGAGCTAAATTTGCATGCAGGCGAGGGAATATGTTGGGCGGATCGCCACCACCATGCGGGCGGTGGCGATCCACCCGACATACTAATGGACCCCTTAGTTTCCCTTTTTACCGCCCGATATTTGGTGTGGATAGATCGACGCAGGATTGCAGTCCTCCCTCTCTTCCTAATACGTTTCAGCTCGCGACAGAGCCTGCCGCCCTCTGGATTCGGGTCTTGATTTCCATGGGCCAATAAATATGGGGATTAATGACCAGCCAACCACCTTTCACCTTCGATATTCTACGAAGATGAGCCCTGGCATTTACGCGGAAGTTCTGGACGCCGGAATACTTCCGTTGTTTCTGGAGGAGTACGTTGTTACCCTCCCGCTCCTTTTGAACCATGAACTGCACCAGTTCAGACTGCTAGCTTTTGCACTGGGACAATTACACACATTGTTGCATCCTACGAGGTAAGATACCGTGCCTCACTACCATTCCATTGGATTTAGCTATAGAGACTGCGTCCACCCTACTGTGAGCTCCGTGCCAGAGGGGGATCTATTTTTAATCCTGGAAGCTCCCTTATCGGTCGGCTTGTTCTATCTGTTAAACCATCCTTTTCACAAGAATTCCTTGGATGTTAGCAGAACCTGGGTAGTACTATAGCCTAGTATTCCCTCTACGGTAGGTGGCCAGCATATATTTTGCTTTTGTCTCAATTCGTCTCTTTTCCACATTTCCTCCATGGACTACCTAGTTTGAATTCTCCTTTCTCCGTTTTTCAGATATTTTGACCGTGTTTATCTGAATTCTACTGTGATCATTGTGAAGGGGTATTCGTGGTGCACCTCCGCCTCATGTGGATCCACTCTGTTTCTAGGACTTAACGCAGGCGTTAAGGTAATTTACGTTTAGCCTTTACATAGAGGTAGCGCATGCTGCTTGGGAACTTTGGTTATTCTTGATTCACCGCCTTGCTTTGTATTTTTTCTAACAGGAACTGTCCTGTTTGGTTTCTGTACCTTTAGATCTGCCTCCACTTCGACTTCTTGGCTCTAGACGTTGCCCTCCCCCAGGCATCATCAGTTCGTGCGTGTCCGGCATCCTGTTCTGTTCTTTTTTTCTAATTATTATCATCAGAGGACGGACTGGTGATCGGATCTTCAGTAAGTGAGTCAGTACTTTCACCACTCGTCTCTTCATAGTATAAGCACGCCTTATATTTTCTTCATTCTTGTATCCCCTGCACTGTGCTCACTATGTAGTTTTCTGTACATATTCACGTTTTTATGCCCTCACAGAAATAGAGGGATTCTTCCTTCTTTTGACCTCCTGGCCTGTTTGGAATTGCTTTTAGTCTGCCTGGCTCCATTCTGGGGCACTTGTTGACTTTTTTCATTTAAATCTTTTGGATCTATCAACACGTGCCTTTTTCTGTGCACTATCTTCTCCAGGTGAAGTATGTGGAAACCGTGTGTTGTATTTATTTTATCTGTTGTCAGGGGAGAATGTGTTTAATGGTTCTTCATTTGCTTTATAGCTTTTACGGAGCTGCTGTCTATGAAAAGTGTACTCTTGGCATTCAGGCTGAGTGTGACAAACCTTTCCCATTCTTCCTGATTTTTCCCACCCTAGTGCTCTTTTCCAGATTTTCATTGTCTTCAGTGCCCTGAGTCAGGTGATGGCTACTTGTTAGCCCAGCACCGAAACGCGCGTCGGCACCTTGCAAGCCAGAAACCTTTGGGCCTCCAACTTTTGAAGCACTAATTAGGTGCACTAGTGCCCTGTACATTTTGTGGGTTTCTGTCTTATGTTTATATATATTTAATAAAACGAAAGATCCGTTTCAATTAGAAAAGGGGTTTTAATCACACCCAACAGAGAGGCATGTGGCCACAGTAAAACAACAGCTACAACTGGCCATCACTTCTCACATAACATTCTAAAAGATGACATAGGAATATTCTAACCAAGATCATTATAATTAAAGGCGAAGATACAACACATCTCCCTTTTTATAAAACATAAAAGAAATCGGAGCAGAAAGATGAAATAACAATAAAATTAAATGAGACACCATTGATAAAGATAAAAAAGGATATTACTTAAGATAATAATCCTGCAAGTACAATGGAGGTCTTTTAACTCTGGGACCACTAGGAAAAGTTCCTTGCGACAGATTCTTGACACCTCTCCGCTTAACAACTTCATTGAAACATTTTGACTTTGACTTAACACACCCTTCCTCCCCCGTATATTTTGCCAAACGAGACATACTCCAAACACCCCCACCATTAAGCATGACAACATTATTCATGACTTTAATTATACGTTTGGGACCAAAATATTTGGATTCACCTTTGGGTGACCACACTGCCTTTTAATGAAAACAAAATCACCCACCCGCTTGCAGCCGTTGGTGAGGATGGACTTGTACCGCATTTGTTGATTCCCTGGTGCTATCCTTTGGAATATCCACAACCTGGGACTGAGAGACTCGTGAAGACTCCTTGACTGAAACGCCGATCTAGGGCAAGCAGAGGCGTGGCTGCACATCGTGGGAGGGACTGCGAGGACCAGCCTGTACAGCGCGAGCATCACCGCTGCAGCTGGGGCCTCTTCCCGCCCCCTCCTCTCAGCAGCTAAAAAAGTCTCGCGGCCCCCGCTCCGCAGGCGCCGCTCTCAGCCGTTGGTGAGGATGGACTTGTACCGCATTTGTTGATTCCCTGGTGCTATCCTTTGGAATATCCACAACCTGGGACTAAGAGACTCGTGAAGACTCCTTGACTGAAACGCCGATCTAGGGCAAGCAGAGGAGTGGCTGCACATCGCGGGTGGGATTGCGAGGACCAGCCTGCACAGTGCGAGCATCACCACTGCAGCTGGGGCCTCTTCCCGCCCCCTCCTCCCAGCAGCTGAAAACGGCTCGCGGCCCTCGCTCCGTGTGAGCCGCTCGCAGCCGTTGGTGAGGACGGACTTGTACCGCATTTGTTGATTCCCTGGTGCTATCCTTTGGAATATCAACAACCTGGGACTGAGAGACTCGTGAAGACTCCTTGACTGAAACGCCGATCTAGGGCAAGCAGAGGAGTGGCTGCACATTGCGGGTGGGACTGCGAGGACCAGCCTGCACAGCGCGAGCATCACCACTCCAGCTTGGGCCTCTTACCAACCCCTCATCCCAGCAGCTGAAAACGGCTCGCGACCCCCGGTCTACAGGGGCCGCTCGCAGCCGTTGTTGAAGACGGACTTGTACTGCATTTGTTGATTCTCTGGTACTATCATTTGGAATATCCACAACCTGGGACTGAGAGACTCGTGAAGACTCCTTGACTGAAACGCTGATCTAGGGCAAGCAGAGGAGTGAATGCAGATCGCAGGTGGGACTGCGAGGACCAACCTGCACAGCGTGAGCATCACCGCTGCAGCTGGGGCCTCTTCCTGCCCCCTTCCTCCCCGTATATACTTTCAACTACTTCCGCGTATCGCGGGACGAGCCGGGCTAAGCCCGGGCAAAGGGCGGGCCGTCTGTGGCCGTCCGGGGCTGGCCAAGGCTGGGCTGGGCCACCCTACTAACGTCTGCTGCAGGACACACTGCGATGTAAGGAACATTGTGCTTATGTTTCTTCTATTGACACTGGGACTCTTTGTCTTTTAACTTGCACATTACAAGCTTTTGTAATTAATTCATGATTGTGCTTTCTATTAATTTCTTCTTAGTGTTGGGCCAAGCAGGGAGTATGAGTCAGCATAACAGTTTGGGTCGACCTTCTTGTGTGGGTGGTTCGGTTAGGGGAACCCTAGATGCCTTCATTACCAGGGCTGCCTCCGTCTTAGAGAAGGAAATAGTCCGACGGAAAAACGTCTTTCCCTTGAGCTAATGAATAAAAAACGCTCCTCTTTGGGTACAATAAACCTAGCAGTTACTCCTCCAAGGCAAAGTGTAGATGATACCCAACCACTACCCCAATATCCACAAGGGAAAGGCGCTCCAAACCAGTTGTTCCAAATTGAACCACCCACCCGTGGTCCTAATGGAACAGACCTAACATTGGATACTTCCGTGGATATTTCATCTGTTTCAGAAATAACATTACCGGTTGAAATACCATCATCAGGACATAGTGCAGTTATAAAGAATATAGACACAGGTCCTAGGGCAAAAAAGAGGAAACGTGGGAGGGCCAGTAAGGGTGGAACGAGGGCTAAAAATTTAAAACTATCTCAATGACCAGTGGGGGATGCTCAAGTAAACACCTTTAAAAACATCTTAGATCAACAGTCCCCCCCCACACCTGCCAATGATTTATTGTTAAGCATGGATAAATTAGTTAAAGCATTAATCCTGCCCCTTGTAGAGAGGGTTAAGAGAATAGGCTTGCAATTGGAAACCATAGAAAATGAAATGGTAAGACACACAGAGCTGCTTAATAAATTATCTCCCTCAGGCCCCACAGATCATAGGGAGATTACTGTATCTGGACAGAGATCATCACCTAAATCCCTCACTACGGACCAACCTCCGTCTGAACTCCAGAACATCTTGGTCCCTCATGCTAGGGCTAAACCCATTAATAATAATACAAATAAGGGTGAAAGAACTGAAGGGTTGGCCAAAAATCAGGAAACCCGCAAATTAACGGCAAACGGCCCTACGGCCCCCAATAAGAGGAGTAGTCTAAATCATAACAAAATAGGCCTACCTCCGGAGGCTGCACCTTTTGTCGTAGTGTTGGCAGGGGTCCCAGTACTCCCAGAGGGAACAATAGAGGATAATCGAGCATTAAAAAATAAAGTAATATTTCGGTTGAGCAACAATAGACCTTTGCCTGCACACATCAATGGAGTAATCCTGAATGTAAGGCGGCTGGGTTGGGTGGGGAACCAGCCTAAGGATAGAGGGGGGGGGGCGTTGTAATTATTATCTTCAAGGACCATAGAGTCGTGAGACATATTGGTGATTTGTTTAACACTGGAGGCAGCGAAGGTATTTCTACCCACAATTTAAGTTACTTCTACCCCCAGTCGCTGCTTCCTCACTCGCCAAGACACCACCAAAGGCATATGGTCTCTCACAGGCCTACTACAGAAGGTTTTGGTTTTAATGTCCCCACTTTTAATTACTTTTCAATGCTTTCTGGCCTGGAAGGAGTCGACTGACTTGAAGATGAGGCAACTGGGGATGTACCCACTGACGCTCTGCCGATAATTATTGAATTGCCAATGTCGGCCAAGATAGGTATACCATCTAATTCATCGGGTAGTGACCTACCAGTGCCTAAACTCTATGATTCAATAATTGGGAGATGCAGTAGGGTTCTCAATAATAATGACCAATTGTTACCAGGGCATGTCCCACCTCTCACCAATAGTAACAACAAGGTGAAATCATCTTAAGCTTATTCTCGGCAGGTAGTTCCTCCCACCCCTGTATTAGACAGTTCCATTGATAACGATCTACCATCGATTAAATTTCTTTTCTGGAACATAGCTGGCCTTCACTCCAAGGTGGGGGATGGGAGTGCCCTGAATTTTCTTGATAAACAAAATGTGATTTGCCTTCAAGAGACTTGGTCCATGTCTGAAATCCATTTGGCAGGATTTAAAACCTTCTTTTCCCCCGCACTAGCTGCTCCATCGGGTAGGGCCAAAAGAGGTTTGAGCATTTTTATTGCTAACACATTAGGGGGTCTGAAAACAACAGTATTAGAGTTGGACGTAAACTCTCAGCTCCTCAACCTCTCTTTTAATAATAAGGACAATGTCCTTCTGCTTAACTTCTATAACAACTTATTGGAAGGGGAGATGCTGAAGGTTTTGTATAGTTTACGGGAAAAGCTATCTTCCTTAACACGTGACTCAGGAGTTAGAACAGGGGTAAATAATTTTTGGGTTGGCGATTTCAATCAACATCCTTGTTTACTTAGTAACAGTAATCTTTGTGGGTTAATGGACGAAAATGAGGACCCTGTTGTCCATTTTAATCATTCCACCATAGGAAAGTACTTAAATGAAACTCTCTCAGATTTGGGTCTTGTTATTGCTAACAAAATGGATGACGTATCACGACAGTTGGATCCGACCTTTTTGGGGAGGGGGTGTGGGACAACGATCGACTATATTTTAATGTCAAACATTTTGGTGAGTCGTGTGATAAACTTCGCCCCACTAATTAATACTTTAAGCGATAACTGTGCCCTTAGCTTAGAATTCCGTTTAATCAACCATCATATAACTCAAAGTATACCTAGTATGTTGAGTCAGAATGCTTTGCAACTGAATAAGATTAACGGTTTCTCTTTAAAATGGGAGAAGGTAGATCCTTTGGAGATAACAGGCAAAGTTATAAAAGCTGCCTATCCCGCAATTATTAAGTGCTTAGATCACCGAGTAGTAAATGAGGAAGTTTTAAACTATTTTGGTGAAATTGTAAGTACAATAAAAGATTAATTGATGGTAAAGCTAAAAAATAGTCGCCCCAAGAAAACAGGGTGGTTTAACCACAGATGTACGGCAGCACATCCTAAATTAAAAGAAGCTTTGCAAAAAACGAAAAGAATACCACAGGAAATAGCAACTTTAAGAAAGGATTATAAGACCGCTCTAAAGGAAAGAAAGGTAGAGTTAAAACAGGCCTCATGGGACCAACTACATAGCAGCTGCATGGAAAAAAACAGCGCTGCTTTTTGGTCAGTGATTAAATCTCCCTTCCTGGCGGACACGAAAAATTGCCCGACCCTTGACGTAGCTATCGAGGAGTCTGTTTGGGTGGCTCATTTTGCAAAGATATTCCAGAAAAGCCCAGTGCTAATGGGCGCTGATGCAGTTACCACCAATAGCCTTCCTGTAGTGTCTTACCCCATTGCTCTACAATTCTCCCGAGATGAGGTTTATCAAGCCCTCACAGCAAGCAAAAATGGTAAGGCCCCGGGCCCAGATGGGGTCCCCATAGATCTATTCAAATACAACTTGGATCTGTGGGCCCCAATCTTGACAAGGTTATTTAATGCAGTGACGGCGGTGGGACTATTGGACTCCTGGACCAAATCTATCATGGTCCCTATATTTAAAAAAGCACACCGGCAGGAGGTTTCTTGCTACCGCCCGATCTCGCTGCTGGATTCGCTAGGCAAAGTGGTTGGTAGAGTTGTCCTTGAGCGTCTCCAGCGGTGGGCTGATGACGGCAGGGTCCTTTCAGACCTTCAATTTGGTTTTCGGGAAGGTTTTGGAACAACTGAGCAAGCTCTGAACCTATCCATGTTACTGGGAAAATACGTTTGTGCTAAGCCGGGCAGATTATACATGGTATATGTTGATCTATCCGCGGCATTTGATTGCATCTACCACGCATAATTATGGGGGATCCTATCAACAATGGGGGTTGATTCACCTTTGGTGGACTTTTTAAGAGAACTATACTCTAACGCCTCTGCAAGGGTGCGGTTTGGGGTGAAAGGCGAATTGTCGGCGTCGCTTGGGGTGGAGGGGGGGTCCGGCAAGGTTGTGTCCTGGCCCCCTTTCTGTTTTCACTCTATACTAATTGCCTGGAGGCGGCCATGCTGAGGGGGCCAGGATCTTCCACAAGTAAATCACCGCTCGATTCCCGCTCTGCTCTACGCGGACGACACCGTGACATTGGCTCATACCCCCGCGAACTCCAGAAGGCTTTGGACAGATACTCAGAGTTTGTGGGGATCCTAGAGTTACACATAATCATAAAAAAAACGTATGTAATGACAGCAGGCCCAGGGAAAAAAATGGTAAAGGATATATACCTTAACAAAGAGAAACTTGAAACTACTGGCCAGTACCCATATCTGGGCATTATCATTGACCAAAAACTAAATTGGAAGCCCGCGATTGAGGCAAGAAGACACCATCTCATGAGAGCTTTCTGCACTCATACATTTTTCCCAAAAGCTGGGTAAGAGGCCACCCGTAAAACTGTTAAGGATATACAGAGCTAAATGCCAGGCAGTTGCCCTCTACGGGGCTGGTTTGTGGGTGTATGCGAACATTAGTAGCTTGCAAGTGGCCGAGAACACTTTTTAAAGTTTTTTGCTAGCGGTACCCAAAAGTGCGTCTATTTTTGGATGTCACATGGAATTGGGGCTCCCCCACCTAATAGATTTGGCCAAAATTGAACCAATTCTGCTCTGGCACCGAATCTGGAGCTCGGAAAAAAATGCATTTTCCCAAAAAATAATTGCAGATTGTATGCTACTGGATCATTCATACAAAATTAGATGGTTATCGTACATAAAAAGGTTTTTTAACGACCTAGGACTAGGGAGCTATTATTCTGCTCCAAGTACGGTCCCAGAAATATCAAGGAAGACCTTAAAAGTAATGGCCCTTAGTCATCTAGAAGAACTACAAGTCGCGAAGGAAGTATCCAAAGTTTCGGTTCAACACGCAATGACGGTTCAAACCACTCTCTTAATCCAGCCGTATTTAGCCTTTAACCTCTCTACATTCGAGAGATTGCTCCTGACGAGGTTTAGGCTAAATATCTTCCACCGTTTGGTTACTTTCCCAGAGAGAAACAGTTGGGTTTCAACCTTACCGTGGAGTAGTGTGGCTCACTGGTTAGAGGCGGCAGGCCTGAGAGCAGAAGTCAGCCTGGGACCAGGGTTCAATTCCCGACGCGGCAGGGTCGTGGACCTTGGTCAGCGGACTCGATAATTCTCGCTTCGGTGCTTACTCTAATCAGGGGTTCCACTCGGCAACTCTGGGCATTAGCTTGCCTAATCTCCACAACGGCCCCACCAATTCCGGGGATGCCTGGCTCCACCTTGGGGACTCCCAGCAAGGGACCATCCCACAGGGAAAGTCAGGACGGGTTCCCCAGAGTTATACAGCGCCGGGACGCCCCGTTGCTGGGGCAGCTGTGCGCTTTACAAGTATACTACATTTACATTTACATTTACATTTACCACCTTGCCCTTGCGATGAGATTTCTGTACAGTCAACCACCCATACTTTTTTGTTCTGCAAATTTTATGTTGGGCACCAAAAGATTTGGCTGCTACCTTTGTTAAAAGTGTTGGGTATTAGAAGATGTCGTCCAGCATTGCTACGCCTTCAGTTTCTAGAGACGGAATGGATGTCTAAATACATAGTTACATTTTTGAAATGTATTTATAGACACCGAACGAATCTGTGATAATTCCTTAATGAATTGCTTTAGATAGATTCAGTCTTACTATGTATTAGACACTAGGGTTAGGGTTCTCTGTCGTTCTCCTCAGACATTGCGTTTTATACTGATCTGTAACAATTTTTAAAATTGAATTATATGGTTTTTAACTTCTGATAATGCTTTTATGGTTTTTCAAATTTTAAAAAACCAAATAAAGAAAGACTACTACTACACCCACCTTCCATTAAATCTTCTTTGCTCCCATTTTATTATCAAACCTCTGTTTGTAATTGTTTTGGTAATTCTTCACTCTCCAATTGTCAATAACACAACCTCTCTCTTTTACACTTAACCATAAAGGATTCAATTTTAAACCTGCTGTTCTACCTTTCAATATCTTAAACGGAAAACAACCAGACACACTGTTGGGCGTGTTCCTGTGTGCCCATAATTTTTCCCTGAGGATAGGTCTAAGTGGAACTCTCAATTCCAAAGCAGTTTGAGCAGAAGCCCTAACCAACCTATTCATACTTTCCACTAAACCATTTGCCTGGGGAGCATAAAGGGCAGTTTTTTGATGAGTAATGGATAAGTCTTTTAAAAAATCACTCATCTCTAGTAAGGTGAACTGCACCCCATTATCAGAAACTAAAATATCAGGAATTCCTTCACAGGTAAAAGCAGCCTTAAGAAATTCAATTACATTTCTCGTTAAAACAGCACTCTTGCAAGAGGCAGAAACCCATTTCGAAGTATAATCTACAAGTACCACAACAAATCTCTCAGAAGGAGCCAAATTATCAAAAGGACCAACTATATCTACTGCCAATTTTGACCCAGGACGTTTAGGCAAAGCTACAGGAGAAAGAGGAGTAGTCCTCACCTTCCTTGATTCATCATTCCCAGCACAGATGATACAATCTCTGACTGTTTCCTCAACTTGACGGCCCACCTCAGTCCACCAGTAAGATTCCCTGACCCTGGCCTTTGTGAGACTACGCCCCAGGTGTCCTTCATGCGCAAGATTTATTACCTTTTCACGCATCATTAAGGGGGTATCAACCTGTCACCACGAAAAATCTCACCCTGCACTATGTTTAACTCCTCCATGACATTCCAATAACCTTTAGCAACATCAGGTACATCTTTCAAAAGAGGCCACCCAGTAATAGTAAAATCCATGACTGGTACTCTTGCCTCATCATTCATGAGACTATCTTTCCATTCAAGCTCATTCAATGCCGACTCTTTCACCCATGAAACATTTTGACAATCTGAGGCAACAACCACAAACTTTTGCAAAGGTAGTCTAGAAAGAAAATCAGCTGGAACATTCTTAAGACCAGGTAAATACTCTACACGAAAATTGTATTCCATGAGTCCCTCAATCCATCTCTTTATCCTAGTAGTAGCACACTCAACATTCCTGCAAGAAAACAACTGTACAAGAGGTTTATGGTCAGACCTGACGAAAAACGGTAAACCCCATAAATAAAAACTTAAATGCTTGATGGCCCAAGAACAGGCCAACGCCTCACACTCGATCACCGAATAGCGTTCTTCCGCACCCTTCAGCGATCGAGAAGCAAAACAAATGACCTTCTCAGTACCATCAAACATTTGGGAAATAACTGCCCCTAACCCACGAACACTTGCATCAGTGGTTAAAATCGTCTTTTTATGCACAACAAAATGTCCTAGAGTAGGCATTTTTGCAATTTCCGATTTCACTCCATTAAAAGCATCAATACACTCCTGGTTCCAATCAAAAACAGTACCCTTCTTCAAAAGTAATCTGATGGGTTGCATAACATTAGCAAAATTGCAAATAAATTTAGAATGATATTCTGACAAACCCATTAATGACTTTACCTGGTCCTTGTTACAAGGAGATGGAGCTTGCAAAATAGCCTCAGCCAGATCTACTTTTGGACTGATCCCCTCCCCAGAAATGGAATGCCCCAGCTAAGATACCGAATTCATCCTGAATTTACACTTTTCACATTTTAAAGTTAGTCCAAACTTCTGCAGCCTAGACAAAACATCAAATAAAACTTCATCATGCTTAGCTTTGTTAAGACCATGTACAAGAATATCATCTTGAAAAAATAACACAGAATCGATCCCAGACAAAACATTTTTCATGACCCTTTGGAAACAAGCGGCAGCACTCGCTAAACCAAAAGGCATTCTGATGAATCTGTAAGCCCCTACCGGGGTCACGAAGGAGATTTGATGTCTTGAATCCTCATGAAGCAAAATTTGATGGTACGCTGCTGATAAATCCATTACACTAAACACACGTGACCCGCTTAACTTGGACAGGATTTCATTAATGTTCGGCAAAGGTTGCCTATCAACCCAAATTGAACTATTCAGACTTCTTAGGTCTACACACATCCTAATTTTGGTTCCTTTGTCCTTAGACGTCAAAACAATGGGTGCAAGCCATTCAGAAGACTCTATTTCTTCAATCACTCCTAATTTAAGCAGTCTGTCAATCTCTTCTTGGAGCGGTTTCAACATGAGGTTAGGAACCTTCCTTACTTTATGCACAGGTTTCACACTGTCTTTCAGAATTATTTTCTGTTTAAAATCCTTCAAAACATCCAGTCTGTCAGTAAAAACTCCAGGAAATCTTCCTACAATATCTTGAATAACACTCTCAAGAGAAATTAACATTACTTGTTCGGTTGCATTTTGATTTAGAACAATCCCAATATCTCTTTGGTGATGCCAACCGAGAAGATTAGCTCCTTGCTTGGCAACATAGACTTTTCCTACAGTTTCTCTGTCTTTAAACATAATGGTCTGAACAGAATAGCGCAACAAGTCAATCCTTTAACCGCCATACCCAACAGGATTGATATCAGGTGCAAACAGTTCTATTTTGTCAGTCCCATAGGTTGAGAACCACAATTTGTCACTAATTAAAGTTCATAAAGATCCTGATTCAGCCAACACTGGAACAATTTCATCTCCAATGTATATCTCGCATTTAGGCATGATTACAGTGTCAGAGTCTACAGATTTTACATCATTCACAATCTCATGAGGTGAGACAGAGATGCAATGAACAGCTTGTTGAACAAATTCTTCTTCTTCATCCACAAAATTCACTTTGTTATTCCTGCGCATGCGTGCATAGCGGCCTTTTTTCCCACAACTCTTACAAATAGAAGTTCTCGCAAAACAACTCGGAAAATTAGCCCCATGGTTTTGACTACCACACCTGGTGCATCTAAATTTCCGATCTCTATTAAACGTGAGATTAAATTTCATCTTGTCAGACTTTTGAAAAGGTTTGCCCTGCTTAATAGACGCCTTAGCAACAGATGCGACCAACATTTCTGGTGAAGACATTTCCTGGTTCTCAATGTTGACATTTGAAACCAAATCAGACTGACTTGGACCTTTGCTTATTTCCTTAACCCAATTGGAAGTATGTTCCACACTCTCAACTATGGTTATAGCTTCTTTCAAGTTTGGATTTTTAGATCTTTTGATCATTAGTACAGCGGACAAGCTGATCACGAATGAGAGAGTCAGTAAGCTGTTCAAATTTGCATGTTTGTGCAAGAGACTTGAGTGCTCCCACGTAATTTCCTACTCTTTCTCCCTTGGCTTGCACATGCATAAAAAACTTGTGTCTTTCCATAACAACGTTTATACGTGCACCAAAATGTCTTTCAAGAAGAAGAACACTCATTTCAAAAACGTCATTAGGCTCACCTGCACCTCTTCCTATAGGTATCGGATAGAGACTATCATAGATGTTTCTTCCCTCAATGCCAAGATTGTTTAATAGAACAGCTTGTTTTCTAACAGCAGAACATTTCTCTCCACCTATGGCAAGTAAATATGAATCAAAAATTGGCTTCCATTTCTTCCATGACAAAATTGGTTCCCCCTGTTCACTTAAAAATTGAGGAGGTTGATTCATACCACTAGCCGTCGACATCCTGCAAGTCAAAAATAACTAAACAAACTAATAAAAGAGACTAAAATAACAATTTAAAATAACAGTCTAAAATAAGTAAGTCAAAATAACATACTAACATATTAAGTTAAAATAATTAACTTAATTATCTGGTTTCTTTACACTCTTTAAATATTCCATAAAATTGGATGTTCCTTCAACTTTTCTAAGTTTTTGTTGAGCGTCTTATAACTTCTTCAACTTAAATGTTCTGTGATAACTTTAGGAACTTTATAATTCCATTAAAATGGCTTCACGCTGCTTTACTAGTAAACTTCTTTACATAAATATATTAACATCAGTCTCTTTCCATTATGTGTGCCACTTTGCCTCAAAACAAAAATATAAAAATGACTGTCAAGTGTACATTTACATAAAAAAAACGCTGAATAAACTCTTCTCAGACTGCTCATAACACGGTGTGCTCCAGCAACCTACCCGTACAGAGACGACTTATCCGACATTGTTAGAAATACAACAATGTAGAGTGTTTTCCTTCTCGGACTTCACCCACTCAGCTCGTCTTCTCAGACTTCACCCAACTCAGCTCGCCTCACGCTGTCATCACACGCTCTGTTCGCGCTGACTCCACACGCGCACCAAGGAATCTCAAGCGCGATAGAAGGTTGCCAAGGTTACTAGGTTGAGTCTCTCGCGCCAGTGTCCTCGCTGCTTCCACACGCGCACCAAAGAAATTTTAAACGATGCAACACCGGGTAATTACAGTAAGCGCTTCTAAAACACCTCGCTTTCCAGAACTTAGCTCCGTAGCTAAGGAAGTAATGTCTTTTTTTTTTTAAATAAAAAAAACCGGAAAGTACACTGACTCACGTTCGTTCACAATAAGTTGTCCAAATAACTCCTTGCACACCAGATTCTTTTCCTATGGGTGTTCCGAATGTCCTGCGTCGCCAATAATAAAAGGAAAGATCCGTTTCAATTAGATAAGTAGTTTTAATCACACCCATCAGAGAGGCATGTGGCCACAGTAAAACAACAGCTTCAACTGGCCATCGCTTCTCACATAACATTCTAAATGATGACATAGCAATGTTCTAACCAAGAACAATATAATTAAAGTTAAAGATACAACAATATTGTCTGTATATAATCTACGTTTTGTGATTACTGTGAGAGTGTGAATTGAATAAATGGTAAGATTGATGGAACTATATGTCTATGTTTTTGTCGTTTAGGTCCTAACTTTTGGAGTAGAATAGTAATTTCTACCCCTACGCTACCCAACACTTTCCCTACTGTTGCACTCACTGGAGTGAGAATTTTAATCTTTACCCCCACGTTATCCAATACTTTCCCTACTGTTGAACTCTCTGGAGTGGGAATAGTAATTTTTACCCTCCTGCTATCCAACACTTTCTCTACGGTTACATTTGGTGTAGTGGAAATAGCAAATTATTCCTACCCCTTATCCAATACTTTACCTACTATTGCACTCACTGGTGTGGGAATAGTGTTTTTTACTCCTACTTTATCCAACACATTCCCTACTGTTGCACTTTCTGGAGTGGGAATAGTAATTTTTACTCCTACGCTATCCAACACTTTGCCTACTGTTGCACTAACTGGAGTGAGAATTGAAATTTTTACCCCTAAGCTATCCAACACTTTCCCTACTGTTGCACTCACTGGAGTGGGAATAGTGATTTTTACCCTCCCGCTATCCACCACTTTCTCTACTGTTACATTTGTTGGAGTGAGAATATTTAATTATTCCTACCCGCTATCCAACACTTTCCATACTGTTGCACTCACTGGAGTGGGAATAGTAATTTTTACCCCAACGCTATCCAACACTTTCCCTACTGTTGCACTCTCTGGAGTGTGAACAGTCATTTTTACCTACCCGCTATCCAACGCATTCCCTACTGTTGAACTCACTGGAATGGTATTAGTAATTTTTACCCACCCACTATCCAATGCTTTCCTTACTGTTGCTTTCACTGGAGTGGGAATAGTAATGTTTACCCTTCCGCTATCCAACGCTTTCCCTACTGTTGCAGTCACTGGAGAGGGAGCAGTACATTTTACCCTCCCGCTATCCAACAATAAAAATATGTATTATTTTTTAATATTATTAAGTTAACATATATAAGTATTAAAAAATAAAAATGCATGTTTATTTTCTTTTTTAAATACATTAATTATTTATTAATTTTAAGGTTATTTAAGTATTTTTAAGTTTGTTTTACTTAATTATATTCATTATTTCATTATTTTACATTACTTTTAAGACACTTAAAAAATTCGATATTTTTACAAACTATATTATTTACAACGATATTTTGGATTCAATATTTTTGTAAATACCTGTTTGTAGATATGAAGTCAATAGTCTGTCATTCTATATTTTTTCATCGATATTTTGGCAGGTCGATATTTTGCTCCTTGATATTCTGTCACTTATCCGTCTGAAGGCAAAAAGTCAGGGGAAACCCCGACAAGGATGCCAGTCCAAGCCATCCCACAAAAGGAAGGGATGAGGGGCAATTTATGCAAAATGTAAAAAGTGTACCTTCAACAAATAAATAATAATCCATCCATTATTTGATTGCAGAAGACATAAAAAGAGTGGCTAGAGCAGGGGAATAATGAATAAGAACATGTGAGATCTAAAGCAATGTCAGAATGTAAAAAGAATGTACCAAGGCAACAAGTAAGTGATTCGACTACATGTCTTCAGGGTCCCATCTCATCTTACATCTGGGACATATTGTCTCCAATTGAAGGAAATTCCTGCATCAGCTCCTGGTGCAGGCCAAATTAAACTAATGCTCATCCATTCTCCACAGATGCTTGTTTGGGAAAGCTCTGAGTAATTTGTGCAACATAATGTGGAGTCTGCAAGCAAAACCTAATCTCCCACATCCCCTTTCAAACTAGTAATGAGGGGTGGTCGCCGGATGGGCACAAATTTCCATCCTTGGAACATTCATCTGTCCCACATACAGCTAGATCGACTCTTTCACATAGAACTCAAGTACTTACTCTGTTGGCCCAATCACTGTGCAGACTAGCGCCTGGAGATAGTTTTGTATTAGGCACTATAAATATGCCTTGACCCTTACTATTAGCACATTCGCTTTATTCGTCTGGTCCGATTTCTCTTTCATGTTGCATTCAGCATCTCCATTCTATTGGCAATATTTCAGATGCAAATTCATCGCCACTGGTACGAGGGGTCAAGATCACAAAAGGTGCAAATAACACAAAAATCACAGACAGGAAGAAATCCTACCTGACAGCCAATTCTAGAATTTGAAAAAAATAACTCATAAATCGGGGGTCAAGCTGTGCAAAGGAAATGGGGTATGCATTAGGGGTGGAGCTTGAAAAGTAGTGTGTAATAGTCAACCTATACATTTATTTTTAACAAATCTGCTGAAAGAATTTGCTTATTTCTTTATTTTAATGCTCATTTTTTAAGCTTTTTTTATTTTACGTTTCAAATGAATTATACTCTGTACATGATATAGACACAATCAAATGTGACATTAAATCTTTTGTAAATTACTTAATTAGGGATGTACGTCATTACGACGCATACTTTTACAACGCGTGCCGTTACAACGCGTTTTTTTCAACGCAAGTCGTTACCACGACATGCGTTGGAGGGGGTGCGGACTTAGGAATTTTTTAATTTACTATTCCAACACCAGCCTACGTACAGTAGGGAAGGTGTTGGATAGTAAATTAAAAAATTCCTTGTCCTGCAGCGCCCTCCAGCGCAAGTCGTGGTAACGACTTGCATTGAAAAGACCGCGTTGTAACGGCACGGCGGTGTAACAGCCGCGTCGTAAAGGCTGTTCACCCTTAATTAGTCAAGAAGAGGTTTGATTTCAAAATATATTACAGGCTTAAGACACAGGCTTTAGAAATTATGTGCCCAACAATTTTGAGGGGCTTCTAATAGCGGGAAAATAACACAGGATACTTCTGTGTCTGTCCAGTCACAGTGTTGGCTCATAAAGTCACATAGAGGTTTAATGTGCCTGCTGCAAAGTATTGTGTAACATGCAGATCACAGATTTATAGATCTATTTACAAAGGTAGGCAGGCTACTGCTTTTGACACCAAGATCATTTTGTTAGTAAAGACAACCACAAACCTGGCTTTCAGTTTTATATCCTGAATTATACTTTCTCCAGACCATTCAATCTTAACATATAATGTCCACAAGTATGGATGATATATCATTTCTACGCCCTATAACCTTCATTGTCTTATGTAACATTCTCTGTACATCGATTTACATACTGTGTGATTTATTGTGCCTCTGTGTGTGATGTAAAGAGCTCTAACAACTTACACTAGGATGAGTAGCACCTCACAAGAATTTAAAAATAAAAGTAGATGCCATTTTAATCAATGTTTCTGTACTCCTACAGACAGATACATATTGCATTCTTACAGTTCAAGCACATCTCTTACATTATGAAGTTGAGCAAAGTTAAAAACCTCCCTCCAAATCATAGTTTCTCGTAAGTAGTTAAGCCTTTGTTTACTTCCATTACATTGGCGTCTACGTGTTAATCCCCTGATAGCGCATAGCCACAATGATACTTGAACAAAAGGATGGATGATGGCCCTTTAAATTAGGCTTTCGTTTTTGGTCCAGCTCGATGGTAAAATAAGAAACCCCCCCTTGCTGCCTGCAGATTGCTGCTCTGAACAGAATGCAGACAACATGCAGGCACTGCTTGATTATGTCCCGGTGACGGAAAATGCTAGTAGGACAAATTCAGTTTGTTTCCTTGGGTCAGCCAGAACCCAGATCCATCCCAGAAATAACTGCTGGAACCGGGATCTGGAGGGATCCCCCTACTTTTCAACATTGCAGACAGCCCTAAACATGAAGATGAATAGCAAACAAATAGAGATCGGAAACTGGAGGCCGCATACACACAGCAACTCCTCTTTAATATCACAGTTGTCCAGTGATCAAGCAAAGACTAGTGAAGCCTTTCAGGAAGGAACAGAACACAAACGTATTTCTATATATAAAATGAAGTTGCATGTGGTGAATGCAGAGTGGCAGGTGGCCCCAGGCCTCCTGGCAACAACCAATTGAAAATATTTGAACTTTCTTCAGCTTCAGCAAAACCAATGTACACCGTGCCCAAATTGTAACCACTGTATTCTAACATTGGGTAAAAGAATGACTGCCACTTGGGTATGCTGGACGCTATTCTCAGGACAAGAATTGGCAAAGTCAATAGGACTCACCTGTGTAAGATCCATTAGCTTTATCAATCTTCTATTTTTTTAGCCAGGTTGCACAACAGTGTGGCTGTCTGTGGATGCTGAATGTCAGAGATGAGGTACACTGTGGAGCTGATGTGGGGCTCAGTGTTGGAGCAGCAGGGATGTTCCACATTAGAAATGTGTTGCCTCTGCAGAGCTATGTGAGAGTCTCAGCACAAACACCATGCATGTAGCTGTGATGTGTGAGATTTTCAGTGCTGGAACAGAAGATGAATGGCACATCACACATAAGATGCATCAGCAGAGCTTTGTGAGAGTTTCAGTGCTGGAACAGAAGGTGCGCGGAATAAATCTGATGCAGGGTCCCACTAAACCTGTATTGCATCACAAAGGGCTACATAGAGCTCACAAGGCTGACCACATGAGAGATACTACTAAATTCAAGCATATACTCATTTTATCAGGATCTTTTACTTATTTCTTTATTTTAATGCTCATTTTTTAAGCTTTTTTTATTTTACGTTTCAAATGAATTATACTCTGTACATGATATAAACACAATCAATTGTAATACACAATACAGTGCACGATTGCTTCCCAGTATACAATGCTAATACAGTAAATCATTTTAATCAATTCTTGTTAAAAGACATATGAAATGTTCTAACAAAGGCCTTTAGACTAAAAGATGAAGAAAGACAAACATATTTTACAAACTAACTATTCAAAAAACATACCTCACTAATATGCTGGTTTCATACCCCCAAGCACACATACTAACACTCTCCTTTTACGCAAAAACATTAATTCACTCATTTGTACTATTCAGAACAATCCCAACCACTGGTCACATACACTGGCAATGACAACGGGAAAGTGACTTCTATTTCAGCCGTTGTTGTGTTGTGGGTTGAGATCCTGCACAAACCAGTCTACGTACGTTTCGGTGGAAATGTTATACTGTATATCCACCTTCTTCAGGAAGACCTATGGTTACAACTCAAATTGATGGATCAAACAAATGGGGTAACTCATATGTCCAGTGAGCTGGACTTTCCTTCTGGGTAAGGAGGACACATCCCAAGTGCCTGGGAAGGACTGGGGCATACAAGTTTATTGCTTTGTAGTGATAACTTTATTCTGATAGCAAATTAATGTATCCAGTATGATCATGCGCTCTTATAGGGGAAACATTGTCCTGCTTGTATGGAAGTCAAAGTGCGCTGCATCACACTCACAGATTTTTCATATTACAGTGATTTGGCTTGCGTTCAAATGTATTTAGCGGGTGGCTCCGAATGAGTGAAGGCTTGATCCTGGTCTGGAGTGGATGTATCCTCAGTCACAGATGGTTGTCCACATATTCTGGCTGTTGGATCTATTATGAATACATAGAATATACAAACTGTATAAATTGGATTATACATCTAATTATTTTGAAGCAAAATTATGAAACAACCTAAAAGTAAAACATTAAAGATTATAATGATTGCAGCTTTTAGTGGTATATATAATATGTTACAAAAACACTTTAAATAACACAAAAAAACTTCAAAAAAGCAGGTGAAAAGATGTCCTCAAATGCAATAAGATGATTAGAAAGTATACCTAAGTTATGCCGAACATTTCACACACACAACAGAGTAGAGTGGTGAAATGTGAATTGACCCCTTCAAAGGCCTAGCAGGTAATATGCTGACATTTAGACACCTTAGTAGGATATATAGCATTAGTTGTCATATGAACATTGCAGAGTAAATTATAGCAAAAATAACCACTTAAATTCAGCATAAAAATGTACATACCTTACAATTTTAAAGTAAATCAACTTTGATTTGCGAAAGACATAACATCAATTTAATCAAATGCCAGGGATAGGACAACATTGAAAATGTAACACAAAAACATTTCAAAACATAGCATGATATAGAGATTGATCAATACAGAACACTTTGACGTATGTCAAGATGTGATAGGAAAGAGAGAATTTACAAAATAACATAGCAATAATATTTTCACTAAACAAAAACAAATCCTCATGGTAGTTGTAGTCATTTCAATCATACATTCACAACACTTGCAAATTTGTAAGTTAGGTTTGTCGAAGGGAATCACCCAACAGCGGTTTCTAGAGCAGAACGAAGGCTGCACATTGAGGAGCAACACTTGGGAGAAATAGCTGTTTCCATTTTCTGGACGAGGCTAAGAACTACGAAGCATAGGGGATTTAAACTCCACAGCGAAAGAAGGGGACAAGCAGATTAAAAGCAAGCAGAATTAAACAGAACAATAGCGCTCATCGTTAGAGGCTATTTACGAGTTACACAGCATTACGGAGGCTAGCCTGCTCTCTAAGATTGCGGTTGTCGGATCCCAATGTAGGATTTCCACTTGACTTTTAAAAAGAAAGATAAAGTCAACACACAACTCCTCCAAAAGGATGATCAAATTGAGGAAATAAGAAATAGAGAAAACCTCTTATAATATGTTTGTCCTGATAAAGGTGGGAGTATTTTGGTTAAAACCATCAAAACGCGTCGACGCCACTCAGATGACATAATCTCTAAGGTAATATGGCCTTGGTATTGTACAAATAAAAGTTCACCCAGGCCACCTTTTTACCAATTAAGATGATATGTCCTTGTAAATGACTTACCTTGGAGTCTAAAGTTGTGTTTTCTCATGTTTATGTGTTTGTATTTTTATGTTTTTTATAATGGTGCAATATTTGTGGAAGTGATTTTATATATAAGATGTAATGTACTAATGTAATTTTTGAACTAATTCAGTGATTCTTTTATGTGATTTTATTTAAGGAAATAATTTGTACAACTTTATTTGATGTGGAAGATGTGCAATCATATTGAATCTTGAAATTTTATTTAATTTTGTGATATTTGTTCAGATGATATAGTGTATATGTTCCTTTAGTTCATTCCAAAGGGAATCTGTTTTTAAATTTGTAAGTTAAACATGCCTAGTGAAATTAGGCTGTTAAAAAGAACACATATTTACAATATAAAAACATATTTGCAATATTTTATTTGGTGTAAATACACTTACAATTAACCTTACATCATGTGGAATTGTATGGAGATTGAAACCCGTAATTGTATATACAACAAAATCCATTTGAACAAAAAAAAACAAGACACAAAAGGATTTATAAAATATATATATATGTTTGTATGTTTCCAAAAGGTTAAAAGCACATTAGCAACATCTAACTGAAAAACAAAAACGAGATTCAGGTTTAGTGACACATTCAAAAGTGTAACTTACCAGTCTCCAATCCACCAGAGATTCCTGTCAAGCCTTCAGCATGTAGGATCTGCAAGACATTCTTCTGCCAGGAAAAAAGTAGTAAGGAGGGTGCTGGGAGAACCACCACCAGTCCTCTGGACCTCCAGAAGACGATTGGAGGCTAGGGAGTGCACTCTCCCCTGTGGGCCGTTCTGCCTCTTCCTAATTTCCTCCTAAGTGCATATGTTGTTTACTACAGCATTCACTCTTTTAACTATTCTGGTCCACCTTTGCCTTTTCTGAGACATGGTTGTATTTTGTACTTGGGCTATAAATAATTGTGGCTCTACTCTAATACTTTCATCCACCATGACTGACAATTCTCCCTCAGTAAAATGGGGATTTCTCCTCCCTGCCATTATTGAACAAACAAAAATTAAATAAATGTTATGACCCACAAAAAAATTAGTGAGAGAAGGTATAAGGGGCAAGAAGCAGAGAAATAAAAAAAAATTAAATCCTTCCTTAACTGGCACAGGTTCTACTTGAAAATGTTGTGGTGTTGCTGCTCCCATATGCATTTACCTTTGAAAAAATTAAAGACAAGAGGCGTCTTGCAAAACAGGAACAGTTGTTTAATTAAACGCAGTGGTTGGGACACCAGGCAACAGAGTTGGGGTCTGAAGGCTGTCATGTTATACTTTACATGAAGTATCATACAACAATTTATGCATTCCTTTGGCGACCGAAATTTGGGCCTAGTTACAGGAACATAAATCGGGGGTTTGATGAGAAGCGCAGGCAGGCCTTGTCCTTGTGTGAACATACTACAGGGCCAGTGGGTACTTCTCCAGATGTCTGGCATGAAGAGCGTGTGATCACTGCGTGTAATGAGCATCTGACTTTATGGTGCAATTAAGAAATCGTGCCCCTCCGGCTAAACGTGTTTTACTGGGGCCAATCTCCTAAAGACTATTGTGGTGTCGCTGCCTATCTGTGGGATCGTTCAGGGTTTTGTCTAAGGGTTACATGTCCCCCCACCTGTGGTCTGTATATCAGTTACTTCAGGCCTGCCTAACCATGTATTTCTGACTCTGTTTTGAGGGGGAGGTCACAAATTCAACAACGAAGATGCAAGTTTGTTTTTATACATACATATATCATGGTGTACATCAACATCATATTATCCAATATTAATATTCACCCCTCTACTAGAATTTTCAAATACATCATTTACCTCATACTTCATGACAGTCACATTTTTCGAGGTTCAATGTGTAACTGTTGTGACTATTTCTAATTTCCTAGTAACTTGCATTCTACCTAACTTGAGGATAGTGTTTTTACAGCAGGAAACCCTCAATTGTAGAAAACTACACATAAACAGCACAACAAAGAAAATCGGGAGCAATGAAATATACATTCTGGTCACCCATCAGAGGAACCAGGAAAATAAATTGGAAAACTAGCCACGTGCAAGGGCACCTCACTCCTTCTTCATGTCAGCTTGTAGGCAAAGATTTGAGGCCGAGAAAGCCTTAGAGGGGGAGAGAAAGGCTGAGAGAAGGAGATCCTTGAAAGAGAGAAACATGTTGTTGCCTCATGAACTGAATTTAAAGGAGTTGGACTTGAAGACCAAACAGCAGACATTGTGGCGGTGATACTACAGTTCCAAAGGAGATCACGGAGTCCACATACCTAAAGATCTGGTTCGCAGTTTGAGGTGGGTTTGATATTGCTGGATGGTATGCAGAGGAGTTTTGGGGGGCAATCTGTTGAGGCACATGCCAGCTGTAGGGTGGGAGACCCTGTTGACTTTAGAAGTGACTGACCAGATGTCCTACACCCCCATGAAAGTACCCCTTATCACTAAGTTTAGGCTCATCCCAGAGGAAAACTGATTAAGATATAGAGAAAGCCACAGACTGACAGGCAAGTTTTAGGTAGATTTTCTGGGCCTCTCCAGTAAGGCACTCAATCACTGAAAAAAGGGCAGCCAAGAGAGTATTTATGAAGGGTTGTATGGTCTAATTATGAGAAAGAACGTAGTCTGTAACTGTTTCACAGAGTTACACCAACACCTGGTTGACTGCAAGCTTGCTGACCCCAGGGATATTGCAAGGGAGGTAGAACTCTGGGTTAATACCGGAGTGTCTGGAAAGGTACCTGGAAGTGATCCTGAGATGGGTGATTCAGGTTCCCCCAACAGAGTGAAAGGGAGTTAGACCGTGACCCAGACAGGTCCCAGTATAGTGTGGGGGGAAAGGACTCCCATGCCCCTTCTAAGAACAAGAGGGAAGGTTTTGGTGGGTAGAGGTCCAGGGCACCCCATTTTCAACACAGCTCTTTGATTGCTCTCAATTGGGGCACAAGCAAGAGGACCTGGTCTGTACCAAGAGACCATCCACTGGAGGGAGCTCCACAGTGTCAGAAAAGCTGGAAAGGGCATCCGCCAGGGTGCCCTGTAAAGGCAGCTTTCTGGGGCTACCACTCCAAAGCGGAGGGTACAGAGGCCCAGATGGAGGGACGGGTGAAGAATGGCTCACTCCTGTTGCTTGTTTGGCCTCAGGGCCCAGACCCTGGGTTGAATAACCAGTCTCAGGATACCACCCCTGAACTGGTGGGAGGCAGAGTGGATGTAGGGTCAATCAATCAATCAATCAATCAATTATGGGTTTGTATACTGCAAGATACTCACCAGGAACGGGTCTCAAGGCGCTCAGGGAGAGGAGGGTGAGGGGGGTGTTCCGCTGATCCTACAGGATCAATGAATTCCATCAAAGAGCCAGGTCTTGAGGTCCTTTAGAAATTTCTGGAGTTTGTCGGAGGTGGAGAGGGAGGGAGTTCTATGCCTTGGCCGCGAGGAGGGAGAAGAAGCGGCCTCCTGTTCTGCCTTTCTTGTCTGAGTTACAGTTGCGAGGGAGAGTTGGGCCGAGTGGAGAGAGCACTGGGGAGCGTGAAACAAGAGGCGGTAATTCCGGTTGGCATGCCCGGCATTATGGAGGGCCTTGTGTGCGTGGGTGAGAAGCTTAAAGGTGATTCTCTTCTCGATGGGGAGCCAGTGCAGGGTCCGTATGTGTTTGTTGATGTGGCAGTGGTCTGGTAGGTTGAGGACTAATCTTGTGGCTGCGTTCTGGAAGTTCTGGAGTTTGCAGGTGAGGTTCTTGTTGATCCCGGCATAGAGTGCGTAGCCGTAGTCCAGTCTGCTGCTGATGAGGGTGTGTGACTGTTTTCCTGTGTTCGGGGGGATCCACTTGAAGGTCTTGCGGAGTAGGTGGAGGGTGTGGTAGCAGAAGGAGGTGATGGAGTTGACCTGGCGGTCCAATTTGCGTTCGGAGTCCAGGTGTCGTTCCAGGTGTCGGAGTGTGGGCCCATAATGAGAATCTCTGTTTTGTCCGTGTTGAGTTGAAGGCAGCTGCTCTTCATCCATCTGGCAGCAGCTTTTATTCCGTCTTGAAAGTTGTGTTTGGTGATGTTGGGTTCGTTGGATACGGAGAGGATGAGTTGGGTGTCATCTGCGTATGACGTGATGTTGAGTCAGTGTGATCTGACAATGGCTGTGAGCAGGGCCATGTAGATGTTGACCAGAGTCGGGCTGATGGGGGATCTTTTTTGGACTCCTCAGGTTTTTGGTGTTGGTTCTGAGCGGAATGGAGGAAATCTGACTCATTGCGGTCTGACGGAGAGGAAAGAGAGGATCCAGTAGAGGTCCTTGTTCTGGATTCCCACATCGTGGAGTCTACAGGCTAGGGTGCGGTGAGAGACGGTGTCGAAGGCCATGGAGAGGTCAAGGAGGATGAGGGCGACAGTCTCTCCTCTGCCAAGGAGGGCGTGGATGTCATCTGTTGCTACTAGGAGTGTGGTTTCTGTGCTGTGGTTCTTCCTGAAGCCTGATTGGGAGGGGTCGAGGATGTTGTTCTCTTTGATGAAGGTGGCGAGTTGGCTAATGATGGCTTTTTCCATGACTTTGGTCGGATAAGGGAGTAGGGAGGTCTGACATTCTTGAGGTCGGTGGGGTCCATGTACGGTTTTTTCAGGAGAGGGTTGATCTCGGCGTGTTTCCAGTCATTGGGGAAGGAGGCGGTCTCAAAGGAGCGGGTGATGATTCGTTGAAGTTCGGGGGCGATGATGTCTGCAGCATTGCAGTAGATGTGGTGGGGGCAGGGGCCCGTGGGGGCCGGGGAGTGAGTGGTCTTCATTATCCTCAGAGTGTCTTAGATGCTGAGGGTGGTCCAGCTGATAAGTGTCAGTTGCGTGCTGCAGGGAGCGGTGGGAGGGGGTTGCTCGTGGGGGTTGTTGACATCAAAGTTATCATATATGGTCTTGATTTTGTGGTGGAAGAAAGCACGGAGTCTGTCGCAGAGGTCCTGGGAGGGACTGATGTCTGTGGACTCACTGTTGGGTTGGGCAAACTCTTTGATTATGCCAAAGAGTTCCTTGCTGTTGTGGGAGTTAGTGGGGTTTCTTTCCTGAAGTGCTTCCTTCCTGGAGAATCTGATGAGCTGGTGGTGGGCCACGGTATCTGTTTTGAAGTTGTTGAGGTCAGTCAGGGTTTTGGAGTTCCTCGAGTCATCTGCAGGTGCATCTTGCGTCTTGCTTTTTGATGAAAAACCAGCTGGCTTTCTTGGTGTGGGACTTGGAGGTTTTCTTGAGGGGGGCGATGGTGTTGGCGCAGTCGGTGATCCAGTTGTGTAGAGTGCGGGTGGAGGTGGTGGGGTCATCGTCTGTGGTGGTCCGACTGGAGCTGCTGATGGCGGTGGCGAGCCAGTCATTGAGGATATTGTTCCAATTCCTGTGTTGGAGCTGATGTGGGCGTCTGTGGGGGATGTTAGATTTGAAGGTGAAGTGAACACAGCGATGGGAGTTCTGAGGTGTGGCTGAAAGTTATGGAGTTCCCTGGTGTGAAAATGGGATTGAGGATGTGCCCAGCTGCGTACATCGTTTCAGGCATAAGCAGTTGTCGAGGTAGAAGTTGAAGTTACCTAGTAGTGTGAAATCGGTGGTGTTGATTGCATGCGGTGTGATGATGTCGGTGATGGAGTCGGCAAAAGGAACGTGGGTCTGTGGAGGTCTGTAGTTGAGGGTGTCTCGGAGGGTGGAGGATGGGTTAGTCTGGATCTTGAAATGGAGGTGTTCCATCAGGTCTGTGGGCAAATCGGAGAAGGTGCCCAGCCGGACATTGGTCTTGTGAGCAATGGTGAGGCCTTCTCTGAGGCGGTTGGGGCATTCCTTTTGGGTGAACTTGTATCTTTCAGGGATGGCAATCGCGATGTCTGGGCCAGAGGCGACGTTCATCCAGGTTTGGGTGAGGAAGCGATGTCCAGGGCTGTGCTGTGAGATCGTGGGCTGCTGAAGAGCTGTAGCTTTGGCGAGCCGAAGGGCCAGGGGTACTGGCACTGGTCACGGTCAGGTCACGGATGGGCACAGACGGGCTTGCCTTTAAATACAGGAGGAGGGAGGGAGACGCAACTGGGAGGCGGGGGAGGGGCCACAGGGGAAAACAAAAAGCTGGAAAAGATGGGCGGAGGAAACGAGCAGTGGGGCACCAAACAAGGGCACAGGCAATAACGAACAGGAAACAAAAAGAAAACATCGGAGGAGAGCACAAGCAGGCAGGCAGGGATGCGAGGCAGAGCGGGTGCTGGCCTAGAACCGGGGTCGGTGCTGAGCAGGACGTAGAGGCACTTCAGGTGGAGCTGCATGCCAGGTAGAGCAGTATCCTGGCAGAGGTCAGGGGCCTCCTAGCTGTCACACCACACTCCTATGAGAAACCTCAGAGCACCCTCAGGTGCCAATAGGGAACTCCTTGCCAGCCCCAAAGCTGGAAGAGATGTCTACTAAATGTCCCCACTTTGCGCTTACACTTACCAGGGGATGGTCCAGGGTTTGTCAGTAGTCTCTGTTGGTTGCTGTCCTTATGGGCAGAATTTTCCTTGGGTTGGGGACAGGGGCAAAATTAGCCACATCACCGTGTTGGCCATGGTTGTCCTGTCTGCCTACTTGGATGCCTCTGTGAGGAAGTTAATGTTAGGGGCTTCACAGATGGGGTCCTTAAGTGAGGAGAAGGGTTCCTCATGGGTCAGTCCAGTGGCTCAGTAGACTTTAGACAGGGGGATACAACTGAGTCCAGAGTGGCATAGAACTGACAAGTGCCCCTGCATAACACGGCCGTAGTCCATGTTCTGGCGCCTAAGCAGAGAAGCCCATCAAGGTATTCATTAGTCTACCATAGCGTTTGGCTCAGGGAGGGGGTCGTGTTGGACTTGGCCCTTTTTTCAAAGTCATCCCCAAACATTTTGCCTTTGGTCACTCCTTTTTCTGAACCCGCGCACTTTAACAGTACTAACCTGTGCTAAAGTGCTCTTTCCTTTAAACATGATGAAATTGTCTTACACCCAATTGGCACATTACATGTATTTGTAAGTCCCTAGTAAAAAGGTACTACATGTACCCATGGCATTCAAAGTAAATGCTGTTAGTGGACCTGCAGCACTGATTAGGCATCAACTTAAGTAGCCATTTAAAAATGTATCACGCCTGCCAGTGTAATCTATGTGTGTGCAGTTTTAAACTGGCATTTCAACATTGCAAATCTTTTGCCAGGTGCTTTTTAATATGTATAAGTCACCCCTAGGTTAGGCCCTAAACAGTGCATAGAGCAGGGTGCAGTGTATTTAAAAAGTTTGACATGTATTTTTGATTTTTACATGTACTGTTAGTGAAAAACTGAGAATTTGTTTTTCACTACTACAAGGCCTGCCTCACCCATAGCATGACATGCTTTGCCTTATTGCATTGTATAAGTGATAATATTCAATTGAGAGCAAGTAGGAATATTGAGTTTGGTGTCTAAAGAATTCAAATTTAAAACCTTCTTTAATGGTCAAGTCAGATTATAAGTAACAATTCTGAAGGTGCCACTTTTAGTAAGTTTGGCATTTTCTTGCCCCAGCCGTTTGGTGCCTGCAGCCTGTTCCTAGATCACATCACTAGATGTATCTGGCAGTTGGTCTTTGTGTATTAATCACAGACAGTGAGACAAAAGACCATAGGTATTGGCAGGATGGGCCATCTCTAACTTGATTGGGGAGGAGCTGTTACCTACCAACTTGCACATCACAAAAGCTCAGTTTGAGCACACTCACAATGAGTTTGACACTAGTATTTTGTGATCATAGTGTTGTTGGGACGATCAACCCGAATCAACAGCATACAATGTTATTCAACCCTAAAGACTTCTGCACAAAGTGTACAGACTGAGGTTGCTGTGTAAGTCTAGGGATGAGGAAAGCAGACCGTTCTCATGCGAAGAAAAGCAACCAGTTTTACTTACAACAACAGATACATGTAGTGTTGTGTGCAAACGTGCCAAAGTGGCAAAATGGCATTTAAACTTCAAATACGCTTATGCTAACATCAATGTGTGCAGGCAGAATCCGGTCTTCACTACACCCTCCCCTGATCCGACCACAAACAAAAGGGAAACAATTTAGGAATGCAGAGTTCAAGTTCAAGTGAGACAGAACCAAGTTCATATTTTGCCAAACCTGATAATTGAAAGTGATAAGTTCGAAGATGTGAGATAAAAATTTTGTTTAAAAACAAGAAAGAGCGGTATACTGCCCATCACGGAGAGAAAAAAAACTGTAAAATTTAAAATCCCTGAGTTCAGTATGTGCTCTAAGCTGGATAACTGCCAATCTAATCCATGAGCATGTTCTTTAATAACTGGAGCCTCTAGCACCATCAGAGGACAACTTGCTTGTTCTTCGAGGTAACTTCGTGTCAGGAAGTCATGTGCCAACCGTGCAGGCCATAATCCCGATACCAGAACAATCCAACTCTTGAGCCACTAAGGGACTCATTACTCAATCATAATCCGGGGAATGATACGCCATTTTGGAGAGACACAAATCTAAAGACCATTCAAAAGAACAATCCAGGCAATGGGACACAGGTTGCACGCAAGTAAGGTACGAGAACCAGAAGAATAGAGTGCCATAGAATTCAAGAATCCGGTTGTGAAGATGGAACAGCCGGAGTAGGCTGTCTTGTGACACAGATAGTGCACCCCTTTTGGAGCAAGCTAATCAATAGTTGTACACCGGCAGCCAAGGTGAGAATTAATGGTAACCCGCTGACAATACTGGAAAAAATAGAATGGAAAAATGCCGGTATCAAACCAAATATTGTTTGGAATGAAGTCACAAGGCTAAAGCTCACAACTTTTCAAAAATGAGCCGAGCCTGTTGTAGTAGAGGCATTGAATATAGTGTGGATCAAGGCGCTGAAATGAAGTGGGAGATCAGTATTTAAAAGTGCATGCACCCCAGTTCAGGTGTTAGCTACATGGAGGACAAATGTTTCACGTGAAGATGTAAGGGCGACTTCTTTTTGGGACAATAGAGCCCTTATTCTGCTCATTGTCTTGAACTCTGCTTTCAAATTCAGAATGGAAGGCCAGATGAATATATCGAGTCTCCCATGCGGGGGTGGGAAGAGTACATTTGTGCAGCAGACTACACATTGGGAGACAGTTACAATGTACGGAATCCCTACGAGCATACCGTAGCAAGCTTAATTATTTAAAAACAAAAAACTACTGTTATCTAGTAATGTGAAAGCTGGTGTTATTGCTGGCACTGGATTTCCCTTTAAAGTGCAAGCTAAATTCAGAGCTTGAGTGTTACACGCTCCGTGCAATTGTATATTTTTGCATACCAGTGAGTGATCAGGTGTAGAAGTGCACTCCTCGCCTTTTAAACAAACTTCTTTACCATCTCTCAAGCACCTGTAAGTGAATGGTAGAGACCAAACTTCATGGAGAAAAGCGCTACCTAGTGGTTCATATCTGCCTATGGCATAATGTTTCATTCATGAACTGAATTTAAACATGGGGAAAGGTAGTGTTATTAACCCATGAATAAGCCATACAGCAGAATTAGATTCAGCGACAGAAAATGCTAGGGGTACCAATTTTTCTATATGCAATAGGGAGTATGTTGCATCATTCATGGACATGAATTGTTGTTTTTCACTTAAATTAAATGGTAAAAACAAAGATGGCGTATTCATGTAGTCCCAAGGAACAATACCAGATTTCAAGGTTTGCAAAGTCCAAGCAAACTGCATTATCGAACGCAATTGATTTTGACCATGGAACAAAACATATACTTCATCTTGCACAATATCCACAACAGATGGAACAATATTATCTAAAGTGTAAATTCTGGAAAAAAGACTATTAATGCTATTATCAACGACTGCAAGCACTTTTTCTAAATTAGCTTGATCAATAGCCCATATTCTAGAAGAAGCCTCAATTTGAGACAATTTCCAAACATTGTTGTAAATAGCATACACCCATCTTTTCGACCTGCCTCCTACAGGGCCTTTAACAAAGTCATTCAAATCAACATCGTCAGTCATTTGTGATTAGTATTGCTTAACTGACGCTAAGGTGGAATGTTTAAGCCAATTTTGACATAATTTGCCTACAGAATAGGTAGTAACTGAATGGGAGTTTTCAAAACACGGGTCCACCCTAACCTGCGTGTAGCCCGGGTCAAGACACAGAAAACGATGTTGGCATGAATCTGAAATTTTTTGCCATAGCAACCAACCTTCGGGATTCAAGCTGGAAATATTAAAGGAGGTATTAGTAACTAGAGACTGCAATTCATCAATTGACATATCTGTGTGATTGTCCTATGTAGGATAAGCACCCAGATCAGGAATGGTAGGGGTATTTATTTTTTTATAAGTAGCCAATCCAAAGCAAGTGGTTTGAAAAATAGTAGAATTCAAAAACAACATGGGGCTGGGATGAGGCACGTGAGATGTAAAGCTTCTGTGCCTTGTACCTGCCAGGTTTTAGAACCCCAAACAGATTGAAGATCAGTGGCATACTTCCACAGCTCATAGCCACCTATAGCTAATTGATTCATAAAGGACTTTGAGTACAGTAATTTAATGTGTGTGAGTCTAACTTTGGAAGAGAACCTAGTAGCAATTGTAAAATAAAAGGCTTCCGGATTAGATTGACTAAAATCAGTCAAATATGTAAATGTTTTCAAAAGAGTTGACAAACTGCCTTCAACAGGAGCAGGACAATGTTCCCATTGTGTATAATTAACCATATTTCTAAATGTATTTGCTTTATGCTGGAAATGATTACCAGAGTGCTGATAACAAAATAACTCTGCATAATTTCCGGAGTCCAAATACAGATCTTCAGCATCAAATGCTGCATAATATTTCAAATCGGAAAAAAGAGCCTCAACGGCCTGGATCCCAATCGTCAGAGCGATGTTTTGTTTCACAACATCCCCCGTAATAACACGAAGTACATTGGGGACATTTATCAACTCCGTAGGGCCATTAATGTGAAATTTTACAGCATCCCTTACAATCACATCTAAAACAGGCCAGGCAGTGATATTAACAAAAATCTGGTCCCTCTTCACGATGTGTGATGAGGAGTGGGGTCCCAAAGTTCCATCAATTAACCTAATTATGGATGTTTCAGTAAGGTAATGTCCATTAATTAAACGAAAAAAGACAAACACAAATCCAATCGACAGGAACAATAAAATAGAGATGAATACCAACCAGATGTAAGTCCAAGGGGGGGATCAAAAAATGTCTTTTAAACAAAACTGAAAAAATTTACATTTTTAATGGGGCTCTTGATGTTGTAGAGCTAGTGTCAAAAGAAAAACGTGACTGGTTGATTGCACTTGCACACCAGGCAACGACACATCAGTGGGATAGGTATACTCAGTATCTTCATTGGGATTCACAGCCAGTGGATTCAATAACGGATTAGTAACTGTATGCATCTCAATGGCAATGTCAGGCCTGTTCGTATTTGCCGAGGCCAAAACAGAATTTCTCGGCATTGCTGGACAAGAGACCACTGGAGTTATACTAATGAGAATCGGCCACTCGCTGTAGCTTGACATTGTCAATCAAAATGTACCTATTATCCTTGTGACCTGGAAGTGGAGGTAAAATGACTGTTCTTGTACGCTGCACGCCAAGCATTGGAAGTGGAGCATGATAAGAGGGGCCAAATTCCTTTTGCTCTCCACCTTCTCACGGACCAGGTCACCGACTCGAGGTAGCCAGCCAACTACTGGAATCTGTAGTGCAGCATTAGTTGTGGAGGGCAAATTTTCCTTTGCAAGACTGTCTCGAGTCTCTTGCAGGTGCTGTAAAAGAGCAGAATGATTATCTACGTCAAAGGGAACGGCTGACGCCGCCATGTTTAGACCATCAAGGTCTAGGACAAACATTTTTATGCGAAAGAGCATTTCGTATGGGGTCCGCTCACCCAGAGACCTTCTAGGGATGTTATTAAGTGCACGTTGTATGCTACACAAATGGGTGAACCATTTTCTGCCAGTCCCTAAAACCCTAGCTGTCAAGGATTGCTTTAAGTCACGGTTCATTCGCTCCACAACAGAATTGCCCTCATGCCGGTATGGAGACAAAAATTTGACTTGGACCCCCTAAAGACCTCATGGCTTACTTGTACGCCTTAGAGGCGAACGCTGGAACTTGGTCAGAATGGAAGGTACCACATGCAAAAATTCCCGCAAAGACACGCAAATCTCTGATGACAGTTTGAGCATCAGCGCTGCATTGTGGCCAAACTCATAGAAAGCGTGTGCACGAATCCACTGCAACTAACTAAGATGAACTTATACACAGTATCAGAGGAAAAAGGACCGCAGTGATCTAAATTAACACACAAGTGGTTTATTGGATATGTAAAACTGTGTTTGTGGTGGACCCGCAGCAGTTGAAGGTTTATTCTGCTGGCATATGTCACAAGAGAGGACATAATCACGAGTCTGTTTGTACAATCCGCGCCTCCGGTAACATTGCTGCAAGATAGTGACAGTCGCTGAGACGCCTGCATGGGCCTCATGGGAACAGTCCAGCTCGAACTGCCAAGTCAGGTCCTCCCTGGACCGGAAAAAAGCATCCTAGGACCGGTTTTGGGGTTTCACCCCTCTTAAGCCAGGATAGCTTGATTCCAGTGGCATAGTGAGCCCAGGACCTACGTCTGAGCATACCTGGCGCACTTAGGCAGAGAAACCAAAAGAAACACAATTGATGGACGGAATGCATAACAAATCAAAAAATTCACCCCCAGTCAAGAGATCTGGGATAAATCCATCATTCTTTTGATCACCATGCCACGCCAGGTTAGACCTGGCCATATGCAAATCAGTCTTGACCCTGTGCCTCATGGGAATAGTCCAGATTAAACTGCCAAGCCAGGTCCTCCCTGGACCGGAAATAAGCATCCTAGGACCTTGGATGCTTATTTCCAGTCCAGGAGGAGGACATTGCTTGGCAGTTCGGGCTGGACTGTTCCCATGAGGCACAGGGTCAAGACTGATTTGCTTATGGCTGGTTTCAAACTGGAATGGCATGGCAAGCAAAAAAACGATGGATTTAAGGCCCAGATCTCTGTACTAGGGTAAATGTATGACATTGTTCTGCATTCTGTCCATCAACTGTTGTTTTTGCATTTGTCACCCTGAGTGAGACGGGTATGCCCAGACGTGGGTCTCCATGCCACTGAAATCAAGCTATCCTGGCTGAAGAGGGGTGAAACCCCGAAACCGGTCCTAGGTTGCTTGTTTCCAGTCCAGGGAGGACCTGGCTTGGCAGTTCGTGCTGGACTGTTCCCAGGAGGCACAGGGTCAAGACTGATTTGCATATGGCTGGGTTCAAACTGGAATGGCATAATGAGCAAAAATTCGATGGATTGAGGCCCAGATCTCTGTACTGGGGTGAATGTATGACATTGTTCTGCATTCTGTCCATCAACTGTTGATTTTGCATTTGTTATCAAGGAGAGCCTGCGGTCTCTGTTGGGAATCAATCTGTCACCAACGTCGTTAATTCTCACATAGGGAACTTTATCAGCACTTAAATGATAAGAGTATTTTGAGGGGAAACCTCTAGGGTAATTATCAGCCTTCTCTGTAGCAGCAATATCCGCCAAGATGTCATCATCAATTTTACTTTTGGATCTTTTAACTGCTACAACCAAGTGTGTGGCCACTGCTGTCTTCGCTGCTTTGTCAGCTAGACTGTTGCCTACAGCGTGTACTCCTACGCGCTGATGACCAAGAGTATAAATGACATTCACGAGAGGCAGATGTCCTTTTAGTTCTGTGACTTGAACCCATAGCATTTTATGCTTGATTGTGCTACCTTTGAAATCACGATAGACATTCTGAGTCCAAAAGAATAAATTGCCGTTGAAAGACTAAACACAGTCGTAAGAGTCACTTACAATAAGTTTAGTCACAAGAGGGTCAGCAAACTCCAATGCAAGCACCAGAGCATGTAGCTCTGCCAACTTGGCGGTACAGTCCTCTAATGTCTGCGTGTGCACAACATTGGACTTGAATTCACCATTCACTATGGTACCAACCACTATTGCGCAGGCCGCTGAATAAGAATGCTTAGATCGGTTGCTGGTTGCGCCGAACCGTCTGTGTAAATGATACAATGGTAATCCTCAAGCGGGCGCATGGACAAAGGAGCAGGATGAAAAAATTCATACTGTAAAAACTCCTGAGTTTGCCATGAGGGATCAAAGATAATTGTGACATCCGGAGACGTCAACTAAGTGGACCATTGTATCCAACGCAGATATAAAGCTTTTGAATTTGGTACACTGGCTTTCGTCACTGCCTTAAGGGCATGATACGGTGTAACAACCGACATGCGTTTCCCCTGCGACAGCGCTTTTTCATTTAGAATCGTCATCTGCACCACTGTTAAAACTTTTTCAAAAGTAGAAAAACACATTTCAGCCAAAGTGTACAAGTGTGACTTGTAATCAATATGGACTGTGTCTCCTTCATTAAACATCAAGTATGTGAAACCCACTGCGCCTGGCACAATACATAGTCCACGTTTGTGTGGTTGTCACATGTCAGTAAGTATTTAGATTTGAGAAGATCAGACTGCAAGGATTGCAGTATAGCTGAATGTTCTGGAAGCCAGCAAGATTTGGTAAAAGTAGGTTGTATCAAGGCATATAGCGGCTTGATACGCTGGGCATAATCGGGAATGTAAGTATGTCCGAAATTCCAAAAACCCAGCAAAGATTGTAACTTTTTCAGAGTTGTCAGAGCGCGCAAACATGTGCATTTCTCCAAGAAGTGAGGTGCTAAACCTCGACCTTAGTTGTTGAGTTCATGGCCCAGAAACTATATACTTTGCAATGTGGGATTTTGCAAAGTTAAATTTGTAACCGAAGTCCGCAAACATGACAATGAAGCGGTCAACGTGACACAGATGTAGCCATAATTCATTGTCTGTGAGATAAATATCATCACCATACGAGTACGCATCAGGGTCAATTCCATCTAACAAAGCAACGACATGCGCGGCAAAGACGCCAGCGCTGTTTTTGTAGCCCATGGCTAATCTTTTAAACTATTTTTGTGTGCCGCCAGAAGTAAAGGATGTCTATTGACTACTAAGAAAGGACAGGGTATGACTAAAAAAGCCATTGGAAATGTCAAGTGTGGTTTCAAACCTTTTTCTCATGAGATTATCAACCAGAGCAGAACTGTGGTTATTTTGTACCGCGCACGTCCTAAAATGAGAGTTCAAATGCCTATAATCCAAAACCAGGCGGTACGACCCATCAGGTTTGGTTTCAGTGAAAAGTGGATTATTCATCGGTGACACACGCAAAAGAGATTAAACTCACTGACAACTTCTCATGGAGAATGACGAGGCACACTAATTGTAATACCAGCCGCTGTATCTATCTATTGACATGCCCATGTAACAAATGTTGGGATGACTATAAGAACAACAAAAACAAGAATAACGGAACACAAGAGCAATATCCATTGCCTCAAAACTAACACCAGACTCTACACACACTATTTGGAGAACAGACATCCCCCAGAAAGTTTAAAATGGGTAATCCTAGAAGCACACCCAAACATCACACAGGTAGCCTTGTTTAGGCTAGAACAATGGTGAATGCATCGTCTTAAATCAGCACATTGTGGCCTCAACGACGACATTCCCTGGGTTTCCCTGAACAAATAATGTTGATACCCATTTTTTGTATAAGTCTGGGTCATGATAAGGCGATTATCGCTACGAAACACGGAATTTGCCAATTGCTGATTATGTCCATTGAAACACCCGCGTCTTTTACTTTACAATAAGACTAATTGCCTAAAGTAACAATATGAACAGCACCCGCTGCTATATTGCATTAGGTCAAACACTATGACATCAAAGGTTTTTGAGTATGCAATAGAATTGCTCCTCAACCTCAGAAGCATCCTCCAACACAATGTGAACCCTTACATTGCTCAACACGATATGGCAATTACTACATGAACCACAACAAACAACATGAATTAAGTTGGTCCACATCCACGGCTTTTACCTCGTGACAAACCTGAAGACAAGCAAGCCTGTCTACAACAAGTTTTTTCACTACATGACCTCTGTTCAATATGAACGCTATCACCACATCAAATGAGTATTTTTACTTCCAAACAATTGCTCCTTGGTAGGATATTTTGGAAGTGCAGGATTACAGGATCAAACAAATACATGAAACCTAGGTCATTTCCTCTACTCCCACTACACTCCAAGATGGGTGATATTATCATGGGTCACATGACCACACGTACGAACTCACGCATCACCTGACTGTAAAACCACACCCCCGCTCCGATCCGAACCCGCAAACAGATGCCCGCCATCGAGGATATTTAAAGCCTCGCTGGACGAGGCTAGAGCACCTTCCTGGAAGCAGCGGATCGGGGTAGGTCGTTAGAGGAGTTCCCAATATGGAACAGGTAAGCGAATCATGGCGTGTTAGATGTACTTTGCTGGCCTTCGCTCACGAGTGGCTTTCAGAGAACTCAGTCTCTGTGTTGTGTCAATGCCTTGAATGGACGCAGTCAGTCCCGTTATCAACTTTTCCACCCGGGGGGCCCCTTTTGCAATACTGCCTCAACTGCTGGCCTTAGCCTATGGCGGTCTCTGTGGTGTGATTGACGGTATTCCTCACTGGGCAAAGTTTACGGACAGTGAGAATTTTCCGGTCCACAACGCCTCTGTTACCCTCAAGACGGGCGGCAGTTGGGTAGAGGCATGCCTGTGTGCAATCGAGCAACGGGCTGACGCATACCATACCCGAGTTACCATTGCAATAACCAAGACGCTGACATTTATGTGTCTCCACCAGTGCGCATAACAGATTGAAACTATATTTAAACTTCAAGAACCATCGCTTATTACTGTGTGTACATATCCTTTCTACGTTTTGCAGAGACACCAACTTTGGGTGTTTAAATCCGCTGCACCCGATGAGGCATGATTGTAAACTTTATTAGGTGAGTTTCACTACACTCACCTTTTGGGTGCTATCACCAACTGTTTTAAATGGAGTTTTACTTAAACAAGTCACGCTGAGTTTTCTTTGGTGTCATTAATAATTATGATGTGCTTTATGGGACACAGCCTTTACCTTAAAACCGAGTATTATGAACACCCCTCCATGGCCAAATGTGTTATTTACGTGGAATACTGTGTGTTCTCCTCTTCTTTTTAATTACAGGTTGCAAGATTCCCCTAGATGATGAATTCCTAGGGCACAGCCAGTGGTAGGTAGCAAAGCACCTAACCACCCACTTGTAGATAGTTTTTTCTTTATTTATTATTTTTTGCACGGTCCTGAAGTATCGTCGTTTGATCATTTACTGAAGAGTATAGGGCGAGAAACATGTTGACCTTTAGGGAGTAGTGTATGCAGTTTGTCTCATTAAGAACAATTCTAGGTACCCCTCGCCTTTTATTTTACTTAGGCAGGGTCCCTCACAGAATAAAGCAGCAGCATTAGAGGACACCCTCACCTATTTTAGAACACTTTAACACACATCTACACGTAACTAGGCTCCACACACCCGCATGCACCCTTACAGCAAGGAACAGAAGATCTCCGAAAAAAGAGCCCCTTAAAGGGTGCCCGTCGGGCATTGCAGCACAGGCCCGACGAGGAGCAGGCTCAAATGATGAAGAATGACACCTAGCTTGCTGGGTGTCTGAGAGCCCTAGTTCCGAAAGGAGGATTCCACCTCCTTCACTTTCTGTAATTTACTTGTCAGACTTAACTAAGTATGACATTTTTGGTGTGATTAATCACTACATCAAGGAACTTTGTACTACTTTTTTTGTTAAGTACTTCTAGGGATTGTACGTTGGACCTACCAAAACCCAAAATAATTGTCCCCTCTATTTGTCAAAACACATGTTTCAATTACACCTTGATATTCTAATTGATTAAGGATCTCTGCCAGAGGAGCTTTCGCTTCCCACCGCATGGGATATTAGGGTTGTGGCTGTGGCATAGACAGCAATGGAATCTCATGGCTGGGCGAAAGTTTATCCCATCCCATCTGAGTATGGTACACCGCCGGTGAAAGCTCCAGAGCCCACTCTTCTGCAAAGTTCTGCGCCTGCTCCTTGGGCACAGTTTGTGCGAAACTAGGGAGGATTACCTCCTCCCCTCTCAGAGCGGCCAAAACAAAAGTCGGGGGCCAGTCTGCCTCAGCTAACAAAATGTCATATGTAGAAGTCAGATTTTCCCCCAAAATCCCTTTTATTACACGTTGTATGTCAACTTCAAATTAAAAGAACTATATCATATATTCTGTCAGGGGAGCCACTCTAGTGTTAGCGGTTTCCACATTAATAAACTTGTCAGTTGCTGTCGCCTTCAGATATGGATGCAGTGCTTGTCGCACTATTGTAACCTGTACAAAAGGGGGGGGGTGATGGACAGAGCATCTGAACGAATCAAACACTCACACCCAGTCAACAGATCTGGGTTTGATCCATCACCGTTCTTTAGCCCACTCTGCCACCCCAGTTCAGACATGGTCATATGCAAATCAGTCTGACCCTGTGCCTCATGGGAACAGGTCCAGGAAAGACATGGCTTAGTAGTTCGAGCTGGACTGTTCCCATGAGGCACAGGGTCAAGACTGATTTACATATGGCCATGTCTGAACTGGGGTGGTGTGGAGTGCAAAAAAACGATGGATTTAGGCCCAGATCTCTGTACTGGGGTGAATGTATGACATTGTTCTGCATTTTGTCCATCAACTGTTGTTTTTGCATTTGTCACACCGAGTGGGACGGGTATGCTCAGTCGTGACTCCCTTGCTCTCCACACCACTGGAGTCAAGCTATCCTGGCTGATGACGGCTGATAGCCAGAAACCGGTCCTAGGATGCTAGATTACGGTCCAGGAAAGACATGGCTTAGCAGTTCGGGCTGGACTGTTCCCATGAGGCACAGGGTAAAGACTGATTTGCATATGGCCATGTCTGAACTGGGGTGGTGTGGAGTGCAAAAAAATGATGGATTTAGGCCCAGATCTCTGTACTGGGGTGAATGTATGACATTGTTCTGCATTCTGTCCATCAACTGTTGTTTTTGCGCTATTGTAACCTGTCAGGTTCCGAGGCTGTGTTCTCACTATCTGTGGCATACCTTGCCATTAACTCAGTAACTTTCTTTTTCTGAAACTGAGGGCATTGACGAGGAAAGTTGTCCTGCTTGCTTTTACCGTCAGCCGGGCGGGGCTTCTCAAGTCCTTGTGGGGCACCCCGACCTCTGCCGCGTTCTCCTCCACCAGCTCGCGAGCTCGATGTTTCCTGTGAAGAACGAGGAGAACGTTGATCAGGAACCTGAAATCTATCATGGGAGACGTAATTCTCGAGCGGTTGCGCAAATCATATGTGCGCTCAATAGACAATGGTACTGGTGATGCAGGACGCGACCCTTGTTTCTGTTGCTGCTTCCCCTGTTTTTTATTTTTCCAATTCTATTTTGGAAAATTTGGATGGTCGTCTTTAGTAGACTTAGCCTTCGGAGTTTGTGGTTGAGCTTCTGTTTTAGAAAAAGGCTTTATACCCAAAGTATTGCGGCCAATGGTCTTATAAGCCTCTGCAATGATTTTCAGTAACACTCTGGGTTTCTCGGTGTCAGGGATAAGGTGCAAAGCATTAGACACTTGAAAGTTAACTGCATCCCCCTTGACATTTGCAAGGATGAGATCAGAAATTACTTCAAACACTCCGACAAGCCTCATTCTTAACTCGACAGCCGCCTCCGGACAGTGTTGATCCTGAACACGCTTGATGACGGAGGGCAGCACAGTCATAGATGGTGTGGTGCCAAAGCACTTCGCATGTACTGCTGCAAATACTTTACCCCAATTCTCACAATTGGTTACCTCTGGCACCAAGTCTTTCTGCAAACTAATTGTGAGGATCCTGTGTTTTTCCACAGGTGTCAAGTTCGGAAATACTGCTTCTACTTGGTCAAATTTCTCAGCAAGCCAATAAGGCATATCGTCATTATCTTGGGGGCACTTGCCCATAACCGAATTACCCATGACGGGACTAATAGACATCCCAGTCGGTCCAACTGGTTGCGCCACAACCCCAGGTGCCCCCACCTGGAGGTTGCGAGAAAGGTATTGTACTAAAGCCCTATGAACCCCAACCAAGGAGGTATAAAGTTGACATAAATCATCAACAGGACATTTAGATAACGAGGATGAGGTGTGAACCCGGCTAAGACAGGCCCAGTGGCCCCAGGGATAGACAAGGGACCTAACCGAACCGGAGTCACAATGTGGGGAAGGGCGCCTCACCCACGCACACAAGGCTTTCCACGATATGGGCCCCAAATACCTCAACAGCCACCTCACATTCTACACACCCACCCGCCAGCTCCGATCCACCAGCCTCGCTCTCGCTGCCGTCCCACGAATTTGCAAAGCCACCGCCGGAAGAAGATCTTCGCCTACCTGGCAGCCAAGACATGGAACTCCCTCCCCAACCCCCTACGGCTGACCCAGGACCATCTCTCCATCAGGAAATAACTCAAGACCTGGCTGTTCGAGCAGTAGCAACTCCCCTCCCTCCCAGCGCCTTGAGACCCTAACGGGTGAGTAGCGCGCTCTACAAATTATTTGATTGATTGATTGAAACCAAATTCGATGCTGCCATGCTGAAATCGGAATCTCTTGTGTCCTATATGGAGTATAATTCACTGGTACTGCAGTGTGAGCGTATGTATGGAATGTATCATCTACTGCAGGAAACGTAACCCAAGAGTATAAAAGCTCAAAGGGGAACGCTGCATCGGCAATCACCACAAAGATTACTGCCATACCCTCGTCAGACACTCCAAGCTGCGTTAGATGATGCCAGAGCACAGCGCGACTATGAGGAGCTATGTCAATATCACCCATAAGGACACAGAGAAGAAAAACAATCTATGTAAATTGAAGCACAAAAAGGGTAGTAATTCAAAATGTGAAGCTTTTTACAATCTCAAACTTGAATGAACCTATAATCTATCCATATAGGTAGGTTAATCTGTCACTTCTGTCAACCGGAAAGAGGAGTTAGGGTGTTATGGACAAATATAAGCACTTACTATGAAAGTGTCTCAAATATAAGACCAAACGTTAGGGGCGCCATGTTGCAGGGATTTTGCTCTTGAACAGAACTATGCGCAGGAAACCAGGACCTTAGTGAATTGTGGTGTACCCAAAAACTAACCTCAGTATCCAGAACCCCTATCCGACTAGTATCAGTGTCTCATTCGTTCTCCGTACTACAGCAAATCTACCAATGATTAGACAACCCAGAAGAAGCGACTTAGGATACTCTCAGGAATAGTGGGAATCAAGAACACTCTTTTATTTTTATTCTCATACAGCTCCACAACATGAGTAATCAGAAACACAGTAAAGTTTAAAATGTTTATTTTAACTACGTGCTCTAAGATGCAGTATTTTGGCTAACATAAGCAGGCATATGATTAGAAATAATACATTCAGCATTGTTACAATTCCATAAAACATAGAGAGATGAATCATGTTATAATGATAGTGAAAACAGGTCTTATTGCGCCTTGTGTACCACCCTCTCCTGGCTAGGAGCTAGGTTTTATAATAATAATAGACGGTCTCTAGGTTTAAACGGGGAACCCCACACCTCCAAGATCAGCTGAGGTGAATCACATCACATGATCAGCCATGCTCTTTGTAGTTGGAAAGGTTTTTCTCCAAGTGCCTGAAAACATGCATGCATTGCAATATGAAAGGAACTCGAGTTTCAGTCATTCGCAGCTGTGTGCCTGTTGTGTCTAGAGCGTGGGACGATCAATCTGAATCAACAGCATACATTGTTATTCGACCTTGAAGACTTCTGCACAAAGTGTACAGACTGAGGTCGCTGTGTAATTCTAGGGATGAGGAAAGCAGACCGTTCTCATGCGAAGAAAAGCAAGCAGTTTGACTTACACCAACAGATACATGTAGTGTTGTGTGCAAAAGCGGCAAAGTGGCAACATGGCGTTTAAACTTCTAAAACGCTTATGCTAACATAGCAATGTGTGCAGGCAGAACCCGGTCTTCACTACAATAGAAAAGCAGGGTCCCGGGCAGGGAGGCAGGAAATTCCAAACACCACTGAATGGGGGAAACCACCAGAATCTTCTCCTACTTCAAAGTGGGCACCAGGTATACATATTGGACCCTCAGACCCAACTCTTCAGGACACCATGGGGCCTCTGGATGACTCAGAAGGACTGCTTTGCAGCACTACAAGATGGCCAGCTCCTCTGTTGTCTGGCAGGTTTGCAGCCTGAATGAAAAGGACTGTACCTGCATCTTGGACCCAGGACCGCCAGAGTGACACCAAAGGATAGTTGACTGACCTGATCAGGGACAGAAAAGTCCTCAACCACCTACCACCTTGAACCCAGCACCTGGATGCACTGAGTCCTATTCCCCCCAAGTGGTGCCATCCTAGTCCTGGACTTTTGGAAGGGGCCTGGAGGTGCTCTGCCAGTCCAGTTGTTGGAAGGTAATGTGAGCAAAACAAACGCAGCATAATGCATCTCTTTTCAGCCACTTTGGAACTGCCGTAGCGCAAAGCATCTCAGACACAAACCTTACTTTGCCTCCCACAGTCTCCTTGGAACTGCAGCTCTGCGATGCATTCTCAACACGAGGGTTTGCATTGCAAGTCCCTTGTCAACGACATCCTCAACGATTTGCAGCTTCTTCGGAATTGTTGTTGCGTAAGACAGTTTGGAAGCAGGACATCGCATTGCAAGCCCCTCATCAATAGCATCCTTGATGATGATGTAGGACCTCTCATCGCAGCTTCACAGCTCCTTTGGAACTGCTGTTGCACAACTCATCCTCAACAGAGGATTTTTCAAAACTTCCCAACAAGGATGCACTTTTGTTCAGCGAGCCTAACTTGGTCACTGTATCCATTGTGCGCTGCATCATGATCGTCCTGAACTTGTGACTTTGTCCCGGTCTGGCATGACCAGTTAACCACACTTGGCACTTTGTGCTTTTAGGAACTCATTTCACTTAAAATCGTTCAAATTGAATATCTCCGGTGATCCTGATTGGATTTTTGCCATTTTGGTGGCAAATAATTTATTACATTTTTCTAAATTAGCGTGATATTTTTCATGTGTTGCGTTTTAACTTTATTACTGTTTGAAGAGCTGGATAAATACTTTACACATGGCCTCTCAGTTAAGGTTAACTGCTTTGTGCCACCTTACCTGAGGGTTAAGCACAGGTTAATTTGGGGTTGTTTGGGACTTGAATGTGGCAGAAATTGTGGTTGCTGATTTAGTAGGGTTTCTACCCCACCTCAACTAATAACCCAATTTCCTACAGCACCATATTCATTTGGATTTTTAAAAGTACAACAATGATGCACACTGTGAAGTTCCAAAATTGTTCATAGATTTTTGCAAAGTTTGTAAAAAAATACTTACTATTTCTCACACAATATTAAAATCCTGCTTTAAAGGGCAAGAAACAGCCCTATCCAAGCTAGGAAAGAAAGAAAACAACCTAAAAGCTGGCAAGATTGTAGGGGAATGAATTTCTTCACTGGCAAAAAATATTTTCTCTATAGAAAAATACAAATAAAGTTTCAAATTGCATATGCACTGGGGCAGGCATTGTAGACATGTGTAATAGAATTCATAAACAGGTAAGCGTGGGAGTAACACTGAATTCGAAAATAGTCTCTGCACTGTTCTTGAAATGTTTCTGTCTTAGGTTTCCAATTCAATATTAGTCATGAATTTACTCCAAACGTAGGCTTAAGCCTATGGAAATAAATTTCAGAGTAGATGAGTAAGCCCAATGTAGCCAGCATAGAAAAAATTACAATAACCACATATTCCAACTTCTTTGGATACTGCCTGAGGGGGCGGGATTAGACAGACAGGAGAGATTTGAGGTTGACTTCAGTATCAGGGGCATCACAGGTACCTGCTGCCGGGAGGGCAGTCTTTCAGGGATCCCCAACCCTCTAAGGTGACCTCACTCAGCCCCAGGCCAGTGAATATCTGAGAGATATGAGATACTCAGGCCCCTCATCTCATTCTGCATGGGGGCCTACCATTTTGCATTGAGCACCTGTATACTGCATTTCTGATCCGTGACACTTTCGTGTTGGACAGATTGTTATAGAAACATCTTCCTTGTGGAGATGCCATGAAGCATCATAGGACTTGTGTTCATTTGTTTGCTCATTCTGAGGATTAGTGACATATTAGTTGAATTTCCACATTGAAAACATGCAATGATTCACATATTGAAAACAGGCATTTTTCTTACATTTTTATTTAATTTGTTGATGACAGCATAATTTGGACTCAGAATTGATCGCTCCTCCCCTCTCCCTAGCTGCTGTGCAGAGTTTTGTTCCTGAGAGCCTCGCACGCACATTTGCGCCATAGTGCAAGGGTGGGTACATGAGTCTAGCACAGGTTTTGTACTGGAACTGTACTCTTCACTATCAAAATGCTATGCCTAGACATTTTTAAAATCTGTTCCTACTTTGTATGTGTGCTGTGCAGTGCAGCACACATGCAAAGCAGGAAAAGAAGAGGGAAATTAAAACATTGATCATTTTAATGCCTGCTTGCAAATGGCATACATTTTTTACACAAAACTCTATCTCAGATTTTTGTTTGATGGTGTTTTGCATCAAACAGCATGGCTGGGTGCATGGGAACACCCATGTAACACCCCCAAGATGCTAAGTAATGCAAAGCAGCGTGATTTGCTATACTTTACGGCAATTTCCAGCTAAAGTAAATAACAAACTATAGTTCATTTTAAACAAAAAATAAAGGCATTACACTATTTTAAAACTGATGAAGACCCTGATCTTGTGGTAACTGAAAGCCTTTCACTTATTTGTGTAAATGTTTAATAAAGTTCAGGGTACTTGAAAGCCTACAGAGGTGTTCAGTGCTTTTGGAATAAATAAACAGTCATAATAACTGTTCCCTACTTTGGTGTTTTATAATTATTTCTTATTTTCTGATCGTTTTTTTTTTAATTTATGGGTGACATATTTTAAAGAGGGTATACACAAACGGCTACATTTAAGAACCCATCTTCATCACACCAGAGGCAGACAGCTTGGGATTCGTAAAAAGAAGGTTAGGGATTTTTCCGTGGAGTGAGAATTGCCTCATGGAAATACCTAATAAAAATATTTTTTTTTAAAAAGAGAGAATTGCCTCATGGGAAACAACCTCAGTCACCAATGTCCTAAACTCACACTCACTGCTTTCCCTTTGCAGTGCCACCGGACAAATATTCCTGTGTTACTTAAGCCCTCAGGTGTCTCTAGATCCTAAGTCTCATGGTTGTGTGACTCTGACCTCATTTTCTTCCCACTTTGCTTTGTAATTAGTACTTTGAGCCAAAACTAGGGATAAACACCAGGAGACATTTACTACAGCATCTACAGAATCTTCATTTGAATGTGTACTTTATTTCCTATGTATTTTCTCACACCCCTATGATCTTGAAGTTACTGCTTCCTCTGAGTGCAGATTAAAGCTCTTGATATGTCTCGACAAATCACCCTGCCATTATTTTTCACTTTCAGCCCTTGAGCTGTTCAAATGACATGGCTGGAGCTGTGGTCTAAACAGTAGCCTGGCGGCAAACAGATGGTTTACTGGATTTTAGTGCCTATCAAAAATACCTAATACAGCACATCCTTCAAAAGTAAATACTGTTATTTCTGTCTACATTCTTGCATCCTTAAACTGCATGATGTTTAGAAAATATTCTCTACATTCCTTAAATCCAGCTTGAAAAGCTGACCTTTAACTAAAGCCTCTGATTGTTGCCACTCTTTTTATTGAATTTTTTCTCCATCCCATTCATCCACTGCATGTCTTCTCTCTCTGAACACAACTACTATATACAATTGTATGGCAGTAGGGAACGCTGCGCAAAATTAGTGTACATCAAAATCTATTGCTTGTAAGCCAATCTAGCTTATGCTTTAAGGTAGAGATACAACTCCTGCAATGGGTTGTAATAAAAAGGTTTACAAAGTATGCCAAAAAAGTTTTCAACAACAACTCTCAACCTGAGCAACTCTAGAGAATATACAAAGTCCAATCAAAATAGCTTTCCAAAGATTATGTTGTTTTCTGTATCTTCTTTATTTTCTCCAAAATAGATCCAGTCACTGGGTACACTGGGTACAAATCATCAAATTATCTTCATGTACAAAATAGCCAACTGATCTTTGCCAACACGTGTTTGGTCTGGCTTTACAGCCAATTTACTTTGTCAGGGCAATCTCAATATCTTTTAAATAATACCCTGACGATGACCTATCACCAGGCTGAAGGGTTGCCCTGAGCTCGAGTGGTGGGAGAACACTGACACCTGAGTAGGGCTGTGCCTGTCCTCATACAAAGCCTTCTCCACCCCCAATAGTGTGACTGCAGCCAGGGCATTGAAAGGCAGGGTCTTGCACACTAAAAAGACTTTCCTTTGAAGTTTGCCAACTTCAAAGGCTGAAATAGGTGTAAGTATTGGATGTGAGTCTCAAGCACCTCATCACCAACGTCCGTGATGTCAACTCCAACTCCAATGTTGCGCTGCTTCACTGCTGTGTAATCAATGCTGCACCAGCTTCCCCACTGTTGAAAAGACACAGCACATCTGGATTTTTGATGCATCATACCTGGTCACCAATTCTTCATCTACACCGCACCGCAGTAAGGAGCCAATGCCACATGTCTGAAAACTAACGCATCCCCTCCCGTAAGGAGCCAACATATCACATCCTCTGCCTAGCAGTAAGGAACCAACGCCACACCTCTCCTGGTGAAGTAAGGAACCGATCTATCATTTTGCTTTTCCGGCGCCTCACCTCCCCTGCACCTTGCCTTGTCTTGATTTTTGACGCATCTAAAGTACTTTGTTCTAAACAAATGCATTGATTGACTTTGATGGACTAGAACTTGCTTAATTGTTTAAAAGTGATATTTTGACTTGCATATGTTGGGTTTTTGTTATTTTGGTCTTCTTTAATTCAGATAAATATTGGCTATTTTTCTGAACTAATGTGGAGTCCTTTTATAGTGTTTTTACTATGTTACTGTGTGAGTGTGTGTGGGGGGGTGTCTGTGTGTGGTCTGTATGTACAAATACTTTACACATTGCCTCTGAGATAAGCCTAACTGCTTGTGTCAAGCTACCAAGGAGGTGAACAGCGGTCATCTTAGGTGTGTGGCTCCCTTACCCTGACTAGAGTGAAGGGTCCCTACTTGGACAGGGTACAAACTCTTGCCAACTAAAGACCCCATTTCTAACACTCCTCCTTTCTCTGAAAGTCATACCCATGAAACGTAATAATACCTAATCTTCTCTAACGCCCACCATCAACTCATCAGAGAAACGAGGAAAAAAGCGATTGAAGACAGAATCTCCACCCACGCACACAACAGCAAGGAACTCTTCAGCATCATCAAGGAGTTCGCCCAACCCACCAGCGAGTCTACTGACATCCCTCCCTCACAAGACCTCTGCGACAAACTCAGCATCTTTTTCCACCACAAAATCAAGAGCATCTACGACAACTTCGACGAAGACAACCAACACACTGAACCCTCACCAACCACCCCCGACACCCGGAAACCAGCGATTGATGACTGGACACCCCTCACCACCGAAGACACACTGAAGATAATGAAGTCAATCCACTCAGGGGCCCCCATGGACCCCTGCCCCCACCACATCTTCAACAGAGCCGCCAACACCATCGCACCCATCCTCCGCCAAACCATCAACTGCTCCCTGGCGACCGCCTCATTCCCCGACGACTGGAAACACGCCGAGGTCAACCCCCTCCTAAAGAAACCCTCAGCGGACCCCACCGACCTCAAAAACTACAGACCCATCTCCCTGCTCCCGTTCCCAGCGAAAGTCATCGAGAAAGCCATCAACAGCCAACTCGCCACATTCATTGAAGAACACAACATCCTCGACTCCTCCCAATCCGGCTTCAGAAAAAACCACAGTACGGAAACCGCCCTCCTCGCCGCAACAGACGACATCCGCACCTTACTGGACAAAGGAGAAACAGTAGCCCTCATCCTCCTCGACCTATCAGCGGCGTTCGACACAGTCTCCCACCGCACCCTAATACGCAGACTCTACGATGCAGGAATCCAGGACAAGGCCCTCGACTGGATCTGCTCCTTCCTCTCCAGCAGGACGCAGCGGGTCAGACTCCCCCCTTTCCTCTCGGACCCCACACCTATCACCTGCGGAGTCCCCCAGGGCTCCTCCCTCAGCCCGACGCTCTTCAACATCTACATGGCTCCACTTGCCCCCATCGTCAGAACCTACGGACTCAACATCGTGTCATATGCAGACGACACCCAGCTCATCCTCTCCCTATCCAACGAGCCCAACACCGCCAGACGCAACTTTCGAGAAGGCATGGAAGCCGTCGCCAAATGGATGAAAAACAGCTGCCTGCAACTAAACACCAACAAAACAGAAGTACTCATCATGGGCCCAAACCCCGACGCCTGGAGTGACACCTGGTGGCCCACCGCCCTCGGAAACCCTCCAACCCCCACAGACCACGCACGCAACCTGGGAATCATCCTGGACTCCGAGCTCAAAATGGACCGCCAGATCAACTCTGTCTCATCCTCCTGCTTCCACACCCTCCGCCTCCTTCGTAAGACCTTCAAATGGATCCCCCTCGAACACCGAAAGACAGTCACTCACGCCCTGGTCACCAGCAGACTCGACTACGGCAACGCACTCTACGCCGGAATAAACAAAAACCTCATCTGCAAGCTACAGAACATCCAGAACGCCGCCGCAAGACTGGTCCTCAACCTGCCAAAACACTGCCACATCTCCCAGCACCTGCGCACACTCCACTGGCTCCCCGTCGAGGCGAGAATCACCTTTAAGATGCTCACCCACGCACACAAGGCCCTCCACGGCACCGGACCAGCATTCCTGAACAGCCGACTCAAATTCCACGCACCCCAAAGGACCCTACGATCAGCCCAGCTTTCCTACGCTGTGGTCCCCCGCACCAGAAAGACCAGATCGGGAGGCCGCTCCTTCTCCTTCCTCGCGGCCAAAGCATGGAACGCCCTTCCGCTCCACCTCAGACAGACAACATCGCTCCCCATCTTCACAAGAAACCTCAAAACATGGCTCTTCGACAGACCCCCTCCTTGATGGAATGGAACCTGCACCCCCCCCAACCCCCCCCCCACCCCTAGCGCCTTGAGACCCTTACGGGTGAGTAGTCGCGCTTTAACAAACTCCTGATTGATTGATTGAACTCATCTATTAATCCCACCAATCATGTTCACAAGCACCCTCCCAGCATTGATTGCAACTAACCCCTAATAAATTAGTCCACTGTAAAGAAACTGGAATGATTGTATGGAATGGTTTACTTGAGTGCACAAGACTAACTCCAAATAACTAACAGTAACCAATTGCACTGGAGTAACCACTAACCTTGTGTTCCGGAGCAGACTGATGCCAGGCGTAAAGCACTTCAAAGATTTGTCAGGGGTGCTACAATGTCCGACTCTTTTTGCTACCACTCCATTGTGCTGTCCTCTTGTGTCTCTACCACTTTCTGCCACCAACACTGGACCATATGGGTACTCGATTTGTAACCTGTACATTTTCTGGACTCATATTTTAAATGTCCTGACATGCTGTGAGGTGCGTTCCTGCATGTTAGGGGAGCGTCACATGTCTTCTGTGCCTAATTGGTGGTCATACATAGAGGTGATACTGCTGTAACCCCCTTTTTCGATGGCATTGCCACTGCGAGGGTCATCTCGAAGATTTACTTGACTTAAGGGGGTATTATTATTTGATGAATGCACTACATCAGCTGAAATTGTGGAATGTCACATGGACCTATTTAGAGTGGGTGTATACACATTTATCCAATCCAAATAGGATGTGCCGGTGGAGGGCAGAGATGGTTATGAACGACAGTTATGTTCAGATGAGGAGAGGAGTCCCTTCTCTGTGGTACAGTCCACCCAGAGTACCTTCTGGCAGTAAAACACTCATGGTTTGTCCCGTTCAATGGTTTGCTCTGTTGAGTGCAGCTGGTTTAATAAATGCTTCAACAATAAGGAAGTCCGCTGATATTTATCACAATTCTCATTTCTTTGCTCCTCATAATTAGGCCCTTAATCTCCTAGACCATTATTTTAAAAAATAATACCTTTGCTCTATATTTTGTAAAATGTACTTAAATTCACCGCTGAAATGTTGCAGAACGTGGCACTTTTACTATGTTAAATAAAAAGGTTTGTACAAACATGCGCCTTCAACTCAGAGGAGGGATGTGTTTCTCGCCCTGCGTGTTTCAAAGTGGCTGACCACTCATTAGCCATGACACAGATTCATGTGTCAGCTCCTTGTAGAAGCATATGGCAAACCTACAAGGAAAAGGGCCTGTAGAAACGCTCTCCGATTAGATTTGCTTTGTTGCACTCGTGCCTTACACGGCTTCTGTAAAGGGGACCTTGAGCCATATTTGACTTATTGTCCTGCATCCCAATTTGTAACTGCTAATCTCTTGCAAAATGCACGTGTGAAATGTGAACTGCATCTCAAGTGGAAATATAATGGCTCAATGTCTTAATTGGAAGGGATGCGCTCTCCGTAGAGGAGAAAGTGAGTGGCATTGAGGGTTTTAATATTCAATGCATTTCTTTAGACCCTATCACGACATAGCACTTATCGTTTCTGGTGCTAGGCTGTGTACCGCAAGCTTGGAAGAAGTACTTACCTGATATTATTTTTGGTTTTAAGATAATTTGTACTTTGATGCGGGCAAGCATACCTTCCAAAAACAAGATGATGCAGACAGTGAGAGAGCAAAGGGGCAGTAATCCGCTGACGTTGAAACGTGCCATCGGCAAGGGAGTGCAAAACAACAGTTGATGGACAGAATGCAGAACAATGTCATACATTCACCCCAGTACAGAGAACTGGGCCTAAATCAATCGTTTTTTTGCACTCCACACCACCCCAGTTCAGACATGGCCATATGCAAATCAGCCTTGACCCTGTGCCTCATGGGTACAGTCCAGCCCGAATTGCTAAGCCATGTCTTTCCTGGACCAGAATCAAGCATCCTAGGACCGGTTTCTGGCTATCAGCCGTCTTCTGCCAGAATAGCTTTCCTCCTGTGGTGTGGAGAGCATGGGACTCACGTCTGAGCATACCCATCCCACTCGGGGTGACAAATGCAAAACAACAGTTGATGGACAGAATGCAGAACAATGTCATACATTCGCCCCAGTACAGAGATCTGGGCCTAAATGCATCACTTTTCTGCACTCCACGCCACACCCGTTCAGGCATGGCTATATGCAAATCAGCCATGACCCTGTGCCTCATGGGAACAGTCCAGCTCAAACTGCCAAGCCATGTCTTTCCTGGACCGGAATCAAGCATCCTAGGACCGGGTCCTGGCTATCAGCCGTCTACTGCCAGGATAGCTTGCCTCCAGTGGTGTGGAGAGCATGGGACTCACGTCTGAGCATACCCATCCCACTCGGGGTGACAAATGCAAAACAACAGTTGATGGACAGAATGCAGAACAATGTCATACATTCACCCCAGTACAGAGATCTGGGCCTAAATCCATTGTTTTTTTGCACTCCACACCACCCCAGTACAGACATGGCCATATGCAAATCAGCCTTGACACTGTGCCTCATGGGAACAGTCCAGCCCGAACTGCCAAGCCATGTCTTTCCTGGACCGGAATCAAGCATCCTAGGACCGGTTTCTGGCTACCAGCTGTCTTCAGCCAGGATAGCTTGCCTCCAGTGGTGTGGAGAGCATGGGACTCACGTCTGAGCATACCCATCCAACTCGGGGTGACAAATGCAAAACAACAGTTGATGGACAGAATTCAGAACAATGTGATACATTCACGCCAGTACAGAGATCTGGGCCTAAATCCATCGTTTTTTTGCACTCCACGCCACCCCAGTTCAGACATGGCCATATGCAAATAAGCCTTGACCCTGTGCCTCATGGGAACAGTCCAGCCCGAACTGCCAAGCCATGTCTTTCCTGGACCGGAATCAAGCATCCTAGGACCGGTTTCTGGCTATCAGCCGTCTTCAGCCAGGATAGATTGCCTCCAGTGATGTGTAGAGCATGGGACTCACGTCTGAGCATACCCATCCCACTCGGGGTGACAAATGCAAAACAACAGTTGATGGACAGAATGCAGAAAAATGTCATACATTCACCCCAGTACAGAGATCTGGGCCTAAATCCATCGTTTTTTTGCACTCCACACCACCCCAGTTCAGACATGGCCTATGCAAATCAGCCTTGACCCTGTGCCTCATGGGAACAGTCCAGCCCGAACTGCCAAGCAATGTCTTTCCTGGACCGGAATCAAGCATCCTAGGACCGGTTTCTGGCTAACGATGGATTAAACCCAGATCTGTGACTGGGGGTGAATGTTTTGCCATTGTGCAACATTCCGTCCATCATCTTGTGTGTTTTGCTGTTCACCCTATGTGGGCAGGGTATGCCCAGACGTGGGTCCCGTGCTCACTAAGCCACTGGAGTCAAGCTATCCTGGCTGAAGACGGTTGATAGCCAGAAACCGGTCCTAGGATGCTTGATTCCGGTCCAGGGAAGACATGGCTTGGCAGTTCGGGCTGGACTGTTCCCATGAGGCACAGGGCCAAGACTGATTTGCATATGGCCATGTCTGCACTGGGGTGGCTTGGTGAGCAAAATAACGATGGATTAAACCCAGATCTGTGACTGGGGGTGAATGTTTTGCCATTGTGCAACATTTCGTCCATCATCTTGTGTGTTTTGCTGTTCACCCTATGTGGGAAGGGTATGTCCAGACGTGGGTCCCGTGCTCACTAAGCCACTGGAGTCAAGCTATGCTGGCTGAAGACGGCTGATAGCCAGAAACCAGTCCTAGGATGCTTGATTCCGGTCCAGGGAAGACATGGCTTGGCAGTTCAGGCTGGACTGTTCCCATGAGGCACAGGGCCAAGACTGATTTGCATATGGCCATGTCTGAACTGGGATGGCTTGGTGAGCAAAATAACGATGGATTAAACGCAGATCTGTGACTGGGGGTGAATCTTTTGCCATTGTGAAACATTCCGTCCATCATCTTGTATGTTTTGCTGTTCACCCAATGTGGGAAGGGTATGCCCAGACGTGGCTCCCGTGCTTACTAAGCCGCTGGAGTCAAGCTATCCTTGCTGAAGACGGCTGATAGCCAGAAGCCGGTCCTAGGATGCTTGATTCTGGTCCAGGGAAGACATGGCTTGGCAGTTCTGGCTGGACTGTTCCCATGAGGCACAGGGCCAAGACTGATTTACATATGGCCATGTCTGAACTGGGGTGGCTTGGTGAGCAAAATAACTATGGATTAAACCCAGATCTGTGACTGGGGGTGAATGTTTTGCCATTGTGCAACATTCCGTCCATCATCTTGTGTGTTTTATCGGCAAGGGAGTGTGCATCAGCCAGGTTATAAAAGGAGAGACTCACCAGAGTTCAAATATGGCTATGGACATCATTCACCGAAATAGTAATTGGGCATTTCCCGACAAGTTTCTTGATTTCTGTGATAATAAAAATATGTGTTAAAGCGCTTCTCCCTGGAGTTCTTGATGCCTCCAACAGCTGCACCTAACAGGTATTGTTATTAACCAATATAGTTATACTCAGTTTACCGATTTAGTACAACTAGAGAGCTGAGTTGGCATCTAACTGGTGGTCAAAGCAGATGTCAAAGGTCAACGCTTGAGACACTGATCCATCATGCCAGCTAAATAACATTTAAAGCACAAATAGGAATTGTTGGTTGCATACAGAAACAAGAGAGAAGTCTGTGGAGATCGATATTGTGGTATCCATGCATCTCGCAGATGTAATGCATTGATGCTAGTGTTGGGCGAAATATTTTGTTCCGCCGGCGAAATTTTGCCGACTCCGCGTTACTCTTGTAAGACGGAGTTCTGACCAAATTCCCTTAATCAGCGAAAGGCAGAATTTTTTCTTGTGCACAGTTCCAGGATGATAAGTTGGTAAGCACAAGTGAGATTAAGCATCCCCCAATGTGATTTTCAGCCGCTAGGAGGACATCCAGCGGGCAGTCGTGACCGTTCTCGGTCAGAAGACTGCCACTTAAGTAGACGATCCACTTCAGTGTCAGAAAAAGCAACTCGAGCAGCTGTGCTCTGTGATACACCACGTGGTGCTGTTCACGCTGATTTTCCAGCCAGGAATGCACTTCCGGGGGCTAAATCACAGCGTAAGCAGCGTGGCATGCCTATTTCCGCCCATTGACAGAACTCCATGCAATCTCATAGGGATTTTATGTAACTTTGCGGAACCCCAAATTAATGCATAGAGAGAATAACCTTGACATTGAAAAAAGAATCGGAGGGCAATTAAAGATCCCCCCCCTTTGTATTAGTTTGGGGATATTGGCTTCAGCAGCCACTGCTACTTTGTACACTTGGTATACTTACCTACTCAGTGATGATATGTATTAATTTTAAATGCCAAAGTGCAGTAGCGGTCGGTGGTGGGAGTAGCTGCCGGGCGGTGACGTGGGGAGGGGGATGGGCAGGGTGGGGGGTAGTAATCTATGGATTACAGAGGATTACAGGTAAGCAAACATATAAATGAATAAAACGAATTTCGTTGCGCGCACTGCATCCCCACATGCGATAAGGAAGTTTCTAAGGACAGGGGAGGAAAAAGGGAATGGAAGGCCCTGCCCACCTGGCCCTGGGCGGTGATCAATGGGGAGGCCTGCACTTCTTATAGAAGAAATTTGCTAATTTTCCAATCCAATCGGCTGAGGGAGAGGAGTGCCTTGTCACAGCACTAGGGGAAGAGAAGCTTTTAACAATACAAAACATTTCTCGGCTTTAGTTCCCTGCGGACTCAATTTTAGATGCAAAAAAGCTCTTCTTAACTTCCTGTATCCTTTTATCGTAGTCTCTTAAGGCTTTTTAGTAATTCCTTTTATTTTCCTCGTTAAAATCTTTCCTCCATACTCTTTCCTGATGTTTACAATCCCTTCTACACTGTCGCTGGATATCATTGAACCAGGGAGCTGAGCATCTTGCAACTTTAAGGGAGCGAGAGATCAAGGGGGCAAGGGACAAGATACATCACGCTGCACTTCAGCTTTAATAATGGTGGATGCGTGCCTTTTTACTTTTCTTATGCCCAGCTCGCCACATATTTTTAGGTAGACCGGCATGCCGCGTTTGATCTAGAAAAATGGAGGGCCAGCACCTTTTTTATAGTGCAGCTTGCCAAAATACTATGTTTTACATTTTTTTTATGCAGCGAGGCACGCCGCACTTGATCTTCATGGCAGCCGTACGATTTTGTTTTATTTTGCCTGGTTTGCCCAACTGCATTTTTTAATATTATGTTTTTGAAACAAGCGCAGGGCGTTGCACTACATTTTCAATAATGGCAGCTGCGCGCCTTCATTTTCTTTGGCGCAGCGGCTCGCCCAACATTATACACATGATTTAATGCTTAGCTTGGGCGCTGCATAAAAAGCCTAGCACACATGATTTGCCAAGTGCTACACATGATGGGCGTGGTCCACCTTTGTGCTTCCTCCCATTCAGTGTACTTTAGGGTCACATCACACAGCTGACTGTTTTTAAAATTATTTAACTACAATCCGAACACATGCTCTATGTTAAACGGGTGGGTTGTTAATTTCAACACAAGGCATGCAGGGTTTAAACAGATCCTCACAGGAAATACTTTCAGGGACTTTAACTGCAACAAAACACTTCTAGTTTTTGAAGTACTATCTTTTGCAGCACTTCCCCGGCATTGCTTCTAATCATTTCATTGTATTAATTACGGGTGCACTACCCTATGTTGCTAATAAAGGTCCCTTTACAACTCCACAGGGACCACTAGCCTGTGGTACTGCACCCTTTCCTTCGTGGATGTAAATCCTTTTGTTAAAAAACTATGGGGTCGATTACGATGGCAGACGGAAGGACGACCGCCGGCCTGGAGTAGGCGGAAAATGCCTTTTTCCACTCCGTCCGCCATATTAAGATGGGAAACACTGTCAAATGTCCGTACGCGGCGTAAGAGCACGCACCGCCGCGGAACTACACCCGAACCCGCGGCGGACGTAACCAATTCAGAGACACCGCCGTACGGAATGACGTCTCTGACCGTCCTCCAAATCACTATGGCGGAAAACACACATCAAATCGCTGCGGAAAAACCACCTGCATGAACACGGCGGATTCACAACAGCGGAGATACAACACATTGCAGAGATACCCACCACAAGCAGATCGCCGTCATGGACCCAGCGCTACACGCATTTCAGATGCTCTTCGTGCTCCACCACCAGCAAGTCATGGACCATCGCCGACGACGACGCAGGTACGCCAACACACCAATTGCTGTTGGAAGGGGAGTACCTGCCAGGGCTGTGACGTAGGGAGGGGGAGTGTCATGTTTGAGAAACTGCATTTACGATCGCACCAATATATCAACAATTCAAGTACACAACCAGGAATGACAACGACAAACCACTACACATGATTGACTTGCTTTATTAAACATAATAGGGGTATAATCTTACACTACCCAAGAGCATGGGCACTGGGTAGAACAGAGCAGGTACATCTGAAGCAGCACATGAGAGGAGCTATGTGCAACAACAGTCCATGGCAAGGCACAGGTACATCAGAGGCAGCACATAAGAGGGCACAATGCAGTATTATAACAGCAACAGGGCAGTGTTCATAACAGAGCAGGTACATCAGAGGCAGCACGTGAGAGGGGCTAAGTGCATCAACAGTCCATGGCAGAGAACAGAGCAGGTACATCAGAGGCAGCACGTGAGAGGGGCTAAGTGCATCAACAGTCCATGGCAGAGAACAGAGCAGCTACATCTGAGGCAGCACATGAGAGGGGCTAAGTGCATCAACAGTCCATGGCAGAGAACAGAGCAGGTACATCTGAGCCAGCACATGAGAGGGGCTAAGTGCATCAACAGTCCATGGCAAGACACAGGTACATCAGAGGCAGCACGTGAGAGGGGCTTAGTGCAGCAACAGTCCATCGCAAGGCACAGGTACATCAGAGGCAGCACGTGAGAGGGGCTATGTGCAGCAACAGTACATGGCAGAGAAGAGAGCAGGTACATCAGCGCAGCACATGAGAGGGCACAATGCAGTCTCATAACAGCAACAGGGCAGTGTTCATAACAGAGCAGGTACATCAGAGGCAGCACATGAGAGGGGCTAAGTGCATCAACAGTCCATGGCAAGGCACAGGTACATCAGAGGCAGCACGTGAGAGGGGCTAAGTGCAGCAACAGTCCATGGCAGAGAACAGAGCAGGTACATCTGAGGCAGCACGTGAGAGGGGCTAAGTGCATCAACAGTCCATGGCAGAGAATAGAGCAGGTACATCAGAGGCAGCACATGAGAGGGCACAATGCAGTATCAGAACAGCAACAGGGCAGTGTCCATAACAGAGCAGGTACATCAGAGGCAGCACATGAGAGGGGCTAAGTGCATCAACAGTCCATGGCAATCCAGAGGTACATCAGAGGCAGCACGTGAGAGGGGCTAAGTGCAGCAGCAGTCCATGGCAAGGCACGGGTACATCAGAGGCAGCACGTGAGAGGGGCTAAGTGCAGCAACAGTCTATGGCAGAGAACAGAGCAGGTACATCTGAGGCAGCACATGAGAGGGGCTAAGTGCATCAACAGTCCATGGCAGAGAACAGAGCAGGTACGTCTGAGGCAGCACATGAGAGGGGCTAAGTGTATCAACAGTCCATGGCAAGGCACAGGTACATCTGACGCAGCACATGAGAGGGTACAATGCAGTATTATAACAGCACAAGGGCAGTGTTCATAGCAGAGCAGGTACATCAGCGGCAGCACATGAGAGGGCACAATGCAGTATCATAACAGCAACAGGGCAGTGTTCATAACAGAGCAGGTACATCAGAGGCAGCACATGAGAGGGGCTAAGTGCATCAACAGTCCATGGCAAGGCACAGGTACATCAGAGGCAGCACGTGAGAGGGGCTAAGTGCAGCAACAGTCCATGGCAGAGAACAGAGCAGGTACATCAGCGCAGCACATGAGAGGGCACAATGCAGTCTCATAACAGCAACAGGGCACTGTTCATAACAGAGCAGGTACATCAGAGGCAGCACATGAGAGGGGCTAAGTGCATCAACAGTCCATGGCAAGGCACAGGTACATCAGAGGCAGCACGTGAGAGGGGCTAAGTGCAGCAACAGTCCATGGCAGAGAACAGAGCAGGTACATCAGCGCAGCACATGAGAGGGCACAATGCAGTCTCATAACAGCAACAGGGCAGTGTTCATAACCGAGCAGGTACATCAGAGGCAGCACATGAGAGGGGCTAAGTGCATCAACAGTCCATGGCAAGGCACAGGTACATCAGAGGCAGCACGTGTGAGGGGCTAAGTGCAGCAACAGTCCATCGCAAGGCACAGGTACATCAGAGGCAGCACGTGAGAGGGGCTAAGTGCAGCAACAGTCCATGGCAGAGAACAGAGCAGGTACATCAGCGCAGCACATGAGAGGGCACAATGCAGTATCATACCAGCAACAGGGCAGTGTTCATAACAGAGCAGGTACATCAGAGGCAGCACATGAGAGGGGCTAAGTGCATCAACAGTCCATGGCAGAGAACAGAGCAGGTACATCTGAGGCAGCACATGAGAGGGCACAATGCAGTATCAGAACAGCAACAGGGCAGTGTCCATAACAAAGCAGGTACATCAGAGGCAGCACATGAGAGGGGCTAAGTGCATCAACAGTCCATGGCAATCCAGAGGTACATCAGAGGCAGCACGTGAGAGGGGCTAAGTGCAGCAACAGTCCATGGCAAAGCACGGGTACATCAGAGGCAGCACGTGAGAGGGGCTAAGTGCAGCAACAGTCTATGGCAGAGAACAGAGCAGGTACATCTGAGGCAGCACATGAGAGGGGCTAAGTGCATCAACAGTCCATGGCAGAGAACAGAGCAGGTACGTCTGAGGCAGCAACAGTCCATGGCAAGGCACAGGTACATCTGACGCACCACATGAGAGGGTACAATGCAGTATTATAACAGCACCAGGGCAGTGTTCATAACAGAGCAGGTACATCAGCGGCAGCACATGAGAGGGCACAATGCAGTATCATAACAGCAACAGGGCAGTGTTCATAACAGAGCAGGTACATCAGAGGCAGCACATGAGAGGGGCTAAGTGCATCAACAGTCCATGGAAAGGCACAGGTACATCAGAGGCAGCACATGAGAGGGGCTAAGTGCAGCAACAGTCCATCGCAAGGCACAGGTACATCAGAGGCAGCACGTGAGAGGGGCTAAGTGCAGCAACAGTCCATGGCAGAGAACAGAGCAGGTACATCAGCGCAGCACATGAGAGGGCACAATGCAGTCTCATAACAGCAACAGGGCAGTGTTCATAACAGAGCAGGTACATCAGAGGCAGCACATGAGAGGGGCTAAGTGCATCAACAGTCCATGGCAAGGCACAGGTACATCAAAGGCAGCACGTGTGAGGGGCTAAGTGCAGCAACAGTCCATCGCAAGGCACAGGTACATCAGAGGCAGCACGTGAGAGGGGCTAAGTGCAGCAACAGTCCATGGCAGAGAACAGAGCAGGTACATCAGCGCAGCACATGAGAGGGCACAATGCAGTATCATAACAGCAACAGGGCAGTGTTCATAACAGAGCAGGTACATCAGAGGCAGCACATGAGAGGGGCTAAGTGCATCAACAGTCCATGGCAGAGAACAGAGCAGGTACATCAGAGGCAGCACGTGAGAGGGGCTAAGTGCATCAACAGTCCATGGCAGAGAACAGAGCAGCTACATCTGAGGCAGCACATGAGAGGGGCTAAGTGCATCAACAGTCCATGGCAGAGAACAGAGCAGGTACATCTGAGCCATCACATGAGAGGGGCTAAGTGCATCAACAGTCCATGGCAAGACACAGGTACATCAGAGGCAGCACGTGAGAGGGGCTTAGTGCAGCAACAGTCCATCGCAAGGCACAGGTACATCGGAGGCAGCACGTGAGAGGGGCTATGTGCAGCAACAGTACATGGCAGAGAACAGAGCAGGTACATCAGCGCAGCACATGAGAGGGCACAATGCAGTCTCATAACAGCAACAGGGCAGTGTTCATAACAGAGCAGGTACATCAGAGGCAGCACGTGAGAGGGGCTTAGTGCATCAACAGTCCATAGCAAGGCACAGGTACATCAGAGGCAGCACATGAGAGGGGCTAAGTGCATCAACAGTCCATGGCAAGGCCCAGGTACATCAGAGGCAGCACGTGAGAGGGGCTACGTGCAGCAACAGTCCATGGCAGAGAACAGATCAGGTACATCTGAGGCAGCACATGAGAGGGCACAATGCAGTATCAGAACAGCAACAGGGCAGTGTCCATAACAAAGCAGGTACATCAGAGGCAGCACATGAGAGGGGCTAAGTGCATCAACAGTCCATGGCAATCCAGAGGTACATCAGAGGCAGCACGTGAGAGGGGCTAAGTGCAGCAACAGTCCATGGCAGAGAACAGATCAGGTACGTCTGAGGCAGCACATGAGAGGGGCTAAGTGTATCAACAGTCCATGGCAAGGCACAGGTACATCTGACGCACCACATGAGAGGGTACAATGCAGTATTATAACAGCACCAGGGCAGTGTTCATAACAGAGCAGGTACATCAGCGGCAGCACATGAGAGGGCACAATGCAGTATCATAACAGCAACAGGGCAGTGTTCATAACAGAGCAGGTACATCAGAGGCAGCACATGAGAGGGGCTAAGTGCATCAACAGTCCATGGCAGAGAACAGAGCAGGTACATCAGAGGCAGCACATGAGAGGTCACAATGCAGTATCATAACAGCAACAGGGCAGTGTTCATAACAGAGCAGGTACATCAGAGGCAGCACATGAGAGGGCACAATGCAGTATCAGAACAGCAACAGGGCAGTGTTCATAACAGAGCAGGTACATCAGAGGCAGCACATGAGAGGGGCTAAGTGCATCAACAGTCCATGGCAAGGCACAGGTACATAAGAGGCAGCACGTGAGAGGGGCTAAGTGCAGCAGCAGTCCATCGCAAGGCACAGGTACATCAGAGGCAGCACGTGAGAGGGGCTAAGTGCAGCAACAGTCCATGGCAGAGAACAGAGCAGGTACATCAGCGCAGCACATGAGAGGGCACAATGCAGTCTCATAACAGCAACAGGGCAGTGTTCATAACAGAGCAGGTACATCAGAGGCAGCACATGAGAGGGGCTAAGTGCATCAACAGTCCATGGCAAGGCACAGGTACATCAGAGGCAGCACATGTGAGGGGCTAAGTGCAGCAACAGTCCATCGCAAGGCACAGGTACATCAGAGGCAGCACGTGAGAGGGGCTAAGTGCAGCAACAGTCCATGGCAGAGAACAGAGCAGGTACATCAGCGCAGCACATGAGAGGGCACAATGCAGTATCATAACAGCAACAGGGCAGTGTTCATAACAGAGCAGGTACATCAGAGGCAGCACATGAGAGGGGCTAAGTGCATCAACAGTCCATGGCAAGGCACAGGTACATCAGAGGCAGCACGTGAGAGGGGCTAAGTGCAGCAACAGTCCATCGCAAGGCACAGGTACATCAGAGGCAGCACGTGAGAGGGGCTAAGTGCAGCAACAGTCCATGGCAGAGAACAGAGCAGGTACATCAGCGCAGCACATGAGAGGGCACAATGCAATCTCATAACAGCAACAGGGCAGTGTTCATAACAGAGCAGGTACATCAGAGGCAGCACATGAGAGGGGCTAAGTGCATCAACAGTCCATGGCAAGGCACAGGTACATCAGAGGCAGCACATGAGAGGGGCTAAGTGCATCAACAGTCCATGGCAGAGAACAGAGCAGGTACATCAGAGGCAGCACATGAGAGGGGATAAGTGCATCAACAGTCCATGGCAAGGCACAGGTACATCAGAGGCAGCACGTGAGAGGGGCTAAGTGCAGCAATAGTACATGGCAGAGAACAGAGCAGGTACATCTGAGGCAACACGTGAGAGGGGCTAAGTGCATCAACAGTCCATGGCAGAGAACAGAGCAGCTACATCTGAGGCAGAACATGAGAGGGTACAATGCAGTATCAGAACAGCAACATGGCAGTGTCCATAACAGAGCAGGTACATCAGAGGCAGCACATGAGAGGGGCTAAGTGCATCAACAGTCCATGGCAAGGCACAGGTACATCAGAGGCAGCACGTGAGAGGGGCTAAGTGCAGCAACAGTCCATGGCAAGGCACAGGTACATCAGAGGCAGCACGTGAGAGGGGCTAAGTGCAGCAACAGTCCATGGCAGAGAACATAGCAGGTACATCAGCGCAGCACATGAGAGGGCACAATGCAGTCTCATAACAGCATTAGGGCAGTGTTCATAACAGAGCAGGTACATCAGAGGCAGCACATGAGAGGGGCTAAGTGCATCAACAGTCCATGGCAAGGCACAGGTACATCAGAGGCAGCACATAAGAGGGGCTAAGTGCATCAACAGTCCATGGCAGAGAACAGAGCAGGTACATCAGAGGCAGCACATGAGAGGGCCTAAGTGCATCAACAGTCCATGGCAAGGCACAGGTACATCAGAGGCAGCACTTGAGAGGGGCTAAGTGCAGCAACAGTCCATGGCAGAGAACAGAGCAGGTACATCTGAGGCAGCACGTGAGAGGGGCTAAGTGCATCAACAGTCCATGGCAGAGAACAGAGCAGCTACATCTGAGGCAGCACATGAGAGGGCACAATGCATAATTATAACAGCAACAGGACAGTGTTCATAAAAGAGCAGGCACATCAGAGGCAGCACATGAGAGGGGCAAAGTCCATCAACAGTCCATGGCAGAGAAGAGAGCAGGTACATCAGAGGCAGCACATGAGAGGGCACAATGCAGTATCAGAACAGCAACAGGGCAGTGTCCATAACAGAGCAGGTACATCAGAGGCAGCACATGAGAGGGGCTAAGTGCATCAACAGTCCATGGCAAGGCACAGGTACATCAGAAGCAGCACGTGAGAGGGGCTAAGTGCAGCAACAGTCCATGGCAAGGCACAGGTACATCAGAGGCAGCACGTGAAAGGGGCTAAGCGCAGCAACAGTCCATGGTAAGGCACAGGTACATCTGACGCAGCACATGAGAGGGCACAATGCAGTATTATAACAGCAACAGGGCAGTGTTCATAACAGAGCAGGTACATCAGAGGCAGCACATGAGAGGGGCTAAGTGCATCAACAGTCCATGGCAGAGAACAGAGCAGGTACATCAGAGGCAGCACATGAGAGGGGCTAAGTGCATCAACAGTCCATGGCAGAGAACAGAGCAGGTACATTAGAGGAAGCACATGAGAGGGGCTAAGTGCATCAACAGTCCATGGCAAGGCACAGGTACATCAGAGGCAGCACGTGAGAGGGGGTAAGTGCAGCAACAGTCCATGGCAGAGAACAGAGCAGGTACATCTGAGGCAGCACATGAGAGGGGCTAAGTGCATCAACAGGCCATGGCAGAGAACAGAGCAGGTACATCAGAGGCAGCACGTGAGAGGGGCTAAGTGCATCAACAGTCCATGGCAGAGAACAGAGCAGGTACATCTGAGGCAGCACATCATAGGGGCTAAGTGCATCAACAGTCCATGGCAAGGCACAGGTACATCTGACGCAGCACATGAGAGGGCACAATGCATAATTATAACAGCAACAGGACAGTGTTCATAACAGAGCAGGTACATCAGAGGCAGCACATGAGAGGGGCAAAGTCCATCAACAGTCCATGGCAGAGAAGAGAGCAGGTACATCAGAGTCAGCACATGAGAGGGCACAATGCAGTATCATGCAGCAACAGGGCAGTGTCCATAACAGAGGAGGTACATCAGAGGCAGCACATGAGAGGGGCTAAGTGCATCAACAGTCCATGGCAAGGCACAGGTACATCAGAGGCAACACAAGTACGTGGGTCAAGCGCCCCGTCCCAAGGACATTAACAATGCAAGGGTGGTTACAATGGACAATCTAGACACCAAGTCAAATTACATGTGAGTGATGGGAGCTACACCTCACAGCACAGAATCTGGTGGACTGCTTGAACTAGTCGCCCCGGACACACTGCCAGCACCAGAAACAGGAGTGTGAGACACAGCCACAGCTCTAGTGACTGACACATGAGCCATAGACCCAGACACACTGCCAGCACCAGAAACACGAGTGTGAGACACAGCTACACCTCTAGTGACTGACACATGAGCCATAGACCCCGATACACTGCCAGCACCAGAAACAGGAGTGTGAGACACAGCCACAGATGTAGTGACTGACACATGAGCCATAGACCCTGACACACTGCCAGCACCAGAAACAGGAGTGTGAGACACAGTCACAGCTCTAGTGACTGACACATGAGCCATAGACCCAGACACACTGCCAGGACATGTCCCTGTACAGTGACCAACAAATACCATGCCAGCATCTGACACATGAGAGTGGCTGACACACACAGTGCCAGTACCTGAATCAGGAGAGGGCACAACTGACACAGTGCTACTACATGATGCATGACAGCGAACAACAGACACAGTGCCACTATCTGACACATGAGAGTGAACTGCAGCTGAGCCACTAGGACCACTGAAATGATGAGCCACAGGGCTGTATGGGCCAGGAGGCAGGGTGGCTCTGGGAGCTGGGGACAGCTGTACTGGAGCGACATTGGGGTGTTCAGGTCTCACTGGTGTGTGTCTCCTTTTCTTTGTGAAATGTAGGGGCACCCTGGACATGACTGGACTGGTAAGTGGTGTGGCCTCATCAGACATCAAAGGTGGATCATGTGCTTGTGGTGGTCTGCTCTGTGGGGATTTGCTGGACCCTGCTTGACGTTTGCTGTGGGCCTGCCTTCTGCCCTCTGCATCATGTGTAATGGGGGATGCAACAACAGTGTACTCCTTCTTCTGCTTCTACGGGGTGTGGGTGGGAGTTGAGGTATGTGGGGACTCCACCGCTGACACATGGGTTTTTTGTTCCTTCAACAACATCAGCCTCAGGGCAGCCAGGGGTGATGTATGCCTGTCCTTGATGGAGCTCGTGTCCATGGGAGAACCTTTGGCCCTGGGATGTGCCTTGGGCGTAGGAGGTGTCCTGTCTCTGGAATGTCCCTGATCCCTGGGCCGTGCCCTGTGCCTGGGAGCAGACTTGTCCATTGTGTGTACCTGTCCTTTGAAGTGTCCTTGACCTTCGGAGTGTCCCTGCTCTTGGGAGGTGCCCTTTCCTTTGTAGTGCCCTTGTCCTTGGGAGTGTCCCTGCTCTTGGGAGTTGCCCTTTCCTTTGAAGCGTCCTTGTCCTTGGGAGTGTCCCTGCTCTTGGGAGTTGCCCTTTCCTTTGTAGTGTCCTTGTCCTTGGGAGTGTCCCTGCTCTTGGGAGTTGCCCTTTCCTTTGAAGCGTCCTTGTCCTTGGGAGTGTCCCTGCTCTTTGGAGTTGCCCTTTCCTTTGAAGCGTCCTTGTCCTTGGTAGTGTCCCTGCTCTTGGGAGGTGCCCTTTCCTTTGAAGCATCCTTGTCCTTGGGAGTGTCCCTACTCTTGGGAGGTGCCCTTTCCTTTGAAGCGTCCTTGTCCTTGGTAGTGTCCCTGCTCTTGGGAGGTGCCCTTTCCTTTGTAGTGTCCTTGTCCTTGGGAGTGTCCCTGCTCTTGGGAGGTGCCCTTTCCTTTGTAGTGTCCTTGTCCTTGGGAGTGTCCCTGGACTTGGGAGGTGCCCTTGCCTTGGGAGTACCTTTTGAGGGGGATGCCTGTGTTACATGTGAATCCCTTTCCCCCAACACCCCTTGAGGATCCTGTGTGTCAACTCCAGTGTAGCTCATGTCGTGTTCGGTGAAAGATTTCCCTGTCCTAGGGGATGGTGTCTGTGCCCTCCGTGCCCTGCCTTGCTGCATGTGGCTGCTTCTAGTGCAATATCCCGAAAATGACGCCTGGTCTGAAATTTCACTCTCCCCTGAGACATCTAGTGGTGTGGATGGGGGAACAGAAGTAGCATCCTTTCCATGCGACTGTAGAATGGCTGAAGACACAGTGTTTGCTAATGACTGAACTGTTCTGTGGAGACCAGCAACATCGCCATGCATCCCCTTCATGAATGCTGCCACCTGCCTCAACTTCCTATCGTGGTCTTGGAATGCATTGATCATGTTGGTCTGCCCTACACACAGCTGTCGCAGCAGATCAACAGCCTCAGCACAAAGTGCACTTTGTGTCACAGGGGCAGGGGCAGCGGTGCCTGCACCGAAGGCCACTCTGCTCCCCCGACTCTGGCGAGCACGAGCAGTACTTGTTGCAGTTGGTGGCAGTGTGAGCACTGTGTGCTGTGTACCGACTGATGGTGTTAATTGCCCACTCCCTGTCTGTGACAACAGTGCTGACTCACCAACACTGTCTGAAGATGAGGACAATGGTGTCTCCACATGTGAGTCCTCAGAGACGGTTCTGTCCCCCTCTCCGGGGCTGCCCTCTTCAGTGTCAGTCTGCGTGTGTGTGATCTCGGATCCGGATGCATTGCCACCACTCATCTCTGTCGTCTGTGGTGAGGTTCCGTGACGGTTTTAACCCGTGTTTGTAACATTGTCGCAAATACATAATTTTGGTATCAGTGAACCGCAAATGATCCATTTAGTATATCCTGGTGTTTTCGCTATGCTACGAGCAAGAGCACTCCAGTTACAAACACATTTCTGTTCTACCCATGGCATCCATCTTAGAACACGGAAGCCATTTTGTATTCCTTGCCCTCACATAGTCAATGGACACGCAATGACCTCTTTTTCATCTAAGGACACGTAGGCTTTACCCGGCGATTCACCTTGCAAGGGACACGTGCACCTTAGGCCAGCAACGCTGTGGCAGCATGACTCGGCAAGAACTGCCTCCCCAGCCTGAGGCCAGTCCTGCTATACTGGTTCTTGTGTTCGTTGGCCTGATCATGATTAGGCGGCCGAAGCTGGTAACCGTGCCCATTTACGACCCACAAACATCTCTTATCCTGTCTTTCTATCTTCTGCACCTGGCTCTGCTCCTTTCCTTCTGGGCCTTTATTAGGGGGAGGTAACGAAATTTACGATGAGGCGGTCCGGGTCTTGAATGAGAAATTGACATGGGATTATGATGGAATAGTGGGAACCCCTCATTCGTAATGTTTTGACATCAGATACTGTTGACGATTCCTGTTCAACGCCAAATATTTATTGTTTAAGACACGAATGTTTAGAACTGTGGTAACATGTAAAGAATTTGCCCCGAGCAGAATATTCAGTATATAAGGAACAACCCTCTTTGTACAAATTGAACAGGCTCCTAGACACTGCCCGTGTGCAGTTTCTGTGACTTCTGTGTCCCTGCAGTAATAAACCTTTGGTCTTTGACGCCACCATCGAGAAGCCCGTGTTTCTGTTTGTTTGTGCACCGAGACAGGTTGAACTCCGGGGTCTTCGGGTGTTTTCCCTGACACCTCTGGACGGAACCAAAAAGTCCAGAACTCCAGTGGGTCAGTGCCCTCGGCCAAAGCTGAAAGAGAGGGAAGAGATGTTTACCTAAGTGCCACACTCACGTACTGAAGGTTACAAATTCACAACTTTCCTTACAGTCGAATAACATGTAGCACCCATCCTGCACACAAACCACCCCTAACAGACATCCTCATATCAAAGAACCGGGGGTGCCTGTGAAACAAGTACATCATACAAACAGGGCAAGTGCATGCAGACCACCACACATGTCATGCCATGGGACCACAGACCTCAACTGCATATCCTGGAACCCTCAACTACAAATCAACTGGTATGTCCACCTGGCGGACATGGATGCTAACGCTCACTCCGCTAATGGCACCAACATGCAATTGCAGCAAAACATACGCACCACGGATGTCACTGCTGTGTCTGAGCACCAATACATGCATGCACTCACAAGTCACAGACACATCCAGTCTGCTTACCGCTAGTCTGATGTTGATCCCCTCTCAGTCGGGCGGACAGGTCAGTATGCGTCACAGCAATTATACGGTGCATTAGAGGGGTCATGGTGCGTCGGGCAAGCCGGGTTGATATTGGAATCATCCCCAGTGTCATCTCCGCAACATTCTTGCTGAGCCTGGATATGTCGTCCCAGCGCTTGTGGCAGTGTGTGTGTCGTCTATTGCACACCTCCACTGCCCGTACATCACGTGCTATGGTCCTCCACACGGCCTTGTGAAGGTGCAGCTTGACCTACCATGATGGGAGACAAGAGGGGAACGTCAGTGGACAGTTTGACATTCACAAACATCGTCGAAACACGTATCTTAATGCAGCCATGCTCAGTACAACACATGTGAAGGTCCCACAGCACACCACCAAGCTTGCAGAAGCCAGGAGTCAGTGACCACCTCATGCCCACCAGCATGTTACCCACTGCACTTACCACCTGTCCGGGGGCACCGTAGAGCCGTTCATGGTGGCTGAGCACACCGTCCACAAGGACATCCAGCTCCGCTGCGGTGAAGGGACGAGACCGGATCTCTCGCACTCTCTGCATCGCAAGGTCCAGGACTGTGGCACTACAGCAGCAGTTGTTGGATAGCTCAGCAGCAGCAGGTCGAGGTGATGGTCGCAGGCAGCAGTTGTTGGATAGCTCAGCATCAGCAGGTCGAGGTGATGGTCGCAGGCAGCAGTTCTTGGATAGCTCAGCAGCAGCAGGTCGAGGTGATGGTCGCCGGCAGCAGTGGCTGGAAGCAGTGAATGTGTGCTGAAGAAATTCACACATATATAGGGCCCTGAGCTCATATCTGTGGCACACGTCTGCAGCAATTGGTTTTCCCTGGATGCCTCATTCAAAAAGAGCCAATGACTCGCTCTGGTGTGGCGGTGCACGGCTTCCGCTATTTTTGAATGCACTTACGCGCCCCGCGTAACCTGTTTCCATTGGCTACATGTGCACGGAACGTCACGGTCACACACCGGCAACCGCATGTGCGCGCTACCGCGATGGTGCATCATTTGAAAATAATCACTCACTGGCGTCGCTATGGTGGTGCACGCATTCCGCGGGGGAGGAGCAGGCTAACACATACATTTGAATTTTCAATTCGAAATGGCAGTTGATACCCCCCTTACAGTCACATTGCAGTACCCACTGCAGCCCACAGGTCCTGGCCGGTCACCCACCGCCGGGTGCTGGGCGGTCACCCACCGCCGGGTGCTGGCGGTGGGTGAGCGGCCGGTGCAATGAGGTCACCATGGCATGGATGGCCCTTGCCAGTCACCCACTGCCGGTCCTGGCTGGTCACCCACTGCTGGGTGCTGGCGGAGGGTGAGCAGCCTGTGCATTGAGGTCACCATGGCATGGATGGCCCTTGCCGGTCACCCACCGCCGGTCCTGGCCGGTCACCCACCGCCGGCCCTGGCCGGTCACCCACCGCTGGTCCTGGCCGGTCACCCACCGCCAGTCCTGGCCGGTCACCCACTGCCAGTCCTGGCCGGTCACCCACTGCCGCTCCTGGCCGGTCACCCACCGCCGGGTGCTGGCAGTAGGTGAGCGGCCCGTACATTGAGGTCACCATGGCATGGATGGCCCTTGCCGGTCACCCACTGCTGGTCCTGGCCGGTCACCCACCGCCGGTCCTGGCTGGTCACCCACCGCCGGTCCTGGCCGGTCACCCACCGCCGGTCCTGGCCGGTCACCCGCCGCCGGGTGCTGGCGGTGGGTGAGCGGCCTGTGCATTGAGGTCACCATGGCATGGATGGCCCTTGCCGGTCACCCACCGCCGGTCCTGGCTGGTCACCCACCGCCGCGGTCACCCATCGCTGCTCCTGGCCGGTCACCCACCACCGGGTGCTGGCAGTGGGTGAGCGGCCTGTGCATTGAGGTCACCATGGCATGGATGGCCCTTGCTGGTCACCCACCGCCACTCCTGGCCGGTCACCCACCGCCGGGTGCTGGCGGTGGGTGCCCGGCCAGCACCCGGAAGTGGATGACCGGCCAGGACCAGGGGTCTGCGGTGGGTGCTGCAATGTGACTGTAAGGGGGGGTATCAACTGCCATTTCGAATTGCATATTCAAAAGTATGTGTTAGCCTGCACCACCCCCGCGGAATGCGTGCCCCGCCATAGCGACGCTAGTGAGTGATTAGTTTCAAATGATGCACCGTCGCGGTAGTGCGCACATGCGTTTTGCGGGGTGTGACCGTGATGGTCCTTGACCATACAGCATATGTCATGCTTAATTGCTGTATCAACGATCATCTTCTGTGTTGGTGGAAGGCGTCCCCAGATGGCGTATGTACACACACTGCATGTCTCCGCACACATGTAATGTTCATAGTTGTACATGTGTGTCAGGACATGTCCGGAATGCTGCAAGAATCATTATGTCAAGTCAATGGCCCGTGTCCACATGTGACATTCATGTCCATTTGTTGCATGTGTGCTCATACTATTGACCTTGCCAGTGGTTAACAAAGGTTAGTGATGTGCACCCAAGTTACGTCAGATGTGCATGGCGATGTGTTGACGTTTTGGTTTGGCGGATACACGTTTCCATTTATACACATCTACACAGTACATCAAGGGTGTGTACCCACATTCAGAAGCTGTTGTGAGTGTGTGGTTTGTGTGTGCAAGTAACAATGATGGGGGTGTACATGCATTCTGTATATGCGTGTCGCCTGTTGTGTGCCCATGCATGTCATGTGAGGATGCCCAGCATTGTAGGTGGGGTCATGGGTGCATGAAGACAAGGAGGGTGTGTTCCATGTTCGTGTTCTGTGTGCACGTCCATGTGTGTCTGTGGGGACGCTTGTCCATATTTGGGCCCTCAGTCATGTGTTGTTGCCAGTTCTTTCAACATGTGTGCACGTTACATTGGACATGGTTGCACACATGATGTTGTTTGTGGGTAAACATTGTGTGTGTAGTTAGCTCTATTGCCTTATATATTGGTCACGTGACACATATAATCACTGTCTGCAACATGTATTATTTGCATTGTGTTGGTCAAGATGTGATAGTGTGGCACAGCTATGCGTTGTTGGTCAATTGACATCTGCTAACATCTACTCCCACACAGGAGGGCTCCAAATGTGCATCGACCATACACTGTGCTGGAGGACATGGTTAACGAGGAGGTGATCCGCAAATTCCGGCTTGAACGACGTAGATTGCAGGAGCTTGTAGCACAATTGTCACCTCATCTGCAGCCACGCAGGACATATCCAGGAGCTATTACACCCACAGCAAAGGAGATGGCGGCACTTCACTTCTTCGCAACAGGCACTTTCCAGTACACAGTTGGTCATGCCGGAGAGATGTCCCAATCCATGTTCAGCATGGTACTGCGGGATGTTCTGAATGCCATGATGCATTACAAGGATGATTACATCCATTTCCCACGGCCGGCAGAGTTGGCAGCAGTCAAAGGGGACTTCTATGCCCTGGCCCAGATACAACACGTAGTGGGTTCCATTGAGGGCACACATATTGGTCTCATTCCACCCCAGGCACGTGAACCTGTATATCGCAATCGGAAGCACTACCATTCGATCAACGTGCAAATGGTGTGCCTGGCTGACAACAACATCTCCCATGTGTGTGCCAGATTTCCAGGGTCCGCCCATAACTCACACATCCTGTGGAGCAGTATTGTCCCCTAACTGATGGCTAATCTGCTAATCTGCGTCCAGAACGTGCGTGGCTTGTAGGTGGGTGTGCTGTGAGGACAATTGTGTTGTATGTGTGGCATGGTGTTCCCACCAATCCTGGTAATGATATTTGTGTCTGTCATCCCCCCACCTAGGCGACTCTGCGTACCCAAACCGGCCGTGGCTGCTGAGCCCCATATGGAATCCTACTACCCCTGGTGAAATGCGTTATAATGATGCCCATGGGAGGACACGTCGAGTGGTGGAACGTACTTTTGGACTGCTGAAGTCTAGGTTTCGCTGCCTGGTTAAAACCGGAGGGGCCCTGCCATACTCACCAGGCAAAGTATGCCAAATTGTGATTGCCTGCTGCATGCTCCACAACCTGGCCTTGCGCAATAACATTAAACTGATCATGGACCCTGAAGACCAACAGGTTGCTCCGTCTCCCATCCCACCCATGTCCACTGATGAGGATAGTGGGGAGGAAGAAGGTGTGGACCACAGGCGTCAGCTCATTGATCGCTATTTTCCTTGAATGTGAGTAACTACCTCTTGTGCAGCAAGACAATGCGTGATGTATGTTTGCTGGTGATGTGTGGGTGTGGTGTGTCTATGCTGCCTGTTCTGGTATGTTGTGTTTGCAAATGTGTGTGGGAGATGGTATACATGCAAAGCTCCCTGATGTGTGTCCTGTGATCAACTTAATTGGTGATGAGTGTGGTTTGTGGGATGTTGCAGTACAGTGTGTTGTGATGGGTGTGAATCACTTTCCTGACCTGTGCTTGTTGTTCACTCATTATCCCAAGGTCACTCCCACAGAGGCATGATTCTCCAGAACATTGATCCCTGCACCTGGTAATGACAATTTATTAGACAAACATGTGATTAAAACATGGAGGTCACACAGAATAGAGTGTTTACGTGGTGTTTATTTACAGGTTGTGGATTGATGTTGGTGCATATTTACAAGTAGGTGTTGGGGGAAGAGAGAGTTGAAGGTCATGGCAGATGAAAACACCATGGGGACACCACATTGTGTGATGTCCACCTAGTCCAACAGACGTGTGCCAATGCTTGGCATTGTGGGGCAGGATAGTTGACAGGGTGAATGGCAGGCTCAAGGAAGGGTGAATTCAGTGGTGGCCCCTCTTCGAGCGGGTAGATGGTGCATTTCCACTGCTCTCAGCTGGATCCAGCCTCAGACGGCCCCTCCGTCTTGGAGCCGGAGCGGAGACAGCTGTGGGGGCAGGTTGGTCAGGGGCCACCTCCCTGTCCGTGGCCTCAGGTGATGGTGGCGGTGGTGTTGGTGACCTGTCCCACTGGACACTTGGGTGAGGGGGTGGTGGTGTGGCGCGGGATAATCACTCCCTCCACAGAGCAGTTTGCTGGCCCATGAGGTCCACAACTTGGCCAATGCGAGTGTCCATGGAACGCAACAGCTGGCTGCTCTCTAGCGAGTCCTGGTGGGCCCGATCGGCCTGTGCCTGCGACCGCTCATAGGAGGCATGGACTCTGGCGATGGCTTCCAGGGTCTCGGCCCCAGGATGGGGTGGGTCTCATTCCCAACCTCGACTAGCAACTGCACTCCTGGTTGTGAGCTGTGGCCTCACCTGTGTCCTCTCCCGCCCACTCTCCCTGCTAGCCTGGGATGTCGATGGCCCATCATTGGGCGATGGGTCAGGCAGAGTGGCACAGGCAGGAGTGGTGGTGGTGGTGGTGGTGGTAGCTGCACAGCTCACAATGGCAGGTGTTGGTGTAGTGACACAGGCCAAGGTGGTTGGAGGCCGGGATGTCCTGGGAGCCTGATGGCCCTGGGAGTCTGCTTGGGCCTGCATCGTCCTCTGTACACGAGCTGTCATTGGGATCGTCCCCAGAGAGTCCGGGCTGTGAGGGAGGCAACTGGTGCTGGCGGTTGCTGCTTTCGCCAGTCAAGTTGCGATCACCTGAGGGACAAGATTTTCATAATTAATGCTGTGGACATGACATGTTTTTGGTACCAACATTACAAATCACTATGGAATCAGGACATGGTTGTTGTTGTCATCATGTTGTTGTGGTTGACAGTACAGGGCAATATGGTGGCGTGGAGGTGGGAAGGCAATACTTGGATATGTGTGGTCCTGTCCTGCTATTCGATGTTCCCCCTGAGAAGATGTCTATCTACGTGTCAGTTTGCAGGAGGAGATGCACTGGTCAGCAAATGGTGGGCGGACTCAATCTTGCTCTGGGATGAGACATGGGTGCCTCTTGTGAGTTGTAGTGCTGGTCTCTCACACACCCCACCCACCTCTCACACAGCCCCCAACCCCCCCACCACCCTCCCTGTAGACATGGGGGCCTGTGGGGAGTTGTAGTGCTGGTCTCTCACACCCCCACCCACCACCACCCTCCCTGTAGACATGGGGGCCTGTGGGGAGTTGCAGTGCTGGTCTCTAACACACCTCACCCCCCACCACCCTCCCTGTAGACATGGGGGCCTGTGGGGGGTTGTAGTGCTGGTCTCTAACACCCCCCACCCACCTCTCACACACACCACACCCCCCACCACCCTCCCTGTAGACATGGGGGCCTGTGGGGAGTTGTAGTGCTGGTCTCTAACACCCCCCACCACCCTCACTGTCGACATGGGGGCCTGTTGGGAGTTATAGTGCTGGTCTCTAACACCCCCCACCCACCACCACCCTTCCTGTAGACATGGGGGGCTGTGGGGAGTTGTAGTGCTGGTCTCTAACACACCCCCACCAACCACCAGCCTCCCTGTAGACATGGGGGCCTGTTGAGAGTTGTAGTGCTGGTCTCTCACCCCCCCCCCCACCAACCACCACCCTCCCTGTCGATATGGGGGCCTCTTGGGAGTTGTGGTGCTGGTCTCTAACACCCCCCACCCACCTCTCACACCCCCCATCCCCCACCACCCTCCCTGTAGACAAGGGGGCCTGTAGGGAGTTGCAGTGCTGGTCTCTAACAACCCCCACCCACCACCACCCTCCCTGTAGACATGGGGGCCTATTGGGAGTTGTAGTGCTGGTCTCTAACACCCGCCACCCCCCACCACCCTCCCTGTAGACATGGGGGCCTGTGGGGAGTTGTAATCCTGGTCTATAACACCCCCCACCCACCACCAGCCTCCCTGTAGACATGGGGGCCTGTTGAGAGTTGTAGTGCTGGTCTCTCACACACCCCCACCAACCACCAGCCTCCCTGTAGACATGGGGGCCTGTTGAGAGTTGTAGTGCTGGTCTCTCACCCCCCCCCCACCAACCACCACCCTCCCTGTCGATATGGGGGCCTCTTGGGAGTTGTGGTGCTGGCTGCTTTGACAACATGCAAGGCTGTTCCGTAGGAGGCAACATTTGTGTTTGGTCATGGTGGGTGCATTTGAGCCCAGGATTTCACATTTGGGTGACTATGTGGCCCACATGCATGGATTGGAGCCAGGGAGATGTGTCTTGGCAGTTGTGCAAGGCAGACCATGGCAGTGTGATTGTGCTAATTGGTTTGTACTTACCAGCCTCTAGTCCCTCTTCGATTCCTTCCAAGCTCTCAGGGTGCAGTATGCCCAGCACCTTCTCCTCCCATTCAGCAAATGGTATGGGCTCCGGGGGAGTGCCGCCGCCAGTGTGGTGTGCCCGCAGGTGGTTCTTGGCCCTGATGCCTTTCACCCTTGCCTTGAGGTCGTGGCACCGCCTCTGGATGTCGTGTTTGGTGCGTGGCACGGTCCCTGATGCATTGACTCTGGTCACTATCCTGTCCCACATGTTGTTTTTGGTTGCCAAGGTGGTCTGCTGGACTAGGGTACCGAACAGATGTGGTTCGACGCGGATGATTTATTCCACCATGACCTTCAACTCACTGTCTGTGAACTTGGGATTTTTCTTTGGTGCCATGGTGTGTGATGTGCAAGGTGTTGGTGGGGTGGGATGTGCAGGTGTGTGGTGTGTAGGGATGGTGTTGTGGGGGTTTGTGTGGTGGGTGTGTTTGTGTGCAGGTTGTATGTGTGTTTGTGTGTGTCTGCTGTTATTGGTATTCTGCCTCTTGCTTGCAGCTATTCTGTGATGCAAAGGACTGTGGTAGTGGGAGGGATTCATTTTATAGTCTGTGTGGTGGTGGTGTCCCAATGGTTGTTGCCAATCAGGTGTTCTGTGGGTGTGGTGACTTTGGTGCTTTTTTCGGTGCTTGGGGGGGGGTGTCATTGGGGCGTGTAGTTGCTGGGGGTGGGTGTTTCAGGTGGGTGGGTGTCCTGTTTAGTGTGTTTTCTATTTACTTCCATCTGCCATTTTGTAATCGGTTTGACGGCAGGGATGGTGTTCATGTGGTCCTTCCGCAGTCATGCTCCGTTTGGCGATGCATTGTTTCCGCTGCTGTCGAGGAAGGTGGTGAGTTCCGTTGGAATGGCGGCGTTATCCTAATCGCGCGGATGGACCCTCCGCAGGTATAGCGGCGGTTGGGCCTGTTCCCGCGGTCATGTTCGTCCGCGGCGGAGGGTGTTTCTTTGGTACCGTCCGCTTACGGCGGTCTTTGGTGTGCTCCGTCCGCTGCGGACGGTGTTTGATGTGATCCGTTCGCCGCCTCGGAGTTTCTTGACATAAATATCCTAATCGCAACCGCGGATTCTACGCGGTGCGGTCAGGAGTGTTTTCGCCGCGACCATGGCGGACGGGACATATTTCCGTCCGCCATCCTAATAGGCCCCCAAAATTTTTATGCAGAAAGGCATGGCACGCTTGATCTTCATGGTGGCTGCGAGCTTTTTTTTTTATTTTGCGAGGCTTCCTCCATCCGCATTTTTTGCGCTGCGCTTGATCTTCAATAATTCCGGCCACGCATCTTCCCTTTTTTTGGAGCAGCGTCTCACTCAACATTATACACACGGGTTAAATGCTCACCTTGGCTGCTGTCCCAAGCCTAGCACAAGTGGTTTCCTATGTGCTATGCACGATGGGCGCGGTCCACCCTCGTGATTCCCGCATTCAGGGTACTTTAAGGTCACATCATGCAGTGAACATCCTTTAAAATCATTTAACTACAATCCAAACACATACTCAATGTAAAATGGGTGGGTTGTTAATTTCGGCACAAGACATTCAGGATTTAAAGAGATCCTTGCAGGAAATACTTTAAGGCACTCTAAATGCAGCAACACACTTCTAGTTTTTTCAGTACTATCTTTTGCCCCACTTACCGAGCATTGCTTCTAATCATTTCATTGTATTCATTATAGGTGCAGTATCTTATGCAGATAATAAAGGTCCCTTTACAACTCCACAGCGACACCTAGTAACAGCCTTTGCTACTGCACCGTTTCCTTTCTTTGTGAATTTTGTTTTATGACTTATGCTGCTGTTGGGATATCACTTGACATAAAAAAAAGAAACATTATCATTTGCAACACCAATAGCTCAAACTTTCGCTAATGTGAGACCTATTGCATTGCAAACGCTTGTTTCTTCATGTCTCTTATTTCTTTTTGAAATCAATGTGACCACTTTGAAGACTGTGCATTTGATGCACATTCCTTGTGACCTCTGTATTAGCCTACTTAAAGCATGAATATTAGATGCCACACAAAGGCTCTGCTGCTGGGAAACTTTCTTTCAAGCTGTTGAGAAAACCAATGGACTGTGGTGCTCTTGTATGAGCGATCTTGGAGATCTAACAGAACCCCAAAGCCCTTCCTCAATGGAGGAGATGAGAATGGATAATTACCCTCTGAAGAAGAACACATATCGCAACCCACCCAGTCTTTCACTCTCCCAACACTTATGAAGGTCTCACCTACTCTTTCAAGAAAAGGTGGGGCGGGTAGATTATTCTAAGATTCATATTAAAAAATTATATTTTTGGAGCCTGCTGCAAGTATCTAGCTATGAGTGCTACCAATTGGTATGTCCCACCAACACTGCTTTGTTATAGCAGGCTTTAAAATCATTGCAATTATTTTTACTGACGGAAGAAAATGTTGTCACCTGTCAAAAAATATGCAATTATGTTATCAGTTAATATGCATTCACCATTTTACTGAGATGAAAGCCCATTGCTTTGCCTTAGAATAATTGCAGATTGTTCCCACCAAATATTACATGCCATAATATCATGCCACTTTCAAATACCTCCATTTTATTAGTGTACAAAAACTTGCATGCATATTATAAGAAGTCAGTTTGTTCATATACTTTTTCAAGAGAAAAGGACAAATAACTCCCTTGCCTCTTTATCGCGAAAAGCTGTTATCTGTCTGTCTCCCTGCTCTGTTCTTCGTCTTCTCTTACTGCCTCTCCACTGTAATTGATCTATTTTTTATGTCACTCATTACCACTTCTCTTTTTCTCTTCATCTCTCCCTTCCTATTTAATCTCCCCTCCTCTCTGGTTTTTTTGTTCGGCCACCTTTCCCTCTTCTTCTCAATTTTTCTCTCTTTCTTTCAATCTCTCCCGCTCTCTTTCCCTCTTCTCCATTTCCTCTTTTACCAGTCACTACTCTCTCTCTCTAAACCTGTCTCTGTCTTGTTCTCTTTTTCTCCCTGCACTTTTTCCCCACCCTGGCCCCATGTTTCTAATCATCTGTCTGCCACTCTCTGGCCTTTGCTAGAATGCTCACTCAGCCTGGCTAGGCCCAGGCACAGTAGCAGATACTGAGAAGCCTTTTCACTGAGCCATACCTCCGCCCCTGGAATGATAAAATTATGTTGCAAGGTTTTGCTTTTTACCTCAGCTTTGGGGAGACGCAGAGGCTTCCACAAGCTCATGTTTACATTACACTCATAGTGCAGTGAAGGTCGAAGGGGTACTCAAGTATGGATTTGTCTGGGCTCCCCAAATCCCGCGAGGCCTGCGTTTCGCCCCTGCAAAGACCTAGTTGCTTGCTGAGTTCTTCATCTTGATATTCAGAAAAGAGAGGGGAAAATGCCTAACATTCTCCCCACATATATATTTCAACATAAGAAAATACTGTGACAACAAAGGAAAATGGCATCACAGTGATGCTGCCAAATCTTCCAGTTAATAAGGAAGGTACCAGGAAAACTACTTAGCTTGATTGTTGGCTCATTGTAGTTTGCACATATTACAAATCAATATTTTTAGTTGGAATGGTATGCAAAGCACACTGAATTGATTTTAAAAAGAAAGAGACACTCCATGGAAATAACAAAAAGGAGGTCTAGGAAAAAATCACCAAACTTTGTCTTGTGATAAAAATAGTAGTATGTAGCCTTAGGACTAAACATCTAAATTGCTTACTGGGGAAGAGATGTGGCTGGCCAGCACCAATCAAAAATAGGTTGATGCATGTATGCAATTAATAAGGTCTGTTAACACGTTTCGTTGCATAAAGACATGTTATGTATCTTGAACAGACGAGGGGGGCGTGGCTACGGGCCAAGCATGGAGGACCTGATCTAAGCCAGCTCCGTCCCGTGCCCTGAAACACACACTGATTATCCTGTGAGCCCTGCTCCAAATTGATACCCACCCTTGCCCAACTGCCTAGGATACCATTGGGAACCGGCGTAAGCAATCTGGAGGGGATCCCGTCTATTACGAGAGAGGACCACCGCCGAGAACCGAGCAGCCTTGTGGACTGTCGGAAGCCGCGCTCTAGAGTGAGGGGAGGAGCCGATCCAGGTCCGTTGTGAGGGACAAGCACTGTCTCTGGCGCCCGGAGCTGGGTGCGCCGCGTCCCGATAGAGTGGAGGGCTGACACCATCTGAGCCCCCGGGCTTGCCTCCCCTGGCTGGTGTGCGGAGGTGAGGTGCGGCGGAACCCTGAAACACCGTGACGGGGAGACCTGCTCCTGGCTGGGACCATACTGGGTGCAGTTCCATAGCGCTGGACCCTCCGAGGAAACATATGCGGTGAGAGGTGCTGGGCGGAATAACGGAGGGAAGCATTCTGGCGACTAGAGCCCCGGAGAGCCATACCGAGACCGGAGCACCGATCCGGGGAGGAGTCACTACGCTGGCGCTCGGGATTGGGAGTGACGGGCGCCATCTTGTCCGACGCTGCGCTGCTTCGCTCCGACCGTGAGATTCTCTGGGTCCTCCCACGGGCCTGGGAGCGTACGGGGGACGGAGGTACACTGAACATTGAGATCACTGTGGCTATGGGCACGGGGAGATACTGAGACCAAATTTTTTATGCCGGGACTGCCACATAGAGGAGTATCGGGCTGCCATATCCTGCAACCTTGCCACTGGATGGCGACTTTCTACTCGGCCGGCTGCATGCTAATATAGAGCGATCACACAGGCATGGCACTCTGCTTTTGCCGGACTTGATGATTTGCACCCCTTCTGTTGCAAAGAGTGTACACCTACCCCGGCAAGACGACCTTGGGAACAACTCTGGGGAGACCTCCCCCGCCCTCTCCTATGATCGCGGAATCAGGGGATTCGGGCTGCCGAGCGGGCAGCGTGTGCAATAAAGGCTGTCTGACCAATGCGAGTGCATATACGACGAAGGCTGGTGGCTCTACTGGATTGGCCTCACACGATGTACATCGAGTATCGGCCCGCAAACTAGATAGTGTCAATAATTGCTTAGCACACCTATCACCGCCACAGGACGGAGAGCGTTCCACGAGTAGCCGGAGCACGGCACACTAACCACGCACAATCATGGGTAGGAAACTAAAGCACCAGGAACGTGTGGCGGACGCCGAACAACAGTCTACCGGATCCGAGGATCCGCTGGCCTCTTCCAACAATGAAATTATACCACAGACGGCAAGACCACTCAGGAGGCTAAACTAGACCTCATACTTATGGAAATACGTGCCTCAAGGGAAGCACTGGAAGCATGGATGGATGCCATGGCAACGAGAATGTCCTTTTTGAAAGCCGACCACAACAAACTGGCTGAGAAAGTCCAGGAACACAAACTCGCGTTGGACAAGCTGATTCCGCAGCAGTCAGAGCACTCAACGAAACTTGAGAACATGGTACAGCAGCTTAAGACTTTAGGAGACAGAGTGGATGAGGCAGAAGGGCGCTCGCGCCGCAACAATGTTCGCATTTTGGGGATGCCGGAACGCAGCAAGGGGAGAAACCCCACACAGTTTGTGGAAGACTGGCTGAAATCAATGGTGGGACCTACGGATCTTACTCCACTATACAGTATAGAGAGGGCGCACAGATTACCTCCGAGACCACCAAAGCCGGGGGCCCCACCGCGACCTCTGATTGCACGTCTATTGCATTATAAGGATAGAGACTCGGTTCTAAGGGCAGCCAGGGAGAAAGCCCCCTTGAAATCTGAAAACAAAACGGTGTCAATCTATCCAGATTTCACACCAGCGGTCCAAAAGACTAGATCGACTTTTCTGGGAGTTAAGCGCAAGCTGCGCGACCATAATCTGAAATATCCACTTCTTTTCCGGGCACGCTTAAAAGTTGTCCACGGTAACAAGACTTATTTCTTTGACTCTCCTGAAGAGGCTTCGGAGTGGATGGAAGTAACACTTACCCCCCTGCACATACAGGATCCAATGGAGGATGACCAGGAAAAGGGACCATCACATCAAGAAACGGTCCAACCCACGGCACGTCACAGCCTCATGGAGGTAGCCAGTGCGACAGGACGAAGGGCGCCCGACAACTTAAGATCGAACCTGGCGCTCACTTCACTTACAGCGGACGCTCTGGCAGCACATGATGCTACAAATAAACTGAACTCGGGCTGCAACTCGGACTCACACACAGAACTGTCCGGCTCTGTCGCTAGTGTGCAATTGTTCCCGAAAATAACTGCACAAGAGGCGAATGACCTATAAGTATCACTACTGAAGGCAACGTTTGGTAATGTATGATGTTGATGTGCAAGACAGAGGTGGGCAAGCAGGAGCAGGGTACTTTTTAGGCTCAGGGTATACCACTGTACCTGTTAGCGGATATTTAGTGAGTGAGTGTGCCCCACACACCCCCCCAGGGCGCAGGCATGCTTTCATTTCTTTGTTGCCCACGTTGGGCATTGATGTTTGGTCTCTGGATCTTATTTGATGGAGACCTTAAGGTTAGAAAGTTTGATACTATGGGGGCACTTATGATTTCTACTACTATGCACTGCACGGCACTTGTACTGGGTTCGACATATGAGACGAATACACCCTGCCTCGTAGACTCCTAAGATATATAAGATATGCACCTGGAATGTACGGGGTATGGGATCTATACATAAGAGGCATTGAATTCTAGCGCAAATGCACCGGCCACAGGTGGATGTAGCGTACCTCCAAGAAACCCACCTTAATGGTGCAGAAGGTGCACCAAAGAAATGGAAAGGCCAATTGTTTGCCACTACTTACTCTGCATTCTCGAGAGGAGCTGCAGTGTGGCTCAAAAATTCTATTCCCTTTAAAATGATAGAGCAAAGAGTAGACACAGAGGGTAGATATGTGTTTGTGAGGGGGACACTGGACGGAACCCATATTGTACTAGGCAGCGTATATGGGCCTAACACGGATCAGATAACGTTCCTCACCACACTTAACACAGTACTAGCTGAATGGTCGGAATATGACTGGATAATAGGTGGAGACTGCAATGCGGTCCTGGATATATCCCTTGATCGATCCTATCCCCCCCTCCATGTAACAGAAAGTAGGAAAAAGGTGGAAGCGCTAACTCAGTGGGCAAATGGTTGGGATTTGACTGATATATGGAGGAACAAAAATTTATTGCACAGGGAATACACCTTTTATTCTCCTCCCCATAAGTTACACACTAGAATAGATCGAATCTTCTGCTCTGGGGCCCTTCTGGGGTCTATGGTGTCTGCTGAACACATGGGAAAGACGTTGTCCGATCACAATCCAGTAGAAGTCACGATGCACTGGGGTAGGATCCCTACTCCTATACCAACATGGCGCCTGTCACCGGAACTATTAGAGGATACGATATTTAGATCTAAGCTGTCGGATGCTATTTCACAATATTTCACCTTAAATACTGGCACAGCTAGCTCGAGACAGGTTGAGTAGGACGCCTTCAAAGTGTCAATACGAGGCGTTGGGATGAGTACGAAAGTGGGCATGAGGCACACAGTAATAGAGGGCCTAAGAATTGAGGAGGGGAGGCTGGCGATGCTAGAGAGCGAGGCAGCGGGCACGAATGAACAACTCACGCAGTTACAAGAGGCACACATCCTTCATTGGTAAGAGATGCTCCCATGTATACTCCCATTATGGAAGTGACTGGGTATAAACAACACGTTTCAGGAATATTATAAAGCACTGCATGGGCGACATCCGCCGTTGTCTGAGGAACAGTTTGAGTCCTTTATGACGGATCTTGGTGTCCCACAGCTTACGGCGGAACAGAGTACTGACATTGCTCGCCCCATCACGATTGCAGAAATAAGACAAGCGATCCGAGCGCTGCCGCGGGGTAAAACTCCCAGGACTGACGGCCTACCGGCTGAGTTTTATGGGACATATGCAGACATTCTTGTACCGCATTTACACGTGCTTTATCTAGAGTCCCTGAACTCTACTACACTCCCACCCACGACGTTGCAGGCGCTGATAGTCTCACTCTTAAAACCTGGTAGGGACGGGCTCCTATCACGAACTACAGACCGCTCTCGCTATTAAACACAGATTACAAGATTCTTAGTAAAATTTTAGCAACGAGGTTGGCCCCCTATATCCCCAACCTAATACACTCAGACCAATGTGGTTTTGTCCCCGGCCGGAGTACGGCGATGAACTTACGAAGGTTAAGCCAGATAATGCTTCATGAAGACGCGGTAAACGGTATGGAGGGCTGCATATCGTTAGATCTGAAACAGGCATTTGACTCCCTTAGATGGGATTACATGCTCACAACACTCAGTAAATTCGGAATTCCACCCGCGTTTGTGGCTTGGGTGACTCTGTTATATACCCAACCGTCGGCACGGGTGCGCACTAATAAATGCATCTCCAGCCCTCTTACCATTGAGAAGGGCACCAGACAGGGATGCCCGCTATCGCCCCTACTGTTCATCCTTGCATTGGAACCACTATTGCAAAAACTCGGGGCATTTGCACAACCCAGGGGTATACGGCAGACTGCAAAGACACATATAGTATCGGCTTATGCGGATGACATCATATTATATATAGGGGACATGAGGGACAGTCTGGATCCGATACCGAACATTTTTGAGGACTTTCGAGTCATATCGGGCCTTACGATAAACGACGCTAAATCATATGGGTATTGGTTTGGTACCGCGGAAGAGGACACACAGCTGCGGTTCGCCCCCTATTACTTGCAGATTGCAACAACGACCTTCAAGCACTTAGGGATACAAATATATAGAGAGATGAAAGACATGTTGGATGGGAACCTGGGTAGAGCAATCACCGCTTTAAAGGCGCAAGTACAGTTCTGGAACACGCTGCCGCTTTCGGTGGCCGGAAGAGTAGCCATCTCTAAGATGGTGGTCCTACCCCGCCTTCTTTATTACTTTACGAACTTGCCGCTTATGATTCCCACACATACATTTAAAGCATTAAATACTATATTGACAGAACTGGTGTGGGGTTCGGGTAGACGTCGCATTAGTCTCACCAAGCTACAACTGCCGACCACACAGGGAGGCATGGTAGTACCAGATATGCAGGCATATAGCTACGCATGCCAACTGCAATGGCTAGCCTACTGGCTGGCAGGCCGCAATCTTCATGAGATAAGCATGACAGAAGCGGACAAAGCAAACAGCACCATCCATAAACTATTGCTGCCAAAGATCAAAATACCTGGATCGGCACCACTTCTACTTCAACTCGCTATTGGCTGCTGGAAGAAGGCAGTGAGATATACGGATGCGATGACATCATATGCTCCCACGATACAGCTATTGGGGATTCCACTTGGGATGAACGCACTAACAGAACACGAACTGACTGATTTGCATGACGCAGGCGTCACGCAGGTGGGAGACCTGTTTGTGGATGGCAACATCATGCCATTTGCGGATTTTAATAGAGCACATCAGACCCCTGAGAGGTTATTTATATTATTTGCCAGGGTTAAACACTATGTGACACGAACATGGGCACTGACTGGTACGGAACCACCCACAAACTCGCTGCTTACTATGCAATATTTAATGGGAACGGGTAGCCACTTGACAAAATGGTTAACGAATACCATCAAGACCGGTAGGGCCATTTCACTTCAACCCACACGCGAAAGTTGGGAGGGAGACATAGGAAGAGCCTTTAGAGACAAAGAGTGGGAGAGGATCCTGAAATTCCCGAAAAAGGTTTCGAGTAACCCAAAGTTTAAATGTATTCAACTGATGATTGTACACAGCGCATACCTCACTCCACATCGGATACACACCATGTTTCCTGATGCTGCAGCCACGTGCCCTCGATGCAAAGCAGACGACGCACAGCTATTACACATGTTATGGGAATGCCCAAAGTTAGGGTACTATTGGACAACGGTACATCAAGCACTAGTCAGGGTAGCACCAGCAAGACCATACACCTCTGTAGAATATTGCATACTGGGATTGGGCCCTACTGAAAAGAAGAGGAGTGTAGCGTCTCGCTTCGCTGATATGGCATTATTACTAGCGAAGAGAACAATCAATATGAGATGGAAATCGGATAGACCACCAGAACCGGACACTTGGAGAGGGGAGGTGCTGAGATGGGGGAAAGCAGAGAGTGCAGAATTACAGCGAGAGGAGCATAGAGGCTTGCGTAGACACCCCATCTCATTGGAATGGAATGCAATACTACTAGATTTTGAATCAGGTGATGATGTTAGCCTGCCTCCCACAGCGAATGGAGATAATGGTGGAGTGTTGCAAAATTAACTAAAAGAGACCGACGTCCCCGCCCCTCCTACCCCCTCCCGTCCTCCCCCTTCCCCCCCTTCCCCAATTTCCCCCCCTCCCCCCTCCTCCCCCCCACACCCCCCTTTCCCCCCTCCTTCCCCTTTTCCTCCCCCCCTGTCCTCTCATCCCCTTCCCCTCCCATTCTCCCCCTTTTTTACTGCTGAAGCCCATATAGGGGAAACTGAGGATGTACACCAGGTGCAAAGAGACAGAACGATAAGACAGTACAACAATAAGAACATGTTGATCTGTTAACATAGGGAGAGTACTGGTAATGGCAGGGAACTGTTAGACATTGCTGTTACATTTTTCTTCCCTTTTACAAGATGCTACGAACACAGTATGAAAGATTCATGATTTGACGTATATAAGTGCCAGGGTATTTAGCGGGAGGGGGGAGTTGTTGAAACTGTAAGGGATTTAAATGAAAAATACAATACTATATATATTTGATTTTATTCCATACATGCCATATGAATTCATGATCTGTATCTGATGCGATGCTCATATTTGACTATGTCAATGTTTGAATCCTGCAATAAAATAAATTCCCCCCCCCAAAATTTTTTTTATCTTGAACAGACCTGAAATTGCATTTAAACTCTGCACACATTTTAATTCGAACGCATACCATAACCCATGGTATAAAATGTGTTCTAGTATCCCTAAATGAGGTTGTCAACCCAAAAAGAAGCCAGACTAAACCATACATCTGACAAGGTTCTCAAAATATTTGAGCACTATAAGTGAGAAAGGGTGTGTTTCCTCTGTAGCACTACACCTAATACATATTTTGAATCCTCTGAGATATGTGTGTGTATTGGTTGCATTCTATTTAATGGGTGGGGACACTCTCTGATTGCTAACAGAAAACTATAAGCATATGACTAGAGTGTAGACCAACTGTAATTATAAAAAGTAATTGAATCTACATGATGAAATAGTATTTCGTTTTTACAGAGAGCTAGAACAAATTGCAGCCATTCAGTTGAGCTTTACAAATTACGTGATTTTAATTATTCTTGCTAAGTGGCTAGTACAGGTAGCCTTTTCAATTACCATCGTTGAATTTCATGTAATGGTATGGCATAAATTTCCATGACGTACAAACATGCTCAGTTTAACAGCCACCATGTGCTTCGCCTTATTATAGCCTACTGTGGTTTATCTTGGAATTTAATAAAGGTCTGTACCTTATAAGAAAAGCATTACAACAACGATCCCACATGGACTTTAGAAGGGCAAATAATCCTAAAGATTACATCTGCAGATCAAAATAAACAGAAAAAAGGTAATCCAGGTTACTATATTTCCAACTGTTCTACCTGTGAATAAAGGAGTGGTTAGATTCATTAACCACTAATGTTGTTTATGTAATAGTTTTCTCATGCAACATCTACTTAGGGCTACATTAAGATGTGACTCAGAAAGCCTCCGACTGCAGGTTGGAGGTTTTCCAAGTCACATGATAGGTTTCACTTGCGACGCCGCATTACAATGCAGGCGGTCGAAAGCAAAACCGGTCGGTCATTTCGGCTAGATTTCAACGGGCTCCAGTCGGAGGCCTCATCGTATTACCTAAGGATGGCATTTCCGCCATCTGGATTATGATGTTGTTTTTCCTTAGCAGGGCCTCCTTCTCCTTGCGACCTCCGGTAGGGGGCCGAGGGGGCACCTAATGTGCCCCGCTGTTAATCCCTACACCGTGTGGCAGGCCGGAGGTCTATCAGTCCAGAGACTGCCGTCCACCCGACATCGTAATAAGGCCCTAAGTAGGACTAGTAGCTCTCCAAAAACAAGCATACCGGTACACTACAAAGACATCCAAAAACAAAGCTCAGGAAATCACTGTCAGATCAAATTAAAAGACTTTCACGGGGTGTGGTCTCGCTACAGATGGAGTGAGACGCACGCCGTAGGAGCTCCGGGCCGCTGCCGGCTTCATAAGCATTTTTAAGCGGCACAGCAGTACCGTGGGTGCCTGAATCTGAGATACCTGCACAGCGGAAGCAACAGGGCGAAAGTCTTGAGGCCTGGCGACCCTTGGAACTGGCTGGCAGCGGCGAGAGCAGAGCCAGTGGGAGAGGGCCCTGGCCTATGAGAATACTGCCCCCATCTTAGAGTCCTCAGCCTCCTGCGCCCCGGGGTGATCAGACACCACCATCATCCCGCACCCCATGTCCGGGGACTGGAAGCAGCCCGAAGCGAGAACTGCAGTGGAGGTACGGGACTGGGAGGACCTGCAGTCGATACCTGGGGAGGGTCCTCCCTGCTGACATCCCACCTGGGCGCCATTTTGAGACCCCGCTGTGTCGGTCCAGCGTGGGGTCCGACCGGTGATACCTGCAGACCGGCAGGGGCATTGCACACTTGACTGGGCCCCCAGACCTCCTTGCTGACGCCTCCAGAGGTGCGGGCGGCCCTCTGGGAGGTCCCAGAACTGGTTGATAGTGGTGAGAGCAAAGCCGGTGAGAGAGCGCCCCCGGCCTGCTAGGATACAGCTGCCATTTAAGAGCCCTTAGTCTCCTGCACCCCGGGTGAGCAGACGCCACCATCAACCCGCACCTTCTGCCCGGAGACTGGCAGCAACCCGAGGCGAGAACTGCAGTGAAGATACGAGGACAGGGAGGACCTGCAGTCGATCCCTGGGAAGGGTCCTCTTTGCCGACATCCCACTTGTCTGCCATTTTGAGTCTCCGCTGGTCCAGCGCAGGGTCGGACCGGTGATATTTGTAGACTGGTGGGGATATCATGCACCTGAGTGGACCATCAGACCCCTTACTGACGCCTCCTGAGGTGCTGGGCTGCCTCAGAAGAAGTCCTCATACAAGGCGCTCCGCCCTGGTACTTGTCCTGCCAGCCATTTTTTTTGTTGTATCTTTTTATTGATAATAATAAACAAACAACAGTCGGCAAATCACATGTAATAGAAATATGGCATGATTGAGTACAATATTTCACGTGGGACATAAAGAAAATGCAGGAAACAGTGTCTATGTTGGATCATATACTCATGGAGACAGGGATTCATTGTCGAGGGGGCAGCTGGTGCGACACAGATATCCCCCCTATAGGTGTTCTACTTAGCCCACACTCAGGACCATTTTTGAGTGCATCCTCTAGCAACATAGACTGTTTTCTCACGAAACATGCACCAGTCAACATTTTGCTTCCATTCCAGGCATTTTTTGACTCCTGCTACCCCGCTTACTTGGAGCCTTGTCGGGCCCATCCTGCACCTCGGCCGCCCTGGCGGGGTCCTGGTCTTCCTAGCTGGGCTGCGGGGGCACTCTGTTGTCACTTCTAGGGGCGCTGGGAGTGGACCCACGTGGCGCAAAGTCCGGGATCATTTGACTGTGCCTCAGCCGGGGGCAGGATACAGGCCATCTTGGGCCCTCCCTGACATACAGAGCCTGATGTATATCTTTGCCACACTGATGTGATCTTACTAGTCACGGAGGGACCTCCAGGACATTCTAGAGATGTGCCCGAAGGCACCGAGCTGTGCGAGGTAGGGAGAAGAGCGCCATCAGACCGAGCCTCGACCGGGGGCATGGCGCCCACTATCCTGGGCATACATGGACTCTGGGGGACACCTGGCGAATCTGGGCTCCATGTGCTTCTCTACTGCTGCACAGGGGCACGAGCTCCTGCCTTAAAGGCCTGGATTGATGATCCGGGGCCAGAGTCCTTTTACTCATAGCTTCTCTAACAGCGACTTTGTTGGAGCACCCCGGTAGGTCCACGTTGCCTGCTGCTGCCTGCTGTCCCCTGGGTGAAGAGGGCACCCCCTACCTAACACTGTGAGTACCTTTGTTGACCCTGACGGGCCCCCCTAGAGAGCCCTAGCAGGGGGTAAATCCACAGAGTGCCGCCTCACCACCTGAATCTGCAGCCTGGTCTATGCGGGTGGCCCTCCCCTCTGTGCCATAGTGGAGGGGTGGTGATATTGCATACCTACCTAGCCTGGACCTTATTGCCTCAACGGCCCCTCCTGCCCGTGCCCTACACATTCCTGTTCGATCAGCGGAACAACCGGGGTATCCTGAGAAAGCGCCCTTTTGCTACCCTCATGCCACACTGCCCTCGTTGGCCTTCTTCTTGATGACCTCCGGACCCTGCTGGCTGGACCTCCCTCTTCAGCCGGACCGGGCAGCATTCTGACATTGTGCTGTGCCCCCTCGCCTGGGCCTCCGGCTTGCGACATAACTCTCTGAGGGGCCATGACTCGATCATGGACAGAGAGAGATCCCACTGCACCCCCTAAGGACACCTGGTAGCAGCCCTGTGGAATAAATAGGGTTCATCTTCTGCAGTGAACATGGCATCCTCTGACGCGGGGCATTCTGAACCTGTCATACACTCCTTCATGACCAACTTCACGCATGAACTCAAATCTGAAATTGGCTCTCTTTGAACGGAGGTTCCGACCTGTGTTAAGGAACTCCGGAGGGACTTGGTGGAGCTGGGGGGGGAGAGTTGATGACCTTGAAAAGACAGTCGATACACGCTTGGAAGATACGGAACACCTATGGCAGCACTTGGCCACCCTGGAGGAGCAATATATCGAGTTGCAGATCAAACAGGAGGACTTGGAAAACAGGGGGTGCCTCAACAACCCGTGCATAAGGTGGATTCCGGTTGGGGCTGAGGGTTCAGATATTATGACTTTCGTAGCGGATCTGTTTCAAGACATCTGGGGAGATGACGACGCATCCCCACCAGCCCTGGACTGTGCCCACAGAGTGTCTGGCCTGCCAGGATGCCCTGTCCTCATACCTGACATCTTGGTCCGAGTCCATTTTTTCACAGAGAAGGAGGCCATCCTCTAAGCAGCACGAGACAAAGCAGAACTCACATACAAGGGTACCCCCATCCAACTATTCCAGTACCTTACCCCCACAACGCTCAGCCGCCTCAGAGACTTTTGACCCATAACAGATAAATTACGGGAGCTGGGAGTCCGCTATTAATGGGGTCACCCGTTCACACTTATTTTCCAGTGGGAGTCAAAGCGCAGAGTACTGCGGTCATTCTGAGAGGCAGCCCAACTGCTACAGATCCCAGACACGCCACCCGCCAGCCCCTCGCGCATGCCTCCTCTGCACCCCGAGCCTGCAAAGCACTAATGGACCAAGGTACAGTATTCCAAGCGCCCTTCCCCCAAGGGAATCTGCACCTCATCCCAGGGGACATTATAGAGCATATCTACTCCTTTGAAGGTAATCACTTGCCCTCAGGCTCTCAGTCCTCTGAAAAATAGTAATAAAGTACACCTGCAGAATACCTGTCTTTTCCACGCCTCCTGTTCTGACCCCTTGAGGTGGTGTGACTGGCAACCCGCTCCCTTGCCGCCTTCTTGCTGACATGACTGCCCCGTGCCTGAACTGCAACCCGACGGCGGCACTGAACTGTACTCCTAGAGAGTGATGCTGATTTCCTATGACCAGCCTCCACTCCTATTCTTTGGAGAGTGACATCTCTGGGATGGCCTGTGTCTCTGCACCTGGTTTCTCCCCAGACTGGAATAGACTATGTTGGCCACGTTGGCCATTGTTATTTTTTGAGTACTATGTCTCTTCTCTTTCACTTTTTCTCAGGTTTTCCCTCTCCCTATCCCTATTTTGGGTGGGGGGGCGGTCCTGATCGTAATGAGAGTTTCCTCTGTGCAGATAGTCCCTTTCTCTCCACACACTGCACTAGACCCTACAGTGACCACTATGACCTTTGTCTGCTTTGTCTGCTTCAGCGAGGCATTGGGGGGAGATACCGTGTGTCCTGCCTCTACCCTCCTGCCCGGGATGAAATGGCACACTGCTATCATGTCTTTTGTACCTTGTCTGAAAGTCCTCTCCCTTAACGTGAAGGGACTTAACTCCCCCAACAAGCGCCGCCTGATCTGGCGATACCTCCTGCTGCCAAATCTGGACATCATATTTTTGCAGGAGACCCATCTTCTGCGAGAAGATGTCTCTCACATGGCTCATCCACGATACCCTCTTCAACTTTGGGCATCTGCATTCACTAAGTCAGCGGGGAGGAAATCCTCTGTCGAGCAGGAACCCACCAGGGGAACTCCAGGGTAGTCCGTAGTAAGGATGGCAGATTCCTCAAGATGGTGGTCAGGATTGGGTATCGACCCCTAACTTTATGCAACACTTACACAACAAACCAAGCTCAAGACTCCTTTTTGCAGGGTTTGTTTCAGGAACACATGACACATGATGATCCAAGCCTCATCCTGGGGGGAGACTTTAACCTGGTATGGGAGGCGGGGCTCGACCATAGCAAAGGCTCTTTCCATGGAACCGGGGCTATGTCTTCAGCCTTAAAGAAGCAACTAACCGCCCTTGGCCTCATAGATATTTGGTGATACCACTCCCCAGATGTCCGTTACTACTCCTATTACTCTCATGTCCATCGCTCCTACTCGCGCATAGGCTACCTCTTCATCTCACACTCCCTTGTCATGGCGTCCACGTCTGACATCTCTGTTTCCGACCACGTGAAAATTCTCATTCAGGATCACGTTTTCCATCCCAACTGTCCCTCTCGGTGGCGTTTTCCCCTTCCTATACTCAGGGACCCGTAGATGCTGCAGAGATCCAGGAAGCGATCACGTCTTACTTCGAGACCAACGACCTCCCAGAGACTACACTCCCAGTAGTTTGGGATGCATTTAAGGCCACGATTTACGGCACCATCACATCCATTGCAATAGCTCGGGCTCGAGAGACTTGTTTGTTTGAAGACAAACTCTCCCGGGACATAAAAGCACTTGAGCGGCTAGATCAGGAACACCCCTTGATGCTCTGAAGGATCTTCCTCTCGGCAAAACCCCAGGGACGGCTGGTCTGCTGGTCTCATTCTATCGTGCCTTCTTCCCACAACTCAAATCACATATGCTCCGTTTCTTCAATTCTTATACAGATGCAGTAGGGCCCTCCATGGCTATGGCAATGGCTGAAATTGCTTCAATCCCCAATCTGGGGAAAGATCTCCTCCTTCCATTCTATTGCACTCCTAAACACGGATCTCAAACTCTATACTAAAATATTGGCTAAGCATCTCGCCTTGCACCTCCCTGGGCTCATAGAACCGGACCAGGTGGGCTTTATCGATCAACAACAAGGGGTAGACAATGTGCAGCGAGTTGCCAACCTCATCGGGAAGGCGCAACACTGGAAGATACCCACCTGCTTGCTCTCGCTCGATGCTGCGAAAGCATTTGATTGAGTAGATTGGGTCTTCCTTCGAGCTGTCCTACAGAAAATAGGGTTGGGTCCGCGGATGATTTATGGATCCCTATCTCTCCCCTCTGGCTCAGGTGCGGGTAAATGGTCAGCTCACACAGACCATATCTAGTTCAAGGGGCACCCGACAGGGGTGTCCCCTATCCCCCCTCTTATTTGCCCTTGTAGTGGAACCGCTGGCCTTCATGGTCCACCAGTCTCCCGACATACATGGCATCACACTTGAGGGGTTAGACCACAAAATAGCCTTGTTTGCCAATGACCTACTGTGGAAACCAAGTAAAGAAGATGTCCGGAATATAGCGTAGGTTGAAATAGTATAGTTTATTTCTTTTGTTAAGATTGAAGGAACAGGAGCCCACGCCAACCGCTGCACTGACATACAAGGAATCTTGAGTACAAAGGATTCCAAGTTCCAGTGCATGCGGTGAACGCGAGGAAACGCTCGAGGATACAACACATCCTCCTTTCTAGAAAAGAAAAGAAAATTATAATAACTTTGAATTACATACATGAAATATAATAAATAGAACTAATCATAACAGTTTGATATGATAAAATTATTTTCCAACATTGTAGTCTTTGAGCCAAGTAGGGGGTTTCCTTAGACGGGGATTACACTTGTTGTGAGAAAGGAAGGGAACAGACAGGTACGGATAAGTAGTTACAGGTGAAAATCCAGAATTGGAAAAAGGAGAGGTTCTGGACTGGTTATGGGAAGCAGTACCATCAGAAGGTGACGGCTTCAAACACAGAGATGGAACTTTAACTACCTTGGAGAGGCTCCAAACATTTCCGTCCGTCAATCCCACGACCTGTCTGCCCACTCTAACAACTTGCAAGGGATCAGAGAAGTGTGATACACCAGATCTAATAAAACCAGACTTTTTCACACGTACCCAATCTCCAACCTTGCATGGATTGTTGGTATTATTACAAACCATAGGAGAATCTTTCTTGTATTTACCCTTAACAAGATCCCTCATCCAGGGTTGGCTCATATTACACACACCCTTTCTTCCCCGCATTTTTTCAAAAGGGGACAAATCTCCGTCAGACTTAGGAGTGTTTCTATAACTCCACAAAAGTTTCCTAACAGTATCGTAGCAATTTTCTCCGTTGCATATAGCTAGTTGTAAACCTTCCTTAAGAACCCTGATCCATCTTTCTACCATGCCGTTGAGGATAATATACTGAAGAACGTTTGTGCAAAATACCATGATTACAACAAAAGGACTTCATCTCTGCAGAGATGAACTGCGTGCCATTATCAGATAGCATGGAGGTAGGGAAACCTTCTTTCTCAAAAATTGAATTTAGAAAGTCGATAATGACCTTAGAAGACACATGGGGAACAAATTTCACCTCAGGCCAACTGGAGAACTGATCTATCAAAACAATGGCATAGACAGGACTATGACCCAAACTCATTGGACCAGCAATGTCTACAGAAACACATTCCCAGGGCCTAGAAGGTCTAGAGATCGAATCATGTTGATATTTAACAAGTTTTTGTGATTTATCACTCACACAACATTCAACACAAGATCTTACTTTTTTCTCAATACACCTGTCGACACCTGGCCACCAAAATTCGCTCCTTATTCTTCTTTTCATACTGGACATGCCCGGGTGACCCTCATGAGCCATGTCTAAAACGGTGTCCCTTAAGTTATGTGGCACAACTAAAAGCAGACCTCTCAACAAAGTTTCATTTTGGACGGATAACTCTTGAGCTACATGGAAGTAAGGTAAAATATTAGGAGACAAATTGGTTTTGGCAGGCCAACCATTTTTAACAAAGGACAAGACATCTAAGTAATCACGATCATCACTACAAGCAGTTACCCAATCATCTTCACGGATACAACCTTTGGACACCTCACAAATTGACACAACTTTATCAGGATCATTATCGGGAGCAACTTGGTTATCATCTTCCACAGGTAACCTTGAGAGGAAGTCAGCGAGAACATTTTTTGCACCTGGAATGTATTCAACTGAGAAATGAAAATCTTGTAATTTATATTGCCATCTTGCAATTATGGAAGTGGCTTTACCACAACCTTTAGTCGTGAAAAGATCCACTAGAGGACGATGATCAGAGCGTACAATAAAATCTGCGCCATATACGTATCTGCGAAAGTATTCGATTCCCCACCAACAAGCCAAAGTTTCTTTTTCTAAGGTAGAATATTTTGTCTCAGCACCACGTAACGGTCTTGATGCAAAGGCAATGGTAACAAACCCACACTTTTGCTTCTGCATCAACACTGCACCAATGCCAATATTGCTTGCATCAGTGACAATAAACGATTTACAATTGGTGTCAAAAGGGTATAATGCAGGAGCAGAAATAATGCATTTTTTCACAAAATTAAATTGATCTTTACAATTGGCATCCCAAATGAATTGTTGTTGGTTTTTCATCAAGTTCCTTAAGTGAGAAGTTTTGTCAGAAAAGGAAGGGATGAATTTTGCATAATATTCGGCTAAACCAAGAAAGGATCTGAGCTGATCCTTATTGACTGGTTCTGGAGCATTCTCAATAGCCTTAACTAAACTCATCTTGGGGGAAATACCCTCTTTGCTGATGGAATGGCCTAGGTAGTCTACAAAATTTCTGCCGAATTTACATTTTTCTTTGGTGAGAGTAAGACCATTGTCTTGTATGATCGACAAAACCTTAAATAAAATTTCAGAATGTTCACACTCATCTTTACCGAAAACCAATATATCGTCCTGAAAATATAATACATTAGAAACATTTTTGAACATATTGTGCATGACCCGTTGAAACACTGAGGACGCGGATACTAAGCCAAAAGGCATCCTCTTATACCTGTAAGCACCCTCAGTGGTAATGAAAGATGTAAGATGTTTACTATCCTCGTGGAGGGCTATCTGATGATATGCGTTAGATAAATCCAACGTGGTGAAAATAGATGCATCCTTAAGTTTGGAGAACATCTCTCCAATATTTGGTAGTGGATGTCTATCAACCCACACGTTGGAATTTAAATCGCGCATATCAACACAAAGACGAATCTTCCCATTTGGTTTGTGGGCAACGACCACAGGAGAAAGCCACTCAGAGGACTCAATTTCTTCGATTACATCAAGGTCACATAATTTCTGAAGTTCTTTTTTGACAGATTCCCTTAAAGCTAAGGGAATATTGCGTACCTTATGTACCTTGGGAATAGCATTATGTTTAAGAATGATCTTATGTTTAAATTTTTTTAGTAAACCTAATTTGGAGGAAAAAACCTGAGGAAAAAGTGTTTCCCACTTGTTGCCCGAAGGTATATCAACAGAATTGATGAAATCAGAATACCCCAGAACTTGATCAGGATGGTTGGGATCAAGTTTCATCATTAATTCTCTTTGTTGTGGCCAACCCAACAAACATGAACCATCTTTGGCTACATATACTTTAGCTGAAATAGATTTGCCCTTGAACGATAAAGTGGAGCAAAAGTATCCAAACACCTCAATGGGTTTTTTACCATAACCCAGTAGTCTAATGTCAGAAGGAAACAAGGAGATTACATCAGGAAATTCTTTCAACAAAATATCGTCACCAATCAAAGTGTATTTTGCACCAGAGTCAGCCATGACTTTTATAGATTTGGAACCAATCTGTAGCATACAGAAAGGTGAGTCTTTTTTTTCCTCTCCTACTTCATATACGGTGCATACATCATCATAATCATCTTCATCACTGTTCACGACTTGAATATCGGAATATCTGGTGCGTCTAGGATCTGATGAGAAGTTTTGGGATTTGTTGCGATTTTTGCACATTCTAGCAAAATGACCTCTAGATTTACAATAGTTGCAGAATTGTCCGATTGCAGGACATCTTTTATCAGTTGCGACGTGGCCGGGAAAACCACATTTGAAACATACTACTTCTTTTCTAAAGTCTCGATTCAATGAAGAAGAAAACGTTGATTTGTTGGAAGTAGATTCAGTTTGGTTTTTCTTGATGGTTTGGATTACGGAAATGTTGGGTTTTTCTAAAGGAGATTCTTTTGGTTTTTTATCGGATAACTCTTTAATACCTAACTTCATGTCCTCAAAACGGTGTGCAATGTCAAGTGCTTTTGAAAGCGATAGATCTTTTGCATCAAGTAATTTTTCTTGAAGTTTTACATCAGAAACGTTATGTACAAGTTGGTCTCTCACCATTTGATCATGGAATTGTTGGTAATTGCATTTGGCCGCAAGAATTCTTAAATCTTTCACAAAAGAATCGATGGGTTCAATGGGAAGTTGTTGTCTACTCAGAAATTTATGACGTGCCACAACCTCATTGACTTTCTTGATAAACTGTTTGTCGAGCTGCATAATGGCATTTTCATAAACATCAGTTTCCTCTTCGGAGGAATTGTCTAAAGTTAGGGGAGGCAGATGAGAAAGAACTTGCCTTCCTTCAGCACCTAGTGAATGTTTAAGAATAGCGAGTTTGCGCTTATCAGTGTAATTCTCCCCACCAATGGCTTCTAGATAAGCCTCAAAACCTTCACGCCATTGTTTCCACTCTAAAGGAGGTTCACCAGGACTTGTTAGAAATGGAGGAGGAGCGTTGAAACTCTCCATTATAATTAATAAAGATTTGTTTGAGAAATAATAGTGATGTCATAAACAATTGTGGTGATGTTGTAGAATGGAATCAATTCCTTTAATATTTTGTTGGAAGAAGGTTATTGTGACATAACTGCAGTTCTTTGTTGAGCAGAATAAAAAAATTTCAGGAGTAGAGCTTTGTGATGTCACAAAGGTGAGTGACGTTTGTTAATCTGGAAGGAAAGAATTTGCTTGTGCTGACGCTGCCTTTATGATGTAAACGGAATGTGGAGAACAAGCCTATGCGCATGCTTTCATTCGCGCGAGAGATAGTGTTCTTAGCGCGTGACTGTGCGCATGGGTTAACTCGAGCAAGGAAGGTAACAGCGTTATATTAAAACTGAATAAAAATGCATCAAAGTCTCACCGCTTGACCAGGAAGAGCGGGATTTTCAGGAACGTTTAAATTAGAGGATAACGAAGCTTCCGCAAAGTATGTGGTGAAGATTCAGTTCTCGACTTCAGCAACGGTAATCTTGGTCCGGAGGTGCCGGGGCTGTAGGCTCCCAAATCGCGTGAGTTTGCTTCTCCCTCGTCGCCAGTGTGGAAACCAAGTAAAGAAGATGTCCGGAATATAGCGTAGGTTGAAATAGTATCGTTTATTTCTTTTGTTAAGATTGAAGGAACAGGAGCCCACGCCAACCGCTGCACTGACATACAAGGAATCTTGAATACAAAGGATTCCAAGTTCCAGTGCATGCGGTGAACGCGAGGAAACGCTCGAGGATACAACACCTACTTCTCACTTTATCATGCCCACGAATCTCCCTATCGGCCCTACTTAAGTTACTTCAATTGTTCGAGCAGGTCTCGGGGCTTAAAATCAACCATGAGAAATCATGGGCTCTCAACCTTATGATTCCTGCGGGGATCGCCACACTCCAATCTCTTGTCCCTTAACAATGGGCGTTACACTCTATTCGGTACCTGGGGCTTAATTTGACCCCCAACCTTGCCACATGGTCCCAAGCAAACTGTCAGGAGTGTTGTAGCAGACCTGAGAACGTGGAAATCCCTTCCGCTATCCTGGCTGGTGCGCTTGAACACAGTAAAAATGTTGATCCTCCCAAAGATACTTTACCTTTTTGAGACCCTATCCACACCCATCCCGGAACATCAAATAGAGGCCCTTCAGCGCAAACTCACCAAGTTTAAATGGGGAGAGAGTAGACAGTGTTTTTCTAATAAAATACTCATGCTTCCGGCGATAGGGGAGGGCGGGCCTGCCCCAAATTATTGGAATATTATTGGAAATCAAACCTCTGCTTCATCTCGGAGTGGATGGCATGGGAGAGCAAAAAAGTCTGGTTTCATATGGACAGGGCAGCGACTTGCCGCCCCATATGGGACCTTGCCTGTCTCTTTTGGGGAGCTTGCTCACACAGCGCCTTTACCGCCGTTCCTACTGAGACGCTTCTCGAGATTTATCACAAATTAGCAGTGCGCAGAGGCCTCACATCCTTTCCGTCTCCCCATACCCCCATAGCATGCAACTCTCACTTCCCGCCTGCTCTTCACTCGCCCTTCTTTGCAGAATGGACAGAGGAGGGGTGCAGGATGATTACGGACCTCTTTATGGGAGACACCTTCAAATCTTTTGAGCGATGTAAGCAGGATTTCCAGCTACCAGAGGGGGCTAGATTTCAATACATTCAACTTCAACACTTGGTTCAAGTGTCCTCCTTGCATGGGCGGCCACTCGGCCCTATACCGCATTTGAGTGGCTGGTGCACTCCTTCGATAACTCTAGGGGCTTAATTTCTTGCACATACCAAGTTCTCCAGCATTCACAGCAAGCCACTCCTCATGCTTACCAACTGCGGTGGCAGTTAGCCAAAGAAACTGATGTCACGCCCATCCAATGGGAATACTTGTGGTGAGATATCCCGAAGGTCTTCTGTAGCATAGCCCAGCGGGAATCTGCATATAAGGTTATGGCACAATGGTACTATACCCCTCACAGATTACATATAATGTTTCCCACGTCCTCGCCTCTCTCCTGGCGCTGCACTAGTGCACTGCGGGATCTTTTGCATATTTCATGGATATGCCCACTCTTGACCATCTGCTGGAAGGAATTTCTCAGTCATATTCGACTGGTGATAGGCTACACATTGCCCAAAAACATGCTTGCGATTGTCCTGGGCCTTCAACCGGTGAACCTGCGTGCCATGACCCGCCATGAATGGCATCTCAGCCTTCACATGCTTGGGGTTGCCAAGCAAATCATTGCTATTTACTGGAAAAATGCTGAAAGGCCCCTGATCAACGTTTGGTTCACCCGCTTGTGGCACACGATTGCCTTGGAGCTACTCACTGCGCGTTTGCAGCTAAAGGGCACTAAATTTACCAAACTGTGGCAACCCCTTGTGAACTACCTTTTCAGACTGGAACAAGCTCGATTTAAACCCCCGACATTGCAGGCTCTGCGCCTCTTCGAGGGCACTGTATATCTGCCGGATGCGGATAAAATCTGGAAATCCACCGATGTGCTCACTTGAACCCCGTCCTGGGCGGCGCTTGAACACCAGACCCTGGGCGCCCCTACCCCTCCTCTGAAGTAGGTGATGCAGGCCCTTACTTGCACAGTGCCAGTGACCATTAATTATTCTGAACGCCACAGTGCCTACAACTCCCTTGGCATCAGGTGGCGGCAGCAGCCCTCTCCCCTGTTACACCTCTCCCTCGCATTTTGCCTCCTTCTCGTTCTTATCTGCTCTTTCCCTGCTATCTCTTTCTCTATCTCTTCGTTCTTTATGATGAATTTACTGTTTTTAGTTGAAGTTGTGATTTGTATGAGTAGACTTGAAAGGTTTGTCCTGCAGGTCAAAGCATACTGGGTTTGAATTTCACTTTGAACTATGGCAATTAGGCAGCCATCTCCCAATTTCCACAACTCTGAGATTGTAACTACAAGAGGTCTGGCCTTGCTATTGTGTCCCCTCTTCTACTCAACACTACACTATATGTACTGTTTTTCAAATCACCCATGTTGCATTAGGTGGAGGGCATCAATGGTGACTGTGTAATGGCATCTGCCTCCTGGCTGAAATGATATGGTGTAATGCTGTGGAGATAATAGCTGATAATAATATCATGATCTGCTCCTGTATGACTACCATGAATGCCAATAAAAACAAGTTATAAACAAAAGACTTTCACAAGTTGGTCACATGGAACTGCTCCTATACTACAAAGAAATCGAATGGATCATGATCTTGGACAGCACCAATTATGGACTCAACTCAGACCCTGAAATGCATTATTGGTTACAGCTATAGAAAACTAGTACTTTAAACAATTTATCTGCATAGTTTATACCTGTTCATAAAACAAATCTGCTAAATGACACTAGAAGAAGCTAAAACTATGATCTTCCTCCCTCTTCCTAGCACACACCCCATGAATCTGTCGAAGCAACAGCTGAAGATGCTCTCTCTCACACCTGTTGGCCAAAGCTTGGTAAGGCCTTCCCCTTCACCTCAGGACAGCCTCATTGCACCAGCAATTCAGAAAAGGACTCAAGACCTGGCTGTTCGAATGAATAGATCACCATGAAGCAGTTAGCAATGCCAGCACATTGAGACCCTCATAGATGATTTGCAGTGCTTTACAAATCCCTGATTGATTGAACTGTACTTTTTGTACATAGTAATGCTTAACATACCTGAGAAATTGAATGATTTTAATGACGTGAAACTGTATGCTGAAGTTACTCTGCAGTAGCAGTGTATATCTATATGGACCCGTTTTTTTGTATTCTTTATGTTCATCTTTGTGATTACATCTTCTGCCAAAGTAGAGCTTTAGCAATTTTGTCTAAACAGAGGAGGGACTATATCTGTGAGCAGCACAAACTCAGAACTAATATGATACCTTCTGCATTATAATGCAAGATAACAGAAGGATGGTAATAGACTTTATTATCATGTCCTCACATGACTCCTTAAACAGTTTACATATGTTTGTTTTTTTAAAGCAAAGTTTATTGCATTTTGCAAAGACATGACATTATACACATCAATGACTTGCAAAGAAAAAGAGTGATGAAGCATAGACCATTACATAGAGCCCCAGTCAAGTCATACATATCAGAAGGTATGTCACGAAACTGAAAATGAAAAAACTATGAACTCCATCCCCCCACCCTCCCAACCTATGGCCATGTCACCAAAGGTATGAAATCGAAATATGCAGTAATACATTCGAGGGGATATAGAAATGATATAAACATGTGAGGGGGCTAAAAATGGCACCATGTCTGAACAGACAGGGGACAGCGAGAAGACTTATCTAAGACTCTACCATTACGACATCCAAAAGAGTACCCTCCGCAACATCAGCAGAGTCACGGAGCACAAGTGGGTCTACAATAAAGCATCACCCGCACCATGAGTGTTGGAGAATATGTGCACAGGTTGACTAGACAGGTGTGGTGTCCTGCGCTTTAAACCCCTCTAAAAGAGCATCCCATTCCTGGGAAATGGGCTTTTTTGCGGAAGCCACAATACTCTTCTCGACAAAGAGCATCGCTCTCCGCAAGCCCCAAGTAGGACACCTTATCTCGCCATTTATTTAATCTCAGGGCTATAGGGGATTCCTGTGTTGTGCTGTAAGCTTTTTTGCCAACGTTATGGCTAAATCAGCAAATCTCAGTGTCACCTTGGAACCACGTGGCCGTTAATGGAGACCACGAAGACGCTGCGATGGTGTGTCCCATTGATCCAACCCCATAGTTTGATAAATCGATTGACACTTTTGGCCACTACTGAGATATCTGAGGTGGTACAAGCCTGGCAGGACCCGGTGCTCCGGTACTGCTAAATATCTGGTGGTCCCACCCAACAAATGCGCCTCTTGGGGTACTGGAAGCTTTTTTAGGTCCACTGCCCTACTCTGGACCCACCTTTCTTTTGAACTTTACCCCTCCCATGCTGGTGAAGAACCCCAGCCGCCACGCCCCGCGGTGGGCGTGTGCTGATGACGGTTGGGGTTCGTCACGGCCCCGCCCTGTTCCTTTGTTTACAGCACACGGGGGAATCGCGGCCGCAGCGAAGGGGTTAAAACAGCTGGGTCCCTTTCTATTTTTTGGAAAGTGTTTGAAAAATTGGCTTTTTGTACAGAAATAGGTTGGTAAGTGCCTTAGGTAACCCTTGTCCCGCATAGCGCCTGGACGCCTCTGGGTATTTTACTTGTGTTCAACAAATATATTCATTCATTCATTCAAATTAATTGAATGACTGTACCATCATGCTAATATTTTGTTCTCCTCCCACACTGCAAACAACGTACATGTGATTTAGGGTAGTTTTTGTCTACCAGCATAAGTTATGAAAATAATATGCAGTGAATGGCGCAATAAGCAATATAAGTGTGATTTGTACAATTACCAATTCTCAAGTACACCTTTAATTTTATCTCTCTACCTAAAATGGCCCAGAAAACCCTTTCACTAACATAACAATCAATTCTTTACCATTACCATTACCTCGGCCACTACATGCTTTAAAATGGTCACTAATAGTCCTAAAAAAAGACATACACATGGCTGCAACTTGAATTTTTCAACCTGACTGTGATCAATTTGGCAAAAGACCCTCTTTCTTATCACATTATTCGGGAACGATCAATTGCCTATGATCTCAAATATGATTTATATTTGTGTTACTGGTCATGTTGTTTTTTGGACTATCTCTAACAGAACCAAGCCTTTTCACAATTCTAAAACTAGTTTACCATATATACATCACTAACAGGTATATTAACACCACTTTTTTTTTAACTTTCATTAAAGTACTTTCTGCTTGATTACCTCAAAGTATTTTTAACACCACCAATACCTTTACTACATATTCCTTATAAGCATTTCTGCTGTTATAATTGGAGTGGCATTTGGAATCCAAATTAGGTTTAAATAGGATATATTGACAGATAAATACCCCAGCAATGGTAGCAGCAGCATTCATCAACCTGTAAGACCACCAGCTGATTACAAGAAGTGCAGTCACTAAATTCCACAACAATCATATCATTCCAATTCTATTATTCATAGCTAAGGAATCCCTAACAGGACAAACTAAAGACACATATGAATAAGAAATGAACAATACACAATACAACACATCTTCCTCTCCAAAAATAGTTAAATAAAAAATAATCATAACCACAATAAGCATATAAGTTCAATGGCATACATAGTCATGACATTTCTTGGGTCCTGATCTTCCTGATTATGCGTCCTGATCCTCCTCTTCTTACATCCCTACACACAGAAGAAGTGGAGGGAATATGGCTGCTGCCATCTCACTGCTCATGACTGTTCTCTACCACTTCCCCACTGTTATCAACTGCTCCATTCCCAGTCATGCCAGAACAACATTCACCCAACAACCAATCAGACTTTTTCCACATTCACCTCAGAAGATTCTTCTGGAACTTTATTCTCTCATTTATATAAAGAAATTCTACTCAAATGCCACATCTTGCCATCGCTCAACTGGACTGAGTTACACAAAATCGTAACCACTTTCAAAGGTTGAAAATATCTGCCCTCAATCTTTTAATAAACTCCTTTTATCTTACCCTCACCCAGCCACCAATTTGAACCTCAACTAGTTTACAGCTATTCTTCTTGTTCTGATACCTTTTAAACCTATCCTAAGCCTTGATCACTCATTTGCTAATTGCAATAGGTGTCTAATCACTCCTCTTAGAACTGTGCAACCATCCCACATTGTCCTTCATATCTGGCAATCTGCCCCTCATACGTGTGAAAGGACTGAATCCCGTGGAGCTGCATGATGTAACCCTGTAAGCCCACACAGTGCACTATACTTCCTTAAATCACAACAAATTGGCCTCCTTAGCCATTTGAATTGTATTTTGAGCACCCTGTTAAAGCGCTCATTACAAGGCAGGATGGTAAATGGAAGCGGTCTTGTACACAATGCTATTCCTTTCCAAAAATGCATTATACACCTCTGAACAAAATTGAGGTCTATTTTGCCTCAAAGTGACTTTGGGCAAGCCATCTCCAAAAACACTTTGTCTAAATGTTTAAAAAACGCATTGTCAATTGGGCATCCGCCTTGGGAACCACCTTAGTATCTGGACATTTAGCAAAATGATCAAATAAAACAGTGATATACCTGGATTCCACACCATCAGGAACAGGACCCAACATGTCCAATCCAATCCTTTCCTACAGCATTTCTGGGCACCTAATGGGGCACAAAGGTGGCTGATGGACACAAAAAATGTGCCTGAATTATTGAACAAAGCACAACTTTTCACCTTCTTCTCAATGGCTTGGTCTATACCAGGCGACCAAATCTGGAGGTATGACCCTACCTGCACGTGACACATTACCATCCTCAGCAGACAAATCTTGCCCCAATTGCCCCAAAACTCGTAATTTGTCGTCCACATCAATCCCTAATCCAACCACCAATTTTCTGCAAAACGTCATCTTTAACAGTAGCCTCACCCATTCACTTGCCAAAATACCACCACTGATTCCTGCCACACAACAATTCTCAAACTCATCCTTAGCTTTGACCCTCAACGGCAATGGCATCCTACTCAAAAAATCTGCAGTTTTGTTATTGACACTGGACACAAAGCACACATCATAATTGTAGTCCAAATGTTTGATGGACATGCAGGCCAGCCTAGGAGATGAATTTATTTATTTATTTATAGAGCGCAACATTTATCCCAGGGGATGTCATGGTGGTAGGGATTACGGAAATAGGTGGGGTCCGTGGGGTTGGTGAATCAGATGTCATTCTTTGGGAAAAAGGTATGTTTTGACTTTTTTCTGAAGATGTTGTAGTCTTTGGTCAGCCTGAGTTCAACTGGGAGTTTGTTCCAGTGTCGTGCAGCCACATAGGAGTAAGTACGGCCTCCTGTTCTAGACTTGTTTATTTTTTCGGCAAGAGCGAGATGTTGCGATCTTAGCGGTCTGGCGGGGGTATAGAAACGTATTCTGTTCTGAAGGATCATGGGGCCTGTGTCATGAGTGTCCTCTGGGTGTGACCGAGGAGCTTGAAGCAAGCTCTTTGACGTATGGGCAGCCAGTGAAGGTGTTTTAGGCACTCTTTGGCTGAGCTGTATTTGCCTTTGTTGCATACTAGCTTAGCTGCGGCATTCTGCACCACCTGCAGTCGTTTAAATAGGTAGTCTGGCATACCCACGAAGAGGGCATTGCTATAGTGCATCATACTGACCAGCAGGGCCTGTGTGACTGATTTCCTGCTTTCCAGGGGATCCATGGGAAGAGCCTTCTTAGAAGTTTTAGGGTGGCAAAGCTTTTTCCACATAGAGCTCGTATGTGGGCCTGCATGGATAGTGTGTCGTCAATCGTGATGCCCAGGTTTTTGGCCTGGTGCTTGGGTGCAGGGGCATCTCCCAAAGTGGAGGGCCACCAGGAAGTGTCCCAGATGTGTTTAGCTTCTCCGAAGAGCAGGGTCTCGGTTTTGTCTGCATTTAGTTTTAGGCAGTGATCTGCCATCCAATTAGCCATTTCAGTAAGGCAGCTGTTGAGTTTCATTTTACTATCTTCATGCCCCTTCCCTAGCGTGATTGTGAGTTGCGTGTCATCCGTGTAGGAGCATACACCAAAACCCCATTTTGTTCCAATTTGTGCCAAAGGTGATACGTAGCCATTGAACAGCGTGGGGCTGAGGGATGCTCCCTGAGGGACACCGCATTTCAGTTGTTTAGGTTTGGATGAGAAGGCTCCTAGCTGTACTGTTTGCGTTCTGTTATGCAGAGAAGAACTGAGCCATGCAAGGGCTTTTCTGTTTATCCCTTTTTCTTGTAGGTTTTCTAGTAGGAGGTGGTGAGAGACCGTGTTGAATGCCACCGACAGGTCCAACAGGATCAGGGCCACTGCTTTGCCCTGGTCCAAAGAATTTCTGATATTGTCCGTGACGGCAACCAGTGTAACCTCTGTGCTATTGGTGGCCCTAAACCCTGTTTGGGAGGGGTCCAACAGGTTGTTATCATCTAGGTATTTCAACAGCTGTCTGTTAATCAGCTTCTCCAGCACTTTAGAGAGATACGGAAGTTGAGAGATCGGTCTGTAGTTGACCGGGTTTGTTACATTCGTGCCTGCCTTTTTTAGTAGTGGGGTGACTATGGCTTGTTTCCATGTCTCCGGAAAGACAGCTACTTCTAAGGAGTTGTTAAAAAGCTGCGTGATAGCTGGGGTGAGGGTGGATGTGAGCTGTCTAAAGATAAAATGTGGGCAGGGGTCGTGAGGGGAGCCGGATTTGATTTCCTTCATGGTTCTGGCAACTTCTGCTTCTGATATCGGGGCAAAGTTGTTTAAGTTAGCATGGTGTTTAGGAGAAGAGTCTGATTGTTTCCTACTAGTCTTTGAGTTAAATGTGGAGTATATTTCCTCTACTTTATCTGTGAAACAGTTGCTGGTCATTTCACAATTTTCAGTTGAGAGGTGCAATGTTTGGGACATGCAAGTGGGTTTGCACAGTTCTTTTATGATTTTGTATAGTTCTTTGGCTGAGTTGTCGTTTTTGTTTATTCTTTGTGCATAGTGTGTTTTTTTTGCATTTTTTATGGCTTGGTTGTAAGTTCTAAGCTCAGCCTTATAAGCTAATTTGTCAGAGTCAAAACGGGACTTTCTCCAGGTGTGTTCCCTTGTTTTGCAATTCTTTTTTAGTGCTTTAATTTCTGGAGTGTACCATTTTTCAGAGATGGTTCTTTTTGTAGATTGGGATTTGATTTTGGGGGTGCATAGGTCCAGGGTATGAGTAATCTCTGTTTCGAGATTCAGAGCACCTTTACTGTTGAAGGGGTGCCAAGGTATTCTAGGTTGAGGTTTGTAGGCCAGTGGAGTTCAAATACTTCTGGGGTGACAAGTTTTCAGGGTCTGTAGAATTCGGGCATTGGTAGAGAGGGTCTGGTGGGAAGTGTGGGTTGGGCAAATGAGAAGGAGACTAGGGAGTGGTCCGTCCATGTTACTGGTTGAATCTCCTCGATCGAGGTAGTTTCAATATTGGAGAACAGCAGATCCAGTGTGTGGCCTGCGTTATGTGTGGGACTGTGAGCTGGAGAATTTGCATGTTGTTGTTTAGAAGTATAGCTGCTAGGTTGTCTGGTTTTTCAAAGTGAATATTAAAATCCCCAATCACCAGGAAGTTTTTATATTTGAGGCAGGCGGGAAAAAGTTGTGTGAGCAGCCTCGTGCTGAAGTCGGCATGGTGGCCGGGGGGGTTGTAGATTACTGCTCCTCCTAGAAGGGTGTGATTATCTTTAGATACTTGAAATGCTAATAATTTGTATTTATCATACTGAGCTGTTGTAATAGGGAGGCAGTTTAAGTTGTCCCTGAATATTATCGCAAGTCCCCCTCCTCTTTTCCTTTGCCGATCCTGACATATGGTTTTATATTTTGGGGGAGTGCGTTGGCTATATCAGGGCAGTTGTTCTCATCCAGCCAGGTTTCGGTTATGAAAACTAGGTCGGGGTTCGTTTCGTTGATAATATCCCAGATCTCCAGGGAGTGTTTAGGTACTGATCTAGCGTTGAAGTATAAGCATTTAGTTCTTAAGCCGTTTGTCCCCGTGTTAGGTATGAGTTCTAAGGTTGCTAGACTGCACCATTTGCATGTTAGACATGTAAATGGTCCTTCTGTAAATTCAAGAGAGACTTTGATACAGTTTGGGTGGTTGTTTGGGGCATGTGTGTAACCCCTTTGTGATGAGTACTTTAGTTCAAGGCTTGTGATCACTTCTGAGAGTAAAATGTGAACCCCAGATGTCCAGATTGTCAATCTTGGTTATATGACTATACTTCCAGTGTACGTATGATGTGAAGTTGAATGAGTGAGAACTTGATGCAATTTAGTATATTCAGCCTATGTCTTTCCTATTCCTTATAACAGTAGAAAGAAAACTTCTTTTGTGATACAATTGTAATGAAATGTGATGCAAGAGCAACACTATGTTTGTTCCCACTTGATCAATCTGGTTGAGAACAGCAACCAAACCCTTGCAACTGGCATCTGTGGTGACAATACTTCTAAAAACAGGATCATACCCTTGCAAAGCTGGAGCACGGGTTCTTTCCTTTTTGACAACTTCAAAAGCCTGCTGACATTCTTCAGGCCAGAAAAATTCATATTTACCCTTCAAAAGTTGCCTAATAGGAAAGGTCTTGCTAAAATTATGCCATGCCCAAAACAGTTCTGATCTCATCTTTATTGGAAGGAGCAGGGTCATCCTTAAATGCTTCCATCAAAGATGCTTTGGGTTCAACTCCTTTTCGACTTATTTCATAGTCCAAATAGGTAACTGAGTTCTTTGCAAATTTGCACTTAGCATATTGTGCAGTCAGACCCTTCTCACTCAGAATTTACAACCCTCCCTGAGTTTGTCCTTTTGCTCATCCCCGTGAGTAAAATATTGTCCTGGAAAATACCACCTTTTTAAAAAATTGGAATAGTTTAAACATTAATCACTGGAACATAGCAGCAGCAGATGCCAAACCAAAAGGTACTCTTACGAACTGAAAGCATACAAATGAAGCAAAGAAAGCAGTTAACGCATGGCTGTCAGGAAGCAATGGGACCTGGTGGTAGGCAGAAATGAGATCAATTATAGTGAATAGTTTAGCACCTTTAGTAATAGATAACATTTCACTAATTTTGGGAGAAGGAATTTTCTACCAGCTTGCCATTAGCACGTCATGCTACTAATAAGGTTGCAACCCAATTCAATGATTCCGCCGACCACCAACTTAATTATTCCTCCCTCCAGAAGTTTATCTAATTCATTGCAAACATCTTCCCTGACCCACGTAGGAATGTGCCTAACTTTATGTATGCAAGACACAGCGCCCTCTTTGAAGATGATTCTGTGCTGGAACCCTTGATTTCTCCCACTTTATCTGAAAACACATCTGGGTATTCCATCCAAATGTTGGCTCTGTAGCTTACCTCACTTTGCATCCATAAAACATGTTCCGCCTCACTGGATCCTAAATGATATCAAGTTCTCCTTGGTCGCACCAACCCAGAATAGATGGCCCAGCTTTGGATACATATAATTTGCACTCAGCCTCCCAGTTCTTAAATCGGAATTTAAATTCCTTAAAATCCAACAGGGGAATGGGTTCACCAGTGAAAGTTTTGAGAGAAAGGTCCAGTAACTCAAGACTCTCAGCTAACACCAATTTGAACTTCTCGTCCCACACAGCCTCACTAACCATGGTGTAAGGTGACAGTTATAGTTACAGTTATAGTTATGCCCCATTGATTGATCTTTGGATTACCTAGAAGAACCAAGGCCTCCCCTCTACTACTGAGTCTTCATTGGCTCCCTATTAAAGAGAGGGTTGAATTCAAGAGTTTATGCATAGCCCATAAGGCGATTTACGGCCATGCACCTGTCTACATTAAAGACCGCTTGGAGGTGTATAGCCCAAAGAGAACACTTAGATCATCGGACTCCCAGTTGCTGGTCTGCCCCCGTTACAAATTAGTAACTAAGGGAGGGAGAGCCTTCTCCGTATTGGCCCCTCAGCTATGGAATAAGCTGCCTGAGGGGCTACGCAGGGAAGTGAATCTTCTGCGGTTCAGAAAACTGTTGAAAACACTGCTGTTTGGTAAAGTTCTGAGCGCAATGTAAACTGGTAGCTGTGTCTCTCTGATGTGTTGTGCCAAGTTATTGTAATAACATCGATTTCCGAGCACTTAGAGACCTGTAGGTGAGTGGGCGCGTTACAAATCCAAATTAACAATAACAATAACAATAACAATAGCAATACAACATTTAGGCTTTTTCCTATCACATAGTACACCCAGCACATCCAAAACGAATCTACGGTCAACACACACATATTGGTGTCATCAACATCTGTGTCCTGGGCCTCGGACTCCTTCCAAATGCTCAACTGCAGAATTCTAGTTTCCTATATTCATGCAAACCTTGAAATAGTGACCAATTATACCACAACATGCACACCTTTGATTGCGAGCAGGGCATTTACTTTTATCATTAGCCAAATGGCCCGAAAATCCACATCTATAACTCTTTACATTCTTGCTATATTCAGATGATTGCTTCTTTATGTAGGTGGGTTGAGCATTCTTATCCCTTGTATACTGATTTCTTGTCAGACCTGATTTTATGTCCTACCTCTTTACTTTCTAGAGTATTATTCAAATCCACCGTTTTTTTGCTGTCAGCTAAAACTGCTTTAGCACACCTTCTTGTGATATCAGCCCTTTTTCCAATTTCCATAACTTCCTGAAGAGGAGACTCCCCATTGGACCAAAGGCTATCTTGTATGGAAGCATTTGCAGCATGCAAGACAATTTGGACTCTAATGAGCTCATTATGTAAAGTGCCAAAATGGTATGTTAACGCCCAATTTTTCAAAGCAAACGAGTACTCTTCTACAGTCTCCTGCTTCAATTACTCCCTGTGGTAAAACTTTTATCGCTCTATACCCACAAAGACAGTTGGGGCATACTATACATCCAGATCTTCCCTTGAATGCATAAACACATTGCCTCCCGAGCGTTTTTTTTCAGCCATACCTTTGTAAAATCTTAATCCACTGTGACCCAACGAATGCAACAACATTTTCTTTTGTTTTTCTGGAGTAAAAATCGTCCTCTTCATCCAAGGTGGAAATGTAATTCAGGAAATACTCCTTCCATTTCGGCCACTTAAGTGCATTCTCTCCCGAAGAGGGCATAAATGGCTGCGGTGAAGAAAGATTTACGGCATCACTTGATGCCATGATCTCTCCGAATTAAAAGTACACAACCTAAATTCTTAAATAAAGCAAGGCAAAAAAGGAAAAAAAAATATGTATAAATCTTATGCAAAAGTGCTAGCCAGAAACCCAATAGTACTCACTTGTGTGCGTATCACCGATATCAACGCACAACTGGCATTTACTCACCGTTGAGAATAGCAGTACAGATCTTCACACATCTGTGCGTGCACCAAAGTGGTTGTGTATTCGCGTTATGGATGCCCCATAAAGGCATTCATATCGCCGATGATGGAGAATGGTTTTCGTGAAATAAAACCTGCTCGGGTTGAACCCTCAGTAACTTTTACTAACAGTGTGCAGTGAAAATTATGCGGTAAAGGGAACTAACTTAAGGGAAAAGGCTTCTGCGCAAGCGCGTCCTGAAGTAGGCCGCAAATGCTTTTTGGACAAACCAAAATAAAAGACTGATGTTGCTTTTATGCACGTTATTAATGTTTGTTAGGAAAATAATATTTAACATGGGTTGCGCATGTATAAATGCAGTATTGGGTTGGTGGGTAGTGAAAAAGCATTACAAGTGAATAACAATGCCTGTATTTGTTTTCCATAGAAGCATGGTTTCTACTCTGCAGGAAGTTATGGGGTTAATGGAATAGAAGAAGAAATATTTAGAAAAATAAAAGTTTAAAAGCAAAGGGGGATGTGGAGAAATATTTGTCCTTCAAGAATCTTGAGTGCCTGCCAAGATGTTTGCATGAAAAGAGGATTTGATTCATCAAGCGGAGGAAACGCTTCCTCTGGAAAGACACGAATGGCACAAAAGAGATACAAAGTTTGCAACATAACCGGCTTGAAGTAAGAAACCATTTTGATAGTGGGTTGAATCGGATCATTGAAACAATATCGATGAAACAAATATAGAACTACCAAAATATCGAGTAAAAAATATAAAATGCAAAAATATCGACTTACTATCTCCAAACAGGTAAGTACAAAAATATTGAATCAAAAATATCGTTGTAAAAAATATAGTTGGTCAAAATATCGATTTTTTAAAAATGCTTTTAAGTAATTAAACATTAATGAAATAATAAATATAATTAACTTAAACATACTTAAAATACTTAAATAACCTTAAAATTAATAAATAATTAATGTAAGTTAAAAAATAAACATACAAATTGATTAATAATACATATATATATATGAACGTAATAATAATAAAAAATATAACATATTTTTACTGTAGGATAGCGGAAAGGGTAAAATTTACTATTACAACAGTGCAACAGTAGATAAAGCGTTGGATAGCGTAGGGGTAAAAATTTATTATTCCCACTCCAGTGAGTGCAGCAGTAGGGAAAGCGTTGGATAGCGGGAGGGTAAAAATTACTATTCCCACTCCAGAGAGTGCAACAGTAGGGAAAGCGTTGGATAGCGTAGGGGTCAAAATTACTATTCCCACTCCAGAGAGTGCAACAGTAGGGAAAGCGTTGGATAGCGGGAGGGTAAAAATTACTATTCCCACTCCAAAGAGTGCAACAGTAGGAAAAGCGTTGGATAGCGTAGGGGTAAAAATTACTATTCCCACTCCAGAGAGTGCATTAGTAGGGAAAGCGTTGGATAGCGGGAGGGTAAATATTACTATTCCCACTCCAGTGAGTGCAACAGTAGGGAAAGCGTTGGATAGCATAGGGGTAAAAATTACTATTCCCACTCCAGAGAGTGCAACAGTAGGGAAAGTGTTGGATAGGAAGAAGGTAAAAATTACTATTTCCACTCCAGAGATTGCAACAGTAGCGAAAGTGTTGGATAGCGGGAGGGTAAAAATTACTATTCCCACTCCAAAGAGTGCAACAGTAGGGAAAGCATTGGATTGCGTAGGGGTAAAATTTCCTATTCCCACTCCAGAGAGTGCAACAGTAGGGGAAGCGTTGGATAGCGGGAGGGTAAAAATTACTATTCCCACTCCAGAGAGTGCAACAGTAGGGAAAGCGTTGGATAGCTTAGGGGTAAAATTACTATTCCCACTCCAGTGAGTGCAATAGTAGGGAAAATGTTGGATAGCTTAGGGGTAAAAATTACTATTCCCACTCCAGAGAGGGCAACAGTAGGGAAAGCATTGGATAGCATAGGGGTAAAAATTACTATTCCCACTCCAGAGAGTGCAACAGTAGGGAAAGTGTTGGATAGCGTAGGGGTCAAAATTACTATTCCCACTCCAGAGAGTGCAACAGTAGGGAAAGCGTTGGATAGCATAGGGGTAAAAATTATTATTCCCACTCCAGAGAGTGCAACAGTAGGGAAAGCGTTGGATAGCAGGAAGGTAAAAATTACTATTCCCACTCCAGAGAGTGCAACAGTAGGGAAAGTGGTGGATAGGGTAGGGGTCAAAATTACTATTCACACTCCAGAGAGTGCAACAGTAGGGAAAGCGTTGGATTGCGGGAGGGTAAAAATTACTATTCCCACTCCAGTGAGTGCAACAGTAGGGAAAACGTTGGATAGCGTGGGGTAAAAATGACTATTCCCACTCCAGAGAGTGCAACAGTAGGGAAAGCGCTGGATAGCGTAGGGGTAAACATTACTATTCCTACCCCAGAGAGTGCAACAGTAGGGAAAGCATTGGATAGCATAGGGGTAAAAATTACTATTCCCACTCCAGAGAGTGCAACAATAGGGAAAGCGTTGGATAGCGTAGGGGTCAACATTACTATTCCCACTCCAGAGAGTGCAACAGTAGGGAAAACGTTGGATAGCATAGGGGTAAAAATTATTATTCCCACTCCAGAGAGTGCAACAGTAGGGAAAGTGTTGGATAGCAGGAAGGTAAAAATTACTATTCCCACTCCAGAGAGTGCAACAGTAGGGAAAGCGGTGGATAGGGTAGGGGTCAAAATTACTATTCACACTCCAGAGAGTGCAACAGTAGGGAAAGCGTTGGATTGCGGGTGGGTAAAAAATTACTATTCCCACTCCAGTGAGTGCAACAGTAGGGAAAACGTTGGATAGCGTGGGGTAAAAATTACTATCCCCACTCCAGAGAGTGCAACAGTAGGGAAAGCGCTGGATAGCTTAGGGGTAAACATTACTATTCCTACTCCAGAGAGTGCAACAGTAGGGAAAGCGTTGGATAGCGTAGGGGTAAAAATTACTATTCCCACTCCAGAGAGTGCAACAGTAGGGAAGGCTTTGGATAGTGGGAGGGTAAAAATGACTATTCCCACTCCAGTGAGTGCAACAGTAGGGAAAGCGTTGGATAGCGTAAGGGTAAAAATTACTATTCCAACTCCAGAGAGTGCAACAGTAGGGAAAGCGTTGGATAGCGTAAGGGTAAAAATTACTATTCCAACTCCAGAGAGTGCAACAGTAGGGAAAGCGTTGGATAGCTTAAGGGTAAAAATTACTATTCGCATTCCAGAGAGTGCAACAGTAGAGAAAGCGTAGGATAGCGTAGGGGTGAAAATTACTATTCCCACTCCAGTGAGTGCAACAGTAGGGAAAGTAAATACTTCATATTTTAATTAAAAAACATTAAATATTAATACCAATTACAAATTAATTAAAAATAATTACCATTTTAATATAATGTAATAATTAATCAATTAAAAATACAAATAAAAATTATTTATTAAAAAACATTACCTATTAATACAAATTAATTACCAATTTACAATTAATTAATTAGCAAATGAAAAATAATTAACAATTAATTAAAAATAAATACCAATAAATACATTTTAAAATTTAATTAATAACAATTACATTAATTCCCACCCTATTCCCCTATAATCCCACAACCAACTACAGTAAATAAATTAATAAAACTAACATAATTATCAATTAATCAATTAGTAAAAATTAATTATCAATTATAATTTAATTAATTACCAATTAAAAATTAATTAACAATTAATTCAAGATAAATACCAATAAATAAATTAAAACATTTAATTAATTATAATTAAATTACTTCCCACCCTGTTTCCCTATAAACCCACAACCCGCTACAGAATTAAATTACGCAAAAATTAAATAGTATAAAATTCATTACTTAAAATAAATTATAAAATAATTATACACTTTTCACACATATACTAACATAAAAAAACACTTGAAAAAATTCAATATTATTGAAATATCGATATATTTAACATCTATATTATATACTTCGATATTTTGACTTTCTATATTTATGTAAATCGATATTAACTTACTTACCTCAAATTCGATATTTTTGTTGTTTATATTCTGTTCATTCGATATTTTGTCCATTACATTCGATATTTTTGTTGTCTATATTCTGTCCATTCGATATTCTGTCCATTCTATATTTTTAATTCAATATTAATGTAAATCTATATTTTTTACTCGATATTTTGACTGTATACTGATTGAATCATATTTCCTGGGGTGGAAGCTGACATGCTGAATAAATAAAACAATGGGACATTTAATGAAATGGACATGCCGAGCGTGGTGTGACAATACACCCCCTTCGTTAACTAATCAAGTGTAGAATAACCCTTCGTTAGATACAAGTGTGGGTTGGACATTTGGGTTTTAGGGTATAATTGAGGTTCCTGGTGGGAGGGGTTTTGCAGACATTTGTGGGTTTAGGGTGTTGGGCAGTCTGTTTGGGAGGTCGTCATTTGTCTTAGGTTTGCTGTCCTGTTCCTTTCTACTGATACCTGACACAGGGGCATATTCTCAAGAAAGTGTGATAACCATCGAAAAAGTAAATTAACCGAACTCCGAACCTCGCAGCCTATCGCAGGAAAATTATGCTGTGTTAACCAAGCATTCTCAACACGGGGGTACCATGCGATAATCTCCAGATAACCGGTCAAATGTCTGCATTAAAATCAACACCACGCCGCCAAAAATGCGAAACGCGAATGCAAAAAATCTTGCGATGAGGCCAATCACGGAACAAAAAGCAGCAAAAACCAGCGACCACGCTGCAAATCCCACGCATCTGGTGGGCAAATGCACCAGAAAAGCAGAGTTAAAAAACGGTGAAATGACAACGTGCTAGCGCAACCTCACAGCTGTGACGCAGAACAAATGACCATTGCCCAAATCAGATAGGCAATTCCACACAAACAGCCACAATGTACATCAACACGCATTCAGTATGTAACCTGCGCCAATGCGGAAATAAACATGGTACACACTGTGAAACTGCATCTCCCCCTCAAATTGCAGAGGGACAAACAATACCCCCTGCCCACCGACGTGCCATATCTATGATCAAACAAGAATGAAAGCACAAACTAATGTTGGGGCAGTGACTCCCCCTTTCATGTTGCCCATGTCATGGGACTTGGGACACAGGGTGCATCCCTGCATCATGGCGGTACATATCAGAGCACAAAAGAATCCCTGTTGTCACTTGTAGGCCACAATTGACAGCCAAAATGGAATGGTTTGGGACACATGTGAAACGACGAAGAGTGTTATACCTTAACAACTGTGACACACAGAACTGGCAGCTCGAATACGTGACACCATAAACAGGCTCACTACACAGAGGTGACACACCCACCATCCAGTTACAAATCCCTCAATTGACAGCACAACATGTCGCACCCACCCTTGTGTGAGTGAAATGCCTGTACAGATGAGTGACAGGCACGCAGGGAATGTGTATCAGAATGCTTTATTAGCACATGCAGTGCTTGTGGTCAGTCAACGTACTGTGCCATGACTGTTAAGGACCCACAAAATGTGACATCAAACAGAGAAGAAATTGTCAATGATGTCCCTATGGGCTATTCCTGCTGTGGCTGTAGTGGGGTGAGGTCCACTTGCCTCATCTTCATCATCATCATTGTCCTGTGCATCTGGCACTCGTATCCATGGGACCTTGCTGTGTACACATATGTTTTGCAACACACAACATGCAACTATCATCTTGCACACGAGGTCTGGACTGTACAGGAGCTTACCACCTGTGACGTTTAGGTTCCTGAAACATGACTTCAACATGCCAAATGTGCGATCCATGATGCCCCTGGTTCGTTTGTGGGTCACATTGTACTACCTCTTGGCCTGTGTGTTTGGGGCTCGGTGGGGTGTCATCATCCAAGCAAAGAGTGCATATCCTTGGTCATCTGTGACAGTGCAGAGAGACATGAGTCACAACTATGTACTGCATGATGTGTTGGCAGGCCCACTGGTACATTGGTGTGTGATATGTGTGACCTACTGATTCCTGAATGACCTGTACTGAGTGTTGAACATGAGCGGCATCACTGTGTACTTCGTAGCCTCACTAATGCAACTCCGCCCATTCACTAGTGTGCGCAGCGCGATTACATGACATGCACCCCTACGGCACACCAATGACATGCCTGTCTGAGCATGTCGACAAGCCTGAGTACGACACAGTGATGATGCTGCGCAGAATGTGGCCGGCCACATGTGTGTATGCCCATTTCAAGGACAGGTCTGACACAGATATAGAGCACCTGCCTGGCTGCACTCGACATGCAGTTGAGGGTACATCTTTGGCTCATGCAGCAGCAATAGCGACACACACAACAGTTGGCATGTATGATCCCTGACCCCGAGCGGGCATGCCCTCCCCCATGTACCCCTGCGGCCAACCAAGCACATCGGGGGCATGCCACATAGCAACATTGTCCATTGCAGGACGTGTGGCGCAGACACTACAACAAAGACACATGCGTCAGCCACATCCTTGGCAATGCCCACGCTGAGCCACATCCAGATCCACATGTGGAGGGGCCACATTCCTACGCAGTACTGTTGTATACCTGTCCATCGCACTTACGCATACATGAAGATACAACACCGTTACATGTCTTAGGTCTACATTACTGCCTGCGGTGACATGGTTGCGCACGCTGTACACAGCACAATGTAATGTGAAATGGCCCGGTCCCACATGCATACATAATGACCAGACAGACACACTGAGTGACTTTGTAGGACTGGCTACGGGCACTAGGGCCCATCCCCTTTTATTGCCAGGGTGTCGTATTTCCAGTAACGCCTGTGCTGAATGGATGTTGGGTAGTGTAAGCTACCACTCAGGGGTTGGGTGGTGCTGTCAAAAACCACAACAGTGAGCAGACAATCAGTAGTACAAGGTATGGACATCATCATGTGTTCCTGACTCGAGCAGGACAGAGTTTGTGGCCCTGGATACACAGCGGCCAGCACGGGCACATGGCCACGGGATGGTGACTTGCGGTGCACTGAGGTAGGGTCACGCAAGCTGAGCGTGTACTCGTCAATGTCCAAGGGGAATGTCGCAGAGGGTTGTGGACGACAGTGGAAGGTGTCCCTCCAGGGCATGAAGCAGAGGGCAGAAGCAAGCGGAACCCGGCAAATGGTGGAGTTGAATGCTACAGTGTCCACTTTTCCACCTTGACAGAATCAGTTCCGTGTAGAGGAACACAACCTCCAGCCCATGGGCCCAGACACCACTGAGGTACAAACAGAGATCGACCATGAAGAGGATGCAGTCTGCGTTGAGGCCTGTACAATGAAAATGACTTTGCCATGTAGAGGGCAAGACTCAGTTCAAAATGTGTGACTTATTTATTTATTTTATTTATTTATTTATTCAAAGTTTTATATAGCGCGAACAAGATCCTTACAGATATCAGAGCGCTTCACAAATACAGGGTAGGGGCAGTAGTAATGAGCAGAGGTAATTGGAGCAACGTAGTAGTCACAAACATAATAGGATAATAATAACATATATAAAACATATCAATATACAATCAGTTAGACAAATAATATAAGACGACCATTGATCCCCCTACAGAGGTGTTCAGGTGCACCTTGGGTGTGTGGAAGGCTTATACCAATGTTTTAGTATAGAGAGAGCATTGAGTGGGGGCATCGGGAGAGTGAATCTGTGGCTCAGCGTGTATCATGTATTGGTCGGTAGTAAGCAAGTAGCGTAGTAGTGTCCCCATCAGGTAGAGGTATAGTGCCAAAGGGCAAGGTGTGCATTGACACAAGGCAATGCAGGGTCTCTGATCAGCACCTATAACGTTCAGGAGATCTTGGCCAGAAGGATGTTTTTCACCTCTTTCTTGAAGAGTGCAGTGGAGGAGATACGCCTAGTTTCAGGAGGGAGCGCATTCCAAATCCTGGGTGCCATTCCTGAGAAGGAGCGCTTGTAAGTTTTCTCCACTGCAGTGTGTGCTGGAGCCAGCGGTCATCAGGGGCCCACAGCCACGTGTGGTAGGCATGCGCTGCACAGAGTCAGGGGTCCCGGTGCAGTTGTTGGTAGTGTTCCATCACCTCCGTAAAGGTGAGCCTTTTCTCCTCCGGACTGAAGCAGATCTTCGCCTTACTCATCTCCTGTGTACTGTGGCATGCACACTGCCATGAAGATATCAAGACTCAGTTCCAAAAATGCAACCTAGTTGGCCGCAAAGTCAGACGGAGTCTGCGGTCAGTGCTGGTTAACCGCTGTCCAGCCATCTCCTCCTGGATCTCTAACACACGACGCTGGAATGGCATTTCTATTAGGTTTGTGGGTGACAGGTAGTGGCACCAGAGCTGAGCGTGTGTTTAGCCAGCGACGATGCTGTTTCCTGCCGGTGATGGACTGTATTGGATTGCTGTGAGTCCTGCAGGACCGCAGTGTAGGCCAAAGTCCGCAGTCAGCGAGTGCCAACAGACAGGTTTGGTGCAAGTCCTATGCACGGCCTTTGTGGCACCACATTGAAGGGAGTATAGTGACATAACCTCAGCCTTAAAAGATGTACTCTGCCATGGTGTAATCAAGACTCAGTTCCAAATGTGTGTCCTACTTGTCCGCTGTGTATGCTGGTGGAGTACGTCAATGAGAATGGAGTTCTACGGGCCTGTGTCGCAGATGCCGCGGTCCTCGGGTCTGAAACTTCCACGGGCGAGTGGTGGGCCGTCTTTGACACACCCCGGTGTCGGCAGTTTTGCATTGAGGCCTGGGTGCACAGGGGCAGGCATGACGGGTTCGGGGACCAGCGGCCCAGGGTGCAGCATGCGCACAGAATCACAGGCAACACCGCTGGGTGAGAGGCGCCACCCTGACAGAGACGTTGGGCATTCCAGAAGAGAACCACGCCCAGAGTAACATGCCTTTTATCCACACCCCTTTGCTGGCCTGGCATACGCCGGGCCAGCCCACTCTGCTCACGCTTACGGGGGGATGTGACAAGCTACACTTCCTTCATCTCCCTCACTGCCTGTGGTGACATGGTTGCGTTCACTGTCCACTACACTCCAAACACCAGCGGTGTGTGTTGACATGGTTATGTGTGTGGTCTGCATACTGCAGTCTAGCCAGCCCATCCACGCCACACTTGGCATTGTGTACATGCTTATTCATCGGTCACTTGCCTCCTTCGCACATGCCTGGTTCCCACCTCTCCCCAAAATATTCTATTGTGTGTTTGAGGTGTCATGCAGTTGATGGTTTGTGTACATGGCTAGCCCAGGTTCCTACAGTAAGTTGTGCTGTCGTGTCTGGTGGGTGGGCATGTTGTTTGGCATGTTGTATGTGAGTTCTTAACGTGTGCATTCCCAGAGTTGTGAGTTGCATGATTGTGAAGATGTGGTGTGTGGTGTGTTCATTAGGTACTTACCAACGAGCAGTGCTGTTCCGTAGGTGCCATCCTGAAAGCGCCAGTTGATGATGGACTGTCGGAAGATGAAGGAATCATGAACACTGCCTGGGTAGTTGGCGACAACATTGGCGAAGAGTCCCCGGTGGTCCACTATTGCCTGCACATTGATGGAATGCGTGTGCTTTCTGTTGCGGTAATTGTGTCCAGTGTCGGCAGGGGGCACAAGCATGACATGTGTGCAGTCTATTGCCCCCAATACATGCGGGAATCCAGCTATAGTGTAGAAGCCTTGCTTGTTCTCCAGCTGTCCTGTGCAGTGTGGGAGAAGTATAGGTACTGGGGTACCAAGCTGATGATGGCATCCAGGACATGTTTGAAGAACTTTATTAGGGCAGGCTGTGAAACTCCGCCGACTCTGGTGGTTGTTGGTTGGAAGGTACCAGAGGCCAACAGATACAGCACAGCCAGCAGCTTTGTCTGTGGATGGATGTAAGGATAAGGAAGATGGTTGTCCTTTTGAGCTTGTAGTGGGCAATGACATCCTCTGGTGTCATGTCTGTGAGGCTGGTGCATTTTCGGAAGGTCTGCGGTCTGTGTCTGCGCTGCCTCTGTGGTGGTCCGGGGGGTGGTGTGGGGAGGTTCAGGGTTGTAGCAGTGGGTGTTGTGGGCCAGTTGGGGCTCCGAGCTGCATCAAGAGTAGCTCCATGGCATCTGTTGTTCTTCAGGTGTGGATGTGGGCTGGGTTCCCTTTTGTGGTGCAGGCTGCCGTCAGGCTTTTTACCAGGTCAGAGTAGATGTTAATTTCCTGCTGCTAACATGCCTTATTCGCATGTTTTGTGAACTGGCTGGTCGTTGAGAATGTTGCGGAGTGGTGTTGTTGTGGCTTTTTGCACGTGAACGCCTACTCTGCATCTCATTAGTGATAGTTGCCGGAGTTGTCTGTGGCGATGTTTTTTGAGGCTCCTATCGTGGGTAAACTGGTGCTATGGGTTGTTAGCACCAGCTTGAGAATGGGGTGTTAACTTTATCGTGACTTTGGCTGTGATGAAGTGCCATTCACTCAGCGATAGCTCCTGGGGAATATGCCCCTTAGTCTTCGCCTATTCAAATCTTCTCTAGGGGCCTTGCTGCTCTCATGGCCAGAGAGTAGATTTCCTATTCCTATTTGGGTTAGTATAAACTGAAATCTGAATTTGCATAATTTTTTGCAAATGTATTTTGTCTCTGAAACTTTTGCCTCTTCACCTTTCCACTCCCTTATGCATTGTCATTGATATGAATTTGTCATTTTGTCTTCCGATGCTGTTTGCCTTGTGACGATCTATGGTTTGTACTGGATGTTGGTACTGATGAGCAATTTATTTCACATTATTTGGATAAAACATTGTAAATATTCAAATAATTCTGTTTTTATTAGATTTATTCTTTAGATTATGAGTACATTTTTAAATCTAAGTATTAGTTTGCCAAACCCTGCCAACTATAAAAAGATTGGATCGCCATTTGTTAGTATACTAGAATAAAGTTACGACCACAACCAAGGCCCAGAGAATCCAACCAATCAGAATGAAGCACCCCTCCCCACTACCATGCAGGTGCAGAGCAACTGAAAAAACAAAGGAGCTGAGGTGAGAGTAGCTGAGCATCCAGAGCCAAGCTGTGCAACAGAATGGAGTCTCAGGAAGGGCAAAAGGATGGTGGAGAGCGCAAAAGAAAGATCAAGTTCAGCCCAGCAGAACTGCAGGTGGTTGTTGAAGAGATTGTGAGTCACTACAACTACATTTTTGGAAAACAGTCTCTGCATGTTGCAGAGTTTGTGAAGAGGAACATATGGCTTGGCATACAGGGCAAAGTCAATGCCATTGGTGTGACGCTCAGGGAGATCGAAGACATTAAAAAACGTTGGTATGACCTGCGCATCATAACAAAAAAGAAGATTGCTGCCCCAAAAAAGGAGGCTGGTGTGACAGGAGGTGGCAGGAGCAAAGCACCAAAACTGACTGAGATGAAGGAGCTTGTTGAAACAACCCTGGAGCCAGAATGCATCCATGGGATTGGAGACCTGGACAGTACAGCAAGAGCAACAAAGAAACAAGGTAAGATGCATGTACCCTAATCCACGACCATTACCCTGAACCCGTACCCCACTGTGTATAATCATTACGCTGCAGAACAGCTCATACTTGGGGCCAGCAATGCATCATGGTAGACGTAGTCATGAGTACATACATGCAATGCATACACCACAAGACTCAGCAAGGCATGCCACACACATCTCCAAACACACAATGTACACTGGGCAAAGGTGTGTAAACAATTTACTTCAGAACTACACACTGGTGCACAACAACATTGACCCTATGTCAATTTGATTCCACAGGAGATTCCTCACGCAGTACTGCACCAGCAAGGGAGGAGAGGGCACCAGCAACTAACAGGAGAGAAAAAGAGAAACAAAGCACAGGTCATAGCGCTGTAGAAGGAGGCAACAACACAACCCAGGAAGCCTCAACACCAGAGCGAGCCTCAACACCTGTCCCGCTATCACCTCTATTGTTTGGATCTCCTGAATTGGAAAGCACACCGCTTACACCAAAACCAACGTCCAGGTCGTCCATGCAGGGAAGGGCAAGTAGGCCTGATGTGCCCCCTCAGAGGATCCTGCAAACCTCTGATGAGGAGGATGAGGATGTGGAAAATCAAACAATTGCACCTGTGGCTGACTAGGCCAGACCACAGATTTCAGCAGGCGCTGCGTGCACCAGTGTCCTTGGCAGGAGGGCACGTGAGGGTGGCGATGGGCAGGAAGGTGGGAGCGTATTCTGTGGCCACAATGGTCAAAGTACAGCGCATGCAGGCCAAGGCACTGTTGGCCGTGCATAGGCAGGTGCGCAGCATGAACAATAAAATGTCAAACATAGACAAGGGAATAGGCCACATTGCTTGTAGTTTGGAGGCAATTTCAAAGGGGATGTCAGACATCTCTACATACATGGGTGTACTGTCTGATAAGTTAGACAGGGATCAACTAGACCGTCACAGGGAGCGGCAGTATTTAAGTATTGTATACATTTTTTGATATCCGTTTTGTAAGATTTTATTTAATCAAACAAATAAATAAACATGAAACTCATGAAACATACATGCAGCAACAGTCCAAGGCACTGAACAGATTTGCTACAGCTAAATCACTACTGTGCCGCCGCTCAATATCCATGCAGGATGCAATTGAGCACTGCTGCACAGAATTGACAGGGGGCATGGGAAGAGTGACCTCTGCGATGGAGCTGATGCTCACCACTCAAACAGGCAATGCTGGTGACACGGGTGTGGAGGAGACAGAGGGGTCCACCAGCAGGAGTGGCTCCAGCACACCTGTGCCAGAGGTGCGCAGGAGCGTCAGGCGCAGCAATGCTGAGTCAGGTCCCAGCCGAGATATGGAAACCCATGCACATAAATCCCGTAATGTAGTGCGTGGGCGTAAGCATTGAACATTGCCTAAAATCCACAGGACTGCACACAGTCACGGCAACTGAGCACACGCAGTCATGGACATGGACATTGATGGACAATGGCTTTTCCATTGTAATCATTATGTAGTGAATATTAAACTACACTCGTCAAACACTATACCTGTCTCTGTGTCATACATTACCTAGAAATATCGACATGTAATCTCTGTCCGTCTCAATCTTCCATCTGTTGCTGCTGCTCCTGTTGCTTGGGGATCTGCATGTTCTTGGTCATCATCAATGTCCTCTTGATGTGTCACCTCCACCTCTGTACCTTCTTTGGTGGCAAGATTGTGCAACATGGCACAGGTCACTATAATCTTGCAACACAGGATGGGGGTGTACTGTCGTGCACCTCCACTCTTGTGGAGGCAGCGGAACCTGCTCTCGAGGAGTCCAAATGTGCGCTCCACTACGTTGCGAGTTGACCTGTGTGCCACATTATAACGCCTTTCGCCTCTGTTAGTTGGATTGAGGTACGGTGTGAGCACAAAGGAACGCAGGGCATATGCACTATCGCCTAGGAGGGAATGAGAGGTCCAAGAGTTACATACACATGACACATACATCTGCCATTCATATCAGGGTGTGTTACACTTATTTACCTAGCAGATATCCATCACCAAAATCTCCTGCAACAAGCCGTGTGTATATTCCGCTGTTCTGGAAAATGTAGGAGTCGTGCGTACTCCCAGGAAATTTGGCCACTATGTCTGTGATGATGTTGCCAGCATTACATATCACCTGCACATTGATGGAGTGCATTGACTGATGATTTCTGTAGATGTGTTCAGTGGCTGCAGGCGGGCATAGTGGAATGTGGGTGCCATCTATGCAGCCTATCACATGTGGGAAGTGTGCCAGTTCATAGAAGTCAGTTTTTGTTTTTGCAAGTTCCGCAGGTGTGTCAGGGAACCAGATGTAATGTTCCATTCTCTGCATCATGGCATCCAGGAACTTCCTGAAAAAACGGGACAGGCAGCTCTGGGACACACCACCTACTGCAGCTATCACACTCTGGTAGCTCCCAGAGGCAAGCAGGTGTAGGCTACACAGCACCTGCACATGGGGTGGGATGGCAAGGGCCCTGGGTGTTGGGTGATCCAGGAATGGGTGGAGGTCCCTAATTAAGTCCAGGATGGTTCTGGGGTATAGCCTGTACCTCTGCAGTATCTCATTCTCAGTCAGTTGGAACAGGGTGATCCTCTGCCTGTACACCTGCTCCTCCCTTCTCCATACCCTCTCTCCTGCTGCCTGTAGCCTTTGCCGCCTCGCAATCACATAGAATGCCGCCATTCTTGCACCACTGTTGCATTTTGGGCCCTTTTTTATAGCCTGCAACTGGTTACCACCTGCTTCCAGTCCATGGTAAATACCGACTCTTAAATACCGAATTTCATGGAATTTTGTATTTTTGGCCTTTCCTACATCTCGATGGGCATTTTTTTCAATTTCTTATTTACCGATTCGGAAAATAAGAACTCGGTAAATAATGCATCGGTAAATACCGATTCGGTAAATAAGGAATCGGTAAATACCGATTCGGATTTCTACAGATTCATATTTGCCGAATCGGTACATTTTTAACACCTACATCTCATTTTCCAAATACCGGTCGGTAACGGCCGAAATTACCGATTTTTGGCTGTTACCGACTGGTATTTGCCTACCTACATCGGGCCCTTGGTGGGTAATGAAATGGGGCCTTGTTTGTAGAAATGTATTAGTCCCAGATTACTGGATCAGTTTTGGTAGCAGCCTGATGATTAGTATTGATTATTTTGGCAAATTAATGGTTGAATTATTGATTTTGGTTACTAATATGAAAAAATAGCATCTTTGTTTAATATTGCCTGGAAGTACAGGTATGGAGTTGCCTTAGATCTCGGGATGTTTATTTAGCCTTTGTGGCAGAGGAATACTGTGGAATAGTATCCCACTGCAGAAGTACTTTGATGTAATATCGAACAGTGAAATGCTGGGGACCTATTCAGTTGTAAGAAGATCGTATGAAATAGTGAAAGTCTGCTTCCGAAACTTTGGCCGTACATCCCCGAAGGAGTGCCAAGACCTCTTTTCTAAAAGTCCTCGACCTCTTTCACTTCATTGAGAGTAGAGTGGTGCTGGTCGTTATTTTACCGGAAGTAAAAGGAATCTATTTGAATAATTTAATTATCTCTTTATTAGTGGAGCAGACAAAGTAGCAGCATGTTGTGTCATTTCTAATAAGAATGTATTTAGAATTTTTTTTGGTAGTACATTGCCATATCATTTTGTGAAGGAAGGGTCAGTCATAGGAGTTATGCTGACATTACGCAAAACCGCACTGGCATTGGTCAGAATAGTAAGTGTGTATTGTGTTGTGATTGGTTGGTTGGTGTGAGTCGTGCTGGCATTGGATGGATGCAAGCCAATAGAGTGTGCGGAAATATGGAAGGATTTCCTTGATTTCTAAAAATCTAGCGAAATGAGAGGGTTGAAAATAAAGTTGTTAAAAGTGATTCAGGATTTCTTTATAAAGGATAAGCCATAGTTACTAGAGAGGGGATTCCTGTACCTCCTCCAAGATCGCCTGCTTCTTTTATGATGCTAGAGCGTGGATATCATACGTGTACATGGTTGGAGAACTGGGTGAGGTAAACAGAGGATGATGGAGCATTAGCCTTCCCAGAGCATGGTACTTTTAATGCGAGAAGTTTGGAGAGTTTAAGAGTTAAAGGAGATAAATGAATTTGTTGAAACCGAATTCTAGACCCTTGGTGTATGAGGCACTTGAAGAATGGGAACATGAGGCGTACAGAAGGGAGAGAGATTGGAATGGAATGAAATACAGGAATACAATGAGATGGTATTCAGAGGCTAAGTGGGATGCTCAGATGAAAAGATGTATGAAAGAAGTGAGCATAGATAGATTATACCCAGTAATGGTTGCTGAAAATCAGACTGGTGTAAAGTGTAAAGAGAAAAAGAATATTGTAGAGAGTTCAGAACTAGATATGGATCCAAATGAAATTAATGATGTATTATTAGAAGAGATGGTATTGAAAAGACCTCCACCGTATCAGGAGAGTACGGATGGGACAAGTGCACCATTACTTGAGATAGAAGTTCCACAGGTTTCACAAGCTTCACACGTTCCATTGGCTACACAGTCTTCACAAGTTACTTGAGTTGACAGGAAATAGAGATTGGGATGCTTAATAGAGCAAAAGAAGAGTTGACTCAGAAATTTAATCAGATGAGCCTAATTGCAAAAGCGTTGTCAGTTCCAGTGACAATTGGTCCTATAGTTACATTGTATAGTGAGGGTCAAAATATTTCTAGAGTACATGAATTGGAGGGTTCCAGTGAATGGTGTTAGGAGTGTTAATGGATAGGAGTCAAATGAGATGGGTACGTCATTGATTGATTTTCCAGTGAATGGAATTGCGACTGAAACACCAAAAATTGAGCGTACAGATAGATCCTAGGAAATTATTGATGAAAGTGCAAGAAACAACTTCGATATCAGGAGTTTCAGGTTCGGTGGTACCTTTGCCAGAGGAGTTGGATGAATGGATAAGAGGAATCTCACCTCATAAATCCAAATTGAGTATAGATTTAAGCAGATTGAGAGCAGATTTAAAAGAAATGATTTTCGGTGCAATTAGTCCCGAGAGATTGAGTAAGTATCAGGATGAAGAGTTGTTGTTTTTGTGTAAGAAAATTATATTGAGAGTGAAACATTTGTATGAGAAATAGGCAGAAGCTGCACAAGAATATGTAGGGGATATTAAAAGATCTAAAGCTTTGCAAAAGACATATAGATTGGAATTTAGTGACAAGGATCTGGAAAGTTTGAATGCATTTGGTAAATGATTGCAAATAAAGGAGTTGATAAATACTTTGAGAATATGGGGTGGTGCGGAACGACACAAAGGTAGATGGGAGAAAAAGAAAGAAGAAATACTTGCAAGTAAGGGTGTGACTGCATCTCCTTTACTTCCGTTAAGGGAGACAGAACCTGCTGAAATTATGTATCCAATGAGAGAAGTTCTGGGTGTTGGATATGTTCACGTTCCTTGGTCAAGACAGGATATATTGTCTTCTACGAATTAATTTCCCAAGTTGAGAGAAAAGCCTGTAGAGTGGTACAAACAGGTAGAGAGATTTGTATAGGTTTCAAAGGTCTTGTGGAAAGATTTGGATGTTTTGTTTGATATTGTAGTTCCAGCTGATTTATGGACTGAGTGTAAGATTACAGTTGATTTGCCAAAAGAAGAATATCCAAGAGATGTTAAAACTGGAGCCCCATCAGAAGAAGTGATGAAGAAATATAATCAAGTGATTACCTATTTGAAGAATAAGATTTCCCCAACAGAAAAAGATTGGGTTAAGATTTACAGGACGACACTGGAGTCGAAAGAATCAGTACATGCTAATTATGAAAGGATTTTACAAGTGTTTAAACAGTATATTGGTTTTGAAAGTATAACTAATAAGGACATGGGTCATTTTGTCTATAGGTTGTGTTTGGTTAAAACTGGAGATTAGCAATATGATTCAGCAGCATTTGATTTGTTGGCATAATAAGACAGTGGACGAAATTCTGACATATGCAAAGTACCATATTGATGATATTGAATCAAGGCATACAAAATTGAAAGAGAAAATTATGTGGGCACAGGTGAAAATGGCACAGAGGAAAAATAGGAATTTTGTTGATGGTTCCAAACAGGTTTTCAGATGAAAGGGCAGAATCAGAACTTTCAAAATAATCAGGTACCTATGAATATTGTACAGAATGGTGGTGTTCAAGTGCAATTACCGGGAAAAGGTAGAAGTAGGGTAATAAAGAAGAAATGAAAAAGAAATATCCATGAAATGAAATGAAATGAAATGAAAAATTGCATTTGTATAGCGCATAACTGCCCTAGGGCCTCGCAGCGCTTTCATGTAATGGATGCGTCAGGTTGAGACATTGGAAGAACGAGTTTAAGTCTTTGTTAGGAAATAATGGGATGGTTCAAAATTTCAATCCACAGATGCAGAAGGAAATGGTTGTGAATCAACAACAACTGCATCAGCAACAGGTAGTTACACCACAGGTACAACATTTACATGTGCCTCAAGCTCCTTCGCCAAATAATTTGAATGCTGAGGTACAAAGATGCAGTGCGGATGCTGGTTTTCATGTGGGTGAACAAGTTGGTAAGAATCAAAATGTGCAAATGGTTTCACAATATTGGTTGTAGTGTCCTGAGATTGATTCACATTGATCTCAATGACGTTGCCAGAGGGGGGAGGAAGAGTGTGTGCTTGGTGCATCTCTAGTGGTAGATCAGTCAGCTCCTTTTGTGGATGGGAAAGTGGAAGGAAATGATGTTACATTCCTTGTGTACACTGGTGCTACCCTTCTACTGTAAGAGCAGCAGAAATTCCAAACCTACCTCTCTCGGGAGAAACTATCCAAGTCGTATGAGTCTCAAATAAGCATATATACCAGGGACCAAACGTATGGAGGTTCATATTGGAAAGTTTAGAGATTTGCATTGGTTTGTGGTGTGCAACAAAAGTCCGGTGATCCTTTTAGGTAGGGACTTAGGGCCATATGTATCATCAAACTATTTTGCATTTCCTAAATAGCGAATTGTTAGGAATCGCTATTTAGGAAATGCAAAATGGTATGTATGAAAAAAATCGCTTTTTATTTGCGATTCCTTAAGCTTCCTTATTTGCGAATTCGCATTTTGCGAATTCGCAATTAAGGAATAATTTCCAATGCATTCCTATGGGCCAGGAGGCCCATAGGAATGAATGCAAAATAATTCTCAAATTGCGAATTCGCAATTTGCTAATCGCAATTTGAGAATTATTGCAAGGGTGCAGGGGTGTCTCAAAGACACCCTGCTGCACCCCTGAAAAGAACATGTGTGTGCATATGGCGCACATACATGCCCTATGGGCATGTGTGTTCATCACATGCCACCTTTAAAAATGCCAAATTGTGCATTTTTGGAAGAATTCGCAAGTTGCCATCAACTACAAGTTGGTGGTAATTTGCGAATTCTTAACCAAAATTCGCAAGCCAAAAATGCTACATACATAGCATTTAAGGAATCGCAAAATTGTGATTCCCTAAATGCTATGGAAAAATAAGGAATCGCACAAGTTTGCAATTCCTTATTTTGGGAATGTTTCATACATCCCAAAACATGCAAAAAGGCCGTTTGCGATTCGCAAAGGCCGAAATTCTGAGAATTTCGGCCTTTGCGAATCACAAAAGGCTTGATACATATGGCCCGTGTAAAGTGAATTGCACCATCTATTGTACAATGGATGGTACTTCCTTTCAAACGCCAGATGAAGATGTTGCTTTCAAGGGGATGTTAGCAAAGCAAGGGACAGAAGTGAATGATTTGTATCCTTTATTTACAGCGAATGACTTGCCTGTTGAACTGAGAGACACAGTGATAGTTGATGTGTGGGATTTCTCAGGGAAAGACATCGGATTGATGAAGGGTGTTGATCCTATTCAAATTATAGTTAAACAGGGTGCGGAATTTCCAAAGACATCACAATATAAATTGAGTCCTGAGACTATTGAGGGAGTCACTCCTGTATTTGAGCAAATTATTGATCAGGGTATTCTGAGAGAGATACTAGGTAGTCCTTGTATTTCACCTATTATGGGGATTAGGAAACCTTGTGGCAAATATAGTATTGTGCAAGATTTTATGAAAATGAATAACATTGTGGTCCCTTGTTGTCCAATAGTGCCCAATGCAGCAATAATTCTTTACCGAAATTCCCTGTGATGCAGAATGGTTCACGGTGATTGATTTGTGGCAAGCATTTTTCTCAATACCCCTGCATCCGGATAGCCAATATCTTTTTGCTTTCCGGTTCGGAGACCTTGTTTTGGCATGGTGCCGAGTTCCTCAAGGGTATACAGAGAGTCCTTTGATTTTTAATCAGATTCTGAAAAATTGTCTGGAGTCATAAGTTATGCCAGAAGAGTCAGTATTGGTAGAATATAACGAGGACCTATTGGTGGCATCGAAGACACGAGAAACATGTGTGACAGATACAATTGCTCTACTGAACCTTTTGGCAGTAGATGGGCATAAAGTTTCACCAGCAAAATTACAGTTTTGTCAAAAAGAAGTTCAATATTTGGGACACAAAATTGAAAAAGGAGTCAGGAAAGTATCAAAAGATCGGATTACAATGATCTTGCAAATGGATCCTCCCAGAACACAGAAAGAAATGTGAATGTTTATGGGCATGGCTGGATGCTGCAGACAATGGATTAGTGTTTTTTCACTAATTGCCAAGCCATTGCAGAGATTGACTCACAAAGATGTAGTCGATCCAATCCAATTGGATGAAGAAAGCATGAAGGCTTTTGTTAAGTTGCGAGATAGTCTTTGCGAACACCTGCATTGGGTATGCCAGATTATAGCAAAGAATTTGCATTGTTCTGTTGTGAGAGAGATGGGTGTGCACTTTCAGTCTTGACACAAACACATGGAATGGCACGTCGTTCAGTGGCATATTTTTCCGCTACTTTGGACTCAGTGGCTGCAGCGTTGCCAGGTTGTTTGAAAACAGTGACTGCTACTTGTGTGAATCTGGAACAGTGTGAACAAACTGAGATGGGAGATCAAGTTAGAATGTATGTACCAAATTCTGTTGAGATTTTGTTGACACAGTCGAGAACTCAGCACATGATGAATAGTCGTTTGACTAGGTATGAGAGAGTGATTTTGAGTGCTGAAAATGTGACAGTGACAAGATGTACGAAACTGAATCCAGCAACTTTGTTGCAGAGTTTGAGTTGTGAAGAAGTACAAGATCAGAACATGATTGTTTTGATGTGACAGAGTTGTGTACAAAACTAAGGCCTGACATAAAAGATGTACCATTGACAGAGTCAGATTGTGTGATGTTTTTAGATGGTCTTGTCTGAGAGATGAGAAAGGTGTTTTGTGTGCTTCATATGCTGTATGCACAGTGGCCATGATTCCTGAAGAATCTTGTCCAAAAGGGATAAAGTCAGCCCACATTTCTGAGTTGGTTGCTTTGACCAGGGCATGTATAATTGGCAAAAATATGAGAGTAACCATATTTACAGATAGTTAATATGGTTTTGGGGTGGTGCATGATTTTGGTCAATTGTGGATGCAACATGGATTTCTGACTTCTTCAGGCTCCCCAATTAGAAATAGCAAACATGTGAAAGATTTGCTGAATGCATTACAACTGCCCGAAGAGATTGCAGTGGTCAAATGTCTGGCACATCAATCAGGAAATGATTATGTGACCAGTGGGAACAGATACGCAGATCAAGTTGCCCGTTTCTGAGCACACAATTACATTTCAATTAATAAAGGAACAGAAAAAAACAATAAAATTGTCAATTGATGTTCTCTACCATTGAAACATAGGATGAAGTTAGACAGTTGCAGGAAGAAGCCAGTGAGGAAGAAAAAAACTTTGGATAGAATCATGATGTTCAAAGAGACCCAAAGATAAAATATGGGTGTATATGGATGAAAGGCCAGTAATGCCAGACTGTTTACTTTCACAGATGTCAAGAATGTACTATGAAATAACTAATGTGGGAAGAGATGTTATGAGTAGGCTCTTCAAACTGTTGTGGTACAACCCCAAGTTTAGGGTTATTGCAGAGAGTCTATGCCAGAGGTGTGTAGTGTGCCAGCATCAAAATCTAGGTAGAAAGACTGTAGTTAGTTGGAGGCGCATTGGAAAAGCAGCAGGACCTTTTACTAGGTTACAGGCAGATTTCATCGAACTTCCCCCTTGTAATAGTCTGAAATATCTGTTGGTTTTGGTTTGTCTGTTTTCTTATTGGGTAGAAGCATGTCCAATAAGAAGAAATTATAGTTTAATTGTTATTAAATTGCTTTTGAGAGAGATCATCCCTAGATTTGGATTCCCAGTCTCTTTAGAAACAGATAGAGGCACATATTTTAATACTGAAATAATTTTGATGATTTGTGTCGCATTACAAATTGAGCAATAGCTGCATTGTGCCTATTGACCAGAAGCCTCAGGTGTGGTCGAGCAACTTAATGGCACTATCAAATCCAGATTGTCAAAGGTGTGTGCATCCACAACACTGAAATGGCCACATGCTTTACCCCTGGTATTGATGAGTCTACGAAGTATTCCTGATAAAAAGACTGGATTATCACCACATGAGGTTATAATGGGGAGAGCAATGAGAAAGCCGATTGTACAAGCAAATCAACTGATGAATATCACTGATGATCTAGCTCTTGCTTATTGCAAAGGATTGGCTGATGTGGTGCGTTCTGTGTCTCATCAGGTTGGAGAAATTGCAACCACAACACAGCCAGGAGCTAGCACATGATTTAAGTCCAGGTGAGTGGAGCCTGGAGTAGAAAAGAAGCATGTGAGAAGTCATGTTTGTAACCTAGGTGGCATGGCCCTTACCAGGTGATACTGGTGACGACGACAGCAGTGAAGTGTGGTGGCTTGCCGAATTGGATAAACGCAAGTCATACAAGGAGTCTAAAGTCCACTTGAAAGATAAGAAGAAGAGCTGCACAGATCAGAGCAAAGAAAACACTGGTACAGAGCAGAGAGAAGGAAACGGCTTTGAACCACCTTAAAGAACTGTGTAGATTAAAGTGCAGAAATTTGAGAATTCATTAAAAATATTTGCAGAAAAACAGAGCAGAGATCTGAAGAAGACGATATAACAAAAAAAGGGGGAAAAAAGAAAAAGAGGGGTTAAAGAAGAAAGGTATAAAGTGTGAAGATACACTACTTTAGATAGAATCTTATGTTTTTTTAAAGTTTTTTTAGATTTTTAATATTTTTTAGAGTTGATACAAATTTTTCTCTAGAAAATGGCAAATACAGCAGAGACTAGACATCAAAATCGTAGTTTTAAACGTAGATGTATTAATGCTTGCCTATTTAGTATTTTACTAATAATGTTGGTGTGGTTAACAGTAAGGGCCCAATTCCGATGTGGTTAGGAAGGCCTCCTAACGGCTTTTGCTACTTCCAAATCAGATCGGTAGCGTGTCTTCCCGTCCGAGGGCCAAATTACAATGCAGTTAGGAACTTAGGCTACCATAAAAGTCAAACGGAGTCCAACCAAATCATATCAGGAAGCATCCGGATGCACCATACTCGGTCGGTAGGACTCTCCTGATCAGAGTCGGTTGGAAACCATTTCCAAACTGATTCGATCAGGAAGATTTCCTAACCGCATCAGAATCGGGCCCTAAGTCTTGTTGTGCCTGTCTTATTGGTAACTAATCACAAAAATAATACTAAGGGTGTGATGAGTGAAAAAGTAGATTCTAAAAGTCTTAAAGAAGACTCACATACCAATATAGAGAAGATGAAAGATGAGAGCATCTATCACCATGATACATCGATTAATGAATTTTCATTAAATGTCTTAACAAAGTTATTGTATGAATATTTCGACACAATAGATACGACAGATTTTTATGTGTTCATGCAATTACCATCGTCAGTCTCAGAGGGGGTGACCTATCACCACCTACCTTTAACATATGGTGTGTCTTGTAGTGTCTTAACCAGTTAATTTTATGAGAAGGGAAGTTTGCAATATTCCTACTCTAACATGGATTTGGTATTTTCAGAAATTCCCATTAGAAAGCAAATGAATAGAATATATAGTGCTGGAAATGCAGAATATATGGGAGAATTATTTCATACTCCACAGACAATAGATACAGTTTATGCACATAGACACAACCTCACTTGTAGTTTAAGGTTTAAAGAAATAGAATTCATTAACATGGTAGAAGATAGAGGGCACAATTTTCAGAGAAAAGCTGCTGAGCAAAAGTCTTGTGTACCTCCATGGGCTTTCAGGGAAGGAAATTATAAGAAAGGCGAGACTTACGCTGCCAAGACTGGTATCATAGAGGGAAGCTTTGTTTTCTTAGACAAAAGACTGAATATAGCAATTATTTAATTGGTTCTAGTGAGTTTGATCATACCTTTCTAATAAGGGGCGAATGGGGACTAAAAGGAGGAACTGATCCTGTTTTTCCAGGAATATATTATGTCTGTGGTAAGAATGACTACTATAGGTTGCCTGCACATTGGTATGGACGTTGTTATTTAGGCATGATATTTCCAAGAATGTATCATTTGGATAAGAATTGTAGAATCAATGAAGTAAAGAATGTACTAATACGTAATAAGAGAGGAGGGTGTTTTTCAGAAATAATGGGGGATATTTTTGGAGCATTGATACCTTCAGTTGGAGTTATTCTGAATTTGCATAAAATTAGAAAATTGTCCACAGTGGTTGATTGTTCATCAACAGACACCGCTGGTGGGTTTTTAATGATTGATACTGAGATGGTTGCCATTACAAAATCAACTTGCCCTTGATGTGTTATTGGCTAAAGAGAGTGGAGCCTGCAATATGTTGAAAATACAACAATGTTGCACTTATATCCCTGACAAGAGTAAGAGTCTTGAGGGGTATATTAAGAATATTACACCTCTTCATCTCGATTGGGCTGAGTTGAAGGTTTATGGTGCTTGGGAGAAACTTGGTAAGAGTTTTTCCTCTGTGGGTAATTGGTTTTCTACCTTTGGAATTAGTGTATTAGGGAACATACTAACACCTGTATCTGATCTATAAGTGTTGTAGATGCAGGAGAGATTTGTCTGAAAATAAAAGAATGGCAAGAAAGAGAAAGAGAGATGAGATAAAAGTAGAGGCTAAGCAAGGAAATTAATAGGATATTATGAAGGATTTAGATGGAATAATGGTGAAACGAAAGAGAACAACAGCTTTTCAAAAGTGATAATTTGCATTGGTGAGTATTTTGGTGATGGCTCAAAAAAGCCATCAAAGCAGGGTTTTTGTAAAATAAAACTTGCTCGGATGAAACCCTCAGTAACATTTACTAACAGTGTACAGTTTAAATCATGCGGTAAAGGGAACTAATGCAATGGAAAATGCTTCTGTGCAAGCGCGTACTAAAGTACTGAAGTAGAACGCAAATGCTTTTTGGACAAAACAAAAATAAAATACTAATGCTGCTTTTATGCATGTTATTAATCTTTACTAGGAAAATAATATTTAACAGGAAAATATTATTTAACAGGGGTTGCGCATGAATAGATGCAGTATTGTGTTGGTGCGTAGTGAAAAGGCATTACAAGTGAATAATAAGGCCTGTGGTTGTTTTCCATATAAGCATGGTTTTCTACTCCGCGTAAAGTTATGGGGTTAATGGTGCCTGCCAAGATAGTTGCATGAAAAGACGATTTGATTCATTAAGCAAAGGGAACGCTTCCTCTGGAAAGGCAAAAATGGCACAAAAGAAATACAAAAGATATACAAAGTTTGCTACATAATCAGAGCTCTCGGGGGTGCTGTTGAGGTCGGGGGAACTGGAATTGTTTCCCTTATCCTTTTCCTTATTTTCCCGGAGTGCAGCCTTTTTCGCCAGGGCCTGGTGTGCTTTAAATTTAAGGCGAGCTGCGGTGTCTGCTTTATTTGATTTGACAACAGTACTTGCATCCTTCTGGGGTTTGCTCATTGTTACACCTGTTTTTTTTTTCTTCTGCTTTCTTTTGCTTTGTTTGTCTTTATTCCTCCCAGGTCCTCCTCTCTTATCCTTCATGAAAGGATTTCCCTGAGTCCACACTGTCCGTTTATTGCATCCTCCTTATATTCACTTCTTCCCTAAAAGTCACTAATGCGGCTGAAAATTGTGAATATTTTAAATTCCTGCAAGTACTTCGTATTCATAAAGGGAGTCAGGCAGATGTTTTAATTATCCCAGACGATAAGACTTGACAGTATCCCCTGCAACAATCCCAGCGGTTATTTAGAGAAGGGCTCGTCCCCTCCTCACCTCCTCAAGCACTGAACGCATCAACCAACATCCTCAGGTGGCCGCTGGAAAACTCGCGGTCACAAGCGCCCGGCGTACAGACTCCCGGAAAGCTCACTTCATGTTCCGTACACCGCTTAGTCCTGACGCCTGGCGCCTGTTGCCTGGGACGCAAGAGCTCGCCTCGCCTCCCGTCAAGAATTCCGGCAAAGTCGCAGCAGAATCAATCGGGACACCGACCAGCAACACGCCAGGTATGATTCACCATGTTGGGGGTGGGGCAGTGATCACCTACGGCTATCTGAAGGAGTGGTTCTCCATAGCCGGGCCCCCTGCTCACTCGAATTTCCTTCACTGCTCATTGATGAAGTAACTTCTCAAAGGCATGTGGCTCGCCGAGTTGAGCTGAAATGATACACATCAACTTTGCAAACTAAAAACATATTTATCAAGGTGTACTCGTTGCAACCCAAAGATGGCCGCCGATGTCTGACGTGGTATTGAAACATCGGAGGTGATGACGTCTGACATGGCTTGGAAGCGTCAGATGTGTTGACGTCTGATGTTGCCTGGAAGAGTGAAGGCGGCCGACATAGAACATGGAGTCGGAGGTATTGACCCGACTTCTGGAACGATGATGAACGGTGGCAGTGATGACAGATGCCGACCGCACCTGTATTCGAATCCTTCATAAGTTGAACAAATGTGGCCGTGGTAACAGTGCTTTTCCCAACCACCAAACAGCTCCTCGATCTACAGACAAATCACTAGTTTCCTCACTTCGCTCCAATAGGATGCCACATTTAAATAAAAACCATGCATTCCTGATAACTTATCTGTACGGAACTCCGAATCGCTAAGCATCAAATAATAACTCATAAAATAATGGTTTTCAGAAGTGTGAACTGGCATAGATCCTTGTGCTGGGGCAACTCATCACCACAAAATTGTAGTAAAATCCAGAATCCAAGTTAGGTTTAATTAGTTTTTTTTGTCATGTAAACATCCCAGCGGGAGCAGCAGAATCAACCAGTAAGATCATCAGCTGATTGCAAGAAGCGCTGGCACTACATTCCACAACAATCATATCATTCCAATTCTATTATTCGTAGCTAAGGAATCCCTAATAAGACAAACTAATGGCACAAATGGATAAGAAATATACAATACACAATACAGCAAAAATACTTTCAACAAGTGAGCAAACTAATCTTTATGTGCTGCCTTGCACTGTGTCATGTATGTCTTCTTTACATATTATCTGCCATCATTTGAATGTTTACTGGACCTCCCATTTTTGCTCCTATTAGCATTCTATACATGAGTGATATTAAGTTTGCTGTGATACAAATTTTACGTTGACTCACAATAAAACAACAAAGTGCATAATGGGCATCAATATTATAGATCTCCAGATGAGAGAGAACATTGCTTTATGTAATCCGGATTTGTCCATGAACTAAATCTGTTTACAGCCTTGAGACAGCCGTGGGCTTGCACACAGCTGACACACGGCTGACACATGACTTTAGAAGTGCATGGTCATGACAAGCTAATTCTGACTTAACCCCTTCGCTGCTAGGCCTTTTCCCCTCCTGTGCTAAACCTTTTTTTGGCTATTTGGGGTAGTGCATGCTTAGGCCCCTGTAACTTTTTGACCACATGAGGTATCCACGCCAATTTTGCGTCCTTTTCTTCAAACATCATGGGGATTTTAAAGGTACCCAGGGTTTGTGGATTCCCTTGGAGGGTCCAGAAATTAAGCAAAATACAGTAGGAATTTAGTTTTTTCAGAAAAATGGGAAAAACGGCCTGCAGATGAAAGCCTCTGGGTTTTTCCCTGCAAATGTTATCAAAAAAAGGTTTGTGGGGCTGAAATAACCATTTTCCCAGCTTTTAGGGAATGACAGTCTTTGTAAGAGAACCAACATTTTTCACACAGTTTTGGCATTTTTCTGGGACATAGCCTATTTTTGCTACTTTTAGTGCTTTTAACCTCCTTCCAGTTATTGGTAAAAATGAGTATGAAAGAAATAATGGATCCTGGAGAGCTATAAATTTTAGTAAAGTAGACAAAATTTTGAATTCAGAAAGGGGTCATTTGTCTAAATCCATGAGGGTTTCTTTATAGAAACTAACAGTTAAATATTGGACAAATTGAAAATTAGTTGAAAAAAACAGCCTTTTGTCTCAATGTTTTCACCTCTAACTTAATTATGACATCTCTAAGAAAGCAATATACCGTTACATCCGTTGGACTTTCCTGGTTGTGGGGATATATAGGATTTGTAGGTTCAAAAAGAACCCGACGAACCCAGAGCCAAAAACTGAGGAGCAACTTGCAATGGTATTTAATTATGTACCGGGTATATAGCAATTATTCAGGGAAAATGTATACATGGAAAAATCGGTATGAAAGACAACTATGTATTTCTGAATTGGGTACAAATTATAGAGTTTAGAAACAGTATATATTTGCACATTTTAAAAATGGGGAATACTCATACTAGCATGAGAATTATTGGTCATTTTTCAAAATGACTACTTTTTTACATAATGTCTTTCATTTGGAAGGCAGAAATGCATGAAAACTCAATAGGTAATAATAGTTGCTTTACAAATCTGATTTACCCAAAGTCTCCCGATAAAAATGGTACCTCACTTGTGTGGGTGGGCCTTGTGCCTGCGACAGGAAATGGCGCAAAACACAACGTGGTCACACCTCAATTTTCACAGTCAAAAATGACCCTTTTTTGGCAGAGTGCCTAACTGTAGTTTTTGTACCCTAGCTCGGCCGGCACATAGGGAAACCTAGCAAACCTACACATTTTTTAAAAGTAGACACCCTGGGAAATCCAGGATGGGGTGACTTGACTGCTTCCCACCAGGTTCTGTTACCCAGAATCCCTTGTAAACCTAACAAAATTGACAAAAAAACGAATTTTCTTCACTTTTCAGTGGTGGAAAGTTCTGGAATCTGCGTGGATCAACAAATTTCCACCAACCCAGCTTTCCCCAAAGTCTTCTGAGGAAAATGGTACCTCACTTGCGTGGGTCGGCCTTGTGCCTGTGACAGGAAATGGCGCAAAATGCACCGTGGTCGCACCTCAATTTTGCAGTGAAAAATGACCTTTTTTTGGCAGAGTACCTACCCGTAGTCTTTGAACCCTAGCTCTGCCGGCACCTAGGGAAACCTAGCAAACCTATATGTTTTTGAAAACTAGGCACCCAGGGGAATTCAGGATGGGGTGACTCAAAAGCTTGTGGTTTTGACATAGGCGACTTCAAAATTGTCTATGTCAAAACCACCAGCTTTTGCAAGGGGGGCCACCTGGGTTTTTGGCCCGTGCTAGACGGCCATCTAGGGAAACCTAACAAACCCACACATTTCTGCAAAGTAGACTCCCGGGGGTTTCCAAGGAGGTATGGCTTGCATGGATCCTCCAACGTTCCTTTACCCAGAATCCCTTGCAACCCTCAATATTAGCTGAAAAAATCAGTTTTTAACACATTTTTGTGTGGGAAAGCGTGGCATCACTGGGCTCACACAAATTTCCTCTCACCCAGTGATTCCCCACGTCTCCCGATAAAAATGGTACCTCACTTGCGTGGGTAGGCATAGTGGCTGCAACAGGAAAAGGCCCAAATCATACGGTGGAGACTTTAAAATTACCTATAGCAAAACTACCTGTTTTTGGGGGGGTTGCCTGAGTTATGTGCCCCGGGCTCGGTGGCCATCTTGGGAAACTACCAAACCCAAACATTTCTGAAAACTAGGCACCCGGGGGAGTCTAGCAAGGTATGGCATGCATGGGTACCCCAACGTTTTCCTACCCAGAATTCCTGGAAAACTTCAAATTTAGGTATAAAAACACATCTTCCACCTATTTATGTGTGGAATCACCTTGCCGGCACAAATTTCCAACCCCACAGCGTTCTCCTTAGTGTCCCGAGTAAAATGGTACCTCACTTTTGTGGGTGTCCAAAGCAGAACTGTTTGATTCAAAGCAAGTAACCAAAATTAATAGATATGCCAAAATTCATGTACTACCAACAAGTTTCTTTCTCATTAGAAAAGAGAATTTATTTTTAGATCCAATTTGAAATATATCATTAACACATGAGTCATTTCATTATTGACAAACAAGCAAAGAGAGAATTTTACAAAAAAAGGAAATATTTTTTTGACACTCAGTTTGAAATATCCTTGATGGATAGAGGGTCGTTGTTATATATTAACAACGGTTTTGTGTTCTCCTCTCACAGGTTCATAAACGACAACAGCCGACACGTGTTTCGTCACGTCATGTGACTTTCTCAAGGCTGTAACGATAATCATAATTCCTCATTGTTCATACATATTTTGGACATCAGCAAACAAATTTGAGATCTACACATTCAAAGAGAAAACTTTCAAACATTGTAATGTCTGTTTAAAAGGAAGCCTGTTTGTACCAAGAACCTTATAAAAACAAGCCAATCAGTGTATTTAAATAAAGAAAAAAGAAGAAAAGGAAGGTGTGATTTAAAGAGTATTATGATAATCAGAACTCCAATATAGTATGTGGCGTCTTACCGTGCAAGAAGCACCGGTCGCGTGTCCTCAGTCCTCAGCTTTTAGTCCTCAAAATAGATGGACTTGGGCTTTCGATTTAAGAGTACGGAAAAACCGGAAATTAACTGAGAGTAACCCGGAAGAACCAAAAATATTGGAGTTCTGATTATCATAATACTCTTGGTCTCAACCACGGAGTAATGTAACTCGGCCTATCGCTGAAAATATAACCGGCTTAGTCGCCTATTTTTTGTGCGGCCGTTAGAAACGAAATAGGAAACTTTTGGTTAAAAGCCGTCGGGGGGTGTTTCTAAAGACTAACAGTGGTGGCTAGAGAGAAACGAGATATATAGGGCTGATTTAAATGTTTACTTATTCCCAATACAGGGCTCCTAAAGCTAGAATAATTTGAAGCCAAACCTGCATGTATTATTAGGGATCAATGGTAACTATCGATAAACATAAAAAACAAGGGCGTGTTACTTTCCTAAAAGGCAACCTGCCATATTCATTTAGAATTAGTAAGGACTAACATTCTGTTATCAATATAAACACTGTCTAGATATCTGCAAATAACTGAATATTGAAAATGCGCTATTTCTTTTTTCCCCTCATACAGTGACTGTGATGGGTTTTTTAAAATTGAGTGAGTATATTGGACTTGTTTATAAGCATGTATATAACTGACAACAAACCATTAATACTATGATATAGAACGTCCATAAGGGTGCCATAGATATACCTATAGGGAAATTACCAATCTTGATGTAAAAATAAATATGCTCTAGGGAACAACATAACTTATTAAGTTATGAACAAGTTACCCTGTTTTTTTCTTTTTGACTTGTTGTCGTCTCGTCTCTTTAAGAAATAAAGCATGCAAAAAACAATAGTTCTTTTAATAAACTGGTCTTAGATCAAGAAATAGAAATAGAATATTGGGATGGAATCTAGCCCCTAAGAAATGCTCTTATCTATTATGGGGCCTCTTTACTAACGTTTACAGCACCGAGGTCCCCAAAAGATTTATAAATGATTTTGTAATAGGATTTTAATATGAGGGTGACACTTTCCTTTTTATACCTCTATATGGTTATTTAGATGTACTTCTTCTTTCTTTTCTTAATGACTCCAGTGAATTTAGAGTTTCCTTGAAATCGACTGTTAACGAAGAAGACGGTATACACTACCTGTCTGTGACCTAGAGAGACGGATTTTCTTTAAATCACTAATCTTAATGTCCAAAGTGACAATGTAAGTGTAACTAGCGCCCTTTCTGAATATATCAGAGACCATCTCTATATATATAGATGGATGAATCTCATTAAATTCTGTTCTCCTATACCATATCTTTGTAGTTTGAAGATCGAGATACCCTGTTACTACTACATGGAGAACAATAGAAATAAAGACAACTAAGTTCAGTGACATTTGGGGAAACCTAAGTGGTTAGTTTTCCCGTCTTATGTAGCGTAAGGCTAGCGGGCAGCACTTGACTTGTCCCAAGTATGATGGGACCAGCACTACTTTCTCCTTTCTTCAACTTTTCACGTGAAGGGTATAGAATGTGGCAAATCTTGCTCTCACAACTATGTTTTTTACCTTTAAATCACACCTTCCTTTTCTTCTTTTTTCTTTCTTTAAATACACTGATTGGCTTGTTTTTATAAGGTTCTTGGTACAAACAGGCTTCCTTATAAACAGACATTACAATGTTTGAAAGTTTTCTCTTTGAATGTGTAGATCTCAAATTTGTTTGCTGATGTACAAAAAATGTATGAACAATGAGGAATTATGATTATCGTTACAGCCTTGAGAAAGTCACATGACGTGACGAAACACGTGTCAGCTGTTGTCGTTTATGAACCTGCGAGAGGAGAACACAAAACCGTTGTTAATATATAATAACGACCCTCTATCCATCAAGGATATTTCAAACTGAGTGTCAAAAAAATATTTCCTTTTTTTGTAAAATTCTCTTTTTGCTTGTTTGTCAATAATGAAATGACTCATGTGTTAATGATATATTTCAAATTGGATCTAAAAATAAATTCTCTTTTCTAATGAGAACGAAACCTGTTGGTAGTACATGAATTTTGGCATATCTATTAATTTTGGTTACTTGCTTTGAATCAAACATTTAACTAACCTAGTTTAATCACAGTGGAGTGCTGGGATATTCTGTTTATGAAAAGTTTTATCACACTAGAAGTGTCTCTGACATTTCTTGTGTAATTGTGCACCTAGGTAGTAGGGTGCGTATATATCCCGAGAAGCACCAACCCAAATTGTAAACCTTTACGTACTACTATTAATCCCCAAATATATGTTCCTATCTGAATACAAGTGCGCCTTCATTACATTACTACCTATTCCAAAGCAGAACTGGCTAAAAGTGTATTTTTTTTAAATGTAGCGTTTAGAATTCTCGGAGCTTTGTTGTAAATACCACTGTTTTGGGGTCTTCCTAGTCACAGGCCTTTGGCCCACCCACACAAGTGACGTATCATTTTACTCGGGAGAACAAGGGGAATGCTGGGTGGTAGGACATTTATGCCGGCATGGAGAGGGAGATGCCATGCAAAAATGTATGGAAAAGTGTTTTTATAACCTAAATTTGAGGTTTGCAGGGAATTCTGGGTAGGAAAACGTTGGGGGACCCACAGATGCCATACCTCGCTGGACTACCCCGGGTGTCTGTTTTTCAGAAATGTTTGGGTTTGGTAGTTTCCCAAGATGGCCACCGAACCCGGGGACAAAAACCCAGGTGACCCCCCCTTTCAAAGCAAGGTTGTTTTGTGATAGGTCATTTTGATGTTGCCTCAATAGGTTTTGGGCCCTTGCATGTCGCGGGTACTTGACCCACCCATGCTAGTGAGGTATCATTTTTATGGGGAAATCTGGGGGAACGCTGTTTGGGTTGAAATTTGAGGATCCACGCAGATTCCACAACTTTACCACACAGAAATCTGAGAAAAAGGTGATTTTTTTTGATGTTTGCAGTGGATTCTGGGTAGGAGAATGATGAGGGACCCATGCAAGCCATACCTCGCTGGACTCCCCCGGGTGTCTTGTTTCCAGAAATGTGTGGGTTAGGTAGGTTTCCCTAGATGGCGGCCGAGCCCCGGGCAAAAAACTCATGGGAACCCCCTTGCAAAACCAGGTTGGTTTGTGATAGTTAATTTTAATGTCGCCTCATTAGGTTTTGGGCCCTTGCCTGTTGCGGGTCCTTGAGCCACCCACGCAAGTGAGGTACCATTTTTATCGGGAGACCTGGGGGATCGCTGGGTGGGAGGACATTTGTGTGAGTCCAGTGATGCCACGCTTTCCCACACAAAAATGTGTGAAAAAACTGATTTTTCAGCTAAAATTGAGGTTTGCAAGGGATTCTGGGTAAAGGAACGTTAGAGGATCCACGCAAGCCATACCTCTTTGGAAGCCCCCAGGTGTCTACTTTGCAGAAATGTGTGGGTTTGGTAGGTTTCCCTAGATGGCCGTCTAGCATGGGGCCAAAAACCCAGGTGACCCCCCTTGCAAAAACTGGTGGTTTTGACATAGGCGCCTTCAAAAGGGCCGAAAACCTAATGAGGCGAAATCAAAATTACCGATCACAAACCAACCTGGTTTTGCAAGGGGGTTCCCATGAGTTTTTGGCCGCGGCACGGTGGCCATCTAGGGAACCCTACCTAACCCACACATTTCTGGAAAGTAGACACCCGGGTGAGTCCAGCGAGGTATGGCTTGCGCTGGATCCCTCATCATTCTCCTACCCAGAATCCACTGCAAACCTCAAATTTTGCAAACAAATTCACTTTTTTTCTCACATTTCTGTGTGGTAATGTTGTGGAATCTGCCTGGATCCTCAAATTTCCTCCCACCCAGCGTTCTCCCAGGACTCCTGATGACAATGGTACCTCACTTGCGTGGGTAGGCATAGTGGCTGCAACAGGAAAAGGCCCAAATTGTAGCAAAACTACCTGTTTTTGGGGGGGGGCTGAATTATTTGCCCCGGGCTCGGTGGCCATCTTGGGAAACTACCAAACCCAAACATTTCTGAAAACTAGACACCCGGGGAGTCCAGCGGGGTGTGGCATGCATGGGTACCCGAACGTTTTCCTAAACCGAATTCCCTGCAAACCTCCAATTTAGGTAAAAAAACACATTTTCCACATATTTATGTGTGGAATCACCTTGCCGGCACACATTTCCAACCCCACAGCATTCCCCTTAGTGTCCCGAGTAAAATGATACCTCACTTTTGTGGGTGTCCAAAGCAGAACTGGATAAAAATGTATTTTTTTTAAAATGTAGCGTTTAGAATTCTCGGAGCTTTGTTGTAAATACCACTGTTTTGGGATCTTCCTAGTCACAGGCCTTTGGCCCACCCACACAAGTGATGTATCATTTTACTCGGGACAACAAGGGGAACGCTGGGTGGTAGGACATTTATGCCGGCACGGAGATCCCATGCAAAAATGTATGGAAAAGTGTTTTTTTAATCTAAATTTGAGGTTTGCAGGGAATTCTGGGTAGGAAAACGTTGGGGGACCCACGCATGCTACACCCCGCTGGACTCCCCTGGGTGTCTAGTTTTCAGAAATGTTTGGGTTTGGTAGTTTCCCAGGATGGCCACCGAGCCCGGGGCAAATAATTCAGTCGCGGGTACTTGACCCACCCATGTGAGTGAGGTATCATTTTTATCGGGAGACCTGGGGGAACGCTGTTTGGGATGACATTTGTGGATCCATGTAGATTCCAGAACTTTCCCACACAGAAACTTGAGAAAAAATGATTTTGTTCAGCTAAATTTGAGGTTTGCAGGGGATTCTGGGTAGGAAAACGTTTGGGGACCCAGGCATGCCATACCTCGCTGAACTCCCCCGGGTGTCTAGTTTTCAGAAATGTTTGGGTTTGGTAGTTTCCCAAGATGGCCACCAAAAGGGAAACTGAAATGAGCCTCTTGGCTCATTTCAGTTTCTGTTTCACTGAAATGACGTCAGCGCGACGTGCGCGCTGATCGTCATTTCAGGGAAAGCAGGGGGGGCCTCGGGAGCTGGGGAAGCTCTTCCCCAGCTCCCGAGGCTCTGGGGGAGAAGAGGGACTCCCTCTGGTGCCCGCACCAGAGGGATTTCCATGGGTGGGTGCGATGACGAGCTGAGCTCGTCATCAGCACACGAGCAGTGTGTGCCATGACGAGCTCAGCTCGTCATCAGCATGGAAGGGGTTAAAAAACAGCTGTGGCTGTTAGGCATTTACTCTCAACTGCTCATACATTATCTACACAAATCACTAGACCCATCATAATCATCACTAACATTGTTACACCCAAATATTTGCTTCTGGCATGGATGTGTTGAGATATCCATTTTCACCTATGCTTCATAAGTCCATGGTCGTATGACCCATCTTCTGGAGACAAGTCTGTCGTCCCTCGCTACACAATTCTTCACTGCTTCCTTTTCCACATTTTCTGCATCTCCACTTTCTTTTGTATTCATTTTCTGAGTAAAATGTAACATTTTATTCATCTGCACCAAATAGTTTTGGTGGGGAAGCATGAGTCCATCATGCTATTGTTTCTTGACAAACTCATACTTTGTGTGATTGCTGGTCTTGTCTGCTTGAGAAGAGCACAATATTGCCTTTTCCTCAAGTATACTATTTGCAATATTCTGTGGTTCAGCATCACTGACCATAGTTACCTTTCCTGGCCAATCTGAATGCTTAATTTGCACAGGTTCTTTTTTTCTGTGTCTGCACATTGTTACTACAACTTCATTGTGAGTTGTGATGAAATAGCTGCACTTTATGGATTCTAAACAGGAAGGGCATGTTTGACTTTCACACTCTTTTATTAGAGGATGGTGAATATATGTGGCAGTGGAGTCAGGAGAGTTTGGGTAATGTAATCCGTTACGAAGATGAACAAAGCTTCCGATTTATGCCCAAGGTTCGATTGGCCCTATCCTTGCAGCCAGACCTTGCACGAGACATCAGGCTTCAGAGATCTGTGCTTCCTTGCAACCTCCTTAGTGCCAGTGGAGACCACAGTACCCACCGGTTGTCCATGTCACCTCAATCCGTGACCCCCAAAGTCCCACTGTGGGGCTTCCGGCAGTGGTCAAAAGGAGATGGAGCACACCAATACCCATTAAACATCTAAATGGATGTTGCTACTGGCCCCAGTGGCAGTGAGAAAGTTCCAGGTGCAATTCAGAGACCCCTTTTATCAGCTTTATTTAAAACTTGATCAGTTTCACAAAGCTGATGTATTTTTTCTAAATGTATGAAATCATGAGCTGCCAGGCTTCTCAAACTGGTACTGACCTCACTATTTCATTCGGGAGTGGTGGTCAATTTGGTTCAAAGCAGGGCTGAACCAAAACCATCCCTCTGTTCTTTCAACACCCTCCTATCTTATCTCTCTGTCCCTTTCCCACTCATCTCTCTCTCTTTCTCTGATCCTCTCTCTCACCCCCGCTCCCCAGTGGCGTAACATAAAATGGACCTTCCCCTTCCCCAACCCCACTGCTGCCTGTGAATAGGGGCCCTGAAATCCTTCATATCTCACAGATATTCAACCTTGGGCAGATTGGGGGCCCTATGAAGGGTTGGGGGCGTCCCTTGCACTGCAAGGGTTGCAGGGGCCAGTGTTACGCTCCTGCCACTCTTGCTCTCTCTTTCTCTCTCTCTCTCTCTCTCAACAAGCCTCTGCTGTGTCTGCTATACTTACCTTTAGTGGGGTGGAGAAAGAGGCAGAGGTGCCAGCAGTGGCACTGAATAAACATTTTCTCCCATTACCATGTTATACACTTTAGGCCTTCATCGCATGTTTGCCATTAGCACGCTACATTCAATAACATAGAAGTACCATATAAACATCTTCTCACTGAACACAGATTGGGATCAGCATTCTAACCTGTTGCTTGCATATAGCATAAGCCACTCTAGGAGCAATTCAAAGTGCCACAGCCGAGTCTTATCCGAGTCCACCAGTTTCAGCCCATAATTTTACTGGAAGCAGGAGAAAATGTGCGTATTTGATTACGCCAGATCCTTATCTAACTTTTATCAGATCTTCCCATTTATAAGGATCTTCGATCGACTGTACCTTTTTATCTGCTGAGAAAAATCACTGACTCTAACTTACAATTTAAGGGTTTTATTACAAAGCCAAAAATAACTGAACATACACGCACCTCATAACGAGGTTGAAAAAGTACATAGGCACCAAGACAAAATTCATTCTATGGATTAACCTGATTCGATGTAATGTAGAAAGGATAAGCAATTCCAGAAAGATTAAACAAGCGATAATTGATCCAACATCCAAATTAGTCTTCATCAGATTACAGAAAAGAAAACATTAATTGGTTAAATCTGTCCCTACTCTAACACTAAGGTGAAATCCCTACATAACATCCTTTAGGAAAAGTCGAGAAAAGGTGTCAGCTTGTGAAGTCTTCCTAAGAAGTACATTCACTTTGGAATGAGCAGTCTTCATCCTAGAGTTGATCCCTTCTCTTACCTTCCTAATGACTCTCTGCTCTCCTCAGCCCTTCCTGCCTCGTCTGCTTCTCTTTCCTCATCTGCCTCTCCTTCCCCGGGGCACTGTCCCTAATACAAAATGGTCAATTCAAAAACACGCCCCAAAACACCTCCTCTGGATAGACATCTTCGGCAGGTAATTTTCCACAACTTGTGCTTCGTCCAAGAACGGTTGAGTTGTCCCTGAGTCCCAGGCTTCTCAAGCGAATCTCTAATTATCACATTCCACAGCTACTTTGTAATAGGTCTACTCCATACCTAACTCTAAAACAAAGAGCCTCAGTCTAGCTAACGAGAAAAATGTCCTTGCACCTGCAACGGAAAGCATGTGAACAAATCAACCTTCCACGCACAAATCTGCTGACTACATTTTATTGAGAGCGTTTGTATTGCATTTGCCATTTTACACATGCTAAATTACATGTTGACCTCGATTCCATGCAATGCTCTGATCTTCCATTTTGTTGCATCGCACGTCCATTTTGTGCTGCCTTGCCCTGTAGTTACACTTTAGCAGTAATATAAACATGTTTTTCACGTAAACCAGTACAAGTGGGTGCGAGGCATCTCGTGAGGATGCCTCGTGAGGTTATGTTGTACCTTCAGTGTGTTTTCGTACATTCCATACTTATCTCTAGGACAGAGGGAGGATGGCCGTGCAAATCTCCAAGGCCGGAGATAGGGAAAGGAATGTCTCTTGCCTCAGCACAGCCCAAACTGAATCTGGCCAGGTCTCTCTGGGTGGGGTTGATGCAGAGATGGGGCCAGCACCTGTGAATAGATGGGCGAGAGCGCCTGCTAGAGGCTCCTCTAACAGGTTGATTTAAACTATAAAAAGCGGTGTCTGTGGGGTGGAGCTCAGGAACTCAGTCTTGGAGTGGACGCACTCACGGGACAACTTTGGTGCCCGAAGAGATTACTCCCTGAGCCCTGGTCTACGGGTTCCCGACTTGGTGTTCAGTGCTTGGCCAGGGATGTTGAAGTCTCCGGTGCTGCAGATGAATCTGGTGAGGTGCTTTGTACATTAACTGTTTATATACCTGTATTCACAGTTTCATATTTATGTATATAGTGTGGTGTATTCATTGTCTATTGCCTTTCACTCAGTGCCTAAGAATTTATTAGCTTCAGTGACTTATTGCCTTTGCCTACGATATTAATAAAACTCATTTTACCTCCAAAGGAGTGTTGGAGTTTCTATGTGAGTAAGTGGTGTGCATAAGTTCAGATTACGCAAGTGGGCAAAGCAATACATTTTGGCGTAGTCTGTGTCAGGATTCGTAAATTACGCAGGGAGGAACATGTTTAAAAAGACGAAAGGTGGTTTTTGTTCTTTGGCACCGAGTGAAATTCCTTTAGCCCCCATGCAAATTCCTGGGTGGGAGGCGACGCCGTACTCCGCGCTGGCGCGTGAGTATTCTAAAAGCTCAGGATTAAGTGAGAGCTGGTTTGACTGTCTGGGCGAAGCAACGCCAAAAGATGTTTTAAATTGTTTACAGAAGGTTCCTGTGGAGAAAAGTAAAGAATTATGTACAGTGGGTCGCAGAGGTTGGGTTTTATTGCATGCCTACCATCAAGTTTTTGATAAATGTTTATCTCTGCAGCAGGAACAGTTGAGTTTAGAAAAACAACTTGTTGCAGCTAAGAATATTTCTACAATGCTTTCCTGTCAGAATAGGTTATTACAAGATAAGTTAGAAACATATCAGACAATAGCAGAATGGGCTGCAGTCCGTGTTGCTGAATACAAATACAAGAAAAGGAGAGGGAGAGTGAGTAAATGGAAAGTCCATTTAGCGATTGCCAAAGCAGGCTTAGATTTTGACCCATCAAATTGGGACTCCATCATCTGGGAATCGTCAGAATTCTTCTCAGAAGGAGAGCAGCCCTTGCAGGGGGAGGGAAAGGACGAGGAAGGACAAAATGCTAAGAGAGTGGAAGCACAGCCCATTCTAAGACGGAAAGTTCAAATCGCTCCAGGGAACCCGGATGGAGTAATGTTAAATAGTTTGGAGGATTTTACACAGCAAGAAGTCAGTGATCTTTTAGCGAGGTTTAGACAGAAGCCTGGTGAGACGCTATTAGCTTGGAAGGTGCGCCTCTATGATCACGGTGCTTCTGGGGTCATGTTAGATGAGGGGGACGCTGCCAAATGTTGTACTCTCAGTACTTATCCCAGTGTGCAGGGATACTTTCGGACTTTCCACGGTGATGACCAAACTACCCTGTAGCAACTAGCTGCACGGGGGTATAGTCACAGGTACCCAACAGATTCAGATTGGCCTGGGAATGAAAAGCCATGGTTTACCCTAAGAGATGCTTCTCAGAGAATTAAGGAGTAAGGGATGAAGCTAGCTGTTCTTGTAGGTGAGGCGCATAATTTGATGGGCCAGTTAATGACTGTGTCAATGCGGAACAAAATCATTCTTTTGGCACCCCCTGCATACAAAGCGGTGATAATGACTTTGTTAATTATTCAAACTGGTAATACCATAGGAAAAGTAGTTCTCGTTACATTTTATTAGTACCTTGATGATTACTCTGTCATTATTTCTTTATGCATATATAATTTACGTTATCTTGATTATTGATTGCCTTGTTTTATTGTACCTCATGCAAGAAAATAATGAACTTTAGATAAACATTTTAAAACTTCCAGTTGTCCGTGGTCATTTAAACAGTATTTGAATGTTATTGGTTGGGTTTGTATTTTGCTGCCTTTCTTTTACAGCTAGCTCCCTGATTCATTGTGGTCATTAGGCACCCGCATCGGTGGATGGTAAGTCGGGTGCACCGAAAATTGGTAGCAGGGAACACACACACATCAACTTGATAGAGCTCGTGAAGTCACCTGATCGATGTATATGGTGATTTGAAAAGTATATGGGCCCTGAAGCCGGAAACGGCGAAAACTATTGGTCGGGTGGCCTCGCGCGCTCTATCAGTTTTCTGGTAGCTAGAGGATGGTTAGGGACTAGTTGAGAGTAAGGCAGGGATTAGTTGGACTAGTTAAGTCGGAAGCTGCTATTATATTAATGCTGCTATAAGAGCGGCTGTTCTGAGGGAACTGATCACTCTCTTGTGAATACGCTGCTGAAATTCATGAATTACTGTATTGCCATTATTCTTGTTCTTATATTGTTATATGTACTAATCCATGCAATTGTCAATCGTTTAGTTGTATGTTGTCCGAACTCCCCGGGGAATTGAGAGGGCAAGTGGTGAATAGAATCCATTGTCCTGAGGTCACAGGTTCGAGGAAAGTTAGGTGCAGGTTAGGATAACCGGGAAGCACTAACTAGGGTTTTCTGAATACATGTGTGAATAAATGACAGTAACGGGGTTCATTGGCAAAATTCCCATAGTGGCGTAACCTAGTAAGGGTCACATCGGAAGAGTAGCAGGTTCCTCGGAGCTAGCGTGAAAGCAGAGGGGTCCGCTGAGAAACCTTAAGCTCGGAATATATCCCGGAAAGAAGTGGATGAGTTTAGGGGAATAACAGGTTCACCGATGCTAGAGTGAAGGGTAGGCGGAAGAGATCTGCCCGCAGCGAGTGAAAAGTAAATGGAAGTAGTTTACTTGCAGTAAAACAATTCTTTCTCTGTCTAGACACTTGAGCACTGTGGCGAATGTATATTTGTTGTAAAATAACCAAGCACTGAGCACTTTAAAAGAAAGAAAGTTTCCGTTACCTTGTGAAGGGAGGGAGTCAGTCGCGGAGCGCCTCTGACGTCACTCTGTGCCGCGCTGGGATTGGTAGAAGCAGCGGGCGGGTAGCGGAGCTGGAATTGTAAAGGAGGGGTGAGCGCCGGAGCGTGGGAACTGTCTCACGAAGGCGCCGCGCACCCATTGGCGGAGCTTATTTAGTGTCGCGCACCCATTGGTTGCACGAATTTCTGAAGCGCGTTCTGATTGGAGGTAGTTTGTAAACAAAGTTTAGCGCAGAAGTCGTATGTGGCACTCGCAGACTACAGGAACTCGACCTGATCCAAGGCACCTAGGGTTTGAAAGGGATCAGTGGAAGACTAATAGATACGATATTATGTACGGAACCAAGAGAAAAATGTCCCTTGTAAGTAAGGTGAAAAATTATTTCAAAACGGACAAACCGATAAAATCTAGAGAAGGTGTTCTTGTTCCAGCACCCAATACTCCCGCCTCATTCATGATGTTTGACCGAGGGTACAATACCTGTGTGTGGTTGGAGAATTGGGTGAAGTACACAAAAGATGACGGAGTATTGGCTTTTCCGTTAGATGGTACTTTCAATGGTAGGATCTTATTTAATTTAAGAACCCGAATGAATGAACTGCATCCCAGACCGAGACTAACGCAGTATGAGGCATTAGAGGAATGGGAGATTGAGGCTTTTGAAAGAGAAAGACCCCGAATGGACAAGGGTTTGACCAAGTGGTACCCCAGGCAGAAACAGGAGTCCAGGGATAAAAGGATGAAACAGTGGAGACAGAGCATGATTGTTGAGGGTCTGTTTCCCATGATGCCGGCATGTCATAACATTGGAGCGGGTGAGAAAAGTACTGAAAAATGTAAGCATTGGGGGGCCCTGGGGGATTCAGATGATGAACTAATAGATGACATCTGTACCAGAAGTCCGCCACCTTACAATGAGGGAACCCGACCTTCCAGTGTAGGAGATGTTCCCCGACGCCACTTCCTAAAGGAAGAAGACAGGTCCCTGGGACTGGGAGGGGGTGGTCAATTATTGCACTATCCTGAAAAACCCGAACCGACGGAAACAAGGGATATATATCCCAAAGTGCCCGCAAGCCAGGAAGAAAAATATTCACGTACGAAAATCTTTTTTCCCAGACCCTTGTATGAAAGCGAAGAGAAACCATCGAATTCAGGACTGCCTTTTGTTCAACCTCCATATGGGGAAGAGCGCAGGTCCTTTAATACTGGAACTTTATTCCCGAAACCAAATTATGGGGGAGGACCAAGTGAAACGCATCCTACTGCCCCGAGTTTTACTCCTCCGTTGACCCCACAGATATTACATGACACAACTTTAAGAAGGGTACTAGTGGAAAAGGAGCAAGAGGCTCTAGCTAGACAAAGAACAGAAATAATTCAGAAAATTTCCCAGTTAAATACCAGTCCTGAGGCATTGACTATTCCAGTAACTATTGGACCGGTGGTCCCGTTATACGGAAATGGTCAGGGAAATCCGATTACTCCAGTTATGACCCCAGGCATGGCAACCCCGAGACAGGAACCGATCATCATAGATGATCAGTCCAGTGAGTGCGAGTCTGAAGTTGCGTTTTTGGAATTGCCAAACAAACAGACTGGAAAGGGAATACAGCAGAGGCATAACCCTTTTAATACAAAAGAAATTAAATTAGAGACAGCAACAGGTACTAGGAATGTCTCTCTGGTAACTCCGGATGAAATTGAGAGTTGGAGTCGTGAATTAGAGAAGCAGACTCCGCAAACAAAACCTTTAGACCTCTACAAGCTGAGGGTCGAAATAGAAGAATTAATGGCAGGAAATGTGGGGTTGGATCGATTGAATACCTACTCTGAAGAAGAATTGTCGTTCATATGTAAAAGCTTTACAAGGAACACCAGAGTGCTCCACGAAAAACTGACCGAAACAGCAGTTAGTATGGGGGTAGATATCTCAAAATCCAAGCCCTTACAGAAACCGTACAGAGCAGACTTCTCAGACAAAGATATAGAACACCTGAATGTGGCAGGGAAGAAGTTGCAGATTAAAGAATTAATGGGGGTACTGCAGAAATGGGGAGATGTGGAAAGATGGAGAAGCAGGTGGGCGAAAAAGAGGGAAGAGGTTCGCTCCCGACAAGTGACTCCCGAGTTTGCTTTAAGAGAGGTAGAAAAACCTGAGCAGTTATGCCCCATGCGCGAAGTTCCAGGAGGGAAATATGTGCATGTCCCCTGGTCTAGGCAGGATATTGTGTCCTTCACGAACGATTTTCCAAAATTACGAGAGAAACCAGTTGACTGGTACAGGCAGGTGGAAAGGTTCGTGAAGGTACAGAAATGTCTGTGGAAAGACCTGGATGGGTTTTTCGACATTGTGGTTCCAGTAGATTTATGGACCCAGTGTAAAATAAACATAGACTGGCCGAGTGAGGAGTACCCCAGAAACAAAGAAACTGGAGAGCCATCAAAGGATGTCATGCGAAAATATGAGCAGGTAATTCAGCATTTGAAAGAAAAGGTGCCCGCAAAGGAAACTGATTGGACAAAAATAGATAGAACAACACAGGAAAGGGACGAGACAGTGCACTCCTTCTATGAGAGGTTATTGCAGGTATTTAAAACATACAGTGGTATTGATAACATCGACCTGAAGGATATGACGCACTTTATTTACAGGTTTGTAAATGGTTTAAGACCTGAAATTTGTCAGTGGATAAAAGATAATAAAATCTGTTGGCATACAAAAAAAATGGATGAGGTCCTGCGGTACGCTAAGTACTGCGAGGATGAGATGGCAGAAAAGAAAAAGGCCCTCAAGGAAAAGGTGATGTGGGCTCAGGTAAAGCTCGCAGAACAGCAGGAAAAACAATTGAGTAACATGGTTAAAAATGCTGAGAACAAAGGTCCTGGGGGAGGGGGTGGAGGAAAGCCCCGGCCCAAATTTAGCAGGGAAGAGGCTATGAAAAAATTTCCCTGCCATCAGTGCGGCGAAATTGGACACTGGCGAAACGAGTGTCCCCAATTAGTCGATGTTAATGAAAAAACTCCTGATTTAACTCCACAGACGCAGAAAGAAAGACCAAGAAAGACTCAACCCCAGGTAAAAACAGTTCAGGTGCCTCGAGCACCCAAGCAGGTATACAGGGGAAGACAGGCAGAAGATGAAGAGATAGAGGTTTGGGAAAGCGGGGAGAACAGAAATACAGCAACTTCGCAGTATCTGCTGAATGATACCTTCCTTTGTAATGATCAGGACTGACGGGGCCTGAGAGGGGAGGACGAGGAGTGCGTACTTGGCGCTTCCTTGCCGGTAGACCAGTCTGGACCATATATTGAAGGAAAGGTTGACGGAAATGATGTCACCTTTCTGTTGGACACTGGCGCTACCCGTTCTACTGTAAGAACAGTGGACGTTCCAAACCTACCCCTCTCGGGAGAAAATATCCAAGTAGTGGGTGTATCTAATCAATTGATTAGTACTCCTGTTACCGAACCAATGGAGATTTCAATTGGAAATTTTAAACAGATGCATAGATTTGTCGTCTGTGACACCAGTCCAGTGAATCTACTGGGTCGTGATTTGCTGTGCAAAATGAACTGTACCATCTTTTGCACACCAAAAGGTGTTGAAATACAGACCCCAGATGAAGATGGCATTTATAAATTATTGTTACTTAGACCTGACTCAGAAATTAAAAGATTGACCCTGCAGGACTTGCCCCAAGAACTACAGGAAGCCGTAAAGCCAGAGGTGTGGGATTTCACTGGAAAGGATGTGGGGTTGATGAAAGATGTGGACCCCATACAGATAGCCATCAAGGACAATGCAGTATATCCTAACACTAGGCCCTACCGAATGAATGCTGAAGTGAAAGCAGGTGTCACTCTGGAAATACAAAAATTATTAGAAGGAGACATCATACAGGAAGTGATGAGCAGCCCATGCAACTCACCGATTATGGGCATCAAAAAGCCTAGTGGCAAGTATAGGGTAGTGCAGGACCTGAGAAAGGTTAACAAAATTGTAGTTCCTTGCTGCCCTATTGTCCCAAACCCTGCAGTGATATTGTACCAGATTCCTTGGGATGCTGAATGGTTCACCGTGATTGATTTATGTCATGCATTTTTTTCGATACCCCTGCACCCCGACAGCAAATTTCTTTTCTCATTTGCCTTCGAAGGTCACGTGTATTGTTGGAACCGGGTCCCTCAAGGGTATACAGAGAGCCCCTCTATCTTTAATCAGATCTTGAAAAAATGTCTAGAGACTTTGATCTTACCTGGGAACTCTGTGTTAGTGCAGTACATAGACGACCTTCTACTGGCGTCTAAAAGTCACAGGGACTGTGTAGTTGACACCATTGCCCTCCTAAATCATCTATGTGAGAAAGGGCATAAAGTGGCCCCTGACAAACTACAGTTCTGTGCGAAATCAGTAAAATATCTAGGACACCAGATAGAAAAGGGTGTCAGAAAAGTCACATCAGAAAGAGTGAGAATAATTCAAAAGATGCAGTTGCCCCGTACTCAAAAAGATGTCAGAATGTTCCTGGGGGTATTAGGGTACTGCAGACAGTGGATTCTGGGATTTGCAGCCTTAGCCAGGCCCTTGATAAAAATGACCACGAGAGGAATGCCAGATGTTGTAGAGTGGGACGATGAAAGTCTAATGGCTTTCACAAGACTGAAAAACTGTCTGTGTACGGCCCCTGCGTTGGGAATGCCAGATTATTCCAAAGAGTTTGCCCTATTCTGTGACACTCGCGATAATTGCGCATTGTCAGTCCTGACTCAAGAACATGGCACGACCAGAAGGCCTGTGGCCTATTTTTCTGCCACATTGGACCCAGTAGCTGCTGGGTTACCAGGCTGTCTGAAAGCAGTAGCTGCTACCTGTGCAAGTTTGGAACAGAGTGAGTCCATTGTCATGGGACATCCTGTGACCGTGTATGTTTCACACGGAGTGGTAATTCTATTGACCAGAACTAAAACACAGTATCTCACCCCTAGTCGGCTGACTAAATACGAGAGGATTCTTGTGGGTGCAGCAAATGTAAGCATTGTTAGGTGCGGTATTCTGAACCCTGCCACCTTACTCCCCGACCCCTTGGAAATAGAAGGTGGGGATGATGATGAACATGATTGTATTGACCTGACAGAGTTCAGTACTAAGCCACGCCCAGACATAAAAGAAGTACCATTGCCTGAGCATGATAAAGAACTATTTGTGGATGGTTCCTGTCTAAGACATGAACTAGGAGGCTTGAGTGCTGCTTATGCAGTAGTGTCTTTCACAAAAATTGAAGAAGCAGGTTACCTATATAACATCAAGTCTGCACAAGTAGCCGAATTGATAGCCATGATAAAGGCTTGCAAAATTGGGAAGGACTTACGCATAACAGTGTATACTGACAGTCAGTACTGTTATGGAGTTGTGCATGACTTTGGCCAATTATGGCTACAGAGGGAATTCATGACTTCCTCAGGTACTCCCATTCGGAATGCGAAGGTTGTTCATGACCTTTTAGAGGCCATCCAGTTGCCCAAGGAACTGGCAGTGGTAAAATGTGCTGCTCATCAAAGGAGCATGGACAGAGTATCACTGGGAAACGATTATGCTGATCGAGTGGCCCAATGGTGTGCCAAAGATCGGTATATTGTAAATCCAAAACGAGGGGGGCCAGGAACCAGCTGCCAGCTTCAGGTGTTTGAAGAAGTGCCTACGTGGGATGAAGTGAGAGAGTGGCAGGAATCGGCTCCTTGGCAAGAAAGAGAGAAATGGAAGGAGGATGGGTGTAGACCGAGACGTGTGGATGGTGTGATTTTGGGCCCAACTGGTATGCCTGTGTTACCCTGACACTTGCTTGGCACAATGGCAAGATTAATACATGAAGGATCACACATTGGTAGGGATGCCATGATTCTGGTATTTCAACAGACTTGGTACAGTAAAAAGTTCAGGAAGGTAGCAGAGTCCCTCTGCCAGAGGTGCCTGTCATGTCAACAGATGAACCCAGGCAAGAGGACAATGGTTGAACTGAGCAGGATTGGGAGATCAGGGGGTCCCTTTATAAGGATACAGATTGATTTCATCACCATGCCCCGTTGTGAAGGGAAACGATATGTCCTTGTCATTGTTTGCGTATTTTCAAAATGGGTAGAAGCTTACCCTACTCCTCAAAGTGACGCACTGACAGTAGCGAAGTGTTTACTAAAAGAACTGATACCTAGATTCGGAATACCATACATTATTGAATCAGATAAGGGTGGACATTTCCAGAATGAAATACTGGCTGAACTGTGTAAGGCCTTTGGAATAAGGCAGAAACTCCATTGTGCATACCACCCAGAGGCTTCTGGAATAGTGGAACAAGTAAATGGAACTATCAAAAACAGACTAGCAAAGCTGACTGATGCAACTGGCATGACCTGGGTGAAGGCCCTGCCCCTGGTCCTGATGGGACTGAGAAGTGTTCCCGACCGCAAGACAGGCCTAAGTCCCCATGAAATCATTATGGGAAGAGTGATGAGACAAGCATGGGTGCCAGGAAGCAAACTGTTGAGTATTACTGATGATTTAGTGCTTGAATACTGCAGAAGATTGGGTGACCAAGTGCGTTCTATCTCTCGCCAGATTGGAGACGACGGCATCCTCAATCCAACGACTCCTCTCCACAGCTTGGTTCCAGGAGACTGGGTCAAAATAAAGAAGCACACTCGATCAAGCTGTCTGGCACCAAGGTGGGGAAAGAAACGCCAAGTAATCCTGGTAACAACCACTGCAGTGAAAGTCGCAGGTGTTCCCCAGTGGATCCACGCTGGACACACCCAGAAGGTATTGCCAGACAAAGGATTTGAAGAAGAAGGGCAACCAGCAGAGGACCCTGAAGGAGCCAGACCAGAAGCAACTGACAACGAGCAGCCCAGCACCAGTCAGGTTGCAGGAACAGCAGACGTTGGCCCAGAAGTAGTTGACTACGAACTGCCAAGAAACCAGCCTGTGGAAGAAGTCCAGGAAACTGAGCCAGGAGTAGCTGAAGACGAGCTGCCAAGCATATGGCCAGAAGAATGGATACCGATGATTGATCTGACCGAAGATCCTATCAGAACAAGAGAACGACTTAGTGAAGGTAGAGAGTGGACTAGTCAGGAAAAGCAAGGCACAGGCGAAGAACCTCAGCCGCTTGAGATTCACATCAAAACTGAGGAAGGAGAAGGTCAGACAGGGACAGAGCAGGTATTCGATACACCACCGCTAACACCTGATGCAGATAAGGGAGAGACTAGAAATAGAGTGATAGTTCGAGCAGAAGAAAATCAAGAGATCGAAGTGCTTGAACAGGATCAGAGAGGGTTAAAAGAACGGGTTCAGGAAACAGAAACAGAAACAGAGACAATCGAAAGCCAAAAACAAAATATTCCTGAACAAGGCCAGATTAGCAACCAGGCAGAAGAATTTGATGCTAGCCCTGGAACTAGCCAGATAAGGGAAGTAGGAGAAGAAAGTGGAGAAGAATTACCACAAGATAAAGAGAACAAGAGAATAAGAAAAGAAAGTGAAGTCCAAGTACCGACTAAGAGACTAAAGAAAAGAAACAACCTTGAGCCTAGGTTTGTAAAAAGATTGAGACTTAGGATAAAGACAGTGGAAGAAAAACGTGCAGAAGCAAGAAGAAGTGCTCGGATAGCAGAGCAAGAAGAAGACTCTTCCAAAAGAAGGAGTGAACGAATAAAAAGGCAAAACAAAAAGTACAAGTCTCCTGAATGGACACTGGTTTTGGAGGAGCTTGAAGATCTTGATATAACTGACGTGAGCGACGGAGAACCCGTCCCAGAGTACTCAGCTGAAGAGGAAGACGAACCACCGTGAATTTGCACAAAGTAAGCTAATTGTGTAAAGCCAAAAAGAGGGGTTCGAGAGACTCCTTCTGAGCCAAAATGTCTGATTCAACAGTGAATGGTAGACCTAGTTGCAGCCGTTTTAAGACGTGTTGCAAGGTGTGTATATGTAGTGTAGTAGTACTGATAGTTATCTGGATAGGATTAACAATTTTCATTCCCTTTGCTGTAAGTAAAGATACTAACATTGTCCCTACTGAAGTTGTAAATACTGACAATGAGGAGCTAACAACACAGAGTGTAGCACGACATGAGAGAGCTTTGAGACAAACAAAACAGAACTTAGAAGCATCAGATGAGGGAGGACTACATTATCATGGAGTTAAGAACAAGACACACTTAAACGTTTTCGCAAACTTATTAATACATGTAGAGACTATGGAAATTGAAGATTGCTATGTCTGCATGAAGCTACCTACTTCTGTGGCTGAAGGCGTGACATACCATCACCTGCCATTGACATATGGAATATCCTGTAGCATTTTAGCTAGTTTATTTTATAAAAGGGGACCGTTACAGTATTATTATTCTAACAATGACGTGATCTTTTCTGAACTTCCTATACGTGGGAACTTGAATCCTGTACATACCAAAACTGACACCATAAGATATATGGGAGACTACTTTCTGACTATAGGTAACATTGACATAGCAGACGCACACAGAGATAACTTGACTTGTTCTTTGCGTGAGCAGGAAAAGATGTTCCTGAACATGGCAGAGAAAAGGAGAATTAAAATTCAGAAGAAGGCTAATGACGAAAGTCAGAAAAAGCCAAAGTGGGCAGAGAACATGGAAGGCACCTCATCTGGTGGAGCGGGTCCTGCTCTGTTGCTGGATTTTGAAAAGAAAGGCAAGCTATGTCTTCACCGCGAGAAGACTAGCTATTATAATAATGTTTTCATTGGTTCCAGTGAATGCGAACATAATTACAAGGTAATTGGAGGTTGGGGTTTCAAAAATGGGTCAGAGCCTGTGTTTCCTGGAATTTATTATATTTGTGGGGACAAGGCTTATTTCAAATTGCCGGATCACTGGTATGGAAGCTGCTACTTTGGCATTGTCTTCCCGAAAATATACCATGTGAATGGAAAAGCTGGAAGCAATGAAGATACTAATGGCTTAGTGCGTAGTAAAAGAGAAAGTATAGGTGAAATTATGGGTAGTATTTTCAGTGCACTGATACCTGGAGTGGGAGTGGTTCTGAACACTCACAGAATTTGCAAATTGTCTACTATAGTAGATGTGCTGTCTACTGAAACAGCTCATGGATTTCTGCTGGTCAATACCGAAATGGTTGCGATCAGATCAATGGTTTTACAAAATCGACTTGCTCTTGACACCTTATTAGCGAAAGAGGGCGGAGTCTGCCGGATGTTGAAGGCGCAACATTGTTGCACTTATATTCCGGATAAAAGTGTACAGATCAAAAGATATGTGAAAAACATTACTAATTTGGCAAAGGAACTCAAACCACTCGAGGTTGATAGTGCCTGGAAGAGACTGGTAGATGGTCTCTCAAATGTAGGTCATTGGCTTGCTAGCATAGGTAAAAGCTTATTATTCAAAATTCTGATGCCAATTGGTATTATAGGTCTTATTATACTTTCCATTTTCTTATGCTGTAAATGCCGCAAGCGCACCAAAAGGCACGAGGTAAATGCAAGAGGAGTGAAACGAAGTGTGGATGAGATTGAATTAGAGGAAGTGAATGATCAGATATACAAAAAGGTGAAGACTTCTCACCCTGCTAAAACTGAGAGAGAAAAGTTAGAACGGTTGCTGGAAGAAATAGAACTTTATAAAGTGTGAAAGAAAGTTGGCATCTGGTTCCATTATAATTTGTGATGATAGTAAATATCATCAAAGAGGGGATTGATGAAGCAAAGCTTCGCATATTTTGCGGCTTGCCGAAGTCAAGAACCTCGTTTATGTGTAATAAGGTAACAAAAACGTATGTTTTACTAACATTTATTTTGTTTAGGCAAAGTTCCCGAAGCTTGCCTATGTGTATTTCTAATGAATTTAATCCGTGTCCTCTAATATGGCCGCCGCTTGTATTTTAGTTACTGCGCATGCGTCAGCCACACTCACGTGTCCTGACGCGTCTGCAGAAGTGGAGGGAAAGTTATGCGCATGCGTAATTCATAGCTGTGCTTATCATGTGGTACTGCTCGTACCACTGCTCTTGTGATTGTGTCAATGTAGCTAACATTTAATGCAATAATTTTATTTCTTGATGATGAGTTAAAAGTACAAACCCTATGATGTATTTTCATAATGACATTATTATGTATTAACTTGTTTTCGCTTACTTTTCATGTGCCGCGGGGAATGGGGGTCCAAACTGATTGGGAGCCATATTGACGGTCTCTTCTGCGCATGACCAGGGAGCATTGAAAGGTGGCCACTTTGGACAGTGGAACTCAGCCAGCTGGCAGCCACAGTCAAGATGCGCCTGGGAAAGCCACCTCTGCGCTACGAGAACGGCGAATGTTGCTCCTCATGTGTTACAATGTTAATTTCCTGCACAGTTCTCATGAGAACCCCAAACCTGCTAGGCGGTACCCAAATATGTTAATGAAGGCTTCAAATCGTGTATTGTGATTGGTGTGTTACCCAAATCCTACCTTAGGACCAATCGAAATTGAGGGATTCTGACACTTTGCAACATTGGGGGGTGGTACACTGTCCCCAAACTGTATAACTACCCTGGGTTCACCTAGTGAACCGTCCGACTTGTCTGGTTTAGCTGACCTGTCACTGACCCAACGCACTCAATAGGTGACTGAAGATACAGAGTGCTGCGGAGCACTCTGTCCGAATTTGACCATAGGCTAAGGTTCTACTAAACCTTAAAGTGCTGGCAAAGCACTTAGCTGGGAGTTCGCTGACCCAATCGGGGTCTTGATCGATAGCTGCAGAGCGGGTGGAGCGCAGGCGTTGCTTCCGAACTGTGGGTTCCGGTCCTGTCCTGAAGAGGGTCCTGTCCTGAGGGTTTGCTGTCCTGTCCTGAGGGTCCTGTCCTGATTTCTATTCCGAGGGTATCCTGTCCTGTCCTGGGTGTCCATTCTGCACCTGCCGTCTTTTGAGGGATATCCTTCCTTGAGGGTTTCCTGTCCTTAACTGACCCGTGGCCAGGGTTTGGTTTCCACACCTTTCTAGGTAAATATTGCTCTGAAAACTCTTAAAATCTTGCACCTTCTGAATTTCTAACTTTTGCTTTAATAAAGTTCAACATTGCACATGTGATATTTTCCATGCCTTTCTGCAACTAGTGAAAGTCATTTATATTTTTCCATAAGTTTATTCCTATGTCTTCTCATTTGTTAGAAATTATATTTTGCATAGCAGTGTGTCATTTCCTGATATGGTCTAGAACTTCGTTGCCTAGATTGTTCAAAGGCCCCTTCACCTTAAGTGAAGCGTGTTATTCATTATAAGCTCTCCTATAGTCACCCACACTTTGGGTATCCCTGTTTAGATAATACTGACTTGCATAGTATCTTTTCTCGTTACATTTTATTAGTACCTTGATGATTACTCTGTCATTATTTCTTTATGCATATATAATTTACGTTATCTTGATTATTGATTGCCTTGTTTTATTGTACCTCATGCAAGAAAATAATGAACTTTAGATAAACATTTTAAAACTTCCAGTTGTCCGTGGTCATTTAAACAGTATTTGAATGTTATTGGTTGGGTTTGTATTTTGCTGCCTTTCTTTTACAGCTAGCTCCCTGATTCATTGTGGTCATTAGGCACCCGCATCGGTGGATGGTAAGTCGGGTGCACCGAAAATTGGTAGCAGGGAACACACACACATCAACTTGATAGAGCTCGTGAAGTCACCTGATCGATGTATATGGTGATTTGAAAAGTATATGGGCCCTGAAGCCGGAAACGGCGAAAACTATTGGTCGGGTGGCCTCGCGCGCTCTATCAGGATCACTTGTCTGATGCATTGCAGATTTTGAACAACCGACGTCTTGCTGATGCAGAGACTCCTTTGATGCGCATGTTAACACCAGCTTTGCAGATTAAGCCCCATGTGGCCACAAACACGATTCTGTATTGGGAGACAGCTCCCGGAGCTTTGGCTCCATATTGTGCCACACCAAAGGCTGCTGGTCTTGATTTACATGCCTTGAAACTCTATCAACAGCATCCACGAGACATTACCTTGATTGAGACAGGATTTGGAGTTCAAATTCCCCCAGAGCATTTTGGGCTAATCGTCCCTCGATCTGGGCTTGCCCTTAAAAGCATCCAGGTTTTAGTAGGGGTGGTTGATGCCGATTACCAGGGGGAGATCAAGCTTATCCTATTGAGCAGTGGAAATTATTATCTGATTGTGCAACCCGGTGACCGTGTTGCCCAAATGGTCATCATGCCGGTTTATGGAGGAAATGTCATGAAGGGGACGGCCCCAGCTCTTCTAACTGTGCGAGGAAAGGGCGGGTTTGGATCTACTGACAAGAACCCAGGGGCAACATTGTGGGTTGAGTCCCCAAACAAACCTCCTGAACCTGCAGAATTGATCGCTAAGGGCAAGGATAATATCCTAGTCATCATAAAAACCCGGATAGGAAAAGTGGGAAAATTTACCTGCTGAAAAATGTTATTTGCGCTGTGTGGTCGGTGTTTGGGCGTGTCCGGAGGGGTCCAGGAGGGCCCGGGTATGCCGAAGGGGATCAACCGCCCGAGTCAGATGACAGCATTGTTGCAGCAACCGGATAACATCTGGACCTACTTGGCCGGGAATGGGCTGACCACTTCCCACTTCTGTATGAGAAATCTTCAGAGTACAGCTGATATAATATCCACCTGTCTTGTCGCCATACCTACCCCTGCACATGTGCTCCTACACATCTTCAACCAAACTAACTTTTGATGGGGTAGTGGAGGAAAGTGATGTTCGAACACATCTGAGTCTTTATGAGTACTGTCGCTCTTGCCCGGAGGTCACAGATAGCCTCTGGAGGAACATGACGACTATTGTTACTTACAATATCTCTACTGGAGATGTTTGCTATCAACTAACTTGTGACCCTGCCCAAATTGGCAAGTGTGGCCAATTGAAACTAGAGAAAAGCAAACAATTGACCCTTGATCAACAAACATTATGTCAGTCACGATGTGACAGTTTTTGTAATAATGTTACCAATTATATGGTTTGTAATCACACAGTATTAGCCACTAGTCATGTTAACCATGTGAAATTACCTAAAGGATGGATGTTCTCGTGTGGTAATATTTCATACACTTACATACCAGCTAACATAACTGGAGGACCTTGTGCCTTATCGCGATTAAGTCTTATGCTTTTTCCCATGCACTCTGTTATACGTATTCGCTCTTCTAGAGCCACTATTCAATTACCTGAGGATTGTGACTCCAATATTGACTTGCTTTCTAGAACAGAATATACTAGTTTGGCTCTTTCCATTGTAGGAGTGCCAGGACTGTCCGTTTATAATGCCAGGACGATTGCAAAGCTTGCCTGTTTAATAGTGAAAAATCTCAATCATACTTCTGCCCCCTTAGCTGAATTATTATTAGATGTTCAAGGAACGAGAAAAACTGTTTTGCAAAATAGGGCAGCTGTGGACTATTTGTTGCTAAAACATAACCACGGTTGCGAGGACTTTGATGGTCTCTTTTGTTTCAATTTATCTGATCATTCTACGTCTATCCATGCACATATTAATGCTTTAAGAGATTTAGTGAAAGGGGTTACCCAAGACGTTGACCAAGGATGGTGGGTTTGGTTGTTTGGATGGCTGCCTAATTTTGGACAGCTTCTGTATATCTTGGGTGTTATTATAGTCATTATTTGTATTTTTATCTCATTATGTTGTTGCATTCAATGCATTCCTAATCTTTTCTCCCTTTTTCATCCCAGATCCATGGTATTTAGGCGAATGGGATATGATGGGTGAATTGAAGGTCAAGGGGTGGAATGTACTGCATTGGCCATTTTACACGTGCTAAATTACATGTTGACCTCGATTCCATGCAATGCTCTGATCTTCCATTTTGTTGCATCGCACTTCCATTTTGTGCTGCCTTGCCCTGTAGTTACACTTTAGCAGTAACATAAACATGTTTTTCACGTAAACCAGTACAAGTGGGTGCGAGGCATCCCGTGAGGATGCCTCGTGAGGTTATGTTGTACCTTCAGGGTGTTTTCGTACATTCCCTACTTATCTCTAGGACAGAGGGAGGATGCCGTGCAAATCTCCAAGGCCGGAGATAGGAAAAGGAATGTCTCTTGCCTCAGCACAGCCCAAACAGAATCTTGCCAGGTCTGTCTGGGTGGGGTTGATGCAGAGATGGGGCCAGCACCTGTGAATAGATGGGCGAGAGCGCCTGCTAGAGGCTTCTCGAACAGGTTGATTTAAACTATAAAAAGCGGTGTCTGTGGGGTGGAGCTCAGGAACTCATTCTTGGAGTGGACGCACTCGTGGGACAACTTTGGTGCCTGAAGAGATTACTCCCTGAGCCCCGGTCTATGGGTTCCCGACTTGGTGTTCAGTGCTTGGCTAGGGATGTTGAAGTCTCCGGTGCGGCAGATGAATCTGGTGAGGTGCTTTGTCATTAACTGTTTATATACCTGTATTCACAGTTTCATATTTATGTATATAGTGTGGTGTATTCATTGTCTATTGCCTTTCACTCAGTGCCTAAGAATTTATTAGCTTCAGTGACTTATTGCTTTTGCCTACGATATTAATAAAACTAATTTTACCTCCAAAGGAGTGTTGGAGTTTCTATGTGAGTAAGTGGTGTGCGTAAGTTCAGATTACGCACGTGGGCAAAGCAATACAGCGTTCCCAGGAAAATACATTTCAGGCCTTCTTGATTCTGCTAACATAAGAAACCATGAATAGGCCCTTCCATTGCAAAATGTAAATACTCATTCTAGCCTTTACACACAAAAAATACATACCTTTATAAGCAACACATCTTATTATCATTACATTTCTATACTCTTTAAACACATTTAGGCATCTCTGCACGTGCAAACTTTTATGGTGCATGTTTAAATCTAATGCATTACATTATCCACAAAATGATTCTTAAAGCACTTGCAATAAGCAATTACATTTATATGTCATTTACATTTTTCTACTAACACAAACTCATTTTCTAGCATTACACATGCATTGTTCGTAATTACATCAACATTTTCTAATGATTAAATGCTTAATTCAAACCAGAGTATATACGGGTGCGGACTAACAGTGATTATGATGCACCCCTACAAATTTCAGAATAACATGATGCGCTATCAGTTCCCCCCTTTTATGACTAGTGTCATCACCAAAATCACAATTACTTAGAGAAAAAAACGATCTAAACAGAACTTGTAGCCACTCTTCCCTGTCGGAACCTCTCTAGATTCTTAATATCCTGATAATGACTGTCTTGCAGTCTAGCCATTCTTATTTCTTGCTCTTTAAGGGATCTCTCAACTTGATTGGCCTTGTACCACTGGGAAATCCCCACAGGCAAACCACACAAACCACAGTGATAATGATAGGCTTCAAAATATACCCAATGATTCCTTTCCCCAAATTTGCAAACCAGCTTTCCACCTTTCCAAATCCTTTTCCAACCTTTTCCCAAATATCTTCCTCAGTCAGGTCCTTAATCTCATGATGGATGACAGTGATGTTACTTATATATTTCTCCAGATCTTTACTGTTATCTGGTGTATAAGTACAGCACTCTTGAACCTTCAACATTTTAAGGACTCCACCCTCTTTTGCCCATAGGACATCTAAAGCAAGACAATTCTGCATCACCATTGTCCTTATCGACAACATTTCTCCATCCACAAGTATCAATGACTTAGCTATATTTGTCGATACTCAATCCACAACAGTCGCCAACTTTCTCCTTCTCACGTCATTTAAAATCACTCCCAATCCTGGTATCAGCGCTCCAAAAACATCTCTAATCACTGCTCCTGCACTCGCATCTCTCCTTGCTCTAGAATGCCTTTCACCTTCTAACAGCTTCAAATCATCTGTGTGGTAGATCTTATGAAAAATCATGCCTAAATACCATACTAATTAACAGGCAGTCATACATACGCATTCCTTCGGTTCTCTATTGTCTCGCCCCTGTATATTCTCCAGTGAATATGCACCCTTGCTAGGCACAAAAGCGTGCAATCTTATCAGCTAATTATTGCAGAGAGAAACAAAATCCGTTCCCCTCCCATGTGCTGTACACTTCACGACAGCTATCTCATTAGGACACTGCAAAGGCTCTAACAGTTGTCTAACATAATCTCCGTTCCTAATGGGAGAACCAGATGAAGTAATATAACCTCTTTGAGACCATAGCTCTCCGAAATCATAAACCACGCCGAACCCATACTGTCTGTCGGTGTAGATTGTGATTCGGATCTTATCAGCTGCCAGGCAGGCACGAGTCTAAGAAATAATTCCAGCCACCTGTGCAGAGTGTACTCCTTCTAGGCAAGCAGCTTCAAACACATCGGTATGGTACATACAGCAAACGCTGCTCTCAACTGACCAACATTATCTGTGAGGCATGAACCATCAACGAAGAAGACTTCGTCAGGGTCAGGCAGAGGTTCATCGACAATGTTGGGTCTCGGTTTGATGCAAAGTTCAGTCACATCAAGACAGTCATGTTCTTCAAAATCTTCATCATCTACATTTGGCAAAGGCATCAATGTAGCGGGGTTTAAGACAGGACATCTTCTCAGAGTCACATTCTCTGAAGCAAGTATAACCTGCTCGTAGCGTGTGAGTCGGTTATAGGTCAGATGCTGTGCCTTAGTCCTCGTCATCAACAGTTCAACAGAATGTGGAACATGCACAATCAACGGATGACCCATAATGATACTTTCACATCTCTCAATGCTGACACCTGTTGCAGCAACGGATTTGAGACATCCAGACAATGCTGAAGCTACTCGATCTAACGTAGCTGAGAACAGGCAACTGGTCTATGGACACCTCCGTGATTCTGAGTCAGGACTGACAATGCACAACCTTCCTTCTCACAACAGAACAGCAAAAAAGGCTTGTTGTAATCAGGCATTCCCAGAGCACAACATAAGCTCTCTCTCGGGTCTAAGAAAGCCCTCAAACACTCGTTGTCCCATGGTACCGGATCGCTCACGTCCTTGTACATCAGCCTCTGCAAAGGCTTCGCCTTCAGGGAGAAATTGGGAATCCATTGGCGACAGTAGCCAACCATCCCTAGGAACATTATTACCTCCCTCTGAGTGGTAGGCACAGCCAGACTCTTGATTGCCTTAATGCGATCTGGTGATACCTTTCTCTTGCCTTTCTCAATTCCATGACCCAAGTATTGCACCTCACTCAAACAGTACTGCAGTTTGTTCAGGGATACCTTGTGTCCATTCTCTGCTAAGTGATTCAATAAGGCAATTGTGTCAATCCTGCAGGCATCCTCTGTCTTGGACGCAACAAAGAGGTCATCAATGTATTGCACGAGAACAGAGTTCTGTGGCAACACAAGACTCCCAAGGTTGTTCAACAGGATCTGATTGAAGATCGATAGACTCTCTGTATACCCTTGAGGGATACAACACCATGTGAACACGTGGTCTCCCAGCCGGAAAGCGAATAAATATTGGCTCTCCTCATGTAGAGGTATCGAAAAGAATGCTTGACACAGGTCAATTACAGTAAACCACTCAGCCTCGCATGGAGTCTGGAATAGTATCACTGACGGATTCAGCACAACTGGACAACATGGAACAACAATCGTGTTCACCTTTCGAAGGTATTGTACTATCCTGAACTTCCCACTAGGCCTCTGTGATCCCATAATGGGCGAATTGCATGGACTGCCTATTATCTCCTTCAAACTCCCTTGCTTGTTCATGGACTCGATTACTGGTTTAATCCCTGCAAGTGTCTCTGGTGACAAATTATATTGGGGTGTTTTTGGGAATTTAATATTTTGCTTAACCTGAATTTTAACTGGCTCAACCCACTTGATCAATCCAATCTCTTCTCCAGTAAAATCCCACACTTCCAGTGAGACCGAGTCTCTCAAGTCGAGTGGAAGCTCTTCCACGGTTCAACACAGGACACATCCTATGCACAGGTTTTCGTTTGCAACCTTAAAGGTGCCATCATCATCATTGGTCTGCAACTCAACTCCCTTAGGTTCAATAGATGGTACAATTTAGCTTACACAAGAGGTCTCACCCTAGCAGGCAGACAGGACTTGAGTAGCACACCACAGTTTGCTGTTGATCTCGGAAAGTCCCTATCCTTACAGTAATCGGTTCAGTCAGTGAGTTAGTCATTTTCTTATTTGCCACTCCTGCAATTTGGATTGATTGTCCCGAACGGGGTCGGTGGGAACTACTGCAGATCTAACAGTAGAACGGGTAGCACCAGTATCAACCAAAAAGATGGTAGGATGACTGTCAACATCCACCTCTACAAAGGGGCCCCTCTGGTCAACCTCTAAGACTGCCCCAAGAGTACAGTCTTCCTCCCCCCTCAGGCACCGTCATTGCAACTGAATTGAACGGAACTCGTTAAGATCTTCAAAGTCTCTGTACGATCTAACTCCCTGAGGAATCCTCCTGGTTGTGGAACTTGCACTTGTGGTGTCAATGGCCCCCCTTGCATGGACCTGGGTCACATCACAGTATTCACAACCTCAGGCAACTGCACCACCTCCTATTCCTCCTGTTGGACCTGAATTGCTGGATTCAATCTACACTTGCGTTTCCAATGCCCGATTTTGTGACAGAGATGACACGTAGTAGTCTTTTTCAATATCGCCACATCCACTCCTGTCTTGGGGTCTACAGGCTTTACCTTTCCTGGGCATTCTGAGGTCCTCCCTGATTGTTCCCCTGTCTTCTTCCTAGCGTTCCTCCATTTGGCTGCACCTGGAGTTCCTTGTCAGCAGTTTGCATTTGGACTAGCATCAGCTTATCTTTCAGCTTTCTGTGCTTCGAGTCCACTTCGTCACTGTAATACCTGGCATACCGCAATATTTAATCGACTGACTTATTCTGCCAGCAGATCAAATGATGCTGAATCATGAAGCTAATTTCTGGTCTCAAGCCTAAGACTAACTTGGGAACAAACTGTCCCATATCCTTGGGGTCTAAGGTGTCTAGCCCACTGTAATGCTTAAAGGCTTGCAAGAGCCTCTCGTAATACTCATGTACTGTTTCCTTTGGTTCCTGAATGGTTCGATCCATCTTGACCCAATTGATATCCTGTGGTGATATCTTGGATTTCGGTCATGTGATTACATGCTCAAACTTTTTCATGACAATAGGTGAAGGACCGTTTGTGACGGGATTCCTGTCTGGTTCAGAGGTAGGCCAATCAACTGCAACATTTCAAGCTGCCCACAAGTCGCCTGGTACTGCAATATCAAACAATGTGTTCAAATCAACCCACAACACCTTTGAAATCTTAACAAAGCGATCAACCTGTTTGTACCATTCAACAGGTTTCTCCCTCAGGTGAGGAAACTCATTCGTGAATGCTGCTAAACCACCTCTACTCCAATGCACATGCACGTACCCTCCATTGGATACCTCTCGCAAAGGGTAATTCTGTACTCCTACTATTCCCCCTCCGGGAGGCGGTGTTTCTCCTACACTCTTTTTGGTGCTCTTCTTTTTGGACCATTTTTCTTCCCACTGGTCAAGCATACTCCATGCACGTATCCCTATGATCAATTCCCGGATGTGAGCCTTCAACCCTATGACTCTTTTCTCTTCCAACTCCTGGTCACTATACTGCAATCTGTGACTTCCCTGCAGCATTTTAGTTTTTGACAAATGCACCTTATGTCTTTTTGCCAAATCGGTCAGTTTCTTATGCGCTGACCTTGCGAGTCACATCTTTTGCTACAAACAGCAACTCGTCAGATTCGTAATGATCCACCCTCTCCAAAGGCAAGTTCCCATGTATGATCTCATCTACCACAGACTTCAACCTTACCACATCCAACATCTTTGCTCTTATGGCGACTTTCAGAGTTCCTCGACTAGATGTTCCACTTGCTTCTCCATTGTCCATTGTTACTCTGATCTCCACATCGGTTCCCTTCCGCAACGTCCCTAAGAGCTGGTCTATTTCCTGCATTTCTGTGATCCCAACCTCCTGTCATTCTATCATTCTAATTCCTCACGGGTGGTTCCCACATCCTTAGACCAGATCTTGAATCAGCAAGAGATCTTGGCCTCACTGTCCTTCCATCCACTGGTCCCCTTGAGGAGTCCGCAGTGGCTGGCAATGGGGTACTCGATTCTATGGGCCTCGGTGGGTGAGAAATTCCACTTACTGTCCCATTTCCTCCTGAGCCATTTTCTTCTTCTGCTACTGACTGCACTTGACTCCCATATTTCACCTGGTCCAGATCACACACTGACACAATAGGGCCAATGGTAACCAGCACTGTAAGAGCATCCGGTAACCTCGTAACACCTGTAACTCTGCGAGTCTCTGATCTTGTGGGGGTCTCCATTCCCATCCCTTCTGTACTTGTTGAAATTCTCCCAACCACTGTTGCGCTAGGTTGAGTCTGTGACTCTCCATTTCCCACTGTTGTTCCTGCCTTTCCTTCTACTGAATCTGGATTGTATGGAGGTGGTCTCTCTGATAATAGCCTCTCTATCAAGCTGTCATCGGTGTCACTATCATCCTCCTCCACACACTTCTTTTGGGCATCTCCTACCTTTATCAACAACGGGCACAGCCTATCTCCCTTGATAGTTTCTACTCTCCATCTTTTCTCCAATGCATCCCATCTCGCCTCTTGAAATTCCCTGATTGGTTTTTGCACTCTTTTCTGACTTAGATCTCTCTTCCTGTCATGGGCTGCTCTAATCCAACCATGTAGCACTTCAAACTGTGGTGACCTGCGGGTCGTAAGGAAGACATCACTGTTTTCAATTGATATAACACTTCCATATCTTTAAGTACCATAGCGGGGAAAAGTCAATTCTTAATTCACTTCAGTCATTTTATGCCAATTATAGAGCCAAAGTATGGTATGCAAACCCACATGTGTGGCCATGTAATGTGCTGGGGTATCCTCGGGTGGAGCTTCTTCTCCTACTCGAGTAACCACCCTTCTATCTCCCCTAGACATATCCCATAAAACTTTAAAACAATTCATGATGAAACCAACTTTTCCTCTTCTCACACAGTTCGTTTACTTCCTGATGACAATTCACCAATACCAGTACGGCTTCACACCAACCGACCTATTGCAGCGCGGCAATCTCTGACGTCACTCTTCCTCCGCTTGCAGCAGTTCCCCTCCTTTACAATTTGTCTCTCACACACTCGTGCATCTCTTTCATCCAACAAAATAACTGTCTGCGAAACGCCCAAACATTCACTTCTCTGAAACGACCGGACAGTCTCTCACAATAGTCGACCTCAACTCTGACAACCGTCTGTCTGCAAAACAACTAGATAGCTGCACAGACTATCTGCCCCCAAGGGCCGGACTGTGCTAAATCGAGAGGATCCAATCACTCTGGTTTCCACATGCAGTAACCCACGACCTGCGTTGGTTACTTGCACACTTACACACTCATTTCCCTATCACCGGTGGGTTAGTCAACAAAGTCTCATGACTCCCACAATCTCTGGTCAGACAATGTCAACTCTGGGTTTCTTCTACACCACGATCTCTTATTCCGGGATATCAAAATCAAATCTCATGGACCGCACGCGTTCGGCCCAAAACCACAATCATTCAACTCTCATATAGGCCTGGGTGGTAAATTCTGTTCCGCTTGCGGAATTTGGGTAATTTGGGTAATTTCGCGTTCCCGCGGAGAACGCGAAATTGCCCAAAATTCTGCGGCCCGCGATTTTGCAAAATCTTTTGCTTGTTCGAGTTCTCAAATGCGTGTTCATGAGATATTCCCCCGGGCACGCAAACAGCGATTGCCAACAGTAAAAAAGCATCGCGAACAAGCAATGCCGCGTGTTCGCGGAGATTTTTTACCATTTTCCAGAGATTTGCGTAACGCGATTACGCAAATTCCACCCAGCCCTACTCTCATACCAATCTCCGCAAGACGTCACACAACCAAAACGACAATGCAATCTAACAGACACACATAACCCTGTTCATACTCACTCTCACTGTCAGTCTTCGTCGATTCCCATCCGTTGTCCTCCGCTCGCGATCTGCCGGACAACCATCACCTTGGGCTCTATGACTATAAGGACTAAGTGACTATTTCCCTCTAAATCTCCCCTTACTCCAGAGATAACCATACTCTGCTACCAACTGATTAGGCCAGATCCTTATCTCACTTTTATCAGATCTTACCATTTATAAGGATCTTCGGTTGACTGGTCCTTTTTATCTGCTGGGAAGTGTAAAGGTGAGAAAAACAATACGATCACTGCCATCAATAAGACCCATCAATTTAGACTCGGAAAAATCACTGACTCTGACTTACAATTTAAGGGTTTTATCACAAACTGTTGAAAATTAGTACGTTTTGGTGAACATTATCTGCGCCATCTTGTCTCTTCCCCTGATGCCACACTTTTGTCGTGCGCGCCCGCCATTTTTTTAAGATGCCCCGATCAGAGCGAACCCTTTTGCATGCTGCTGGCCCCTGACATAGCCCTTCGCCTTCACTAAGCCTGCACGCTGACCACCCCCTGCTTGCACCTGCCTTGAGTCATAAACCCCTCTTCGGCGCTGCTCTGCCCCAGGCCCTCATCCTGTTCCCAGCGCGACACCTCCCTGCTTCCCTTTCATGATCTCCGGCCCTTAGATGCAAACCCCCTTTTTCCCCGTGTGCCCGTTTTGTCTCCCCCGTTCCCAGGCCGACACCCAGCTCTGCCGATACCATTCCTTGCCCCTCCCCGTACAATAGAAAGCTTCCCCCATCAAAGGATCCCCGGGTTGATCAAAGCCCCCACTCCATGAGATCCGATCAAACCCCCCACATTCCGTGAATCGGCGGAATATCCAGCTGCGTGATACTCATCACCTGTTATGACTAGGGTGGGGACTTCAACTGTAAATGTGTGTGGGAACGGGCCCAAAAGGGGGATTCCGGGAATGTCTTTCCGTATATCAAAGCTTTGTCATATGTATGTAAACTGTAATAAAAACCACAAACACTGTATATAAGGGGCCAAGCCTCAAACGTAAGTTAGAGCACCTCAGAACGATACCTTCTGTCCGTTTCGTTGTGTTCTCCTCCGGAGAGAATAAAAACCTTGTTTCCTGCTTTCCAGTCTCCAGCGCCTGCCTCTTCATTGATTAAATAACTAGAGGGTCACAGAGGCAATACCGCCGGGCAAATATCGATTGTCCCCGACCCGATTCAGGTTTTAACAATTGGCGTCCCAAGCGTGGGGCCCATCAGCGACTCGTGGATCCAGTGGGAGAGGTCCCGACGACAGAGTGAACGACTGCAACGATCGGGAGAGCTCTTGCCCAATAGACCCTCGTCTGGCAGCCGATCATCCGAACTTCACTAGTTCCGAACAGACCTCTCTCGAGTGATCTACGGTCCTGACTGGGGACCATCAGGAGTGCCGTGAGAAATACGAGAAAAAGAGGACGATCGGGCGCTGGATTCGGAAGACAAGAAACTGTCCACATGGTCCGGGTAAGGTCGTGTAATCACGACAAGTGCGAAATTATTGCTTGATTGTTTGATTGTTTAAAAATACTAGTATTGCTCTTTATTTATTTGGAGATTCACTGTCTACAAACGGAGAAACAACGGGCTCTCTCTTTGCAAGCAGTGGAGGATAGGTAGGGCAGCAGCCGTGCTTATTTTTTTCTCCCCCACTCAATAATTACTTGAAACTGAACTGTTGTTCGCAAAACTATTGTTTCCTGGAGATTCCCTGTCTGCAAACAGGGAAGAGACCACCCTTTTTGCAGATAGTGAAAAGGGTAGGTAACGCAGATCTTTGCGGACCTACTCATTCTCCCCATTGTTATTTATTGGTCTTTTTGTTATTTTTTGATCCATGAGGTATTCACTGCCTGCAAACAACGTTGAATAGAAATATTCTGTCCAGTCTTTGCACCTAGTGATAAGATAGGCAGTGCTGACTTTTTAGTCCCTCGTTACGAGCCGTCATGTCTGTCTTCTCCCCACTGATTAATAGCCTGTTTAGCCCGGACCGTGTATTAGAGGTGGACCATATAGCTCCACTAGAAGGCACCCCTAATAAGGACATGTTCATAAACTATGGATTAGTCACCATAGCCTATAATAAATTGTGGCACAGGTATACCGAAGAGAGTCAAGACAAACAGTGGCCACTGGCAGGATCCTTTGACCTTGATAAAATAGAAACGTTAGAAATAGCCCTTCGAAATAATAAGACAACGCCAATTATGCTCGACAGTCTCGGTATGTGGCGCAGAGAGGCTATGCAACGACAGAGAAAAGACGAGGACAAACCAAGTAGAGAAATATACCGACAGGACAACCCCAGGACATCGCTACCCACAACTTATCCCCCGACACTATGCAAAAGACGACCAGACTTAGGGCCAGACCAATGCGCTTTTTGTAGGTATGTCGGACACTGGAAAGCCCAATGCCCGACTCTACTGAGCGTGAGTAAAGGCAAAGGGCCGACAGGAACGACAGACCGGCAGTACGAGAAAAAGCGCGAGACAAAGAAGAACCCGACTTACATAGACAGACCAGACAGAACCACCACGTTTGATTATGCCCGATGGCACAGATTTCGCCAGGACAATTTCAGCGGCATGCTCAAGTTTTCCTAGGTCGGGCAACGTCAAGACGGGAACCCAGCCTCGTTTCAAATTCACAGACGGAAAGAGATAATTATGACCAATAACTGTTTTATATTCGTCTTGGGTCTTTGTATGTCGTACTTGTACTGTCCCCCGTCTGAGTTTGTGTGTATGTAATGTACAAATCTGCGTCATCCCTCTACACGTGTTTCCGTGTTACTCAACCTCTGTTAGCAGAAACTTAGCATAAAAGCAACCTGGAAAGAAAGAAATGGTAAAACAAAATCCGTAGACCATTAATGAACTTGAACTTTTAATTTAGCACAACAAACAAGGAATGATAACGGTAAACTGTAGAAAATGAAAGTCAAACAGAACATTCGCCCCCCCCCCCATTCTGGAACCTTCCAAAGTAGGGCAGGGTTACGGCTACGCCCAACCAACGGCAACCCATATAAGGCGGGCCCGGCCGCCAACTCTTGGTCAGGAAATCTTAACGTATGGGGGAGCCGGAGGAGAGGCAGGAGCCAGCAGCCCGGGCAGTTGTAGGTAGTCCCGCCACATGTCTCCTCAGCCAGCCGCAACGGGCCTGGATAGACTTAAGTAGTCCCGCCACATGTCCAGAGGAGAACGAGGCACCTTTTTTCCTTTTCTCTTCCGTAACAGCCGCAGCAGCTCTGGACGGCGGGATGTCCTGCACGTACCTCCACAACAATTTGTCCAAGTTGGGCTGGGAGGGAGAGGCGACGCGGACGAGCCTCTCCCACCTCCACCGATAGGAGGTCTCCCAGCCCCCGGCCCGACGCCGAACACCCCCAGTCAGGCGATGGTGCCAATACTTCCACAGCACCGAACACACCATGGTGGCACCCCAGTACTTGCGCAGCACCGAACGTGCAATGGTGGCCATATTTTCGGAACACCGAACCTGCAATGACTGCACTGATACTCGTGCCGCGCCGAATGCGCGCCACAGGTGACCATGCTCCCACAGCACTGAGCACAGGACTTGGGGAACACCGGATGTGGAGAGACCTTCATGCGGGGCGATGAAAAGGAGCGGCATGGAGTGCACCGGGAGAAGGAGACGATGCGAACGAGTCTCCCTCGCCCCCCCCCCAGGTGGGGGGCATCACAGCTGCACCCCAGCTGAACGTCCCGCTTTCACACAACAGGGACCTCTTCCTTTCACTCCGAAGGATCTCTCCCACTCTTGCAAACTCGACGAGAGTGGCCCCTGTAGGGCCTCAAAATGGCGTCTGGGTCCACTGGAAGGCGGGCCCCGGCCACTAGAGTAACTTTGACCAGCAATATAACTCGAACATTTGCCCCCTGGAGCACGAGCCCCCATCTCCGACAGCATCTCCGCAGCCTTGAAGATCCTACAAAGGTCCCCGGCGGAACCTTCGGCCTCTGCAGGCTTCCGGTAAGGGACGGCTGCCTTGATCGCCAACGAAACAAACATGACATTGCCACTCCTTCTGTTAGCATGAATTCTAGAACTGCCGAAAAGGACTCTGGTCCAAACTGCCAGTAATGGGAAACATTTCCCCCTGATGCTGCTTCCGGACTGAGCCGGCCCCGCCCAAAATGGCGCTGGTATCAATCGGAACTTACGAACACCTCGTGGTATTCCTTCGCACTAATATAAACTTGATGTTCTGAGATTTTATATGATCCTTTGTACACTTGGCTAGAAAAGACAAGGAGAACTCACTCGACGAACAGTATGAAAGGATCCCCGTTACAAATGTTGATTACAAATGTACAATGTATTATATTTTTATAACTGATGTAAACCTCATTTACGACGCTCACGTACGGTATGCATATAGGAAATCTGATTACCACTATTATGATTATGCTTCTAAATTATGAAATAAATGCCCCCGAACCCCCAGCCAATTAATAGACGTTTTAGTTTCTTACAAATGAATGAGTAAAACTTTCCGATGTTTTTATTGCTGCAAACGACACCCCCCACTGTACGCACTTTAGCCATTGCCACGACCGGCCAAATACGACCGCACCCTCATAATCCACATGCTGAAATGATTTTTTGCAAAATAAAGTTTTTGAAACTATGGACGGGTATTGCATGCTTTATTTTAAAAATGTGGGATCGGTGGGAAAGTTCTTTTCTGTGCACCCTACTCTGCTCTCTCTTTAAGGTTAAAAGAAGATGGTTGCCCAGCCCTGGAGGACGGATCGGATCGACAACACGACACTCCGCCTTCAAAGTACGCGACTGACTCATGAACTCTCGCGTAGAGGAAGACCTTGACTTCCAAGGATGGGTAAAACGAACGGTGTAAATGAGGGAATGTAAAAGGAGGGTGAAATGAAATAATGTAAATGTGATAAAGTACAACGTTCCAAAGTATCAGGGAACGGAGCTGACCCAAGAACCGAAGAACCTTAGAACGCCACAGCGTTGAAAGAGGTTTTAAGGATCCCGATAGTGAGATACATCCTTTGACTAGATACCTCGCACTAAGCACCTCTGGTTTCCTTTTTCGTTTCCCCGCACACGACCTATATGGACACACTACCCCCCCCTCGACTCCAGAAACCATATCCCCGGGGACCCTGCCCCGAGGAGGAAAGACGAGTAAGAGGTAAGTAAAGGACTTATGAATCCATGTATTTGAATATGCGCGAATGCTGTCTCCCCCACCCCCCTTTTTCCTCCCTCTGCAGGTTACATCAGAGATTACAGCCGAGGTGTGGCGAAGATCTGAAGTCTTGCCATGTCTAATACACGAAGCGGACTAGCGCCGCAAGGTGGTGTCTAAGCACGCCTGCAAACTACTCACGTATCGAACAAACCCGGAAAATTAGCACAACCTGATAAAAAGTGATCACCCTTAAACCAGACCGGACGAATGAACCCATGTCACGTATGATGCAAAACTATGAGGGAATGTGTGTGTGTGACTGAGGCGTCGACCCAACTGGTCGAAGGACCGAGAATGCGAGAAGTGCGACAAAATGGTACCTCCTTTCTTCTTTCCTTTTTCTCAAGGCACGTCCCCTCTACCCTGTCTAATGCTACAACTGCATGATTACAAGATTCTAACGCAGACCCATGAATGCCCTTTACTGTGTAATGCACTAAATAGCCTTTCTTGAATACACTGCCACCCTCTCTGTTGCACGTGTACTATTTAGCCTGCCGTTGCGCTCTCTCTCTCTCTCTCTCTCTCTCTCTCTCTCTCTCTCTCTCTCTCTCTCTCTCTCTCTCCCTCTATTTTTTTGCACTCCCACTCTTCCGAGTGATTAGCCCCGAAATTGGCAGACTGCCACCCCTAGCACACCACCTAATTGGCTTCAAATACCGTCAGTATTTGCACAAAAACGTGTCTTTAATACAATCACCCTGAGGCCGCGTCATTACCTCTCCTTTTCCGCTAGAAGTCAATGAACCAAGGTTGGGCCGTAAGGGAAAGGACAGGTAAGACGACAGAGGTTCCCTAATCTGGCCCGAAATAAGGGAACTACATGTCGACGGCTCCTATGGTATAAAACAAGGACCTCAGAATACGCGACCCTCCCCTCCCCGAATTGTCGCAATACCCAAACCAGAAAAATGATCACCCCTGTTACCTCCCCTGTATCAGCCGCCCAAAAACTGGAATTATGAAACTACCCCTCATTTCCGGTTGTGAGAGATGGGTCGATTTATGCCCTTACCACAAGTTTCCTATGTCCCTGGTTGTTCCCCATAAAACCCCTGTCCTTCCTAATTAAGTAATCGGGCTGTAAAAGGTTACGTAGGATCCAGAATGATGTTTTACAAGGTTAACAGACTAGTCCAAGGTAAAGAAATCATCGAAATGAACCCCGTAGTAGTCGAAAAACAGGATGCATCGATAGAAAGGAAATGTTTAGCCATGTTCGTCTCTCAGCAAAATACCTGTGTAGTACCATGTTGACGACTCACAGTACCCTTTGTAAATGTAAAACTCTAGAGAACGGCATATCTTTGCCAGGTTCGTCTCACGAAGGTGGGTCACTATCAGATGAACTGTCGTGACTGTAATAAATAATTGTAAAGGAAAGTCATAGTAAATCCAACAGGCCCGTCACCGGTCATTCATATGCCAGTTGTGAACACTAATATAACGGGCATTTTTCATTCTTTGCCTGGAGCTGGGAGAGAAATAGACTTTTTGATTATCTTCATCTGCAAATTCTCTAAAGACTGTCTTTTCAAACTTGTTTAAGGGTACTGCTGTTGGAGGAGAGAAGGACCGGATGTGGGAGCACGAGGCCTGACTACAGACTAAGGAACACCTGCGACATTAGCCAAGGCGAGACCACGACAGAAAAGAGCTGCAGGACGAGGCACTGTTTTCGACAACATGAGAAGAAAGGGTCGACCTGATGCCCCTGCTCGATGTCCAGTGTCTGTCGACAAGTCCCCGCTCTCTGAATTCGGTCACACGCCCGCCTATTTGAAGTCTCTCGTTCCCCTAGTTTGTTCCTAATTTGGCCTTGCTCCATCCCCCTTTTCCTCTGACCTACCCTATGGACTGTTTTGTACGCTCTTCTTCCATCTGAACTTTCTGACAAACACCTCAAAGGACACAGGGCGAAAAGGACCTTTCCGACCAGAAACGCGAGGAAAGGGTCGTGCCCTGCAACGCAGAACTTAGAACAGAGCTGGACTTGTAGCTCCACCGCCGGTGCTCAACAGCGCCAACGAAAGGCAACAAAGAATGATGAGAACTCGTTAAACTTCGAACATTTGACATCCCCAATCGCCGTTTCTGCTAGACCTCATTTCTCTCCCAGCCGCCATCGTATTGATCATGCTCCAATCCGAACCTGATATATATGTAATAACCTGCCAGTATGAAATATGCTTGCTGCTCTCGCTACAGAATCGTTTTTGTATTGCATTCCTATGACTTTCCTGCTAAACAAATTGATCAAAGTTTATCAAATAGGCCCACCTCCTGAAAACTAGAAATGTTAAAATGTATTGTTCACAACTCTTTTCATCTAGGGTTCCTACCGTTTTCTTTCTCATGCCCACCACAATAGAACCGAGTAGAAAATGAACCAGCAAGATGTCTTGAATATGTTAAAGGGAGGACTGTTGAAAATTAGTACGTTTTGGTGAACATTATCTGCGCCATCTTGTCTCTTCCCCTGATGCCACACTTTTGTCGTGCGCGCCCGCCATTTTTTTAAGATGCCCCGATCAGAGCGAACCCTTTTGCATGCTGCTGGCCCCTGACATAGCCCTTCGCCTTCACTAAGCCTGCACGCTGACCACCCCCTGCTTGCACCTGCCTTGAGTCATAAACCCCTCTTCGGCGCTGCTCTGCCCCAGGCCCTCATCCTGTTCCCAGCGCGACACCTCCCTGCTTCCCTTTCATGATCTCCGGCCCTTAGATGCAAACCCCCTTTTTCCCCGTGTGCCCGTTTTGTCTCCCCCGTTCCCAGGCCGACACCCAGCTCTGCCGATACCATTCCTTGCCCCTCCCCGTACAATAGAAAGCTTCCCCCATCAAAGGATCCCCGGGTTGATCAAAGCCCCCACTCCATGAGATCCGATCAAACCCCCCACATTCCGTGAATCGGCGGAATATCCAGCTGCGTGATACTCATCACCTGTTATGACTAGGGTGGGGACTTCAACTGTAAATGTGTGTGGGAACGGGCCCAAAAGGGGGATTCCGGGAATGTCTTTCCGTATATCAAAGCTTTGTCATATGTATGTAAACTGTAATAAAAACCACAAACACTGTATATAAGGGGCCAAGCCTCAAACGTAAGTTAGAGCACCTCAGAACGATACCTTCTGTCCGTTTCGTTGTGTTCTCCTCCGGAGAGAATAAAAACCTTGTTTCCTGCTTTCCAGTCTCCAGCGCCTGCCTCTTCATTGATTAAATAACTAGAGGGTCACAGAGGCAATACCGCCGGGCAAATATCGATTGTCCCCGACCCGATTCAGGTTTTAACAAAACCAAAAATAACTGAACAGGCAGGCACCTCATAACGAGGTTGAAAAAGTACATAGGCACCAATACAAAGTTCATTCTACGGATTAACCTGTTTCAAAGCAATGTAAAAAGGATAAGCAATTCCAAAAAGTTTAAACAAGCGACCATTGATCCAATATCCAAATTAGTCTTCATCAGATTACAGAAAAGAAAAAATTAATTGGTTAATTCTGTCCCTACTCTAACACTAAGGTGAAATCCCTACGTAACATCCTTCAGGAAAAGTCGAGAAAAGGTGTCAGCTTATGAAGTATTCCTAAGAAGTACATTCACTTTGGAATGAGCCAGAAACTATTGAAGTCTTCATACTAGAGTTGATCCCTTCTCTTACCCTCCTAATGGCTCTCTGCTCTCATCAGCCCTACTTGCCTCGTCTGCTTCTCTTCCCTCAACTGCCTCTCCTTCCCCGGGGCACTGTCCCTAATACAAAATGGTCAATTAAAAAACACGCCCGAAACACCTCCTCTGGATGGACATCTTCGGAAGGTAATTTTCCACAACTTGTGCTTCGTCCAAGAACGGTTGAGTTGTCCTTGAGTCCCAGGCTTCTCCAGCGAATCTCTAATTATCACATTCCATCGCTACTTTGTAACAGGTCTCCTCCATACCTAACTCTAAAATAAAGAGCCTCAGTCTAGCTAACGAGAAAAATGTCCTTGCACCTGCAACGGAAAGCATGCGAAACAATCAACCTTGCACGTACAAATCTGCTGACTACATTCTATTGAGATCCTTTCCAAGGAAAATACATTTCAGGCCTTCTTGATTCTGCTAACATGAGAAACCACGAATTGGCCCTTCCATTGCAAAACGTAAAGATTCATTCTAGGCCTATACATACATTTATAAGCAACACATCTTATTAGCATTACATTTCTATTCTCTTGAAACACATTTAGGCATCTCTACACGTGCAAACTTTTATGGTGCACTTTTCAATCTAATGCATTACATTACCCACAAAATTATTCCTAAAACACTTGCAATAAGAAATTACATTTACATGTTGTTTACATTTTTCTACTAACACAACTAATTTTCTAGCATTACACATGCATTGTACGATATTACATCGACATTTTCTAATGATTAAATGCTTAATTCAAACCAGAGTATATATGGGTGCGGACTAATGGTGATTATGATGCACCCCTACAAATTTTAGAATAACACAACGCTCTGTCATATTAAAGGGCCCGGAATCTGGAATGGCCCATTATTTTCCTACATGGGAATCGGCTTTGCACCCTGTATGCTGGAGATGGGATGAATGTTGTAATGTTTGTGTAAAGATTCGCCCCAGGTATGTATATCCTTTAACCACCTCGATGGGTTTGTCCCTTAATGTCCAGTTAAAATATGTGAATTGCTTTCGTCCTCTAAAAGGAACAACTTTTGTTTTAGATATGTTTGTCACTAAAACACTTTCCTCTGTGTAACTGGTTAGTGCATGTAGATTTCTTTGTAGGCCGATTGGTGTGAGATCTAATATAGCCACGTCGTGAGTGTACATCAAAATATGAATATTACTGGATGATAATTTTGGGGGTGATTGTCTGAAATGTTTCAGTGCTCCGTCAATCATCTCCTTGTGTTTGCTTTCTTTGCCCTAAGTTGGCAGGGTATGCCCAGACATGGGTCCCTTGCTCACATTGCCACTGGATTCAAGCTAGTCTAGCTGAAGAGGGGTGTTCCCCTAAAACTAGTCCCAGGATGCTTGTTTCCGGTCCAGGGAACACCTGGCTTGGCAGTTCAGGCTGAACAGTTCCCATGAGGCACAGGATCAAGACTGCTTTGCATATAGCTGAGTCTGAACTGGGGTGTCGAAGTGAGCTAAAGAATGATGATGGATTAAACCCAGAACTGTGACTGGGGGTGAGTGTCTGAAAAGTTTCAGCGCTCCGTCCATCATCTCCTTCTGTTTGCTAGGCTGCTTGCATAGAGCATAAGCAACTCTAAGAACAATTTAAAGTGCTACAGCTGAGTCTTATCTGAGCCCCCCAGTTATCAGCCCATTTGTTTACTGAAAGCAACTGAAAATGTACATATTAAAGGGCCCATAATCAGGAATGGCCCCATATTTTCCATATCTTGCGATAACCAGTATCTGGTGCAGGAGACACCAGTTGGAATTGTTAACTTTAGCCCTGGTATCACCTCTATAATAAACCATGCATTTTGCAGTGTGACGTGAGTGGGAACTGAAGAACTAAGGGGCATATTATTAAGAAAGGCATTAAAATTATCGCCGCTTTAGTTGCAGAAAACTGCCGCTAAAGCGGCGATAAGGGGCTTGATAATATGCCCTTATGAATTCCCTTAGAAGCCCAGGTTCTAGTGTGAACCTGGGCTTTTATGGGAATTCACAAGGGCATATTATCAAGCTCCTTATCGCCGCTTTAGCTGCAGTTTACTGCCGCTAATGCGCGATAATTTTAATGCCGTTCTCGATAATATGCCCCCAATTAAGGCACCTAATGACAATGACATGACCTTGAGGGTGAGCGATGCATAACAGAAACAAGGGGTCAGTGAGGATTTCTGGTTAAAGAAAAGGGAGATTTCCTTTAAAATGATTTTACAAGGTATGTCTTGGGAGGCAGAGTGATTTATTTGCCTCCAGCCCTCTGTGCGAATCACCCCCTGTTTTCTGACATATCCTGACTTATGGATACATTGACACAGTACAGAGCACATCCTTAGGGTAGACAGTGGGAGCAGTGGTCCTGCTGGTAAGTCCCTAATCAGCATAGGCTTCTCACGGCAATAAGCTCCTTGGGTTAATTGGAACATGCCACCCTCCCCTGCTGCATAAACAGAGGACTCGCACCTCCTTTTACCATGTTCTTCTCCCTGTACTAAATTCAAAATGGTGTAAGCTTCATCTCAAATGCCCCCATTCCTCACCTGCATTGCTTAGCTGTAATTAGAAGTTTTAGAAGATAGCCACAAAAGTAAAAATAAATATAATACACACACATTACAGTAAAGCATAGCCGGCTCCTTAAAGTAAGGTGTGCTGCATTCCAATGAGTGAATGGGCCTATAGACATCTGTTTCTAGAGACAACACTGCCCTTTCCAACCAGCTCTCAAGACCACATTTTATATCTCGACAAGATAGAAAGGGTTTGTGAGAAGGTCCCCCCCTTCGCTAGGCTCACCCATGTCACCTCCCTAACTTTGCCTTTTCTTCACACAGACTTACAAAATATTATAAGCTGTAAAAGACCCCCTTCTTCTGTCAAACAAGCCCACAAACACATTGAAGGTTTGGACGTGTGGCACCATCGGTATGGAAACACTAAATCAAATCAATCAATAAAAACAAGCATCGCAAAATGTAGACAGGGAGGAAGGAATGGATTCCCATCTCCAACACGAGCTGCTGCCTGCTGCTCTCACAGTATATTTACTGCAATCCCCACCGTGCATACATTACCGCAGGGCACTCACTTGGGCCTGTTCCATCTTTTGCCTGCGTCTTCTTTTGTGAAGCCGCACATAACACAAACTTAATTAAAGCTCCTGCTCAGAGAAGAGGACGGTTCCATTTGGCAAATCTAGAAACAGCTGGTTAGTTTTATCCATTATTTCTGTGCTAAGATCACTTGAGCTCGTTCAGGTCTTTCTTTTTATGAAGCTTTCCCTCCGTTGCTACCTGATATCTACTAATTGCCGCAACTACATTTCTGAATTGCAAATTTTCTGCACTGATAAAAACTTTGATTGCCTGTCAGCTGCACATAAGGAAAAGATCACCAGTGCTAAATGAGGTGTTCCATGCTTGGATAATAATTCCTAATGAATTATTCAGAAAAGAATGCTTGAATGAAGCAAACAATTTGAAGGGTTACAAGCAGCCGAAACAGTTCAACAGCCAAAAGAACAAAAGTATCACCCTGAAAATTACACTAATGATTAAAAAATGTGTATTAATTCTGCATTTAGGGAGAAAAAGAAATGTCAGCCTGATTTTAAAGGTTAATCATTATTTTTCCAACAAATGTTGTAATCTTTGGAAAACATTTAAAATAAAAGACTCTGACAATATTTTGGGAGATTTGACACTATAATGTGGAACACTCAGACACAGCTACATACATCATTAAAACATGTTCCTATCAGAATTAATTAGACATGACAACACAGAAAGTAATCAAAAAATACAATGTGCTCTTGTAACTTTGTCAAGTGAAGTTATAATTTACCCCTTCAATGCTGCATGAGTAAGAACACATGCTTGCTTTACATTACATTTTTCTGAATCGTATTACAATGGTGTTTAAAAAGGCTTCTGTGGTGTTACATTATGCAAGGAAGATGGCTGAGTGAGGTAATTGCTCAAAGTTTATATCTGCTGAAATATGCAGATCACCAGTTTGAAACTGGTAAAACCAACGTATCCTTTTTCCCTCCAAAAGGGGTACATTTGCTGCCATCCGACTGGATAAGGGAAACACCTTCTATTTACCATACTATGAAGAAGAAAAGTACAGTGTTATGTGATGCCTGCAATCCCTGTATAACAGCCTGTCTTTAATTGTTTTATTATAATATGGATGCGACATCATTAGAGGTCTGTAATAAAATGACGAAGCTACTCAAATGTAATAACTTATTTAAGTTGAGTTGTGATTTCACATTGCCTGCTACCAGGGCCAGCAGTCAGTGCCAAAGGCAATTCAAAGAGCACAATTACAGCTTGTGTTTAAACAATGAAAACGAGAACTATCTTTTCAGCTCTTTGGTTCTTATTCACTGATTTTAACAATCAGCAGAAAGGAGACATCTATAGAAGCTTTTTTTAATAGTCTAGAGTTAAATACAGCTAAGTATTAATCTCTCTGCTTATTACCACCCAAATATTGAATCATATGTATTTTTGTTTAAGTGACTTTACATTAAACTGCATAGAATATAATTTTTCAACTATTTACTAGCTGTATATTACTATGTTTAATTTCACACAAAAGGATCAGCATTTATTCTGAATAATTTGGAACCATATTTGTTCATAGGACGAAGCAAGAGACCTCAGCTTTTACCTTTTCGATTTTTAATTGTGTGATCATTTATTATGTACTGTTAAGAGGATAATTTATGTCACCTAGAAGTTCCATGATCTTAAACCGGATCACAGACTTCAACCTTGTTCCTCTACATGGTCACAGAGTTTCTCAGTGACTTGCAGTATCCTTATAAATAACAGTGGACGGTTGTTTAGTCCCATATAGTGACAAGAATTGGCCAAGCCAATACATTTGGGTGTGATGGAGCAAGGTCTCGTTAAAAAGGAGACTTGCTTGGATTCAATCTTCTCATGTAACTACTAACCTTGTATTAAAATTGGTTTGTAGAAATAACATGCATTCACACAACATTATAGTATTAGAAGGAAGCTTGCCTATGTGTTTTACTAACCACTAATGCAAGAGTGAAAATAAGATGGCCGCTAACTGAAATTCTTAAGTGCGCATGCGTCTAGTACACTTACATAGTGTGACGTATCCATGCTTGGAGGGAAACTTTCTGCACTTGCGCAGTAACTAACAAAATGGCCGCTTGAAACTCACATGCTTGCCACCTCCTTGCTGTAAAATGAATTCCAGCTATTCTACTAATGCTAATGTGGGAAGAATAATATTAAGTAAATGGGATTAGAGTAGAGATAGGAGGTATATAGTGAAATCATTTATTTTTGATTTTAACATCTGTCTTTTTGACTCTTTTAATAGTGCTTATTATTGGCCTGCCATAATGAGCCACAGTCTATTCCCTCTCGTTTGCTACACATGCGCAATGTAACCTAGCTGGAAGACGCCATGTCAACTTGGACATCGTTCAAAGCTGAAGACTGCTACATTCGTGGGAACCGGAATGACAGTCCCTGAGAACTACTGTTTTTTTCTCCTAAAAATGTGACAATTACATTGTGAATACGGGTGGAAATAAAGACTGATGTATAAAACTTAAGAGGTGGGATTTTAAACAAAGAACTGAAAAGAAATAAGCATGGTGTGATGATCACCTCCCCTTGTCTGTCCAATCAGAATTAGGAGTTTCATAAACTTGAAACATTAATGGGTGGAACCAGCATACAGGAAAGTATAATTGAGGTTGTTTTTAGTTAGTTAAGATAGACTGAAGACTAGAGATGCCAGAGGCCGGGATGCTGTCGAAGAGCCTAGAGAAGTCCCAGGCTTAGATGCTGAAGAAGAATCAATTTACTGAACCAATTATCTTAAGCAAATTAATTTAAAAGAAGATCGCAGAAGAATCTGGAGGAGAAAGAGAATGTCAGAGAGGGGTGCTATGCAAGCGTCGGTGATAGAGAGGTCTTCTGTCCCGTCCTGATTCCTGCCCTGATGCCTTTGTTCGCCAGATCTTTCCTGGGGGACCTTTCCCAATTCCTAGGCCTGGGAATTGGTTTTCACACCATTCTTGGTAAATATTTCTACAATTGTGTATGCGCTTATGTGCTTTTCTCTCTGTCCTCTCCTTTTCATGCAGCATCATTGCAAAGTATAAATGAAAATATATGATTGTTTATTTGAATCTTCCTTCCTGTGAGAGATGGAGTTTGTTCTGTGCTGTGTAAATGGTTCACATGCATTTTACTTTAAGATAACATAAGACATCCCGACTCTGTGATCATTTCTAATATGTAAGTATATTAAAGCTTATCTCATTTCACCATCAACTTGTTCTAACTAAAGTGGTCCATTGACCGGAGGAAAGAACTTTTGATCAGTGAAAGGTTGGTTAGGGACTAGAGATAACTAATTTTGATAATTTTACAAAATATGGTCCCAGTGGATATTACCAGTGTGTTGGAAATTAATTTATGGGCCCAGGTGAGTATGTGGTGTTAGATTACCTGTTGCTGGTAACCCACTGGATAAGGTGCAATGTGCTAATAAAACTAAATACAGCCATGAGCAAGTATGCATTTGTGCATGCATTATCTGACCAAAGGAGAGACACAGAGATTTTTTTGTTGTTGCTGAGTTTTATATAGCGCAAACTTGACTCGAATCGGGTAGCAGAGCACTTTACATATTTACATAGCACCAGTTACGTTACATGAGGACACATTCATTTTTGTTAGGCACGGGAGATGACGTGATTTGCCCAGAATCACAGGATGTTTTTAGCGTCATTACCCAGCAGATAATGGGAGAGACATTCACCAATGGCCAAGCCAAGATGTGATTAATAAAGTCTCAACACAATGGCTGCAAGACGCTGATAACAAAAAAGACAGTGGTTGAAAGGAGTGGCGCCAAAGCCCACTTGATGTATTTGCAAAACAATAGATCTATTTAGAGAACTTCACTGCCACACCAAGACCTATAACCACAAGTAATTATCAACCTTATTAATATTTCTACTGCCCAATTGAACACAAAATAAAATATGAATATTGAAAGAATATTTGAAGGATATTTTCTAAATTATGTCTCTGTTGATGAAGTGTGAAACGTTTGCAAATTAGGGGACACGTCTGACCCTCTCCAGGAGACTACACCTCCCAGCAGCCTCTGCCACTAGGAGGGGGACTGCATGTAGCTCTCTCCCACCACCACTTGCCTTATAGGCCTATGCCCATCAGAGCCTAGAGGAGGCTAGGCTGGGCTACCCCTCTGTCACCTGACCTCCAGCTCCAGGTATTGAACCCCTTCTGCCCCTGCATCGCCTGCTGCTCTACCCCTTTGCCGCCTGCTTTTCCTGTGCCACCTATTGTCCTTGCACCGCCTGTTGTCCCTACGCTGCCTGCTGTCCCTGCCCCACCTGCTGTCCCTGTCCCTTCACCTGCAAACACTGTCTTTTCTCCAGCGACACAACCTGCATAAGATCACACACCAGTCCTACCCAGAAGACCAAGAACACCCCGCAACCACTCCACTGTATCCTGCTCAGTGACTGTTCACTCTGCAATCATGCCACAGAAATCTGAGACACCTTCACCTACGTCTCCATGGACATTGCCTTCATCACCAAAACGTGGCTCAACTCCTCCTTGAACCTAGATATCACCACCGCCACAACCGAAAGCTAGAAGATGATGCAACAAGACCACATGAACAAACAAGGTGAAGGCATCGCTATCATCTTCAAAGAAACCATCAGATGCACTATTAGCTACGACGACCCCATGCCTCTCATGGAATACCTCAACTTCCTACTACAAACTGATGCAAAGACCACAGTAACAGGCACCCTCACCTACAGACCCCCGGGACCCAGAGTATCATTCGGCGATGCCATCCCCAACCTCATCATCCCCCTAGCAATCAACTCTCACCACTACGTGCTACTCGGCGACCTCAACTTCCACATTGACGACCCCAACAATGCCAACTCCATCGCCCTCCTGGAGAACCTGAACAACATCGGCCTCACTCAACTGGTTACAGAACCCATGCATAAAGCTGGACACACACTCAAACCCATTTTCACCTCCAGTGACAGAATCAAATTCAGCCACACCGCAGAACTCACCTGGACTGACCACATCATCATACACTTTACCATCACCGATGCCAATCATATCTTCAACATGCATCCGATCTCCTCCCACTGCAGCTGGAACAAGGTCACTGAAACTCAGTGGTCATAGGCCCACAACACCTTTCAACCTGAGGCCTCAACCGACTTTGACCAGGCTGTCCAGAACTTCGACTCATGGATCACCGACAGCGCTAAGAGACCCACCCCACTGAAACCTACAAAATCCAACAAGACCTCCAAACATGTCAGCTGGTACACCCCAGAACTCAGGACCACCAAGCGCAATTGCCACCAACTGGAGAAATGACGGTGCGCCTCTAACAACCCTGCCGACAGAGCAGCTCGCATAACAGCCCTCAGCAACTAGCACCGGCACATCAAGGAAGCCAAGAAAGCAGTTATCACCACCCTCGTCGACCTCACTGCCAACAACACAAAGGAACTTTTCAAAGAAGTGAAATAATTTACAGCTCAACAGCCACAAAGAACACCATCCACCCCTCCCAAGAAGTCTGCAACACCCTCTCAGACTACTTACACATCAAGATAACCAACAGCTACTACAATTTCAACCTGCAAAACCTCACCCTCAAACCAAATGACCTCAACCAACCAGTAAACATCAGAGAAACCATTACCACCTGGTCTATGCTCACTGTCCTGACCACCTCAGCTATCATTTCTTATATTTACTCCGGGGCACCCATCAACCCCGGCCCCCACCACCTCTACAACCTTGCAATGATCCAATCAGTAGGCATCTCACCAGGACCCTCAATACCTCCATCTCCACAGCAACCTTCCCAGACAGATGGAATCATGCAGACATCAGAACTCTCCTAAAGAAAGCCTCCACCGACCCCAGCGATCTTAAAAATTATCTTCCAATCTTCCTGCTCCCCTACTGCACCAAAATACCTGAGATGCCACCAACCAGCAGCTTAATAAATTCCTGGAACAAATCTACCTACTGGATGCCTCACAGTCAGGATTCCATACTAACCACAGCACTGAGACTGTACTGATTGCCGCCACAGATAACATCAGAACACTCCTTGACCGTGGAGAAACTGTAGCCCTTATCCTCTTCGACCTCACTGCGGCATTCAACACCATCTCCCACAACACCTTCATCAACAGATTCTACAGCACATGCATATAGCAAGACACACTCAAGTGGATTGCCTCCTTCCTCACAGGATGCACAGAGCATCCGACTACCTCCCTTCACCACCGCACCCAAAGACATCATATGCGTCATATCACAAGTATCATCTCTCAGCTCCACCCTGTTCAACATCTACATGACCTGCCTCGCAGATGTTGTCAGATCCCATGGACTCAACATAATATCCAATGCAGGTGATTTTCAACTGAACCTCTCACTCACTAAGTACCCCTCCAACGCCAAAACCAACTTCTGCAACACTTTGACCACTGTAGCCAAATGGATGAGAGAAGACTGCCTCCAACTTAACTCCAACAAAACTGAAGTGATGATCTTCTGGAAGTACAGCTCCACAAAGCTAGTGGCCTGCAGAACTGAGCCCTACACCCACACTGTCCGACCATGCACGCAACTTCAGCATCATCCTTGACAGCCAACTGACCATGAAATAAGTCAACACAGTCACCTCCTCCTTCTTCTGCACACGTTGCATGCTCTGTGGAATCTTCAAATGGATCCCAACCAACACCAGAAAGACCATCACTCAAGGCCTCGTCAACAGCCGACTCAACTACGAAAACACTCTCTACCTCGGCATCTCCACACAGCTCCTCAGAAGACTCCAGACCATAAAGAATGCTGCAGCCAGACTCATCCTGGATCTCCAAATTATCCCACATTGCCCCCACCTGAGAGACCTCCACTGGCTCCACATACAGAAGAGCTGCCAGTTGAAGATTCTCATGCACGTCTACAAAGCCCTCCGTGACCTAAGACCTGCCTACATCAACCATCGATTGAACTTCCACCACCTCTCTAGGCACATGCACTCCTCTTCACTCACCCTCAGACACACACCCTGCATCCGTCAGAGCCTCAGCGGTGGCCGCTCCTTCTCCTACATCACTGCCAAGACCTGAAACGACCTTTCCCTCCAGCTCCGTACATCCTTCTCACTGGCAGACTTCAGAAAGAGTCTCAAGACCTGGATCTTCGATGGAGACGCAGAGCCCAGATACCCTATGGGTGACAGTGTCGCTCATTACAACTGCTGACTGATTGATCGAATGATCGAATGATTAATTAAATTAATTGATATACAATCAGCTGCCCTTCCTAGAATCAAGTACCATGTGGAGCTAATCGAAGCACTAATTATGAAATCCTTGGACAACTACAATTTAATCTTTACTCATAAGTAGTAAAGGGTAGTGTGCATTTTATTTTACAAAACCTGAATGAGGAGATCCATAAATACACATAGATGCGCCTTTTTACAAATCATGCATGGATCACAGGTGAAGTGGGCATGAGGTCCTTCACCTGCGAAGCAGTTTACCTTTTTTCCTTTCGAGCCCTGGGAAAGGCCAAGCTCGCATAAAGCAATAGGTTGTCTGATATGAACTAAATGGACTCTCGCCTGCTATTTTAAATGCATATGTTAGCAGACAGTAATATGTAAATTATTGACAGGCTGTCATGCTGACCAGGCTCAACAAGGAAGCCCGTCAAAATATGGAAAAGTGTTGCCACTCAGCTACTGCACTCTTTGATTCCCCAAGTGTAATGCTTGAAAGTTCTAATCGAAGCATTGATCTGCTGGAGGTTAAAGTCCACATTTGTAAAGCGCACAATCACCCGTAAGGGTCTCTAGGCGCTGGGGGCCGTCGGGAAGATTAAGCGAGCTATTGCCCAGAGTCACATGGTGCTGGGCTAACCTGCCGCCGGAGCCGGGGATCGAACCGTGGTCCCCAGATTCCAGCGTCAGTCGCCCTGGCCGCGGCGAGGTTAGAATTGTAGGAAACGGTAAAATATCTTTTCAAACTCCCAACAGCGCCGACAATAAAAATGAGGTCCTTTTGCTTCACTATTATTTCAAAAGAAAGCTCACACGTTATGGAAACATATACTTCTGCTATTGTTTCAACCATTTTATCTGAGAACTGCTTCCGGAAAATCTTAAAAAAGCAAAGCATGCAATTTTTAGCCAATTATGATCCAATATATGAAGGCTCTTCAGTTGCGCCATAGAATTGTATTATTTCGTTTTTATTGGAATTAAGAATTGTTTTTCTGAAAACAAAGCCATGATCAGTACACAGCTAATAAATCGGCAATCATTTGCTAATAACCGTATATATTATGTAATTCATGTGATTAATTATGCAGTGTTTTGAAAAACAAAACAGGCCCACGATTCTGTTTGCCTCAAAGACGCCTGTAATTCCCTAATACAGGGCGGGAAAACTTCTAGAAAAAAGCGGAGTCCATTGTGGGCAATAGGAGGAATTATTTGCAAATGGAAAAACTATATATTACCACCAATTCTGAGCTTTTTGAAGGTATGTTCTCATACATGGGTATCACTTTTGAAGGGAGTTAATGAATCACTGTGTAGGTGAGTTTTTTGTTGACAACTGTGTCAGAAGTTTGGATCAACATTTGGAAAGCTTTACACCTCCTATGCTCCTCCTGCATTGCATACAAAATCCAGACGCCCCCCTGAATTTCCCTTTACGGTTGTTAGGGGGATTTAGGAGCTCATATTGACTTGAAAATAATCTCAGTTATCCCAGGCTTCTCTAGGAAAATCTACAAATGTTTGGCGTACAATCACGAAAAGGTTCACCCAGTCCCATCCAAGTGAGAAAGGGAAATAAATCTAAAGATTGAAAATATAGGGACATTCGGTTTATGAAAAAATTATTTGGTAAATTTGACAGGACAAATGTCTTTAAAGCGCCCAAGAGTCACAGGTTAATTTGGCTGAGGAATTGGTTCAGTATCTAAGAGGAGGAGAGATGGCAAATGTAGGCCTGTCACACCCTGTTAGCAGTACCAGCGAGTGCTACTGTAATATGGTGCCGCCTTAGTGTCAAATAATTGGGTTCGTGGAATCACTATTGACCAATCTAATTTGAAGAATGCTCTTTTCTTGTCAAACCAGAAAAAAATGAATGGTAAAAACACAATGCTGTGCTAAATTGATTTGCCGGATAACTTCAGCCTCACAAAACACGATGAAAGGAATTAGTGCAATAGGATTAATTTGAATATTACATTTCATCACAATTCTGTGTTAATGTGTGATGAGTAAAAAAAAACACCCCTAAAGGTTCTATTTTTGCAATTAAAAATCCTTATAAGTTATGAATACACATTTAAAGTATTATTAAATTAGAATGCAGCCAACCACTTAGCTATCAGTGCTGAGGTTTTACAGCTGTGAGGCCTTTCGTATTAGTCGCCAATTAGTAACTTTATTATAAAGATGTTCAATGTCAAGATAACTCTTCCTGTTTCTGGCAGTGACACTGAATGGTGGGTAAAAGAAATGACTTGGGGAAACCATAGCTGACCATCTGCTGAGGCCTGCTCACTCACTCGTGACTAAACCTGCCCCTGGAGGAGATTGTCTCCATCTATTTCGGTTTCTGTCGTTTACATTTCACTAAGTGAGTTTGAAAAACAAATTCGAAACAGTACCAGAAAGATTTTTGCCTGACCAGTTGCTAGCGAAGGTTTTTTTCACCCATTTCAAATATAGTTGTTGAACTCTGTTTGCAGTTTCATTTTTAGAGGCAATGAAAAAGTCTTGTGTGAATGTTCGCCCACAGTCTTTTGTAATACAAACAATATTGAAAGAGCATTCCATAATTGAATATGTACATCTGGAGGCCCTATCGCGATAGGCCTAGAGTCTGTATTTTTGCAAGCGAGGCGTTTAAAGTTTTCAAGCATAAAAGTAAGAATTTCTCTGAGGTGATGCATGAACTTTAGACAGAACAAGTCGGAAACAGAGAGAGGCAACTAATTTCTACTCACTTTTTCCGACTACTTATGTTTATAGTTGATACATTAAGTACCGGAAATTCCAAATCTTCTGCTTGAACTTTAAACACCTCGCACGGAAAGAAGCAGGCGCTCAGTCCATGACAATGTTGCACTTCTGTTCACTGAACGAGAGGGGGAGCTGTTAATACAACTTTGTCCCACAGTGGCACGGTCAGAATGATACACCAATTGCAGCAGTACCAGTAGAGTAGCATGGGTGCCATCATGTCATGTGACTAGAGCAACTAAGATAAATGGTCCACCACTCGGTTGGGTAGTAGAACATTTAGATAAATAAGATGCAGTGGGCCTCTCAAAGTCTTGGGCTCCTGTGCCACTGAACCTGCTGCACTATTAATGTGGGCGCCCTCAGGCACTTTTACGTGGTTGAATGACTGTGGTCGATAAGTTAATATCATTTCTGTGAATTAACGCTGTAGAAAAGTAGTATGTTAGCTAAACTTTGACAAAGTATGGCAGTTTGACTCGTGGACTATGCCCTGACCCCTTAGAGGGTTGTGACTCGCTGTATATTTTTGCACATTTTAGGCGGAAGCTGTAGGCCTGAAAGTTAACCAAAATGACACGAAAGCAGCCTCTCTTTAGAGTGTTGCATATGATTTTTAGACACACACGTTAGCTGTTCAGCAACAGTACGGACCCAAAAACTTCCCTTCCAAAAACTAAGGGTCATATTTAGGGATAGGCAGATGGGATGCTATGTCAAAACGTGCAGTATATTCCAGCTGCCCTATTGCCAGTGCTCCCGGCTAAAATGCCCACGTGGACACACATAGGCCAAGATCCAAGTGCCCTAGGCTATGATGCCCACGTGGACGCACACCGGGCTAGATTGTGACAGAGTATCCCACACGCCAAACTCTAAGGAAGGTCCTAAGACTCTAATCGTCTGTTGTACATGAGTGGTATTTATGGGACTCTGACAGTCAGTGAGATCTTGGCTAACAAAGTACGCAGCTTTCATAGCTGCATTGACGTGCTTGCCTAACCATCCTGTAGAACTATAAAAAAGTATTCTGTAAACCATTACAATCCTGATTCGAGTGGAAACCGGTGTTTTTTGTCTGAATCGGAATCGAGGGTGGTGAAGAAAGACCAGCACATCGAGTATTTTTCATTGGTAACAAATCTGACACAATAAACGTGGTATATGTGAACAGAGAAGAAAGCTCAGAAAAATGCAAAATGTGCGAAATAAGTGAGCGCAGCTCTGCCTTTTATGCCTCATTTCAAATTGGAATTGTTTTTTGTGATGTGGCAATACAACATTCAATAATTACTGCATTTCACAGTATGGGTAACACGCGTTTTGGTATTGCTACATCATTTTATAGTCGTACTCATAATGAGGTCCTTAGAATTTAAGATTCAGAGACAGCAACCAACATAGTCACTAAAACGAGAACAAGACCCTGGGGCGGCCATATGGTCACTAAAACGAGAACAAGACCCTGGGGCGGCCATAGTTAAAATGAGTTATCATTTTATCTTTCCTGTTGCTTTGCAGGCTGGTGGGTGGGCGGGGCTGCTCTGTTTTCGGAGCAGGGGAGGAGGGGTTTGCCCACTTCAAAGTGGGCAAAGACTGTTTGGTCAGTCCTCTCGGTCCGCCCAAACCAGTCATACGCACTTTCCCCGTTCTCCATGTAGGCTGCATTACAGGCTGCAGGGAGAACATGCTCAGGCCCCCAATTCCCTGGTTGAGAGTCGAACCAGGATGCTCAAAACCAAACGCAACATTCTTTTTACAGTTTCCTCCCCAACCCCCCTGGAGACCCGACCCCCGTACGTGCTCACCCCACCACCCACAAAGCATGCCTCCCACCACAGACAAGACCCTTGCACTCCACACACAGAAAATCACTTCCACATTTGTGTGTATCTTGCCTAACGTGACAGTAAATTTAGGCTGCATAGAGGAATACGCAGAATAATTGAAAACATAAGGAGGTCTTAGTCAAATGGAAAGGTCATTTGCTGTCATTTTATGTCTTTGCTTAGAAGATAATATTTTTTTCTCTTTTAAAGGCTGTTAAAGGAGATGGGTCGAACGTAGGATTATAGAGTAACTTTGGAGGAAAATAAAGTTGAAATGTGAATGAAATATTAACGAACATTGTCATAGTCAGTCGTTCTTGCTTGCCAGTACTCAGTGGTTGCCGCAATTGGCTTTGCTAACATGCGGTCCTTTTGAAACTATGAAACATTGTTGTCTGTATTTTTTGAAGATAGCCGCTGTGTTGCAGCAGCAGGTGGCCTAACTCAGAAAGGAGCCTTATTAAAAGTTCAGATAAAAATGTTTTCTATACTTTTAAAATGACAGTTCACCACTAGCATCTTGGACAATGCCTGTGGCTTTTTAAAGTATCCAGCATTCGCAAGCCAATATTGACGGCCAGCATGGAGCAGGAGAGGGGGAAGTAGAGTGGGTGAAGGCATGGGATAAGCAGTACCAATTGGGAAGGTACGTGTTGAAAATTGGGTTTTTGATTGGGGATGTGAAAACCCTTCTCAAGCAACACCCATAATCCTCGTCAGGTTGAACCACAAAAATCACTAAATTAACCTGTGCTTAACCTTCTGGTAGGTTGGCAGGCAGAAAAGCAGTGAGGCTCAACGTGTAAATTACTGATGCAGCACATAAACAGTAATAAAGTTAAAACACAACACAAGAAAAACCCAAACCAATTTAGAAACATATGATATATTTTAGCAAATAAAATCAGACCAAAAGGACACAAACCCAATCAGTAGAACTGGAGATACTGTCTTTTAAATGTTTCAGTTAAAATAGCACCAAGAAGCAGATTGCACTAACTTTGGGTATCTGGTAGACCTGGGCGGACTCCGCGAAGAGCCCAAAAAAATTCAGCTGCGCTCTTCGTAGTTCCGCAAGCAGCAGAGTGAGGTAAGTTGTGCTGCTTGCGCTGATTTTAAGGGCTGGCCTCAAGCTACAGGGCAAACTGATTGAACTATTACAGACTTGCTGAAGATTGATGATCACTCATGATTTTATGTGTGACTTATACTGAAGACATAGAATCAATGATACATATTATCCCTCACCAATGTCTGCATTATGGGCCTTACTTGTACTAAAATGGTAAAATTAGCACCCACACAGTGTGGGTGGAAGAACAGTCACACATTTCTTTTTAACTTTGCACTCTTTGTGAAGGTCATGTAATTTGAATGTGGAAGTTGTACTACTTCATCACCCCCCTAGTCTGCATGAGTACAAAGCAACCATCAAGTGATAATACCATGCATGAATCGCCGGGTCATACTGGTACATTTGTTTGCCAGTCTAAACAAACCACGTGATAACAGGAAACACCATCTAGTATAATTGGAATAATAGGCACACATATAAGTAAGAATTCTCAATATTTTTCATTCACTCTTGATAAACAGATTTGTATTCACTCTTGATAAGCAGTCATAGCATAACTTGTGTGAAGGTGCTTAGCTCCTCAATAAAGGAAGTATAATTTACTATTCCACACTGGAGTTGGAATAGTAAATTATACTATTCCTAAGTCCAGCGCGTTCCCTATAGCAAGTGGATGTAATGACTGGCGTTGTAATGTACTGCAATGTAACAACTCGGTCGTTGTAACGACCACGTTGTAATTGCATGCATTGTAAACACATGCGATGTAAGCTGCTATATTAATTTTTCCCATAATCTTCATTCTTTTCTCTTCATACACAAATATTTTATTCTTCAGTACTGTAGGACAATGACTACAGACCATAAGGAACGCTGCAGTCAGACTTGTTCTGGATCTTCCTAGACAAACTCAAATCATCCCATGGAACAGAATATATGCCAGTTGACCTATGCATACAAGGCCCTACAGAACTACAGAACTTCTGACCCACGTAATTAAACCACCACCTGAACTTCCTTCTCCTACTTTGCAGTGAGGACATGGAACAAGCTACTCTTTCATCTATGGACCTAAATCCCTGAAGATCAGAGTATTTAGCTAATCAACTGGACCCTGCCAGCAACTAGATACCCTCACGTGTGACAGGAAGCGATTTACAAATCTACTGACTGATTGGTTGGTTGACTGATTGAGGTGTACACCACCAAGATCAGGTAGCTCCTTTTCACAAATTAATGTAAAAGGGTATCCAGATTCTGCCATGACTCTAACATTTTTATTGACAGAGATGGCACAGAATGGTGGCTTCCTTTTCTCTCTTTTGTCATCTATGGAAATTTCAAACACTCCCTCCTCACCACACTAGGTAGAGGATAACATGAGGACAACATTTCCATCCTTATCCATACCATCATGGTCAATACGTCTGATCATAGAATTAGCACATGGTTTCTGTCCCACTGAGGCTTTACAGACTGCTGCAAAATGTCTCCTTCTCCCACATATGTAACGTAATGGTTAAGGGCAATACATTATTTGGCACTACCCAAATGAGACTTTTGCACACAATGAAAACATACAAATTCATTTTTTACACTGAAGGCATTAACTACTGTAGATCTAATTTTTCCCTTTATCACTTCCAAAGTTTGTACTGCGTGCATCTGATTGTCTTAATCGCTGTTGTATAATCTTTATTCGGTAAGATTCTCACCATAAAAGAATACATTTTACACAGTAAAACATTAGTAAAAACTATCGACGATAAAATTCCCTAATAAAAAGGTTCAAGTCTACACATTATACAGTACAATGGGTGATTATTATGGACTCCAGTCAAACATCCTCATCAATACATTACATGATAGTTAAAATGACTTCAAATTCATCCAGTCATCATCATAGCAACCTGCCAATAGGGCCTGCTAACAATTTGGTAAGGTGGAATGTAGCTTTATTCTCCTAGTGCGAGTCAGCCATGCACTACTCAGATATTTAGCCACCCCGCATACCATAGCAGAGGATGTTGGGTCAGTAGTGAGTACTCGTAAGGCCATTCTGTGGCACCTCAGACCCAACCCCGTGCATACTGGTTTCAACCAGACCTTCCTGGCAACTTTATAAGCGGGGCAGGCAAAAAGTAGATGCGCCACAGACTCCTTTGGAGCCGCGCACCCGGGGCAGGGGCGCGGAGGACCACCAGCGTTAGACCACCCCGCGGTGAACTCATACCCAGGAAGGGTCCCATACCTGAGTTTTAAATAGAGGGCTCTGTCCAGAGGCTTGGTTATGAGGTCGAGGAAGGGTTCCAACTTTCTAGACCATTTAAACTTAAGAAACCGTTCAGTGAGTAGACCCCCAACCCCGCTGCATGTTGCCTCTGCCTGAACCCAGTCCCAGTATAACTTTAAATTCACCGGTTTGGGGGGTGGCATTTGACTCACCCACACATCTCTCAGGCCCAGTTGCACCACCAACTGCCTCACATTGCTCAACCACCCGATCTTATTACCGATATCTAGCAGTATTAGTTCATCCAGCCCAGCAGCATATTTGGCAAGCTCCCTGGTCCTTCGCAACCGAGCCCAAAACAGTAGAGGGCGCAGCCGCACTAGATCTTTGAAGGATCACCTGCCCAGATCTAGCCGCAATGGAATTAGCGGGGTAGAAATGGGGAGGGCCACCACGTCCCTCAAAAACCTATTTTCCGCTACAACTAGCTCAGAAACATTTTCAAACCCCCAAAGCTCGGAGCCATATAATGCAGCCTGGAGTATCTGGCCCTCATAGATTGCCATGACCGGTGCCACAGGTTTACTCGTTGACTCCCGATGCTCCCTCAGGGTCACCCCTGATACTCTTTTGTGGGCAAGTAACATTTTAGCCAGGTGGTCCTTCCAATTCATCCGACTATTTATCCGCACCCCCAAATAGTCGAATGAATCAACCAACTCCAAGGGTGCCCCATTGAGCGTAAAATTATTTCTAAATCTTTTGGAGGGTGAAAGAGTCAAGAGCTTAGTTTTCGAGGTGTTAATAGTAAGTCCTCTATTTGTGCAAAATGTGCTGAATCGGTGCAGAAGCTTTTGAAGTCCCGCCGGGGATTTGGAGATCAGTATAGTGTCGTCCGCGAAGAGTAGAGTGGGGATTCTTTCCCCCGCCAGGGATGGTGCATCCGCCTCTTCCTCTCTCAGATGATCCACCACTCCATTCACAAACAAAGAGAAGAGGGTCGGGGCCATAACACATCCCTGGCGAACTCCCCTCCGCACGGGCACCCTATCTGCCAGCTGGCCCTGGGTGCACCATCTGATCCTCGCATAATTCCCCTCGTGGAGCCTTACAATAAAACTCAGAAGTGAACCGGGGAAACCCATCCTCTCCAATGTCTCCCACAGCTTTACTCAAGGGACCAGGTCAAAAGCCGTCTTGAGATCTATGAAAGCCATGTAAAGGCTACCCCTTTTGATGGTAACTGACTTCCAATAGATGACAAAAAAGCGAAAGACCTGGTCCATCGTACCCACCTTCTGGCGGAATCCTGCTTGGAGGTGGGAGAGGATATGTTCCTCTTCCATCCATTCTCCGAACCCTGGAGATGATGACCCTGCCAACCACTTTCTGGATTACATCTATCAAATTGATAGGTCTGTAATTGGCAGGGTCCTCCCTAGCCCCCTTCTTGAACACAGTGACCACCTCTGCCCCCTTCCAAGAGTCAGGCACAGGGTGACCCCTGGCAATCAAATTCATTATAATGGCAATTAAATCTGCCCAAGCCTTAGGTTCCTCAATCAGAAGGTCCCCTCGGATCCCATCCGGGCCAGCCGCCTTCTTCGGGGTCAGATGTCAGATGTCTGATGGCCACTACTACTTCCGAGGGCGAGAATGGATCCTCGGGCTCCCCTACAGGTTCCCCACCTCCACCCATAGCTACCGTTGGACAGAAGGCAGCTTCAGTTCGGCCATATAGTGCCGAAAAGTGGTCAAACCATTGCTGGCTTGTTATGTGGGCGGATAAAGGCTGAGCGCTCTCCTGCTAGCCTTATTAATAAGGTCCCAGAATAACATTGAATTCCTCATGCTGACTGCACAGTTTAGGTCCTGCCAATGTTGTTCCTCCCACTCTCGTTTGGCCAGTGCCAGTACTCTTGAGTAGTCCTTCCTAGCCGCTCTAACTAGTGAGGGATCTTTTTTTAGTAGGGCAGCTGTTAGCTCTTTCCTTTTTCCCTTGCACTGGGCCGAGTACCAGGGATTACTAGAGATGGGAGGTGTGTTATTAACTCTATGGCTTTTCCCTTTAGAAAAAAAGTATTGGCTCACTTGCTCTATTGTGGTTTTGTAGGCTGTATCAAGGTCAATGGGCGGCTCCAGGGCACTTCCCATTCCCTGTTCCCATACCTCCAAATCCAAGTACAGATCTACCACAAGAGATTTTATACTCCTAAATTGATCTTCCTGCAATTGAGCCTTGTCCCATTTCAACCTACGGTTGCTATTGTAAGGGACAACCTCTTTGGTTAACCTCAGGGGGGCACTCCTCCCCCTACCCTTGGGGTTACCCCACCTAAACTTGCTACATAGGGGGTTGTGGTCACTATCCTGTGTAGCCACCACCTCCATATCTATTAGGTCTTTCCACAATCTAACGTCCAATAAGATGTAATCAATTCTGGACGGACCATTGAGCCTGTTAAAGGTCATTGCACCAACACTGTCTGACAAAGTCCTACCGTTGAGTGCTCTTAGTTTGTGTTCCCTAGTGAGGGCATTAATTTGTATTGCCCTTGCTGACCATTTTCGAATAGGGGGTAGTGACAAAACTGGGATGGACCATTTAGAATCTTCATCCTCGGTGCCTAAAGGATCATCCCCAAAAAGGGGTTCATACGTGCAGTTAAAATCCCCGCCCACTATAATTTTAGCAGATGGGGGGCACTTGGCTAATGCTAAATCTAAGCTCATTAAAATTACTGAAGAAGTATCCCCCGGTGCCCCTCTAGCATAAACATTGAATAATTCGAGCCTGCTCCCCTCAATATATCCCCTAGAAGAGAGATGTAGTATATCACTACACTCTGAATCATGAATGACAACATCCCAATCCAGATCAATTTTGATCCAAACCGTTAGTCCTCCCGCTGGTCTACCCTTCCCTCTGCTTACTGCTGGAGAAAAATATGTAGTGTAGCCATATTTGTGCAGTGGGAGCAGACTCCAGGTTTCCTGGAACAGGCATACATCAAGCTTCTCAATGAATATGTGCCATTCTAGTAGGGCCATCTTCCTTTTTAACCCTGCCACGTTCCAAGATAACAGGTGTATTACCCGGTGACACATGGCGACTATAGCAGGGTTCCCCTTACTCCCACCCCTTCCACCCTCCTTGGGCATGGAAATGGCATCCACACAGATAGATGACTTGGGGGAAACAATGCTACCATCTAAGATGTCTGCACACAATACATCCGTAGTGACTCTGGTAGTGCTGCTATCCGTGCTTTGGGCTGCTAGGGGGCCCACCTGTCTAGCGTCTTTACGTCTTGACACCCTTGGTGCCTCAAAGTCTATGCCCTTTAGATTTGCCACACTTGGTCGGCTACCCCTCTCCCCCTTAGACTGTAGACATCAGTCGCAGTCTTCCATACCAGATAGCAACGAGAACCTATTGCCTGTCTCCAGAGGGGTAAAGGGTCTCAAGTGCTCCATTCTACTGTTGCTATTTCTGTTGTGTCTTTGGGGTGCCGTGATCCAGCCAAAAGGGTCAGCCGCCTGGGCGGGGTGCTGGCCATAAGGAACATAGCTATTACTGTATGATGGCGGGGGGTTGGGTCTGGGGGGGTAGAGCCCACTTACATGAGTTAGGGGGAACACCACTGATCTAGGGTAGAAATATGTCAGAGCCCGAGGAATAATGCAATTGTCTCCACTTCCAGTGGGCCAATTTAATATGTGATCCACTGCCCTCGGGTCTCTAAAATTAACCACCACCAGGTCACCCTCAATATCTTTGCCTCTGCTACCCAGCCAATTAAGCCGCCTAACGTGCACTATGTCCCCATCAATGTGTGTAATGTGCCTATAAGTACCCAGCCAGTGTATTATTTTATTTTTCAATTGAGCATAGCCCTCCCTCTTGTTATCTACTAACGGCGGAACCCCTGTCAAGACGACCATAAAAGGCACTGCTTGTGGAGGTATCTCCACTTGAGGCCCCTTGGTCACTGGAGCTCTAGTATATCTGCCGTTTCCCTGTTCCTCCCGTTTATTTCCTGTGGGGGCCATTATCGGTCCCCTTTGGGAATCACCCACTGGCCCTGCTACTTGGATGTTTATATGCTTTGGAGGGTGCGGTTTTTGGTAGACAGGCTCAGCCCTACCATGGGACTGTGGCTTCGGTTTGTCTTAATCATAATCATGTCTGGTAATCAATTTAATTTCCTCAGACCCTCTGTTCAAATTTAATTCCCTCAAGGTGAAGAGGTGATGGTACCAATGATGGTCGGTCCAGGAGAGTCCGGTGTTGTGGCTGTAGTTGAAGTTGCCGCTGGTGGAGGTGACGTGCTCGACTGTTTGTCCTTCTATGTGGCTTGTTGAGGTGAGTTGCTGCTTTCGTCTGATGTAGGGTACCGTCCCCAGGAGGGGGTGGTGTCCTGGTCACTGGGGGTGTCCAGGTGGAACTTGAGTTCACCGTGTAGGATGTTGTCAGTGGAAGGGAGTCCCTGGGTGTGCAGATGATGTGCTTGGCCTGGTCTGGATCTGGGAGTTGAGGTGGTCTGTGGTCACCCTTGGGTCATTAAAGTGTGTGGTCAGTTGGAGTGTGCTTCTGTAGATGATGGCAATGCCCCCTCCTCGATGGTCAGGTTACTCCTTGGGGGCGATACTGCACCCATCAGTGATGGCGATGGCGGGCAGGGGAGGTGGTGTCCAGGGTTGATGGCGAGGAGGTTGCTGGCATTGTAGCAGTGGAGTGTCCAAGAGGAAGGCTCCTTGGTGCAGAGCGCTGTACAGGGGCAGACGGACGCAAATGGCATAGCCTATGGGTTGCATTTGGCACGGGAGATGACCATTACAATGAAGACAGTACACCGCCAACAACGCATCTCCGACAACGCAGGTGCCTTTATATCGCATTTGATTACAACGCATTGTGAGGTCAGTAATGGGGTAATTTAAAGTTTTTCAGGTGGGTATGGGTTTCGGATGTAAAATATGGAATTTGGGGGGTGTTTTGGGTTAAAATATGGAATTTGGTGTGTGTTTTGGGGTAAAATAGGGAATTTGGGGGTATAATATGGAAATTGTGGCGTGCATTTGGGTCAAATATCAGTTTTGGGTGTGTTATGGGGGCTCAAAAAGGAATTCCAGGGTTCACTGTTGGGTTTGGGGTGCAAACGTTAGTTTTGGTTTGCACTCACAGATGTGGGAATAGTGATATGATGTCTCCGTTATGCAACACCTACTCTACTGTTGCAATGTGCCTAGTATTAATATGCATGGGAATGCAATGCAATGTTATGGCATGCGTCGCAACCACATTTGTGCCTTTGGCACACGGGTGATATGCCCGCTGTGCATGGGCGCACATCGGCCATCATTGAGAAGTGCTGTGGGGGCTGGTCAGTTGTGAGGTGGTAAACACTGGAAAGGACACTGGATGGGGCGTGGACATGGGGATGTGTGTGTGAGCGGATGTTGTAAAACATTTTAATAGGGTAAGTCTTAACTTGAAGTCGGGTCCCATGCTTCGTTGCTCCTTCTCTCCTGCATCTGCTTGCAGGAACAGGAAGTAGCAGCCAGGCTCCCTCCCCTGAGCCAATCACAATGCTGTGATGCGGCAGTGGGATTGATAATTGTCAACGGGACAAGGCATGCAGCCAGGGGCTGGAGGGATGGGCATGTTCTCCATGCAAGCTGTAATGCAGTCTGCATTACGTACAGGGAAGTGCGCATGACTGCTTTGGGTGGCCTGAGTGGGCCGACCAAACAATCATTGCACACTTGAGTGGGCATGTCAATCCACCCATGCCTTACCCCGTGCTTGGAGCAGTCCTCCCCACCCTCCCACCCACAAGCATGGTTACATAAGTAAGTTGTCATCATCTGATGATTGTTCCTGCGCTACACTGCTTGAAAGCAGTAGGGCAACAAGCCTGGGTACAGCAGTCACCAACAAGTCTGCTGGAGTCCGATGCAGTTCAATCAATCAAACAGGGAGTTGTAAGCGCACTACTCACCTGTGAGAGTCTCAAGACGCTGAGGAGGGGACCGGAGGTCTGTTTAGCCGAAGAGCCAATTCTTGAGGGTCTTCCTTTTGGTGTTCAGAGAAGGGGCACATCTGATGTCTGCCGGTGGCTCGTTGATGCAGCAGGTCCCCCTTAGGTGTGAAGTTGCAGTACTCACGCCACACAAGTTCAGCGCAGCTCAGGGGCCTCACTCTCCACAGCATCCAGCCAGCCCAACATCATCCGGCCTGTGATGCAGAGAGGCTACACCCACTGTTGCTAATCCCCTCTGTGTCCCCCGGTGTAGTGGTGGTTCGTAGTATGCAATGCAGACCTACCTACTTTGGGGCGCAGGAGCGCCTCTACTATTAACAGCTCCAAAGAGCACAAGGCAGTCTTCTCACACAGGTCAGCAACATGTCTCCATGCGACCTGCCAGACTTCACCACCAGCTCCATGTCTACCGCCACGGCTCATCAACTCCACAGCTCCCCCGCATCCCACTCCATACTCCAGATGCATGTCCAGCAAGGCATCCAGGCTCCAGGCGCAGGTCCAGCGAGGCATCCAGGCTCCAAACGCATGTCCAGCGAGGCACCATGGTTCCAGACACAGGCCCAACCAGGTATCAAGGCTCTCATCCTGGTCATCCTGGATGTTGGCTGGCTTGTAGGGGTTGTTGATGTGCGCTGCACTTGGCCCTGACTGCTCCATTCTGCAATGTATTGGTTTGTATGCCTATTTTATAATGGAGGTTGACTGATAGGCTATTTTTTGCATGAGAGACAACAAAAACTCATGTTGGTCTGACTAGCATGAGTTTTTTTGCCGCTAATGTGCCTATTGGTAGTTATCACCCGCCAACACCGGATTTCCTACCGCCATTGCGCTGATGTTAGTGGCAGTTTTCACCACCGTTCCCTGATACTATCGCCGTGTAGCAACAGCTTAGTAATACATTGCTAACATGGCGATAGTTTTTAAGATTAGGGGGTGATAAAAAAACTGCTTCTAACTGGCATTTGCGGTAGGTATTGCTGGTCCTTGAGAATACCCCCAAAGTCTATTGGGAAAATTTTAGGGATGAGGCTTCCCCAACATACCCAGCATTAGATTTAGATTTATTAAGCACTTGTCAATTAAATTAATATAAAAGCATTTCAATATCAAAGTGCTATTCCTAAAATTCAAGAAAAACTAAAGATTTGATAAAACTTAACATCAACCAATTGCCACTCAGCGTCATCGGAGTCCTGCTAGAAAGGATAAAATAAATGCAGGACCACCATACTGTCCTCCGTCACGAGGCAGCAGAAAAGTACCATTTAACTGTGAGAACGCAGATGCATAACTGATAAGATAGAATATTCATCAGAGAAGTATTGCAGTGACGCAACCACACAGGGTGACATTCGGTTTTAAGGCTGTAAATTAGTACTAAAACCGAAATAAACATACATAAAATGTACTATAAACAATTGCAACTGGTATTTTGCATACAGTATAGCCTATTAGTTTGCATGGATGAGTCACCTGTTAGTTGAGGAGTAACAAAATAATGTGCCTTCATATAAGGTGCACATATGGAGATGAAGTGTACCCCGGGGGTTAACCGTGGCATGCGGTTCTGCTTATGTCAGGAGGTTGTCAACCAGGGCTGAACTGGCTGTACAAGGCATCAGGTGTTTCCACGGGAGGCTGGAAGGGTGGGTGGCCAGTTTTGTTATTGGAGGACGGCTTGCAACAGTGCTGCAATATCAGTACCCAGTAACCAAAGCAACAAGACAGAATAATCTACTCACTTTAGTTTCTAGGCAGAATAATTCACTCACTTTATTTTTTAGCCCCCGAGGGCCAGCCAGTGCTTCACACTTATACCTCTCCAAACTCCCCTTGTAATGGGCAGGCACCAGCCCAAATGTGACAAAATTGCCACGGCTGCTTTGGGTTTTCGGTCACCCCTGGGGACATGCATTGAGGTGCACAGCCTAATTAGCAGTCACGGAAGAACCATGTCTTAATGGGCCGCTGAAGAGTGCCAGCTTCTGTGGCAATCTTATACAGTATGCAAGCAGAGATGCTCTACACATGGCTAGAGCAGAATGGAGCACTACTGTGTGGACGGCAAGGTGAAACGCTGCTTAAAGTGCAAAATTAAATTGCTTCAGGGTGTTGTCTAAGGTGCTATGGGTGCCAGCCAGATAACCCTTGTCAGAATAATATGAAGGTGCTGTACATACCATATAATTCTGGTTGGAGTGATGTTTATGCACAGCTGAGGCTGAGAGAGCATGTTGCATTGTGGGTTGTGGGTTAAGTGCTACTTACAGTGCAGATTATAGTGCTTCAGAATGCTATATAAAGTGCTCTAAATGCCCACCCAATACCCCTTGCTGGTTAGATGGTATTCCTTTCAGCTGCCTTAGTAGAGAAAGCTATGGTCATCATTCCCACATTCTCCTGAGTCAGGGTGGGCCGGTGCAGCAATGTGAGTATGAATTCCTAAGAGGCCGGGGTCTTCAGGAGCAGCCTGGAGTGCCGAAGAGGCTACTTTTAAAAATACCAAGAAGCAGACAGACAGCTGAGTAAATTCCCTCTTAGGGCACAATTATGTTGCCTCATTACAGGTACAAATATTCAGAGACTTCAAAATAGGGCGTAGCCAATATTTTCTATGGAGTAGTAGCACTATATAGATATATACTATGTGCAAGGGATCGAGCTTTCCTCGAACCCTTTCCAAGGGGCTCAGATAAATAGACCCCCAGAATCATAAAGTCTGACAGCGCAGCTGTTGTTGAGTTTCCCCTTCAGTCATGGTCTGCTGAGATGATTTTTGCTAGCTTTGAAAGTAATTGTAAGGTCTGATTAGCAGACTGTTGCAATTGGGTTCCTCCCATTTAGTATGCCCTGATTTTTAAATCTAGTGTTGGAATTTTTACTGTGCAGGTAGCCTGGCACAGTGGGGAATCTGCAAGATTAGATATTGATCTGGGGTAGGCCTTATAATGTTATTGTACACTACTAGGGAAGGTCAGTGCGTTTTACTGTTTTGTCTATACTGATACCTTATTTTACTCATAGCGAGAAGACTGACTTAGAGTACAGTTTTGCTTCCCTTTGACCTACAGAGACCAATGACATATCGGGTCGGGGTGTAACCTGTACGATAAAATCAATTCTGCAAGTTCCCCAAAGATATACGTATAATATATGGGTCACTCAGAATTGGCATATTTTTCTGGCTCTGCTCGGGAAAAGAGCCCAGGACATTTGTCACCCACCCTTACCAGGTTAATTACATTTCTATCCAGCAGCAAGAACAAAGGCCTCCCCTCAAAAAGGGAGCAATCAACAGTGCTTCCCTCAGCTCCTGATAAGGAATGGGAATGGGGTGGGCCTGAAGCACCTGAATTAATCAATCAGCTATCACACTGTACCAGGGATGGGCTTGTCCAAGCCTACTGAACAAACGGAGTAGCCCAGACCTCTGGAGTCAACACTGGAGGGGGCTCCCCTTTGAATATTTAGGGAGGAAGACTCTGGCAGTGAAGTCAGCAAGGGTGGAGGTGGGGCCCCAGGGGAGATGTGGCTAGTGTCTTTTGGATGACACCATTTTGAACTGTCCCAGAAAGCTGTGCAGGAGGGTTAGGACAGGGGGACAAGTGGCACACTAGGATTATCCAGGGGTGTCTGGCTTCTGGAACCTTCCACTTCCCTTAAAAATCTCTTGCACAAGAGGGAGACCCTCTCTTGCTCAGTGATTTCTCTGTACTTTCCTGCTGGACCCTGGGGCTGCCACGGACAACTGAAAAGAAGACCCCCCAAATGTTGGCAAAGGACTAAGGACTTGGCCCAGTTGACCATAGTACCAGTTGGTCTCCCCAAGGCCCAGTGAGACTTGCCCCCATTAGACTCCCTGAGGACAGTTGGGGGGAAATTCCTGGACTTCAGCACCCAGAGACAAAGACCAGGAGAAATGCTGGTGCAGGGAGCCAGGAAAACACGCTCTATGAGGATTACACTGCTTTGAGCATAAGGCGGTCTGCCATGTTATGGCATTTTAAAGTTTGTCTACCTTTGACCTTTTAGCCAGCGAAGCACTTGGGTATCCACCACCATTTCTTAATTGACCACCGAGGTGGGCCAGGACCCAGCGGTCAGCGCAGGATGTAATTATTTATTTAGTCCAGGGAGGGGGCATACATGAGTGTCCCCCCATTTCTACTTTTTCCTCCATAGATCCCATCTCCCCCACATGGGCAGACACAAAACTGATCTTGGCCCCTGAGACCCCAAGCTCTGATGGGGCTAGGAGCACCCCACTCCGCCCATGTGCCCGTACCTGGGTTAAGTGGATTACCACCAAAGAGATTACCTCCTGCCCACATGTTGCGTGGGGGAGGAGAAGGAGAACATGCTGGTTTCCACACTGGCTGAAGAAGGAGGCCAAGCGCGAGGGAGCCAATCAGGGTCGAAAAGAGACCTCAGCTGGGCCAATTTCTCAGATATGTTCTTATTAAATTTCAAGACCTCTTACATACAGATGATTTAACAGACTTGTTACAACTTAAGCTACAGAAAATCTCTGGGTATAGCTGGCAAATTTAAAAGAAAGATTCATATGAGGCCACAAACCATGAGCAAACATGGTGTACGAATAGCACTGTTGAAATTATAGTTGATACCACAACTGGAAATACAAACTCCAAGACACAAAAGGTTAAATATGGTGCCCAAACAGAAAATTCAATCTCAATCAAAACCTAAACCCAGATTTTAAAGGAAAATAATATGAGAACAACAACTCTATGACTTCAATGCCATAACATTTTATTTAGTTTTTTAATTTATTTATTCAAATTTCCAAGTATTCAATTCTATAACAAGACAATTCCAAAACATAGCATACAGTACAATCACATTATCCATACATTTTTCATAGCTCGACTACATGGTGTTGGTTGCTCGCAGAGTATTTTATACACATCTCCTGTTTAAGTTTTAGGCCCAGCATACACAACAACCCACCATGATCCAATCAGTCGACAGGCGCTTTGTCTAGTGAGTCATCGCTTTGGGTTTTCAATAGGACCACTGTGAATGGTGCCCATATATCCTTAGGCCTAGACCTTGCAGGTAACTCTTCGGCATAGTGCATCAGCTGGTCTTTACAGTATGCTATATCTTTTACCCATTGTTCAACTTGGGAGATTGTTCCCCCGCCCGCCAATTTTGGGCAACTTTCCTCTTCGCAAGTAGGAGTATGATCGCCACTAATCTCCGGTTCTGCGGCAGCAACCGCACAATCAGTCCAAACAGAAACACCTACGGCGTGCACGCCACCTCCTCCATCACCATATCAGATAATGCCTCGGTTACCTGTACCCATTACTCTATTACCTTCTTGCAGCGTCAGGCTAGATGCACAAAATCTGCTTTGCTAGCATTACACTTTTTGCACGCCGCGGATTCCCTCAGCCCATACCTGTGTAACTGCATTGGGGTGTAATAGAGCTGCTGTAGCTAATTAAAATTAATAATTCTTGGATTGTAATTGGCTGTCAAGCGTTCAGTTAATGCACAGCAGAATTCCCACCCTTTTTGTGTAGCTGGGGTATCTAGGACTCTGTACCACCTTTCCATTCCTAAACTAACTCTGCCTGTTTTGCACGACATAGACAGGTTATTCGTTTTATGCTGGAGGAACTAACAAGCATAATCTGTGGCGGTTTTAGTGTCTGTGGCTCTGTCAGGTGCAGTGGATTCATGGCTCGGAGTGCCTCTTTTAACCTGTGGTATGTAAATGACAACATCAGGGTTCTTTTTCAGTGTGCAGACATCACTTCCAGGGTGAGGAACATGCCATCAGGGTATGCATCCCTCATGGTGGTCACTCCTACTTCTGCCAGGAGGGATATCGCGTTCGGCTCTTGTGCCACTGATATCTCAGGATGGTATGCCAGTGGCATAGCGGGAGCAAACAGTGGCAACTTCACCACATGAGTCGCAATCATTTGCCAAGCCTTCCTGTGCTGTCAGTTGTGTTGAATTTCCCTCTTGGAGTAGGCTGGTGCTTTTTTGGTAATAAGGATGTGAGTGATGTGGGATATATGCCTTCCACTTCCACAGCTATGTGTGGCAGGGGGGGGGGCAGTAGTGAGCAAAGTGCACTTGCGCGCAGAGATAGTATAAATATAGGTCCGGAGCACCGAACCCCCCCCCTGTGCATAAGACCCAGTAAGCCTCTTCCAGCCGCATTGTGGCTGCTTTTCAGCTCAGACTACTCTGATCAGTTTAGAGCAGACATCTTCAATCTGGGGGGCACGACCCCCAGGGGGGCCGTGGAGGACTGGGAAGGGGGTTGCGCATTCCCCAGCCTCACTTGTGTCTGAATTCCAAAACGTTTGTTTTCGATTTGGAAAAAGACAGCCCTCCTAGGAAGGTTAATTTTTCTCGTTAAAATGCTTAATCCGAGTCTCCTGTGCTGTGTAACACTTTGGTGCCAGGGTGCCTGGTCGCCTGAAAGAAATGCAAATGTGCCCAATTAGCTAATCAGAAAGTGCAACGGGTGCTTGGGACCCCGTGAATCACTCCAATCTTTGTGGTAACAAATATATATATTTTTTTTAGTTGTAGTGCAAAGAGTTAACTGGGCTGTGAAGTGCTTGCTTTTAATCCTAACTGTATTTACACAGTCCTCAGTACACCTAAGGAGGTGTTAAAGGGACAGTTATATAAAAAAAGATGCATTACATACGCCCTGGTATTGCTAAAATTGACATTTTGGAAGCACCATTTTATCGTAAAGCTATTTACACATTTTGTATCAGTCTGTCTTATACTGTGTGTAATGCAATGCAAGTATAACATAATGACTTGCATACTTTCAGTGCTTTCTGTCACGTGCTGTGACCTCATAGCCCTAAAAATACACAAGTCACTATTCTCCACTGACCCAACCAAGATTTAATTTCGTGGGTCCCTGGTTACACACAGACCTTTGCAATGTATTAACTAATAGAGGTTTCATAATGTACAACAGTGCATTTCCCACTGAGTAACAACTTTTTAAATGTCTTTTTCTTTTACACTGCCCATAATTTTATATGTAGGTACTTGATGGTGACTTAAAAAACTTACAGAATATTTTGGAACTTATTTATGAGAGGCTTGCGCCACCACATCATCACTTTTTTTGATACTCCGGCGGAGCACGTGTCTTAACCATACATATAAGGCAGCGCAAAATCACCCTGCATGACTTTTCATGGCCTCATAGATATGGCGTAAGACAAAGCAGTGCTAGTCACTGCGTTGCCTTATTCTGCATCAAGGAGGTGTTCCATAAGTGTTGCGTGGGGGTTCCTAGGAAACACCCATGGATTTTGATGCTGTCCCATATATACAAAATCACGTAACCCTGGAACAGCACCAAAAACATACGCCTCCCCAGTGGAGGGGTAACGAGGAGAAGAAACTTCTAAAAACTTGGCTGTTCCACCCAGCCAATGAATAAATCATCTAGCAGCGGGATTCCTTTGACCCCTAGCGCCAAGAAACTGTTTGGTATATGTGTGCTCTATAACTTCTTTTAACATAACATTTAACATAACATATATCCACCACTATGTCTCAGCTCCAAACAACCCCATCCGGGGAAAGGAAGAAACTTGCCAACATTTAATGGCTTTCACAGCATGCAATTTAATGTATTTTCAAATCAGCAGCAAAACAGCCCAACGGAATTCGGAGCTCCTGGCTCTTGATCACGGGTCACTAAGCATTCACCTAACTGGTACATAAGTACACATTGTGATTCCCATAAAGTGAACATTGAAAAAGGACTTTTTAGTCTGCATTACATATCAAGTTAGCATTTCGGCCACCTTTTACATTGTTTGCTAGGGGCATGCTCACATTACCAACTCTTTGGTACTTTCAAGTGTTGTAATTTTACCCACAATCAAATTATGCATGTGCACAGCAATTTATCAAATGTTTGTATGGACGGGGGCACATAGCAGTGCCGGATCGGGAAGGAGACCTGCCAGCTGTAGGCCCAACCGCAGAGACCAGCTGTGAGAGAATCCATTGCCCCGAGTTAAGGGGGGCGGAGCAGCTGGGTTGGAATTGGCAGGCCTACACGGAGACCGGCCATACAACCACTCAGCTTGCTGTCCGAGCTGTGAGTTAGCACACCTCCCTTGCCAACTGCCTGATTGAGGTGTGGGTACTTCACACTAGCGGCCCAATTGACCATGACCCCCTTGGTGTGCATAGACATTTATAGCACTGCCGGCCAGGACTGATTTGGACACTGTTGTGAGTGGTGAGATTGAGCTGGCTGTGTGGGTTTTCTCATGCCCCCTCCAAAGGTTGAGGGAGGGTAAGGCAGAACAATGAGTCAAAGCCTCTCGTCTATGGAATCCAAGACAGACTCCATGTGCATGGGAATCAATTTTATAGCCCAAAAACTGGAAAAACATGATGGACGGCTGGAGGAGGTAGAGCTCAGAATATCGGACCTGGAGACTCCTCCTCACAGAGTGAAGACCAGGTTCTCAACATTGAATGCATATTGAAAGTCATAGCGGCAAAGAACGAAGACCTAAAGGCACACTCACATAGAAACAATATAGGAATCCTCAGGGTGCCAATGTCCACCAACACCGAAAAAATGGACGAATATGTGGAACAGATGCTTACAACTATCTTTGGCCCAATGCCTTCTCTGGCTGGCACCACACGAAGACACATTGTGGCAAGGTTGCTGAATTAACTAGACTACAACACTTCAAGACCTGAGAACGACACGCACTCACATTTGCCAGAGTGAAATACCGCGATTTCACTCTGGCAGTCCAAGAAGCTAGGAAGAAATTTCTCCCAGTCAAGCGGAAACTCCAAGAAGCTAACATCACTTACACCATGCTATACCCAGCCCACCTCTGAGTCAATTACCTAGGTTAGCAACACTTCTTTACTAACCCCAGAATATGGTGCAGAATTGTTACTGCATCTTTCTTGGGGCTCGCACTCGAGCACACGGGAGTCGCCAGAGCCCAAATCACCATCTCCTCTCTCGGATTCAGGCTAGGGTATTCTGTCCCACATGAGAGCGACTCATGCCCTGGACTAGGGGGCGCACTAAACCGAGGGATGCTGACCGGTAGATGGGTCCCCCTGGTTTATCGATACGCACATCTCTCAAAACTAAACTGAAGTGATGCCAACAATCTGCTATAATGTCTCAGGAAATTTTTAATCGCCTCCAGATGTGGCAAGATATTAAGACCAGAAATCACTGCTACAGAAATAGAAACTGCTCTCATTGTTGTAAGTCGTATTGGGCCGCCAAGGACTGTCCTGGACACCCTCTTTTACTTGAGGAGGACCAGCCTGCCCTGTGGCAAGACTTCAGAAGGATACCCGTGATACAGTACACTGTGTTATTATTTTTTCTTACTTTCTATTACTGCCCTTACTCAATTATTATTTTCCATCATTCTTGCTTTACCATTAGCCTCAACGTGATGGATGGCTTGTCCCTTCCTCACTTTGCTTTCTTCCTTTATCTTTCTCTCTTCCTATCCTTTCCAGCTTATTTCCACCCTTCTGGGGAATATTTAGTTACCCCATTCGGGGATCATGTTGTAGGGTTATAGGCCACTGTTGGGGCAGATGGTAGGAGGGGTGCTTGTCTCCGGCAGGATTGGGGTTTCGCTGTGGAAGGAAGGTGGGTTTAGGTTGTGGGACATTGGTTGAATGATGCATGGTACAGAACATTGGATGTCAATATCTGTCCACTGCAGGCCCATGATAGTCTCCTGGACAGGCCCTACTCACACAGCAATTCTCAACCGGTAACAAATAACAGATTGTCTATCACGCTAGGAATATGATTTTCTGACATGGAAGTGAGAGGACTTGGGAACCCGAGGAAAGGCCATCACATTTTAGCCTGTTGAGATAGACACAACATACCCATGGCCATGCTACAGGAAATGCATATAGGCCCTGGCTCTCAGATAACATTTGCAACACAATGGGCCTCCCATAACAAATGTTCTTCATCCTCCCCATAATCTCTAGGTACATCTATAATTATCAGGAACAATTGTATTCTCCTTCCCTCCATTTGAGAAGCCCTATTCATATACCTCTTAAAGCCTGGTAAGGCGGCCAAGTGAGTCATACAGACCCCTGTTACTGATCAACTGTGATGTGAAAATAGTAACCAAAGTTCTGGCAAATCGATTGAGTCTCCATATGAGCTCCCTGGTGCTGCCTGATCAATCCGGCTTTATACCGGGAAGGGCAACCTTACAAATCCTATGCACTCTCTTTGCACTATTACAAGACAGCGATCCTGACCTGGCAGCAGTGGTTGTCTTAAAGCCTTAGATTCCCTGGAATTGGATATCCTACTAGCCGTATTGAGACACATGGGTTTCCCCTCAATATTACCTTCCTGGATAGAGCTTCCATACCAGCAACCACAGGCGAGAGTACAAATAAATGATGTTTGCTCTCCTTACTTCCCCATTTCCCGTGGCAACAGGCAGGGATGACCGTTGTCCCCCCTATTCTTTGCTTTGGTGTTGGAACCACTGGCTGCAAAGCTCAAGCAAAACCTCCGGGAGTATGCAATTTGGTACTCGACCATGCACTTATTATTATCCCTATATGCTTATTATATCACTTTATACGAGTGTGATCCCCAAACAAGCCTTAACCCAATACTCAGGAATTTATCAGTTATGGAAGACGTTCTGGCATTACGATAAACTAGTAGAAATCCCAGATCTTTCCTCTTACCCCCAATACCCCTCCCTATATTCCAGACTACCCACTGAGATTGTGCAATTCAGAAATTAAATACTTGGGGATTTTCCTTTTCAGAGATAGGGAGGAATTGGTCCAGGCTAATTATAGCATTACATGACATTAGATACCCTGACGGACTCCATCACATGATGAATCACCATGCCTTTGTCATGAGCAGAGAACCAAAAGGGGATAGGTCCATAAACACGTAGTGTGGGCTAGACCCTATATTTAAATTGCAAGAACACACAGTGCCCACACCACAATTACTCAATCAATATTTTAGAAGGGTAAGAAACCAATTTATTGTAATCACCCTTAGACAGCATTAATCTGTGTCTATCATTTTATGCTTTTTTTTAATTTTCAAAAAATCGTAACAGAATAAAGGACTACGTGTTGAAATATTTACAAGACTAGATACACTTTGTACATACATCAAAGACAAACATTATTTACACAATAAAAAACGTTTCTGCATCAAGCATTACAAAAAATTATAATTACATCACAAACAACAAATATTACAATCAAAAACATGAAGAAAAATGATTCAAGGGGGAATATAAGCAACTTAATGGCTTATAAATGCTTAAATACTGGACCAGCCGGTCCTAGTGTCATGAAGATGGCAATTTATTCCACCGAAGAAAGACTTGTCATTAGCAGGCCACATGTCCTTAAAGAAAATGGTCATATTACCCAAACTATTATACCTTTTCATAAGTATTCCTTATACTTCTGATCACCAATTTTTTAGACTGCTTAAAACACAACTAATCCTTCTAGCTTAGAGGGGGCAGGGGGGTGAAAAAACAATGCTCCAAAGGGACGTCCTGTTAGGCCCTTTCTCGAGGGAAGGCTTCAAAACTTCAGATTTGGAATTGTACTTCCTATCTGCCCAGGCACACTTTGCTGAGCACTGGTTCTACCCCTCCTTACATGCCCCACCTGGCGATAGAGCAGGGATACATGGCCCCAACTCCGACGGATGCTTTCCTGGAGAAGGGTTCCCAGAAAATGTAAGCAAATACCACCACAGTAGCCTGCACTACTACAGCTTAAGAAGGCCTAGCCAAGTGACCCAATATCCCTATGTTATACTCTCCACTTTTGTGATTACCTTACGATCCCTTGCTCCCAGTGACGCATGAAGCGGCTGCCGACCTGTACAAAAGAGACTTCAAAAGCTGAGAAATCATCTTTGAGGGCAGAGCACCAACCCAGATGGAGATATTCTTATATGTTCACCTGAGACAAAACGTTAGGGCATCTACTACCGATTTCCCAAGGGAACCCCCTAAGTTTACCCTTCTGCATACACTATTGAAAACACCAGCCCCCACACACGTAGTTTCAATGCTATACTGCAGTTCTCAATTGGAGCAGGCCGAAGCGGACAGTGGGGCGAGATCAGGCCAGCAGATTGGGAAGATTAGGGATAGTAGCTGACTACAAATAAAACATAATACAGTTTTGCACCAGGTTCACTATACTCCAGCATGGCTGTGCCGACATCACTGATAAGTATGACAGATGAGGGCGGAGAGATCTGACTTCCTCTACCTGCCGTGGATATGTCCTTCGGTTAATAGATACTGGACAAAGGTAGCTGTTGCCCTGATACAGATGATGAGTGCACAACTACAGCTTAGCCCACTCGTAACATTGCTGGGATACACTACGAATGTGGAAGTGACTGTTAAAAGATACGACTTTCTCAGGTTGCTTCAGGCCAAATGAAGGGTGGTGTGCAGGTGGGGGCGGGGAGAGCACCTAAATTCGAAGATTGGATCAACCATGTATTATTTTGCTAGGAATAAATGTCTATATACTCCAAATTGATACTGGGAAGGATGGAATGAATGATGGAGGACCTGCGTCCTTACTGGTCACACTGCTGACAGATGGATATCAATAGACAGACCATGTAAAGAATATGAATATATGCATAGGTCTTATTACCAAATAACGCTGATATGCCATGCTTATATGATTGTTCGCATAGAAAATGCCAATAAATCTTGGAGAGGATCCACATTGCCATGGATATACAAAGGAGTCTAAAATCTGAACCAAAGTGTAATCAGTTGTTTGCATTACTTGATGCAGAAGTCAAAATCTACACGAAACATCTTCTAATGTTTCTATCAAATTGGGCAACAGAGAAAATAATAATACAATCTCACCAAACAGGCTTTAGATCTCAATGTTCATCATTAGACACCATCTTGGCAATATCTTGTGTTAAATTCAAAAAATAGGTTATACGCATGTTAAATAACCTACTCAACAGCAGAATTGACAGAAATAAGCTTTGGGTCAAACTCATGTCCTGGGGAATTGACCAAATCCTTCTGCCCTTACTAATTGAACTTCATACACAAACCTGCGCTCAGATCAAATTTTATAATGAAAAAGGCCTCATGCCAAGGATTAAACAAGCAACGGCTTAAAGTGAAGATCTATCTTACCACCTATTCTTTTTCTTTGGATATATTCCTGAAACAGTAGAATTAGGGTTTCAGGGATGCAGTTTACTCAGTCAGGATGGTGGAGGATAATATCATCCCAAGGGACCTCCATCCACTAACGTTAGAGTTGTATGCCGGCCCTGTGGAGCACTCACTACATTGACACAAATTGCTATCATGGTGTTTCCTGTCAATGTAGGAAATGTTTTATGGGTGATTGCATCAGCCATGATGGCCGAATGTCAAACTTTTCAAAAATTGTTTGCTTTTCATAACATGTGAATTTAGTTTGAAAAACAATGACTCCCACGACCTGGGAGTTTTCCTGTAAGGTGTTTTTTCCTACCTCATAAAACCAGGTTTTTCCTGGTGGTGACAGACAAAAAAAAAAAGTTTACCCCCCAGCCCCCCCCCACCCTACATATGGCTGATGGTGTACAATCTGCCCGAATGTAAATGAGGTAGTCAGATTGAAGGTTTGGCAGACAGGATACTCTGTTGCATTTGCAATGGCGTACCCTGTTCAGTACAGTCTTACTTTGGCTCAAAGTCATACTCTCCACTGCTCAAAATGGCTTAGAATGTCAATTAAGCCACTCCCAAGAGTATAACAACTTTAACAGGCTAAACATCAATTACTACAAAATCAAAAAAAAGTCCTTTGGAAATGCTCAAGCATTGTACAACGGGAGCCTTAAACAAAGGAGAATCAATGTAATAACAAAATAAAACGTTTTCAGAGGTTAAATACACAAAAAATAGCTAGACTAATCATATCACTCATCTAACAAATAAAACTACTAACATCACTAGAGCCATCAACCAGCTCTCCAAGAAATGTGGGTATGGAACTATTGGTCCTACAATTGTTGCAATTGCAAGCAACAGTATAATGTCACACCACGCCATGTCATTGCATGCCATGTCACTCCGTGTTATGCTATGTTATGCTGCACCATATGTACGAAAGTTTAGGAAGTGTCTTATGTCAGTGAATTTAAAGTACACAACTTATACATGTTTAATTTATGCACTGTTAGGATTTATCTTAAGTGTCATTTGTGAGCATCTAATGGTGTGTGTTTTGGGAGTACTTCGGAAAAACCGAGTACCCTATACAAATGGGGTGAAAAAGGCGATTTACAAATACTGTAAATGCATTTTCTACACTTATATGCACCCCGAAGATACAAGAACAGGGGCGAGATAGAACACCTGCAGAATGTGTGCATCATGATATTTTCCCATGGAGAGGTGGGAAAGAAAAGCACTAAGTGGAACAAAAAAGGACAAGTTAAATTCCAAAGTTAATTCAACATTTATGTTAAATTTCCGTTTCTCAAACAAGTGTAATTTCCTGTTTGTGTTGAATTTCAAACACCATGGGCCTGATTTAGACTTTGGCATATGGGAATGTACTCCTTCAGGGTGATGGACCCGCCCACAAGATCTTTAGATCCCTGCTAGTCCAGAGGAGATCTTTTGCACTCTTTACCGTCACTGTGGTTTCTATAAATACTTTGAAAGTTGACGGATGGCTTCATCAACATGACAGAGCCAACTGTCAAACTTTCAACATTTTTTATGTTCAAGAAGAAAATACCAAAGCAAGATTTTCTTTTTGAAAATAAAAAAAACGGCATCATGGCATAGGGGTTGTTTTGCTGTTTTCAGCATCTGTTACTGCCAGGTTTTACGTGGAGGTGATGGATAGTCAAAATTGGTCATGTGTTTGCCTGCTTACTAGAACGGGAGAACACATGGCCAAACCTCTGATGGCTCTCACTCTGTTGGGCTCTCCGCAGTGTATGTTAACAGTGAAGATGGAATAGTCTCCACCATCAATATTCTCAAGTTGAGCCCAACTCCAAATGTGACAGAGTACACTCTCTGCCAAAGTCTTAATTGACCCCGAGGCTAGTCCTGATGGCAGTTGCAAGATACACCTGTGAAGAAGGAAAGGTTGGTAAATACCAACTTGTATATTTAAAAACTAGTGTAAGTATATCTAACAAGAGTTTTAAAATAATCTGGCCCTTCATTCATAGTCTGAAGAAAACATTTGAAGTCATATTTTGAAAAGTGGGTTATTAGTAGTGTCAAATATGCATCTGCTACAGGGAATAAGGCCAATAACACAGTCTAGGGCTCAGAATAGGTCTCAGAACATTAATCCCATGCTCAAGCCTTGGTAGCTTAGCTGCTAGCAGGCAGGCTGAACTTCAGAAACAGGGATGGAATGAATTTAAAAACACCAAATCAGTAAATAATTAAGACACAACACCCAATAAAAATGCAACAACAATTTATATATATATATAGGAATTATTTTAATTTTAAAATGACACCAAACAAAAAAACTCCTATGTAGGGAACAGAAGATATGAATTTTTAAAGATTTAGCACTATATATCACATAGAAACCTATAGTGCCTATTGGGACATGTGGTCGCGCTAGACCGGGACCAAGTCAAAGTTTCAGGCCGACCGTGATGGAGCCCTGCGCGGCTACCCCTCGCGGTAGGTCTAGGTCAAATTTTTTACATTCTGACTCAGAAACTTTTCTGGAGCATTTCTACTTGGGGTCCCATGAAGCTCTCAGCAAGTCTGGATTCAGTGAGGGTTTGCCAGCTTGCCTTACGACAAGCTCCCAGTCAAACCCATGGAAGTCAGACCTCTAGAGCTTTCCAGTGGGACGAACCAGATATTCAGGCCAGCTTGGGGTTAAAGTTAAGTGACTTGTCACTCACAGTTGGTCCCAGTCACCTGTTCTACGTTCGGACTTAGAATGGGACCTTTTTCTCCTGGGGTCCCTCGATGCTCTTCACCAAGCCAGATTCAGTGAGGGTTCGGCGGCTTCAGTTTCAACCAACTCTCTGTCAAACTCTGGAAGTTGGACCTTCGGAGCTTTTCAGCGGGACGAACCTCAAACTCTGGAAGTTGGACCTTCGGAGCTTTTCAGCGGGACGAACCTGGAGAGCAGGCTGACTCGTGGTTGAGAGTCGTTGGCTTGACTGGCCATGCTGAGTCGGTCAACTTATGGAGCTTTTTTTTCAAAGTTGCTCCAAAGTTCCCCAAACTTTGGAAGTTCTTTTGAGGGTCCCAACATGTCCAACATTTACTCCAAGAGTTTGGAAGCTCTAAGATGGTCCTTTGAAGTTTGGGACTTCAATTCCCACAATCCACTTGGACAAAACCCTTACAAATCCACTGATAGTACTCCAGGCTAGTGATTCTTGGTTATGATTTTGAGTGGAGAAGTGTGGCTCAATGGTTAGAGCGGCAGACCCTGATGCAGAGGTCTGGCCCGGGACCAGCGTTCAATTCCCCGACTCGGCGGGTCTTGGGCTCAAAATTCCACGGACCTGATAATTCTCGCCTCGGTGCCTATTCCAATCATGGAGTCCCACTCTGCAACTCTGGGCAATAGCTTGCTTAATCTCCACAACGGCCCCCACAACGCTAAGGATGCCTGGCCTCCACCTTGGGGGTGCCCAGGAGTGGACACCTCACAGGGAAAGCCAGGATGGGTTCCACAGCGGTATTCGTACAAGCGCCTTGGGACCCTTGCGGGTGAGTAGTGCGCTATACAAGTATCAATTTTTTTATACCTTTTATGATGGTCCAGGTGAGCTCTGATGACCTGTAGGTTGCAGGGAGTCCACTCTTTAGTAATTTTGAAGCAGGTTTGATCCACAGAGCTGTAATTCCAGATTGTCCAGCAGGCGCAGTCAGTCAGAGTGCAGGGCCTGGTTGGTGCACATCAAACTTATCAGCACAGACTCTCCTTCTTCCTTTAGTTTCAAGCAGCAGATCTGAGAGGCACTGCCCCTCTCAGATACTTATTGAGTATTCACTGGGGTCACACAGGAGGGCACTCCTGTCCAATTGGGTGCAGGGCAACAGCCCAAAGCATGACCATTTCCTCCAAAGTGTGTCACAACAATCTCCCAGAAAGCTCCTGAATTGAATATGGCTTATGTCTCAGCAGAGAGGCAAGAGCTGGCTAAACCAACCTCTAGGATGGATCATCTCCATATTCTTCCTTCCCCTGGCATCTGCACATTCCCTCCCTAAGCCTGCCATCTGTCGGGGTTCAAAGAGTAGGGCATGTAAATGAAACTGCCTTTTCCGCCTGTCCCCTCCTTCTTTTGTAGATCATGGTTTGCTCTGGCATTCCTATACAGCAAAATCCTCTCCTCCCAGAATGGCTCTTTCACCCCAGGGGCTACTTATTTACTTGTTAAAGCAGCCTGGGTAATCCACTTAACTCAGACCAATCAGGGCAGATCACAGGAAGGCTGAATTTCAACTTAAAGACAAGAAAGTCTTATAACTTCTTGTCTGTACATTTTAGGATACGTTCAACAATAGTATATTGTTGGAAATACCATTCTAGTAAGCCCTTGAACTATATTTCAGTGTTTTTACTGGTGAGAGTTATTAATGAATAACGTCTTGCCATGTTAACTTAAGTCACTGGAGATCTGCAATGGGCAGAATGAACTGGGCAATTTCTACAACACCAGAGCCTATAAAACATATTTTATAAGGCCCCTGCCTTTATTTCAAGGACCCCCCACACCTGGACAACCTAGGGTAGACTTTAGAGGTTCAGAATATGTAAAAATATTCCAAATCCTCATGCCACAGTACTCCTAGCACAAACGTCGATTTTGGGAAGCACTTTACTACAATGTTGGAAGGGAAATGTGATATAAAACCTATTTTATAAGGGTCCTCCTTATACTTACCTGACACCCCACTGTTGGAAAACCTAGGGGGTCCCCTGGGGGTACCTAATATGCCACAATATTGTAGTTCATGAGTTTGTAAGTGCCCAAACCACCAAGGTCAAGTTTGGGCACAATGTACATGTTAGAAGCAGTCCTGCAGGCCAGAAGTGCACATATACAAGTGCGGAGAGGGCTACTGGCCTCTAAACCACCATGCCCTAATATATACTAGAGCTTTAAAGGTAGCTTTGATCCCCTTGTCCTATTATGTACTAGGGCCATATAGGGGTGGTCATGCCAAACATAGGGGTACCCTGACCCAAAGTTACCCTAGTGTATGAAGGTGTTTTCACTGTATTCTAAGTGTGTTTTTAGCATAGCACTGGCCCTGGACCTGGTTAGGCAGAGCCCAGGATCAATCAGTCAGTTACCACCAGTGCCAGTCAGCAGAATGTTGGGGGGTGCCCAGGGTGACAGGATGACTTTGCAACATAATACGAGATTTTTCCAGAGCTATACTGCTTTGGGAAACAAATAATTAAAAAAATCTATTTAATTTGACTACATTGCCTGGAGCTCTTCTTCAATAAAATCCTTGAGTCCAAGTGTATTGTATCACAGTATTTCTGTAGCACTTCATACCCCTGAAGAGATGACAAAGTGTCCAATTGGGTAGAGAAGCCAGGCAGATCTTTGTGCACTTCAATTATTCTTCTTCTCTTGTGGAATTAATAAAAACCTGAAAAAAGACATTTGAAAACACCAGAACAACATATCTTTGTTTATTTCAAGGTTTTCTTTTGACACATGGCATGCTTTCATCTCGCCTTATATACTTATAAATAATACAATTCATGGAAGGATGATTTTAGAAAAAACTACTTGTCATTCAGAGTCATCGTCCCCCATCTCTGTTGCTGCGTAATACAGATGACTGAGCAAATGTATGCTGCAGCGACTCTGAGATATATGGCACAAATATGGAATCTTTTTATCCAAGAAGCTGGAATACTAAGATTGCTTTCCCAGGCACATACAAACTGAATCAATACATTTCACTGTCCGTCTTCAAACCTACTATTTCACTTACGTAACTTGTCATATAAAGTGCTGCCCAATATGCTCAAAATGAGATTCCCTGTCACAGTTTCCAATTGTTCTATTATGTCTATGAGATTTATTCTCACAATCCGATTTGTAATATATCAGAGGAAGGGGAAAACAAATGCATAAAACACCACGGACTCGAAGCACAAAGCATTTTCCGAGGATGTACATACTAGTAAGAATGCCAAATAAGTCAATCCTTAAAATGTGTGCATTGTGGTGGCCGATTCAAAGATCTGAGTGCCCTGATTTTACTCCAACCTGTTTCGGTGTTTGATATAATCTCTCCTGCTTGGAGTTAACAGGTGGGCTTGGGCTACGGTTGTTTCAGCATCTGTGCTTATATTGCTGTCAGGGCCGGCTCCAGGGTGGTGCGATTGTTGCCACCGCACCGGGCGATGACTTGGGCTGGGGGCTTTATTTTTGCAAGAATATTATAATTTTAAAAGTACATGCCGCCGTGTTCCTGGCCTCCAGTAATTTTCAGGCATTAATTAAAATGTCAAGATAATTCCGGTTGACTCATCTTAACATACCACAGAGGGTTAAAATGCCTGCTGCTAAGAACGTGTACCATGCAGATAACAAAGTGCATTTAATGTAAATAGGTCAGTGGGTTACTGCGTCTGTAAGAGAGCTCCTTTTGTTACTTGTATTTATAAGCCAAAATCATAATATAGAACATTGAGCTATTAACAGTCATCAGAGAGTTGCATATGTTTTTTGCCCAGACTTTCATTAACCTAATCTTGCCAAACGGGTTAATTTGGGTAGAAAGCAATTCTTATTATTAAAGACAGCTGTTAGACCCGGGATCCCTGGTTGGCTGAGGTAGGTACCTTAGGCCAAATAGGGACCCTCTGTTCCACGTCAGGGAAAGGAAGGACACCTTCTCAGATAGCCCCTGCTAACCGCCTCGGTAGCTTGGCACGAGCAGCCAGGCTTATCTTTAAGGAAAATGTGTAAAATATTTGCAACCTCACTCACAGCAACCCAATGATGACACCACACGAGTTTAATAAAAACGAGTATAAATGTATATAAAAAGATATACGATAAGACCACATGATATAAATCCAACATATGCATATTTGTAATATTCCTCCTGGCTGGTTGTTAAGCCAGCCACCCTTGTAAGTTCGGGCGATGTTAATGAGCACTTCTAAACGTTCCACTGAAGTCCTAATGCAATGCTATGCAGTTCTTAATGCTAGAATCAGGCACTTTGCAATGTAAAAATAATGCAGTTCCTAATGCTAGAATCAGGCACTTTGCAATGTAAAAATAATGCAAATCAGGTAGTTCATTATGCAGAAATAATACAATGCGTAATACACTCCAGCACCTCTCACGGTGCCTTAGGCGGTCTCTCCGCCACTAGTGCTGACTTTCAGTCAGCCTCTGTCAACAGTTGCCCTCACATGGGTATGGTGTAAATAAAGAGTGCAGCTCCGCACTCCGGCCCCGGTACTGCCACTTCTTTGGCAAGTACGGGCCGTGATTCAGGCCGAAGCAGAGGTTCACGCTGCAGGAATGGGAGAGGCTGAGAGAGTCTCCCTCCGAGCTGCACCCCGCCCCAGGCATCGACACATGTTACCTGGGGGGTGCGACCTCGCTCTCCTCTCCTCTTCCAGGGACTTGGGCCTCCAATGCAATCTTTTTGAATTCAGGGCAGTGGGACTCGGGCCCTCCCTCAATGAGGTGGGTTCGAGGTCCCGCTCTGGCATCGGCGGGCACGGGCTGGTGGCTCAGCTCCTCCGGGGCTGCCGGTCGCTGAGACTCACTGGAGACTCACTTGAGCTTTGGGTGCACGATCACAGGGCACTCCTCACGAAGGTCTCAGACTGCACAAAGCACACACACAGCGTTGCTGAGACTCACTTGGACTCCAGTGCACACGATCACAGGACAATCCTCACAAAAGGGCTCAGCCTGCATAAAGTACTTGCACACAGTGTTGCTGAGACTCGCTTGGACCCCAAGTGCACACGATCACAGGGCAATTCTTACGAGGGTCTCAGGCTGCAAAAAGCACACACACAGTGTCGCTGAAACTCTCCTGGAAACCTTTGTGTACCTGAGTTTCATTCCACAACAGGGAGCCAGCTCACCTCGTGCCCTTGGGGATAAGTTACTTCTAGACACAGCACACAGCAAAGTCCTTTCAAGCTGGGGGACACAGCACACAGCAAAGTCCCTTTAGCCTCTCCTTGGTTAAAGTAGCAAACAGCAGGTCAGCCCCAGGACACACAGCAAGGGTCAGTCCTTTCCTTCAGTCTCTTCAGTTGTTACTGCCTTGGCAAAGGTTCCTCTTGACCATGAAGTAGCTTTAGTCGTGTTCAATCCTGATCAAACCATTTATCCGAAGTTCAGGGGCTTCACCTCTCATAGTTATACCCCTAAATGTCTTTGAAGTCTTTATGTTCAGGGGGGGCACTGACCCCGGTTCAAACCAGTTCTGGGTGCCTCCTTGCCAGTGACACCTTCTTCCTTTGATTAGTTGGGGTCTGCATTCTCAATCACTCAGCAGGAGATGGAACCATAGTTTTATGACTGCAACCCAGGCCTCTTCACCTCTAGGGGCTTCTCCTCCCCCTACACTCCGGATGCAGGTCAGCTTGTTTCTGTCTCACCTCCTCCCCTGGGTCAAGACATTACCCAGATCTTATCGCTTTCAAATCCAGACAGTCAATCCACAACCATGCAGAGACACACAGAAATGTTAGAGCACAGAAACCCAGCCAATATTAAAAGAGCGGCTTCCAAACACACAATGCAAAAACCACATTCATAAAAAGAAGTGTTATTACATTGTGAGTTGAGGCACACTAAACTTCACCTCTCCATCTTAAGCCTTTGGGAAGATAGGCTGGAAAATATATTACACAGTCTCCTCATTCTATCCTATGGGCAAGACGGCCTTTCCGCAGTGGGCCCCACGCAATGTGTGTGTGATGCAAAGTGTTCTGACACCTTACACTGATATGAGTGGTGCTATATTACTGAAAGAATCTGAGAGACAGTGGTGATGGGGACTCCAGGGTCAGAGTTAAAGGGGGCTAGTGAGGGAATCCCCACAGAGGTTGTCATGGGGAGCGGGCGCCAACAAACATTTTCAAACAGGGCACCACCAGTGTTAAAGCCAACCCTGGCTGCTGCTGTGGTATTCTAAAATAAGCATGGGTTGCCAAGAGATAGAAAGTTGTGGCAAATTGTCTTGGTGAGACTGTAGCTGTTAGGAAATGTTGGTTTAAGGGGTCTTTGTTATCAGCCAGCTTACCTAATACATGTGGTCTATTCATTATGGAGCCATTGGCATTCCCTTGAACCCAACACTGGTGATGAGTGAGCTTATCGAAGAACCCTGGATCAAAGACCTCAACACATTTTTCCTGCTTCCTCTCCCTTGGATATAAAAGTCTGTGCTTTGAAAACATGTTTGGGACTTTCAAGGCCGTGTTTCCAGTAGGTATAATTTTAACTTTACATTACATTACTTTATTTACCTGTGTCACGGGTCTCCTACTTTCAATGCTGAAACTGCGGGCAGCTCAAGGTTTCTTCTCGAGGCTTCAAGCTCGCATGAAGCTGCAGCGCATGGTATCCTTCCTGAGCATGGCAGTGAATGGCGTTCATATGGAGAACTGCAGTTGAGATCTGTGTTCCGGCAGGAGCCTTGCTGTTTCTATCTTTAAAGCTACATAGGGAATCCCTGTGCCAGCAGCAGCCGGGTTGTTACTTCGTCTCGCAGCCCGAAGCTCCTAGACAGAGAAACAGGTGACACTGCATCTTCTCAGCTTCTCAGCTTCTCAGCTCCTCTTCATGTTACACAACTATCACATGAAATTGACCTGTGTGGTGCATTTGAAGGCCATTGTACATTGGGACATCTCTTTGTTTAACAGCTGTGTTACGCACTCCACAGAAAAGAAAATTAATGTAGAACTCTACGGTATCTCATAACAGAGCTATAACTGTATATACATATATCTATATCTATATGTCTATCCATATAACTATCCCTCTCTCTCTCCCCCCTCTTTCTCTTTCTCTCTTTCTCTCTTTCTCTCTCTCTCTCTCTCTCTCTCTCTCTCTCTATATATATATATATATATATATATATATATATATATATATATATATATATATATATATATATATAAGTATATATATATATATCTTCCAATGAATCCTCCCTTTCATGAAAGGACAAGCGGAGTGCACTCACAAAAGGGTTTTCAAAAAAGGTATTTATTCCGAAGTAATTTTTCACGGGTCAATCCACAGTCTTAACCAACGCGCTTCGCTCTCCTTGAGAGATTGGTCATGGTTAGATTCTCACTGATTACCCGGCATACTTATTTTTCAAACCAAGTCACATGATTTCCTTCAACAAGGAACCCTTTTTTTATATTTATAAAACTAACATTTTCAGGCTTCACGCTAAGCATTATGGGCTTTGTAGTACGCCCCTTAATGATCCCTGTAAACAAAACATGTTACATTTTTCCGCATTCGGCAATTTAACACCAATTTTAAAGCACTCATTAAGCCATATCTAACCATGCTTATTATTGCATGGTTGTTTCCATGACTATAAATCCATCTGGTGGAATTTAAACTACAATCCACTCGTGGATACATGTAACTTTTGTGTCAGACCATTAATGCAAACTAAATAAAAATTCAAAAAAACTAAAAACAAAACAAACAGTGAATTGCAATAAACAAGCAAATAATACATTTTCAGATTTGTTAAAATTATGAACTAAGTCTTAAAATAGGCAGCGAAGCAGTTCAGTTTCTTATAAGTTCTTCGTCCTGATTAAGGCCGTGCGGCATATATGTGCGAAGTGCAAGTATTTGACGAGATTCTTTTTGTCGCAACAATTTCTCCCGATTTCCTCCACTCACATGTTGTTCCACTGACTCAATGCCATAACATTTCTGTTGCTTCCCGTCACTGTTGTGTGCCTGGTTCATATGTTTTGCCACTGTATTGCTTCCATCTTTGGCAATGGTGGCTCTTGCATGTTCTAAAATGTATCTCTTGAGCTCACAAATTGTGCTCCCAGCATATTTAAGATGGCACGGACAGTCTATTACGTAAACTACAAACTGTGTTTTGCAGGTAATTAGTTTTTGAATTTTCCAAACCTTTTTATTCGCCCAGTCTATTTCTTTGGTGTTGCGTGCAATCCAGCAAACCTTGCAATTATGGCATTTGTTCAAGCCAATTGTCTGTAGCCATTCGGATGATTTCTTCTTCTTTTTCCAAAAGTGCCTTTGGATTAAGGTGTTTTTTAAATTTGGAGCTCAGCGGGACGTTACACTTGGATGATCACCCATGATGGAAGTTAATGTTGGATCAAGTTTTAAAATTTTCCAATGTTTTTTCACGATGTCTTTTAACTGTTTGGCCTCTTGTGACAGTGTTGTGATTAGTCGTATTTCCTTTGTTTCGGGTGCATGCAATTTTTCTTTGATTATTTCATCTCTTGATTTAGATTCAGCTCTTCTGTGACATCTTGTAATTGTTTCCTCTTGATATCCCCTGGTTTTGAATCTCTTTGCTGTTAGGTCTCTGTGTTTTTGCCTCTCATCCTGCTCTGAGCAAATTCTCCTTATGCGCAGAAATTCCCCATACAGGATGTTTTGAATTAATGAGTTTTGGTGGAAGCTCTGTGCATGCAAAACAGCATTCATGGCAGTCTTTTTTTCAATGTAAAGTGGTGTGTAATTTTCCTTCTTTTATGTAAATTTCAGTATCCCCAAAAAATATTCTTTCATGGTTGATATCATAAGTAAAATGTAAGTTTGCCTCTGTGTTATTGAGAATCTCAAAGTATTGTTTGAATTCTGATACTGTAGCGCCCAAATTATGAAAAGATCATCTACGAATCTTAACCAACTCAGGATCTTGTTGACATACTCATCATGGTTGGGCTGCCAGGCAAGGTGCTGCTCCCAGCAGCCCATTGCCAGACTGGCATAACTGAGACTAAAGGAAAATCCCATGGCCGTCCCTTTTGATTGGATGTACAGATCATCACCAAATAGGAAAACATTTTTGGTCGAGCATGTTTCAATCATCTTTAATATCATTTCATTGTGATTTTCATATTGAATATTGCGTTTTCCCAGAAAATATTTGTAAGCTGTTAAACCAATATGATTTTCAATATTGGAATAGAGTGATATCACATCCATTTTTATTAATTTGTAGGAGCCCTGCCATGGGATATCTTGTATGTGCCTTAAAATGTCGCTGGTATCTTTGATATACGTTGTAAGCATGGGCCAAAAATCCGTTCCGCTCATGAAATTTGCGGATTTTTGGCAATTTCGCAATCTGCGAATCTCGCAAAATTGCCACAAATTCGCTCACGGGCGGATTTTATTTTTTATATTTTGATGGCCAGCTCACTCAAGGGACCCCTGCGCCCTTCGGCGCGATGGCAGTAACACACACATGGTCACTCGAGACAACTCTTCTGGCACTTTACGCAGCTGTAGTGTAGGAAAAGCACTATACATTTACCCAATGAGGTAGCACTTACTAATTAGCCAGTAGAAAGTACTCCAGTTGAGTATAGATATCGCACAAAACAATGGCGTCTTCTTGGATAAATATGAAGGGCAGGGTTCATTCTGGCATGATGCTCCTGTCACAAAAAATAAAGCTCAACAGGAAGCAATTACAGATATAAATAAAGCAGGTGCCCGAGTTGATGCTCATATTCAGTAATGCATTCATCAGCCCAAAAGCAATCGTGAGCTTTGTCGAGGCTGGGCAGGTGTGCTGCCTTTCTCCCCATACCGTGTGTGGGGGGGGACAAATGGGGGAGGCTTCTATGCGAGTTCACATGCCTCTTGTGTGTATAAAAGGTCAGAGACCGATCAGAGGAGCAGACGAGGAGAAAGAAGCTCCTGGTCTCAGGAACTGCACAGGGAGTGCGCTCGTGAAAGTCAAGGATGCACTTTGTATCCTTTTCTTTCACAAGCGCAATCCCTGTGCAGGCCCTGCCCACACACCAGCGGTGTGCACCGTCTTCCCACCATTTACCCACTATGATGGACAGCTCACTCAAGGGACCCCTGCGTCCTTCAGCGCGATGGCGTAGTAACACACACATTGTCACTGGAGACAACTCTTCTGGCACTTTACGCAGCTGTAGTGTAGAAAAGCACTATACATTTAAACAACGAGGTAGCACTTACTGGATTAGCCAGTAGAAAGTACTCCAGTGCAAATCGCAAATCCGCAAGTTTGCGGGAAAATCCGCAAACTCACAGATTTTTTGTGATTTTTCGTGAATTCGCGGACGGCAGATCCACAAAATTTGCCCATACTTAATAGGATGTTACATTTTGGACAAAAGGTAACAGGAAAAAGTCCACATAGTTTGCAGTTGCTTCCAACAAGGACCCATCTGCTGCAATTATGGGTCTCCCTGGTGGCTTTGTGGCATGTTTATGAATTTTAGGCAAAAAATAAATTGTTGCCGTAATTGGAGATTCTGTTCTAACATACTTCACTTCATCTTCATCAAGAAGATTCATAGTGTGCCAGTTGTCTAGTTGGGCATCCCAGGTCTTTTTGAAGTCACTGATAATAATATTCAAGGTTATTTAACTGGGAATGCGCTTCTTTGATATAATCATTTTTATCCCAGATAATAATGATTCCGCCCTTGTACGCGATCTTTATTACTATCTGGTCATCTTGTGACAGATTCCATACAGCTGTTCTTTCTTCTTTTGTGAGGTTATCTTTATACTTTACTGGTTTTATTTCGTAAATGTCTTGTGTTACCGCTTCCTGAAAAATATCATTTTTGTTTCCAGGGAGTAATTGGGGATAAGATCATGATTTTGGTTTCACACCACTCAAGCTGGTTCCTAGTTGTCCACATGCTGTGGTCAAGGTCATGTCTTCTGTTTGACTTGTTACCCACCGGGGCTACAAAAAAAAGTATGGCTAGGGAGGGGGGCTGTAAGGTCTCCAAAGCCCCGGAGACCACCAGTCCCCGGAGCTTTATGTATTGTGGGAGGGACGGTTCCTGCAGTGTTCCGGGGTGTCCATCCCGCCCTCCCATAGCAAGGAAATCTATTCTCTTTTTCAAAATCAAAATCAGATTGCTTTTCCACATGGCGAGTTGTATGTTAGTAGGTCGTGATGTGGAAAAGTAATGCCGAGTCCCAAACGCGTAGAAGTTGTGCATCAAAGGCGCTGGAGTCACCCACCCTACAGATTATGAGTCATGCATCCAACGCGTGCACACCAGGGGGCCGCCCTGAGCACTGGGCTAGGTGCGCGACTTGTAATTTTCCTGTAAAAAAATAGCCCCTATCAGTAATTTCTAATATCTCCGCGGATCCTATCCCCTGGGTCTTATAAAAAATATTGGGGACCGTCAGGGGAGCTACATTGCCCCCACGGTCCCGCCGGCTTCCCGCGAACTTCGGGAGTTGGCATTGCTTTTCCGCAAGGGGAGATGCTAACTTGTATGTGTCATGAATTCACATGTGATAATATGATTCATGTTGGTATGGTATCCTAATAATGTTATGGTATCATCATAAAGCTTAGAAGACATTAATCTGAGTTGCTTTTAGCAATGCTTGTTGCTTTCCGGATTGTTTTAAATACCATGTTTGCAGATTCTGATAATAACACATGGTCGGGCACGTTTCAAACTGTTCTAGACATACACGTGCCATGAACAACCAACGCCCTTCACTCAGACTATAAAAGCGTCCTCGCTCTCAGTCAAGACACTTCGCTTCGTTGAAACACAGCGTCTCTACGAGTATTCCTGCATCAAGCTCCGAGCATCCAGAAAGACCCCACCTGCCTGCCGAGACCCCGTCTGCCTCCAGCCCAGCTTGCCTGCCGAGACCCCGTCTACCTCCAGTTTCCTTCCCGCTTGCTTCCAATTCCCTCCCCCTTCCTTCCTCGAGTCTCCTCCTTACCTGCATCATTTCTTCTCCTGCAGTCTTCGGTCCTCGCCAGGTTTTCTCTCCCGATTCCAGCCTTCTCTCCAGTGAAGTCTTCCCACATCGGTTCCCGCATTTGTTTCCGGCTCAGATTCTTCTACGTGATTTCCGGATCCGTACTGCAAGACAGAAAGTAAGATTGTTCTCATTTTAGTTACCTGTCAACAAGAGAAAGAAAACAACAAACATTGGTAACAGCAAACATTTACTTGGATTACTGGTAAATTGTAGAGAAAAAAGTTGGCAAAGACAAATTGTTGTGCTTGAAAACGTTTAAGGAAGATACTTTGATCAATATGTTTTGAACATGTTTTGAACAAAAAGCATTGGTAAATACAATCCGAATCAAAGCAATGATTGTTAACTGCTATTTACAGAAAAGGACACTGAATAGAGACAATTATCATGCTATACATGTCTACATATGATCATATGAATATTTGAACTATTTTGTACTGTTTACACAAGTCACTATCTTTGAAGTGATAGTCCAGAATATATACAGAGAGTGTATAGAAATTCCAAAAGTTAGGAATTTGTATGATCTTTTCTTTTCTTAATTTTGTTTTCAACAGAATCCATTTGTAAAGCTTCCATCTAGTATTGACAAGGTAAGCAAGGTATGATAGTGTTAATTAATATAACTAACAAATCACTAATAATTAATCAAAGGTCTTGCAATTCTAATAGTTCTTTTGACTCATGATAATTTGCCTTTGTTTAAAAGGTTTAAAGCTCGGAAAACCTCTGGTTAATTATAAGAAGTGTCTGAAAGGGCTGTTTTCTTGAATGGTATGTGAAATATAACCTTATATTTTTGAAGTATTTCTTAATGAACATAGGGTATATATATTGATAAGGTGATTTATGTAATTCAGAGACATCATAAGAATCAAGAAGAAGAAGCCCTTGTTGTATAGCTCCTATATATCCTTATATCGTGTTAAGTTAGCATAGGTACATTTGAGATTTAAACGCCATTTTTCCTTTCTTGCAACTTCTGCACACGACCCTTAATTGTTGACTTAGCTTTCAACCTAGTGGTTTGCCGTGGTGTATGTGAGAATAATATGTTATTGCTCTGATATCAGTTTTGTTTAATAAACCATGTCTGCACGGAGAGTGCTGAAGTTTCAGGAGCAACACGATATGGAATTGTTATGAGGTCTGATCTCCACGCCTTCATAGTCATAACACAAGTGCAGCCTTTGCCAACTTGGGCTTGAGGCAGGATTGATATTGCTTTGCACGAGAATTGTTAACACACTTGATGCGGTGCACATGCAGAGAGAGCTGGTGTATGCTGATGTGATTCCTTCATGCTAGGACACTAAGGTATGGGCCCGCCCTAAAACAACCCAAAGAGACCTTCTTAGCTAATAATATAATATATGTGTTAGGGAGGGTGAGATATAAGTGTTGTTAACTCTTATTCATTACAGCATGTTAACATGCTGTCACCATTCGCTTTTTATGTCTTAGTAACTATGCTGATAATTTTGCTACTGATAATAAGTATACTTGTATTATCTAAGATACTGCGCCTGAGAAGACGGCATTAGTAAATAAACATTTCAAATGCACATGTGTCTTCTTTACTCCATGTTCTGGTTTGTAATGATAATATAACGAAAGAGTGTTCATGAGTCCCACGTACCCTGAGGTACTGTAAGTTCATGTTCTGGTTTGTCTAAACATTGGGAGTTTGATATGTCCAATGAGACACTGTAGCTAGCTCGGTAAGGGGTGAGTTGGTTGCTAAGGTAAGTTTTGGGACACCCTAATTTGCCGAGGTTCCACTCCTCTGTGCACAGTTCTGTGTGAGTACAGAAACCCTGCAACATGGCGCCCAACGGTTTCGGTGGTCTTATATCATGACACTCGAGTAGTTTATCGTTCATGCCTTAACCCCTTCACATCCGTTTCCGGAAAACGGGGTGTCGGTGAAACCTACCTATTTTTTGAAATAGGTCTTTATTCAAGCTTGATTCTTTCTTAAACGGTTTCTTTGAATTACTACCCAGTTGTGCTACAAAGTATTCTTTGTGTGTTCTTGTTTCCAGTGTTGTCATGGCGGCGGTGGCTATTGCGCAGCATAGTCGCGTAGCGGTACGCAACCATCTTCAGACGTACCAGGTCCCAGTAGATGGGATGGCTGTGATTTTCGTGGTATGTGCAGATCCGGCGTTTCCTTACGAGTTGTTTTACTCTTGGGTTACGTTTCCGGCTGTGGACGCTAATTCTGGTTTGTTCCACTCCTACACCGCCTCGGCTGTCCCAGCTGAATATACGCCGTACAGGGCATTGGAAATACCTATTGATCATTGGCAGCATCGAGTTTGGTTTGATGGCGCCCTCCCCCACTCTTTGTCCGCTGCGAGGTTAGGTCCACTCTCAATTGCAGGTACAAATTGGCCTGCGTTGGGTGGCTTTACCCCGCACCCGAATCACGGGGCATGCGCAGCATTTTGCAGAAGAGTGGGCTCGGGCTCTCGCACCGGCTCTGTACCGTAACCAATGTGGTTGGGATAGATTGTCGCCTTGCCACGAAATTCCGTTGCGGTCTCAGCCGCAGCCTCAACCTCAATATCCCATTCGGCGTGAAGCAAAATCTTCCGTCGCGGAAATCCTTGAACAATTGGAATATCAGGGAGTTATTGAAACGTGTGTGTCACCGATGAATAATCCCCTTTTTACTGTGAACAAACCTGACGGATCATGTCGTTTGGTTTTGGATTACCGGCATTTAAACTCGCATTGCCGTAACTGTGCTGTACAGAATACCCACGGCTCTGCCCTAGTGGATAGTCTCGTGCGTAAGCGTTTCAAGACAACGCTTGACATATCCAATGGTTTTTATGCCCACAGATTGGACAGCTTTAGCTCCCAATGGACCAGTTTTACGAGCGCTGGAGTCCAAAAGCAATTCCGGCGTCTTCCAATGGGCTACAAGAATAGTCCAGGTATATTTACCGCTCGAATTGTCTCTATTCTGGAGGCACTCGACCCTGATGCTTTTTCGTATGTGGATGACATATATCTCACAGACGACGATATTTGGGAGCATCTGTGTCGTGTAAATTCTGTAATTTGCAACTTCGCTGACATGGGTTACAAATTTAACTTTGCAAAATCGCACATTGCTGAACACACAGTGTTGTTTTTGGGCTATGAGCTCAACAATGAAGGTAGAGGTTTGGCTCCTCACTTCTTAGAGAAGTGCGCACAATTGCGCGCTCCAACAACACTGAAAAAATTACAATCTTTACTGGGCTTTTTGAATTTCGGCAGGACTTACATTCCGGAATATGCCCAGCGTATCAAGCCTTTGTATGCTTTGATACAACCAACTTTCTCAAAATCATGCTGGCTGCCTGAGCATTCAGCCATTTTGCAATCCTTGCAGGCTGATCTGCTCGCTTCTAAATATTTACTGACTCGTGATAACCACACCAACCTGGTAATAAGAATAATTCCTGGGACGGTGGGTTTCACATACCTCACTTTTAATGAAGGTGACACAGTACCTATTGCTTACAAGTCACACTTGTACACTTCGGCTGAGATGCCGTTTCCCACAGTGGAAAAGGTTTTAACTGCTGTACAGATGGCAATTCTAAAAGAACGAGCACTGTCTCAAGGGAAACGCATGCTGGTGGTAACACCCTGTCCTCACTTGGAGGCAGTCACGAAAGCCAGTGTACCGAATTCGAAAGCTTTGCACCCTCGGTGGATTCAGTGGGCAGCGTCATTGTCATCCACGGATGTCATGTTTATTTTTGACGCTTCCTTACGGTCGCAGGAGTACTTACAGTATGAATTCGTTCATCCTGCTCCTCTGGCTATGCGACCTTTGGAGGACTTCCATTTCATCATTTACACTGATGGGTCGGCGCAGGTTGCGCATGGCTCTAAACATGCCTACGTTTCCGCATGCGCCATTGTGGTCGGTGCTATGTTGAATGATGAGTTCGTTTCCAGGGAAGTGCACACGTTGCCCCTGGGCGATTGCACCGCACAATTGGCAGAGCTTCGTGCTCTCTTACTAGCTTTGGAGTACGCAGATCCAAGTGTTACTACTCTAATTGTAAGTGATTCTTACTACTGTGTCCAGTCTTACAATGAAAACTTGTTCTTTTGGATTCAAAATGATTTTCATGATTCCAAGGGTAGCACAATAAAACATAAAATGATCTGGGTTCGAGTGGCAGAGCTTAAGGCTATGTTGCCACTCGTTTATGTGATTCATACTCTCGGTCATCAGCGCGTAGGAGTTCACGCTGTTGGCAACTCGCTTGCTGATGAAGCGGCGAAATCAGCAGTATCTACATACTTAGTTGCAGCAGTTACTAGGTCTAAAACCAAGATTGATAGCGACATCTTGGCAGCGATTGCTGCCTCTGAGAAGGGAAGTAAACATCCTTCGGGATTCCCTTCGAAGTATAAATACCACTTAAGTCCCGAAAAGGTTCCTTTTGTGACAATTCCTGATGTTGGGGAACGGCTGATTCCCAACTCGGATCGCAGAACAGACTTGATTACAGCGGCTCATGAAGGTGTGGCGTCTGCGCATGCGGGCGTCTCAGCCACTGTAACGCAACTACAACAACGTTTCTGGTGGCGGGGACTGTACAAACAGACGCGTGATTATGTCCTTCTTTGTGACATATGCCAGCAGATTAAACCTTCAACTGCTACGCGTCCGCCACAGACTCAGTTGTACATTTCTAATAAACCACTAGGCTGTGTTTATTTAGATCACTGCGGTCCTTTTTCATCTGATACTGCGTATAAGTACATCTTAGTAGCAGTTGACTCATGCACACGCTTTGTGTGGGTATGGCCACATCGCAGCGCTGATTCACGGACTGTCATTAGAGATTTGCGTATCTTTATAGGGATTTTTGCCTGTGGTACCTTCCATTCGGATCAGGGTCCGGCTTTCGCCTCTAAGGCGTATAAGGATGCCATGACTTCGATGGGGGTCCAAGTCAAGTTTTCGTCACCCTACAGACCTGAGGGTAATAGTGTAGTTGAACGAATGAACCGTGATTTAAAGCAATCTTTGACAGCCCGAGTTATAGGCACTGGCAGAAACTGGCTGGCTCACCTCTATGGCGTGCAGCGTGCTCTTAATAATCTCCCTAGAAGGTCTCTGGGTGGGCGGACCCCATACGAAATGCTCTTTGGCATCAAGATGTACGTCCCTGACCTTGACGGTCTAGACTCTGTGGTTCGCGCCACTTCCTTTGACGCAGATGAACATTGCAATGTTTTACAGAATCTACAAAAGACCAGAGACAGTCTTGCAAAGGAACATTTGCCCTCTACAACGGCTGATGCGTTGCAGATCCCGGTAGTTGGCTGGCTACCCCAAGTTGGAGAACTGGTTCGAGAGAAGATCGACAACAAGAAAGAGTTTGGTCCCTCCTATCGAGCTCCGGTCCCAGTGCTTGGAGTGAAGGGCACAAGAACAGTCATTTTACCACCACTTCCGGGTCGTAAGGAAAACAGGTTTATTTCTATTGACAATGTCAAGATACACAGAGTGGCCGATTCTTCTTAGCATGACACCAGCTGTTTCCTGTCCTTCCATTGTGAGAAATTCAATCATGCCCACTGCTTCTAATATTGAACCTGAAGTGGCCATCGAATTACCTGTTGTTTCCAGTCCATTATTAAATAATTTACCCGGAACTAACGTTGATGAATTGGACTATACATACCCCACTGATTTGTCCATGCCTGACCTGCAAGCTCGTTTAGCCACGGAATCCAGATTTTCATTTGACTCTGCTTCCCTTGCCTCGAAAAAACCCTCTCAAATTGCAGTATATGCTAGCCTGTTTAAAAAACATTTTTTAATACCTCCTTGGATATACATTTGGCTGGTCCTTTTTTCGGTTTACCTTTTTATGTCAATTGGTTTTGTGTTTTATTTTTTTCGAATTATGAATGGACACTATGTCGAGGAGAGAACATGCATTACTCATTTAAATGGAACTTTGGCCCCACTTTCCTCTTCACATTCTACACACAGATTAAAAAGAGACTTGACTTTGGTTAACATCACAGCCTGGCCTGTTCTGGATGGAATCGCGTGGGATGCAGTTCGGTTTCAAATTCATGGCCCAACGGAAGTCGTTAATGTTCCTAATGTACTTAGAGTGAATATGGGGGATGTGGTGAAACAAAACATTCGTTCTGATGATTGGGATGTTAATGCTGTGGAAAGTTTGTTTTCTGATTTGAAATACTATGCTGCTTTTGATGCTGAGGATTTATATTTAGAATCTGCTAATTATGGTGAATTGTTCTGTTACCAACATTATGGCAATCACTTCTTACACAAAACATCTTCCCGAAGGGATGCTGTTAATTTTACTCAGTGGGAACATTGCCCGGCACCTACACAAGGGAGTTCAGAAACGTTTCTTAAAAAGTATACTTATTTCACTGACTTTAATCAGTCCAATCCCGAGTCCTTTTATTTTAGGTTTCAAAGACAGCCACTGTCCAAGGTTAGACTTACCGATACCAAATTGTTGTATTCGAAGGCCTTCCTAAATCAATTAGTTACTGGGGGCTATGAGTTATGGAAGGAAACCATAGACCTTAAATCGGTTTGGGGTTCAAGGGCCTGGCAGGTACGAGGCACTGAGGCTTTGCACCGTGCATGTCTCATCCCGAATCATATGTTGTTTTTAAATGAAACCATTTCCCAGACCACATGCTTTGGATTGGCTACATCTAAAAGGTTGATTACCCCGTCTTTCCCGGAGTTGGAGGAATATGAGGATTGGAGTAATTTTACTCAATTGTCCATTAAAGATATACAGGCTCTGCTTCTTAATTCCTCCTTTAACATTTCCAGTATGAATCCTAAGGGTTGGCTGCTTTGGCACCGTAGTGCTGATTCTTGCCAAAAAAGATTTTTGAATATAACTGACGGTTTTAAGACTGTTAGATCTGATCCCCGGTTTGATTTGAGTCATACTGTCACCTCTTACTCTGTGGGCAAGTTGTGTCAAGCTTGGCTGAAACATTCAACTTTACCTGCGGTTAAGTATCACCTTTCCAAACTGAATGCAGACGTGGATTTAAATGATTTCATTAAAGGCCCAGCTAGTGGCAGGTCGAAAAGGTGGTTATATGGGGTTTACAATGAAATTTGGAAACTGTCACAGATTGAGGCTGCTTCACGCCTTAGGGCCATTGATCAGGCGAATCTTGAGAAAGTGCTTGCAGTTGTTGACAATAGCATTAACGTGCTTTCCTCTAGAATTTACACATTAGATAATATTGTGTCGTCTGTTGTTGATATTGTGCATGATGAAGTGTCTGTATTATACCATGGTCAAAATCAATTACGGTCAATCATGCAGTTTGCATGGACACTTCAGACTCTGAAAATGGGTAAAGTTCCCTGGGGATACATGAACGTTTCCTCTTTGTTTGCACCGTTTAATTTGACAGACAAACAACGCTTGCTTTCAATGCGTGATGCTTCCTTTTCTATGCTACATATTGAAAGGTTGGAATCTTTGCCTTTTTCTGTGGCAGAGGCCACTGCTGCTACGTGGCTTATCCACGGTTTAATAACACTGCCTTTTGCTTTATATAAGTTTTCAAATTGTATGAAATATGTGCCAATAGGTCGTTTTGAACCCTTGGGTAGCGGTTTTCTTCATGAGGTCTGGTCACTCCCATACACGTACAGATGTTTCAAGGATGAACAGGAGGTTTATCTAACAGGGGATGAGTGTACTGAGACGCCAGATCATTCTTTAATGTGCAGACACATACAGTTACACGGTTCATGTAACAAGGACCGACCGAATATGGCTTGCGTTTTACAGGGCACCCCAGTTCCTGCTATCATCCCCACGTTTAAATTGTTAGAGAATGGTAGTTATTTAATGCTCAATAATGAAAACTGTTGTGGTTTAATTAAAGGTATAGCTTTCATAGTAACAGTAAGTGAGCGAGTTATTTGCTGCAGAAATGTTCTTTATCCTCCCACACGTGAACATAGGGAGTCTTCCATTTGGCCACAGATACCGACCTTGGGAGCAGAATTCAGCGGCATGGCTAGAATAAGAGCTCTATTGTCCCAGAAAGAGGTGGCCTTGAGCTCGGCCCGTGAAACTTTCGTGCTTCACATTGCTAACACCCGTACGGAGGTTCAGGCTCTTTTAAACACTGATTTGCCTTTGCATTTCGGAGCCATGGTCCGTTCTATCTTTAACGCATCCTCCACAACGGGCCTAGCACATTTTTTTAAAGTTGTTAGCGGTGGTCTCGTGACTTCCTTTGAGAAGATTTTTGGAGTCATCCCTGCCTTCTTCCATTCTATTTTTTCGTCCTTATTTGGAGGGTTCCCGTTTTTACTTGCATTAGCGGCTGGCGCATTGGTGGTTTTCTGCCTTTTTAAATATGGATGCCCTTCCTGTGCAAGACCACGCTCAGCTGCTACTGACGCGGTTTCGCAACCGCATGCTTGATTATTATGGCACACTGCCGTTGGCGACTCTAAGCACGGCGTTTGGATTATCTTTTCGGTTCTCCTATTTCACCTGTGTCCAGCCTGTATTTCGCTGCCTGACCTGTGATTTCCTTTGGGCCATTGATTTGTGTCTCTGCGGACCAATATCTTCTGACGTCGATTTTGATCAACTGATGAGTCCTATCATTGCTCACGAGTTGGTTTGTTCTGACGAAGGGATTATGGCCCTGGCGGTGGCACATGGACTAATGGGTCCCTGGGATGTGTTGTCGGCAGCGCAAAATTTCTTGGAACAAAGTTTTCTTGAAAACCCACCGAGCTGTCCTCTGATGGTTATAGAGGATCCGGTACTGGAAGATCACGTATGTTCCTTTCATCTTTTAAATTGGATGGCTGAACTGTTTTCGGGTGAGGACAGTGACTTCCTCCTGGAGGCTGTTGCAGCTTACTTTTCATATACAGTCTTATCATAGACACTGCCTCAAATTGACATGCTGATTGATAGCATTTCCTTAATTTTATTGACTTTTGGTCAAGACATTTTATTTTTGCTTGCCTATTGGCTTGAGCCACATTATACTTGTGGGCTATTTTTTAGCATTAGTTTTTATAATTGAATTTTTATTCATGCTCGTTTATAATTGGATTCTGCTCTCATGTGATGGCACTTCTGTTATCTTATTTAGTCCGTTCTCGGATCATGGGGGGGTGTTGTATAGCTCCTATATATCCTTATATCGTGTTAAGTTAGCATAGGTACATTTGAGATTTAAACGCCATTTTTCCTTTCTTGCAACTTCTGCACACGACCCTTAATTGTTGACTTAGCTTTCAACCTAGTGGTTTGCCGTGGTGTATGTGAGAATAATATGTTATTGCTCTGATATCAGTTTTGTTTAATAAACCATGTCTGCACGGAGAGTGCTGAAGTTTCAGGAGCAACACGATATGGAATTGTTATGAGGTCTGATCTCCACGCCTTCATAGTCATAACACAAGTGCAGCCTTTGCCAACTTGGGCTTGAGGCGGGATTGATATTGCTTTGCACGAGAATTGTTAACACACTTGATGCGGTGCACATGCAGAGAGAGCTGGTGTATGCTGATGTGATTCCTTCATGCTAGGACACTAAGGTATGGGCCCGCCCTAAAACAACCCAAAGAGACCTTCTTAGCTAATAATATAATATATGTGTTAGGGAGGGTGAGATATAAGTGTTGTTAACTCTTATTCATTACAGCATGTTAACATGCTGTCACCATTCGCTTTTTATGTCTTAGTAACTATGCTGATAATTTTGCTACTGATAATAAGTATACTTGTATTATCTAAGATACTGCGCCTGAGAAGACGGCATTAGTAAATAAACATTTCAAATGCACATGTGTCTTCTTTACTCCATGTTCTGGTTTGTAATGATAATATAACGAAAGAGTGTTCATGAGTCCCACGTACCCTGAGGTACTGTAAGTTCATGTTCTGGTTTGTCTAAACATTGGGAGTTTGATATGTCCAATGAGACACTGTAGCTAGCTCGGTAAGGGGTGAGTTGGTTGCTAAGGTAAGTTTTGGGACACCCTAATTTGCCGAGGTTCCACTCCTCTGTGCACAGTTCTGTGTGAGTACAGAAACCCTGCAACACCCTGAACACTTCAAGAGAGAACTTCGCTGACATCTCTAGAAGAGATCCAGTGTGTGCATTGTTTTCTCTGTCCACTTCCCCTTGGGGATTAATTGATTGGTTAAGAGTTTACTAATCTTGCTAATTGATTAGTCTACGAGGGAGTAGGGAGATTGCGTCGCCAGGAAGGAAGCAACAGGAACCTTGTGAGCATCGCCTTGACAGTATGTGGAAATGCAATCTGCTTTTTATTTTGAAAGTGAGAACAGATTTCTCTGCTCTGTCTTTCAAAATGCAAACTAAGTCTGCTACGGGAGGGTGGGAGCCGTGAGACTCCCGCCCTCTCAAAGCAAACTGCAGTGTCCCGGGGATAGGCACCCCGGGATACTACATGAGCCGGCCGGCGGGCGTTGCAGGCTCCAGTGCTCTCGAGGGCTGTAGGCATAGGGTCACGCTGTCTGTCTCACAATACACAAATTTCCGGGGGTGGTGGTTCCTGGGGCTTGAGGGGGGTCGTTGAGGCCCACACACTTCTAATTTTGTAGGGGGGGCCTTGGACGCGAAAGTGGTGCAAGGGGGTTGTAAATCTGGTACACAGTGTTTTGTTTTAGTTTGCTTTCCTTTTTTGTCTTGTAGAGGATCCAGGGTTAATATAATGGTTTTTGTACAGCCAGTACCTTTCAACTCTACCCCCAAACGGCTTTCTGCCTGTTACCATAGTAACAGTTCATGGAACACTTGAATGAGCACAGAGGTTAGAAGTTCACCACACATTGGGGCACATTATGATGGCGGACGGACCTGAGTCCGTCCGCCACCATAGAGTAGGGGGGAACGTCCGCATGGGCAGCGGCGTTCCCCCCGTGCAGATTAGGATGTGACCACCAGGGTGGCGGTCACATCCTCTATCTTTAACATTGCGGCGGGTGCAGCTTCAAGCTGCACCCGCCGCAATGTTAAAAATGCATACATTGCATTTGTATGCAGAAAGCGGCAGGCACCGCGCGGTGTCTGCCGATTTCTGCATACAAATGCAGGGGGGTACCATAGGTACCCCTCATGTGCACCCCCCACCCCACCTTCACCTAGGGGGCCCGCAACGGGGCCCCGCAGTGAAATTCCAGATGCTTTTCCACGGCGGAAAATCCGCCGCGGAAAATCATCTTTTCAAGCCCTTCCTAATATGGTGGACGGTGTCTGCGAGACACCGCCACCATATTAGAGCTTTTCCGCCGCGGTTGTAAGCCAACCGCGGCGGAAAAGCTGCGGACGGTAACCAGGACCCACCAGCCATCCTAATGTGGCGGTGGGTCTTTGGTAGGTCCGCTGCGGTTTTTACGCATCCTCTGGGCCGGCGGTGGCTTCCGCCGGCCCGGAGAATGCGGAAAAACCGCAATCATAATCGGCCCCTATGTTGGTAATGGAAAAAAGTTACTGTGCTGGAGTTTTTAAACTTTTCCATAGGAACCGTTAGTCGTAGGTATAGACTCTGGTAAAGATCTGGTAAAGAGTTAGCCTCAGAATTATACTTCAAATCATAAATATCATTTCTATTGGGGACCACTTACCCCCCTCCCAAAAAAAAGATGTATATACTTTTTTTATTAACTTTTATTAAAACAATAAATAACTGGAATTGTAACTTAAAGATAACAATACAATAAATAACTAGAGACATATCTTTAACAAAACAATATAATAAACAAAATGTGATATGGAGTCCAATAGAAGTACGGTAGGTAATCTGCAGAACAAAAAAGAAAATTAGTCTTTAAAATTAGATCGATGTGACTAAATGAGGTCAAACATTGCAAGTTAAATTAACAGTTGAAGATATTTCCTTCTTTTAACATGTGCATTGTGTCTGATACATTTCACTTGCGTTCAAGCGGTGTCTGTATGGAAGAGCCTACTGCGTCAGATTTACATTACAGATCAACAGGTCTTTAAAATGATTCAGAGATGAGACAGAATTAGGAGAGAGATCAAGTCATTATGCAGGACAATATTCTTTAGGGCTTATTTACAAGACTCTTGCGCCAGTTTTGTGTTACTTTTCTCATGTTGAAAGTGACGCAAAAGTGACACAAGGGGCTTGTAAATAAGTTTTTTCATTTCTAATGCATTTAATCGGATGTATTGTATATCTAGGTCGCTCTGCTTACCTTGTGTAAACACTCTGGCCAACAGAGTTCACAACTTAAACTCAGCTTTAGTTGGTCACGGCAGAGTTGACAACAGCGTCCATAGCTTTAAAAGAGAAAGAGAAATGATGTGAGAGGGAGAGAGAGAAAGAGAGAGAAAATGACATTAAAACTGTGAGAGAGTGAAAGTTATAGATGGAGCAGTTAATAGTGGAGAAAATACTTGTAGCTCACCTTTTGCCTTGGTTGTGTGTCCAAGTATATGCTGGTTCATAGTGCACCCTCCAGTTTAATGGTCTGAAATATAGTATATAGAGTTAGTCATAGTATAGTACATACAAAAGTGGCGTAAGGGGCTTGTAGATTTGCCTCTCAGACTGTTGTAATCTATTTTCACTGCTCGGAGGTAATTGTACATTCCTACGCAGTAAAGCTGCTGCACACTACCCACTCTCTCCTTTCACAGATGACTCGTCGTTGTTTCGGAAAGAAGCTTTTTTGCTCACCTTGTGCCATTGGCATGATTCAAAGAGGGTGCACCACGTGTTGTAGCAGCCTTCTCAAATGTTGTTACGATGGCCACGCATCATCGCAGAATCCTCGAACGTTGTGTTTTAGAGGTGTTGGGGGAGGGACACCAATTTGTGAAACACAACCTGTAAGATAAAAAGGAAGATAACATTGTGTGTAATTTTTTTATCAAAGGAGAGAGGAAGTGAGAGAGTGACTGCAAAGAATATTCACAGCTCAAATTTCTGTCACCAGTGTGTTTTTCACCACGTGCTGTGACATAATGCACTCTGAAGCTCTACATCTAAAAGATAGTAAAAGAAAGATGATATGTTTGGTTATTGTTACTATCTTAATGTGGAGTTGAATAACATCGGCCTTTCACACACGTTCCCTCTCTCATTTAAAAGAACTATATGTATAGTTTATATTAGCGATTATAAAATCTTTCCTGCTATTGGATAAAAAAATGTACATGTAATTTGATACACTATTTACGACTGCGTTTTTCTAAATCGCTGCGTCGCTTTTTTGTATCCAGTCTGCTGCAGCCCATCGACACCCTCCGATGCGCACCCAGGCCTCACTACTCACCTTTTCGTGGACAAGACACCTTCTGCATCATGTAGTCCCGATCTGCCACTAAGAAGCCTCATGGATGGTGCCGAGACTTGATATCGGTATGGCTAACGACATACTCGTGCTCCCATCATCATCGCAGGTTCCTCACCCGCTCAGTGCTTCTGATACCACTAACTCTGTGACCAAAGAGGCCACACACGTAGTGGCGGGCCCCCCTACTCGGTGGTTCGGGCCCACATGAGGCGTTTGAATCACTAGGACGGGCCATCACAGCGCTTGGGATGGGAGAAACTCTAAAATGGCGTAGAGCATTTGCGCCCCGTCTTTTTTATTGGTAGGGTCACGTGTGTTGGGACGCAGGTGCTGGATGGGTGTGGTGTGGGTGTATACCAGCCATGAGGGAGTGTGTGTGTACCGTTCTGACAACTAGACCTGGAAGTAAGAAATCACTACAATTAAATCTGGGCAATGTTTCGTTGTTATGTTTTCCTGGAAGCGTAAGCGGAGTGGGCTGGCCTGACGTATGCCATTGCTGCGCGAGGCTCTGAACCATGAGCTATGGGCATGGTCCCGTTGTGAGCTATATGAGAAATCAAGTGATTTGGGTGTTTGTTTTGTAGTGCTGACGTCACCCAGGTCTTAAAAAGAAATGTGTCATTATATCTGTAAAGTCCCACAACTTGGCCAACATGGAAGGTACAGGGTATCACTGACTCTATATTCGTTCATAGTTGCATACATAAAAGATGGTGGACTTGACGCATTTCTGCAATTATGAATCTTTGTTGTACATTCAGTGGAGTGTTGTAGCTGTAGTAATACAGGGTTGTGAAAGGTTTAAGTTGCAGTTTTTGGCACATGAAGGGCAGCTAATATATATATATATATATATATATATATATATATATATACGTATGTGGTTATTCAGGTACACTGTAGAACTTGGTGCTGGAAATTAATGGTCGAGCCTCGGAGTTGCGTCCACATCCTGTTATTGTAGAGTAATGACATAATGTACGCGTGCCTGAAAATGTATTAGTTTTGGGTTGATTTTGCGCTATATAAATATGCCCAACATTTTAAAAAAAAAAGGAGGAATAGCCTACACTTACTGTCGCAGGTAAGATGGTTGCATACGCTATTTATAACACAATATAATGTGCTACGGGGGACGAGCAGCATTTTACAAACACAATAAACACACAGACACAGATAGATAGTTGAAGTGGGTACGGGCATGTGTGCTCGACTCCATTTTATTACGTTGTTTCGTAAAGAGTTCATGAGTAGTGGTGGACTGTGGTAGGGGTGGTTTGTGTAGAGCCTGCGATGATACGTGGTCCAGGTAGACCGCACTGATAAAAATGTGTTTTGACTATTGAATTTTGCCTTAACAAGGGCACGTGGCTAATATTTACGGTGTACTGAGTTAGTGGTACGTCTGGTGTTTATCGTGTGCTCACCTTGCGATAATGCGTGGTCTGAACGGGCCGCACTGAAATCATTCTCTGTTGCATACTGGAGTATATGAACTTTTTAAGGGGGGAAAACTAGCATTGATGGTTATCAATTGCTGTGAAAACTAGGTGTACTGATTGCTCCTCATAACAAATTACATGATTCCTCTTCACGTAGTGCATTGTAACTTTCACATATTGGGGACGTATGTCTGGTGGCGATGTTGAAGGTGATACCACAGAGGTGCTTGGTATTTCTGGTGGTGGAGGTACATTTTGGTGCAATCTTGTACATTGTTTGTTATCATAGTTCACGTGATGCAGCTATTGAAGGTGCTTGCACATACTAGCAGTGCAACAGCACTATTTTCTTCTCTGCTTTAAATAAATTGGGGCTGAATTTAATGCTGTCTGTAGTGTAGATGAAAAAGTAAATTCAAGTTGAAAACCCTACTGTGCACAGTGTACATAGAAGCTAGTAGTCAGTACAGTTATAGAACAATAGGCCAGATGTAGGTCGCCCAATACCTGTCAGTAATGGCCGAAATTACCGAATTTTGGCCGTTACCGACCGGTATTTGGCATTTGGAATGTAGGTGGCATGATTGTATGATCGGTAACTTAAGGAATCTGTAAATTACTGAATTCTTAACATACCGATTCGGTAAATTACCGAATCCGTAATGTAGGGAGCACTCAAGTTAGTGCTTTTCTGAGTTAAGGATTCGTTATTTACCACCAACTACAAGTTGGTGGTAAATATCGAAAACCTTAGAAAAAGTAAATTTTTTGCTTTTACTACAGTGCGATGTGGCAGACATACATGCCCTTAGGGCATGTATGTGTGCCACATGTGCACACATGCACGATTCAGGGGTGCAACAGGGTGTCAATGTGACACCCTGCCTCCCTTGAATATGTGCCCCCTATTACTGATTTGGTATTTACCGAATCGGTAATAGGGAATGGCTTCACATTCAATGAATGGGAATTACCGGATCTGTAAATACCGATCCTTAATTACCGAATCCTACCGATTGGGTAAAATTGACGGAATAATTATCTACATCCATTTACCTATTCTTAAATACCGAATCGGTAAAATTCGGTATTTAAGAATAGGTAAATAGAGATTACCCACATAGAAAACTTTATAAATAAATAAATGTCCCAATGTTTTTTGTTTCACTTATTTTAACAAAATCTGAATACATACAGTATAGTTGTCTATGCAATAAATAAATCAAGGTTGAATTTTCTACTGTCTATAGCGTAGATGCAAAGGTGAATTCAAGTTGTATACCCTGCTGTCCGCAGTGTAGATCTTAGGGTGGAGTGCATCATCAGCAATTATAGTGGAAGATCGAACATGTATGCATCATGCATTTTAATATTTAACTAAATGTATGTGATATAAAGTACGTTTTTCAAGGAAGCATAATAAAGATATATTGTGTAGGGTTTGATAGGTGTTATACTTAGTTTGGTTTCTACTGATTTAGCGGTATCTAAAACAAGAAGGTTCTGTGGAGCCTGCGATGATGCGTGGTCCGGGCAGGCTGTACTGATAGTAATGTTTTTTGTGAATGGTGCCTTAGTAAGTCCACGTGATAATCATTTTTGGTGCACTGAGTTACTAGTATCTTTGGTGCTTAGCGTGCACATATTCTGCGATGATGCGTGGTCTGGGGGGAGGAGGGCACAGTCATTGGAATAATGTCTTTTGTGGATTGGATTCTGAATGAATTCCACTTAAAAGTGATAGTATGCCTCATTGCTGAAATAAAACTGTTCGCTCTTTTTTCCGATGATTTATGGTGCACTGAGTTAGTAGTATCTTTGGTGCTGAGCTTCTACGTACCCTGCGATAATGCGTAATGCAGGGGGGCTGTACTGGAAGCAGTGTTTTTTGCCTAGTGAATTCTGCTTCAATAAGGCAACGGGGAAATGACTTGTGGTGCAGTGATTTAGAGGTACCGAAAGAAGTCAGCGTCTGTGTACCCTGTGATGATTTGTGGTTCAGCAGGGGGTCGCATTGGTATAATGTCTCAAATGACATCACTGATGACATCACTGATTACATCATCCACGTGACAATCAGATACACCTCATCATACACTACTAGAATCTTTCACCACTCACTGTAAAATATAGAGTACCATATTTGAATCCTTTGACACACCAATACAAGTATCTAAAACCCCACTCAGTCATTCTTAGACCTTCACAAACATGTATTCAATTATCTATACATTCACTCATGCATGCTGTCAATGATCAATAGAACACTATGAAATATACTTTTACACCTTTATTGACATTACACACCAGCACACATCCTATTTACTTATGTAGTCATCCTGCTCACTTCTGCAAACAATGGATCATACTTATATTTACTGAGCTACACACTTATACAAACACCACTTCATTTAATGATATAGATAGTAACTCATACTTAGGGCCCCATTAGGATGTCGGGCGGATCGCCACCGCCATGCAGACGGTGGCAATACACCCGACATCCTTCCCCGCCCACCACCCATTTCCCTCCCGCAATATTACTATGGTGGGGGACCGCGGTGGACGGAAAGATGGTCCGCCGCTTTTCCGCCCGGTCAAGAAGTTGACCGGGCAGAAAAGGGTTTCATATGGTGGCGGTGTCTGTTAGACACCGCCATCCATATTAGGGTGTGTGCGGGGACATGCTTCTGCAAACAATGGATCATACTTATATTTACTGAGCTACACACTTATACAAACACCACTTCATTTAATGATATAGATAGTAACTCATACTTAGGGCCCCATTAGGATGTCGGGCGGATCGCCACCGCCATGCAGACGGTGGCGATACGCCCGACATCCTTCCCCGCCCACCACCCATTTCCCCCCGCCATATTACTACAGTCACTCATGCAATCACTAAGTCTTATGAATACTTATTTATATAATCAACAAATGTCACATACACTGCCTTTTATTATTCTAGTTTGTTGGACATGTACCATTGAGAGATATATTTGCTCATCAGCACAGCCATAGACATATTCACTCACCCAAACAAGTATTATAACATGTAGTCTTAACTTCATATACCTACTGAATCAACTATTGACACATCTTTGGGCAGTCACAAACCCCCCACCGAACCACACATGGATTCACTCTCCCATACAAATAATCAATTAACTAACCAATAACTAATATAGACTTTCACGTAGCTAGTAACTAACTGGTGCAGCAGTTTACACAATAACTGAGAAAGTAATACAGATTTTCACACAGTTTAGTCACCCTCCAATATATTTAGTGATACACTACAAATTAGCCAAGTAAATAGTAAATCACACTGCTACTAAATCGTCCTTCTAGACACTTATACATCCACTCATTCTTCAATGCAGATTGCTATATATATATAAAATAAATATTTAAATATGGACCAAACCACATTCACTGGATGATGTCATCAGTGAAGTCATCAGTGATGTCATTTGAGATGCCATCAGTGATGTCATCAATGATGTCACTGACCATGTAATGAATGATGTAATATGTCATCACCAGTGGATTGCGGGCGCGAGAGTTACAGTTAGTACAATTAACTATAACAGAGGAATTTCAATGGTCTTGTATGAGTGAAATGTCCATCTAACTATAACATTCCTAAAACCTATGGTTTTTTCAGTGAATTTCTAAGGTTTTTTAAATGCTAATTACTAACTATAACCTGCCTGAAACCTATGGTTTTTTCAGTGAATATATATATATATATATATATATATATATATATATATCAAACAAGTGCAATCACCCAGGCTCCGACCACAGCGACCCAGGAAATTACGCGGATCCAGTAAGTATGAAGCACAGATTTTTATTTAAAAGCTGAACCAAGCAATCTGACGCGTTTCGGGCATCCGCCCTTGCTCACAGACAGTCAGAGTTGGAAATGCTTGCGTTTTAAATAGTAACTGCCAAACAGTGAAAAAAGTGCATTTTTTTCTCTCTTTTTTTCATCATACACCTCGTGATAGTAGACAGCGAGGACAAACTACTTATAATGAGTAGCCTAGTCTGTTTTCCAAACAATTTTAAATGGCAACAGTTCGAAAAATTCATTAACTGGTTTAAATCAACATTTTAAATTTGACAAAAACGGAAACCCATGATTAAAAAGTTAAAAATGTAAAAAGAACTTTTTTAACAGCTTAGAATGCAAATACCAAAAGGTTGTATATAGCAAATATATATACACACATAAAGCCCACGCCAACATTCAAAGTTGATAGTGCAAAATAGCAGAATAAAGTGCAAAGTGCATCATTTAAAAATTAATTGCTGTTCTTATAACAGATGCATTTAAAAAAAAACCACAGTAATACTGTCGGTTAAGTGCAAAATACGTTTGAATGTAAACAGTATAATGTTGCATCTATATTCATCAAAGTGCAAATCAGCGTAATATGTAAACATACGACTGTAGCAGCATAATTATGAGGCATGGGCTCATTGGTATAATAATCAAGGGGATGTTATTGTCAAAATGCGAACTGTAGCAAAAACATATTAATCAGGGACTACAGAAAAAAACTGTTGTCTATGTCCTCAAATGAGTGTACCCAAAAAATTAAATACTAATACATAAGTAATGAACCACCGTAAAATAATATATACAGATAATACGTGCAATAACCCAACAAGGAGACAAAATATTTATCACATGGGGGAGGGCGGCAACCAAGAGAACCCTACCACCCAAAGTAATACAGAACGAAGTGGAAAAAGCAAGGCTTGATTTACAGAAACACATGTAGGTCCTCCGTGTTGTTAAGGCCATTTGGAGATCTGCTGTCTAGCTCAAGAATGAAGTGAGACTCCATTCTTCTCAGCAATTTGACCCTATCTCCGCCTCTTCTGGGTTTGTCTATTGCAGAGATAACAAAATAAGATAGGCACTCCAGATTGTTGTTGTGTATTGCCTTAAGGTGCCTAGCTACAGGGTAGGCTGGGTCGTTGTTAACGATGGCACGCAGATGCTGGAGGATCCTAACGTGTACCGGTAGTCGTGTGCTGCCGACATACCTGAGTGCACATGTGCAAGTTAAAACGTAAATGGCAAATTCAGTTTTACAGTTATATTGACCCTTGATTTGGATTGGGTCTGGACTGAACGGCGTGCTGTATTGCCTAGTGCTTTTGCCAAATTTACAAGCCCTGCAAGAGGTGCAGCGTATAAAACATGATCTTGTTTTCATCCATTCCTGCTTTTTTCTAAGTTCAGGAAATTCATGGCAGATGTGAGACCTGAGTGAGGGACCTTTCCTAAAGGTGACAATAGGGACTTCCGCTAGTTCAGGTTTTAGTACAGGGTCTGTGGCAAGAACAGGCCATCTGTTAGACAAAATGGATTTTATTTGCCTGGCCTGTCTGCTGTATGGCGTGAGGAACCTGGGGTTCGTCGTATCTCCATCTGAAGTGCAAGATGTATCAGCACTGCTATTAATCTCAAGCAAAGAAGCACGAGATCTAGTTTTGGTTTTTAGCATTGCTGTTTTAAGCACTGATTCACGATAACCCCTAGCACGAAATCTAGTCAGGGCTTCATTAGTGCAAGATTCCAAATCAGAGTCTGTACTACAAATTCTCTTGATTCTTAAGAGTTCACCTAGAGGAATATTGTCTACCACATGGCGCGGATGTGCACTGCTAGCGTGCAAAATGCTGTTGCCCGCAGTACTTTTCCGATGAAGCTTAGTGGTGAGCTGGCCATTGCGGATAAGGATTTTAACATCCAAAAATTCTGCCTCACAATCACTGATGGAACTAGTGAATTTGAGGTTCACATTGTTAACATTGATAGAGTCAATGAACCGTTGTGCACTGTTCCTGTCACCCTGCCATAACAAAAAAACGTCATCAATATAACGAAGCCAAAGCAAAACATGATCAGAAAAGATTTGGGCGTGTTGCCGCCTGAGGACCTGCTCCTCCCACCAGCCCACGTGCAAGCACGCGTAGCTGGGAGAGAAACAGGCCCCCATTGCCACCCCACGCTTCTGCAGATATAAGTCACTCCCAAAAAGAAAGAAATTGTTATTGAGACACCATGATGTAAGCTCAATCAGTACTTTGTTATGCTGGTAACAATTAATAGGCCTTTTTCCTAGTAAAAAACCAAGTGCTTCTATACCACATATATGCTCTATGCTCGTATAGAGCGATTCTATGTCCAAAGTAATCATGAGCATTCCATCATTCCACTGGGTGTTTTGGATTTTAGCCAGAAAATCGCCTGTGTCTCTTACATACGTAGGTAGTTCTTGGACCAGACTTTGCAGGAAATAATCGATGTATTCTGTGACGTGTTCAGCCACTCCTGCAATAGCCGAAATGATTGGTCTGCCAGGCACTGGTCTTGATAGTTTATGTATCTTAGGGAGTAAGTAGAGTTTAGGCAAAACAGGGTACTCGACATGGAGGAATTCAAATTCTTGCGAGGAAATCATGCCTTCCCTTTTATATTTGAAAAGCAATTTTTTGAGAGATTCCTTGGAAGATTCAAAGTGTCTCATGGTGGTAATGGAATAGCAAGTACCATCACTGAGCTGCCGCTTTGCTTCCTTGATATATTCCTCCTGGGGCCAGATGACCACATTGCCCCCCTTGTCGGCCGTGGTTACTATGATGTTGTGGTCATTACTTAACCTTTTAACCAAAGCATGATATTCAGTTTCCTGTTTGCTTCTATATCGCTTTTTATGCTTAATCTGATGATGTAACTGCTTCAGGTCTTCAATCACCACGTCCTGAAAAATATCAATGGAGTCTCTGGGCATGGTAGGATTAAATTTGGACGTTTGTTTGAAAGGACTGGTATTGGCTCCAATTTGGGGAATGTCAGCTGCCCTCAGCTCATCCTGTGTGGATGCAAGATCGTTGGTGAGTGCGTCATTGCCCATAAGATTCAATACTGTAAGTGCTGTTCGGGTGTCACTGGCCGGAAGCATGGGCACAATTGAAAGAGCATTGGTGTTTGCTCCAATTCCTTGTGGTGTCTTGTTGTTCAGACCTTCCTTTATTGCAAAGAATTTTTTGAGCTTCCATTTTCTTATATACATGTAGACATCTATGCGGGTTTTGGCATAGTTGAAGTCAGTGACTGGACAATATGAGAGACCAAGGCTTAAAAGTTGTTGTTCAGCCTTGGTAAGGTCAACGGAAGATAGGTTTACTACAGTATTATCACTCACTTGTTTTTGCGCCAGTATTGCCGCTTTGGTTTTTTGGGCGCTTTTGTACTTTTTCCGGCGCTGGCCCCGTCTTCTGTTGTTCCTGGCACGCTTTGCTGCTGCTGCTGCCCCTTTGTCTGCTGTTTGTGCCGGGGCCTTAGTGACTGCAGTCTTTCGTTGGATAAAAAATCCATTTCTTCCCCTAAGTCCAGGATAACTGAGCTTGCCTCCCAAGTACCACTGGCATCATCATCCGAGGTAGGGGCACTTGTCAATGACTCATTGTCGCTGTGCATTTGGTTTATTCCTGCTGTTGTGGGGCCCAGAGCTTGCCCAGAGGTCGGTGTTTGTCCATCTGGTTTGCCCTGTTTAGCCAACTGCGTTTGTTGCGCAAATTTGGAGCGCTTCACATTATCGAATTTGCGCGCGAAAGTAAATATTCTTCCCTGTGCATAGTCTTCCTTATCGCGCGCAAATTTAAAAATCTTGCGGGCTTTGATTTTTTCTTCCTGCTTAGCTATGCGCTCATCAATTTCTTTTCTGCTTTTGGTTATTAGATCATGAGGTTCGAATTTAAGCAGCTCCTCATTAATTTCTGAAATCTCTTGCATGAGCTGTTCACGATCTATTACTGCGTATTTAACCAGAATTTTCAACAACTTAGCAGATGATTCCAAATTAGCTTGGCCCCACTCCTTAAGCATGTTGGGATTAGGCCTGTCGTAACTTGGTGCCAGTAAAATACGTAAGCCTCTGGGAACTCTATTCTCTTCCAGATACATAGTCAAAGATTTGTGCTCCCACCATTTGGACATTTCTGAATACATGCATTTTTCAAGTCTCTTTAATGCAGCACGTATTTGGGTTTCTGTCGTATTGGAGCTACCAGTTTGATCGGTTTTACTGCTGCCTCCTCCCACACCCGTTGTTACCTTGGGTAAGTTGGAGTACAGAGCGGCTGCCGCCGCTTCCCTGCCACGGAGGGTCTCCTCTGACATGGCGCCTGGTTCAAATTGCTTCAAGATGTTGAAAGCACTAAATTACCCGAGCTCGACAATCCTGCTCCCAGGGTAACGTGCAAGTGCTTAATATTCCTCTCCACCGTGCCGCCGAAATATTTGAGCGTTTTCCGTTGGATTCCGACTGGACAGGCGTTTTTGGCGCCTTCGTGTCTTTTCAGATTTACAAAAAACACCGCCGATATTTTCCAACTTGTAACCGATACCTCCGCAGGCACAGGGGCTGTCGTTGACGAATTTTCCTGACAGGAAAGGCTTTTGTGGATGATTGAACACGACAGCCGACTTCAGGAGAGTGGATCCACCTCAGAAGCAATCACCTTCCGAAATTAACATCAAACAAGTGCAATCACCCAGGCTCCGACCACAGCGACCCAGGAAATTACGCGGATCCAGTAAGTATGAAGCACAGATTTTTATTTAAAAGCTGAACCAAGCAATCTGACGCGTTTCGGGCATCCGCCCTTGCTCACAGACAGTCAGAGTTGGAAATGCTTGCGTTTTAAATAGTAACTGCCAAACAGTGAAAAAAGTGCATTTTTTTCTCTCTTTTTTTCATCATACACCTCGTGATAGTAGACAGCGAGGACAAACTACTTATAATGAGTAGCCTAGTCTGTTTTCCAAACAATTTTAAATGGCAACAGTTCGAAAAATTCATTAACTGGTTTAAATCCACATTTTAAATTTGACAAAAACGGAAACCCATGAATTCCACTTAAAAGTGATAGTATGCCTCATTGCTGAAATAAAACTGTTCGCTCTTTTTTCCGATGATTTATGGTGCACTGAGTTAGTAGTATCTTTGGTGCTGAGCTTCTACGTACCCTGCGATAATGCGTAATGCAGGGGGGCTGTACTGGAAGCAGTGTTTTTTGCCTAGTGAATTCTGCTTCAATAAGGCAACGGGGAAATGACTTGTGGTGCAGTGATTTAGAGGTACCGAAAGAAGTCAGCGTCTGTGTACCCTGTGATGATTTGTGGTTCAGCAGGGGGTCGCATTGGTATAATGTCTCAAATGACATCACTGATGACATCACTGATTACATCATCCACGTGACAATCAGATACACCTCATCATACACTACTAGAATCTTTCACCACTCACTGTAAAATATAGAGTACCATATTTGAATCCTTTGACACACCAATACAAGTATCTAAAACCCCACTCAGTCATTCTTAGACCTTCACAAACATGTATTCAATTATCTATACATTCACTCATGCATGCTGTCAATGATCAATAGAACACTATGAAATATACTTTTACACCTTTATTGACATTACACACCAGCACACATCCTATTTACTTATGTAGTCATCCTGCTCACTTCTGCAAACAATGGATCATACTTATATTTACTGAGCTACACACTTATACAAACACCACTTCATTTAATGATATAGATAGTAACTCATACTTAGGGCCCCATTAGGATGTCGGGCGGATCGCCACCGCCATGCAGACGGTGGCAATACACCCGACATCCTTCCCCGCCCACCACCCATTTCCCTCCCGCAATATTACTATGGTGGGGGACCGCGGTGGACGGAAAGATGGTCCGCCGCTTTTCCGCCCGGTCAAGAAGTTGACCGGGCAGAAAAGGGTTTCATATGGTGGCGGTGTCTGTTAGACACCGCCATCCATATTAGGGTGTGTGCGGGGACATGCTTCTGCAAACAATGGATCATACTTATATTTACTGAGCTACACACTTATACAAACACCACTTCATTTAATGATATAGATAGTAACTCATACTTAGGGCCCCATTAGGATGTCGGGCGGATCGCCACCGCCATGCAGACGGTGGCGATACGCCCGACATCCTTCCCTGCCCACCACCCATTTCCCCCCCGCCATATTACTACAGTCACTCATGCAATCACTAAGTCTTATGAATACTTATTTATATAATCAACAAATGTCACATACACTGCCTTTTATTATTCTAGTTTGTTGGACATGTACCATTGAGAGATATATTTGCTCATCAGCACAGCCATAGACATATTCACTCACCCAAACAAGTATTATAACATGTAGTCTTAACTTCATATACCTACTGAATCAACTATTGACACATCTTTGGGCAGTCACAAACCCCCCACCGAACCACACATGGATTCACTCTCCCATACAAATAATCAATTAACTAACCAATAACTAATATAGACTTTCACGTAGCTAGTAACTAACTGGTGCAGCAGTTTACACAATAACTGAGAAAGTAATACAGATTTTCACACAGTTTAGTCACCCTCCAATATATTTAGTGATACACTACAAATTAGCCAAGTAAATAGTCAATCACACTGCTACTAAATCGTCCTTCTAGACACTTATACATCCACTCATTCTTCAATGCAGATTGCTATATATATATAAAATAAATATTTAAATATGGACCAAACCACATTCACTGGATGATGTCATCAGTGAAGTCATCAGTGATGTCATTTGAGATGCCATCAATGATGTCATCAATGATGTCACTGACCATGTAATGAATGATGTAATATGTCATCACCAGTGGATTGCGGGCGCGAGAGTTACAGTTAGTACAATTAACTATAACAGAGGAATTTCAATGGTCTTGTATGAGTGAAATGTCCATCTAACTATAACATTCCTAAAACCTATGGTTTTTTCAGTGAATTTCTAAGGTTTTTTAAATGCTAATTACTAACTATAACCTGCCTGAAACCTATGGTTTTTTCAGTGAATATATATATATATATATATATATATATATATATATATATATATATATATATATATATATATATATATATATTACCTACTGGCGATAGCCAGTAGGTATATATAGTTAGGATTGATTTCCATAGTGAAATCACAGCATTCTATTGGGAATAACTTTGGCGCCGGTTGAGGAATCTGCCTGAATTTTTCAGCAACTTTGCCTCGCGGCGCTCCGGTCCTTTCCTGAAAGTTTGGGGGGGATTCTTCAAGCGGGGGTCGAGATAAAAGGGGGGTCCCAAAACGTGTTTTCCCCATGTTAATTTCCACAGGGCGGTCGGTCGCACTTTTAGCTCGAACGGCTGAATGGATTTTCACCAAACTTGGCAAAATTGTAGGGACTGGTAGCCCGATGTGCCTTTGCTATGTCTCAAGATATGTGCTCCAGTGGATTTTGAGTAATTTAGGTTCAAAAAAATATATATATCTATAGCAGCTTACCCGTAAGCTTACCCGTACGCTTACGGAACGCGTACGTGCGCGTACCGTAAGCGTACCTCTAGTGCGCAGGCTGCATTCTGATTGGCTGCCAATGTCTGTCAACACTCCAAAACCGAAACTGTTGGCAGCCATCTTGTGCCTCGGTAGACTGAGGCACAGGAAAGCAGAAAAACAAACGTGTAGAACTCAAAAAGGGGGCAGGGTAGAAGCATCCTGACCCCCTAGGCCTGGTCAGGGGGTCCCACAAGGACCCCCAAGGCCCAAAAAAAAAAATTTATTTACAAGAAAAAAAAAAAGATTTGGGGGCCTTGTAGAAACACTCTGACCCCCATAGGGCTGTTCAGGTGGTCCCATACGGATATTAACATATATAAATGTTATCCGCTAATAGAATTAGCATTTAAAAAACCTTGCGAGTTCACTGAAAAAAACAAAGGTTTCAGGCCTTATATAGTTAGGAATTAGCATTTAAAAAACCTTTGAAATTCACTGAAAAAACCATAGGTTTCACACCAGTTATAGTTAGGAATTAGCATTTAAAGAACCTATGAAATTCTCTGAAAAAACCATAGGTTTCACACCAGTTATAGTTAGGAATTAGCATTTTAAAAACCTATTAAATACACTGAGAAAACCATAGGTTTGATACCAGTTATAGTTAGCTGAACATTTTACTCATACACACACACACCCCACACACATACCCCCACATACACACACCCCACACACACCCCTCCCACACACCCCCCCCACACATACCTCACACACCCACACCTCCAACCACACCCAAACACCCCACACACCCACACCTACACACACACCATACACCCCCACACCCCCACCTACACCCACACACCCCACACACCCCCACCCACACACACCTCACTTCCCCCCCCACACACACACACACACACCTCACAGACACATCCCACACATCCCCCACACACACCTCACCCCCCACACACACACACCTCTGACACCCCCCCACCCCCACACACACACACCCACCCCACACACACACCTCACACACACACACACACATTCCTCACCCCCACACACACCCACACACACCCCCCCCCACACACACACCCACACACACACCCCACACACACACCTACACATCCAACACACACACACCCCACTCACATACCCCCCCACACACACACCCCACACCCACCCGCACACACACACACCACTCACACACACATTCATTATTTTTTTTTTTTTTTTTTGAGGGGGTGCGCGCCCCGGTACACGTATCGGTACACGTACCGGTACGCGTACCCTGGATAAAAAAAGAAAGACAGGGTTTTTAAAAAATGTAGCATTTTTATATAAATTGGAGGTAGTTCTGAAAAGAACTGTATTTTTATTCTTATTGTTGTTTTATATTTTTTTATTGTTTGTTTGTACCCCGCGACTTTAAAAAAAATATATATATTATTTTTTTTGCCCACAAGGACCCCCTGAGCAGGCCTAGGGGGTCAGGGTGTTTCTACTCTGGCCCCTTTGCGAGTTTCACACCTTTGTTTCACTGCTTTCTTGTGCCTTGGTTCGAACAAGGCACAAGATGGCTGCCAGGGACACCCAGTATGCAAGGGGAATTAGTTCCCCCTCTTCAAACATGCACGGGGGCTGCGTTGCAGAGAGGTGTAAAAAGGGTGTGGCCTCATTACACCTCTATGCAATGCAGCCATCTGGCGCTTACTGGAGGCTCCTGGTGGGCTAGTTGGCCCCCAGGGACCCCCATTATGCAAGGGGAATTAGTTCCCCCTCTGCAAACGCGCCAGGCGGCTGCGTTGCAGAGAGGTGTAACAAGGGGCATAGCCTCATTACACCTCTGCAATGCAGCCCCCTGGCGCATACTGGAGGTTCCAGGTGGGCTAGTTGGCCCCCAGGGGCCCCCAGTATGCAGGGGGAATGAGTTCCCCCTCTTCAAACATGCATGGGGGCTGCATTGCAGAGAGGTGTAAAAAGGGCCGTGGCTTAATTACACCTCTCTGCAATGCAGTCCCCTGGTGCATACTGGAGATTCCTGGTGGGCTTTCAGGGCTTATATAGTTAGGAATTAGCATTAAAAAAAACTTTGAAATTCACTGAAAAAAACATAGGTTTCAGGCCTTATATAGTTAGGAATTAGCATTTAAAAAACCTTTGAAATTCACTGAAAAAACCATAGGTTTCAGGCCTTATATAGTTAGGAATTAGCATTTAAAAAAACCTTGCAAATTCACTGAAAAAACCATAGGTTTCAGGCCTTATATAGTTAGGAATTAGCATTTAAATAACCTTGCAAATTCAATGAAAAAACCATAGGTTTCAGGCCTTATATAGTTAGGAATTAGCATTTAAAAACCTTGCAAATCCACTGAAAAAAACATAGGTTTCAGGCCTTTTATAGTTAGGAATTAGGCACAAGAAAGCAGAAAAACAAACGTGTAGAACACAAAAAGGGGGCAGGGTAGAAACACCCTGACCCCCTAGGGCTGCTCAGGTGGCCCCACTAGGATATTAATATATTTAAACGTTATCCGCTAATAGAATTAGCATTTAAAAAACCTTGGAAATTCACTGAAAAAATCATAGGTTTCAGGCCTTATATAGTTAGGAATTAGCATTTAAAAAACCTTTGAAATTCACTGAAAAAACCATAGGGTTCAGACCTTATATAGTTAGGAATTAGCATTTAAAAAAACCTTTGAAATTCACTGAAAAAACCATAGGTTTCAGGCCTTATATAGTTAGGAATTAGCATTTAAAAAAACCTTTTGAAATTCACTGAAAAAACCATAGGTTTCAGGAGTTATATAGTTAGGAATTAGCTTTTACAAAACCTTTGAAATTCACTCAAAAAACTATAAGTTTTAGGGGTGTTATAGTTAGCTAGACATTTCACTCATACAAAACCATTGAAATTGCTCCTATATAGTTAGTTGGACTAACTATATTTCGCGCACCCGCAATCTCCACTGCTGATGATGTCACATATTAGATCATTCATGACATGGTCAGTGACATCACTGATGACATCTCAAATGACATCACTGATGACATCACTGATGACATCATGTGGTTTGCTTCGTTATTTAAATATGCATTATATATAGCAATTTGCATTGAAGATTGAGTGGATATATAAAAATAAATATTTGGATGGACGATTTAGTAGCAATGTAATGTATATATATATATATATATGCAACAGAAAGTCGATGCCTTACGCTTTAGAAAAGGACGACAGCGGACCCAAGTCTTCAAGGTGCAATATTATTTATTTGTGCAAGTTACCCGCACCTCCGCCATGACGCGTTTCGGGCCCCCTTGGCCATTGATCACATATATATTTCTTGGATTCCTTTCATCTCGTTTACACTGACAGAAGTCACGGACCACAGCAGTAATTTCGAGTAAGTAATTTTATTTCGTAAGACACCATGTGCAAAGTGCAAAAAGGACAGCCTACGCATTTCGACTAAAGTTAGTCTTCAACTGGACCATAGAGTCCTGGCTGTCTAGACAGTTTATAAAGTGCTCTGTGCTTGTTCCCTCATTTGTTTCCAATAAAACCACTAGACTACCAACCTCATTCACATTTTGGGCCATATGTGGTCGCCATTGTTTGCATCTCTTTATCTTTTCCACATTTTCCTTTTTACATTTTTTTCATTTTTTATATACTGTAAAATACTCTTTCTTATGTAAAAAATGCAGTGATAAAGTGCTTAGTGCAAAAACACTTTAAATAAAAAGCAAGCAGAGTCTTAAACTGTACATGATCAGAAATGTTGTTATGTAAAATGGCCTGCCCAATATTCAATCATATGAAAAGAGATTTTGTGATTTCCACAGTCTTTATAGTCCGATTTCATTTCTTATATTATAGTAATTGTCTTTCTTCACAAAGTCCCTCTTGGAAGATGTTACAGTGAAGTACTCCTTATTATTCCTTTTAGACCATCTTATATCTCTATTTCATTTCTCTATATGGCAGGGCCAAGGCTATTTACAATATTTACATTTCTGTTTTTGTGTACAGTTCTGATTCTTCTTATTCCATGTTCCCATATGTATATATATTTCCTCCTTCTTCCTCATTATTTTTTCTGAATTTTGTTTATCATTTATGGTTGTGTTCCATGTTGATATCATTTTCAATTTCAGACCAGTTAGAGGAAATTAATTTGAAAGATGACATGGTTGCAGATTTATCTTTACATTCGTTATGCACTTCGTTGGGCTGCTCTATGACCGTCATGGTTCTTTTATGTACAGAAAGGGACTATATGCAATTATTTACACTATATTACACAAAGTGAACTTTAAAATTTGGCTTGTTTCAATTTGTCCAGTTTCACAGGTGTACATGTAATTCAGCATCTAGATTATGTCCATGTGGGTACCCGTGCCCATCCCAAGGATCATTCTACTTTCCATTTTCCGCAACTTCAAGGTGCGATCACCTCCTCTTTCAGCTGGTTTTATGAGCTTAATCCCCGAGTATGTTAATTGGGTGCAATCTCCTTCATGATGCTCATTGAAATGCCATGGGATAGTTTGGATCTTTGTTTTTAATTGCACGTAAATGTTAGAGGATCCGCAATTTCAATTTGTTGACGGTATTCTCAACATAATATTTTCCACATGGACATTGCAGTCTATAGATCGCATATTTTGATTCACAAGTGATGTGGTCTAAGATCTTTTCCGTTTTTTCATTCTGCAATTTGTACTCCGTGATATTCTGGCCATGTTCACAAGCTTTACTTCTTGCACACTTCCAAAACCGTGGAGTGTTGAGCCACGAGGTGCTCTTCTGCTGTTTGATTTCAAAATGGCTTTGGGTTAGGATGTCTCTTAGCGATGATGTCTTTCTGTAGGTTATAATTGGATGGGGCGTTAGATGTTCCTTCAAGGTTTCATCCAATAATAGAATTTCCCAATTTCTCTTTAACACCTTTCTAATGGTCTGACTTTGGTTGTGTTAGTCCATGATAAGACGTGTTTCATTTTCCTTCTCCTCTTCTTTTCCATTATTTCTTCCTGAGGCCTCTAATCTCTGTTGTTGCTGTTTTACTGGGACCAAGAGATCCGATTTGTTCTTTGCATTCATCCTGGATTTTGCTGTTTCAAGGACTTCAAATGGGTACCCTCTATTCTGAAACCGGTTGAGCATCCTTTCAATTTCTGCCTCTAGATCCTCTTTTTCCGAGCAGTTTCTTTTTGCCCTCAACATTTCACCATATGGTATGCTCCATTTTAGATTTGATGGATGACCACTGTTGGCGTGGAGGATACTGTTGCAGGATGTTGGCTTCCGGTGCATTTTGGTGCATAATCTGTTGTTTTTCACACACACTTCCACGTCCAAGAATATGATGTTAGTGTTGCTTATAGTTGATGTGAAGTTCAAGTTGTAATTGTTGTTCTCGAGAGAGTCGATGAAGGCTTGTAAGTCTGTCTGGCTCCCATCCCAGACGACAAAAAGATCGTCGATAAATTGACATCAGGTTTTTATTTTTGAGTGTTTTTTGTTTTTTTCCTCCAGGACCTCAGTTTCCCAGATGGCCATCAGTAGGTTTGCGTACGTTGGGGCAAAAGATGTCCCCATCGCCGTCCCTTGTTTCTGCAGGTAAAGTTTACTTTGGAAGAGGAAGGCATTGTGCTTCAAGCAGTAGGAAAGCATTTCAATCAACATGGTCGAGTGTTCCAGAAAATGTACTGATCTTTGTTTTAGGAATTCTTGGACAGCATTTATTCCGTCCTGATGTCTTATGGATGTGTATAATGATGAGACATCTATTGTTGCCATCTGGTATTTTGTGTCCCATTCTATGCTTTTCAATTTCTTCAAGAAGTCCATGGTATCTCATAGGTACGAGGACAGTGCTGTCACATAACTCATTAGAAAAATATCTATGAACCTTGAAGTAGTTTCCAGTAATGACCCTATTGAGCTGACTATGGGTCTGCCAGGTGGTTTATTAATTGACTTATGCACTTTCGGCAGAAAGTTGAATGTCGCCGTGATGGGGTTGTCCATTTTTAAGTACAAATATTCATTAAAGTCAATGAAACCCCTCTCTTTCCAGCCCAATAGGAGGGCTTGATATTCTTCCGTCCATTTCTCAGTAGGGTTTCCTTTCAAGGATTCATAGTGATCTTGATTTTTTAGTTGCCGATTTGTCTCTTCTATATAATCTGCAACATTTTGGACCACGATATTGCCCCCGTTGTCTGAGGCCTTAATTATTATTGTGGGGTCATTCTTGAGTTCTGTCATCGCTTGATATTCTTTTGGTGTGAGGTTCCAGTCTTTCCCTTTCTTTGGTTTATTCTTGTTTATATTTGTGTTTTGATGTTTCTTGCTGGCTGATCTTTCTGCAATTTTTTTAATTTCCTCTACCATAATCTCATGGAACAAATCTATTTTGTTTCCAGGTTGTAGCTGTGGACAGAATCTGGACTGTTTTTTTAGCCCGCTTTCTCCTCCTTTGTTCGTGGCTATCCCCGTTCTATTGCAGAATTCAATATCCGTTGTTGTTGAGTTTAGAGTGTCTTCTGTGCTTGATGTTTCTTCTGCTCCCAATGAGATCAATGTTTTCAGAGCTGCATTTGGTGTTGGATCTGAATTTTCTTTTTGACGGCTGTCTGTCGTGGATTTCTTTTCCAGAAAGTATTTTTCTACAGAATTTATAGAGGTCTATTCGTGCATTTGGGATGTCCATCTCTTTGTTTGGGCAGTAAGATAGTCCCCTGTTAAATAGTTTCAACTGGGGTTCCGTCAATGATTTATTTGATATATTGATGACCAAGTTGTTATCACAGTTTGCTTCACTTTTCTTGAGCATTATTTTTGTTTTCCTTTTCCTCTCTTTGGTTTTGCTTCTTCTTCTGCCCCTTCTGCTAATTTTGCCTGTCCTCTCCCCCATGAATTGCCTCTGCCTCTTCCTTTTTGCCGCGTTATCATTTGCGCTAACTGCATCTCCCCCTGAAAATCCAGTGGCATTGTGCTGGCATCTTCATCAGCGGAGCTAACTTCTGAACTGTCCATGTTATCCACAGTTGTTGCCGTTGTCCCTGCACATTTATCCATCCCCACTCTACTCCTTAGTGTGTCGTACGTTCGGGCGAATGTGTAGATGCGCCCATTGGCGTAGTCCAGACTATCTCTAGTGAATTTATGTGCCTTTCTTTTCTCTACCTCCGTTTCATGTTTATTTATTTTCTTCTCCATGTTTTCAATTTGTTCTTTATTTTCCTCAGATGTCGGTAATTTTGCTATCTCCAGTTCCAGGGCTTGGATTATGCTGGTTATTTTGTCTAGTTTCCTCTCTGCGTGTATGATCAGTGTCCTCATTAATTTAAATGAGCATTCGTTTGTGTCTTGTTGCCATTGTTTTATTAAATCAGGGTCCAGGTCATTAAGTGTGTGCGTGATAAGTATTCGAAGTCCCCTCGGGACTCTCTTAAATTCTATATATTTTTCCAAGGTTGTCTTTTCCCACCATTTATTGACTTCTAGAATCCGATTTTGTTGAAGCTCTCTTAGGACATTTATTATAGTTCTTTTTCCCTTTTCTCCCATATCTCCCCTTTTCTTTGTGCTCGTGTTGGTACTAGTTGAGGGGGTTGCTTTATCATTTAGCAGCTCACTTGCCCTTAACTGGCGTTTTCTTGATTTGTCCGCCATTTGTGTGATGAGGTTGGTTTGTTTTCAATCTATTGCCTTTGTGTTATTTTTCTTATTTTGAATCAGGGATATTAGCCTGCTGTTCCCAGATCAGGCCAGTTCCTGTTTTACTGCTGCTCTTCTTACTCCCCCAGTAAGAATATTCACGAAATATCCTTTAACATCCAATTAATTCCAGTTGAATCCTCAAGGTTTGCTTCAGCTTTTTATTGTATTTTGGATGTATTTGTTTCGCATGGGGCATAGAATACGGAATGCAGCGCGTTCAGTGATTCGTTTTTCCTTTTACTTATAGCCTTCAATCTTTCACTCGCTGCTGCTCGGCTACTCTCCGGCAGTTCGTGCACGAGCTAGATCCGACGTGTCCCAGCTGCTCTTACGCCGCCTCAGCCGCGTTGTCGAGCAGCACGGATGCCGCCCACCCCCCGCCCTGCACACTCACCGCTAGCTTCTCGCCGTCTGATTTTGGCGCATTACTCTGTTCCTCTCTCATGTTAACGCGCCGATTAGCTCCCAATGCTCTTGGATAGTGGCGTCAATCCTTTTTCTTCCCAAATGCCGACAACAACTGGATTTCTGCAGGATTGCTTCACCTCGCTCGCTCATGCCCGTGATGTGCACTCCACCCTCCGCACCATAAATTTCTTGGATTCCTCTCGTCTCGTTTACACTGACGGAAGTCACGGCACCACAGCAATAATATCAAGTAAGTTATTTTATTTTATAAGACACCATGTGCAAAGTGCAAAAAGGACGGCCTTCGCATTTTGACTACAGATATATATATCCCAACAACTCCTCCAGAAGAAAGAGCGGAGGCCACAACGAGGGATGGTTTGGAAATGCTTTATTTCAAAATGTGGCATAATGCATTTCAACCTCTGTCGGCCTTCCTCAGATGCCTGTTAGTTATCAGGAGGCATTGAAAACACCTAAATAAGTCAATCCTGACCTTTCCCCATTGGTGGGGATCCGCTCCGCCCCCCCTTCCACATGATGGCTCACTCGCACACAGTTTGTAGGAACTACATGTCCCAAGAATCCACTCAGTCCCGGTAAGTGTTGCAGGGGGTAATGCACTTCAAAGTGAAATTATCGGAATGCAGGATTCACGGTGGTGTTACTCGATGTCCAATATCCTGCAGTGATTTGTAAAAGCATCTCCTCCGGTCCCCAAACACCGCATCAACCCCTCGCTCCAAGTAACAGTGTGAGCGGAGGCAGAAGTGCGTATGCAGTCTGCCCTACATCTCGCCGCTCACTGTTGTCGTGGATTGTAGAGGTGGCCCATACCTACTCACACACACACATGTATATATATATATATATTCACTGAAAAAACCATAGGTTATAGACCATATATAGTTAGGAATTAGCATTTACAAAACCTTATTTTACTCACACAAAACCATTGAAATTCGCATATATAGTTAGTTGTGCTAACTATATATCGCGCACCCGCAATCCACTGCTGATCATGTCACATATTACATCATTCATGACATGGTCAGTGACATCACTGATGACATCACTGATGACATCTCAAATGACATCACTGATGACTACATCCAGTGACTGTATAATTCTGTAAAGTTAAAATATGTCTTACAAATTAAAGAATGAGTGGATTTATAAGTGTCTGGATGAAGGATTTAGTAGGTGCATGACTGACTGTATGAGTGAGTGATTAAATGTGTCTCACTGAGTGCATGGGTTAGTGACTAAACTGTCTTAATTTGTGCATCATTGTGTCTGTTGTTCTGTAATCTGCTGCATGTGTTGATCATTTGCTATATGAGTACCAGTCTTAAACTGTACATGATCAGAAATGTTGTTATGTAAAATGGCCTGCCCAATATTCAATCATATGAAAAGAGATTTTGTGATTCCCACAGTCTTTATAGTCCGATTTCATTTCTTATATTATAGTAATTGTCTTTCTTCACAAAGTCCCTCTTGGAAGATGATACAGTGAAGTACTCCTTATTATTCCTTTTAGACCATCTTATATCTCTATTTCATTTCTCTATATGGCAGGGCCAAGGCTATATACAATATTTACATTTCTGGTTTTGTGTACAGTTCTGATTCTTCTTATTCCATGTTCCCATATGTATATATATTTCCTCCTTCTTCCTCAATATTTTTTCTGAATTTTGTTTATCATTTATGGTTGTGTTCCATGTTGATATCATTTTCAATTTCAGACCAGTTAGAGGAAATTAATTTGAAAGATGACATGGTTGCAGATTTATCTTTACATTCGTTATGCACTTCGTTGGGCTGCTCTATGACCGTCATGGTTCTTTTATGTACAGAAAGGGACTATATGCAATTATTTACACTATATTACACAAAGTGAACTTTAAATGATGGCTTGTTTCAATTTGTCCAGTTTCACAGGTGTACATGTAATTCAGCATCTAGATTATGTCCATGTGGGTACCCCGTGCCCATCCCAAGGATCATTCTACTTTCCATTTTCCGCAACTTCAAGGTGCGATCACCTCCTCTTTCAGCTGGTTTTATGAGCTTAATCCCCGAGTATGTTAATTGGGTGCAATCTCCTTCATGATGCTCATTGAAATGTTTTGCCATGGGATAGTTTGGATCTTTGTTTTTAATTGCCCGTAAATGTTGGAGGATCCGCAATTTCAATTTGTTGACGGTATTCTCAACATAATATTTTCCACATGGACATTGCAGTCTATAGATCGCATATTTTGATTCACAAGTGATGTGGTCTAAGATCTTTTCCGTTTTTTCATTCTGCAATTTGTACTCCGTGATATTCTGGCCATGTTCACAAGCTTTACTTCTTGCACACTTCCAAAACCCTGGAGTGTTGAGCCACGAGGTGCTCTTCTGCTGTTTGATTTCAAAATGGCTTTGGGTTAGGATGTCTCTTAGCGATGATGTCTTTCTGTAGGTTATAATTGGATGGGGCGTTAGATGTTCCTTCAAGGTTTCATCCAATAATAGAATTTCCCAATTTCTCTTTAACACCTTTTCTAATGGTCTGACTTTGGTTGTGTTAGTCCATGATAAGACGTGTTTCATTTTCCTTCTCCTCTTCTTTTCCATTATTTCTTCCTGAGGCCTCTAATCTCTGTTGTTGCTGTTTTACTGGGACCAAGAGATCCGATTTGTTCTTTGCATTCATCCTGGATTTTGCTGTTTCAAGGACTTCAAATGGGTACCCTCTATTCTGAAACCGGTTGAGCATCCTTTCAATTTCTGCCTCTAGATCCTCTTTTTCCGAGCAGTTTCTTTTTGCCCTCAACATTTCACCATATGGTATGCTCCATTTTAGATTTGATGGATGACCACTGTTGGCGTGGAGGATACTGTTGCAGGATGTTGGCTTCCGGTGCATTTTGGTGCATAATCTGTTGTTTTTCACACACACTTCCACGTCCAAGAATATGATGTTAGTGTTGCTTATAGTTGATGTGAAGTTCAAGTTGTAATTGTTGTTCTCGAGAGAGTCGATGAAGGCTTGTAAGTCTGTCTGGCTCCCATCCCAGACGACAAAAATATCGTCGATAAATTGACATCAGGTTTTTATTTTTGAGTGTTTTTTGTTTTTTTCCTCCAGGACCTCAGTTTCCCAGATGGCCATCAGTAGGTTTGCGTACGTTGGGGCAAAAGATGTCCCCATCGCCGTCCCTTGTTTCTGCAGGTAAAGTTTACTTTGGAAGAGGAAGGCATTGTGCTTCAAGCAGTAGGAAAGCATTTCAATCAACATGGCCGAGTGTTCCAGAAAATGTACTGATCTTTGTTTTAGGAATTCTTGGACAGCATTTATTCCGTCCTGATGTCTTATGGATGTGTATAATGATGAGACATCTATTGTTGCCATCTGGTATTTTGTGTCCCATTCTATGCTTTTCAATTTCTTCAAGAAGTCCATGGTATCTCATAGGTACGAGGACAGTGCTGTCACATAACTCATTAGAAAAATATCTATGAATCTTGAAGTAGTTTCCAGTAATGACCCTATTGAGCTGACTATGGGTCTGCCAGGTGGTTTATTAATTGACTTATGCACTTTCGGCAGAAAGTTGAATGTCGCCGTGATGGGGTTGTCCATTTTTAAGTACAAATATTCATTAAAGTCAATGAAACCCCTCTCTTTCCAGCCCAATAGGAGGGCTTGATATTCTTCCGTCCATTTCTCAGTAGGGTTTCCTTTCAAGGATTCATAGTGATCTTGATTTTTTAGTTGCCGATTTGTCTCTTCTATATAATCTGCAACATTTTGGACCACGATATTGCCCCCGTTGTCTGAGGCCTTAATTATTATTGTGGGGTCATTCTTGAGTTCTGTCATCGCTTGATATTCTTTTGGTGTGAGGTTCCAGTCTTTCCCTTTCTTTGGTTTATTCTTGTTTATATTTGTGTTTTGATGTTTCTTGCTGGCTGATCTTTCTGCAATTTTTTTAATTTCCTCTACCATAATCTCATGGAACAAATCTATTTTGTTTCCAGGTTGTAGCTGTGGACAGAATCTGGACTGTTTTTTTAGCCCGCTTTCTCCTCCTTTGTTCGTGGCTATCCCCGTTCTATTGCAGAATTCAATATCCGTTGTTGTTGAGTTTAGAGTGTCTTCTGTGCTTGATGTTTCTTCTGCTCCCAATGAGGTCAATGTTTTCAGAGCTGCATTTGGTGTTGGATCTGAATTTTCTTTTTGACGGCTGTCTGTCGTGGATTTCTTTTCCAGAAAGTATTTTTCTACAGAATTTATAGAGGTCTATTCGTGCATTTGGGATGTCCATCTCTTTGTTTGGGCAGTAAGATAGTCCCCTGTTAAATAGTTTCAACTGGGGTTCCGTCAATGATTTATTTGATATATTGATGACCAAGTTGTTATCACAGTTTGCTTCACTTTTCTTGAGCATTATTTTTGTTTTCCTTTTCCTCTCTTTGGTTTTGCTTCTTCTTCTGCCCCTTCTGCTAATTTTGCCTGTCCTCTCCCCCATGAATTGCCTCTGCCTCTTCCTTTTTGCCGCGTTATCATTTGCGCTAACTGCATCTCCCCCTGAAAATCCAGTGGCATTGTGCTGGCATCTTCATCAGCGGAGCTAACTTCTGAACTGTCCAGGTTATCCACAGTTGTTGCCGTTGTCCCTGCACATTTATCCATCCCCACTCTACTCCTTAGTGTGTCGTACGTTCGGGCGAATGTGTAGATGCGCCCATTGGCGTAGTCCAGTCTAACTCTAGTGAATTTATGTGCCTTTCTTTTCTCTACCTCCGTTTCATGTTTATTTATTTTCTTCTCCATGTTTTCAATTTGTTCTTTATTTTCCTCAGATGTCGGTAATTTTGCTATCTCCAGTTCCAGGGCTTGGATTATGCTGGTTATTTTGTCTAGTTTCCTCTCTGCGTGTATGATCAGTGTCCTCATTAATTTAAATGAGCATTCATTTGTGTCTTGTTGCCATTGTTTTATTAAATCAGGGTCCAGGTCATTAAGTGTGTGCGTGATAAGTATTCGAAGTCCCCTCGGGACTCTCTTAAATTCTATATATTTTTCCAAGGTTGTCTTTTCCCACCATTTATTGACTTCTAGAATCCGATTTTGTTGAAGCTCTCTTAGGACATTTATTATAGTTCTTTTTCCCTTTTCTCCCATATCTCCCCTTTTCTTTGTGCTCGTGTTGGTACTAGTTGAGGGGGTTGCTTTATCATTTAGCAGCTCACTTGCCCTTAACTGGCGTTTTCTTGATTTGTCCTCCATTTGTGTGATGAGGTTGGTTTGTTTTCAATCTATTGCCTTTGTGTTATTTTTCTTATTTTGAATCAGGGATATTAGCCTGCTGTTCCCAGATCAGGCCAGTTCCTGTTTTACTGCTGCTCTTCTTACTCCCCCAGTAAGAAAATTCACGAAATATCCTTTAACATCCAATTAATTCCGGTTGAATCCTCAAGGTTTGCTTCAGCTTTTTATTGTATTTTGGATGTATTTGTTTCGCATGGGGCATAGAATACGGAATGCAGCGCGTTCAGTGATTCGTTTTTCCTTTTACTTATAGCCTTCAATCTTTCACTCGCTGCTGCTCGGCTACTCTCCGGCAGTTCGTGCGCGAGCTAGATCCGACGTGTCCCAGCTGCTCTTACGCCGCCTCAGCCGCTTTGTCGAGCAGCACGGATGCCGCCCACCCCCCGCCCTGCGCACTCACCGCTAGCTTCTCGCCGTCTGATTTTGGCGCATTACTCTGTTCCTCTCTCATGTTAACACGCCGATTAGCTCCCAATGCTCTTGGATAGTGGCGTCAATCCTTTTTCTTCCCAAATGCCGACAACAACTGGATTTCTGCAGGATTGCTTCACCTCGCTCGCTCGTGCCCGTGATGTGCACTCCACCCTCCGCACCATAAATTTCTTGGATTCCTCTCGTCTCGTTTACACTGACGGAAGTCACGGCACCACAGCAATAATTTCAAGTAAGTTATTTTATTTTATAAGACACCATGTGCAAAGTGCAAAAAGGACGGCCTTTGCATTTTGACTACAGATATATATATCCCAACAACTCCTCCAGAAGAAAGAGCGGAGGCCACAACGAGGGATGGTTTGGAAATGCTTTATTTCAAAATGTGGCATAATGCATTTCAACCTCTGTCGGCCTTCCTCAGATGCCTGTTAGTTATCAGGAGGCATTGAAAACGCCTAAATAAGTCAATCCTGACCTTTCCCCATTGGTGGGGATCCGCTCCGCCCCCCCTTCCACATGATGGCTCACTCGCACACAGTTCGTAGGAACTACATGTCCCAAGAATCCACTCAGTCCCGGTAAGTGTTGCAGGGGGTAATGCACTTCAAAGTGAAATTATCGGAATGCAGGATTCACGGTGGTGTTACTCGATGTCCAATATCCTGCAGTGATTTGTGAAAGCATCTCCTCCGGTCCCCAAACACCGCATCAACCCCTCGCTCCAAGTAACAGTGTGAGTGGAGGCAGAAGTGCGAATGCAGTCTGCCCTACATCTCGCCGCTCACTGTTGTCGTGGATTGTAGAGGTGGGCCATACCTACTCACACACACACATGTATATATATATATATTCACTGAAAAAACCATAGGTTATAGACCATATATAGTTAGGAATTAGCATTTACAAAACCTTATTTTACTCACACAAAACCATTGAAATTCGCATATATAGTTAGTTGTACTAACTATATATCGCGCACCCGCAATCCACTGCTGATCATGTCACATATTACATCATTCATGACATGGTCAGTGACATCACTGATGACATCACTGATGACATCTCAAATGACATCACTGATGACATCACTGATGACTACATCCAGTGACTGTATAATTCTGTAAAGTTAAAATATGTTTTACAAATTAAAGAATGAGTGGATTTATAAGTGTCTGGATGAAGGATTTAGTAGGTGCATGACTGACTGTATGAGTGAGTGATTAAATGTGTCTCACTGAGTGCATGGGTTAGTGACTAAACTGTCTTAATTTGTGCATCATTGTGTCTGTTGTTCTGTAATCTGCTGCATGTGTTGATCATTTGCTATATGAGTACCTATATGGGTTATTAATTGGTTGCCCAAGTATTTGTATGGGAGACTGAGTGTGTGTGTGGGTGGCTGGGAGGTGTATGACTCTGTGCATAGATGTGTGAGCAGTTGATTCACTAGATGTATGGGTTCAAAAGTGCATGTGGAAACAGCTGTATGGGCGGTTGACTGTGTGCATGAGTGTATTGGTGAGTGAATGGATATCTCAGTGCTACATGTCAAAGTAAGTACATATGTAAAACACAGTACATGTGAGAGTTGACATATATAAATAACTGTGCATAAGAGTAAGTGAATGTGTGAGTGGCTGTATGGATCATTGTGAACTTGTATCAGGGATTGTATAAGAGAGTAAATATGTGTTAGTATATGTTTGAATAAGTAAGGTGTGTATAACTGTATAGTTGAGGAAATGGAGGTGTGATTGATTCTTTGCATGACTGACTAGGTGTGTGAGTAAATCCATGGATGAGCGACAGTCTGTGAGTGTCTGTTTACACTGAGTGTATCTAAGATTATATTAGAGTCTGAAGAGGTTCATCGTATTATCACATGAATGATGTCATCAGTGATGTGCTCAGTAATGTCATCAGTGATGTCATCAGTGATGTCATTTTAGATGTCATCAGTGATGTCATTTGAGATGTCATCAGTGATGTCATCAGTGATGTCACTGACCATGTCATGAATGATGTAATATGTGACATGATCAGCAGTGGATTGCGGGTGCGCGATATAGTTAGTACAACTAACTATATATGCGAATTTCAATGGTTTTGTGTGAGTAAAATAAGGTTTTGTAAATGCTAATTCCTAACTATATATGGTCTATAACCTATGGTTTTTTCAGTGAATTTTCAAGGTTTTGTAAATGCTAATTCCTAACTATATATGGTCTATAACCTATGGTTTTTTCAGTGAATTTCAATGGTTTTTTAATAGCAAATATCAAAAGCTTTAAAATGTATTCTTTAATTCGAAAAATATATTTTATATGTTTTTAATACAATTTTTTAATGTATTTTTTTTTATTATTTTTTTTTGTTTCGCTCCCGGTCCGCGAACCGGGTAGCTTCCCGTTAGCTCAATTTGGTGCCGCGACCCGGTCCGCGAACCGGTAAACGTTCCGTTTGCGCAACTGCCACGTTAGAAAACAACATCGTGACGCGTCGCGTAATCGCGACGTATGGCGTTCTCGCGTAATGCGTCCTATGACGCGCCGCGTTAGCGCACCCGGAAGTGCTCCGGAGTGCGAACCGAGGCGCGAAGCGCAGCGCCCCGGAAGCGATCCGGGGCACGGCGCGCAACGCGTAATGTAAGCGTAACAGGTCATGTAACTTGTTATCAAAACTTTTCATTGGTTCATTTCACTTTTGGTTTCCTAATGATGTAAGGCTAGGTCATGTGACCTAAAAATAACACTTTTCATTGGTTTAGAACTATTTTTTTCCCAAATGATGAAAACCCCTCCTTGTTTCCTCACTCTGACTTTCAACTTTGTGAGAGGAAGACCTTTTTTGATTAGTTAGAAATGGCAACTCTTGTAGCTGCAGCTGGTGCACCCCCACCACCACCACCACCTCCTAGGAAGAGAGGACCACCTCCTCAGATTATCATTCAGCAAGAGGAGGAAGAAGAGGAAGAAGAGGAAGAGACGCAAGGGGAGCGGCAGTTTTTGCCTGAGGAGCCAAGAATTTCCCATATAAGGGAAGATTTCATATGGCAATTTTATTAATTTTCCCAGGGCCAAAAGAAAGTGAATGCCCGCTATGTAACTTGCCTTATCTGCAAGAAAGATCTGTCCAGAGGGACAGATAAAAAATATAGCTATGGCAATTACACCCTGCATCGCCATATGCAGAGGTGGCACCCTAATAATTATAGTGCTGCACAAGTACGTGACCTGCAGGATAACCCCCCTCCTGTGGCCAGAACATCAAATGTAGAGGCAGTGACCGGACCAGAGGCGAGGGAGACGGTCCCGAATATACAAATGAAGTTTGGGAGAGTCAAACAAGTCTGCGTTTATTGAGGCCAATTGATTTGCTACAGGGAAAGTAGCATCACTCTAATCAACAGAGCTATCGACAATCATAATTGTCCAAAACGCCCCAGAAAATAAATTATCTTTTTTTTTTGTTGCTCCTGTTGAGCCCTTTATAATGAATCATTTTCGTTTCTCCCCCCCCAAAAAAAACTAAAAAAAATATAAAACCGTTCAAAAAATACAAAAAAAGTAAAAAAATGTTCAGAAAAATAATAAAAAAAATATAAAACAACAAAAATAATTTTAAAAAAAGTTCTTTTCAGAACTACCTCCCCTTTATAAAAAATTGCTAGAATGTTTAGCACTCTGGCAACCTCTATTTCTTTTGATTCGCTTCCCGGTTCGCTACCCGGTACGCGAACCGGAAGCGAAACAAAAAAATGTTTTTAAAAAAAAAGAAGAGTAAGTATAAGGGAAGGAAACAGAGAGTAATGTTAAAATAAAGACAGCTAGAGGGAGTGACACAGAGATACTGTTTAATAGATCTATTTACCGAAGAAAAGATGAAAGAGGGTATAATTGTGAAAAACAAAATAGATAAGGAAGTGAAAGAAAAAAAGGAGAGTAGAAGAATAATAAACAAGAGTTTCTTAGAGAATGTGAGTGAATGTTCAAAATAAGAAGAAAAATAGTAAAGGATGTGGAATGAGAGGTAGGGATAGAACCGGACTAAAAGAACAATCCTGAGGGAAAGTGTTAAGAAAACAGTGAGCAAAAGTAAATAGGAATAAAACAAGATGTATGATAGTGACTAAGGTTAAAATATGTGTAATAACAGAGAGAAAAAACAGAAAGCAGAAAAGAAGAAGTGACAGAAAAGGAATGATTGAAACAGCAAAGAAATATAAATAACATAGGGGCATATTATCAACACAGGCGATAAAATTATCGCTGCTTTTATCGGCAGAAATCTGCCGCTAAAGCCGCTTTTGCGGCAGAAAACTGCCGCTAAAGCCGCTTTTGCGGCAGTTTTCTGCCGATAAAAGCAGCGATAATTTTATCGCCTGTGTTGATAATATGCCCCTTAGTGTGCTTGAACTACAGGGAGAAAGCATAATGAACAAGTAGTGAAAGAGTGATGAGTCAGAGACAGTGAGAGTAATAGAGACGGAGTGAGTGAACAGGAGTGAGGAACTATGAGAACAGAGGGACTGAGAAAAGGAGTGGAAGGAGTAGAGTAAGTAAGTAATAGAGAAAGGAATGAGGGAAGTAGCAAAGGCAGGAAACTGAGGGTTAAAGAAATGAAGCAGTGGAACTAATAGAAGTTAAATGTGATAGAATGTAACGAAAAGAGTACAAAACATTTACCTTATAATTGTCGTTAACTTAGTCACTTGTTATTTTTATACTTTCAATCTGTGAAAGAAAGAACAAAAATTTGAAAAATATTAAAACATGTATTTAAAAATTAGAAAAGACAAGGGAAAAGATTGACAATCATCCAATTTTACAAAGAAATAAAGTTAGAGATAAACATGCAGAAAAAAAGAGAAAGAAACGGTGATAGACAGTCAGAGACAAAAAGAAATTGAAATAGAGTAAATTACTAAGAGAAAAAAAAAGAAGATACTTTCAGTGACAGAAAAGAAGGATAGAAGAGAAAACTAAATTGAAGTTGTGAAAGTTACTAAAAGAAAGTGAGTAAGGTAAACTATATAAGGAAAGGGTGAATAAGGAAAAGAGAGTGAGGGAGAGAGGACACAGAGGAAGTGAAGGAAAGAGTGTCAGATACAGACTGAGTGAGGCATCTACACAATGTGATTCATAATGTTAGGAAACACAGGTAATGTAATTGAAAAACGTTCAATTTTTTTTGCTCATTCCACAATCACATCACTTGTGTTTCCTTTGCTTACGTATCTCATTGTGCAGATGTAGTCTAGCATATGAAAGACTACGCAGAAGGTGACCACTGTATGCAACAACTTTGACACTTACAGAAGCCTCTGCTTCTCCATGCCCCATACACAGTCCTAAATATATACATTTTAAACTAACAGTATCTTGTTGCAGATGAAGTGAGACCTATCTTGCAACATGGTGCATCTTTTGCACTGCTGCTGTGTCACAAAAGTGATGCAACGGCAGCGCAAAAGAGGTGCACGGCCACCATAAAACTGCCCCTAACATTTTAAATGATTGTTTCAGAATGCCGATAAGGTGTGGCCTATCCAGAGATTTGTTTGAGGTGAGGTCTACTCAGAGTTACAGATTTAATTTAGGCTTGTTGAAGAGTACAGAGGAGATAATACATGTGCAAGCCTACCAACGAAGTGAGTCCTGTCCACTGCACTCTTGAACAAAGGCCAGACCTCCTCTGTCTCCCTGGACAGGCCTAAACCTCATCTGCACAATGTGATTCGTAATGTTAGGAAACACAGGTGATATAATTGAAAAACATGCAAATATTTTTGCTCATTTAACAATCACATCACCTGTATTTCCTCAGCTTAGGTATCTCATTGTACAGATGTAGTCTAGCATATCCAAGAGTACGCAGAAGGTGAGGACTGTATGCAACAGAGCAATGTACATTACTCACCTCCCTTGACACTTACAGAAGCCTCAGTTTCTCCATGCCTCCTACACAGTTCTAAATGTATATCATAAATACAAAAAATACAGAATTAATTATACATATTAAATGGTTTATTTTTGCTGTTCTCAGAATATATCAAATTTCACTAAAAACAGTGACTTGAAGGTATTCATCATATAACAGCGGGGAAAAAAAAACACAATCAAAATGATTGTGTTTAAAAAAACCATATAACATAACCAATCAGAAATCAGAACTCCTCAAAAGTAACTTACTTTCCATGACGTCGAAGGATGTCCTATGAGCAGCTTATACTCTGTTGTGCTGTTATTATTTTCAGCCCACCACTTTGTGAAAGAAAAGCTCAATCGTTTTGACAAATATGTTACATACAATAAATGACTTCTCGCTCTCTACCGCACTTCTCCTCAAGGCCAAATCGTGTAAGAGCCATTTATAACTCTTGGAATTCTTCTAAGCAAATCCCGTCATTTTCTTTTTCCGCAACTTTCAGAAAGAAAACATTCAAGATCACTTTCACAATCCTGTACTAGTAATATCTCACCCTTCTTGCTCACTCATGTTCCACATTTCCTATGACACTGATACTGCTTACTATGAAGCAGACTTACACTACCTCTATGACTACTACAATTATTTAATTCTCTACATTACTTTTAATCACAAAGCAATTTAAAACAGTACATAAAATTATATCAACTCCTAGAATCATTATAGGCCAGTTACCTACCCTAAATTCTTTCTTCTGAAAACAGAAAGTAAGAATATTTTTAAATAAAAAGGCAACATTGTTTCATAGTGAAATGTGAATCATTTCCAGAAAATCAGCTTTTTTTACATTTTCAATAAGCTGTGTAATAAGTGGATGTTGTCAAAGGACCATCATGTCATATAATAGCTGCAGTTAGAAATGTTCTTCCTAAAATCAACGACTGTGTAGCCACAACATTTGTAATTAAAGTTGAAAACTTATTTTCATCAGGTTTATATAGTTGGAATTTTTAAATGACATTATAACCAAAAGTTTGTTCAAAATATGTCGACAGCATTGCAGACTTACATTACCTCTACTCCATGTTTTGATTGGCTGCTTGAATTAGCTTATTAAAACAAACAGTTTTTCTGAACTCATTAAAAGTGCAGTTATTTTTCCATGACGTCAAGTGTTATGGTAAGAACACCGTTTGCTTTGGGAAATACTCTGTTGTCCTTTAACTAATCCGTGCCCACCACTTTCTGTAAGAAAACCTTCTTTTTTTTCAGGAACTACTTAAAACTCAAAAATAACTTTTCACTCTGTACTACACTTATCCTCAAGGCCAAATAGTGTAGGAGCCATTAGAACCTCTTGAAATTCCTCAGAGCAAATCCCGAGATTCTTTCCCTAAAATTTTGGTTGTAAAAACATCAGGTAAGAATTTTTAAGGTCAAAAGGCAATTTTTTTTTTTAAAGTTAAAACAGAATCATTGCAGAATGACCAGCCGTTTCTAGACTTCAAATAAGCTGTGTAATGTCCTGATGTTGTTGAAGGACCGTCATGATATATAATTGCTGCAGTTACAAAAGTCCTTCCTGATATTGACAACTGTGAAGCCACAAATTTTTTAATTAAAGTTGTCAATTTTGTTCCATCAGGCCTACATCGTTGGAACATTAAAATGACATACTGGCCATATGTTCGTATAAATAATGTGGACAGCATTGCAGACTTACATTGGCTACACTCCATGTTGTGATCGGCTGCTTTTACTAGCTTATTAAAGGACACTGATTTACTGTCTGGCAAAGTTAAATATATAAATCTTTCTGAGTCTACACTAGTAGTACTTGATACCCTACAGTTCTCGCAGTCATGCTGCCATTGATAAGAAAGGCCAAACAGATGATCTACATCTACACCTTCATCTTGCAATACATCAAGCATATACATTAAAAACTCCTGACAATCTTGCTGAATATTTTGAGAGAATTGCGTTTGACCTGAACATTTGTCTAACAGATTTCGAACTTCAGACACACTTTCTATTTGTGTTCTATCAGTGCTACATTTCTCTAACACAGAATTCAACAAACTGCAAAATCTTTGATCCGAATTGACCACAATCTCTTCTTTTAAAGTTTCTAGAGAAAAGACAACATTAACCACTACATTAGAATAGCAGTTGACACCAGAACTATTTTCAAATTGAAAACCAACAACATCTTCAACAGAATCCATTTTTTTTCTGCTTATAATTTTGGGTTCATCAACTTTTCGTCTTTTTACTACAACCTCCGTACTATTGGTCACATTTCTTCGTTTCCAGCCTACCACACGTTTCTCAAACAAAGGATATTGAGGCAAATGTGGCGCATACTCTCTTCTTAACCTATTGTATTCCTTAACACAATCTAGATCCACACAAATGTTTGTGACATCACACTCAATCAAGTACAATCCCGATAAAGTTCTGACTCGTGACAATGCCACATATGCCATACCCTCCTTGAACACAGAACTGCCAATATTCACCAATGCACTGTCTACACTTAAACCTTGCGATTTATGGATTGTCACCGCATATGCCAAGCAAACAGGAAACTGCTTACGGCGAACATATAAGTCTTTTACAAGCAAAAACCTAGCAGAGCAACGACCAATTAGCTGTACTTCCTCAATACCATCAAATTTAATTTTTAAAAATTCAATTCCATCTCTATTTCTGTATTTCTCAAAATCAACAACATTACCCATTGATCCATTTACCAGACCTCTTTCAACATGTAAATTCCTTCTTAAAATTATACGGCAATTTAAGCACACATTCAGAGTCTTTTCAAAACCAGCAGTTTTAGATATAGTCTTCTCTAATGAATCCAATTTTGATTTCAAATTCTCAGACAAAATAATTGTTGCTCCCATATGCTTTATTCTGTCAATAGCTTCCAGTTTCACAATCTCTTGGTTTTCTAAATTCAACATTTTGTTGTTGAAGATGGCACATTCTGCAAGAGTTGGCATCAAACATATTCCAGATTTCTTCTCAGTAATTTTCCGAAAAATATTCTCTGGCAGAACGTCTTCTTCTGGATACAAATTTGATAGTAATCGTGCATGTAAAGCTTCTTTCCCATGCTCGGTCACTTTTCCGATTCTAACATCTTGTAGAATATTCTTATAATCTTCATCCTTCGCTTGACGCATATTCTTATAATCTTCATCCTTCGCTTGACGCATATTTTCACGCAGTTCAGCATAATTGAAGTTTAACCATATATTAACGTTGCCAATGCTCCCTAGGCACTTCCTGGTATCTTCATGCGTGAGCATTTTGAACACAGGTTGTCCTTTCACTGGTGTCAGCTGCAGAAGATCACCGAAAACAATGATGTGTTTGCCACCAAATAACACATCATACTCTGTTTTGAGAACTTCTTGCATTCTCAAATGCACAAAGGCAAGCATGACATTGGAAACCATGCTTACTTCATCAATGATAAGAAGTTTCATCTTCTTCAGCACTCTGGAAACTTCACAACAAGCATCTCCAGATAACTTGTGGTATTGTAATTTGTTATCATGCTCCACTGGCAGCATCAGTAGACAATGCAAAGTAATACCTTTAATGTTATGTGCTGCCAGTCCAGTTGGTGCGGTGACAACACAAGCCAGCGATGACTCAGTCCTTTCTGCAAATAACATGAAATTGCTTTAATGAGGAAACTTTTTCCAGTTCCCGCTTCTCCACTCATGTACAGTCGGACAGGCTTCAACGACGTACATGAGCACTCTTTCTTCTCATGACTTAATCCATGATCAATTTGGTTGGTAACTTCATCATATATTTTCCTCTGCTCAACATTGAGTTGTCTTTCCAAGTCTTCTAAGTTAACCGCATCCTCCTGAGCATGTGCCATGGCTCTTTCCACTTCAATCATGGCAGTGGCAGCTTCATTTTCGATAACTGGTCCTCCTAGTGGATCCTGACTCAATGAAACAGAACTCTGACTGTCCTGAGAACTGTCTCTAGCAATCTCGGCTGCAATCGTTGCTTCCTGCTCGATTTCCGCATTCAACATTTCTAGATATTTGGGAAAAACAGGACATTCTATGGTCTCCTTGGCGGCATTGAAAGAATCTTCGTAACAGACGAAATCTCCAAGCAGTTCCTCTTCTGCACGCCAAGGCTTGAAAAGTTGCAAAAGTGCTAAATAGAAAAACTCTTTTCTTTCAGGAGATTCGCCACTCAATTTTCGATGGTTTACCAAGTGGCATTTTCTTTGCTTGACCAGACATCCCTCACTTCCAATTACAGCATACACTCCTTTATCAATATCTTCTTTGATGTTCCTCTTGAATATGTAATTTTGTAGAACCTCATACAGACAAACATTCTCAAGGTGACTGCTTCTATTTGGATAATATGTATCCAACATGTTGGTCTTCAAAATATCGGTACTGTTTGGCTCCTTTTCCGCCAAATACTCAATTTCCCGCACAGGTTTCAGAACTCGATTACGCGTTGCAGCAAGACCAAGACTCGCCCAAATGATACTCCTAGATTTGGCATAGAGACTTGCTGAAGACAACCGGTCAGAACATTCGTAAGCTCCGATTTCTCAATGCGACAACATCTTCAGACTGAAACTGTACAACTTCTTACTGAGGCTCTTTTCATGGGAAATGTCCTCCCACATATCCTTCAATTATGTCTTTTCTTTTTTGGTGATGTAAGATGTCACATACCGAGCCACAGCCATACAGTTATCAGCCACAAACTGTAAATCCATGTTAGCATTCCACATGGACAAAATCACTGGGTTGTAGTCATTGATGTACTTGGACTCTCCATTCCTTTTCAAATTGTATGTATTTTTGGGTGATTTCCTCATCACATTATGTCACAGCGAAGACATCAAACTGTTCACTCTTCCTTTGGAAATCACCGGTCGTGGAAAGGCGAAACGACATTTTGTGTAGAACTTGTCCTTGTTTCTGAATTTACGACAACAGTACTTTCCACAACGATGGCTTTGGAAGCTAAAACTTGTTCTCTTAGGCTTTTGTCTTCCTTTGTGTTTGGAACAGCACATGTAGAATACTGTTTTATGAAACTCATCACTAAGTCATCCGGATCTGTTCCAAATTTGGGTGCATCTTTGATCCATAGCAGCATATGTATATGAGGAGCACCTCTTGCTTGGTACTCCTTTCTCCAGAAGAAATCCAACACCTCTCCAAGAGGTGGATTTTTCTTGTTCATGATGAAAGACATCATAGCTTCAAATCTATGATTGAAGTACCTGCATACGTTCACTGGATCCAAAGAGCACAGTTCTCCGGGTGTCTTGAATTCAATATTTTCAATGTTTCCATTTGCCTCTCGTAGAAATTCAAGTAAGTCTTCCCAGCCATACTCGGCACAGCTGAGAGTGAGGAACCATGTGGGAGTTCCTAAGTTCCTCAGCATACATTTTAAATCACCATGACGACGGTACCAGTACTCATTAGTACCATGCTGACACACCATGAGATTAATCAGGTGAGAAATCAAAATACTGTCTTGCACATTGACTTTATCCATAAAGTCCCTTGCCAAGATAAATTGCATCTGTACACCACTTTTCAAGATGTGGTTCACTGCATATGACAGTCCAGACAGATCGCTTTCAAACAGTAGATGAAACAAATAGGGAATGCATTGACGAAACCTAGGATCTTCTGCATACAATCGTAAAGTCCGGTATTCAGAAGCAGGAATTTGATCAGGTCGCTCATCATATCTTCCTCCTTGACCTGTTGGAAATAGTTGTGGGAAACACCGAGCTTCCAAACTTTCCTCCCAAACACTAATGGGACTCCCTTTGGCTTGTTTCATTTGAAACAACTCAATAGCATTCCCCATGACTTCCTTGGAATGCAAAGGATGAACACTATAATGTTCATATATTTCTTCATTTTTAGAGGCTTCTACTTTTTCAATTTGACCAGCACACAAATCGCTATCCTCTTCTTCACTTACTTCCTCTTCTGCAACATATACATTCTTGTAGTACTTATTGTTTTTCTTCAAATACAATGTTGCCTTTTTGACTTTCCTAACATCCACTAAATCTTGCCAGATTTTCTTACTCTTTGTCGGAACCCCATTAACTAAGGTAACCAGCGGTTCCTCTTCTACTTTCTCTACTCCAATTGTATTAATGTTTTTCTTCAAATCTAGAGGCAAATAAACAACTCTTCCCTTTAATCCTCTCTGTAAATCTGATGGAGGCAATTTCCCAGTCTTTGGCTCCATTCGTACAATAGCCTGAAAGGGATGGACACTTTGAATCAAAATAGATTCATAAGTATTAAAATCCTTCAATTCAGAAGGAATGTCAACCAATTCCAGATTATTATGAACCGCTCTAGCAGGCATCTGGTTTTGATTTAATTTGTTACAACAATAAGTACACACACGTTGATCTGATCCCAAATCAAAACAATTTTCTACCATCAAGTATGTTGCGAAATCCTTCCATTCACTATTATTTTCCCTTTCACTTTTTGCATATAAATCCACTAACTTAGTCTGATTCTTATAATAAGTACGTCGACAACACACACAAGTGAAATTAGGCCTCTCACTTGATTTCACCTCAAACGTGGCAATTTCCTTCTGAAAATTATCTGTACTGGAAACCTGTACACTCTCTTCCACATTACCTTCTTCTTCTGGGTTAATTTCAACATTCTCCTCTTTACTTGTAAAGTAACAAAACTAAATTTCTGCACAAATATTCTTCACATCTACTTCTGAACCATGCAAAAGAGCAGTGCATAATTGTTTAAGCATAATTGCTGGACTCTTAGCATAATACAACATTCTAACTAATTTCCTCACTTTATTATGATGCACTGCTAGCATCCTGAAATGATGAAAAACACTCTGGCATACTCTCCTGGAAAGACAAGCCAATGAATGACCATGCAAACCTGTCACTTCTCTCACTCTGCAAGGATCTAATTCTTGCAACAACTTCATTTTCTGTTTCAAACTTTTCCTATTAAATGTCCGTACAAAATCACAAAGCAAATTGATGGAATCCTGTCGCACACTGCAAATACTACTACACTTCCAGGTATACACTGGTCCCTTAGGACGTTTTCCTAAAACCTCATTACCTAACATCTCTTCTACCTCTGTTGTCATAAGTTTTTCTTTTTCAACCGGACATCCATCTTTCACCTCATAAGCTCGACCACTGGTGTCAACTGCATGCACCAAATCATTGTCCTGGAAGTAACTCTCCTCATTAAAAAATGCCTCACAACTTGAACTATGCATCCATTCTCCTGAAAATACTTCACAAAAATTACTACGATTAACTGTTCTCTTCCATCTACTATTTGATTTGAAATCATAAATTGCCCTGTTTAGTTTCCTAATTCTATTGATTATCAAAATAAATAACTTTCGCTTAATTTCGAATGCCTGATCAATAATTTTCTCAATATTTTTCTTTCTTTTATAAAAAGCCACTTTCTGTTGACCTTTCTTAATATTTTTTAACAAATTGCCAATTATCCTGTTGCGGAACATTCGTCTACGAATGTCCCTAAACTGATTTTTCCTTCTACTACCATGCACAGAGTTATCTCCTGGTCTAGCAGTAACATTTTTGATTGGCCTTTCTTTTCCGTTTAAATTGGCTCTCTTTTTCTGGACTAAAACATGTTCTGTAGTAATATATTTTTTTCTGAAAATATTTCTTAGGAATGATTTCGTTGTCTTACCCGGAGGTTTCTTGGTGACTTGACGAGTTTTTATTGTAGAGGACTGCTGCAAGCATGTAGTAAGCTGCTGTCTTTGACGTTGTGTAGCCTTTCGGCTTCTTTCTTTAGATGGCATATTGTAGTTTTGAAATGATCTGCAGTTGAATCTGTGGTAAAATATAATAAAAAATGTTATTAACCACTATTACCAAACAGTAAATCAATAACAGTCGTCAGAAAATTAACACACTACTTGTCAATTCTACATACAATAATTTTTAGTGCATTGGCAAATTTAGAACTCACAAATAGTAGCAAAGAAATAGAATGCTTCTACATTTGACCTGTGCTCTTTTATATGTGAATCTGAACTAATTTTATTAGCATATTTCACTATTTTATTAAAGACACTTTACACAAGCTGTTTTTGAAGTTGTTTTTAATTTTATATGAAACGGTTTACATGGTTACTTTTCATTTCGAGTATCTTAAATTTATTTCTAAAAGTCTTTATAGGTTAATAGACTCGAGCAGGTCAGCTGCCCACCCTATGTCATACAATTCTGACAAATCAGCATCCTCATCATATTCTTCATCATCCACAGGATTTAAATCATCCAAGGGATCTACTTCCACTGACGTTTCAATGACAAGTTCAATGATAAGATCGAGATCAACAGATTGCTCATTATCACTCATGGTTGATGTTGTTATCTTTAAAGAAAGAGAACAACAATGAGATGTTGCAGAGTAAGAGACAAATCTCAGAGACTATAATAGTAAAATTGTTTAACAAGAGTAACATTTTGCAGATATTATTTAGCCATGTCCAGCGATGCTGAGGAGGTGAGGCCTATGTCCAAGTTTTCAGTGAACAGGACTCATCTCTTCTTAACCTTGGATAAGCCTCACCGACTCTGTGTCCCCTGCTCATACTTAAATGTAAAGGGGCAGATTTATGTTAACTGGCGCATCCCCAGGGATGCACCAGTTAACGTGCACCGCTGCTCTGCCACCCATGGTGTGCCGCATTTACAATGCAGAGCACATGGGGCAAAAACAGCACAGATGCGTCACCTACTCAGGGTTACAGATGAAATTTAAGTTGTTGAAGAGTACAGAGGAGATAATACATGTGCAGGCCTACCAACGAAGTGAGTCATGTCCACTGCACTATTGAACAAACGTCAGACCTCCTCTGCCTCCCTGGACAGGCCTAAACCTCATCTACACAATGTGATTCGTAATGTTAGGAAACACAGGTAATTTAATTGAAAAACGTGCAATTTTTTTTCCTCATTCCACAATCACATCACCTGTGTTTCCTTTGCTTAGGTATCTCATTGTGCAGATGTAGTCTAGCATATCAAAGAGTACGCAGAAGGTGAGCACTGTATGCAACAATTTTGACACTTACAGAAGATTCAGCTTCTCCATGCCCCCTACACAGTCCTAAAAGTTTACAGTTTAAACTGACGGTATCTTGTTGCAGATGAAGTGAGGCCTATCTTGCAACATGGTGCATCTTTTGCACTGCTGCTGCGTCACAAAAATGACGCAACAGCGGCGCAAAAGAGGCGCACGGTCATCATAAATCTGCCCCTAACATTTTAAATGATTGATTCAGGATGCCGATAAGGTGTGGCCTATCCAGAGGTTTGTTTGAGGTGAGGCCTACTCAGGTTTACAGATGAAATTTAGGCTTGTTAAACAGTACAGAGGAGATAGTACATGTGCAGGCCTACCAATGAAGTGAGTCATGTCCACTACACTCTTGAACAAAGGCCAGACCTCCTCTGTGTCCCTGCCCAGGCCTAAACCTCATCTGCACAATGTGATTTGTAATGTTAGGAAACACAGGTGATGTAATTGAAAAATATGCAATTTCTTTTGGTCATTTCACAATCACATCACTTGTGTTTCCTTTGCTTAGGTATCTCATTGTGCAGATGTAGTCTAGCATATCAAAGAGTACGCAGAAGGTGAGCACGGTATGCATCAATTTTGATACTAACAGAAGATTCAGCTTCTCCATGCCCCCTACAGAGTCCTAAATGTTTACAGTTTAAACTGACAGTATCTTGTTGCAGATGAAGTGAGGCCTATCTTGCAACATGGTGCATCTTTTGCATCACTGCTGCGTCACAAAACTGACGCAAGAGCGGCACAAAAGAGGCGCACGGCCATCATAAATCTGCCCCATATATTTTAAATGATTGATTCAGGATGACGATAAGGTGTGGCCTATCCAGAGGTTTGTTTGAGGTGAGGCCTACTCAGGGATGCAGATGAAATTTAGGCTTGTTGAAGAGTACAAATGAGATAATACATGTGCAGGCCTACCAATGAAGTGAGTCATGTTCACTGCACTCTTGAACAAAGGCCAGACGTCCTCTGTCTCCCTGGACAGGCCTAAATCTCATCTGCACAATGTGATTCGTAATATTAGGAAACACAGGTGATGTAATTGAAAAACATGCAATTTTTTTTGCTCATTTCACAATCACATCACCTGTGTTTCCTTTGCTTAGGTATCTCATTGTGCAGATGTAGTCAAGCATATCCAAGAGTACGCAGAAGATGAGGACTGTATGCAACAGAGCAATGTACATTACTCACCTCCCTTGACACTTACAGAAGCCTCAGATTCTCCATGCCTCTTACACAGTTCTAAATGTATATCATTATCATCATAGTGACTATGAAACTCTTGCAGAACCTATTGTGAAACCTTAATGAGTTCAAGAAACGTGTTTTTAAACCGGCAAACGAGGAATATTATTGTCACAGATTCATAGTGGAAACTGAAATATTTATTTAAAGAAACAGACACCAATATGACCTTCTCATAAATGTGAAAAGCGTTTTTTTTTTAAAAAAAACGATTTGCTGGTCATAATTTGAAAACACAACACAGGTCCTATGTAGAAGCACACCCTGTCAGTACTTAAATTAGCCAAGCACACATGGGGGCGTATTTACAAGGACCTTGCACCACGGGGAGATGACTTAAATTAAAATGGGGAAAATAACATCAAAGGGACTCAAAGGCCTTGTAAATATGCCCCAAGCAGCCTATGAAACTCTAGCAGTACATATCAAGAAACCTAAATGATTTCAAGAAACGTTTTTAAACACATCAAATAAATTAATTATTCATCCACATTCATGGGGAAGTGACTTAAAATGCCCTAACACACATGAAAGCGTATTTTTAAAGCTCTTGCACCATTTTTGCATCACTTTTAACATGGCCATGTAACTCAAAGAAACAAAATCTAAATTTGCCAAGCACACATGGGGGCGTATTTACAAGGACCTTGCACCACGGGGAAATGACTTAAATTAAAATGGGGAAAATAACATCAAAGGGACTCAAAGGCCTTGTAAATATTCCCCAAGCAGCCTATGAAACTCTAGCAGTACATATCAAGAAACCTTAGTGAGTTCACGATACGTTTTTAAACACATCAACTAAATTAATTATTCAACCACATTCATGGGGAAGTGACTTAAAATGCCCTAACACACATGAAAGCGTATTTTTAAGGTCCTTCCACCATTTTTGCATCACTTTTAACATGGCCATGTAACTCAAAGAAACAAAATCTAAATTTACCAAGCACACATGGGGGCGTATTTACAAGGACCTTGCACCACGGGGAAATGACTTAAATTAAAATGGGGAAAATAACATCAAAGGGACTCAAAGGCCTTGTAAATATGCCCCAAGCAACCTATGAAACTCTAGCAGTACATATCAAGAAAACCTAAATGACTTCAAGAAACGTTCTTAAACACATCAAGTAAATTAATTATTCAACCACATTCATGGGGAAGTGACTTAAAATGCCCTAACACACATTAAAGCGTATTTTTAAGGCCCTAGCACCATTTTTGCATCACTTTTAACATGGCTATGTAACTCAAAGAAACAAAATCTAAATTTGTCAAGCACACATCGTATTTACAAGGACCTTTACCACGGGTAAATGTTTTAAATTAAAATGGGGAAAATAACATCAAAGGGACTCAAAGGCCTTGTAAATATGCCCCAAGCAACCTATGAAACTCTAGCAGTACATATCAAGAAACCTACTTGATTTCAAAAAACGTTTTTAAACACATCAAATAAAACAATTAATTACCCACATTCATGGGGAAGTTACTTAAAATGCCCTAACACACATGAAAGCGTATTTTTAAGGCCCTTGCAACATTTTTGCGTCACTTTTAACATGGCTATGTAACTGAAAGAAACAAAATCTATTTGTAAAACACTTGACACAAAGCAACATTTTAAATACACAACTTTCTTCATAATTTTCTCCCTAAAGCATACTATTCTCTATCTAAATTAAATGAATCTTTTCTCACCTTAGCAAATACTTTTTGAGTTTCAAAACAGTCTCAGACACACACCAATTTCTCTTTAGCAGAGCAAAGGGTATGCACTCCAGAGGCTGCAACCAACAAAGGCACAGAAATGCTGTAATTCATCACACATATCTCTCATGTCACCCAATCAAAACTCTTCCCTCACTTTTTTCAAATCAACACCCTTCCCCCCTCTGCCCTTTCTGCCTTTTTTCCATAGCAACCACCTCCTGAAAGACCTGTCATGTTTACAAGTTCACACAACAATGTTTCAATTGAACTGTGAACTCTCAGTACACCTGCGTATCCAGTGCAATCTTTCATAAAATGATTTTTTCTTGACCATTCAAATTACATCTTTCAAAGAACTCATCCATGCACCCTAACTTTCTGTTTTCAGCAATCAAAATCCACCAATCACTGCTACTGAATAATTAGCACAGAAACTCCACAGTTTTTTTCATTATAAACTCTTATTTTTTCAACTGCCATTTCATACCCACACTTCATCTGACTGCAGCAGAACCTCCTCTCACCATGTTTTCTGTCTGGATTGTTGGACATAGTTATATCCACTCGGCTCAAAGGTATGCTGATAACAGAAATTTACACAACCTCAATTTACAAAATGTGGAAATCAAGTGGATTGGCCACACAGGATTAAGATGTCACCAATTGATACCATTGGTGAAAACCTTTTTGCATTTGCCAAAACCTGACCTGTTAATTGTGCACTGTGGAGGAAATGACTTGGGCACTTTGACTGGGGTAGGTCTGGAAATGCTTTTAAAGGACACCTTTGACCAATTGATGGCACTTTTTCCTCAAACTGCCTTGGTATATTCAAATATATGCCAGAAATGGAGGTGGTCGAACCAATTTTGTCCACAAATTGAGAAATCGAGGAAGCATGTAAATAAGTCTGTTTCAGCTTACATGAGAGACCATGGAATGGGCTCCATGTACAACAATAACTTGCGTTACTACATGCAAGATATCTACAGAGGAGATGGAGTTCACTTCTCAGATGAGGGGAACAGAGTTTTCATCCTGAATTTAAAACTATGTATTGGTACCTACTTATAAGTACCTAAATCTACCACAGACCCAAAAGCTCTTCTCAGAGCTACCCTAACTATGATCACTATAAACAAATTTTAAATGTAACTTTTTTTTTTACAAATTTTCACAATTTACGCTTTCCGGAGCGCTACCCGGTACGCGCACCGGACGCTAAAAATTTGAAAAAAAATGGTATTTTTTCGCACATATGGGCCTCCTCAGCCACCCTCAGAAAACCTAGGGGGTCAGGATACGTCTACCGTGCCCCCTTCTACCCATTCTGAACATTATTTCAATTCTACCGAAACACAAAATGGAGGACTCCCGTAACGCTGCCGGTTCGCGTACCGGGGCGCTCACCGGGAAGCGCTCAATTAAAAAAGGTGGGAAAGTAATTTACAGAAAAACCACTGGAGACAATTTCACCAAATATAGATTAGCTCATACTACATACCAATCCCTACCATTTTCACAAATTTGGTTGGAATTCCATTTAGCCATTTAGCCTGTAGACCTCTCTAAATACCCTGAGGTAAATTACTTCACAAAACACATCTGAAGTGTTAGAATTGACAACCAATGAAAATGTTACTTTCATTTTCTATTTTTTTTCCCTGACATTTGATTGGTTATGTACATGAATATAAATGAAAAATGAGAGGGAAACACGGCCATTTTGACTACAACTACCTGAGGTATATCTTGAAAGGATTTTCGCATTTTGTCTTCTTCACCTCTCTGTAAAGTAAGTTGATAATTTGTAAGGGGCACTTTAAGTTATTTTTTAAAAACGTTTTTTAATAGTTATTTACTGTCCCTCTGCTATAGTTATAGATAGAGATAGGCTCCTCTGTTATATTTATGGATTGACTTAGGCTTCTCTGCTATAATTATGAATTTACTTACGTTTCTTCACACGCACTTTTTTATATTCCTACTTCCTGCCTGTTACCATACATTGCCCAAAGTTAACTTCACTGTTAAAAAATCAAAACTACCTGTCTGAACTTAAACCCAACAGTGCCATATTTCTACTGATTTTTTTTTAATGCAAATTTCAGCACAAAAATGGAAGGAGAACAGAACGTTGCCTTTGAAATTGTCCTAGAGATGAACAATGAGGAAATCATTGAACCCAATGACTTGGAATTCATGGATGAATCACGGGACCATGAACTTCTACAATGTGTAGAATCTGTGGATTTGTTAATTCAATATGAGGACGTTTCTGACACTCAAATGTTGGAAGTTATGTTCACTCAAAAAGAGGACATTTCGGACATGCAAATGTTAGACTTTCTATTAAATTTTGAAAAACAATCACAAAAATAAATGTATATTTAATAATCATAAATATTGCTACTTAAAAAAGAAAAAACAACAAAAAGAACAATCAATAAACATACAATATTTCAAAAGTCTATCATTCTTTTTTCCTCATAGTACGCTCCCCGGACCGCTTCCCGGTGCACGTACCGGGCGCTCCCCGCGCAAAAAAAACCGTTGTTTTTTTTTTTGCCCCGCGGGGCCCTTTTAAAGCCTCTACATCAAACTTAGGGGGTCAGGGAGGATCTACTATACCCCCTTATGGTTATTTCCCCCCTTAGTTTTGGCCTCCTCTTGTCTCTCGATCCTACCGAGAGACAAGATGGCGGCCGCTCCGGACTGTTTAGAATGTTGGCAGACACCGGAGAGCCAATCAGCTTCGCTTCGCGAAGTTCCGTTATGCGTCAGGTACGTGAACCGGAGCGCTAACCGGAGCGCTGTTACAGATATATATATTTTTTTGAACGTTAATTTCTCAAAATCCACTGAAGCACATATATTGAGACCTAGCAAAGGCACATCGGGCAAACAATTTCTACAATTTTGCCAAGTTTCGTGCAAATCCATTCAGCCGTTCGACCTAAAAGTGAGTCCAACCGCCCTATGGAAAATTGCATGGGAAAAACATGTTTTGGGACCCCCCTTTTTTCTCGGCCCCCCTTTGAAGAACCTCCCCCAAATTTTCAGGGGCTGCTCAGAAACAAAATGTGCAATTTTCCTGAAAATTTCAGCCAATTCCGTCCACAAACGCCAAAGTTATTAGACATAGAATTTTCAAAAATCCCATAGAGAAAAAATCCTAACTATATATACCTACTGGCGACCGCCAGTAGGTAATATATATATATATATATATACACACACACACACACATATGTATATATTACCAACTGGAGGTCACCAGTAGGTAGTTATAGTTAGGACCTATTTTCCATAGGAAATCCGCAACATTCTATTTGGAATAACTTTGACGCCGGTTGACGAATCTTTGCGAAATTGTCAAAACTAATGGCCAGCTCCGGTTTGCTCCGATCCTTAAAGTCTCGGGGTGATTCGTGAAGCAGGGGCCGAGAAAAAAGGGGGTCCCAAAACGTATTTACCCCATGTAATTTTCCATAGGAACCGTTCATTGCGGCTACAGCCCGTACTGCTGAACGGAATTACACCAAATTTGGTAAAGGGGTAGTCCTTAGTTCAGACTCGTGCTTTTTGCTGAAATGGTGTAAATCCATTTAGTAGTTCCTGAGAAAATGACATTTAAAAGTACATATATATCTATGGCCGCGGTGGATCCGCACATCCTGAGCGCACCCTAAGCGCACCGTCATAGTCGCGCTCTGAATGCTAATTGGCTGTCAAGTGGTTGTCAACATTCGAAACCAGGAAGTGTTGGCAGCCATTTTGTGCCTCGGTAGATGCGAGGCTGAAGAAGTTAGTGGAATAAGTCTGCAAAACGTATAAAGGGGGCAGGGTAGAAATACCCTGACCCTGTAGACCTGCTTAGGGGGTCCCACAAGGACACAAGGACTCCCAGGGCCTTTTTTTTTTAAAACGGCAGGCTGCATAAATAAAACAGAGCTTCTTTAATGATTAGCCCCCGGGGGGGCCAAATCCCGGGGGCAAAATTATTAAACTTAATGGGAGGCCCAGAGCAAACTTGGTTTGGATTTTGAAACCTGCTCTCTCTTTCAAAATCCAAACAATATTGCTTTTCCACACAGGGAGCTGCATGTTTGCAGCTCCCAATGTGGAAAAGCTATGCCGGCTCCCGAAGGACGTGGGGAGCCGGCTGGGACCGTGGGGGCATTGGGACTCCCCCCCACGGTTCCCAATGTTTTATATAAGCCCCGTAGGGATGGGGACTCGGGGATAATAGAAATTAGTGATAGGGGATATTTTTTCTATGGTAAAATTAGGAGTCGCGCATCCAGCACGGCGCTCAGTGCGGCCCCCTGGTGTGCACGCGTTGGATGCACGACCTCTAACCTGTAGGGTGCGTGACTCCAGCACATTTGGTTCACGACTTCTACACGTTGGGTGCACGACTCTGACGCTATGGGTGCGCGACTCCAAGCAAAAAAAATATATATATTTTTCAGCTAATCATCAAGCTTATGTGTTTAAATCTTGGGTGGCTCTAAAAAGAGCCCTTGTGTTTATTGAGAGATTTTGGTACCGACAAGTAAGTACCTATGCAGAGTCGAAAGTTCAAGTAAAAGACTCTGTTACCCTCATCTGTAAAATGTACACCATCTCTCCTATAGATGCCATTCATATTGAAATGCAGATTGTTGTGGTAAATGGACCCCATCTTATAATCTCGGAGAAATCAGAAACAGATTTATTGACATGTTTCCTAGCTTTCTCAATCTGTGGACAAGATTGATTGGACCAGTTCCATTTCTGTCTTTTGCCTATGTTAGAATAGACAAAGGCAGTTTGGGGGAAAAGTGACATCAATTCTGTAAAGGTGTCCTTTATAAGCATTTCCAGATCTACCCCAGTCAAAGTGCCTAGGTCATTGCCACCAGAGTGCACAATTATGAGGTCAGGGTGTTGGAGATGCAAAAAGAATTTAACCAATGGTATTAATTGGTTTCACTTTAACCCTCTCTGTCCAATCCATTTAATGTCTACAATCATAAGTTCACCCAGTGTCTCTCCTTGTAGTACTTGTAGTACTCTAATCATTCAGTAAGTATCTATGTACTCATGCAGCGAGCTAGACCTTAGGACATGCACTGCTTTAAACTCTTATGCACTATACAATGTAGTGGTCTAATCATCTTTTCATTTGTGTTTCAGGCCTACAATTCCCCAGTCGGTATCCATACACTCCAGCAAACACCCTGTTACTGCTCTTGCATTCCCATACTGAACATTTCAGCTACGTATAGTAAGTATTGAAATGCACAATGGCCTGAGTTTCCACACAGGTGAAGAAAGGGGAGATGGACAGTGTAGATATGTGTGGAAAGATGCTCTGTGGGTGTTTTAAGTTACAGGATAAAGTTAACATGAATACTGAGTATCACTGGGGGCCAACTAACCCACTAGATATGTGTAGAAAGTGCCAGAGAATCGCAGCTATATGGTATTTATTAGAGAGACATGGTGGGTTAGTGGGGCCGAGGTACTTTCAGGATTAAGAGACAAAACTCCTTAACTTAAAACACATCACAGAGTGTGTTTGCACATGTCACATCAGGCCCCATCCCTTCCCTTCACTAATCTATAAACGTGTTCTATCAGTTTGTCAAAACGCAAGTACTTATAAATGTATCTTTTTTTCTGTTTGCAGTACTGAAATTACTGTACTTATTACTTGTATAGTTGAGGATTGGTCTAACTATTAATCCTAGTACTAATTAATTTCTTTATATACTATGCAAACAAATGCACAAGAAGCTACAAAGTATTAATATAGTCTTGAAAACACCCAGTTTACACCAATATAGTTTTGGAATCTCACTGTCATAGGATATTGTGTGGCCTGAAAAAAGAAGATTTGATTGGTTCATAATATTTTTTATTGTACCTATTGAAGAACCACAATCAATTCAATCATGCTTCATTGAGCACGTTTGCAAATAAGTCTATTCTTACATTCTATCACTCTCATGCAATTTTTCAAACACTTAACTAGTAATATGTTGTTACTGTAAGTCTGCCAATACCTAAGCACTTATGGGGCAACTTTAGAAGCATTGTGTACCAACAATGTGTCACTTTTTGTAACATAGTTATAGCGCAAGACACTCTTTCATAGTTACAAACAGAGGGAAAGTCAGTATGTGTACCTTTTCTTTTCCATGTAAATACTACCTCATCATACATACCACTGCATTGAAAAGGCGTTCTAAAGGTTTTACTGTGCGTATTTGCACAGAAAACTCATAGAACAAGACACATCTCCAGATTTATTAGAAATGATAAATCTGGACATGAGTGTGAATGCTGCAAAGTCCTCCAATTGGTGTAGCAAGGCACAACAAGGAGAATTATTTTAATTTCTCCTCATTTTTTCTCTTTGAATATAAGCTAAAATGCACAGCATACATTGAAGGAGAAGAATGTCTTCACTGATTGTTTTTTTGCAGAAAGGTGTGTCTTTTTGCACAAAAACAAACTCCACACAACACTGATATCCTTCCACCATGGTGCAAGGGTGCCTGTGTCACCACATGGCTGCAGTTTGAGCTGCAGTGCAGAGGGAAGCACAGACTTGCAACATATTTATGGACACATGTTGCATGCCTGTGCTTTGGAAGTACCACAGCACGCTGCGGCTAAAGAGCTTACATGTCATGCTGCAGCACTTCCTTATAGTTCTGCACTTATATATTCACCAGACACCACAATCACATTCTTTCAGTCAATTATCCAGTACGCATACATTCAACCAAACTTTCACACATTATCATACAAATATAGCTCTTTTTTTAACCAGAAAAGTTAGTTCTGAAAATAACTTTTTTTTTTTTTTAAATTGTGTTTTTCTGAACGATTTTTTGATTATTTTGTATTTTCTTTTAAAGAAAAAAGAGAACTGGAGTAACAAAACAATTAACTTCTTGGGGTAAAACAAAAAAAAACTAGCAGTGGTGATTATCTAAAGCCCGGCAAACCAAGTCCACAGATTTCTCTCCATAGAAGAGCAGCCTATTACACTTAATGCAGTGAATTTTTGCATTGGCCAATTGTGGACGTTTGTCCAGATTTTGACTTGATGAAGATGGCCCCGAAGTGCTTGCTGCTGCTGTTGTTGATGGTGGATTTTCTCTCAGTCTTCGGCACTCCTCACATGATAGATTGACGGGCTGTAAACCTTTTAAATGTTTAAGCATGCTTGCGGTCCCGCAAGAATACTTTTTATTCGGATATCCACGTGAGAGTACGATTTTGCATATCTTACAAGTGACCTTGTTGGATTGTTCAGAATCAGATGATTCTTGTTGTCCAGTAGCCATTGTTGTTTAATAAAAATGAAAATCAGGTCTCAAAACAGCAAAAAATTAGGTTCTTCCTAGTAGAGTTGTTGCTCCAAAGAAGGTCTAAGAAGAATGATTGAAATGGGTGGGGTCCTTCAATACTTAGAATAGGAAGTGTTATGAATCAATCACATCTCTTTTTTCTAGTCACATGTGATCCGGGTAGGGTGCGCGCACGCAGCTTGCACCCAGCGCAACTTTGCGAAATTGCATTTAAAAGTAATGTAACTTTATTAAAAGTAAAAGAATATTATTTTAATGATTAGCTCAGATAATGTCTTACCTTAATATTTATATTAAATATATATATCTGTTTTTGGAAATTAAAACATTTCGCGGGAATCGCGCACCCACCGCGTCCAACACGCATATGATGTCACGTGGAACTGTGCGACTGTCGCGTTACGTAATACGTACATGTCGCATATGCGCCACAAGTCGCCTGCCAGTTGCATAGCAATCGCGTAGGAAAATTCGTACTCATCATACACCCTACGCGGATCCTACACAACAATCCTAAAATGGCGGCTAGGTTCCGCGCATTGATCGAGAAAGGTGTACTTTGGGTGCGCAACTCTAAAAAAAATTGAAAAAAAAAAGAAAAGAAAATAATATAAATATATTTAAAAGAATATAAAATAATTACATTTTTTTTAATTTTTTAAAAATATATATTTTTATTACATTTGTGTAATGTAATTTAAAAAATAAGACATCTCACAAATAAATAGTTTAAAAAATGTAGTAAAACAATATAAAAATATACATTTAAAAATTTTCATTAAAAAACCTTTGAAATTTACTGAAAAAAACCATAGGTTTCAGACATGTTATAGTTAGGAATTAGCATTTAAAAAACCTTTGAAATTCACTGAAAAAAACATAGGTTTCAAACATGTTATAGTTAGGAATTAGCATTTAACAAACCTTAGAAATTCAATGAAAAAAAACATAGGTTTTATGGGTTTTATAGTTAGCTAGACATTTCACTCTAGTATATGATACAAAGTGTACCCAGGGCCTGTACATTAAATTTCTCTAGTATCATGATTTTATAAATAACTCAACACCAGAACAACAAAAATCTAATACAAGGAAGTCAAGGTCTAAAAGAACATGTCCTGCCTTTTAATTAAACAATCAAAGCAGTGACAAGGAGTAATATTCAGAGAGGTCCTGCACCCAAACTCCTGCAAGGTCAATATTCAATAAGCACAGAGGGGACAGTTCCTCAAGCAAGGTACAGATAAGGCTCTAATTGGTGGAACAAGGCGTTGACTAATCGGATTCGGGCGATCCAAATGATCCTATCAAAGTGCCCTCACATACCTGGTATGGTGTGATGCGTCATCACTGGGCGTTCCTCATCGGGCTAGCGCTGAAATGCCTGATGGGCACCCTTTAGCAGAGATCTTCTGATGGTATGGCAGGAGCTGGAGAATGTATAAGTCACTCAACAGTCCTTCCACTTTGACTGCAAATAAGCAGACATGAAGTTTGTGAGCCTGACAGACACCACTTACTTGGGGAAACCCAGTCTGGTAAAAATATCACCATGAGGGCATGGCCCTCCAGAGCCATTATATTCCTGTTGCTAGAGGACCTACAATGTAAAGGCCCAAACTTTCAATGGAATTAAGGGAGGCTTTCAGCCTCTGCTTAGTGTCTTCCTGCTTGAATGGCAGGTCAAGCCAGTCCTATAGAATGCATCTATATGAGGAAATCTTTGTCCAGAGCCACAAAAAGTGGGGGACAATCCTGACAAAGGTCTTGTTCTGTCCGGATGTCCAATATGGGGTAACTCATGAGACAACTTCAGTACAAAGGTCCTGTAGCACTGTGACTAGTGCCCTTGTTGCCCCATGCACAGGTACCTTATGCTTACTATACAGGAGTTTTCTTCCCCAGTAAATGTGAGGATTACAAGAGGCATCACCTGCTGCCGGGGCTTTTGCCTGTTGCCTCATGCCTTCCAGGTTTGGGCACTCTCTGTGCCTCACTGAATTCCTGCTTGGTGAGTTCCCCCCTCCGTTGCGTGCCTCCCAGCAAGTTCCAATAAGTCACCAAGGGAGGTAAAGTCCTCCTCACTGAGCTGCGGGCCCCATTCACCTCAGCTGGGAGGCATTCAGAGGCGGGTTTCCCACACCTCTGCCCTACCCTCTTTTGTTAGCTGTCTGGGTCAATGTTCCAGGCTCCAGACTTCCTTGACTCACTTTCTGGGCAACCATGGACCTCGTGGTTGCACATGTCCACTCAGGTAACCCCAACATTCCCAGGTGTGACCTGAGTTCATTCTTTCCAGGTAGTGTGCGCCAGGTCATTGCTTAACAAACAATCCACAGGCATGGCAGGACTTATTGCAACATTCAGAAGACCTCAGAACCTCACTCAAATGGAACAAGGGCCACTGGATAGTAACTGTCACAGTTGTCAGCAACTATAACCTGATGGAATGTATTGGGTAGAATCTGCTTTGGGGTCACCAGTTGACTCCTTACCACAGTCATACTGGCATCGGTGTCCCGCATAGCCTCAGCAACTTGCCTTATAATGATGACCTACTGCCTATACTTTCCAGTATTGTAATGCATGTGGGCTTTAAACACCATCTCCACATCACCCAGGGACACTAGGGTAACCTCACTAACTCCTGCGTAGGACAAGCTCCTCCCTAAGCACTACACTTGCCACCCCTGGTGTCTTACCTTCAGTGGGCTGGGCCCTCTTGGAAGGTTTATGAACCCCCTTCTAATATCCGTATTCAAAAAACTCATAGCATTGAGGGGCTTGTTCTGATTCTTGTCTGTAAAACTCTTTTTCTAGTAGCTAGATCGGGTAAGGGACCTTTTCCACTGAGAACTGTTTTGGGGGTCTTGTCAGATCTACTTTTAATTCCCCCCACCCCACCCCATCATTCTGCTGGTGGGAAACCTGAAGACTCTTTTGGGCGTCCCCCTAATGCCTGACGCTTTTTTTTACACCCTGGTGCTGACACTGATGTCCTCATCTTCAGCAAGCTTCCTGGGGTCATTCTACTTGCTATCCGCTAGGTGCTGGTGCAGCTCTGGAAAACAAATATCAAACATGTGCTTCCTCATAATTAGGTTGTAAAGCCCATTGAAATCATCCACCTTGCTACCCCTCACCCAGCCCTTCAATGCCTTGCTGGAACAATTTAAGAAGTATATCCAAGTCCTTGTGTGGACGTACTTCTGACTCTCTGCCTGTACCTCTCATGCATTTACCCAAACCTATTGATAAGAATGGCCTTTGTGGGAGTGCACTGTGTCTGGTTCTATACTTCTAGTATTAGGAGTGCATTCCTCCCCACCTAGGGCATTTACCTCTATAAGCTACCTCCCAGTACTCCTCAGGGACCTTGTGCGTCCTTAGAGCCACCGCTTAGGCAGAGAACCACTTATTAATGTCTTCTCCCACCACATACTGGGTACTAAGTCTTTTGGGATGTGGACCAATGCGGACCTTCTCTTCTCCAGTGGACACTGCAGGTATGCTGCCACTATCACTGATGGACTCAGCTTGCCTTACCTTAATAGTCCGCTCCCTCAGACTCAATTCATGAGCCAGCATTAGTTTCCTTTCCTCTATGACCAATTTTGTTTCCTCCAGGCCCCTTTCCAATGCCCTCTTCTTCTCTTTATCCTCCATATCCAGCCTTTTCCCCTCTAAGGCTCTCTCTTTTTCCAGTTTTAATGTATCCAACTTCAACATTCACTTTCTTTCATACCTCCTGTGCTCTGGCTCCTCTGGGGACAGGCCTCTGGATGGCACACTGCTCCCTGCTATCGGAGATATCACCAACCCTGGCAAGGTGTTGCTCCCCTCCTCCACAGGTAGCGGTCCAAGACCCTCCTCAAGGTCCTGGTCCAGTTCATCATCATCATCCAGCTCCTCCTCCTCCTGTGGGGGCCTGGTGAGCCTCTGTCCATGCCATTACAGCCTTGCAGCTCTGCATTCTTGATGCTCCTCTTGACAGTCAATCCCTTATCCTGGCAAAACTCATGGAGCTGGGACACAGTGTAGCTCTCCAAGTTGGCCACTCAAACCCCATCTTTGCAGGAATAATCACAGATCCAACAGGCAGGTTGAGAGAGGATAAATTTGGGGAAATCAAAAATGCCAATCAGGAAGAATAGAAACATTTAAAATGCCAATCAGACAGAATTGAAAAAAGCCAATCACTAACACAAGTCCTATCCTCACTGCTGATCACCAATGTTAAAAATTGGGTTTCTGGTTGGCAGAGATATGTGCCCTGTCCAAGCAGGAACCACAATCCTAGTCAGGGTATGGCCAAATACACACCCTAAATTATCCTTTGCTCACCCTCTGATTGCTTGGCCCAGAGCACTTAAAACAGTAAAGCAGTGAAAACAACACACAAAAATGTACCATACCTGATTAGACAAATAGAGCTTAAATATTGAACAAAACAAGACTAGAATGACAAAAATCCAATATGTAAAAGCAGAGTTATGAATTTTAAAAAATATCCTGCAATATTGTGCTTAACCCCTTCCATGCCCCCGTGAGCCAACGGCCGTCACGAGCACTACCTCCGTGGTGTTGCGCACGTCCGTTGGCCGACGCGGCCCCGCCCACTCAGTAAAACTGCCACAGCGGAATTGCCGCCGCTGTTAAGCGGTTAAAAGTATAAAGTGCCAAGAGGGGCTATCTGGTTGCACTGGACCAGGTCAAATCTAAAAGCTCATCTCAACCTCAATGGAGTGTGGGTCGGATACAGCGACCAGACTTGGCCTGATGAAAACAGTACCTTGGTTCAGGTTTGCGTTGAGGACAAGATGCGAGGAGCAGTTGGAGGCACCCCATCAACGTTGATCCTTAGGATGTAGTCGGTGTCAGTTCCAAGCAGGATAAGTTGGATATGTGTCATCGCTGACCCCCTGTGATGTAGGCATGCATCTTTATTGAGCCATACAGTCTATGATGCTAAGTCCTTGAGCATGGCAGCACTCTCAGATGGTGGAGTCCATGTGCTGTTGATGAGTGGAATGAAGTCTTTGATGTCCCTGAGACTTCCAACAGAAGGCAAGCTGACAAGACCTTGGAGTAATTTGGCGTTCAAGTGGGGTAGGTCTAATCCTACTCACCCAGGCATGGAGGGCATGGAGGGCAGCAGGCAGGTCAGCACAGCAGAAAAGCAGTCCTTTCAGAGCAGCAGTACAGCAGAGTGCCAGTCCTTCAGTAGCACAGCAGTCCTTCTTTCTTTCTGGCAGAGTATCCACAGGTCCAGAAGTATACAGAGTTGGTGGTGGTAGATGTTCCGTACTTAAGCCCAGTTGTGCCTTTGAAGTGGGGGAGATTTCAAAGAGTGTCTTTGAAGTGCACACAGGTCCTCCCTTTTGAACCCTGGCTGCAGACTCACTACAGGGGTAAAGCAGTCCTTTGTGTAGTCACACAGCCCAATCAGGTGCAAGTGTGAGGCTATGCTTAGCTCCTTCCTCTCATCCTGTCTCGGATGGTCCATCAGTCACAACTAATATCTCTTTGTGTGTTGGTCTGGAGGGAATGCACAAGGCCCAGCTATTACCTACCCCATATGTGTATCGAAGACAGGCAGCAGGCTCAAAGGGCTTAAGAAGGAAAATGCTAACCTTTCCAAAGTGGTATTTTTAAAGTTGTAATCTATTTATTTTATTTATTTTGAAAGTTTTATAGAGCGCGAACAAGATCCTGACGGATATCAGAGCGCTATACAACCATTAAAAGTTACTTATACATGAAATATAACATATCCACACATATGTACAAAACATTGTAAAAGTCGCATAGTAAGATGTAACATCCAAATGTCTTGTGGTTGAGGGTGTGCATGCATCTCGTCACAGGGTTTCAAAAGACCATATTCATGTGAATTTGGCCATGAGGATGGATTTTACTTCCTTTTTAAAAGAGGTAGTGGACGGGTTAAGTCTGGTTTCTGGGGGTAAGGCATTCCATTCTGGGCGCCATCCCAGAGAAGCATCTGTTATACGTTTTTTCTTATGGAATTTTTGTGGTTTCAGTAGTAATTTTTCTGCATTTCTTGAGGATCTGGATCCAGCCGAGATCATCAATTTCTGTGCCAGGTAGCTTGGTGTCTTGTGATGCATGGCTCTGTGCGTCATGCACGCAATTTTCAGTTGAATTCTAGCCTCCAGGGGTAGCCAGTTCAGGGATTGTAGGACCGGGGAGATGTGGGAGCTGCGTTTAGACCCAGTTATGAGTCTTGCTGCGGCATTGATCGACACCCTTAGTGGTGCAGATGATGCTTTGGGTAGGCCAAAGAGAGAGAGACACACATCTGTATTCCACTCTAGGAATAACCAGAGCCTGTACTGCTTGCTTGAAGTCATTGTGTGGTAGGAAGGGTTTCAGTTTCATCAGTGTGTTTATCTGGAGGTTTGCTCCCTTTGTGGCACTGCTGATATGTTTTTGCATATTGAGGTTACTGTCTAAGGTTAATCCTAATGACTTAGCTGAGTCCACGATGGTGGGTTGAACGTTGAAAGCCGTAATATGTTTGATCCAATCTTGCATTTTGGGGATTTGGGCCGGAGGAGCTATTAGTAAGAATTCAGTCTTTAGGGTATTCATTTGAGATGATTTTCTGCCAGCCAGGTTTGGGCATTCCTAAGCGCTGTATTAAGTCATTTGATATCCTCTAGGGTGTGGATCTTGAGGTATAGTTGTGTGTCGTCTGCATACATGTGATATTGCACGTTAGAGGTGTGTAGAATTTCGGTAAGAGGTTCCAAGAAGAGATTAAACAATGTTGGGGATAGTGCGGATCCTTGCGGGACTCCCAAAGATACTGGGACGGGCTTGGACAGAGTTATATTGACTTTGAATTGTTGTGTCCGATTTTGGAGAAATGAAGTGAACCAGTTTAGCACTGTGCCCATTCTGTGTTTCAGGAGGTGTAGCAGGTTCCCATGCTTGACCGTAGCGAAGGCCGAGGAGAGGTCAAGTAGGATGAGTAAACAGGATCTGTTTTGATCAAGTATTTGCAGCGCATCGTCAATAATGTGTGTCATGCCTGATTCCGTGCTATGGCCTGCCCGGACACCTGATTGGTGTTTGTTGAGAAGGTTAAAGTGATCAATATGCTTCGTCAGCTGTAGATGCACACATTTTCCCAGCAACTTGGCTAAGGTAGGGATATTGGAGATGGGGCGGTAGTTGTTTAGGTCCGTGGGGTCTGCCGTGGGTTTCTTTAGAATGGGTGAAACCTGGCCTGCTTTGAGGGTATCTGGGATGCACCCCTGTTGAAGTGAACTGTTAATGATCTTGGACCAAAGCGGTAGCAGTAGTGGAGTAAGGTCTTTGACTGTGTTTGCCGGAAGCGGGTCAGAGAAGTGGTTAGCGGGGTTCAATGCACTAAGTATATTGCCTATAGCATCTTCAGAGTAGGAGGTAAATGATGACCAGTCTGCATTTTTTTTTGGGTTAACTTTGATGGGCTTTGGCATGACGCGGTTCGGGGCGTCAGAGGGTATTTGTGCATTCGGTCTCGCGTATAAGGTTAGATCCTTAAGGAGGTCGTTCCTGATGGTATGGATGTATGACGTTACAACGCATACTTTTACAACGCCTACCTTTACCACGCAATTTTTACAACGCAGGATCCATTACAACGAAGTACCATTACAACGCATGTATTTACAACGCAGGTACCTTTACAACGCATACCATTACAACGTAAGTATTGGTAAGTTTATAATATTTTTTTTAATGTAAATTAATTAAAATTAATATAATTTAATTTAATTTAATTTGATTTAATTAATTTTATTTAATTTAATTTTATTAATTTAATTTAATTTAATTTAATCAATTTAATTTAATGTAATTTAAATTTTATTGTACTTAATTTTTACCCTGTACCCCTTTACCCAAAAACCCAAAACTGACCATGAACCTTAAAAATACCCCTTTACCCAAAAAACCCAAAACTGACCCTGAACCCTAAAAATACCCCTTTACCCAAAAACCCCAAACTGACCCTGAACCCTAAAGTTACCCCTTTACCCAAAAACCCAAAACTGACCCTAAAAACACCCCTTTACCCAAAAAACCCAAAACTGACCCTGAACCCTAAAAATACCCCTTTACCCAAAAACCCAAAACGGACCCTGAACCCTAAAAATACCCCTTTACCCAAAAAAAACCAAAACTGACCCTGAACCCTAAAAATATCCCTTTACCCAAAAACCCAAAACTGACCCTGAACCCTAAAAATACCCCTTTACCCAAAAACCCAAAACTGACCCTGAACGCTAAAAATACCCCTTTACCCAAAAAACCCCAAACTGACCCTGAACCCTAAAAATACCCCTTTACCCAAAAACCCAAAACTGACCCTGAACCCTAAAAATACCCCTTTACCCAAAAACCCAAAACTGACCCTGAACCCTAAAAATACCCCTTTACCCAAAAACACAAAACTGACCCTGGACCCTAAAAATACCCCTTTACCCAAAAAACCCAAAACTGACCCTGAACCCTAAAAATACCCCTTTACCCAAAAAACCCAAAACTGACCCTGAACCCTAAAAATATCCCTTTACCCAAAAACCCAAAACTGACCCTGAACCCTAAAAATACCCCTTTACCCAAAAACCCAAAACTGACCCTGAACCCTAAAAATACCCCTTTACCCAAAAACCCAAAACTGACCCTGAACCCTAAAAATACCCCTTTACCCAAAAACCCAAAACTGACCCTGAACCCTAAAAATACCCCTTTACCCAAAAACCCAAAACGGACCCTGAACCCTAAAAATACCCCTTTAGCCAAAAAAACCAAAACTGACCCTGAACCCTAAAAATACCCCTTTACCCAAAAACCCAAAACTGACCCTGAACCCTAAAAATACCCCTTTACCCAAAAACCCAAAACTGACCCTGAACCCTAAAAATACCCCTTTACCCAAAAACCCAAAACTGACCCTGAACCCTAAAAATACCCCTTTACCCAAAAAACCCAAAACTGACCCTGAACCCTAAAAATACCCCTTTACCCAAAAACCCAAAACTGACCCTGAACCCTAAAAATACCCCTTTACCCAAAAACACAAAACTGACCCTGGACCCTAAAAATACCCCTTTACCCAAAAACCCCAAAACTGACCCTGAACCCTAAAAATACCCCTTTACCCAAAAAACCCAAAACTGACCCTGAACCCTAAAAATACCCCTTTACCCAAAAACCCCAAACTGACCCTGAACCCTAAAAATACCCCTTTACCCAAAAACCCAAAACTGACCCTGAACCCTAAAAATACCCCCTTTACCCAAAAACCCAAAACTGACCCTGAACCCTAAAAATACCCCTTTACCCAAAAAACCCAAAACTGACCCTGAACCCTAAAAATACCCCTTTACCCAAAAACCCAAACTTATAATATTTTTGATAAAATTATATACTTACCAATACTTACGTTGTAATGGTATGCGTTGTAAAGGTACCTGCGTTGTAAATACATGCGTTGTAATGGTACTTCGTTGTAATGGATCCTGCGTTGTAAAAATTGTGTGGTAAAGGTAGGTCGTTGTAAAAGTTGCGTGGTAAAGGTTGTATACCGATGGTATCAGTCTTCATGGTGAAGAAGGTGGAGAATTCTTCACAATTTGGCCGCGGGCATTCTATACCTCGTGGACAATGAGGTGCCTCCTTCGATTGGGTTTTGATCAGTTCAAAGAGTTTTTTGGGACGATTTCTTGCCTGGTCAAGTTGAAGGCTGAAAAAGTCGGCTTTGGTGCGCTTGATCTTTCGGTAATATGCGTTTCTCTTTGTTCTGAGAATCTTGAGGTGGTTGGCGGATGGTATTGACCTCCAGGCACGTTCTGAAGTTCTGAGTGAACGCCTGTCCTCGTGGAGAATACTGTTGTACCAAGGTTTAGAATCTTTCGTAGAGACTCTTTTTAGTTGCAGAGGTGCTACCTCATTTAATATTGATGTCATGGTCGAGGAGAGGTAGTGGTTGGTGAGATCATGTACTTTGGCAGATCCTGCGGGGGGCAACAGTAAGTTGTGACATGAGGGAGGCAAGGTGTTGGGGTTGAGCTTTTTCTGGTCTCTTTTCCACACCTTTGGTCTTGTGGATTGAGCTGAGATCAGTTTCACCGTTTCATTAATGGAGAAGTTGATGATGTGATGGTCTGACCAGTCGCAAGGTTGGATCGATTCTAGCTGAATGGAGTCTGTTTTAGAGATTATTAAGTCCAGGATCGAACCTTTGTCGTGTGTTGGGATGTTGCAGAATTGCGTTAGGTCTAGGTCATCTAGGAAATTCTTGAGACTGTTCACCGCTGTATCGTTTAGATCATCCCAATGGAGATTGAAGTCTCCGAGGAATATTTGGGTATTTTGCCGCCCAGTGTTTGAGGATACAATGTCCATGAGGTGCTCGGTGAAGGTGGGGTTCTCGCCTGGTGGGTGATAGATGATGCGCAGAGAGCAGACAGGATTGCCCTTGCTAGTGACGTCAAGGCACATGTATTCGCAAGACTGGAATGATGGGGAAATGGCTCTGTTTATTGAAATATTGATACGATGAATACAGGCGATACCTTCCCCGACTTGTCTGCTCTGTCTCTGTCTAGTCTGATGATGTTGTAATTGGGTGGTACTAAAATGTCAATGATTGGTGCGGAGGATTCCTTTAGCCAGGTTTCAGTTAGCATTATCAGGTCTGGTTCATGTGTGAGGATGAGCTCAGCTATGTCCGCTGCATGTCTAATGGCAGATCTGCAGTTTAGTAGAATACATTTGAGTTTGGGCGTGCTGATGGTTGAGGAGGGTTCCTTAGTGATAGGGATTCTTCTAAGGTTGCTGTTTGTGACGCCTCTAGAGTTAGGTTTAATGGTCCTATGGGGATTGGGGGAATAGTAGGATTCAACGAGGATGCGGGTGTGGGTGTCTTCATGTGAGTGGGTTCATAAGTGCTCAACAGGGAGAGTAAAACACTCTCTGAAAGCGGATTGGTACTTCTAATTGGTCGGGATGAGTTATTGTAGGAGGGGACTGAGGACCAGTTCTGTCAAAAGTGAGGCAAACTGGCAAAAGGTTTCAGGAAAGACCACCCTAAAGCTACAGGTCTACCACTGACTGTCAACTAATACCTACTAGTTGAACCCACATTTTTAGACTCCAGTATATTGTGGTGTTTATTATTTCTTTGGGAGACTGTACCTGCTGGTCTTTAAATATCACTTGGCCTTTGTATTTTGATTTGGAGACATATCGTTCTACATATTCTTTGAATGCCAATATAGCATTGCAGCTCTGCATTCTTGATGCTCCTCTTGACAGGCAATCCCTTATCCTGGCAAAACTCATTGAGCTGGGACACAGGTAGGAGATTTCCTATATAACTACTCTGCAGTGGGCACTGAACATTAGATCAATAAGAACCACAGTATGGGTTGCCAAGAATTCAGGAGTTCGACTTCCAGGGCCAGAACTAACGATTGCAGCCAGTATCCACTCATGAATATGACCATTATGAGTATAATCTCTGGAAAGAACAACAGTATGCAGACCAGTGAAACAAGGTCTTGAACCACGTGAATTCCATATATTGGGCACTTTACCACATATATCTTCCACAAGATCTGGAGAATATGTCAGCAGAGCTGTAGGTGGGTTTACCGGGCAAGGAAATGCACCTGGTATTCTGGTACTCAGTAATTTCAGGTGCAGGAAATCTGGCACATTCAGAATTGACCAGACCGGTTTCCCCATAGCGAATAATGCTCTGACTGACTTATAATATCGGCCTTAGTGCTGGGAATGATAGGTACCCACATCTTGGACACCAAACATCTTTAAAAAATGACTGTTCATGGTACATCATCCAAACTCCCCCAAAAATGTACATTGCTTTTGTATGAAATACGTTACTGGTATTTGAATTAAATACATGAAGAATGTTCGATTATGCACATTAAAACATTTTGTGTATCTTTGAGACAGGAACTGAAAGTTGTTTTACAGTATCAAAAGTCGATTCACCACAAAGTCAGAGATAATGTACGCTACATCCCTCACCCTCTGATTGTTGCAGACCTCACAGGATTGCACACTAGTCCCTTGGCATGCCCCTCAATAGCATCCTATTTACTTCTGAGGGGCAGTTGAAATAACAAAGAGCAGGGCCGGACTGGGAACCCATAGCAGCCCTGGCAATTTTGTAGGACCAGCCCAGCCCAGTCTTCCCCTGGACGAGAAGGTACAGCGGGTTTACAAGTGTGAAGCGCTGCTGCTTTTGCTCCTGGGGGCCGATATTGTAGCAAAGCTATAAAACTGGCCCCCATTAACAAAGAAACGGGCCACACTGCTGCAAAACCGGTCCCCACCCTTTCAGCCTCCTGGAAACACATGTGATGCCCATTACGGCCAGTCCGGCCCTGACAAGTATAGAAAACTGTAAAGATCGTTGATCCCTTTTTAGCTCTCATCTACAAACAGCAGATCTATTGATTCCGACATATACCATATACTTAAAATACACTTTGGGTGAGCCCTTTTGTCATGATTGGATGGCTTTGTTGCTGATTATTTTCCACCCAAAGGAACATGTTGGTCTCACAGAGTTTTGATGAGTTGTAGCCTTCTACTGCCTAATCAAGGGAATATTTTTTTTGTATTCAGCACTTAATTTAAGTGCATGTTTTCCCTTGCTATACCCCTTCTTCTTTCTCTGCCTCCCCGTGCTATCTTCTGGCTCCTCTCACACCACTCTCCAAAGAACCCCGCCCCACTCCCTGTGTTGCTCCCAATCCTGGTACAAATGTTAATGTTTTAAAACAAATATGAATTCATTTATATATTTTCCTATGGCCCGGCATCTGCAAATTGCTGTCGGGCTACTCGCATCCTTTTTAACGCTTCACTCACACTTATTTTTCACTTATTTTATCATTTAATTTACAGTTATATCTGCATTGATTGTGTTGGAGCTGCCTTTAATTAAAAAGATTTGGCCTAGTGCTAACTAGGTCTCGATTCCATTTTGTAAAACATGGGTGATGACTTTATAATATTCATCATGTGTTTATATTTTTTTTGACACTGCACACATCAAAATGTGCACTGTTTATTTTGTATGACATGTTCGCAAAGAATTGTTTCGAGGAAGACTTTAGATACTTTCCAAGGGCCTTTCTCCTGCTGGCACACTGTATTACATTAATTCAGGAAACTTTTTATTGTTCATGTAACTAGTTTGTTCTGACACCTCTGAATGACATTTGGTCAAAAGGGACGAATCAATATGCATTTAGTGAGGCAATTTGAGAATGGTAGGGTTATATGATGTTTAATTATGCTGTACTGCGATTCGTTAACTTGTTGATATTTATGTTCGCATCATGCTGATATTGCAGCTGCCATAATTTTCTATGGAGAAGTTGGCTATATAAGCCCTTGAATTTGAAATTGAGACAGTTCTTCTAAGACTTCCTTTCTGAGCCTCTAAGGATGCTGCCCAATTTTGTGTTGTTTAGATTTGGGCTGTTTTTCAGATTTTGCTCACTATCCCCCAGATGCATCAACAACCCATTTTGCGATTCCCTAATAGCGAATAATACCGATTCGCTATTAAGGAATAGCAAAATGGAATGCATCAAGAAATCACAAAATAAATAGCGATTTCTTAGAATTCCTTAATTGCGAGTCACAATTAAGGAATACCTCCCCATTCATTCCTATGGGCCTAGAGGCCCATAGGAATGAATGGGAAGACAATCTCAAATTGCGAGTCTCAATTAGCGAATCGCAAATTGAGATTGCGATTTCAAGGGTGCAGGGTGTCCATAGGACACCCTGTTGCACCCCTGAAATTGATCTGTGCACATATGCTGCGCACACACATGCCCTTAGGGCATGGGTACTCACCAACTTTCTCTCGGGGGCCAAATTTACAGTGTGGTTTGTGGCCGAGGGCCGCACTGGTGGAGGCGGGGTCAGTGGGGCAGGGGGAAGGGGCTAGAAAAAAAAACTGTGACCATGAAGTTGAACACAGGCCCCTGCAGCTGATGCATTCATCCACTGAGCCAACAGACCAGCATACACCCACATCTCTCTTTCTCTCTCTCTCTCTCTCTCTCCCTATCTCTCCCTCCCTCTGTCTCCCTCCTTCTATCTCTCTCTCTCTCGCTCCCTCCTTCCCTCTCTCTCTGTTTCCCTCTGTCTCTCTCTCTGTCTTACCTCTCTTTTTCTCTCTGTCTCCTTCCATCTCTTTCCTTCCCTCTCTCCATCTCCCTCCATCTGTCTCCCTCTATTTGTGTCCCACTGTCCATCTCCCTCTGTCTTCCTCCCTCTGTCTGCCCTCTGTCTGTCTCCCTCCCACCCTATGTCTGTCTCCATCCCTCCCTCTGTCTCCCTCCCTCCCTCCCTCTGTTTCCCTCCCTCCCTCTGTCTCCCTTCCTCCCTCTGTCTGTCTCCCTCCCTCCCTGTCTGTCTCCCTCTGTCTTTCTGTCTCCCTCTGTCTGTCTCACTCTGTCTTTCTGTCTCCCTCCCTCTGTCTGTCTCCCTCCCTCTGTCTGTCTCCATCCCTCCCTCTGTCTGTCTGTCTCCCTCTGTCTATCTCCCTATGTCTGTCTCCCTCCCTCTGTCTGTCTCCCTCCCTCTGTCTGTCTCCCTCCCTCTGTCTGTCTCCCTCTCTCCCTCGGTCTGTCTCCCTCTCTCCCTCGGTCTGTCTCCCTCTGTCTGTCTCTCTCAGTCTGTCTAAATCCTTTCCTATGTCTGTCTCCCTCTCTCCCTCTGTCTCTCTCTGTCTGTCTGTCTCTCTCTGTCTCTCTCTCGGTCTGTCTCTCTCTCGGTCTCTCTCTCTGTCTGTCTCTCTCTCTGTCTGTCTCTATCGCTGTCTCTATCGCTGTCTGTCTCTATCGCTGTCTGTCTCTGCCTCTATCTGTCTCTGCCTCTATCTGTCTCTGTCTGTCCCTGTCTCTGACCCTATCTAGCTCCGTCTGTCCCTGTCTCTATCTGTCTCTGCCTCTATCTGTCTCTATCTGTCTTTATCTGTCTCTGTCTCTATCTGTCTCACCTCACCCAGCCCTCACTCCCTGCTCTGCCCTCCACATCCCTCACCCAGCCCTCACTCCCTGCTCTGCCCTCCACCTCCCTCACCCGGGCTCTCACTCCCTGCTCTGCCCTCCACCCCCCTCACCCGGCTCTCACTCCCTGCTCTGCCCTCCACCCCCCTCACCCGGCTCTCACTCCCTGCTCTGCCCTCCACCTCCCTCACCCGGGCTCTCACTCCCTGCTGCCCTCCACCCCCCTCACCTGGCTCTCACTCCTTGCTCTGCCCTCCACCCCCCTCACCCGGCTCTCACTCCCTGCTCTGCCCTCCACCTCCCTCACCCGGGCTCTCACTCCCTGCTCTGCCCTCCACCTCCCTCACCCAGGCTCTCACTCCCTGCTGCCCTCCACCCCCCTCACCCGGCTTTCACTCCTTGCTCAGCCCTCCACCCCCCTCACCCGGCTCTCACTCCCTGCTCTGCCCTCCACCTCCCTCACCCGGGCTCTCACTCCCTGCTCTGCCCTCCACCTCCCTCACCCAGGCTCTCACTCCCTGCTCTGCCCTCCACCTCCCTCACCCGGCTCTCACTCCCTGCTCTGCCCTCCACCTCCCTCACCCGGCTCTCACTCCCTGCTCTGCCCTCCACCTCCCTCACCCGGCTCTCACTCCCTGCTCTGCCCTCCACCTCCCTCACCCGGGCTCTCACTCCCTGCTCTTCCCTCCACCTCCCTCACCCGTGCTCTCACTCCCTGCTGCCCTCCACCTCCCTCACCCAGGCTCTCACTCCCTGCTGCCCTCCACCTCCCTCACCCGGCTCTCACTCCCTGCTCTGCCCTCCACCTCCCTCACCCGGGCTCTCACTCCCTGCTCTGCCCTCCACCTCCCTCACCCGGGCTCTCACTCCCTGCTGCCCTCCACCTCCTTCACCCAGGCTCTCACTCCCTGCTGCCCTCCACCTCCCACACCCGGCTCTCACTCCCTGCTCTGCCCTCCACCTCCCTCACCCAGCTCTCACTGCCTGCTCTGCCCTCCACCTCCCTCACCCGGGCTCTCACTCCCTGCTCTGCCCTCCACTTCCCTCACCCGGGCTCTCACTCCCTGCTCTGCCCTCCACCTCCCTCACCCGGCTCTCACTCCCTGCTGCCCTCCACCTCCCTCACCCGGGCTCTCACTCCCTGCTCTGCCCTCCCACCTCACCAGGCTCTCAGTTCCTGCTGTGTCCCCCCTCCCACCCCCTCTCCCCTGTGCAGTCAGCCTGGCTGACACAGCCTCCCGGGCACCCAAGTACTTAACAGGTCTTTAAACGACCATTTGTTTGTTAATGAGGCTTTGTTCATCTCTTAGCGCCCCTGCAGCTCCACTCTTGACTGTGGCTGGAATAGCCCGGGCCCCCACAGAGCAGTGTCTCTGACTCGCACTTCTGCTCCCCGAGGTGTTTGCTGAAGTTAAAAAAAAAACACACACAGGTGCGATGTCTCAAGCTCCGCGGGCCGCCACTGAAGGCTTGCCGGGCCGCTACTGGCCCGCGGGCCGTACTTTGAGTACCCCTGCCTTAGGACATGTGTGTGCGCAACATGAAACTTTGAAAAATGAACTTTAGTGCATTTTTCAAAGTTTTTGCAAATTACCATGAAGTTGTACTTCATGGTAATTTGCGTGCCCTATTAGCGAATTAGCTATTTTTAAAACTTTCATGCATTGCATTTAAGGAATCTCAATTTGAGATTCCTTAAATGCAAATAATTGCAATTTAGCGAATTCTCAAATAGCGATTTTTGCATTTGGGATGCATCATCTGAGAATCTGCCCCTTTGCGAGCGGATTTTTGCTTGATGAAGCTATGTCCAAGACCTTTATGGTAATTGATCTCCATGTCCTCTGATTGACTTCTTGAACTAAGCTATATTTTTGCCTTCTCTGTATTGTACTTTAATATTTAATAAACCTTCGTGCTTTTCTCTAAATGAATAATCTATAACTCCCTTTTTGAGTCCATTCTTACTTTTCAATTGTAGTGTGAACTGCTATTTTGAAACGTGTCTTTAGGGACATATTGCCTCGTCTATTCTTGAGGACAACACCATTACCTGCCCTGCTTCTAGTTTTATGACTATTATAATTTTCATGTTGATTATCTAAGAGATAGCTCCGATAGTTGAATGGTAAATAAAAAATGGCTGCCATGGGACATGATGCATGCCCACGTGTATGAGCATGGTCATTACACAAATGAGTCACAACACATGCATGGGGAGGGGCCAGCTTGGAATGGGTTTTCTTTAATACAAACCCCATTGCAAGATCGCAGGCCATGGGTCAATTGGCAAAAAGCATTGGAAAGCAACATAGCTCAGCCGTTTCTGTTCCTGCCACTGTCTTCATGATCCCCGAGGTCAGGGGTAGCAAGAGCTAGTGGCTGATACTCTGGCAACCTGTAATTGACGTTCACGATCAAAGAAATCTGACGACACCCTATTTTAATGCTGGTGTTAAAATGCAAAAAGAGATCGGATAATTTGGCATGCATTTGTTTTCTGGCTTATTTTTAAGCCAAATGTGATAATATTAAACCCCTTCCCTTAATTACGCTATTGTAGCTGAAACGCTGTTTTGGCAGGCTGTTGATCCAGGAGGTGGGCATGCTGAACTAAACACACGCCACAACTGTACCTGCACTTGTCAGAGTGCCAAGCTGCCTACACCAGCCTGTTCTCTCCTGTTTCCTGGTCGTGGCCCATCTGTTTCCAAATTTATAAGATGCTGAAGAACACAAACATCTGATCCTTTTACGAGTAACATACAGTACATCTATTACATTATAATTAAGTTATTGAACCGAATATGCTGTGATATATGCGTTGTCCTGATTAATTAAAAGTCAGCATTCCTAATAAAAAAGTGACATCAAGTTGAGCTCCTTCCTGCAACGCCGTCTGTGACTATGGAGTACAAACCCAGCATGCTTGGTTACAGAATAAGGAAGAAAATAATACATTACTGAGAAAGAAAGTACATAAAACACCTAGGGGATAGTCACCGAAGTATAACTTCATAAATCTATGCCAACCACATTTTATTTTTTACTCTGAAAAGTACTAGGTTGATAAATTAGGTCACTCTTTAAGAGAATTATGCAGCAAAACAATGTAGTTCAAGAGGAGATGATTTTTTTCTGCTTTCCCAATTCTTCTCTCACACCTGGGCAAGTTTAATTCCCGAACTAAAATCACAATTTGAACAATTAAATCAATGAATTGTAGCAATTTAAATCGGAGCTACCCCTGTTATTCTTACTTGAGAGGTCTTCTAAACTAGGCCTAAGATACCAAATTTGAATTGTAGTCGAACTATCTTTGATTTTATTCGAAGTTGAGATGCTGCGGACTGAAGATTAGAATATTTTTGGATTTTCAGTGACAACATATGAAAATGAACATTGGAGCAGTAGTTGGTGAGGTCAGTAATTGCGTGATCTGGCCATCCACCAACATTCTTTGCTAGAAGGGTTTTAGAAAAATAAATATAGCATGGGCTGGTTAAAATGTTTGTATTCTATTTTATTGTACAGCCTTATGTTCATGTCGACCAGGATGTGTAAGAACAATGAATAATGCTGTCCCATCAGGAACGTCAATTACAAAACTGAACTTAATAAGTATCATTCGCTCATTATGAAAACTAGATGAAATTTTATAGAGAAAAATAGAGAATACTAATAACTCATCTACACAACTTTTTTGTATTTTGAAATCGTTGGCCTCACTGGATCCAACAACTTATTAGCATAAAGTGCACTGATCATTTCTGGCGGTAAGTAAGCTTATTTTTTTTTATTTTTTTTTATTTTTTTTTTTTATTTTATTATTTTTATTTTATTACTTCATAATGTGAGATACCGCCATGCCGTACTGTGAAGACAAAACATCAGGGATGAACTATATACCTAATGTGAACACATTCGGAATGCGAGACAACCCAAAACCTGCTCTGCGTAAAAAATACCAGAAATGATCAGTGCACTTTATGCTAATAAGTTGCTGGCCCCAAGAATTCACTAATTTAAAACTGTACAACTGATCACTACAAAATTGGTCCATTTTGCAATTTTTCAATCATTACCTTTTCATCCTCCAAGTTTTGAAATGAGAAGCGTAACCCCAAGAAGAGCGCCTCTCAGAACAATATCAACTACATCTCTAATACGAATCACGTAAACATCTTAGACGTATTCTGTGCCCCTTCATTACCTACTTTACCAATGAACTAACTATCCCGTTTTGGAAAGATATAATAAAATTTTTAAAAAATTTTTATAATTACTTAGCCCCTTTGTAATTTCTTTGGTTGTATCGATTTTTCACAATATCCTTTTTTGGACTAGTAATTTTGTATTAAAACAAAGCGGCATGAAGAACAAGATTCCTAGAGTCATAATATTGAAAACACGCAGGACGACTAAGTCCGCTTTCTATTTTCATGAAAAACCCAATAATAACGACCCGGAAGGTCATCACTGCTACTTCCGGGTCGCAAGAGGCAGCAGAAGCGCAACGCGAAGCACGAGGACAGGAGCGTTAGGTATCTCCACGAGACGCTTCAGCAACTAAACCGCAAGTATACTGAGCCAGGCCTCACGCTAACAGTGCGTTATTCCTTCCGTCTAGCCCCCTCGAAGCCCTTGCCACACCCGAAGGAGGTATAACTAATATATATCTCAGGTATGTTTTGGGCGCGTAGGGCGCACAAAAGCACATCGGCATGATTGTTTTCGTCACTACGTTAAGCAACCATTATTAGCCCCACATAGTAGTGTATTAGAGATTTCTCTCACGAATGAAGAATCCTGCATGTGATGTTTGAAATACAATGGCCACATATCACGATCCATCACCTAAATCGTCCTAGTGGACAGGTACTATTTTACTGGCATAGCATTTTACATATGAGTATATATATGCCCCGGTTACAATGGAAGGAGGTGTAACTATTGTTTATTCCAGGTATGAATCTGACGCACAGAGCACGGCGGTATGAAAGATTTTCACTACGCGGGGCATTCCATTTCATACTAAAGATATTGGAAATTGCACTTGTGAATGAGTATTGACTGCATGCCACATGACAAACAATTACCACTTGTGACTTATCACGATAGTCCTCCAAGTGGTGGGGTTTCCTTAACCCAGAAAATTGGCATATGAGTATGCTTTACTATCTATGAACCACTTTTTGCATGCATTAGCCTGCTGGAGAAAGAGAGAGTTGACACTGCCAATTACTGGGGGTTATGAAGTATCGCTATTTTAAGTTGCAACAATCTGCATTGACTAGTAGTGAATTCACTACATTATGTGTCTCCCTTACCCTTTTTTATGTATTTGTGTATGTTTGTGTGTGTCTCTTATCATTATGTTTGAACTATAGGTACATCGCGACCTCGAGAACCAAGAAACAGGTTGAAAATTTCCCTTTTTCTACACACCTGCTTGCTATAAATTTAATAGTTTAGCATCACTATCACCTTTCACCACGGGTCCTGAAGAAAGCCCTAAAGTCCGACTCACGGCATAGAGGGCTGAAACATGTTGGCCATTTTAAATCATTTCTGAATGCTAGTGCGTCCTGAAAACTTAATTTTTTCAATAGAGCGCACATGATTGGAGCATTCCCCTAATGGGATCCACCCGAACCCAGATCTAATAAAAGTCCATTTACTGGGTCTCCGGGGGATTTTTATTGTCCTACACTCCCTCCACATCACTGGGTCACTACTGTTTTTACCGAGGGTAAGATCCTCCTGGTGGAGGCTGCATACCGAAAAACCCGATGATTATGCACACACGTGTCAGCAAAGCGGAGAATCAAGATATACCGCTTACCACGCTACGCTACCCTACACGTGCATGAGGGTTTAATTTTGGAGACACCGTTGTTCGATCTCCTGCATACCCTGGTTCACGCAGGACAAGTGATCCCTCCCTTTTGATTAATTGTAATTACCCAAGGAAACTGAGGGATCAGTACTTTCCTTCTCCCCCCCCAATTGATTAGCATAGAATAGGTGGGTCAACAGTTGTGTCACCCTCTCTCCATTGTGGAGGAACCTCTCTCATGGGGTACTGTCGCGCCTTTTTCCTACCTTGCTCAAATAACGACTGAGAAGGGCCCCCCTTACTCCGATATGACAACAATATCTCAACTGCTCTCTCGACATTGCGACCTACAATCATGCCCTCTGCGAAAATGAACCGCACACGACACAACTCTTGCGGGTTATATTCCAGATCATTGTCTTCCAAATCCTCACAGAGAAAAACACACATTTGTTCAAAAACGTATCTCTGTGTTGGTGCTTCCCATTGACGGAAGACCTCCATGACAGACTCTACATCATACTTTACAGTGTCCATAACCCATTTATGCGCTAAACGATTCAGTGAATCTCTCTCTTGATAGTCAGGCAGTTGACTTCGCAACTGTCTTCGTCCCATGTTAGGGGTCGTTTTAGGCGACCCGAAAAGAGGTGAGAAAATATTAGTAACAGTGTTGGCCATTCTCTGTCGAACTGAAGGAGAAACTGACGGGAGAACGGGTGCAAAAACAGGGTGAGATAAGGCAGGAGCAGAGACAATAGCAGAGGAAGCATCAGGAGAAATAGAAGGTGCACTAGGCAAAGTCGTAGAGGGAACATTAGGAGAAGTAGAAGGTACACTAGGCAAAATTGTAGAAAGTACAGGTGAAGCAGATGTGGTCGGTGGGCCTGGAGGAGGCTGCACCGAAGGAGTAGGAGCCAGCTGAAGAACATCTGGTGGGTGCTGTGGAGGAACAGGAGGCACAGCAATCACAGGTTGCGCAACTAAAGGTTGCGGGGGTGCCGTAGCATTTTGCGCATAGGGGGGTGGCGAACTTAATAAATGCGACATTAAGGGATCTTTTTCAAGCCCTTTTTCTGCATCTTGCTGAGTAGGTGGCAAAACTGGATAGCATTTATCTATTACCATTTTACGTTGCCTGTGCAACTGCTCACTCATCTGTTTTTCTTCATTGTCTTTATACTGCATAGCAGCTTGCATTATCGAAATTCCCCCTTCTCTCTTATTTTTCTTTGCTAATTTGATTTCCTTTTGTTTGGCCTCCTTACGCCATAGGCGGAAAGAGTCAAACATCGCCGGCCGGGCTTTCTTTTTGAAAAGTTGTACTTCGAGGTTATCTAGGATTTCGGTATCAAAGCTACCATATTGGGGCCATTTTAAAACACCATCTTTTCTTGTGTATTTGATCCACACTTCATTGTATGTGATGGGGCCTACCCCATGTTTCACATATAACTCGTAAGTTGGAGTTCCAACTGGAGGAACCGGACATGAGTCCTCCAATCGGGAGTCCCTATTATTACAACCCAGACAAAACAAATTTCCAAGTCTAAGACCAGGCATCTTCGCTCTCTAGTCTAGCTCCAAACTTCAAAGGATTATCGATTACGATATTTCTCGTGAATACACGAGTCCTTCGGCTTTGGCGCTTGCAAGCTCCAAAAATTATCCCAAAGGATACCCAACTAAGAACCAACTAAGGACTGGGAGACGCTCCACTTATACTTAACTGAGATATCGATGACGTCACCAGAAGACTCGTCTTAGTGTTTCGCTCTACCAAACTTCAAGGGTCCAAATCAGGGCGATAGCCAGGGCAGCAGACCTTTGTAGCCGTCGGGAAGCGGGGAACCTCGCAGCAAAGACCTTCGGACCACGTCGACATGCAGGGGTCGATGAGGTGGTTGGCCGTACTCCGGAATTTTCACACGAAGCTCCTCACGAACCTCTGGCTGGGCTGGTACCACTGGAATCGCCATGCAGTGTGAACAGCAAGCAAGGCCTTCTTAGACCAATCCTGGCACTGCTCTCATGCTAGAGAGCAGTGTCTGGAGAAGGATTGGGTGGGGAGCCTGTGCCCTTAGGCCAATCCACTTCCGGCTTCTGGGACAAGAGCAGGGGGAACAATGTGGGTGGGAGCAGAGCGGTGGGGCAAGTAAATGTTTTTTGTTGTTGTTTTTTTCCCAACCTTTTCTCTCCCCTCTGCCCCCACGCCCCTAGCGGTTTTAATTGGCACAGCCGCCACTTATTGTCTTTGTGCAACACTGCACATGGAGTGCGCTGACATGCTTTCCCCAAGCCATTAATACTGTTAGCAAAACTACCAAGCAAACATATTGGTGCTAATATTGGTTTGAAAAGTAATCATTGCAACTTAAGGGCTTCTCCTGCACATTAGACACCGTCACACAAGAGGATGTTCATACAACCCGTTAATCCACAGCAAAAACACAAAGAAGAAAATTACACAAGAAAAAATGAACCTCATCATAGGTCAAAATTCAGCAGAGGAAATTCAACTTTGAATTTTTGAAGGCTTAGTAAGAGGCTTCAGTCTTGCCAAAAAATTGTGTTGCATCAGATTGGTGCTTCTCTTAGACTCTTGTGCACTCGAAGAATAAATTAAATACAGTTTATATAGTGCTTATGCAACTCCAGGGGGCGTCCAGTCACTGAATGTCTCAAGCACACATCTTGGAACAAAAAGAAGTTATGTTAATTGAAAAATCCACGCTATTAGCTTTTTTTCTGAAGTTCATGTGATCAGCATCCAATTTTAAACCCAATGTTAAGCAGCCGCGGCCCGTGCCGGTAAGAGTGGTGGGCCTGGTGGAAGGGGACATCGACAGACGACAACGAGGGTAAATTAATTATTTATTTTATTTTCCCCTCTGGTTGTCTGTCGAATCCACCCCCACCCGGGCACACCGCTCTTACCTGCAAGGGCCGCGGCTAAGTAAAGATTCCACAATTTAGCAGATAGGTCAGAAAAAGATCTCCTTCCTTGTCTGCTCTTCTTGAACTTGGGAATGACCAGAATGTTCTGTGAACTGGAGCGAAGCTACTTTGTAGGGAGATTTCTGGAGTTTTTTTCCTAACGTACGTGGGGCCAGCACTATGTATGGCTTTAGCACCAGAGCCAATGTACAGATGTAGGTTGGGAGCCATTGGGCGAACATCTACACATGTTGAGAATCAGGGAACTTGCTCCCTACTGAATCATAGTAAGCGCTGAATAAAGTTCAGCAGGGGGGCTAAATAAAGTAAATTGTCATAATCATGGCAAGCTGATATAAGGGCTTGCATGGCGCATAGCGCAGGCCCCTGCAGCCCCCCAATGGTGCAATGGCCCCCAACCCTCCAGGGGCATCAAACCCTTCAAAAGGGCCCCATTCAGCCTAACATCAATGACTACCTGCGAGATATGTGAGACTTGGGCTCCCTCGTCCCATTCTGCAGGGGGCATCAATTTGCGTTATGCCTCTGAAGGGTTTGCTCTATAGTTTGATGAGAAGAAGTGGGGAGAAGAGGAAGGGTTTTCTGTAGAAATCAGAGTTTATAAAGCAAGTGGCTGCTACCTGATTGATTTTTGAGCAGTAAAACAGAGATGCCTCTCGAACACAAAAACCCAGGTTTCTTGCAGAGCATGCAGGTGTAGGGGAGACTCTAATTCTTAGGCCGCCATTGTGAAGGTCACAGGAGAGTTTGTTTGCTGAAAAGTATGACCTCAGTCTTTTCGCCATTTATTTTGAGTTTTTGTTCAGCCAGCTGGCCACAGAGGTCGTTCATTCTTGAAATGTTAATTTGGCAATACTATGATTATCTGAGAGGCACAAAATGTTTCTGCACATGGCACTAGTCGAAACCCAATGGTTCTACTAATGCTGCCAGTCAAAATAAGTAAATATTAACTAGAGTGGAATTGAGTGATGGCCCTAGCGACACTCCACAGACGAGAGAAAATGATGTGGAGGGTTCTAAAAGGCAAACGAAGAGGTAGCTTGACTATAAAAAGAAAAATATGTTCCTATATCAAATTTGACTATAGCTTTACTACAACTATTTATTTTACGTTTTCTATTTACTCACCCTTAAAGCTAATAAACCAATGGTATAACAAGAAAAGCACATTTGAGTACTTTATTTGTTCGTTCATCTTCCAGTCTTTATTTCTTAACTAAGCTCAATGGGATATGTTTGGGTAATAAGTAATTCGCATATTAAAGGTTATGTAAATCCAAATATTAGGTTTTCTCCTAAGCAGTACTAAAACACAGTAATGGAGCAAAAATCTAAGTGGAAAAGGGAATATTGTGTTTGCTTTGCGCCTTCACATCACTTATCTTAAGCCCGAACATCTATATCAAATAGTGAAGCATAAGTTAATTTAATTGTTTGCACTTAACAACAAATCGAACAATATGTGCAACATTGTAATACCTTTTTGAAGGCCAGTATAAATCCCCGAATGTTTTATTAATAGTAATATACCATAAATGGAAAAGCAATATTCACATAACAGACCTGCAAGGAACGCGCGCCCACTCTTTCGGTGTTAATGAAGTTATTGAACTGGAGACATTGACATTTTCCAAGACATTTATTTTGCTCATTCACTTCAAAATATAAGGCATACATTGGCAGGGAGAGTATCAGCATATGCTGGCTTTAATAGTTACCCTGTATTATTGTTCTGACTAAAATGGATTGCATCTGCGTGCGCCTGGTCCAAGCAGAAAATACATCCCACAGATGTAAACTGGGAGAAGCTCTGCAGCCCGTTAGGAAAGCAACATTGTGGCACCAGCGATTAATAAAAATAAGAAAAAACTGCCTATGTATAAAGTATTGTGTGCAGTGCATGGGCACAACATTTGGGCACACAACTATACACAGAGCATGCAGACAGGCACACTTCTTTGTATATTCCCACAAACAAGCAGGCAGTTAGGCACTTAGAGCAACAGTCATGGCCTAATCGAGTGCAACAGGGGAAAGTGCATCAGCCGAGCAGGGCGGTGCCAGATAAAGTGCAGCACGGATGCACCTCAGATGCATAAGACTGGAGCGATCTGCTTCCTAAACCTTTGGTGATGTTCCTTTGGGAAACACTGGGCGATGTGCCTCGTGTGAATACTGGGTGCTGTGCTGCCGGACAGCACTGCCTGCTGTGCAAGAGTTAAGTACTGGGTGTAGTACAGGACGGGGGCTTTGGGTTGCGTACAGTTCGCAGGCAAAGGATGAGGTGGAGAAAGGAAGACAGGCTGATGAACCAGAGAGGCCACTGGTATTGTAAAAATACGCGAAAATTGTCGACGAGCCCCTCTGTCACGGGTAACATCACCGATCTGTCCTGGGTTTTTCGGTCAGAAACATTTTGCTTGGTGGGATTTTTGAGGCGCTACTTAAAATGTTAAAGGCGACGTTTTAAATTTCAGATTGCAAAATTTTATTGTGCACAAGGCCAGAACTGGCCAACGGTGCGCAGCGTGACGTTGGGTCACTTAGTTGGTAGTTATGCTTGTGCATGGACGGATTTAGAATTAAACAGCATCTTATTTTGCTGTTTTAATGTATGCTCATCTTTTTTTTAGAGTTTCTTAAGTAACATTTTGGGGTATTTTCGTTTACCGTGCTCTTCAGAGATGTCTCATAGTGTACATTGAACTCCAGATGCAAAGCATCCGATCCAACAAAACTTTGTACTGTGATGTACTAAAAATAACAGAGGTCTGATGACCTCTTAACTGAATACAAAGCAGTGTCTGATTCAAATATTGCCTACGAAGGGGGGTATCATTTCAGTTAGGGCCAAACCAATTAAAATAGAAAATGGTATAGGAAGAATACAACGGACAAGAAAAAATAAATTTTCAAAGAAAGACACTGGCAGCTGATCCGATAACAAAATCACCAGTCCAATTCCTGCTTTCACTCCCTATATAGCCTACATTGGCTTGGAATATATTCATGCCACTTCCAGACATTTATGAAGTCGGACATTAAAACGTATATTGTGTGACCAGTTCATGCTACAGCAATTGCAAATACTAATGTCGGTGTGCAGTTCTAAGTAAGGTTGGACTACTCATTAACACTTTCGTGCCTATGTGTTTGGTCAGTTCCCAACAATTGTTGCACTGATTACATGCTACAAAAGGTTGTTTGATGTTCACATCCTTTGCTGTGCGGTGTAGCCAGACAATACTGATGTGTTTTTTAGCAGAAGCAGACCTTTGTATAAGTCAAACCTTTTTTTAGCTCTGACTAGAAACAGCCAATACCATCAAATCTTTAAATAAATACAATAAGGCGGAGTCAACTTGAATCACGCTCACTCCTAACCCATACTACCTATACTACCCATACTACTGCTTTCAAGGATCCTGAAAAAAGCGATTCGTCTGGCCCATGACTCATGATAAGCCAGAGAAGGTCAATTAATCATCTCAATCGCAACCCTATGGGAATATTTTGGAGCTCCGGACTTGCTCTGGAGTTGCCCCAGCTGGCATCGCTGCCACAATGAGGCACACCGGCCTATTTAAAAAGTCAAAACTGGGCCTGGCTTCATTATTGCTCTGCAACGCCCAATAAGGAGCCTATGGGGAAAGAGCTGACCACAGTGGCAAAACACTAATAACGCATAGGATCTAAGTATTGTGTGAAGTGGAGAGAGGGCTGTCTGGGACTGGATCCCCTGTGCCTGAGAGGGGGTGAACTATTTCCCCACCCCGAGCATTTGAACTGACCGCTGGGGAGGACGAAACGCCTGTAGAGGAGAACTTCATAAAAGGCCACTCAGAAGAGTGCCATCCTCCTTGCCCAATGGCCAATTTTAATAATAAGAAGCAATCAAATATGGGCAGTAGGACACCTTGGGGAAGTTGTACTGCCGGACTGGTTGGTGCAGCCAACCCTATAGGGATGGCAACTAACCTCCCGCCAATGCCCCCCTCCGTGGACAGCATCCAAGAGCACGGCAGCCAAAAGGCGTGAAGAAAAGTGTGCCGAAAACAAGGGCATCAAGGTAGCCCAAACGTGTTTTATCTGAAAACCCCAATCACAGGTGAGGGGCAGTGGCCAGCATTGTGGTTTTTTTTACTGTGAAGAAGCTGACCCACCCACCCACACCAGATAACCTGGGCGTTGCAGCTGTAAAGAGACAGGTGGGGGGGAGCTTCAAGGTTTAACAATAAATAGGTTCTTCACACATGGACATGGGATGCCTCACAGCAGGGACACTTGAGGGCAGACAAAAGGGGTAAGAAATGGCCAGCATTGGGCGGACACAGCATTTGCAGCTCAGGCAGGGGCACAGGGCCACGAAAGCCAGACATTCAGTAGCAAGGGAAGCCTGGAAGCCGCGACCCACTGTACTAAAGTAATCGACACAATCAGGGCTGTCACGGCAGCTGACAAACCATTAACAAGACTTTATGATTTACAGGATGATTTATGCAAGGTATGATTCTTTATGTTTAATATGAAATAAAGATAGGATTACAGCGTGGAGCAGTTAAGAACTGTATGCTTTACATAAATGCAAGTTACCAAGAAACTGCACATATTAATGACTGATGAAATTATGATAACTTATGTACCAGCTTTTGATGTGAATAAACTGTGGCAGTTCTAACACCACAAAGGTCTTGGTGTCAATAACTGATGGGAGAAAGTGAATGGCTGGAGGACCTGTGGGAGACTAGCACAGCTTGGGGGGGCGGGGGGAGGGGTTAAGCTTGGGCCCTGACAGACACTGGCATGGGATCTTGAATATCATCAAAATGGGCGGAAAAACTGTATAGTGTGGTCATTGGGAGAGTATTAGTCCCAGTGCGATACTGCCTAGTTTATGCTGTCTGCTTGGAGGCATGGTAGGACTACCTCTTACCCTCCTGACCTAGCCTCCCTATTGGGGAAATCTGAGTGCAGACAATATCATGCTATCCATAACTGATGCTCTAACATGTACGCGCCTGAATTAATCTGCAGCCCATCTTCGATGGCTGAGATTTTACAGACGCTGCCCAGGAACTACGAGCAACTTAACCAGAGACAGTCTCCTCAGCATCTCACTGGACCGGTGCCACTAAAAAAAACAACTTACAAAGACTTGTGGACCTTTCTTGTGACCTCGACCCCTCAGCCAATGGCGATCCTCACAAGACCCACCACATGGCGCATTGGCACTTACGACAGTGGATCTACTTGATAACCTTGTGACCTTGCACAGAGAACTTAAGTTATTAATAGCTGAACTTTATAAAGGAATCCAAGCACTGCGATATAATCTAGTCCCTAAATTAGAAACAATAACTGAGCCTCGAGTCGCTGGCGACTGGAAAGATAGACCTCGAAGTCAAGATGGAGACCCAGGAGCAATCCACCCGCGACCTGGCACAGGAGCTTGAGAATATGCCTACCTCAATGATACTATCATTTGCCAGGTGTGAAGAATTGGGAAAAGGCTCTTGTCACGAGAATAGACACATTAGAGGCCTTCAGAAGGCTTCCGTTATAGTCATATTCTCCTCCCTCTTGGTCTAAAAGAGTGACTCGCCCACACTCAAAAGAGTGAACAGTGTAAACTCATTTAGACCATCCCCTGACAAACGACCCAGAGGCACTCTGGGCAAACTTCACCACAGTTTAGGAAGATGTAATGAAAGGGGACCAGAACATAGGTCATGATCCTCCAACCCTCCGTAGAGTTTTCTTTTTTTATAACAAAGTATACCTTTTTTTAATTTAGATTGTCTTCAGCAACAATTTACCGCCAGGCCACTTCTCCCTTTGATACTCTTTTCCACAAAAAACGCTTCAAGCTTGGCATCATCTTCAAATGGTAAATTGGAAGTGAAAAAACTCATCACTGCATCATGATGCATACTTCGCATACGTAGTGTCACATGCACAAGTATGTAGCATCACTGTGTGGAGGCCTTTTTTTGTCACTTCTGAACCGCATTGGTAAACATGTAGTTTTTTTCTTGGTGCCCATGAGGAACAAAATCAGCAGAAACCTCTGGCAAAACCAAACGATCAGGCATTCCCATCGACATGCAAGATCTGTTTGCTTCGCTTTTCTTTGCAGACAACACCTGCTCAACTGCTTGTCACATTTCTGGAAATAATTAAGAGCAGTTTATGCTTTACTGAATTGGACACGTTGGGGTTAAGTCATTCGAGCTAATTTCCTAAAATCCTATAATGTCACCCTGTACTTCTCAGAAGTGCCGTAGCACAGGGGAAGAGCAAATCCATCCAAGCAGCAAGGAATGCGAGACCGCTGAACGGTGGCAAATGTCTTCTGAGCAGCTCTGCAGCATCACATCGAATTTTAAACAGCCCCCTTTTTAACAGACATCCTGTACCAACTTGGTGCGGGCGATGCATATTTTACATAGTTGTTGTGTATAAATACATACGACCCGTTCCGGCTAGAAGAGCATCGTGAGGCATTCTGTGGTTAGATGGGGAGTAAGGCAGGGTTGCTGTTAGTCATTTACATTTCTAAAGCTGAGTGAGAGGATGAATTGTGAATTTAAAATTATAAGGCCACCAGTGAATATATGTTTTATTGGTAAATATCAAAGTAGATCTTGTGACCAGAACGCAGAGGAGGTGCCCGCATTGCCTTTTTTCTGACCAATTCTTCCTCTTTTTATTTTGAGTTTAAGAGAGCTTTATTGAAATATAAGAGGAACAAAAGGTACAGCTTACAACGATTAGAAGTAAACAATGAAAAATAGTAAAATATATATATATATATATATATATATATATATATATATATATATATATCTATATATATATATATATATCTATATATATATATCCAAACTAAGAATAGCACATGATACAATAGACCAAATCTTCCTTTTGACCACAACATGAACAGGATTGTACTGCTACACTCGACAATGTCTCTCCCAGCCTTACAGACAGAGATGTTTAGGAACATATTTTAGGAATGGGCTGACCCAATTCACCGGGACACATTTGCGTTATTAATGTAAATTCATTGAACAGCACAATACCAATATCCTCTGCCGGAGCAATGGGAATCTGCTCCTCCATATATGGTACCTCACAGCTGGGTCAGACTCCACAGCTGTGTCAGGCTTCACGTTTGGTGGCTCAGACTACCCATCTGTGTCATAGTCTGTAGTGTCAGAGCTCACCGTAACCCACAGAAGATGTGTTCTGGTTAAATTGCTCGCAATAACAAAAGACCTCGGCTGCAATTTCACTAACGTTTCTAAAAAAAAAGAGATTTTGCAAGGACTACAATGCAACCGTGAAAATAGCTCAAAAACATGTTTTATCTCAAGTATTGGAGGCAATGTGATCGATGCGTTGTGTGCATTTAGGGGTAGCTGAGTTTTGTAATTGATAATTTATTCAATGCTTGGAACCTAAGAAGACGTCACTGCCTGCTCTAGGTACAATTTAGCTGTTGTAATTTTTTGTGTTTGTCTGTGCACCTGTGTTATCAATCATTGCTTATTATCATGCAGCAGCCCCTCATTTATATACTGATTGTTAAAAATGGGCAGAAGAAGGGATCACATGGCATGAGATGGTATATCCATATGGAATTATGGCTCAGAGGGCATGTGATACCTATACTACAGTCATAAATATGTTGTAATGATCAATCAATCAATCAGGAGTTTGTTACAGCGCAACTACTCACCCGTAAGGGTCTCAAGGCGCTAGGGGTGGGGGGGTCGGGGGGTGCAGGTTCCATTCCATCAAGGAGGGGGTCTGTCGAAGAGCCAGGTTTTGAGGTTTCTTGCGAAGATGGGGAGCGATGTTGTCTGTCTGAGGTGGAGCAGAAGGGCGTTCCATGCTTCGGCCGCGAGGAACGAGAAGGAGCGGCCTCCCGATCTGGTCTTTCTGGTGCGGGGGACCACGGCGTAGTAGAGCTGGGCTGATCGTAGGGTCCTTTGGGGTGCGTGGAATTTGAGCCAGCTGTTCAGGTATGCTGGCCTGGTGCCGTGGAGGGCCTTGTGTGCGTGGGTGAGCATCTTAAAGGTGATTCTCGCCTCGATGGGGAGCCAGTGGAGTGTGCGCAGGTGCTGGGAGATGTGGCAGTGTTTTGGCAGGTTGAGGACCAGTCTTGCGGTGGCGTTCTGGATGTTCTGTAGCTTGCGGATGAGGTTTTTGTTTATTCCGGCGTAGAGTGCGTTGCCGTAGTCGAGTCTGCTGGTGACCAGGGCGTGAGTGACTGTCTTTCGGTGTTCGAGGGGGATCCATTTGAAGGTCTTACGAAGGAGGCGGAGGGTGTGGAAGCAGGAAGATGAGACAGAGTTGATCTGGCGGTCCATTTTGAGCTCGGAGTCCAGGATGATTCCCAGGTTGTGTGCGTGGTCTGTGGGGGTTGGCGGGTTTCCGAGGGCGGTGGGCCACCAGGTGTCGCTCCAGGCGTCGGGGTTTGGGCCCATGATGAGTACTTCTGTTTTGTTGGTGTTTAGTTGTAGGCAGCTGTTTTTCATCCATTTGGCGACGGCTTCCTTGCCTTCTCTAAAGTTGCGTCTGGCGGTGTTGGGCTCGTTGGATAGGGAGAGGATGAGCTGGGTGTCGTCTGCGTATGACATGATGTTGAGTCCGTAGGTTCTGATGATGGGGGCAAGTGGAGCCATGTAGACGTTGAAGAGCGTCGGGCTGAGGGAGGAGCCCTGGGGGACTCCGCAGGTGGAAGGTGTGGGGTCTGAGAGGAAAGAGGGGAGTCTGACCCGTTGCGCCCTGCCGGAAATGAAGGAGCAGATCCAGTCGAGGGCCTTGTCCTGGATTCCTGCGTCGTAGAGTCTGCATATTAGGGTGCGGTGGGAGACTGTGTCGAACGCCGCTGATAGGTCTAGGAGGATGAGGGCTACTGTTTCTCCTTTGTCCAGTAGGGTGTGGATGTCATCTGTTGCGGCGAGGAGGGCGGTTTCCGTACTGTGGTTTTTTCTGAAGCCGGATTGGGAGGAGTTGAGGATGTTGTGTTCTTCAATGAATGTGGCGAGTTGGCTGTTGATGGCTTTCTCGATGAATTTCGCTGGGAAAGGGAGCAGGGAGATGGGTCTGTAGATTTTGAGGTCGGTGGGGTCCGCTGAGGGTTTCTTTAGGAGGGGGTTGACCTTGGCGTGATTCCAGTCGTCGGGGAACGAGGCGGTCGCCAGGGAGCGGTTGATGGTGTGGCGGAGCATGGGTGTGATGGTGTCGGCGGCTCTGTTGAAGATGTGGTGGGGGCAGGGGTCTGTGGGGGCCCCTGAGTGGATTGACTTCATTGTCTTCAGTGTGTCTTCGGTGGTGAGGGCTGTCCAGTCATCAATCGCTGGTTTCCGGGTGTCGGGGGTGGTTGGTGAGGGTTCAGTGTGTTGGTTGTCTTCATCGAAGTTGTCGTAGATGCTCTTGATTTTGTGGTGGAAAAAGGTGCTGAGTTTGTCGCAGAGGTCTTGTGAGGGAGGGATGTCGGTAGACTCGCTGGTGGGTTGGGCGAACTCCTTGATGATGCTGGAGTTCCTTGCTGTTGTGTGCGTGGGTGGAGATTCTGTCTTCTGATGATGCTAGGGGTGGCATTATAGATTTTGAACTAATAACTCCTCCTTGAGGCAGTAACTACTGGTTAAGAAATCAAATCTGGTGCACTGAGGCAGATATGGACCCCTTCATAGGTTTTTTGTGTGGAATGTTTGGGAATATTATAAGCACAAGGTTTACAAGTATTGTGAACAATACAACATGTGCTCTTGGTAGATAATATGTGATCTCTGGGGATGCAGCTATTGTTACCCTCAGTTGATCGTCGACATCTTCATATTTGCATGAATAAAATGTGCAAGGTGGAGCATGACAAGGATGCCAGTCCTCCACGTCTTCCTCTCCTGTTCATTTGTCTCCAAGCCCCATTTGATGGAATACACAAATAGAGTCACTTACATGTCTGAATCTGTGGAGGAGTCTAAAAAATATGACTACAACCGCAGCCTAAGGTGAAGCTGAGGGCTGCAGTGGCTACTGATGGAGGTTCAGACATCCAAGTAGGAATGAATGGCCTTAGAGGAGCAGGCGACAGCACTCATTAACCCTGAAATGTCTGTTGAAATTGAAAGCACTGACTCAGAAGCCACCATGCCCCAACGCTTATTATATATAAAAAAAAATGTGTGTTATGTGGTCTGGGCAAGAGAGAACCATGTGAGAGTGTCTCCAAAATGAACACCAAGCCCTTTCTAGAAGAGAACATTGTACTCCTGGGGATGACAAAGATCCAGAAGTTACATATGATTTCTTAGCCCTGAAGAAGTCTCTGGACTTGACGCCCGAATAGCGATATAAAACGTGTTGGCTGAGACTGGTGTATTTGCGAAAGAAGAAGAATAAAATAAATTGATACTTCTGTTGGCACAGACTTATTAGTTACTGAGTGAAAGACATTAAGCGTGTGCTGGGGAATTGGATGTTATTGTTGTAGAATGGAGAACGGGATGGAGACTCTCTCAGACTATATTGAAGGAGTCTAGAGATGGCAGAGCCTAAACCAAAAAATAGCAGAGTACATTGCAGAAGCACTTTCTTGGTCACATGGTATCAATGAAGTCTGTAGCAGACATTTCAGAATCTATCAAACAAGAATATCAAGTGCCTAGCATCAGATCATATCTCAGCAACATTGATATCAGTTTACTAAATAATTATTCTTTCATCAGTGATATTTATCAGCAAGGACGTGAGAAAAAACTGATTTCCTTCATGAACATCATGAATGCCCTAAATCAGAACTTTACATCTGTTTCAAAATCTCAACAGATCCTTGCCAGGGATATAACATCAGTCTTCAGTAGACTCAGTGATGTCTTAGCGGGTATACAGTCTTTACACCATTAACCTCTGGGATTCATCAACACAGACACCTACAGTGAATCTGCACCATCCAAAAACATGGTAGAGGAAGATGAGTCATCAGGGGATAACGTAGGCGATGTTTGTCCTCTAAGCCACATTGTAGTACAATCAAGATATCAGTGTGGTAGCTCTCATCCCCATTCACCATGTTCGTTTTCATGTCACATTTGCTTTCCTCAAACACAGTCCTGTATTATAGCAATTGGCTCTGTCAATGATTTTCACAAAAAAAAAAGCCTTAACATTGGGTGTTGTATTTTACATTTAGCAGAAACAAATTCATTTCCTGTTCAATATTAAAGAATAATTAGACATATATACAGAGTTCTTAAGGTTACCACGCTTTTTAATTAATGATTCGAATGTTTGAAAGCAAACACGTTGTTACATTTATATACTTATAGGGACCAACACTAAAGTCATGCATAGATGCCAAAAGAACTTTAACGTTTTTCAATAAACTTAAAGATTTTCATAAAAATCATGAATTTGTGCCAAAATAATGTGTTTAAATGTAAAACAGGAATAAAACATGCTGTTCACTCTTTTTAAAATAATAATGTTACCACAGTATTGTGCCTGACCCTGTTACATGTAACAAAGTTGTTCAATACCAGTGACCATGTGTAAGAAAGTGGGTTAGAAATTGGGGAGGGTATGACTCCTTTACAAATAATATATTCTCAACTTTTCGTCTACTGGGGACAAACAGCCTGATTCATCAAGCTAAATTGCACTTGCAAAGGGCAAGATTCTCAGAATCTTGCCTTTTGCGAGTGCAATTTTTGCATTTGGGATTCATCATCCCAAATGCAAAATTCGCTATTAAAGAATTCGCACATTTGCGAAGAATTGCATTTAAGGAATATCTATTTGAGATTCCTTAAATGCAATTCATGAATCATTTTAAAATTGCGAAATTGGAATTTTGGGCCGCTATTTACCGAGAGGTCAGACCTCGTTGTAAATAGCAAAAACTTAGAAAAATGCATTTAAATGCATTTTTCTAAGTTGCATGTTACACACACACATGTCCTTTGGACATGTGTGTGCGCAACACCAATGTAGATTACATTTCAGTGGTGCTACAGGGTGTCCTTTGGACACCCCTGCACCCTTGAAATCGCATCCTTATTTGCGATTAGCAAATTGCTAATCGCAAAAAAGGAATAACTCCCCATTCATTCCTATGGGCCTGTAGGCCCATAGGAATGAATGGGGAGTTATTCCTTATTTGCGATTAGCAATTTGCTAATCGCAAATAAGGAACATGTAGGAATCGCAATATTTTTTGCAATTCCTACATGAATCCCGTTTTGCAGGTCCTTAATAGCGATTCCTTATGAATCGCTATTAGGGGCTCGCAAAACGGGAGAATGATGAATCTGGCTGAAAGTACCCCACTGTATCACTGGACTCCATCAAGGTAGGGAGGAAGATCAGGACAAGGCCTAATCAGGGAAGGTGCTGTGATCTATTACCCTAATCTGAAGGCATGCAACAGACAAAACCTAAGAAATCATTCAGTCCTTCCTTTATTAAAAGGAAAAGTACTATGAGCACACTACTCATACTTCATAATTTGTTCACAAATGTATACAAGTTTACGGGTGGAAATATCTAGGGTGATACTCTCTAAACAGTTCGAACCCCTAGCAGGCCCTGACCTCTAATACAATAATGTCGCCCCAACACATATTACGCACAGTCTATTGGGGAGTAGTTATCAAACAGTTGGCCTACTGCCTTTGTCATGGTTTCCCCACATTAATAAAAGCACAAATGCAATAATAAGCTAATGCAAAACCATTACAACTCCTCAGAATGGTGCATTTTGCAATGACTTTCATCAATGTATGTAATTACTCAGTGGTAATTTTGTCACTATAAATACATAGTTTCAATACTCAATGAAATGTGTGCATGAGTCTGTCTTCTACTTTTTCTAATCTTGCAAAGCAGCCTTAGGAGCCACCAATAAGTGTTTGTGCACTCTAGCACCATCACACTTAAAGCCCTGACTCCAAATGTGCTTTAAAATTGTAAAGCTTATCCCCGATTTGCCAATATCACCCCCTGGGATACTTAGGGTATTATCCCTTAAACCTTTGGGGGCACTGCTCTTGGGGCTGCTGCACCTCTGGCAGCTCTTATCACTTAACAAAATGTTGGTGGTGCCGCTGTCCTCTCTGGGGGCACCATAGAAACAGAGTATGTCATTTCTCAAAGCTGCTCTAGTGCCCTCAGGGTTGAGTTTTTTCCTTCGGGTCTGCATTCTGAATAAATAGTCTCACGCAGCATCTTTGCATTGCTTTTAATCTTTATTAATTGCACTCTCAGGTGTGACTTTGTGTTTTTTAAATCCCGCTCTTGGGGAACCTAAGATACAGTCAACTCCTTGGCTATATGGGAGCGCAGGTCTGTGTCTCCCAGCTGCTTCCCTACCAAGCTGTCACAGCTCTTTGCGTGACAGTGAGGAAACCGGCAGATTCCTGTCTCCGACCCACATCTGCACTTATGGACGGAGCAGGGAGTATGCTCCCCCAGACACAGGCACAGTCCCTCCCTAGGAACTGAGGCTAGGAACATGCTGGCACTCACACTGTAGTTCCTCTTCCGTCGCGAGGAGACAGGGGTCCCTTAGAACATTTTGTAATAGAAGGCAGTGGTGCTTCCTTGGAAGCCCTTCCATTTTTTGCCACCTTTTCCCAAACAGGTGACAAATGGTCTTTTAGTTTGGAGAGTGCTGTGACTCTCCAGCTGGCCCGCAGAGTAACTAACTTAACCCAGCAGTATGACCTAAAACCAGAAATCTAAGGAGGCGGCTGGCTCAGAGAAACATGGGAAACTTGTAGTGCCAAAAGTTCAAGTTCAAGTTCGGGCATTTATATAGCGCACTACTCACCCAGAGGGTCTCAAGGCGCTAGAGGGAGGGGTTCACTGTTTGTCGAATAGCCAGGTTTTCAGTTCTTTTCTGAAGGAGATGTGGTTCTGAGTAAGGCGGAGGTGGGTGGGGAGTGAGTTCCAGGTCATGGCAGCCAGGAAGGAGAAGGATCTGCCACCCATGGTGGATTTTCGGATGCGCGGGACTGCGGCGAGGGCTTGATTGGATGATCTTAGTTGGCGGGTGGGATTGTAGAAGGACAGTCGGGTGTTGAGGCATTCGGGTCCTAGATTATAAAGGGCCTTGTGTGCGTGGGTAAGAAGGCGGAAAGTAATTCTTTTGTTGACGGGAAGCCAGTGGAGGTTTTTTAGGTGTCCGGTGATGTGCTCTTGGCGCGGGATGTCTAATATGAGTCTCGCTGACGCGTTTTGAATGCGCTGGAGTTTTTTCTATAATTTTGTTGTAATTCCGGCGTAAAGTGTGTTGCCATAATCCAGTCGACTCGTGACCAGTGCATGGGTGACAGTCTTTCTTGTCTCGAGGGGGATCCAGTGGAAGATCTTTTTGAGAATGCGAAGGACGTTGAAGCAGGAGGACGAGACGGCATTGACTTGTCTGGACATTGAGAGAGAGAGGAGTCTAGAATGAAGCCAAGGTTACGTGCATTGTCTGTGGGTGTGGGTGCTGAGCCCAAAGCGGAAGGCCACCAAGAGTCGTCCCAAGCTGAGGGGGAGGATCCTAGGATGAGCACCTCCGTTTTGTCTGAGTTGAGTTTTAGGCAGCTCTGTTTCATCCAGTCGGCTACTTCTTTCATACCTTCGTGAAGATTGGTTTTGGCGGTGTTGGGGTCTTTGGTGAGGGAAAGGATTAGCTGGGTGTCGTCGGCGTAGGAGATGATGTTGAGGTTGTGTTGACGCGCGATGGAGGCGAGAGGACTCATGTAGACGTTGAAGAGGGTGGGACTGAGTGAGGAACCTTGAGGTACGCCGCAGATGACTTCGGTGGCCTCTGAGTAGAATGGGGGGAGTCGGACTCCCTGGGTTCTCCCAGCTAGGAACGAGATGATCCAAGGCTTTTCCTTGTATGCCGATGTTGTTTAGGCGTTTTATGAGGGTGCTGTGACAGACAGTGTCGAAGGCGGCGGAGAGGTCGAGTAGAATGAGGGCCACTGTTTCTCCGTTGTCCAGGAGTGCTCGGATGTCGTCGGTCGCCGCAATGAGGGCGGTTTCGGTGCTGTGTTTGGCTCGAAAGCCGTTCTGTGAGGGATCCAGGGAGTTGTTGGATTCAAGGAAGGCGGCGAGTTGGCTGTTGACGGCTTTCTCGATGACTTTGGCCGGGAAAGGGAGGAGGGATATGGGTCGGTAGTTTTTCAGTTCTGAGGGGTCTGCTGTGGGTTTTTTCAGAAGGGCGCTGAGTTCGGCGTGTTTCCAGATTTCTGGAAAGGTGGCAGAGTTGAAAGAGCAGTTGATGACATCGCGGAGTTGGGGTGCGATGATGGAGTCAGCTTTGTTGAAGATGTGGTGGGGACAGGGGTCAGAAGGCGAGCCAGAGTGGATTGAGTTCATGAGGCGAATGGTGTCTTCAGTGGTGATTGGGTTCTAGTCGCTGAGGTTGTTAGTTGGAGGGGTGGGATCTGAAGGGGGTGGGGCGGGTTGATCACTGGGAGTATTCTTGAAGCTGTTGTGGATGTCGGCAATTTTGTTGTAGAAGAAGGAGGATAGCGCATCGCAGAGGTCTTGGAAGGGAGTGATGTCGTTGGATGCTGCGGTAGGGTTGGTGAATTCTTTGACGATATTGAAGAGTTCCTTGCTGTTATGAGAATTGTTGTCGAGACTGTCCTTGAATGCTGATTTCTTGGCGGATCGAATCAGTTGGTGGTGTTTGCGGGTTGCTGTCTTGAGGGAGGCCATGTTGCCTGAGGTTGGGTCTTTTCTCCAATTCTTCTCCAGGGTGCGGCATGTCTTCTTGGATTTTTTAAGGTCATCATTGAACCAGGGAGCCTTTTTGCTGGATGATTTCAACTGGTGTTTTTTCAGGGGTGCTAGTTCGTCCGCACTGTGGGTAATCCATTGCCTGAGGTTGGTGGCCGCTTGGTCTGGGTCCATTGCTAGGGTGGGAGGGTTTTGGTTGAGTGATGTGAGGAGTTGGTCGGTGGTGATTTTGTTCCATTTTCTCCGGGGAATGGGTTGTGGACGGTTGAGGGACAGGGTGGTTTTGTAGCTGAAGTGAACACAGCTGTGATCCGTCCAGTGGAGAGCTGTAGTGCGATCGAAGGAGATGTGCTTGCTGGAGGTGAAGATAGGGTCGAGCGTGTGTCCGGCTGTGTGAGTGGCGGTGTCAACAAGTTGTTTGAGTCCGAGATTGGACAGGTTGTCCAGAAGGGTGGTGGTGTTGTTGTCGAGTATGTTTTCAAGGTGGTAGTTGAGGTCTCCTAGAAGAATGTAGTTCTCGGAGGCGAGGGCGTGCGGGCTGACGAAGTCTGTGATGTCGTCGCTGAATTGAGATTGGGTGCCTGGAGGCCTGTAAATGAGGGTGCCTCTAAGGGTGGTCCTGGGGTCGGTGTGGATCTGAAAGTGGAGATGTTCGGCGGTTGCAAGATAGTCGTCAGAGCTGGTTGTGATTTTGATGGTGTTTCTATGGACGATGGCGATGCCTCCTCCAGTTTGATTGGTGCGGTCTTTTCGAATGATCTTGTAAGTGTCCGGTATGGCTATGGCGATGTCGGGGGCAGAAGATGCGTTCATCCATGTTTCAGTAAGGAAGGCGATGTCAGGTGACGCAGTGTCGATTAGGTCCCAGAGTTCTGTTGCATGTCTGTGGACCGAGCGGGTGTTCAGTAGGATGCATTTCAGGTGGTTGGGTTCGGAGCTGTATGTGGAGGAAGTGGGTTTAGTGAGGGTCCTGAAGCAGTTGAACTTGCAGGAGAGGCAGGCGAATGGGCCGTGGGTACGTCCTGGGGTAGCTTCGCAGCATAGTGGGGTGCGTCCGGGGTTGAGGGTGAGGAGAGTAGCGGCATCATATGTGACTCTAGAGGGTTGGGAGCGGCGGGGGTCAGGGGGTCTGGCGCTGGGCGCGGTCCAGGCGCGGACGGGCGAAGACGGGCTTACCTTTGGCGCACCTTCGGCACGGCCGCTGCGCGTGGACGCTGCATGATTGTCCATCTGTCCTAAATGGAGAGTGAAGGGGGCGGAGGGTGGGAGGGTCAGCTGGGAGGCGGTAGCGGGGAGTAGAGGCGGGCCAGGGGAAAGCACAATAACAACAAAATGGAGGTCAAAGGGGAGCGAAGCAGGGTCACAAGAGACAGCAGTATGATCGATCCAGACTATGCACCAAAAGTATTAACACGCAAAAACAAAGCAACTGTAATGTCGCGCTACTTAGGCAGAGCAAAGAGCACTATGCAGGCTACGATACCGGTTTCTGCAATATGGTCAACCAAGCGCTTCAGCTGTGGGCGCTATAACTGGAGTCAGGGAGTATTAACACGCAAAAACAAAGCAACTGTAATGTCGCGCTACTTAGGCAGAGCAGAGAGCACTATGCAGGCTACGATACCGGTTTCTGCAATATGGTCAACCAAGCGCTTCAGCTGTAGGCGCTATAACTGGAGTCAGGGAGCGTGGTGGGGAGCGACCGCGTTGGAGCTGATCCAGACGGTCACAGATTCACGGCAGAGGTGGTGAGCCCTCTATTCGTGGGTGGGAGGGTCAGCTGGGAGGCGGTAGCGGGGAGTAGAGGCGGGCCAGGGGAAAGCACAATAACAACAAAATGGAGGTCAAAGGGGAGCGAAGCAGGGTCACAAGAGACAGCAGTACAATCGATCCAGACTATGCACCAAAAGTATTAACACGCAAAAACAAAGCAACTGTAATGTCGCGCTACTTAGGCAGAGCAGAGAGCACTATGCAGGCTACGATACCGGTTTCTGCAATATGGTCAACCATGCGCTTCAGCTGTGGGCGCTATAACTGGAGTCAGGGAGTATTAACACACAAAAACAAAGCAACTGTAATGTCGCGCTACTTAGGCAGAGCAGAGAGCACTATGCAGGCTACGATACCGGTTTCTGCAATATGGTCAACCAAGCGCTTCAGCTGTGGGCGCTATAACTGGAGTCAGGGAGCGTGGTGGGGAGCGACCGCGTTGGAGCTTATCCAGACGGTCACAGATTCACGGCAGAGGTGGTGAGCCCTCTATTCGTGGGTGGGAGGGTCAGCTGGGAGGCGGTAGCGGGGAGTAGTGGCGGGCCAGGGGAAAGCACAATAACAACAAAATGGAGGTCAAAGGGGAGCGAAGCAGGGTCACAAGAGACAGCAGTACGATCGATCCAGACTATGCACCAAAAGTATTAACACGCAAAAACAAAGCAACTGCAATGTCGCGCTACTTAGGCAGAGCAGAGAGCACTATGCAGGCTACGATACCGGTTTCTGCAATATGGTCAACCAAGCGCTTCAGCTGTGGGCGCTATAACTGGAGTCAGGGAGTATTAACACGCAAAAACAAAGCAACTATAATGTCGCGCTACTTAGGCAGAGCAGAGAGCACTATGCAGGCTACGATACCGGTTTCTGCAATATGGTCAACCAAGCGCTTCAGCTGTGGGCGCTATAACTGGAGTCAGGGAGCGTGGTGGGGAGCGACCGCGTTGGAGTGCAGGTCTGATGAAACCAATATCATATTTGCATTTGTTACCCTTACTTACCCTAGGATTGGTGCATCACTCTAGTCGCTATGCCTAACTGTGGCAAAACTGTTATCATATTTGCATTTGTTACCCTTACTTACCCTAGGATTGGTGCATCACTCTAGTCGCTATGCCTAACTGTGGCAAAACTGTATTTTGGTGCAGCCTTCACCCATAATGTATATTACTGTTAAGAATACACCCTTTTCAGTGAGGCACCACATACTGACATTATGAATGCTCACCCACTTCATAAGGCCTGCATCAGGTCAGGACCAATCAAGTGTCCATTTTGCGAAAGGCTGCCTGTGCACAGATACGTGTAAGCTGGATGGTAGTCTTAGTCGCTCAAACCACATACTGCACATGCATGTGCACACATGTTCATGTGCAGCCAAGCCGGTACCTTTACATCAGCCGCACAGCAGCAGACCTTATTTTAAGAGGCAGCCACTGACAGCTATCACTCCCATTACATTTAACAGAGCTTACATCGAGTAAGACTTACTTATGGTAAAAGTCTAAAATCCAAATGCTGGGTAGTCCAAAAAGTGAAATTCCAGGGGGTTAAATGGGTCACAAACCATATTGCCACACCATGCAAAGTCACATCGATAGTTGTTACTATCTGTTACCTTTGTGCTCTTTGTCATGCCTGCCTACTGAATCACATCTCCAAAGGTCGAGGTCTGTATATATTCATGTAATCCCCTTTCTGATACCCCTCCAGTGTTCATAAGGTAAAGGCCTCAGTTTCTCCCCTAACCATAATCAATCAATCAGTGTACTTGTAGAGCGCACTACTCACCTGTAAGGGTCTCAAAGCGCTGAGGGGAGGGGATGCTGCTACTGCTCGAAGAGCCAGGTCTTGAAGAGTCTTTTGAAGGTGAGCAGGTCTTGGGTCTGCCACAGATGGGTGGGCAGGGTGTTCCAGGTCTTGGCGGCGAGGAAGGAGAAGGCTCTGCCACCGGAGGTTGTTCGTTGGATGTGTGGGATGGCGGCGAGGGCGAGGCTGTCAGAGCGGAGCTGGCGGGCAGGGGTGTAGAAGCTGAGTCTGCTGTTCAGGTAGGCTGGTCCGGTGTTGTGAAGTGCCCTGTGTGCGTGGGTGAGGAGCTTGAAGGTGATCATCTTGTTGACGGGGAGCCAGTGCAGGCCTCTAAGGTGGGGGGTGATGTGGCTGTGATGAGGGATGTTGAGGATCATGCTGGCGGAGGCGTTTTGGATGCGTTGTAGCCGTCGTAGGTGTTTGTCCATGATTCCTGCGTAGAGTGCGTTGCCATAGTCCAGTCTGCTGCTGACGAGGGCCTGGGTCACTGTTCTTCTGGTTTCGGTCGGGATCCACTTGTAGATCCTGCGGAGCATGCGGAGGGTGTTGTAGCAGGAGGAGGAGATGGAGTTGACCTGCTTCCACATGGAGAGGGAGGAGTCAAGGATGAATCCTAGGTTGCGTGCGTGGTCCGTAGGTGTTGGTGCTGTTCCCAGTGAGGTCGGCCACCAGGAGTCGTCCCAGGCAGAGGGGGTGGGGCCGAGGATGAGGACCTCCGTTTTGTCTGAGTTCAGTCTCACACGGCTGCTCCTCATCCACTCGGCGACGGCCTTCATTCCCTCGTGGAGATTGGTTTGGGCGTTGTGCGGGTCCTTGGTGTGGGAGAGGATGAGCTGGGTGTCGTCAGCGTAGGAGATGATGTTCAGGTCGTGCTTTCCAGCCACTTGTGCGAGCGGGGGCCATGTAGACTTTGAACGGGGCCGGGCTGAGGGATGAGACCTGGGGTACACTGCAGATGATGTCTGTGGCTTCGGATCGGAAGGGTGGGAGGCGGACTCTCTAGGTTCTGTCGGAGAGGAAGGACGTGGTCCAGTCCAGGGCCTTCTCTTGGATTCCGTCTTCTTGGAGGCGTGTCCTCAGTGTGTGGTGGCAGACCGTGTCAAAGGTGGCTGACAGGTCTAGGAGGATGAGGGCTGTTGTTTCGCCATTGTCTAGTTGGTATCTGATGTCGTCTGTGGCGGCGATGAGGGCTGTCTCGGGGCTGTGGTTCTGCCTGAAACCAGACTGGGATGGGTCTAAGATGTTGTTGTCCTCGAGGTGACGGGTCAGTTGCATGTTGGCGATTTTCTCGATGACCTTTACCGGGAAAGGTAGAAGGGAGATGGGCCGGAAGTACTTAAGGTCCTTGGGGTCCGCCTTGGGTTTCTTGAGGAGGGCATTGATTTCGGCGTACTTCCAGCTTTCCGGGAATGTTGCTGTCTCGAAGGAGATGTTGATGACCTTCCGTAGTTGGGGTGCAATGGTTGTGTCTGCTTTGTTGAATACGTGGTGTGGGCAGGGGTCTGTTGGTGAGCCTGAGTGGATGGAGTTCATTACCTTGCGGGTCTCGTCGTCATTGACGTGGGATCAGGAGGTCAGCTGGTTGGTGCAGGTGGCGTTTGGGGTGGGGGCTTAGTCGGGGTGGTTGAGGTGTTGAAGCTGTCTTGGATGTCAGCGATCTTGCTATGGAAGAAGGTGGCCAGTGAGTTGCACAGATCTTGCAAGGGTGGGATGTGTTTGGTGCTGGCGCTGGGGTTGGAGAGTTCCCTCACTATGCTGAATAGCTCTTTGCTGTTGTGTGCGTTGTTGTCCAGGCGGGTTTTGAAGGAAGCTCTCTTGGCTGTTCTGATGAGTTGGTGATGTCTGCGGGTGACGTCCTTGTGGGCTGCGTGGTTGTTCGGTGTGCGGTCGTGGAGCCATCTCTTCTCCAGTTTTGGGCATGTGCGTTTGGAGGTCTGGAGCTCTTCCGTGAACCAGGTGGCTTTCTTGCTGGAGTGGCTGCTGGAGGGTTTCTTGAGCGGGGCAAGAGTGATGGCGCAGTCTTCGATCCACTGTCTGAGGTTATGGGCGGCGGTGTCTGGGTCGGTGGGGTTGGTGGGTGGGTTCTGGGTGAGGGTGTGGGTCAGCTGGTCTTCGGTGATTTTTCTCCAGCAGCTGCGAGGCAGCTGTTGGGTGCGGTGGTGCGTGGTTTGTTTCTTGAAGGTGAAGTGGATGCAGCGGTGGTCGGTTCGGTGGTGTGGTTGAAGGCGACGTGGGTGCTTGTGGAGAAGATGGGGTCCAGCATGTGGCCGGCGGCGTGGGTGGGTTCGGTGTCTAGGCCGAGGTTGGTGAGGTTGTAGATTAGGGTGGCAGTGTTGATGTTGTTGTTGTTCTCGAGGTGGAAGTTCAGGTCTCTGAGGAGGATGTAGTCTGTGGAGGAGAGTGAGTGGGTGCTGGCGATGCCGGCGATGGTGTCGCTGAACAGAGCCCAGGGGGTCTGTAGACGAGTGTTCCTCTGAGGGTGGTGTTGGGGTCAGTGTGGATCCAGAAGTACAGGTGTTCAGCGGTTTTGAGGGTGTCGTCTGCGTGGGTGTAGACCTGGAGGGTGGATTTGTGGACGATGGCTACGCCTCCTCCAATTCCGTTTGTGCAATCCCTGTAGGTGATTTTGTAGCCGTCCGGGATGGCTATGGCAATGTTGGGTGCCGAGGAGTCGTTCCACCAGGTCTTGGCCCAGAATGCAACATCTGGGGCGGAAGTGTTGAGCAGGTCCAAGAGCTCGACGGCGTGTTTGCGTGCGAAGCGGGTGTTGAGGAGAATGCAGCGAAGGTGGTTGGGTGCGGTCCTTGGAGTTTTGGTGGTTCTGTCGCAGGTGAAGTTGCAGGTGTGGCAGGAGAAGGGTCCGTGGGTGTGTTTCGGGGTGGCCTGGAAACAGGGGTGGTCTCGGCCGGTGTTGAGAGCGTGGAGGATGTTGGTGCCATATTGGAGTCTGGTGTTGTTGCATATGTGGGGTCCAGGGGTTCCGGCGTTGGGCGCGGTCCAAGTGCGGACGGGCGCAGACGGGCTTGCCTCTGGTGGGGCGGGAGGGAGGAGCAAACCCACTACTTTTCTCACCATATCAGAACTACGTTATGCCAATAGTTTGTACCATGGACCATCAGCCTCTAATAAGACACCTCCAAAAGATCCAAAACGCAGTGACAAGACAACTATGCAACTTAAAGCTGCAAGACTACATATCCCCTGTGATGAAGGCTTTTCACTGGCTTCCTGCAGCTTCAAAATCAACATTTAAAATACTTTGTATTATATTTAAAAAAAATAAATGGAAAGGGAAATGTTTTTCTACAAATGCAACTTCAGGGATACACTCAAAAAAAGACACTGTGTTTCAAACAAGCCCCCAATTATTCATTCCAAAATAAAAAGAAAAAAAGCACTTAGGAGCTCATCCGTTTCTGTTGCAGCTACAAACCTATAGAAAAAACGTCCATCAAGAATATATGCCATAGATAAAAACTAGAATTCGGAATGGAAGAAACCTGGATTTTCTCCGGCTGTAATCTACTGAAGACAAGACAGTAGTATTCAGGCACGGCCCGTGGAGGGAGTTGCAGAGGGGCAGAAAGGCGGGGTGGGGAGGGGCGGGGTGGGGGGTGCTAAAAACCGGAATATGGATAATTGGAGGTAAGTAAACAATTTAATAAATAAAACGAATTTCGTAGCATGCCCTGCATCACGAAATGCGGAGAAGATAGATGCTCAGGAGGCGCCGGCCAGAGGGTAGGTGAAGAACCATGCAGATAATGCAAGAGTGCTGATTGGCACGCCTCAGGAGGTCAGAGTGATGCCAAATTGACATAGTACCAAGAGCAGTAAATTCCAGACTCAAACTGTAAGCCATCCCGTTTAGGAGGGGAAGAATCATTGTTGAACGCTGCTTGGAAGCGGAGAAACAGGTCTTCCCATTGCATGGGGATAAGATGCTTTCAGAGGCCTGTGGCTTCTTCAACTCCTAGGGTGGGTCCCTGTGCAGTAGCCCAATCCAGCAGCAATTGCTACCATGCTGCAACAGTAGGAGGGTGGGGAGGCCTTTCAAGGGTGCGTTGCAACGCACTTGGGCGGGGGCTGTGCAAGGACAATAAATCAAACTGTTTCTTTCATGCGCAGGTACAACTCCAAGGCCCAAACTTCCCAACTGTGTAGGACGGTCAACTCTGTTGCTCGCACAGGCTGTGCACTAGGAGCTAAGGTGTTTTGGGACAGTGAGAGGCAGAACCACAGCATCTGACACAGGTCAGCAGGAGAGAGGCAGGACTGAGGGGAAGAGCGAAACATGTATTAATGTTGGCAAGAGATGAAACACTCTATGCAGCATAAAGAATTGAATGAATTTAAACTTTGCATTCCGAAAGACAGTGGCTAGGTAAGCCAGCACTCTATTCCACTCTTTGTTGGGAAAGGCCTGCCCTAGTTCATTCTCCCATTTATTTATCCTGAAGACAGGCTTGAGAGAGCTGATTTGCTCTCAAACAGCCTTAGAAAATCAGTCTGTACTTTGCTCATGGTATGGAGGTATTGCACTAAAGCATGAGTTGATGGCCCTGCGGCGACAGTATTCCAGGTAGTGCTTAGGATACATGTTAACATGTGATGGGTTAGAAACTGTATGTTGTGGTGATCTACCAGCTCATCAAAAGATGGCAAGTTGCCATCCTGAAACAAATCGCCAGAGGATGTTATGCCGCCTCATGCCAGAACTGCAACATAGTAGATGTTATACAACCTCTAGTTTGCGAGAGCCCATTAGGGGATTGGAAAGGATCTAGTTGAGAACTGATGCTGTGATGAGCAGGCATCTATGGAGACAGGAGTAGGCTATTTAGAGCAAGTGCAGAGAGGGGGGAGTTGTGGTCTGTAAAGGGTGAAAAAGCCGTAGGAGCCATTCCCGGCTAGGTAGAGACTGTCGTCTAGATGCCGTTCAGTGAAAAAAAGGCCAACCAACTACAGCTGCTAAGTAGTAATATTCATAATTAGAGGGACCCAGTCCTCCTATATCTGCAGGCAGATGTAACTTGCACAGTGCAACCTTGAAGTGACCATTTCACCAAATCAAGTCACCCAGCAAAAGAATGTACCTGGCAGCCAGAGGGTGAGGTTAGCGGAGAGTTATAATAAGCGCAGGAGCATAACCATTTTGGAGAGGGCTATTCTGCCAGTCATAGAGTGGGAGAGTTCTCCAGAATGTGACCTGACTGCAGACCACCATCACCATTCTTGCAAGGTTGCCTTCTAACAAGTCCCCTTCATTATGGTATGTTCTAACTGCAAGTTATCAGAAACGTATGGGGCTGTCAAGAGACTACCGTCCACTGATTTTGAGGCCAGACTCGTCCGCTTCTGATCAGAGAGGAAACAGACATGATTTCTGACAATTGACACAGAAGCCAGATATTTTAGCTAAAGCACTGGGAGTGCAAGTAATTGTGATGTGCTCTGCTGCTGCATTTCAGATATAGTAGCAGGATGTCAGCGACGTATGAGGAGCCAGCGTGGATTATGTCTCCCAGTGGTATAATCAGTGAGTTCCCCCTCAATGCAAATGATTAGCTACAGCCTCCATTGCCAGATCAAAGAGGAGTGGGGACAGAGGGCAGCCCAGTTTGATGCCCCCATAGATTCCTATCATTTCCGACACAAGCCTGCCCACCTGCACTCTCGCCGAAGGCAATGTGTACAAGAGGCGAATCATGTCAGTAAAGTACCTGCCCAGTCCATACCATTTGAGCAGCAGAATAAAGGTAAGGCCAGCTCAGTGAGTCAAATGCCTTGAGGACAATGTGTGCCGCCCAGGGGCAAGGGTCATGGACTAGCCTTCATGATCCTGAAAATTCTGCGAATATTGAGTGTTCCTGTCAGGGACAAAGTCATTTAGGTCAGGATGCACCAACTGGGGGATTAGCAGTAATAGGCTATAACACTTTAATCAAGATTTTATAGTTGGTGTTTTGGATCATCAAAGGCCTATATGATGATATGTCTGATACATCCATGCTCAGCTTGGGATAGAAAGAAGCAGGGCCTCTGTTAAAGATGACAGGAGGTAGCCTTCCCCTAATCCAGTCTCATAGAGCTGCACAAGCCGTGGAGTCAGAAGATCAGAAAATGTTCTGTAGAACTTCAGTGGGAGTCCTTCTGGAAAGAGGATCTTGTTAGTGGCTAATTACCTTTATTTCTTCACAGTGTTCCAGGGTGAGATTAAACAGTTGGACATCAGCCAGGAAGGCTAATGTCCCCTCTAGTGGTGGGGGCTGTGCAGAATTGTAAAGGTTTGTGTGGTGATGGACAAAGGCAGCAAGTATGTCAGCTTGGGTGTGTGCATTTGTGTCATGAGCAGGACAGATAAAAAGAATAGTTAGATGGGGCTGTTCCTGCTTTATGGTCCGCGGAGGAGGGCACCAGGTTTATCAGCCTCTGTGTGAGTTTTCACTGCATGCGCAGCATAATAGATGCAACGTAGTCACTCAAGCAGCTCACACTGTTTTGCTCGAGTCTGCTGGCGGGTGGCATCCCCAACCACCTGACTCTCTAGCAAAGCTTCCTCCTCTCTAGTCAGTAGTTCTGTGTCAAGCATTCTGTGAGAGACCACCACCGTTGCAATGCACATTCCTCTAATTGTTACTTTAGACGTGTCCGAGTAGAGGCTGTATTGTGGTTGAGATCAAAATAGTGTGTTTTTTAGTCATGGTTGGTAGTACAAAACAATTGAACCACCAACAGGAAAGTCTGGAGCTTCCATGTGGGAATGAAGAGCTGTGGTGCTCTACACATGATTCCCAGAACTAGAGGGTTATGATCAGAGGTCCTTCTGCCCCAATAGTCTCTCTGTGTGCACAGCGAGCTTATGAAGGCAGTTCAGACATTCAGAGCAGATTCTCAAGCCCCCGTGATATCATTGTCAACCATCCACCAGTGACCATTAGATCAGCCAGTGTACCAGACCTTTGGGATTGTGTGTGGTTGGTGAATGAGGAAAAGGGGTGTAACAAACTGTCTAACAAGATATCCATCACACTGTTGAAGTCCCCACTAAGTATTTATGGGACATCAGCATAGAGCTTTAACACCCCACTACCCACGAGTCCTCCACTCCAAGTGCTTTTATATTTCACTAAGGAGGGCGCAGCACACATTTCATACTTATGGTACATGGTGGGGGGAGTAGAAAAGCTGATGAGATGGGACACCAACAAGGTTTATGACAGCAGTGCAAGCTAGGGCCGTCCTTTATACAGTTCCAAAACATTACGAACTTCCTTCCACTGTTGCCAGATTTTTAGGACACTCTCTAGCCCAAAACAAACCAAAAGGAGCCCAATATTGCTGCACTAAAGGAGGAGCTTGGACACCGTCATGCAGGCATTAAATGAAGATTGTTGCTGAACCATCTTACAGATGTGGTGGCACAAAGAATGTCTGTCCCTGCTAACTTCTTCTTTTGTATCTAGTGAGTCCTCGAAGCAGCCCTGTGAAGTTACCCAGGTCAATGCGGTCCAAGGTTTCTTTGGATCCTGAGACTTGCAGTCTTGTTTATTCCATTTAAAAAAAGGAATTTAAGTCCCAGAATTCAAAGTCATAAGCCCGGGAAACTTGGCAGCTATGTCACAGGGAGGGGCCGACAATTGAGCAGAACAAAGGAGTATACCAAATATGCTATGGTGCAAGTCAGGGAAATTGTACCTGGGACTGTTGGGGTAGTACAATACAGCAATTATCAAGTATCAATTAAAGGCGTTGGATTCTGGTGCCACTGCACCTGCTACACCAATTGTAACCAAGCCCTTTTCTTATCAACATGACTTAGTCACAATCGGGTGGGCAACATATTGTCACTCAGTCCAGGAAATTCTACTTCATCTTCAGTTTTAAAACATAACAGTAGCATTTGGTGAAATTAGAGGCACCAGTTGTGGCACTTGGATTGGCTTTTGGAGAAATGCCCTCCTATCAAGATTTTCAAGTAGCTTGGAGCCAGACTCCTAATTTCTATAACCGCAGTAATTTACTATACCTCTATGTGCATTTCACACAAACTAGATAAACGTGAATGGAATTTATCAAACTGATAGATGAGTAGCCCAGTGTGTTAAACAAGTAGCACTTTCATGCATAACAGATCACTGGTTTCAGTATCAACAAAGTAACATATTTTAAAATGGGTCGTATCGATAGACTACCACATATGAACAGTTTATCTTTCTTTCTTTATTAACTTTATTAGATCTAAATGAATTAGACCATAAAAATTCATAATAGATACATAAAATACAACTTAAATCACACCTAGTTAGATAATACATTTTAAAATCATTTCATATGATCACTAGGCACTGCTAGTATATAATTGTAATATCCATGAAATACTTTACATGATAATTTACACACCAAGAAAAAATGGAGGCAAAAAGTAATACAAAAACCTCAAGTACGGGTCCGCTATGCATGGCTACCTGCTGTTTTCACATGATTCTCTATTGTATATTTCTAAAACTCATAGTTTATAATATATCTACATACAAGAAGTGTACATTCCTAATGGTAAAACTTTATCAAATGATCCTTTCTATTTCATAATGAAAACTTTTTAAAATTTACGTAGACTCCTGATTTGAATTATATATTTAAAGAGTGTTCGTAAATTCATATTGATAAAATCAGCGAATATTTGTCAATCATTTCTAAAATGTAATCATAGTATCTATATATGTTCTTCCTAGCATACACGATGGCTCACAAAAAAATTGACATTCCACAGCAAAGTTCCATGGTAGGCAATGTTTGCAAGTAGAGATATGCAGGTTGACATTGAACAAAGGATAAAGGGCCAGATGTAGGTAGGGTTTTACCGGTCGGTAACGGCCGAATTCGGCCGTTACCGACCGGTATTTGGCATTTGATATGTAGGGGCAGGTAAACAGGGAAAATCGGTAATTTTACCAATTCGGTAAATATACCGGTCGGTAAATTTACCGACCGGTATATTTACCGAATCGGTAAAATTGATATGTAGGTGGGACTCTTCTGAGTCCCACAAGGCCTACAAAATCGGTATTTTACCATCAAATTGTATTTGATGTTAAAATACCGATTCAGGTGTGCATGCACATGTGTGCATGCACACCTGTGCCATATGACAGGCAGACCTGCCCTTAGGGCAGGTATGCCTGCCATATGGCCCCCGAACCTTTTGTGGGGGTGCTAGAGGGTGTCAAAGTGACACCCCCTGCACCCTTGTCAAAATCGCTATTTACCGAATCGGTAAATACCGACCGGTAATGCCCCATTCATTCCTATGGGCTTCAAAGCCCATAGGAATGAATGGAGCATTACCGGTCGGTATTTACCGAATCGGTAAATACCGATTCTTAACGATTCGGTAAATGGAACATCTGGATGTTCCTACATACCCCCACTTCCTATTTACCGATTCTTAATTACCGAATCGGTAAAATTCGGTAATTAAGAATCGGTAAATAAGTTTTACCTACATCTGGCCCTTAGTCCTTAAAATCTGTAAAATATAACGTTTTCGCCATGGATTATAACATTTACAAAACAGTAAAACAAGCATAGTACTCTGTGGCATCTTGTCATCACATGAGCAGTTATTTAAATTTGGTGACCAGTCATTAAGTTGGGGAAAACTGACTAGCAGATGGAAAATATCAATTCTAAATCTAGCTAGGACAAACCTATGTCTTGAAATGGATACAGCTTTCAGATATAGCTGCATTTCATTACTAGGTAAAATAATTTGATTTATTAAGACAGAGGGTCAGTTCAGTGGTCAGCCTGAGGTTCTCTAGGTGCACAGTACATTATTTTTTCAATGTTATTCTACTAATAGCTACCAGAGAGTTAGGGTTCTCAAAATAGTGTTGTTGCCCCAAGTCACAACAAAACATTGAATATATGCCAGCCATGAGTTACGAGTAAATAGAGATGATTGTAAACAATCTTCAAGAATCGCACAATTTAGGGCAGTATGTTCTTTGGTCCAGACCTTATGCCATAGCTATATAGGTGGAATCCTGATAAGATCAGTCTGAAACGGGACCCCCAGCTCAGTATGACAAACATATGAAGAAGCACTTTTGGGGACTGTGAACAAGTATCTCAAGTACCATTCTGCACTGCTTGCAGTGCTGTACATGTTGTGTGCCCCCATATCCCTGCCCAATATAGTGCTATATTAATGCATTTGGCCTTATAAATCATAATCATCTCTAAAGGGACTAGTCTACTGGCAAAATGTATTAGGGCCATGATAGCATTCCTAAATAATAAGGCCCTCGAAGATGTGGCACTATTCCATGTGCCTTCCATATCGAACAGGACACCTAGATATGAAAAACTATTTGTAAAATCAACCTTGGTATCCTTAATTTTTATTTCACAACAGCCTGGTAGTTCTTCTACCACACTTCATTATAAATGTTTACGATTGAATAACTATCAAATTAAGATCTTACTGTGAATTCAACAAAGGTATTAAGTAGAGACTGTAGTGCAAGGGGAGTGCAGGCCATAAGAACAGCATCGTCCGCAGAGAGGAGAGCTGGCACTGGATGATGCCCCACCCGTGGAAGGTCTTTAACTTGTGAGACCAACGCTGCTCCTACATTATTTATATATAAAGAAGAAAGAAAAGATGCTAAAGTGCAACCCTGTTTAACACCTCTCTCCACACTAAAAAAAACGGGGTGCATTCTCCCCTGGTCCCATGCCTGACCCTTGCTTTAGCTCCTGTATAAAGATCTCTTAAAAAATTCATATTCATTGTTTCCACTCCCATGTCAGTCATAATTGTCCATACCTGAGAATGAATAACACAATCGAATGCAGAGGAGAGATCGACAAATCCCAGGAATAGATTCCCGTCCTTGATTCTTAATATACTTTTCTTTTAACATACTTAAATTAAGACACTGCTCGACTGTCCCTAGCCCACTGTAAAACCCACATTGAAGGTCTGACAAAATGTCACTTGTTTCTGCCCAATGCTGCAGCTTGTTCAGGATAATTCATTCTGCTATCTTCACTAGGGAGTCGAGCAAAGAAATCAGACTATACCACGCTGGATTTTGTTGCTCACCCTTTATCAATTATTGATTCTGACCAAGTCGGGAGAAAACCTGTATTACAACAAGCCCTTAATACATCAGTTAATAAGGGTCTCCATAAACTAATGTTACCTTTATACAAGTCCACAGGGACAGCATCAGTGCCAGGTGCTTTTCCACCATTGCTGGCAGTTATTGCCCTATTAATTTCCTCCACACTGAATAGAGAAATTAGGGAAGTTTGAATTAAAGATAGAGTATCATCATGTATATAGGTCTGATCATATTCCAGGATAGTTGTTATAGAAGAGTATATTTCAGTATTTTACCCAGTCATCATCCAGTATGACGACCACAATCCCAGGTCCCTTATCTACTCTCAGTGGTGCCGAATAGACTACCCTCCAAAATGCATTATTATACTTAGTAGTGCTTGCTTGATGTAATGATTCCCATTCTTCTTCTCTTAGCCATGCTTTCCTTTGTCTCACTGCCTGTTTATACACTACAGGCCTGAACCTCGGATCTGCATCTAGGAATTTTGTGCAGTGCATCCTTCAGGTTGTTATTCGCCTTAGTGCATGCTGAGTCAAACCATCCTTTACTGTCTTTTTCTTGTTGTTTACTAATAACTAGAAGGCTCTCCTTCACCCCATTTATTATTTCCATAAAGGCATTAATAATCTCTGATGAGGGCACCTCTGTCTAGACAAGTCTCAAATGCTTCCCGCTGTTTACTGATTAGCTGAGCCTAACTATTCTGCTTTTTAGATAATAACAAATATTGAATTTGAAGAGACTGTGGAAAGTGGTCACTTAGGGGCATATGTAGGAAGGCGTTTGCGATTCGCAAACGCCGGTATTCGCAGAATTCTGGCGTTTGCGAATCGCAAACGGCCTTTGGGTATGTAGGTGCCACATATCAAAATAAGGAATCGTAAAAATTGCGATTTCCTATTTTGCTCAAGCATTTAAGCTAAATGCTATGTAGGGGTGCCTTACACATTGCGATTTTGGCCTAAGAAATCGCAAAATACCACCGACTCCAAGTAGATGGTATTTTGCGATTTCCTGACACAATGCATTTTTTTTTAAAATTCAAAGTGCCATGTGGCACAAGGACATGCCCTCAGCAGAGCATGTATGTGTGCCACATGTACTTACAGGCACATTCCAGGGGTGCAACAGGTGTCCTTTGGACACCCTGGCACCCTTGGAATTGCGATTCTCAAATTGCGATTTTTCTCATAGAAAATCGCAATTTGAGAATGTATCCCCATTCATTCCTCTGGGCGTCTTGGCCAATAGGAATGAATGGGACACTCATTCCTTAATTGTGATTCGCAATTTGCTAATCGCAATTAAGGAATTTTTGATATTCGCAAAAAAATTGCGAATTTTTACCTACACTCCATTTTGCAATTCTCAAATAGCGATTCCTTAAAAATCACTATTTGAGAATCACAAAATGTGAATTACCTACATATGCCCCTTAATGATATGGAATGAGTTTTAAAATTAGAGGCATAGGTTACACAGTTGTTGGATATTATAATATAGTCAATAATACTATCAGTAACTCTGCCATTAAAAGTACCACTAAAGGAACATATGGGGGATGAAATTTCATTTGAGAATGCTAGGTAAAATGTAGACATCAGTTCATTTAATATGTCCAGATATAAATTATGAATAAAATGTGTTAGGCCTACATCATGAGAATTAGTCAAACCGCATATTTTTCTCAGAAGGTATGCTACATAGTTTGATGTTAAAGACTAGCTAGCAAATTCTTACTATGACAATTGCCTAGTCACTCCAAATCTTCTTCCAGTGTTCTCAAGCTTACTACTATATCACCTACTGCTGCATTATTATAATAATTAACCACCGCTAGCCGTACAGGCCAGTGCTGTCACAAACAACTATTTTATAGAAGAGTAAATTTCAGTATTTTACCCAGTCATCATCCAGTATGACGACCACAATCCCAGGTCCCTTATCTACTCTCAGTGGTGCCGAATAGACTACCCCCCAAAATGCATTATTATCATTAGTAGTGCTTGCTTGATTCAATGATTCCCATTCTTCTTCTCTCAGCAGTGCTTTCCTTTGTCTCACTGCCTGTTTATACACTACAGGCCAGAACCTCGGATCTGCATCTAGGAATTTTGTGTAGTGCATCCTTGAGGCTTTTATTTGCCTTAGTGCATGCTGAGTCAAACCATCCTTTACTGTCTTTTTCTTGTTGTTTACTAATAACTAGAAGGCTCTCCTTCACCCCATTTATTATTTCCATAAAGGCATTAATAATCTCTTTGATGAGGTCACCTCTGTCCAGACAAGTCTCAGATGCTTCCCCCAGCTACTGATTGTCTGTGCCATAGGATAACTATTCTACTTTTTAGATAAAAACAAATATTGAATTTGAATCGACTATGGAAAGTGGTCACTTAATGATATGGAATGAGTTTTAAAATTAGAGGCATAGGTTACACAGTTGTTGGATATTATAATATAGTCAATAATACTATCAGTAACTCTGCCATTAAAAGTACCACTAAAGGAACATATGGGGGATGAAATTTCATTTGAGAATGCTAGGTAAAATTTAGACATCAGTACATTTAATATGTCCAGATATAAATTATGAATAAAATGTGTTAGGCCTACATCATGAGAATTAGTCAAACCGCATATTTTTCTCAGAAGGTATGCTACATAGTTTGATGTTAAAGACACTCCCCCATAAGGCTAGCAAATTCTTACTATTGCAATTGCCTAGTCACTCCAAATCTTCTTCCAGTATTCTCAAGCTTGCTACTATATCACCTACAGCTGCATTATTATAATAATTAACCACCGCTAGCCGTACAGGCCAGTGCCGTCACAAACAATTATTTTATAGTTCGTTATTTTAATAGATTGCAATTTGTTTGAAGTAAGAATACATAAACCACCTTTTGATCTTCCACGTGGAGTGGGGTAGGAGGGTACATAAAAAGTCATATACCCATTAATATGCATTGGTTCCATGAGCCACGTCTCTTGAAGGCAAATGAAATCAAAATCTTCAATAAATACTTGCCACTGAGGATTATTGATCTTACTCTGGAGGCTTGCCACATTCCAGTACAACAATCCTATTGTTTCAGGGGAAGTTTTAGCACAGATTTAGGAGCAATTAATGCACTTTGGTAATGGAGATGCTAAAGTGTAATCCGTTGTTGCATGCATGATAAGCTCAGATTGTAAGGTACTTGCCCACCCCAAGTTGTCCAGTTGATCTCCTGATTACTGAGTTGTTCAGAATTGGACTAGTATCTCCAACAAAACTCCCCTTATGTCCTTCCCAAAGCCAATCTAGCCCATCAAGATTAGATAGAGTCTGATACCTATTATGTGTTGAAATATTGTAAGTTGGATAAATCGAGTCAAAAATGTTCATTATTATCCAGTACCATGCTAGGTTGATAGAAATATACAAGAGGGAGAGAGGAAACAGTAGTTGCTGATATATATGTAGTCCTTGTACTACTCGATACTATCTCCACCAATCTTGGCGATTTAAAAGAGAGTACAACACAATCTCCATGCAGTTTTCTGTGACCTGTCTACCCACTTGACATGCCTACCCCTTTTTATATCCTCAAACAACTGCTTAGTTACTCCTGTTCTAGCCTCTAGCTTGTTTAAGGACTTGTTTCTAAGAGAAATCCAAGATTCCATACTCTGCGCGTATAGAGTGGGTACATTAGCCAAGATGATTACATAAGGACTAGCTGCCGGAGGTAGATCTAAAAAGTTAGTAGACTGAACCAAACCAGCTTGTGGGTGTTCAACATTAACCAATGATGGGCAGGTATTACCTGTATTTTTCCTTCCGGTGTGTTCTCTCTCGGGATGTATCATGTCTGTTACCTCCTCACTACTCTGAGGACGTTTGCTTTAATCGACTCTGTGTACTACTTATATGTGTAACAGCAACAGGAGTTATATCTTGTGGTTTTACTATTCAAGAAGTTTCATACATTAGTGCCCTTTCTTTCCAAGTTTCTTAGACGGATATTTATGGATTATATAGAATCTTTAATGAATTGTTCAAGAGATTTAACTCCCAAGCATAATGAGTCTATACTTTGGGTTTTAAAACATTGGTCTCCTGATTGATTTCAATGCTTGTTACAGGTGGCTTATTCAGTGATTTATTTTGCGATTTGGATTGTTTGCTTTGAGTTAGCTCCTTAAACTGAATACTAATTGTAGCACATTGTCGAGGCTTTTTATACACTTCAGAGGAGGTAGAGAATCGCAACTGGATGAATTAATAATTTCAGGTATATACTGTATACAGCCGCTATCACCTTTATTGTTCATTGGAGATCTACCTTTGTCATTTGATTTGTCATTGATTGACATCCCAAAGCAGGGTGTCTGAGCGCTTTACATCACACGTACACAAATAAGAATTTAAATACCACTATTTAGTTTTTTTACTTTTATAGTGCTTTGGCACTACTGTAGTGCCAAAGCGCTATAAAGAAAATAAAACAAAATAGCGATATTTCAATTCTTATTTGTTGTAATACTGGGATAACCAACTCATCAGACATTGTTACAGTGTATGCATACCTCTCATATTCAGGTACTGAACAAAGTCAAAAACATTTCTCTTTTAACTGCTTGTGAAGTGATAAGATGTAAATCTTTGTTTCCCCTCCATTGCATCTATGTGTGAGGCTCCTGATAGCTCCCCGTGAGGATACTTCAACAAAAAGAGGCCTAATGACCCCTTAATTTTTGCTTTTGTTGTGGGTGATGATGAATTATGATAAATCCATTCCCTGCCTCCAGGTTGCTGCTCAAAACAAAAGCGGACAAAGTTTAGGCACTGCTGAAAGTGTCCTGGTGTCAGAAAATTACACCAGGACAAGTTCAGCATATTTCGGTGAATTCTGGTAGAAGTAGGAAAGGAACATTGTACTCTGCTGAAAGCAACCAGCTTTGCAGCAGGGTAGAAGGCATCTACTCTCTAAAAATAGTGGGTAGACAAAGCTACCTGCGTCTAATCTCGACTCAAACCCTGGCTTCCACACACCCTGTAGTTCAAAGGTAAGTCTTTCATGACAACATTTTGAGAGAGAGGGAGACTGTGAAAACAGGATTGGGGGATTTGATTTTCCCCGTTCACTTACATTGAAGTTGAAGAGAGATTTTAGACAGGATACACCTAAAAGTAAGCTATTTTGGGCGTAAAATATCTGAAGTCTAACGTCTGAATCGGGTCTGTTGGCATGAATACGCTCCTGCAGAGATGACCGGGCGCGGAAAAGAAGCTTGCTCCCACACCGTTTGTGCAGTGAATCTACCACCCCATCTCCTTTCCCTGTGCATCTTTGGGCATCTCTGCATGTGTGGCGATCCTCATCCCGGGTGCGGGGCTGACCAACAGTCGAGAGAGCCCCCACACCCCTGCCCTTTGCATCACCACCCTGCAGGCAGCTGGGATCCTTGCACTGCTGCCACCGGGGCTCTCTTTTTGGTTGAGGAAACTGGGGCTTTGTCATCGCGCTGAGCCCGCTGAACTGCTCCCCTTCCCGCGAGATGGCTGTGCTATGAAGAGGGCAATGGTGCACATCTCCCTTCCTCCTTCACTGTGCAACCACATTGGCTAATTCTGTCTCTCAGATCAATTCCAATCTGTCTTTCACCAGAGCCATAGCACTGAATCACCGCTCAGAGACATTGTTGATGATGCTCAAAAAACTCCTGGTCCAGAATGAATCCTGTCTTCTTATCCTTCTTGAACTCTCATCAGCCTTCGATACTGTCAAACAAGACTGCCTCATAAACTGGCGCCACTAAGGGTCTCTCTTAATGCTGCTGCTAGGCTCATTACCGGTTCAAAAAGAAACAATCACATCACCCCTGACCTGAAATCTGTAAACTGGCTTCCTTATGAGGCAAAGATTCATTTGAAAATTGCCTGAATGACACATAAAGCCCTCCATTTTAACACCCCGCGATACTTTGCACAAAACTAGAGCTGTCTGGTGGTGGCAGAGCATTTAGAGGCACTAGCTTCCTACTGCTGAAACCACCATAATTGTATAAAAAGAAAACTTATAACCAAGCCTTATCAGGCATGGCCCCAAGAATCAAGAACACCCTTCCCTCTGAAATCAGAATTAATCAGGTTTGGCTCATATGCTACGTCAATATTATCATTTTATTTTTAGTAGGTTCGGGGTGGGTTAGGATGGGCGGGGCTGGTGGCACAGGTGGAAGAGTGGTTTGCATCCAAGTGTGCATGACTGTTTGGCTGTCTGTCTTGGGCGGGCCAAACAGTCACACATACTTTGCATGTTCCCCACCAGACTGCATTACACATCCTGGTGAAGAACATGCCCAGGTTCCCATTCCATGTCTGAGCGCCGAACCACGGCACTCAGCCCAATCTCAATGCTGCATTGCAGCGTTGTGATTGGCTTAGAGGAGGGAGCCTGTTTGGTGCCTGGTTCCCGCCGTGGAGAGACAACGAGGGACTACAGAGGAGAGACAATTGAGGAGAGATGCTGTGAGGAGGTAAGTGTTTTTTTGCATTTTGTACCCTCGCCTCTCCACTCTCGTTCCCTGCAAGCCGCTACTGGAATGAATTCCTCAACTATTTCATACAAGAAAGAAGGTAGAAAGATACTGATGAACAAATGTATGCCGTAGACTGCATGAACTGTACTCCAGGACATGATTTATCCCGCAGCCTGCATGCACACTGTTTCTCACAGACTATGGGGCATATTAGCAAGGGCGATATCGCCGCTTTAGCTGGACATTTTCCCGCTAAAGCGGCGATATTTTTATTGCCCTATTAGCAAGCTGTCGCTAACAGCAGTTAGCGACAGCTTATAGGCGATAGCTACAGCTTTGGGGCCCGCTTTGCATGCCAGCGATATTTATCACTAATGACATGCAAAGTGGGCGTACCCAACCTGTTAGCGACTGAAAGGAGTCTCTAACACAGCTATCGCCTATTAGCAAGGCAGGCAAATTGATTAAAAAAATTGCGCTAAGCGCGAATATCGTCAGAACCTAACGCCTGCTCAGACCATGACTTAACCTGTATATCCAATGGGAGGTGGATATTCAGGTTAAGTCCCCATTAGCGTTAATGCCTGAATATCGGTGGATTTATCTCGATATTCATGCATAGAGCCGCTATTGCCAGATATTTTATCGCTTCAGAGATAAACGTTGCTAATAGCACGTTATCTCTGCGATAATATCGGGCGATAGGCGGCGATAAAAAAAAAATGCGCTAAGCGCATTTAGCGATAATTATCGCTATTTGTTGCTAATTTGCCCCTATGTTCTTATGCTGTTCCAGGGGGTGCCGTCCACCTGGAACCTGCTGTTTTCTTCCTAGGGGATTCTCCTATACCCTACCCTTCCTTGATGATGTTGTTATTTGGTTTTACATGTCGCCGTGATTATTGTAAAGCACTCTGATACCTGCAAGTATTATGTTCGCACTATATAAAACTTTAAAAATAAAATGTTATGTTATATTATGTTAATCGCACTTGTAAAGCACACGGTTACCCTGGGGTGTCCTGGCGCTAAGCACTGGTTACTAGGGACAGAAGGATGTATATTACTGAGAGAAGAGCCATGTCTTCAGTCCCTTCCTAAAGGAAAGGCGATCCGGGGCGTTCCTGAGATGGCAGGAAAGCTCGTTCCATGCCTTGGAAGCACAATTGATGAAGCTCCTGCCTCCCCAGTTAACTCTTTTAAATGGGGGACGTGAGCAAATTTAGCTCCTGTGGAGCTTAACATTCTTTCTGAGACATATCATTGGAATTTACGCCTAAGGAAGTCGGGACCTGTTCCATTTATGGCCCTAAAAATGGTACAAAGTGCCTTATAGCAAACCCTTTGTTTCACCAGGAGCCAATGAAGTTGCCTCAGTTCCTTTTTTACAGAGACACATTTTGGGGTTCCTGACAACAATCTGGCTGCTGCGTTTTGGGCTAGTTGGAGCTGATTGATGTGCTGCTTTTGAGCATTAAGATATAGGCCGTTGCAATAGTCCAGGCGCGACATTATAAGGGCCGTTATCGCTGTCTTGAGGCTGTTATCAGACAGGAAGAATTTAATTTCTCTTATAATTCTTAGGGCCAAAAAAGCAGGCGGAGATAACCATGCCTATTTGGCCACCCATAGTGAGCTTATTGTCCAGCAGTACCCCAAGGTTGTCCACACACGTGGATTGTTACTGAACTTTATTACCTCGGTCTTGCTGGAATTCAATTTTAGGCAGTTGGAGGACATCCAGCCTGAGATGGCCCCCATACAATCATGGAAACATGTCCTGGTTTCATTTTCCATCCCTTCGGTCAATGACAACACTATTTGAGTGTCGTCAGCATAGGAGGTAAGTTGGTAGCCAAATGATCTAATAACTCCTGCAGGGATGCCACATAGACATTAAAAAGCGTTGGCCTTAGTGACGAGCCCTTTGGCACCCCACATGGAAGGGAAAAGGGTTTGGACCTGTTGCAATCCAGATCCACAGTTTGCAATCTGTCAGAAAAAAATGATTGCAAGAATTTTTATGCTCATCCTTCTACTCCTGTCTCAGACAATCGGTCCTTCAACACTTCGTAATGGGCCGTGCTGAAGGCCGCAGACAAGCCCAGCAGGATCACCACAGCACTGCCTCCCTTGTCCAAAGCCTCTCTAATTTCCTCCGTGGATTTAAGTAAAGCAGACTACGTGCTCTGCTCTGCTCTGCTCTGAACCCTTATTGGGATGGGTCAAGAGAGTTGCTGAGCTAAAGAAATGCATTAAGTTGGGTGTTCATGGCCTTTTCCAATATTTTGGCAGGGAATGGGAGCCGTGAGATGGGCCTATAGTTGTTTGGATCCAGGATCTGTTTTTTCAACAATGGAAGAACAGAGGGGCATATTAGCAAGCTGAAGTATCGCCGCTTTCTCGGCACAATTCGGCGAGAAAGCGGCGATACTTTCAGCACCCTATTAACAAGGGCATCGCAACGCCTGCCTCAAGCCCACTTTGCATGTCAGAGAGAACCATCGCTAATGACATGCAAAGTGGGCGTTCCCACGTCCAACCACATTTAAAATGTGGTTGGAGGTGGGAACACCCTATCACCAAGGCAGGCGTTGGGAGGAAAAGACCTGCGATAAACTCGTTTATCGCAGGTCTCCCAACGCCTGCTCTGACCAGGCGTTAGGCATTGATAACATGGGGGTGTGGATCATAAAGCTGAATCCACCCCCCATATTATCAAGGCACACATTAGCGCGTGAAAACAACGCTTGTTTTCACGTGCTAATGTTCACTATCGCCGGTGAATAACGCGCTAACACGGCGAAAAAATCCGGCGATAGCCGGCGATAGTGAAATGTGCGATGTGCTTTTTGTAACGCACATCTTGTTAATATGCCCCAAAGGCCTTTTTCCATATATTGGGGAATATGCCTTATCTATATATTGCATTCAGCAGTGGTATGAGTGCTGTTCCAATGACTTCTGGAATCTGCTTAATAATCTGCACTGGGCCGGGATCTGTGGGGGCTCCAGAGAGGATAAAATTCAGAATTGTAAAAGTTTCCAGTGTTCCTAGGAGTTTAAATTGTTCTAACACCTGTGGAAGGCAGAAACTGTCCAATCCATCCTTAACCGGGTGGGCATGTCCCTTTTTGTCAGCTTGTGTGAACGAATTACAAATGCTTTCTACTTTTTATTTAAAAACGTCGGCTGATTTCTCACTAAGTTCAGGATTGGTCTGACTTTTTGGGATGTTCGGGGTGGCAAGTTTTTTGATAGTATTAAAAAGTTCCTTCGAATTCGATTTGGCCAATGCTATTTGTGTTGTAAAAAACTTTTTTTTTTACTTCAAATAGTAACTGTTTACAGGTGGTAATACTGTGTTTATACCGTTCCTTATCCGCATCTGTGTATCTTTTACGCCAAGCCCATTCCAATTGCTTACAGGCTAGTTTTTTAGTGTGGAGTTCCTCAGAGTACCAGGGTGCTGAGGGTTGAGCCCGTTTGGGAGTCCACTATTTTCAGGAGCTTAATAGTTACAAGTTGCACATAGCCACTGTGTATAGGCTAGTGTGGCCTCTTCCAGGGTATAGGACATATTGAGCGCCACAGAGTATCTCCAAGTTTCTTAATATCCACTCTTCCTCAGGCCCTGGTTGCAATCTCCTGGGTTACCTTTGTACTGGCCAAATGGCCTTCATGACTGTTCAGTTCAATTTGGATGGCACAGTGATCAGACCACGAGAGAGGGAGAACTGAGGTGCACACTAAATCGTGGTTGTTGGAATATATCCCATCCAGAGTGTGCCCTTCATTGACTGGGACCTTCACCAATTGCTTGAGATATCAGCCCCCATAATTTGCCCCAGTCGGGCGGTATCTGGATCCTGGAGGGCCTCCAGATAAAAATTGAAGTCTACCAGTAGGAGTCTAGGCATAACCCTTCTTCAAGCAGGGAGCCTAATGTCGCCAGAAACCCACTTTTGGGCCAGGTGGACGGTAAAGCAGTATACCTTTAAAGGTCCTATAGTGTGCCGTGTGAATATTAAAAGTTGAAGCCTCATAGGCGGTATTGGAGGCAGTGTGAAAGATAGGTTCCACTGAAACATGGTAGATAACTGCCAACCCTCCCCCTTTTTGTGTGGTCTATCCAGGGTGCAGCAGTTGAAACCTAGAGGAGTTGCCTTCACTAGATCTGCTCCAGAAGCACTATCTGTCCATGACTCACTGACAAAAGCCAACTTTATCTCAAGTTCCTCCAGTAATAGCGCACATTCTGAGCTATGTTTGATTAGTTATCTGGCATTAAATAAAGCAAATTTTAAATGTCCTGCATTGGCTGCATTAGCCTTTTTGACTGGTCTAATAACTGGGCAATTGGCTGGCAAGTCAAGGACATGGGGGAGGTAAAGCCGGCAACTGGGGCAAGTGTTTTCCATGCCTTTGTCATCTGCCTTTAGGGAGATAGGGGGGCAGCTTTGCATTCCCTTAGCAGGATTCAGCCTGCATAGCTCTTCTTTAGTATAGCTCATTATGTCTGCAGATAAAAGGCCAGGGGACTGGCCCTGAGCCCAGTCCTAGCCCGGGTAGGTGCAAACGGGCTTGCCTTAGACGCGCCTTTGGCATGCCAGAGGCACGCCCGCTGCGCGCTTCTGCCCCAGCATGCAGCTTAAATAAGCTGGTGTCACGCCACTAGACTGCTAACCGTCAAGATGGTGGCCTGCAGGTTCGATCCTCCTCCCTCCCTTCACTTTCCCTTGTGCAAAAAAGCAAAATCAGCAGCAAGTATTAGCAGCAGCAAACAGTGATTAAATAACAGTACAATTCGTTAAAATCACTTGTGTAGCATTAAAGTGGTCTTCTCCTGGCGAGAATTAAACACAGCTTCGCTCAGGCAACCAGCGCTGTAATAAAACATAAAATATGGGTGCAAAGGGTGAAGGAATTGTCCCACTAAGGTCAACCGGGTCACTCTCGACTTCCTCTTGCCTTCCAGTAATGAGAAGTCAATGAGGCAGTAGAGAATACAAGCAAACTAGTTCATTCACAAAATACACTGCAGTGGAGTCCAGTCTGACCAGCCTCCTATGAAGGCTGATGAGCGACTGACTCTAACAAGGAGAAAGTTACATTATGTAGGTTGCGGAGCCCACAAAGACCCGCCTATTATGGAAAAATACTGGTAGCTGTCGTAATACAATAGGGGTACAGAACTTAAGTTTCTATTCCGCAGACTGGTACAAGCTATCTACTATCCAAGGTCGTCTGGTCTATCCTACCCTCTAGACAGGTGGGAGAAGGCCTCTATGTAACAGAAAAGGCATGCGTTAATGAGCAAGCTTCAGCATCGGAGAAATTAAACTTACCAAGGACCATTTCTCGTAAATGAGCAAGTAACAGTTTTGATTATAATGCAAAATGGCGTCTTCAAGAGCTAAAATGGTGGCACAGATATCAACCTAACTAACGCAACATCTGCATCTACTGGTTGCGTCTAAACACAATATGCAAATATAATGTATTATCCATATAAATGCTAACATATTATTGGGCACAACACGAGGAAGATGACAATGTTATGTTTCAATTTTATCAGGGAACAAAGGACAAGAGAACCCTACTCATGGGGAGCCTGGGTAAATAAGTTTGTGAGGAAACAATGGCTCCTTTGGAGTAATAAAGGTTTTTCTAATACAATGTGCACAATGGCAATGTACAGGGTTGGATTGATGTAAAAAACAAAGCTGGCCACACACACCGAGGATACAGTCAATTTGTACAGCTGTTTATATAGTAAGTAAGTAAGGTAAACAATAAATACATAGTGTTTGGCAATCAAAATATTTTTGTACAACAAACAATAATTAAGCAATAGTGAGAGATATCCCAGTGAAAAAACGTTTGGAACGTAAACTAATGGTGACATATTATGTGACATAAATGCAAGGTTTTCACTTTAGAACATTTTGGCGACCATAGGAAATTCAGCAATGTAATAAGCAACACTTTATACAATCATAAGTGCTGGGTAATGGTTCACCTTAGTTAACTTTCTACGGCGTTTCGATTCTGTTTAAAATGTAGGGTCTCTTCAGGACCTAGAAATGTTGGGACACCTAAAAGAAATGGGAGGATAGCATCAGTGTAGGAAGCAGCGTACATGAGGGCAAGAGCCTAATGTGAAGAGCAGTGACACTGTGAAAATGAACTCACATGGGACCTAGCCGCGTGCTGTGAAAAAGTAAGAAAAATATATTGTAATCAGATTGAGGCATAATAACAATGCTGATATAGTGTACATGGTCGAGGATGAGCCAAAGAAACCTACCCCATGTGAGGGTAGTGGTAGGCAGGTAGAGGGGATGGCGGAGCCGGGAAAGTCTCTGCGGAAATGGAGGAACTGAGTATTCGATTTAGTCAAACGCTGTGTGGGAGAAACATGAAGGTATAGCTACAAGGGTGTTAATCAGTAGTACTAAGTGGCTATAAAGGGCAGTAAAAGGAATTCAAGCTTACCCGCATGTGTTTGTATACGCTCTATGTGCTCGGGAGCAGAGCCGCACTGAGATTCAGATAGTGGCTCAACAGCCGGTAGCTCTTTGTCAACAATTAATGGCATCTAGAAAAAAACATCGGAATGGCAAGAGGGCTTGTGTGAGCCTGACGGACTTTCACAGGGGATGTATGTATTATGACCGTAGTATCTTGTATTTAAGGAAGGGGTGCGGCAGATGTGATTGGTGCACATTGGAATTGGTGGAATGACTAAAAGGGATTTATAGACCGGTGTGTATTTGTCATATTGAAGTAAGTGGTTCACTATACTAATGGTACATTGTGACAATGAGCACCTGGTGGGCCTCTATGTACAAGGATAAGTACCTCTATGAAGCAGCCCCTATGTACACAATTATGTTACTACGTTGCTGCTTATCAACACATTAAGATACAGATACAAATACAGTTAATCGCATTACGAATCTGCTTGACATTGACAATATCTAGATATATTCCGTGCAGTACTACAGCAATCTCTGGGTTTTGTGTGATATAGGGTCAACCTGTACCGCAAGACTCAACAGATTATGGAAGTAGGCACAACAGGGATGCAACCTTATATCCCCGATATTCTCTTATAGGGAGATATGGACAATAATTATTTGCATTCTACCGGCTTCATTGATTCTTAAAAACATAATAGGAGACACATAGAAGTTAGCCACATATGAGACTGTACTTGACATTGACAATGTCTGGATTGAATACTCGCAGTAATACAACAGTCTCTCAGTTTTGTGGTATATAGGGTAAAACTGCTTGGCGAGACTGCAAGGAGTATAATGTTGGTTACTGTGGCGCTAATACATTATATCTAGACTGTCCGGTTTTAGATTTAAACCTATAATAACTGATAGAACCCCACTGAAAGAGAAATAGCCCTCACCAGTGAAAACATATAAAGACTGAAAAAACACCTGCACAACCACAAACTAAATGCCATTCAAAGAAAGGAAAAAGGGAGTGAAAGAGTCTTTTTTTTCTTCCTGGAGGAGCCAATACAATGACACTTTGTTATACAAGCTAGCAGTAAGAAAGTCTGGTCTAACATTATTCTGCTTGAGTTTTGTTGTTTAGGGATGCCACTAAAATATTGCTTCTTCTTCCTTTTGTTTTTTGTCAGTTCTGTGGTCTTTGGTCTAAAGATGCAGAGTTTAGAAGCATCTTTTATATCTTGTTTTATTATTTTATAAACTGTAGAGAATCAGGAAATATGAAAATCATATTTGATTATTTCCTGATAAGTAAAATGGCTGGTTTCATAAGAATCTTTCCCAATATGTGTGATCACATTTACCGACAGAGAATGGGTAAAACCCCTTAATATATCAGCCCCCAGTTTCTAGTGAGTCAGTACTGAAAGTAGGTGAATTTCCAACACCTCAGGCTTAAAACATTCAATGCAAGGTATAGTGACAAGTATATGTGAAAAGAGCACTGCAAAAAAAAGGTTCTTTCCAAGTTTTACAAAGAATTGAGTGATTTTGTATTTGCAGTGATTCAGCTACGTATAGGAAAAAGTTGTGTGAAGACCTGTCAAAATTGATACCTGAGCTGAAGTGCTTCCCTGTAAGAGATCCTTTCCACTTGTTAGATAGTATGCTGAAAGCATCTTTACAATCTTCAGAGTTAACAAGGAATGCTATTGGCTTTTTAGGCCATTCTGGTGCACTGTTTTTTTATGCACAGGAACTAAAACGCAAATATGTATCATTTTGTGCTTTGGGAGGCATCAAAGAAAGAGTCATCCCAACTGTGTCCCTTAGCTGATGGTTCTCAGCCCAAGGGGCTATGAATGCTATATTATTTATGTGGCAACTGTTTACAGACTTTTAGCTGAGTGATGATGCCGAAGGCAAGAAATATGAGGATATTTGGTCACATATTGAAGTGATGTGAAAAAAGTACCCTCTACTGCATTCTTAGATTTTTACAGGAAAACTTAACCGCTGTAGTGGACATAATAAAAAAAACTAGAGTTCGAAAACACCCTTGTCTGCCAAGTGTTCAGCATTATTGGTGTAGATGTGAAAAATCTCCTTGAGAGTAGGCTGGGCGACACCTTTAGTGACTTTGGCACTGCAATATGTTCCATGTTAGAGTGCTTGCCACTTGGTGAGCAAAGCAATGATGAAGAGCAATTCAGGAACTTTTATTTTACAATGTATGAGAAATGGCTTGCAATGATGCATAGAAATGTCCCTTGACCACCAATGGCATTTCAAGTCAATGAAACCTCACTGTGGTACTCTGTTCTAGATCCCTTCCGTAAAGGGGAATTTCCTCACTAGTTTCAAAAGTGCTGCTTCATTTTTGACCGCTTCAATAACTCTGAGGGCATAAGCGCCCAGATCAGCGCAAATGCTGCAGTACCTGTCCTGAGAATCGCAATCTTCAAATGAACCAGTATTGGCATGGAAAGCTATGTCAGTGGCCGGAGTTAACAAATTGTGTACTGGCTGTTTTGGCGTTGACCATCTCAAGTGACAATGTGGAGAGGGCCTTTACACAGATATAAGTTTATATTGGAAGGAAAGAGCGAGCATGCATGACCAAAGACTCACTGAAGAAGTATTGTATGGGCTACTACAATAAGTTACATTTGCAAAAATATATTTGGACCTCATATACACTATACGTACACTGTCTATATACCATGCATTATCAGTGCAGAAAGCAAGCAATAATAAAAGCGAAATGTTCCATAAACACCGGAAAAACACTGTTTCTGTAGTTTTTAATGGCGCAAAAATGTGTAACCACTGATAACCACTGTTTTTTAAGGTATTGAAATCACTTGAAAACACTGAAAAAACCCTACCAGAATTAATTAAAAATAGAAACTGAAAACAGGAAAGCCTAATTATATCACATAGCAGGGAAGTGGACAGTCTCTAGATGGATTACTGGCAGTACTTACAACAGTCTCTGAGTGTTATGGAATGTAGAGGAAACCTGCTGCGCGAGACTAGATGTATTACGATAATGATAACAGTAGTGTTAGAGCATTGTATCTCATATATTGTCTAGCAGGCAAGTTAAGGAAAAATATTGTGTTTGCGTGCTGTGGTTAGATGCTAAGCACGAACCCACGCCATTCCTCAGCAGAATTCAAGCCTTGGATGATAGAATTAGTGCGTTCAATCCAGCGACATTCTAGTCGTTGCAGAATTTGAGCTAGGTCACCTCCTCTGGCTGGAATAGATACTTTGTCTATTACTTGCCATCTGATATCATCTGCTGTGTGATTTTTGTCAGAGAAGTGGTTGACCAAGGGGGCATTGCGTCCCGAATCACCGATTTTACTGCGATGTTGTCCTATTCGTTCTTTCACTGGTTGTATGGTTTGCCCAATATACGGCAATCCGCAAGGACATGTAATACAGTACATAACATTTTTTGTGTTGCAATTAGCAAAAGATTCTAGCGTATGTTTTACGTTTGCATGTTCAAACGTCTTGGTGTTTGAAGTGAAAGCACAGGCTACGCAGTTTCAATTCTATCAGGGGCATGCTGCATTGGCCGGTGCACCAGCATTTGTAAATGCATTCTTGGCGGTGGAACAAGAGTGACAGTCAGGGCCTCAATATTTTGTGTCGTGAGGACTCAAAGCAAGGCTCAAAGCAGGGCGTGATAGATGGCTGCCGTTGGTTTGCCACTGCTGCACAGGGCTGCTCAATTGTCACAGTTGTATCTTTTGCGGATTAAAACATTGCGAGTTTCGCAGTTTGAAGGACCCCTGTTATATATTCTTTTTTTTTTTTAAATCAGAAAATGTTTGAGATTTTGGGTTTTGTAACTAAAGAGTATTTTCCATTGCTTTGTCTAGACAACAAGGCATTTGATTTGTTCATTAAATCTCGTGCAACATGCATCTGTATTTTGCGTGCAGCATTTCAATAATGTGCTGTTTCAAGGATGTGCACTGAAAGTAACGGTGCGGTAATGATTGGCGTTGGGCCCCGCTTATTATGGCTACAAATCACTGTGCCAATCAATGCAAAGCAACGGAGAATTGCAATTGATTAGAAAATGACTTTGCCAAGATTGGCAGACTGATTTCTTGACACAATAAACTGTATTGGTTGATGTAAACCGTACTGCGGCCCCTGATTCCTTCTGCTACTACTTCAAGCGCATCAGGATGTGCAATGAAATGGCAGCTTTTTGAGATGTTCACAAATAAGATAATGTGTAAATTAAGCAGAAGAAATTGAACAAATACATCATAAGCTTAAAAAAACCTTCATTGCCCGATCTCATTCGAGATATTTGAGCGCATCAGTGCTGCAGCTGCGGAGTGAAGGTGATTTTGTGGAGCATTCATCAGGTGCAGGGAGCTCAGTCAAGCAAATCTGCTGCAGATATTCTGCAGGGAAGAATGCCCACTGCAGCTCGAAAATTCTGCAGTTCTTAGCTAATCACAGTTTTTGTTTTTCTTTATTATTACCTATTTTCATAGTTGTTTGGGTGAGCTCGTGTTTAGTGGAACCTTTAAATTTAGAATATCGCTAGGGTGAAAATGAAACAAAAACAGCATCAGGGAGGGAAACAGAAAATGTAAGGAAAAGTAGTAGAAAAGACATTTCCAAATCTTATAATTTCTAAGCAAATTCAGAGTGAAAGCACATTTTAAATATACTCAGGTTTTAATAGAAGAGGTAGCGTCGACCGGGACGGTTGGTAGGGAGGGTGTTGGTTTATTGGGTAGCCATCCCGCCAATTATCTATTATGGGGAAAGCAACAGAAAAGAAAAGCGTTGTCTGTCCATGCGCAGATACGCATTTTGCTATATATTTGCTGGCTGAGGGATTGCACACAACTGAGTATCATGCCAATGGTGCAATCAGGATTGGCAACGCCCAAATAAGACATAGCTTTGGCTAACATTATCCTGTTTTTTTTTTTTTTTGATGGGGTCTGTTGTGAGGGTCCAAAGTATTCTGTATGACAGTGGCAGGAGACCTCTGGGGCTACACCTGCATCCATCATCTGGTCTGAGAGAGTACTGCCAGTGCCCCATGCGGGAGTAGGCATCACCAGGGTATCATGGCGGTGAAAGGGCCCAAGTAAGCCAGGAATTCATGGTTTCTCATGTGTAATACTTCTCCAGTGGAGCAGACATCACCAGCAGAGTGAAATAATGCTCTATCCAACTGCAGCAGTATTTAACATACCGAGGGGCATATTTACAAGGGCATAATGCCACAGGAACATCACTTTTTGTGACTTTCCAGTGGCGTGAAGTCCTTTGCCTTATTTACAAGACAGTGTTAAACCACTTAACGTGGCTTAATGTCACCTTGTAAATAAGGCCCACTTTCACGCTACATGTAGTGTAAAAGGGGCGGGCAATGGTTGTTGTGGTGGGTGTTCTGCCGCAACACCCATTGCTTTTTTACGCTGCCCCTATTTTTAAGGGTGGTGTAAATAGGAGGCAGCACCAAAAATAGGAACAGGGAAAACCTGGTTTAACCTGGTGAAATGAGGAGAAATGATTAATTTCCCCTCGTTTCTGCTGTTTCTATTTGTGCAGCATTCTGCAGCACACATAGAAACAGCAAATCGCCCGGTATTCCTTCCTGAACATCAACAATCATTGAAAAATTACAAGCATCAATTAATATGTGTGCTGCATAAAGCAGCACACATACGGCACATCCCGGCATTTGGAAACTGTGGAAGCATGGCGTTAACCTCATCGCTGCTTGAGAGTTTCCCCTGCTGTGCTGGACAGCAATAAAAACGGGTGTGGTCATGACGAGCTCAGCTCGTCATAAGCACATGAGCAGTGTGCTGCATGACGAGCTGAGCTTGTCATGAGCATGGAAGGGGTTAACAATCTTGAATTAAAGCTGTACTCCAACAGTTTCCTTGTACACATGCCCCTGAGACACTTATGTTACCCAAATGTGTGGCTATGGTCTGCACCCTGAATGTGCTATGTGGCAAAAGTATACTCATTTAGCACCGATGCTTACTGACTCATGAAAGGTTTGAATGTTGGCCTAATGCAGCCTCCACCCTGCCCAGGACTGAGCCTTTCCAGAAAGAAGCAAACATTGTCTGTATCTCTTGCTCCAACAAATGATGCATGGTCTTGATTCCTTGAATCTAACATGCGTTTCATAGGCAATGCATGATCAAGTTATAGAAAGCCACGCATGGCCATGGGCTGGGTCCTGGTACCCACCACAAACCGATTGACAATTACGTGTTGATAGCAAGTGACTCCAGTGAAACAACCTCGCAGTGTCCATGACCCTGTTCAGTCCCCAAATCACGCCTTATATCACAAATGCAGGCATACTGTCCTATTAGCATTTGAAAATGCTGAACCGCACCACTTCCCATTCAATCAATCAGTAGGTTTGTAGAGTGCTATTGGTCTACTTATCTCCCATGAAGGTATCCAGGCACTGGCCAATGATAAATAACATGAAGACAACATTCTTAGATATAGAACACTTTTCTGAGAGAATTTATAGGGGACAATGGATGTGTAACTGTGCTGGAAAGTGTGGTTTTCTTGATTACTCACATTCTTACACGAGAAATACATGAGAGTCATATAATTTATGGACATGTCTTGGTTTTGTGACTTCACAGGCTTATAGCCTCCCAGGGCTACTTCTGGGACTGTGATTGTTCTACACTTTATTAAGTCTTGATGACTGTTATGGTATAATACCTTCAATACAATAAGGAGCAACAGAGGGAAAGTACAGAATAGGTCGCCCTCCACTCAAAATCATGAATACCAACGAGACCTAGTTTGCTAAACTAGGTCCCATTGTTGGTATTTATGGTATAATACCTACCAACCCCCAATGAGATGTGTTCAGTAACAAGCTTGTTATGCAAGCACGACCGCCTACTCTCAAGCCACAAATGTCTCTCCCGAGTTAGACAGTTTCCCAATCCTTAGTCTTGTAACTGGCAAACTGTATCCCACTAATGAGTGAGGCCTCTTTAAGCAATAGTGAAGCTGTTGTTACCCCCAGGCTCTCAGCAAGAAAGAAGAGTGAAAACTCCTGACATAATCTTTGTACATCACTATCCCATTCTGATAATTACACCAAGCATTTAATCTTGACACAGAGTATTTTTAAAAGATATTTTTATCTAATTTTGGATAAGGGAACAGCTTATATTGTATGTGAGAAAAAGAAGAACCAATAGCAAATGTCACAGTGCCTTGTAATATCTTGTGATATTAACGGTTCCCTAATCACCTGCCCTCCTCTGTCTTATGCTGATCTCTGTCTCCCTCTGAGCCTGGGTGGGTCCCTGTTCAGTAGAGGCCGAGAGTTATAGGTGGGTGGGAATATAGAGTACTTTTGCCTCTGAGGGTGGACATTTCACCCCAACATTGCCAGTGCATTATCAGCATCATACCATGTTTGAATAATATGGTGGAACTCACTACCCAATTCTGATGTTAGTACCTAGGACATAGGGGGCAGAGGACCACAGGTGGATCCTGCCTTCTCTGACCTGGCAGGGCCAACCACATGAAGAGATGCACATTATTTGTAATGGCAGCTTGGCTAGTTTGCAGGCAGAGTGCAAACTGCACACTGAGGGCCTATTTAGATCTTGGCGGATGGGTTACTCCGTCACAATATTGGTGGATTTCTCATCTGCCGAAATATAAATCCCATAGGATGTAATGGGATTTATATTTTGGCGGACGAGATATCTGTCACAGCTGTGATGGAGTGACCCGTCTGCCTAGATCTAAATCAGGCCCTGAGTCATTTCTAAAAATCTGCACAACCCAATGTCGAACGGTTCCTACTAAGACTGTGCCTTTGGGCAGCATAATCATGAAAACTATGGGGACTACGTCCTTCAGAATGTGTTGACCTAGTTCATGGCTAGCTCACAATGTGCCATTAGGACCCCTAAACCTCACAGGGTACCAGATGGTGTCTGCAACCTCAGAACATGAGAACTCTAATTACCCCAAGAAAATCGTGGAAACAGATCTACCTATTCGTTGTTGACTCAGACATGCCCAAAGGGAGTAACAAGAAATGGACAAATTGGCAATTCAAATATTTATTGCAGAAATTGGATTCTTGTGCAAAATACATGCACTGCAATGATTAATAGAAAGAAACAAAGCATTGTAACCAGCCTTACAAGAATGATGAAAAAGATTAACAATTCAACCATCATGATTATTACATTTATCATATGAATACATTTAATTGCACTCCTTCCTAGCACTACCTATCCTAGAGAACAAAGGGTGAGTGCGGTTCTGCCAGATAACTTGGAGTGGTCTATTTCCTCATTTACCTGTGTGCGTGTTTCATTCAGAAGCCAGTCTGGTGTAGCGGAGGCCACCGTCCCTCTCAGGACAGTGATGAGATTCAGCTTGGCTGGAATTCAGGTAAGTGGAGGCATGACAATCATGGAAATGCTCCTCTGCTGAACAAATGCTTAGGGCAGTTTTGATCATGAAAACTGGACACATTTGCACTGTGCCTGAGTTCAGATCTGGCTGTCATTGTTGATTCAACCAATTCGGAGCTGTCTCTGAACAGACAACAATATGCAAGGGCAGTTTGCGCAGTGTACTTGGTAGTTGGGCAAAATGTATGATGGTATAATATTGTGCCTAATAAGAAATGTATTTGTAAGAAAACCACTTTCTGAGTACACTATCACATGCAAGCAAAATGTGCTAAAACATATAGTCTAAAAAGGTATCAACTTTAAACGTGAATATGTAAAAATAGGAGCGTTTTATACAGGGGCCCTATTAACCTTGCAACACCCACTCCTAGTCTGTAAGGGGACTTAAAAGCTTCAAACTAAATGTAAAAACATATACTAAAATATAATATTAAAATGTTTATAATTGAAACCTAAAATAGGTATCACATTAATAATAAAACATAAAGAAAGCCAAATTCCATTAAAAGTTGTCATATTAACAGAGTGATATTGTTGCAAGATGCAGCCAATTTTCAGGGTAATACATTTGGTCTGATTCTTTTAGATGCGAAAAAGGCATTCGATCAGGGTGCATGGGAATTTTTATGGGCCGTTTTAAGAAGACTTGATTTCATCCCAGTTTTGTCAAAGCTATTCAGGTATTATATAGCACCACTTTTGCTAAAAATTGTTTAATGGGCTTAGAATCTGAACCAGTATGCATTACCAGAGGAACAAGGCAGGGCTGTCCGTATTCCCCCTTTACTATTCTCATTGTATATGAATCCCTTTTTAACTATGTTAGAACAAAGTCCAAAGATCGAATCTGTTATTTGTAGGCAAGAACAATATTGGATCCTTGCATATGCGGACGATATTGCGGATGTAACACCTAACCCTATCACCGCTATGCCTGAGATAGAGCAGTTAGCAAACACATTTGGCTTGGTCTCAGGCTATAAACTCAATCTGTCTAAAAGAAAGATCTTGGGCATAAATCAAGACCACAGTAGCCAAAGCGTCTTGGATGTGATATCATATCTAAGCATCAGATTAAGGACATGTTTAAAAGCTCTAGTAGAGATCAATTGTGGGTCCATCTTAATAACAGTCAAACAACAACTAGAACATGTGAATGCTTACATTTGTCACTGGTGGGGCGATGTAATGTTCTTAAAATGATGATTTTACCTAAAATGTTATATTATTTTAGATTTGTCCAATTAGAATGTACCCGCCCCCAATTACAACTACTTAAATCGATATGCACTGGGTTTTTATGGGCCCAAGAGAGTTCCCGGAGAGCAATGTGCTTCATGACGCTACCCAGGGAGAAAGGTGGGTGGGGAGTCCCAGGTCTTACACTGTATTAGTATGCCTGTATCCTTCAAAATATGCAAATGTTATTAACTGGAGAAGAGGTCAGTAATATTGCTGAAGCTCCATCTATTTATCAGATGCTGTTGGGCGCTGATGCCAAGAGCTGTTTATTTGTGATGTTGGAATTCAGCCAATATAAAAAAAACTCGGTTCAAGGTGTTATGCACCGCCTATAAGGTTTGGAAGGTCATACGGAAAATGTATCAATTTGAAGCTGCCTCATACTACACTCCCACATCTGCTACGGGGATATTCCTGTTAGTTTTTTGGGATAGGACTATTGACAGATGGAGACGCAAAGGGATTTTACACATTGGTGACTTGTATACCCAACGGGAGTTTGGCAATCTACGCTATGTTAGCTGATAGATATCAGCTGCCTAAGACTGAATTTTTTTAATTTTTACAGATTCGTGACTACCTATGTAAAAAACGACGGATGATATACCTGAATCCCTTTGTCGAGGCTATTAGAAATAAATCCTGTAATGGTACCCTATATAATATGTTGCTCGACACTCAGAATGATGATTTAGAAGCCCAAAATCTAAAGTGGAATAATAGGTTATGGTGCCAGGGCATTCGTGTTGAGCAATCTATCGATCTAGCAGGGAAGATATTATTGTCTGCTAACTTGCGATCACAACACTACAAGACCGTGTTTAACCTGTACCACTCCCCGTCAAAATGTTAAAATGGGAAGGGGCAAATGATGGGAAATGTTTTCGCTATAGATCAGATGGGACGGACATTGTACATATCTTTTTCGCATGTGGGTGCTTGACCAACCTCCTGGAGCAGATGGAGAAGTTCCTATGAGAAATAACTGGGGTAGGGATAAATATATCAGCCTCTACTAAGCTGTTAGGGATGGAAGAAAATGTGAGGGTGGGGCAACCAGCACATAAGTTCTGCTATATAATTTTCCTGGCCACAGCTGTAGCTAGACTGTATTGCTTCTAGGTGGCTGCAGAAGGACCCCCCCCCCCGATCTTTGAGCTGTGGAAAGCTAGATTTTATAAATTTTTTAATCTTGAATATAGTTTATACGCTCTTAAAGGCCCACGTAGGCGGAAGTTGGTTATGCAGATATGGGGACCTATAATCGAACATTTGAAAGATTAAATAACAATTATTAATAACTGTGTATAATGTAATATATCCGGGTCTATGTTTTATCTTCCCGCTTATGTCTTAATCTTTGGTGGAATTATAGCCTTTGTACTCTGTTTTTATTAACTTTTACTAAGACTGTGTTAGTGAATTACGATGTGTATTGATTTTTATCATGGATTGAAAATAAAAAATAAAAATAAAACAAATAAAAAAACACTGATATTGCATCTCAATGGTCCTTTGGATATCCTTTGACAAATATATTAGGTTGTATTGGTATCAAAAATGCTTTTAAGATGTATATATGGAATTCAGAAACAGTGTATTATTGTGCCATTTAACTTGCTAGGTTTTAATACATTTTCGGACTAATTGAAAATGAAGCTAAAAGATGGTACAATGTATCAAAGCTTAACACGCACCTTCGGGGGCTCATGCAGCCCACTTCTCACATATATCAGTGCCAGACATTGAAAACACAGTTTCATTCTGTAAAAAAGAATACAATTGTTGTCTTTTGATAAAGCCTTAATTAACTCTATGCACTGAAAAGCTTACTTCGGGTATTTCTTACACACCAGTCCAACTCACAAGTCTCTGATAAGGAATTTCTGTAGCTTTAGTACCTGGCAAAATATATTTTCATTTGCCTTTTTTCTTCTGTAATATTTCTTGATGAGTTAAAAAAAACTGCATTTCATTTGCTAAACCAGAAGCATCGGCGCAGAAGTCTATTAGACACGCTTCCCGTTTATGAACAGAGACGTATATATGCACCATCACCGAGTCATTCTTTTAGATTAAGGAAGCCATCGCGATAACATTTGCGATGACGTAGTCTTTGAACCGCTGTACACAAACACGTCTCGTGCGCCCCTTAATAGCATTACAAACCTCAATGCTCCAGTGCAATAGCATTTTTCAAACTAAATGTCACTCATTTAATTTTTGAGTTCCTCGCTGTCTGCTGTTCTTTCAAGCGCTCCTCCGAATTTCCCTTGGACATGTGCGAACTGACTTCATACCTGTTTTGGATAGGATTTGAGTAGTTAAATCGCAGCATGTAAGACAGAAAAATGGAAAGAACAAGCAAAAAATACTAACGAGTTATATCGACCTTTTAATATTTAAGCCAGGCTTACTCCCATCATGCATTTAAGGGACATTGTCGTTTAGTGGTAACAAAAGTATTATGAGGAGACACCAGAAATCATTTATTTAGATCGTTCTTAAATTGTTTTCACTTTTTCTTTTAATTTTGCCTGTCTTTATCCAAACTGCAGAATTACTGGGAAACAGACTCATCTGGTAAATACTAGTAAGAATTTTTATACACAATTGATCATTAAGCAAAGTTTCACCGGAGTATATTTCGCGTTTCCTGCACATTTTAAAAATATATGTAACGAATAGGAATAGTCAAATGACATCTTATTTAGACTTTCAGGGCAAACGGTACGTCGTTTGTTGCTCTTTTAAGAGAAACGTACTGCCATCTATTGGAGACAGAGAGCAACATCTACTAAAAATGGAGATCATATCGAAATATTCTGCAACTCTTCAACGATTAGAACTATAAATATTTCACTCACTGTTAAGTCTATATGGTAGGCTTTTATGCAAAAAGTTATTTCATTCCATAGTTTTTATTTATAGTCAGTCTTTTCGTCACATCAGATTTCGAAATTGAAAAACTACCAAAGCAGAAACTGAAAATACGGCTGCAACCCGTTTTCGACCAATGCCTTATTTGTTATTCTGCTTCGCTGTTGTAGATAAAACACTGTTTAGATGTAGTAGTTTTTACTGTTTTATTTAAAAAGATAATGCTGCATTGAGCTAGCGCATTGATGGTCACTTACACATATAAGTTCAAAATTGATAATAAGACAAAAGGTTGATATAATACTTTTGGGAATGTCAATTTGACTTGGGCACAAATAAAGGATGTATGTGCTCCTGACTATTAGAAATAGGTCCCATTAAAGATGTTGTCTAATAAAGATCGTTAGTCCCAACCAGAGTAATCTATTAATTGCCTGTCAAGTGAACGCTGATCCTACTTTGGGGCCTGTTCACAAACTGTACTTAGTAATACTTCTAGATGCTCTTCACGAGTGGCCCGGCTGGGGATGCAACAATTATTGCACCGTTTAAAATCTGATTCCACGTTGATTAGAATTTAAAAGATGCAATATTTATTTTCTATCACAAGTTATGACAGAGTGGGGCATAACATGAAAACTCTTGTCCCAGTATTTACATGGTTTGTTTTTCCGAGGTACTGTACACTTGCCAAAATTTACCACAGGAAATTCTGGAGATGTGGTAATTACCACAAAATGTGTAATTGCGATCCCAATGCAAACAATAGTTTGCTCAGGGATCAGAAAAGAACAGGTAACTTGGAATAAGGGCCTATGTAACACTACAAAGTTACTGCTCATGTACTACAAAATGCTCTTCACAAATCTAAGTATGGAGGTCTCCGCCATGTGTGTGGAACGAAAAGACAATTGTAAAGCAACGAGTAGTACTTTTACAGTCATAATTGTATTTATGCAGGCTCCACCCCTAAACTTGGGGGTTGGAGGGGGGGGAGTGAAGACATGTAAGTCTGCACATAGGAGTAACTTTACCCTCAGAAATGATGAATAAAAAAAAAGTAGCACAGTTGCTCCTAGGTGTAAGAGTTAACTTACACGCATAAATAGGCATGCATAATTTTACCTTTGTGAATAGGGCTCTTTGTTTGCAGTTTTGCTCTGCCTTTCTTTATGACATGGAGCACCAACAGCTTTGCTTTTTGCAGGGCATCATGTAAATGCTAATATTATACAATACAGACAATGGGTTTTTCTGTGAGTGACCAGAACTAACCAAAACTGAGGCAGACATATTTACTGGACAGTCCCTCTGCAATCTTAATACTCTGTGAAATATGATATCCCATTCCTTTCCAGCCCTATTGCTCCCCAACCAAAATATGCCTGTTCCTTCTAAGGGTGGATAATAGGAATGTCATTACAATCTCAGCCATATGGGAAATTCCATGTAATTCCAGCATTGAACATGGTAACCCTTTTGAAGGAGAAGTATTGCTTTCACCCCAACCTTCTGGTTTGTGAGCACTAGTTGCAGTGCTGCAGAAAAGTTCTAGTGGTGCAATGAAGCACCTAAATCCATATGCTCCATGTTCACTGTTGTGTGAGAGGGAATGGGACAACTTGGATTTGCTCCAGTGGAGTAGCTAGGCCTTTTGCCATCCGTGGCGGTCGCAGCCTTTGCCGCCCCCACAGCGGCTGTAAGAGTGGGGCGACGTGGTGCTGGTGATCCATTCCACCCTTTGCTGCCCCGTGGCCGCAGGTAAGAGCGGTGAGGGGCCACTTCCCCCAAAACCCGTGCTGCCCAGGGAGACCCCCGCCTCCTTGCAACGCCACAGATTTGCTCCAAGGTGATCTTGAAAGAAAACTAATTTCACATTATTTTCTTTCAAATGTGAAAGAACGAACTATTTGAGGAAAAATATTTTTTTACTTACTTGTTGGATTACTATCCCAAATGTTCAATATCAGTTTGCTCTATTTTTAAGGGTTTTAATGGAACAGGTTTTCTTGGGTAAAATTTCTTTTACACCAATAGAATTAGGTAGAACTAGAAATATGTGTTATATGTGTGTGCATTGGTTCCAGAACAAATGTTATTGGTGTGCCACAATGCAATAGCCTTTCTGTAATATGGAATGGGGCAAAAATAGTTTACTCTACACCGAATTATACAAGCAGCAACCTACTGAAAAATGTCTTTCCCTTTATTTTTAACAGTGCAAAGGTTTTGTTATACCGTGCCAAACCTTTGCCTCTTTTAAAGTTCTACCATTTCCCCTGAATTCCAGGTTCCTTTAAGTGTGTCCTGAGAGATCCCCCTTTGTCGCTGCTTGGCCCAGTAGTAAGATACCTAGATTATAATGGCACTCCCTAGTGTTTAGCAGCTTCAGTAGCTCGGTGTCAGCATATCTGGCTAATATCCAAGCAACGATGATGTGCTGACCTGTGGTAAAGTACAGTAAAGCAAATAATAAGTCCTGTTCCCAGTGAGATACAAGCTTCATTTTGTTCAGTGGTGATGATGCTGTAAGCAACCTCATGCAGCTAGAGAATCAGCCGGTGAATCAGTTTTTCTCAAGAGCCAGCTGCCTGTGCTGCTGATTACTGGGTTGGCTGAATACCAAGGCTGCCTAGTCTTGATTCCACTCCACGCCTCTTTCTTTCACAGCCCTACACTTCCTATCCCTTTACCCCTCTCTCTCCCTTGCGGATTCTTTCATCTCAGCTTTTCCTCTTTGAGATTTTTCTCCATTCATTCCATTCCTCCATCTTCTCCCTTTTCTGCCTTGTACTCTCTTGCCATTACCAAAAAAAGAGTGCCCGTGCCAACGACCACCAACTGCTAGCACAACCAGGTGTCTTATCAATTAAGCACTGTGAGAAAGTGACAAAACGTGATGCTATTTTCAGTGACAGTGTTGCCTGTACTGATAGATAACATACGTCTGGTAGACAATGGTGCTTATTGTGGAGCCCTTTAGGGCTCTATTTGCCAGATGTACTAATTTTACTGTTGTGATTACCAAATAGTGAATGTTTGCAATTTGCTATTTGGTAATCACAAACAGTAATGTACTAAAGTGTGTTTTACAGTGATTGTGATTCCCAATGGGTCACAAAAAGACCTACCTTATAAATATTCATGAGGTAGTTCTCTGTGTAGGACCCATTGCAGCCCATTTTGCTTAAAGGAAAACAGAATGCAAAACGTTAAACGAAACGTTTTCTTTTCATTTTGCCTGCAGAGATGAGTAGGCAGTGGCATGAGCAGAGGGACCTCTGCCTAAAAAAACATTTTTGCATACATTCACAAAGGGGAAGGGGTCCAGTTGGAATCGTTCCCATTTGTGAATGGGTAACCACCAACTTGGAGCTGCCGGTATAATGCGAATGTTTTGCCACTGCTTTTCGGTCGCAAAACATTCACACATACCACCTATTAGGAAGGGATATCCTACACACCCCCTTCCAAATACCGAATTGCAAACCCATTTTCTGTTTTGGTAACAGGTTACAGGATTGCAAAATAGGGCTTTGCACACATAAAAATACTTTTTTGAGGTCGCGAACAGCCTGATTCTGCAACAGTTATTAGATGGTTGTACGTCAGAATATCATATAAATATTTCCAGTCGGAAATAATATGTCCCACATAATGTTTACAAAAATATTGTCCCAGTGGGTGAAGAATGTCTATTATTAACTTCAATGAGGCAAACCTTTAATAAGCCATACTTGGAACACATTATTTACGTCAACCATATTTCAATTATGATATTCTACTACCACACCTTGCTAATATATGGGGCGACATCGCTTGATACAGTTCAGTTAAATGGGAGAGATTACCCAATGCTGAAGCGAGCCATCGATAATAATTTCAAGGTAACTGATGAGCTGCCCTGCTTAACCCTTTGTGTAGCTTAACCCATTGTTGAATTTGTGGGCACCTTCCATCTTGTGTATGACAGCAATGAGCTACTTTCGTCTTTTGCCATGTAAACATTGACTGATGGTATACATGTAAAGTCATGTCCTATACATGTTGACTAATATGCTGCAGTTAATAACAAGCCATCCTTTTAAAAGTGTGTTCCCACAGGAGAAAAAGGCATTAGTGGTGATAATCTCAAAGCACAAAAAAAACCTATTGTCCTTTATCGAGATGTTTCATTTCTGAAACAAGCACCTATTATGTGTATACATATTATCCCTTCAAAACACCCGTATTTTCACTTCAGGGATAAAAATCAAAAGCCCAGAATCATAATGTAATCTAAAGGCAGCGAGGTAAAATAAGCACACATTGACAAAGCCAATAGGTTTGTCTTGCAGTTTGAGCTTTTAGTCACGTCCGGTGGCTTTTGCCAGTGCTTGTAAATGTGTGCAGAATGGCAAGGATCCCTTGGGCACTCACAGACATGCTACAGATGAGGCTGCCTAGTCCCATGATGACTGGCCAAAGCCTCACCTGCTGTTGCTGATCGGGCATGCATTCGGCCACCTTGAGGTAAGACTGTCCCAAGTCACATGACAATGGGGCGACCATTTTCAGCTCTGGCTCCCTTTCAAGAACTGACAAATGCATCTGAAAAATGGATACTGAAGTAAAACGCATGTTAAAAAGACCGTGCTATGAAATCAATTACGAGTGACATAATAACTAAATATGATGTTAATAGTCCCTCATTCATCACAGTGCAGCCATATGGATACAAACTAAGAGCCAATAGAAAGCGATGAGACCGAAATACTCCTTTGGGCAAATGCGGTATGTGATTAACAATGTCTCAACAAATGGCTAAAGGGCTGTGACTCAAAGAAGCAACAGATGAAGGAGGCGGACTGAAAGCCACACTTAGTGTATAGTATATATAATGAAAAAAAATATTGAGGCTTATGCCGGACCTAAAACTTGATGAGTTGAATGACTAAGTTAAAATCATCCATTGGTAATTACTCTGTGCCTCGTTTCAGTCCATCAGTTTTTTGCTCACTGTGCTACTAGGCACAGGGAAGATCCCCATGCAAATCATCCTTGATCCTGTTCCAATAGGGAGAGTGCAAGCCTAAACTACTAGGCCGGGTCCCATCTGAATAGGAACACATGCAGCCCCAAAGTACTTGCTGCTTTGATGTACAGACTAAAGACAAAAACACTTTATGAATTTACCTAGAAAAAACAGTCCCCTCTCAAAAGTGTTTAACAATCACTGATGAATTTTATCTTGGTCAGGTTTTTATCTCTGTGATTCAATGGGCAAGTTTAGATGTAACAGAGAAAAAATGCATACAGAAATGAGTGTATGACGTGTTCCTAGGGCAGGGATACGCAAAGTACGGCCCGGGGTCTCATGCAGCCCTCCGGACCTTTACATGCGGTCCTCTGGTCAACATCAGCGCTGGGCTGCTATTTACTTGACTCAGTTCTAACATTGTGATGATGATAATTAAACCAGGCGAGTATTTACTTACAGGTTAATTGAAGTTAAGAAAATGAAATAAATCAGGTAGTCCTACACCACTTAACTTTGGGAACAACTTAATTTTAAAGACATCTTGCAGCAAAACTGTTAAATATAATAAAGTTTCTTCAAAATTCAAAACGTTTATTTCATTACCATGCAGAACATTTTTCAGCTCAGTACATCATATTATATCAGTGCATTGAGGTTTTTTCAAAGTGATAGTTTTCAGACATGAATCTAGAAACATTCATTTCCCCCCCCCACCCTGACAACAATGGCAATAGTGAACTAAGAGCCTAGTCAGTTGTTACGTGCACACTTTGGGTGTCCAGGGTTCATATTATACATGAACATCATTATAGTTTATTAAACCAAACAAAAGAGAAGCGAAGTCCTCATATGTGATAATGAAGTAAAGAGAGGGAAAGTGAAATAAAACAATTGCCTAGGACCACACAATTTGGTAGAGTGGGGGAGCCAAGATTAATCCCATGTTTTCTAATTTCACATTGTGCGATTCAGCCACTACATGTATATGCTTGGCTTCTCCTACTCCCACCTTACTGCCAAAACCCCCCTCTGAAACTCCCTCCCTTGACCTCCACCCTGCACGCATCAGTGCGTCCCTCGGTAAAATCACAGACCAAACATTTTGGCCCCTTGGATAATGTTTGTGAGTATCCATGTTCTAGAGGTGTTACTGTGTCAGGGTAGACTATGGGTGTGTACCACAACATCAAAAGCGAAAGGCTGGTTTGAAAATATTTGCACAGGTCCCTTTTAAAGTTTCTAATGACAACAAAGTCACTCAACGTATAACTACCAACAACTGTATTCTCTTGCACATTGCCTCTTGTAATCTGCTTGCTCGAGACCAAGGGTCTCCATATTTCGTCCTGGAGGGCTGGATCCATGCCAGACTTGAGCATATTCCCATTTGGATAAATGTAGTTTTCTTAAAAATCTGGCATGGGTCCGGCCCACCAGATCCATGCTAGATTTGAGCATATTCCCATTTAGATAAATGTGGTTTTCTTAATGCCAGATTTGAGCATATTTCCATTTAGATAAATGTAGTTTTCTTAAAAATCTTACATGGATTCGGCCCTCCATGACCAAATCATGTGTTTTAGGGAATCCCTGTTACTTCAGCATTTCTTCTCATTGTGGTGCTGTTCTCCCCCCAAGCAGACCTTTCGGAGACAGTATCAATCACTGTGCAACCCCCTCACCCCACTCCCCAAAGCCACAGCAAACAGGAAGTCTGATCACAGACCCTGACTATTCACACCTGGCCCTGCATCAGAGATCTTCTTCACTTAGGACCTGATTTTGATCTTGGCATACGGGTTACTCCATCACAACGGTGATGGAGAGCCCATCTGCCGAAATATAAATATCACTATATCCAATGGGATTTATATTTTGGCAGACCAGATATCCGTCACCGTTGTGACAGAGTATTCTGTCCGCCAAGATCTAACGCAGACCCATAGTATCTTTGGGCAAGGATAGTGGATAGACTGTCCCATCTGAGAGATTTTAGCAAAGGCGGATGCAATCGTCTTTCAGCCAATCACCAGCTCTCAGCAGAATGAGTACTGGTCCTGACTGACCCCAACTCCCTTCCGACAGAATCCTTCGAAGGTTGAGAGCATCTTCAGTCTGGATAGTAACAGGTGAGACTACTGTCCTCTGGGGTGCATCGGGTTCTCTTTCTCTGTGCTCCTGACACACTTAGAAAGTGTTCACTTACTGCAATTGTGGTGCATATTATTTGATTTTATTGTGTTAATATTCATATAGCGTCTTCCTGCACCTTACTAGGCATTAATGGCTTATAATAAAATGGTATTTTATGGGGGCATCCTTGCTGACGTGTGCAGTGTGATCGAGCATTAGACTGTGGCTGGCACAGTAGATAGCACATTGATTGGTATTAAGTCTGAGACAGGCGAGTGGTTTGGAGAGTTCAAGGGTTTTTCTATATTTAAAACATTTCCTTTATAAACTCAGTAAAAGAAGCGAGTAATTTTCGGAACATTGTGACTTCAGAAAAGTTATAATCATACATAACGTGGTTTCAGAAATTAGCTCTAGAAGACAGGGCCGTTCAGAGAGCATGGCTGAGCTGGATATTCATTGAAGGAAACAATATTCATAATAAATATTTCTTGAAGGAATTGTTCAGTCAGTAATTCATAGGATGAGAGGAGGTTCTCAGAATCACAAATAAAATGCCTTAATATTGATTTTTATGCTGTATTAAATTCAAACTATGCAAATGAGATGAATGAATTATCTGAGCTCCAAAAGCCACTGTGGACCTTTAGCACTGGCGTTAACAGAAACCTATGTTGAGCAGAGTGGGCAGATCGTACATCAGTACATTATTCATACAATATTCAAAGGATTAGATATTATATTCATATTTCAATTTTAAATGAAAGTTGTTTGGGAAGTATTGAGGTCACTCAGTGAACGCTTAACGTTGCGTGCGTTTTACAGGGCAGTTTTCTCTCAGGTTGTGCAGGGTTCAGACTAGCGGGCCCTGATAAATCTTGTCTGGAGAGTAAACAAACATTCATAAAACCAGGGCCGGACCCGTCTGGTAGGAAGTGCAGCTCGGATCCAGGTTGCATATGGGACTTCTGATGCGATCGCTCACGTCCACCGCCACTGCCAAGCTAACATCTGCTTCCACCATATTGGATAGCAAGTATTTAAAATCAACAATATGAACCCAGATGTGCGCGTGTCACAAGCTTAAATATTTGACTTCCATTCTGTGGAACTGCTTTAAAAAAAGAACTATACTCAAGCGACGCGTGATTAGTGACCTACATTTCTGCATCAGTTTGTTGGGCAAATATTTATGAATGCGCATGAGCTGCCACCGGTACATTTCAAATATATATAATGTGAAGCAGTGCGATTTCAGTACTCCACATGGGTCCTCTTTCGAGTGCCTGTGGTAATCCCAATGGGAGAGTTACCCCCACCCCACCCCACCCCATCATCGGAATGATATAATGAGCATTTCACGTGCTGAAAGCAGCCGGAATCTCCTGGTAAAAACACCAGGCAAAACCATTCAGGAATTAGTTCTGAAGGACAGCTGCAGCCGGTCCATTGGGGCTGAGGGGCCGCGCCCCCTCGCCTTTTGCCCCTCAAGAAAAAACAGTGTCTGTAGGCTGAGCAAAGGTCAGTTCATTTTTGGGTCAGGCAGCCAGGAGCGAGAGATGTGCTAAATGCTCAGGCTCCTGCCTGCGTGGGCTGAACTGTGCTGGTCTGAACATTTCACAGTTCCTGTGGGTGTGACCTCCTCAGCTCAGCTCAGCAAGAGTCTTTGAGGCCCCACTCCTCATTGATGAGGGGTAGTGTCACTCATTACCTCGCACCTGGGCGCTTCAGTGTTAAGCCCTGAAGGGCCCAGGGTCGAGTGTCAATCAGTGACACTTCATCACAGAGTGGGGTAGGGTCAGCAGTCTGACTTACCCCATCCCACTCTGTGACCACGTAGGGACTGCTCCTTTCCCTTATTGGCTGACCTAGGGTCAGCCAAAGAGGGACCCAGGGTCAGCCAATGAGGGAAGGCAGCAGTCCCAAGCCTCCTTTGACCTCTGAGGCAGAGCTGCAGGTAAGTGTGATGTTTTTATTTGTAATAATGTTTTGGTGTGTGCATGCGTGAGTGTTTGAATATTTGGTAATGAGTGTTGTGAATGTATGTGTGCGTGTGTGTGCTCGCGTGTGAATGATTGGTTCTGAGTGTATATGTGTATGTGTGCGTGTGTGTCATTCATTTATAACTGTATTTTGATTTTTATAAAATCACAAAAGTTAGAACACGTCTACCAAATACATATAAAAAACAATAAGTAGGCAGCTCCTGAAATCAAATAGAGCAGTATATACAGTCTAGCACCTATGTTAGGTTAAAAATATATTTAAAATTTAGTATATAAAATGTGTTAAAAACATTGTAACATAATCTATAAAAACTACTAAAAAATACTAATGGATTGCTAAAATTAAGCTGTAGGCCAAAATGTATGGTACAATTAATCAGAAAAATTTAACACAGATAAATACTTCAGGTAAGAAGGGGCCTTATTGGGAATGAGCCTTAGCAGCTATGTTTTTCTCTTTCCAGCGAAGCACCCAAACCCACCCTAGATACTTAGCTACGGCTACCACAACTGGAACATCCACAGTAGATTTGAAAATTCGAAAGACCTCCATAGTAGACTTAATACCCAGATTGGCGCACATTGGTTTCAACCATCTCCTCCTTGGTTTACTGTAAGCAGGGCATGCAAAAAACATGTGGCCTATAGTTTCTACAGTGTCAACACAAAACGGGCAGTTGCTGGATTGAGAGTTAGCCCACTTGTTTCTAAACTCGTTGGTAGGGAGCGTCTCCACCAAGAACTGGTGGAACAGCTTCCTATCACGGGTCAATGAAATAATATACCAATACTCCTCTAGTTTAGGCTCCTGCTTAAGGTCCAAAAAGGCACTGGAGAAAGAAGTGCCAGAGGAGGACTGAAAGCGCCTCATATTAACCATGGCCCAGTAAGCGGCTTTAAACTCCGATTTTGAAAGAAATACACTGTCAGCTGGGGATGTCCACAAATGGGCCAAACCCATGTCTGACAGTATGTTTCGAACTGTCCGGAACCACCCCAATTTCTTATTAACATCCAAGTCCCTCACTTCCTGCAATGCTTTGGCATAGTGGATGAGTTCTGGGGTCACCCATAGTCTTCTCCAGTAGGACACCAACCTGTAATATACCACTTCTCTAAAGGAGTTACATCCTAGATCCAATAACAGGGGGACTAAAGGGGTTGACTGTGGGAGCCTATTACGGAACAAATAAATTTGTTCTGGGCCACAACTAGACTGTCAACATTTGCATAGCCCCACAGTTCAGCTCTCTATAGTACAGAAGCACCGATTTTGGACTTGTAAAGCTGAAGCACCGGTGCAATGGGTTTCGTGTGGGACTGCCTGTGTTCCTGCAATAGGGCTCCCGCAAGTTGAGCGCGTCTAACCGCTTGTTGGGTGACCTGTGGTTTCCAGGTGACCTTCCCATCTACTATGATGTCAAGGTAGGAGAAGGTCTGGGTTTGTTCAAGGATACCCTCATTCATTCGGACAGCACCAACAGCTTTTGGGAAGTTCGTCAGTACCATGTACTTGGTCTTGTTGACATTGACGACAAGTTCATGTTCCTGACAGAACTCCTCAAATCTGGCCAGGGCTCGTTGGAGGCCCTGTCTGGTCTTAGAAAGTATGAGGGTGTCGTCCGCAAACATTAATAATGGAATCTTATTCCCTGCTAGTATGGGTGCATCAGTGGGGAAATCCTTGAAATAATTTACCACCTCGTTTATATAGATTGAAAAGAGGGTGGGGGCAAGGACACACCCTTGTCTCACCCCTCTGTCAACTGAAATCTTTTGCGTGGTATGACCCTTCTCATCCCATCTAACCTGGGCAAAGTTGTTGGAGTATAATTTCACCACAAATGCCAGCAGGTCCGGTGGCATGCCCAAATGTTGTAATGTGCTCTGCGTGTGTGTCCCTCAGCACCCTCCCTACTAAAATTACCAGGCGCTACTACTGAATGATATTTTTGATATTCATGGGCCTCAATTCACCAAAATGCCTGGGGTAGCGAAGTGACATCACACGCCATTTGATCTTTACTTTGACTCACACACATGCTTAAACATTCACGCACTCTCTTATATAAACACAGTCTCATCCACAATAATGCATACAAAATCCATTTAAAAGCATTTCTTTTATTTTCCTTAGTTGCCACATAGTGCCATATTCAAGTTAATTATACTGTATTTTTTATTACAGTAAGAGTGAATAACATGCACTATTTGTGTAATAAAAAAGACGGAAAACCAGGAAAGTGAAGCCCCAACTGACGTCCATTAGGATGAGCTGCCCCAGTGTTCCAGGAACTGATTTTTCCACCTCTGATGCCAGGGTTTGCACAGGCCGTGCCAGGTGTCGAAGGGGCAAGCCAGGGGTCGCAGCTGTGACCCCTAGCAATCCCTAAATGATGCCATAAATCCCATAATTTGGAGTATTTCAGCTCCCCTAAAGTTACCCAAACCCCTGGTTGAGGTGACTCGGGTGGAGGGGTTCATGGTCAGGGAGGAAACTAGGTGTGAACGAGAGTAACCAGCAGAAATCCCGCAGCTCAGAATCGGACCACTGTAATTGTTGATCTTTCAGGGAGAAACAGACGCGATCCTCATCCCTGCAGTGGTTGAATTCACTTAACACGTATGGATTTATATTGATATGTGCTGTTGTCACTCATATTTATTTGACAATGAGACTTTCAATGCTGGTATGCTGTGGTTCAGGTATCTTGTTTCTAAGGGCATCTGTATAATAAGTGCTCCAAAATTGTTGGGTCTGACACATATATAGGCTGATCAGAACTTAAACCTTAGATTACTGTCTATGGAAAGCCATCTTTTTTTTAATGCTCTTTTTATTGATGACAACTTCAACAATATTATTGTACATGCTTAGGTATCATGAGGTACGTCTACAACGGCAGTGACTGATAATCAGCCGCGGGCCGTCGAGGGAGTTACGGTGGGGCAGGGAGGCGGGGAGGGGGAGGGGCGGGGTGGAGGGTGCTAAAAACAGGCATATGGATCATTGCAGGTAAGTACACAATTTAATTAATAAAACGAAATTCGTAGCGCGCACAGCATGGCAAAAAGCAATGCCGTGCGCGCTATGATTTTCGTTTTATTAATTAAATTGTGTACTTACCTGCAATGATCCATATGCCTGTTTTTAGCACCCTCCACCCCGCCCCTCCCCCTCCCCGCCTCCCTGCCCCACCGTAACTCCCTCCACGGCCCGCGGCTGCTGATAATTCTGTATCTTCAATTTCCTTACTAATGTAATTATTTCTAAACAGTATCACTCACTATGTGGCGTGTCATGGCTCTGTCTCATACGTGGAGGCTCACAAACATTTCCTCTGTATTCATTCCACTCTCCCCATATTTTAGACCACTTTCTGCGGCAACCCCTGGATTCATATATTGTCCTTTCCATTAACATGCACCAGTCCATGTCTCTCTTTAACTCAGTGATTGACGGTGTTTCTCGAGAGCCCCACAACCGTTCAATATTCCTCTTGCCGATCATCATTCCCAATGTTATCCATGTTTTCCCTTTACTGTTTAAGTCAGTAGGTCCCCAAACATTTAGTAGGCAGAAACCAATGTTGGGCTCGATTTTGGTCACCAGCACTTCCCCCATACATTGCATCGGTGTGAACCAATATTTTTAAATGAATGTGCATTCCCAGACAATATGAGTGAATATGCCCTCTTGACCACACCGCCTCCTGCACTCGGGATCATCGCTGTGGCCAATTTTCACCAACACTGGACCATATAAATAAGTTATGTGCAGTATTTTTAGTTGTATCAGTCTCAGTCTGGAGGAAATCATGACTTGCCTGGGGGAGGCCAAGGCCTCCAACCATTCTTTGTCCTCCATACCCGGAACATCCTGCTCCCAGTGTGCACGAAGTTGGGGGAGGGAGTCAGGTATATTATTGATTAGTTTCTTATACGTCATGGAAATGGACTTGTCTGGCATGTATTCATGCACTATTATATCTTTGAGTGGGGAACTTTCTGGGAGCAACTCTCCTCTTGGGATATCTGATAGTAATGCGTGCCTTATCTGCAAGTATCTGAAATACTCAGAGTATGTAATTTTGAATTTGTTTTGCAATTGTGCGAAGGGAATCACGTTTCCCTTCTTCCATAAATCTCGAACCTTGGGAATGCCAATCATATTCCATCGTTCAAAGCCTTTGGTGTTTCTTAGATTACCAAATCTTTCTGCGTCCCAGAGAGAAGTGGCCTGTGTGACCCTCCTCTCCCATCCCAGACTCTTGTTGACTGTGTGCACCATCTGGACCGCACGTGCAGTTATGCCTGTTAATCATACTTTATTGGGTTTAGAGTAGAGCACCCCAGCAAAATTACTTTCCGGGAGAAGCCGCCTATCCATTTGATATCCTGGGTCACCCTGAGGTCTATATTTGCATTGGTTAATGGCAGCTAGCTATGCCGCCCAGGATATATTTTGACGTCAGGGAGTTCTATTCTCCCATCATACCACCCGAGTGAGTTGGGTCGAAATGCGAGGTAGTTTACCTCCCCACAGGAGCTCTCTCTGTTAGCTTTCGATGGCTTTAAAATTATTTGCATGAATCAGTCCCGGTGCATTCTGTAGGATATATAAGAGCCGTGGTAAGGACATCATTATAAAAAGTGCGGCATGGCCCAGTGGTGACAGTAGGAGTGACTTCCAGTGCTTGACGTCATTTCTTAGTCTTTGTAGCTGGGGCAAGAGGTTATGCTCATAGTATAATGTCAGGTCTTTGGTGACATATATGCCAGGTATTTAAAGCCCTCAGATGCCTCTTCGATAGTGTATCCCCTGGGTATGGGAGGAAATTTACCCCTTAGCACAAATATGACTGACTTGGACCAGTTTATGCTATATCCCAAATAATTCCCGAAGTTGGTGAAAATATGTAACGCTCTATTTAGTGAGGTTCCTGTTGACGCCAGGTATAAGCAGGATATCATCAGTGTATAGGGAGATACAATCCTCTCATTCCTAAGACCATCTTAGACCCCTAATAATTGGGTCCTTATGTATCCACATTGCTAGTGGTTCGAACATTAGAGCGAAGGGTAGCGGGGGCAGAGGGCAGCCCTTTCTGGTTCCCCTCTCAAGGGTAAACACTAAAGACCTCCGGTTATTTACAACTACCTGGGCCAGGGGATTTCTATAAAGAAGTTGGATCAAGCTCAGGTATTTGTGGCCGAATCCCATTTTTCTGAGGACTGAGAACATGTATGGCCCTTCGATCGTGTTGAACGCCATGGTGGCGTCTAGGGACCCCACCACTACGTCTTCACGCAACGTGTCTAATCTTCCCACTACTCCATACAAACGCCGCAGATTGAGGGAGGTGTTCCTTGCTGGCATAAAGCCTGCCTGGTTTTACTATAAAGACTGACTGGATGTACTAGCTTAGTGATGACCTGTAGTAGGCAGGTGGCCAGCAGTTTAGCTAGGATCTTAACGTCTGCGTTAAGCAATGATATTGGCCGGAATGAGGAGCATTTACATTTTGGTTTCCCACTTTTATGAATAATCACTATTGCTGCCAACCTTTGGTCTGCTGGAAGTACCCTCCTTTCTCTGCTCTCCTGAAACATTTTTATGAGATGTGGTGCTATTTTGCTTGGGGCTAATTTGTACAGTTGTATGGGCAAATCATTGTGCCCCATCTCCTTGCCTTCCTGTAAGTCTCTTATTGCCTGCTCAACTTCGATGCTTGCGAGCTCACCATCTACTCCGGGGCTCGAGCTCATCGGATTTGAGGAAAGGGGTCCCCAATCGTTCAAGCCGTCCCTGCTGTTATGTGCCCTTCACCCCGATACCGATGTCTGTGGGGCAAGGGGTGATCAATAGTGCCGATACACCAGGCCAATCCAGTGAGACTGGTGCCACGAGATGGTCCGTGGTCAGTGCCGGTCCCTCAGTTTTGTCCCTGGTGAGTTTCGGCTAGCTGCGATCCGCGTTGGTCTCTTTCACACAGAGCATTCCTCTGCCTCAAGTTTGCCCTGGGTCGCGACTTGGTGAGCCTGACTTTATTACTCTGGGGGTATTGCTATGTTATGTGTGTGCATGTCCGCACGATTCACCGCCCTTCACCAGTGCCACTGATCTTGTCTGCTTGCAGCTCCTTCATCTACTCAAGCCCGCAGCTTCTGGCGGAGGGCAGGCCCCAGTGCTTCGTTCGATCTCACTCCGTTGCCTCAGGTGTAATTTGGAATATGGTTACTGCATAGGGTGCCCAGCATCAAGGGCTACTTGTTTTTGTGCACAGGCTGGATGTTTACCAGATTAATGGGCTTTGCAGGTATAATAATTACGGAGCTGCTCTAGAGTGCGTCCAACTTTGTCGACTCTCAGCCATGGCCCCCGAAAGTCACCCTTAATGGAAGAGGATACCTCACACACTTTTTAGTGTCATGCTTCATCATAGAAATCCTCTCCCCACCCTGGTAGGACAGTACCACCAAGGCGGACTCGACCTCCTCGAAGACTGACTAAATAGGAGGGAGGTCTTATATAAATCTTACTGGACAACACTAAAGGAAAGGGGATCCAGATTTATACTTAAAAATACCTTAGTGTGCCAAGGAAAAATGCCTTTATCAAATGGAACACTAAGTATGGTTAAAAATTCAAACTTGGGTGGGTAATGGAGTACAATACTATTTTGGATGGGCCTAAGTAGGATACCTCCTTGACCAACCTAATCAGTCCTAAGTTTAGATTGTTGAGAAATATTTCACCAATAGGGATTCACATGCCCTGACGAATGCCCCAGACCTTTCAGGCTATTGATGACGGGCAGAAACATGTTGGCAGGTAGTGGATGGGAGTAAGTCATTGTACTGCATTAACCACCGAAAATGATGATGTTGTGTTAGACATTTTGCACGGATGTTCATTCCTGTGCCAGCTTCCTTTTCTTACCTTCCTGGTCCTACAATCAACTGCATTTTAGTAGAAACTGTGTACAGTTCTATACTGTATCTTGAGTTTTCTTTCTTATTATCACTCTGCAAATTCATTATTTAAGCTTTATAATCTGTTTTTGGCTGCCACCACTTGCAAGTTACTCTATGTGTATTTACTAACTGTTCTTTGTGCTCAGATCTCGGACATCTGTTTGGGATGCCAATGCTGCCCCTTTGCCTTGGTGAGAAGGACTGGAGTTGCATCTGTTGAGTCCAGGACCATAGAATGACTAGAAGGGCTAGTTGACTAGCCTCCTGATTTGAGCCACAGGGACAAAAGGTTTCAACAACCTTGACCACAGCACCTACACTCTGCCATCTGTGAGTCTACTCTGCCAAGTGGTGCCAAGCATCCCTGAACTCAAGGAAGTGGGTCTAAAGTGTTCTGTCAGTCTCTGTGGATCCAGCGGAACTGACGCATCCCCTCTGCTGCACGGCAAACCTCCAGCAGAACTGACCATTGCTGCTGTGTGGGTCTCCCCCATTGCAAAGACCTGCGTCACATCGAAGCCCGCTGCCTCATCAGAACCGCCGCTGTACAGAGCATCCTCGGAACAAGTCCTCTCATCCCTTGTCAATGACAACCTGATGATGATGCCGGACTCCGCATCACAGACTCGTTTCTCCTCGGAACCAAAGCATTACCCCAACTGCACTTTGCATCCTCAACGCCAGACTATGCATTGCAAGTTCTTGTCAACAAGATACTCAATGACAATGTGGGACCTCACATCACAGCCTCGCTGCTTCTTAGATCCGACAAATCTCTTCAGCTGCATGACACATCATTGGCGTGGACGCTCCGCAAACCAGGATTTAAGGTTCTTTGTTCTCTGGGTCCCTGTAGTCGGCCCACACCCCATCGTAGTTGGCCTGCACTTTTGACTTTGTATGTATGTATGTATTGCGATTTATATAGCGCACGTATCACCCGAAGGCATCAAGGCGCTTGCCTTGGGAACCCGTCCTGGTATTCCCCTGTGAGATAACCCCAGCAGGGTATCCACAAGGTGAAAGCCAGGCATCCCGCCGCGAGGGGCCGTAGTGGAGATTAAGCAAGCTATTGCCAGAGTCGCAGAGTGTGAACCCGTGAGTCGAGTAGGCACCAGAACGAGAATTATCTCGTCCATGGAATTTTTGAGCCCAAGACCCGCCGAGGCGGGGAATTGAACCCTGGTCCAGGACCGATCTCAGCTTCCGGGTCTGCCGCCTCTAACCCCTGAGCCACACTTCTCCACTAAATACCAGTCCATCACAACCAGATTTGCACAGATGGCGCTTTGTGCATTTTGTGGTGCCATTTTGTTCTAGTGTTGTTTTATTTATTAAAAATTACTCTATTTTCTTAAACTAATGTGGGATCCTTTTGTGGTGTGTGTTCACTATGTTACTGTTTGAAGTGTTGCACAAATACTTAACACATTGCCTCTAAGTTAAGCCTGACTGCTCTGTGCCAAGCTACTGGGGTGTTGAACACAGGTTAATTTAGAGTTGGCTTGTGCCTCACCCTGACAAGGATTGTAGTTCTGGCATGATCAGGGCTCACACCCCAGTCAATCAACAGCCCAATTTCTCACAGTGTGTACTTGTGACTTTGACCTTGTCCAGCTGATCTAAATACATGCAATTGGCCTGTAGTGCTTTTTGGCACTATTTTTAATGGACACTATAACATCTTATATCCTTGGTTCTACTGATTAAATTGTTATCATTTTTTGTGTTATTTTATTTATTACCCTATCCTCTATTTATTCTAAATTAGTTTGGGATTATTCTTGTGTTGTGTTTCTACTTTATTACTGTTTAAGCACTGCATAAATAATTTATACATTGCCTACAAGATACACCTGACTGCTTTTGTGCCAAGCTACCATAGGGTTAAGCACAGGTTAATTTACTGACTGTTTATCATTCAGCCTGCCAAGGATTGCATTTATTATTTGAAGTGGGTTCTTACCCCATTCAATTAATAATCCATTTTCCTAAATAGACCCATAACTTCTCTAGCATGTTGTGCCCACTTAAGACAATGGCTGCTTACCTTTGGAAGACTGACTATCTGTGATACCAGCAATAGATCACAACAGTTCTTTGCGTATTTTGTGGAGTACCTCCATCCTTGGTTGGTGAAGCAGCTTGGAACTCGAAATCAGTGGGAACGTTTGGGGCCCACTTAATAGAGGATTTCCAGACAGAAATGAGAATCCACTGCCTACAGTTCAGGAACCGGTTTGGGATTTTTCCTTTTCATGAATTCATCTTCTCTCTGTATTGCAGACAGATTATTTGTGTATGGTTATGACTCTCACAGCAGGTAGTGATGATGCTAGCTTCAAACATGAGTACCTATAACATGAATACAGTAAGTGTTAAGCTTTGCTTGATGGGCCACTCAAGGGAATACCAAAGGCCCAGGTCATGCCCAGAAACGTTGTTCCCTTAGCTAATTTCCTCATGCTTGCTTTTTCACAGTCTTTTCCCCAATACTTCTTGGCAGGTTTAACTTAAAGGAATCTATCAGAGGAAAATTGCAATGCAAAATTACTACATTACATGAAGAGTATGCTGTTCCCCAGGGCGGACAACGTATTAAGGAAGTAGGTGGAGGGAATCCTCCTTGTCAGAACTAGAGTCCTCACATACCCAGCAAGCTAAGTGTCATGCTTCATCATATGGACTTGCTTCTCGTCGGGCCGGCCCTACAATACCTTACGGGCACCCGTAAAGGGGCTCTCTAGTGGAGATCTTTTGTTCCTGCCATATGGTGCGTGGGTGTGAGATGTGATGTGGGTGGGTGACGTTAAAAAAGGTTGGATGAAAAAGTGCTATCTCTGTGCAAACTCCGGAAAGCAAAGGGATAGGAGTTGACCAAGGGCATCACTGGGAATCCAAAGCAGCCCTGGAAACACTGCCTGGCCACAGGAGGCTAGAAACGCTTGCCTGCTGCTTTTGTTACTGGGAGAAGATATTGCAGCACCACTGCAAAACCAGTTCCCAGACTCCCAGGGAAATGCCCAATGCCTGCTACTGCCAGTCCTGTCATGATTAGAGCCTGAAAATGTAATGAGGGCCTTTGGATTAAAAAAACTTCATATTGCCACAACTGCTCATGATATGTATGCCCCAGCAAGACAGACGGTGTGTCAACTGTGGAGGACACGTTTAGTGCACTTCCTTGATCTCAAAGCCGGATTCTGGGTCTTATGGTCAATTTTGTGCATGCAGGATTTTGTGTGTGCAGGGCCAAAAGAAATTCAGAATTACAGATTCACGGGACTCAGGGAAAAAGTGCTCATCCCTTCACCATGCAGGGGATGTTCCCGTCACAAAAATATGTATGTATATTTTATTCATGGATTCATTTGAATATATAAAGCTGTCTCAAGACCAAACCAAAAAATCAACCAGTCAGCACTCGCTAATATTTCTAGGAAAAACATACCATGTTACAATGGTAAGGAATTCCAATAATTCATCCAAACTAGCTTCAGAAATACTGTTAATAGCTTAAAGTTATATGTTGTCTTTCGCATGGCAGAGATGTTCTCATTTTAAAGAATTAGCTCCTATATCAGTGGCTCAAGCTCTAGCTTTCCAGCCTTTGTAAGTGATATTCTATTACTAGTAGATTTCTTTGAATGAAATGAAATTTGGTCAGAACTTTCTTTCATACACATACTGTGCATACTTATGTATACTAAATCAATCTCCCTTTTGAGGCCTGAGTAGAGGAGAACATTTACAAAGAATCCACCATCAAAATAACTGATTCACTGTCTATGCCTTCTGCTGCATAGCTATATTTAGAGTTGAGCGTATCATGGCGACCCTCGGGTGGAAACTCCATCATCTCCTACGTCCACTCCAGGTGTCTCCTCCTGAAATGGTGTCAATTCAACTACCTGTTCTCCAGTGGACATCTAATGAACAAAACCTGTAAACGACAGCTTGATAAAGCGTGATGGACTTTCACAGAAAGATCAATGTGATGTCCATAACTTTGCTGGAAAACACTCCAGTATGTTAGCAAGTCTAGTTATGTGGTCAGAGACACTAACAGGCACATGCATCAAAGGATTTTGCGATCGCAAACGGTGCGAATCACAAAAATCGACCGTTTGCGATTGCAAAATCTGCTTTTGGAATGCATGAAAGGTGAAGGCCCTCACAATTTGAGAATTCGCAAATATTTGTGAATTCTCAAATTGCAATTGCATTTAAGGAATCGCAATGCATGAAACTTAAAAAAATTGCGATTTCGCAATTAGGGGGAGCAAATTACCATGAGGTTGAACCTCATGGTAATTTCCGAAAACTTTGAAAAATGCACTTTGGGCATTTTTCAAAGTTTCACGTTGTGCACACACATGGCCTTAAGGCATGTGTGTGCACAACATATGTGCACAGATTGATTTAAGGGGTGCAAAAGGGTGTTCTTTGGACACCCCTGCGCCCTTGAAATCGCATTCTCACTTTGCGATTCGCTAATTGCTAATTGCAAATAGAGAAGGTCTTCCCATTCATTCCTATCGTTCTCTAGCCCCATAGGAATGAATGGGGAGGTATTCCTTCGCAATTAAGGAATATTAAGAAATCGCAATTTTTTTAGCGATTTCTTGATGCATTGCATTTTGCGATTCCTGAATTGCGATTCCTTATTTTTCGCAATTAAGGAATCGCAAAAAGCAATATTGATGCATGTGCCTTTAAACCTCCCTTTTAGCGATACATCTGCAGTTCTTCCATCAGCCACACGCAGGCGATTTTCTGTTGGTGTGCTTTACTCTCAAATGTCTCTTCTGATGGGGACTACAGTCACTTTCCTGAAGAATAACTCCAAAGGTGGCAGCACCATCTTAACGGTTGAACTTGAGTTGATTCATTATAATGGCCGGTGAAAAATACACTGCCTAGTTTCCAAATCCAGCCCACTGTCTCTTTTCTATCAAAGAAGACAAACTAACACTTGAGAGCCTCTGGTTAAATTCCACGTCTTTCAATGCTGACCTTTGTACAGTTTCTCGGCTCCCTTGATGTTGCAATCATTTTCGACAAAATGCTTTAAAATAGAGCATCTCTTAGTAAACTGGGGTAATAAAAAACGTTTTACTGAGGCAGAAAATAGCTACTCAAGGCTATTTTAAGCCCCTACCTCCAGCAGATGCCAGCAAGGACAGAGGTCTAATAACACCAAAATATTTGGGGTAGTGGACGCAAACACAAAGATTATTTACCCCCTCTACCACCTACCCTCATTATGATCACTTCACAGAACATTTGGTCACTGTGCTGAGCTTTTTCATTAAAAACTGAGGATGCAGCATATTGATTTTGAGAACTGGCTCATATAAAAAGCTACCAAAAACAGCTAAAGTAAAAAACATCCTTTATTTTAAAAGAGCAGTGCTAGATTTGCTGAATTGCATGAGATGTAAGTACCAACACTTAGGAAGGCTTTTCGAGCCATATAACTATATGATGCCCCTGGGAAATATTTATTTAAGGGTCTACCTAGTGAAATGTTCATGTTTGGCAATGTTCTTTTCACTTCCCTGTGTCTCGATGTCATAGCGTAAGTTTGTCCTAGTTATGGTGAGTTTGCTATGGAATTCTGTGCCTGATGGCTTTAGACATCCTGCAACTCACACTTTTTCTGAAACCATTCAAAACGTACCTACTCGGATCATTTTCATGACATAATCTTCTAGTCAGGTCGTAGTCTTTTCATTTTGGGATTTTTAGCCCTATGCAAATTTGAATGGAATGGAAATGAAGTCCTCCATGCTTCTAAAGTAGAATGTTTGCCTGTACAGACCCATTGCAACTGAGAGGTGCATTATCCCAACCCACCTCTAGTCACTACAAAATACTGCCAAGAGTACATATTCATACAGAGAATTCCTCGTTGCCTTCTAACATGGGTCTTGGAATTTCCTAAACGCATTGGGTCAATCAAAAATAATTGCTTGCAAGTCAACATTAATATGTTTAATACTAAGAAATATGAGGAAAATCTAAGGCCTGATTAGCGAAAAGGTTAATGCCAGGCCAGATACGGCTTCGGTTTTTTCACAGTACATCCCTATCGAGCGGAGTATTTACATAATTGTATGTCGCTGAAGCAATTTATCTTTTGGATATGGAAATAAGGACATCTGGTCTCTGTTGCAGAAGGTAATTCCCTCAGAAGAGGCCGCTCATTTGGTGTGTTCGGTCATACATCCCGCCTTCACCGGCCCACGTCTGTAGACTTCCAATTATGTTGCATACACTTATTTAATATGATCAAAGCTCGCAAAACATCTGTGTTCGTTCTCTCGTTGCTGCCTCGTACACAGCTTAATTCATGCATTCGTCGAGAAGAACTTATTTTTTTTTTAAGAGAGGAAATTAACCCGATTCTGTCAAACTCTGTGGTTTCATATTTTGCCCGCCCACGCTAAAACCTGAGCGCAGAGGCCAGATTAAATACACTTTTCGGATGGTGTAAAATGAACCGAGGTGCTATTTCGCACAATACTACACACTGTAAAGATGTGCTATGCTTGCTTTATTTGCAGTACACAACATATGAACCAATACTTGTATTGCCTCAAAACAGCAGCACCCGCTGCAAAACGGAATGGGGCAAAAGAGAAATCCCTTTGAAATAGTAATATTAAATTAAGGTGCCCTTCTTTCCAAACAACGCCTCTCGTTTCTTGCCCCTACCCTTTCGGCCCATCTGAAATGATTTGCCTTTCAAGGAAGCATTAAAAATATTATTTTTCTACTGAACTATCAGGCCCCCCTCCCCAACTTCGTTACTTCAGATGTTCCACTTCTGTCGACTCCAAGATGCCTTAAAATATGAAATAATAATCTTAATAATAATGATAGGTTATGAGATTCGTGTACCTTCGTTCACATCCTTCTTGTCATGGCGATCATGTCCCACATGGAGCAGGGCAGCGGGTTTATTCAAGCTGTCCTGGGGGTGTGAATGAGAAGTAAATAAAAATGCTGAGGTGAGATTGGTGACTAGGCACAGAAAAGGGATGTCAACAACATACGTCATATGGATGGGTGCAGGTGAAGCACGTGTTACAGGAGGATGGATGGACAATGCTTTTGAGCAGCATTGCGTTGAGCACGAATGCAGTGTTACACGATGCACTTTCTTACGTCGCAGCACGTCAGGTCATAGGTCAATGGAAGGCGCAGGAACAAGGACAGGCCGAGTTGGAGTCAGCCAGAGCTTCATGACGACATAAAAAGACACAGATCAAAGCCATGGGCACCCTTAAGGATAGCGAGAGTACCAGCTAGGAAGATGTGACACTGGCAAGGGAGAACGTTTTGTAAATGATGGAATGAAGCTGTAACACGATCACTGGTGTGAGACGAAAGGCGTTCTGAGTCAGCTGTGATAGATGGAGGTAAGAACGAGAGGTCAGAGTCGAGGAGGGAAGCAGATGATGCGTGGCTGCACTTGGGAGGGATTTTTCTCTACTAAATGAGGCACTGGATGTGATGATACAAATAATGTTGACTTGTATTGCACCCTGACTTTGTTTACACTGCTGAGGGTTATATCAGGTAATGTGCTGGATAGCACCCATGAAACCCTGGAAGAATATCTATTCACTGTAGAATCAGCCACATCAAACACCTGCCTTTAAGCAGGCAGCAGTGCGTGTGCACCTGCAGACTGGGATGCTATAGTAACATGTAATAACGTGTTTCTATATATATATATAGCTCATTCTTTCACAAGTTTGTGGTTTCAAAGCCCTGTGATTAGTAAGTGTTACTAATACCCATCTTAGAAACATTCGGTGTACAAATCTTGCAAGCACGAAAAGCTGAGTCAGGCATCTCAGAAGCAAGCCCTTAACTTACCTGTATTCTGTACAAACGCAAGCACAGAGCTACAAAAGTACAAACAACACATTACTGATTGAAGGGAATGTTGAAATTCAGCTAGAGTTATCTGGTTGAGTAAAATTACTTCTTGGTCGTGCGCGATTTGTTTGGTGTTACTTTTCATCTCCTATCCTCAGCTGGGCACAATTGTGTGGTCGGTGCTACCAACCATGGGAAGGGTCAGCCTTGACCTGAAAAAAAGGTGTTATGATTTTAAGTGCCACGTCTGGCTAGTATAATGCAGCCTGCACAGAAAACCGGGCAACGGTACTGCTGTATATTGCTTTAAGAATGTATGCAGCAGCTTCCATCTCGTAATGTGAGGACTGGGGCTGGAGAAATGACAGTTAGTGTGCCGCCTACCAGGGATGGCACGCATCTGGTGACTTCTTAATAAACACACTATCTGTTGATATTGTGGAAATTCCTTTTTCCTCAAAGTAGCGATAAGGATGGGATGGAAGAGGTTGGAGTATTCGAGTCTTGAGAAAACTCAAGGTGTGTTGTGCATGGGAAACATTGCGACATGCCATCGTTAGTGATTGTTTGGCAAAGGTTGGCAAAGGTTGCGTCCGTTAAAGCGACAGGAAGGTGAGGACTTTGTTCATAAAATATATAAACACAGGAATTGGGCGGTCATCCTCAGGGGCCCTGATTCCCTGGTAATTGCGGTATTTGCCTCAGGGGGGCCACCCCAGCTGCTTCCTTGCTTTGTGTGTCTGCAGCTTGGTACTGTGTGACCCCCTCAGGCCTGGCGCTGTGTCCCCTATCCGGAGTCAATGGTCCCTGGGCATCCCTTGGGCTACTCATTGTCTGTGGGCCTGCGCTTGCCAGAGCCGAGTCCAAAATGTCTAGCCAATTGTGTCGAGCGGTCTCCTCGCTTCTCTGGGCCTCTCATTGTTCACCCCGCGGCCTGGATGGGGGTAGGGGTTAAGGGCCCAAGACCCAGGCCGATGTTAGAAGTTGAGATTTTGAATTGTAAAAGAATAAATACAGTAAAGAGCTTGGAGACAAGCAATGCTAAAAGGTTACTTTGAGTCGCACTGGACCATGGCAAAGTCATTGTTCGGGCTGACCTTGTGGAACCACCGATCTTCCCCACAAGATGAAGGGGACACGTCAATTCCGAACATGGGTACCAGAGTTGAGGGGTGTTGAGTGATGAGTCAGAATTTGCTATACTATTGAGTGGATACGTCAATCTCACCAACATGCCACGACAGTGATATGCTGTCCAATGCATCTATCTTTGAAGGCAAAGCGCTGGTTCTGATGCAATGCGCCATTTTACTCCAGCAAGAGGGTTGATGCACTGGTTCTGTTACACATAGACAGGAGATGCATTGAAATCTATGTTGCAAGAATCCGTACCACTTCCACTGAGCCAGGCACAGGAGCAGGGGTAAAGACTTTGATATCCCTGAGTCTCAAGCAACAGGATCACTGGTGGAACACAGGCCCCGCAGCCCTGGCAGACTCTGCAGTGAGGGTGGGCCATCAAGCTGCAGGGGGACCCCTCAGAACGGTACTCTGGCCTGAGAGCTCCTGATTAAATGTGGAGCGGGGACCTCTCCATGTACCTTACAGGGGTTCCCCCTCAAGTATCTTCACACTACTGAACAGGAGGCATGCCAACAAGCTCTTGGAGATCACATGGAGGAAAGGCAGAGTCCAGCTCTCCTTCAGCATAGTCGGAAAGCTGCAGGGAAAGAAACAGAAAAGAAGGTCATCCAGATCAGCAGTCCAGTTGAATCATTTCAGCAGCACAGCAGTCCTTGTGACAGAGGTTCAGTTCAAGATTCAGAAATTTCACATTTTAGGAGGTCAGAGACACAGTACTTATACCCAAAAGTACCTTTGATGAGTGGGGGTGACTTCAAAGAAGCTCTCTGAAGTGCACAGGTTCCGCGTTCGGTCCACTCCTGTCTGCCAAGCTATCTATAAGAGTAAAGCAGCCCTTTGTGTGGAGACAGGACACTACCTATTCAAGTAAAGTGTTATCCCCCCCTTCCATCCTGCCCAGACAAGGCTATCAGAATGCAGATGTAGGTAGATATTTCCTCAGACACACCTATCCTTTCTGTGCTGTGGATGTCTAGAGGGAATGCACAAAGCGTAGCTGTCCCCCACCACAGATGTGTATTTTAGGCAATATGTCAGGCACACAGAGCAGTAAGTGCAGAAAACTCTCCACTTTCTATAGGTGGCATTTCTAAAATAGTAATGCTAAATCCAACTTCACCAGTATTTAGGATTTATCAATAGCATTCCAAACATATCAAACAAGAAAAAGCTACTCCTCTCTGATCAGGAATTACAGCTTAAAAGTGTAATTAAGGAATTCCCAATGCTAACCAATGAGAGCAGTAGGTCTCACGGTAGTAAAAACAAAAAAGGTTGTTATGTCATTACCAGGGCATGCAAATCGTAAAAGTACATGCCTTTCCTTTAACTAAAATAGCACCCAGCCCTCCGGGCTACTTAGGGATTACCTTAGGGGTGACTTATATGTAATAAAAGGGGAGTTTCAGGCTTGGCAAGTAGTTTTAAATGGCCAGTGCCAGTAAACTGCACACACTGTCAATTCAGTGCCAGGCCTGAGACAGGTTTGAAAGGCTACTTCTGTGGGTCGCACAATCAGTGCTGTAGCCTACTAGTAGGATTTCACTTACAGGCCCTGGGTATACACATTACAAAGGACGTACAAGGAAATTAGGTATGTCAATGAAGTGTACACCAATTACACATAGGTTAAGGGAAGAAGCCTGTGCACTTTAGCACTGATTAGCAGTAGTAAAGTGCTCAGATTCCTAAGGCCAACAACATTTTTCATCAAAACCTGAAAGCAAAAAGCAAAAAGATTGGGTTAAGACCACTGTAAGGCTGACAGATCTAACAACATTCATTAACAATTTGTTTTCAAGCAACAGATCTGCCTCATTCGTTTTACCTTAGAATACAAATTCCACATTAGAAATCTCAAGAAAAAAAATAATCTCATTGATTAAAATGCTAGAGCTTCTAGAACAGTAGGCCCTAATGGTATTCTAATTGGTATTTTGAAATCAGATCCGGATCTTTGGAGCACATTACTATTTTTAAAAATTCTTATAAACTGACGAATTCCTCATTCATGGAAAAGAGTGTTATTAATCCCAATATGCACAAAAATGTAAACAGATTAAAAAGTATATCTCACATTATAGCTTGCTTTTTAGATTATATATTGGTTTTTGACAAGATTAACTGAAGGAAATTATGGGATAAGTAAGCAAAGTGGGACACTTATCACTCATCATGAAATTTTCTGATATCAATACGGAGGGAAGCTGGCTTAAAGTGAAGCTTACCGGGAGGTAGCTCTCTCCAAAAATGATAATCTCTTTAGAAATTAAAACAGGGACCTAAAGTAGCCCCTCTACTTTTGTCTTTATAAATATACAACTTAACCCAATAGCTTGATAACAAGATGGTCTTCCCTCAAAGCTTGGGCATACTTACCTATTTGGCATATGCAGATAACATCATGATTTTTTTTAACACCTTTAGGGCTTTAATCACAGTTATTACAATTGCAAAAGTACAATTGCAAAATTACAAACTAGATGACAATCTGAAAGTGATTTTAGAGTAGACCAAAAACATGTTTTGGCAAATCTAGAAAACAATTAAGGTGAGAAGTTGAGAACCCTGTCATTGGGCAAGTTAGCAGCTATGATTATTTAGGTCTGACAATTGATAAAACAATTAACATGGTTCAATCATATCAACAAAAGAAAGCTAACATAATTTCAACATCAATAAAAAGATTTGCAAATATCTATTGAAGACCAATCATTAAAGGTTCTCAATGCAAAACTTATTCCATTGTATAGATCAGCTGCGTTCAGCGATAAAACAATTAATCTCTTCAGCAAAATTTGTATGAAAGAGAGCAGAGCTTCCTTAAACAAATGATCATGTACTTCGCAGAACAAATTGCGACTTGAGCTATCTTTAACCTTTCTGTCGTTTCTTCATGAAGTGGTTTTTACGTTTTGTCTGCAAATGATTCACCGCAAAGAAAAACTCCCTAAAACATCTGATATAAATGAGGTTAAGACATACCATCAGACCTGATACTGATTTAAGTATTGCAGCTGTGGATAAGATTTTTGCAGACAACAACATTCATAAAGATCCCTCGGCTATGGTTATATGACAGAACCACACATGCCTAAACCATGTGTACCTTAAAAATGCAGTCTGAACAATGACTGCATCATTACCCTGCGTTCCTTTAGCACACATCAACAACTTGCCTTAGGGAAGTGCTGGACTTTTGAATAGTGTAATTTACTATTCCAACTCTAGTCTGAGTATCAGTAGGGAAGGTGTTGGCCTTAATATCCAACAGAACGTTCCCTAAAGCAAGACGATGTAACGAATTGTATGCTAAAGGAATGGTAAACACACAGTCCATGTTCAGACTGCTTTGTAAAGGCACTGCATGGTTCAGAATGTGTGGTAAATGATGTTTCCACACAGCAAGGCTTTGGTACAGAAGACCGTCAGGGCTAATAGAAAGCTGAAGGCTTTTTAATACTTTGCATTCCCACTAACATGAAGATTAATATATCCATACCTATTAGAATCTCAAATAGTACTACTGTTGTCATTTCTGGAGCCACCCTAAGAAAATACCTGAGATGTTGGTTATCACATACACCGATATGCCAATTTCAGGGTACTGCAGTGACCAAAATTGAATAGCTGTAGATTGTACAGATATAAGGATAAGTCACTTGAGCATATCATTTGCGTATATCTGTCACTTCTGGACCTGGGGACAAAATATCTAAGGAGGCTTTTATTACAGCTAGTACCCGAATTATGCAGATCGGGCCATCAAACAACAGTCAAAAGCAAATCAATTTATTGGGAACCAGACATATTTTTAGACCTTACATATTCCTGCGTGTGATTTAACACAGGGGACAATGTGTGAGTGATCTATGGGCGGAATCGTGTAATTACTACTTGTATCTTTTAATATTATTTTGTTTATTAGGTCAGATTGCTGTTTATTGTTTATGATTAATCTTTTAGTGTTGTTAAGGACACTTTTTTCTATTCTTAGTGTTTTTAGTATTGTAAATTAAATATTTTTTTCTACACAATAAACGTATATTATTATTGCATGCACCAATTGTTGCAAAAAAGCAGACGGAGATAGACAACTAAATTAAATATATGTATTTTAATACCTGATTTTGGTTTTATCTTTTGATTTAAAAAAAAAAAAAGCATTGCACGATTTTATCTGATTATTTTGTTGTGTAAAGGACAGTGAAATGTCACTCTCTCACTTGCTATAAATATGCATGTCTGCATGATTAATGTTGATGTAGAGTTTGCTCTAACATTTAACATAGGTATCGGTGCCAGTGGCAGTTAAGTGGAAGATAACTATGTCCATTCATCACATTTGATCACTCCTAACCCCAATAGAGAGGGCCGTGCAGCGCGGATGCGGCAAAATGACCTGCGTGTAAAGATGGCTGCCAAAGCGCGCGAGCTAATTATTCCTACAGTGAAAAGATATTGTACTGCAATCATGTCCAGTCATGTATTAAACGGTGCAGGGGCAGTCTGGGAAGGAAGATAGCAGGGGCTGGTTGTTTCTGAGGGTGGGTGTCCGAGGTCTGTTGAGTGCGCACAAATAAGTGAACCAATTACCAAACAAGGTCTAATTTAAAGGTAAATCTGCGTGTTTAAGGGTTTGCACGTGATTTTCGAAGGAGCACAACTCTTGCACCGAGTTGGGGGTTAATTACGCTTCTATTGCCCTCTCAATATGCAATTAGAGATCACTACAATCTAAATAACTCACATCGTCAATGGGGTAGTGAAGTGAGGCCTAGATGTGGATAGATTCCTGACCTGATAAGCATTAGTGATGTGAATGACACATGTCGGTCATAAATTATATAGCTGATAACTGCAACTTCTGTGTCAAGAAGTGCTGAATATGAATACTTGAAACACACTACTTACAAGCTACCTTTTATGTATTCTTTCATGGAGTGAGTGAGGATATAAGGGGAAAATGCAGGACAAGTTTAGCTCTAACGTTAAAAATATGAAGGTATCTCACTACATCTTTGTTTAGTTAGTTATTCCTGGACTTACATTCGCTCGAATAAAAATATTCAAAATACTTACAAGCAATGGAGTAGATGTGTCTAATTTTTTACTTCGTCCCAACTTACTCCTGTATTTGAAAGCGCAACTTTAACTAAATGAAAAAGCATTGGCAATGCCAATAGTTGAACAGGCCTGGCTTATAATTGAAGGTGCCTCTTCAGTAACTAGTGAGTTTAGATACTCAATTGCTCATCACACATGCACTCTACCACTCATACTTGCTGTCATACATCCTTCATCCACCCACTGACTCATTCGTGCACCCATACAAAAAAACCAAGCATAAAATCAACACGCATGTGCAATACAAATGAAAATAATAAACGCAAAATAAAGAAAAAAATGTTCTGTATATGTGCTTCCTATAAAAATAAAGACAAGAAATCAATTAAACCTACCAGTGGGCAGTCGTTTTGAACTGCAATTGTGTACAGTATATTACTGCTGTACTGATTCAAGATGGCTGATATTTTGTTTCTAACCACGCCGGTCATCTTGGAACATAAAACAAGGAAACAGTCAACAATTGTACAAGTCTTTGTATTTGTTACGATGTTTTGTAAATTACAAGGGCCTGACAGAAAGCTAAAGTAATCAGACCAGGTCTCAGAAGTACCTTAATGCACACGCACTATTAAGAACTGAGAAAACAATTACAAATTCCTTTAGGCAACCAGCATAACTCCCTCTTCAGAGAGTCTAGAAAGGATTTTAAAAGCAAAAATATTCTATCCACATGCATTACCAGAGGTGATGGCCAACACCAGAACCCTTGTCTATTACAGTGATCTCCGAGATTCCATGTAACAAAATGCCCTCCTACAGGCTTTACATCACCCACAAAAGTTTGCACTCTTCCTTACCTCGCTATCTGGCGAATAAACTCAAACTGTCTGGAGGTTCAAGACCTTCTCGGAATGCGGAAAAGTTCCTTCTTGAACCCCCCTCCTTCAAAAGAGAAAATTTGTTGGCACAATCTTTCTCAGGTAATGCGGTGAGAACCTGGAACTCGCTTCCTCCTTCGCTCCGTGCCCTCACCTCGAGCCAGATCTTCAAAGCGAACCTCAAATCTCTTTTATTCCAAAGACACTTTCAGAACTAATTCCCTCCTTCTCAGACCCCACCAGGAAGTTCTTTAGTCATTGTAAATTTGTCACATATGTTTATATTTTTGCTTGTACATCCTGTGCTTGTTGCGTTTGAAATTGTGTTCCTTTTGCCTGCGTTGTTTTGATTCTATCGACCTGCTATTGTTCGCCAGGAAGTTCTTTAGTCATTGTAAAATTTGTCATATTTATTCTTACTTTTGCTTGTACAGTCTGTTCATGCTGTGCTTGAGATTGTGTGCCTTTTGCCTGCGTTGCTTCGACTTTATGGCATGCTATTTTTGTTTGTTCTATTCCTGCAACAGTTCTCTCAGGTAACGTAACTGGTTCTATTGTACAGTGCTCTGACACCTTCGGGTAAAGTCAGCGCTTTATAAAAATGCATTAAATAAATAAAATAAATAAAATAAGGCTTGTGCAGCAGGTGTGGCTTAAACAGTGTATAGAAAGCCATACAAAGGAGCTTTAATGGCTTTTATTGTCTACCGCTAATGTTGAGTACCAGTCCAAGATGGAGGCAAAGCAGTTTTCTCAGAGGCTTTCCCATTCTATCATGACCGATTTTGTCTTCCAATGCCTGTATGTCACTTCCTTAATTTGAGGCATATAAGTCAGTTGAGGAAACAGGGGCTGATTACGAGTTTGCCGCAGTTGCGCTGGCTCTCAGCCGGGGCAACTGCGCAAAACCCACGCAAGGAACTATTGTGAGATGAATTAGTGTACGGTGGATGGGCGTTCGCCTTTCCCATGGCGATGCCTGAAAAACAGGCACCACAATGGGTGACGTCCATGCCGTGCTGGAACTTTGGGAGTATACGGTCAAGGGGGCACATATTAAGCCCCCTGAATGTATGCCCATAGTGGATGGCCAGGGGGGCCCTATAGGGCCCACTTTGTTCCTCCACCACCAGCCTTTTCATGGCTTTGGCGGAACTTGTAATCTGCTTAGTGGGACTGCACCAGTCCCGCTGAGCATCTTACATTGTGGTTCAGATGCCCCACCGCCAGGGGCTGTCTCTTCCCTGGCACAGCCGGTGGTCCTCTGCCGCAATGACTTTCAAAGTCTCGATGGGCGGGTGGTGGATTCGAAATCAGGCTCAAAGTCTCGTGCATTTCAATACAGTTGTAGATCATTGGTTTGTCAGTGCTTGCTCTAGTTGATTGTTATACCAGTTGCCTCTAGTGGTGGTGCTGGTATCCTTGAGCTAGTGTTTTTGCACCACTGACTTTTCATCCTGAAGACTGTTTCCCTCACCGTATCTTTCGTTTTTGCCATTGTGATCTTGTTGGAAGCAAAGCAAATCCAGACCCCCTTAAGAAGAACCAGGGGTCAGCCTTTTGCAATGTTTGCACAATCAATAGCTAAGGACTTCTGCCTTTTTCATCTACTTTAAAAATAAACAGACCGCCATACTATGTCAGTAGACTCTCCCACGTTGTACTGTGCGACCTGCCATTTCACTATTAGGGGAGGAAAGAATGGTGAGTTAAAAGGGACGATTTTGAAAATGACATTACTTAATTGTAGATCCCTCAAAAAACACAGATTAGAGATACATGATCTTGTGTTAGACGGTGATCTCGATGTACTCTTTTTAACAGAAACGTGGCTTGATACAGCCTCGACTCCAGAAACCTTGGAGGCGGTCCCGGTAGGATATAGCCTGCTTAGAATTGCTAGAGAAAAACAGAAGGGAGGAGGATTGGCTATAATTCACAAGAGCGACCTACACTGTACCTTAGAGAAGGCTACACTGCCTAACAGTGAGGGTGGGTTTTTTGCGATAAAAACTAGTCCCAAAAGTAATATCAATGGACTTCTGGTGTATAGACCCCCTGGTAAGTCCTCACAATTTGCCACTCACTGACAGAACTAATAACGCAACATGCGCTCCGACATAAGAAATTTCTTATTTTGGGAGACCTCAATTTTCATTTTGAAGATCTCAAATGTAGGGAGGCACAGGCCGTGGTAGATGCTTTGAAATCATTATCACTAACACTGCAATCTATATTTCCTTCTCACCAACTTGGCCATCTTCTTGACCCTGTTTTTGCCAACTGGGAGGGTATTAAAGTCACCACTCCGCTGCAAATTACATGGTCCGATCATTTTGTCATTCCCTTTGAGGTGGAAAATGTTCTACAGGAATGCAGTGCGACTAATTCTAATATGCCCAATTCTAGACCCTTGAAACGCAGAGACTGGAAGAACTTTACAGAGGAAAAGTTTAAATCTGCACTATGTACAGAACCTCCTCCCCCCAACGACACCCTGCTCAAGGCATGGGATGGCTATGAAAAATGGATGTCCAGGGCTCTGGACACAGTAGCACCATGGACACTTAAACCCCCTGTCAGAAAGACTCAAACGGCTCCATGGTTCTCCAAAGAACTTAAAGAAGCTAAAGCCAAATGCAAAAATACTGAACGGGGCTGGAGAAAAAATGATGATCCAGAGGACAAGCTAAAATATAAAAAGGAATTAAAAATTTACCATAAACTTATAAGAGCAGCTAAAGGTGTGCATTTCAAAGAACGCATTGAATCCGCAAAAAACCCCACTAAGGAACTTTTTTCAATATATAAAGAGCTCACGGTCCCCACCAGACTCGAGGCTCGAGACACATACTCTAACGAGTTATGTGATGAGATTGCGGACTTTTTTGTGAAAAAAGTAGACTTAATACATGCCACTTTCACAGACAGCACACATGATCACCACTCAATAGTGAGAAATGTTTCCGCTACCAAGCCCCAGTTAACAAGCTTCTCAGTCCCTAAGAGGTCAGATCTGCTTCCCATTATGAGAGGAATCCATTCTGGATCCCCTTTTGATGTAATCTCCCCTAATCGCTGTATGGGAGCTTTTGATGGCATGATTGAGCAGATTGAACAGCTTATCGCTCTCTCTTTTCAGGAGTGCCATGTGCTGGATGCTTGGAAAACCGCACAGGTTATACCCCTGAAAAAGAAAGCGAATATTCATATCTCCCAACTGCAAAACCTCCGTCCTATCTCTCTTCTCCCCTTCTGTGGGAAAGTTGTGGAGAAGGTCGTGAACAAGCAACTTATTAAATTTATTGAAGAGAACTCTTGCCTCCACTCAACTCAGTCAGGGTTCAGAGCAGGATATTCAACCGAATCCGCGGCCCTCTTTTCCACAAAACGCTTGAGACAACTTGTTGATGGAGGGCAGACAGCAGCGTTGGTGTTATTAGACCTTAGTGCAGCATTTGACACCGTGCTGCACTCAACGCTGCTGTCGCGCCTCTCCGACATGGGAATAGAGGGTCCAGCCCTGGAGTGGATAAAATCTTTTTTGGAAAACAGGAGTTTTCAGGTGCATTGCCCTCCCTATAAATCATCTCCTCGCAAGTTGAGACATGGGGTTCCACAAGGCTCAAGCCTGAGCCCCACGCTGTTCAATATTTATATGGAGCCTTTGGCACATATCGTGGAAGCCTATGGTGTGGATATCGTCACATATGCTGACGATACCCAATTAATAATTCAACTTGCCAACAACCAGCCAGAGGAAGCCATCAACTTTTCCAACTGTATGCGGGCTGTGGCAGGGTGGATGAACAGCAACTGCCTTCGCCTAAATGGCGATAAAACCGAGCTGTTGGTGGTCGGTAAGTCCCCCTCCACCTGGTCGCAGGACTGGTGGCCGACGGAATTAGGGCCAATCTCCCGCTCAGCAGAAGTTGTTAGAAATTTGGGAATTATGATTGATGCAGAGCTTTCCTTTAAGCAACAGATTAGCAAAATCACTGGAAAATGCTTTGGAATATTGAAAACTCTCCGCAAAGTTCTCGACCTGCTCCCCTTTGGTGCCAGGAAGAAACTTATTCATGCCCTAGTCACGCCACATCTAGACTATGGCAATGCCCTTCTCCTGGGCCTGAGCAAAAAAGGCATTCAACAATTACAGTGTGTCCAAAATGCCGCTGCCCGCCTGGTACTCAATCTTCCACGCAGGGCATCTGGTAAGACGGCATTGCGTAAACTTCATTGGCTCCCTATTGTGGAGCGCATCAAGTTTAAGGCACTATGTATTGTTCATCGTATTGCCCAGGGAAAAGGCCCAAACTATCTGCTAAGACTCCTCACCACACATCGCCCCATTCGAAACCTCAGATCTGCCGGAGTGATGTTATTCCAACTCCCCCGTGTTCGCAAGACCAGAATGGGAGGTAGCTCCTTCCGCTTCTTGGCTAGTAAACACTGGAATAGCCTCCCCTTGAATCTTCGGATGGAGCCCTCCGAAATAAGATTCAGACAAAATTTAAAAACTTATCTTTTTCCCAAGTAATTAAGTATCTTGGTGCATTCTAGGATTTTAGTTTGACCTGGTTTCAGCTTCTTCAGGGAGTAGTAGCATTTCAGCGCGGGGACACACCGTCATAGGTGTAACCAGGCGCTTTAAAAATGGTTTTATTATTATTATTATTATGACAGCAGACATAAGTATAGCCATACACCAACCAGGCCTATTGGGTTTAATATGTGTTGGAAATGGCCCTTTTTGCAGGGTTATCCCCAAACTTGTTGCTTCTTCCTCCCTTGTTTTTCCCGACCTGTGGTTGTTGGCAATAGGACTCTGGGCACTTTGACACTGCTGATCAGTGCTAAAGTGCATATACTCTCTGTGTAAATTGTTATTGTGATTGGTTATCCGTGATTGGCATATTTGTTTTACCAGTAGGTCCCAAGTAAAGTGCACTGAGTGTGCCAGGGCTGGTGATTCAAATGCTACTACTGGGCCTGCAGCACTGATTGAGCCACCCACACGAGTAGCCCTAAAATGGTGTCTGAGGCCTGCCACCGCAGTGCCTGTGTACAGTTGCTAACTGACATACTGACCTGACCAGTGTCCCCACTGGCCAGACCTAACCCTTCACTTTCTGTATACATTGTACACCCCAATGGAAGGCCCAAGATACCCCCCTGGGCAGGGTAGAGTGTATGTGAAAGGTTGAGCATGTACTAGTGTGGGTGACATGCTCTGATAGGGAAATACTGCCAATTTCCTTTTTCACTATTGAAAGGCTATCTTGCCAATAGGCTAGAATGGGGAATGCTGTGTATAATGTTTACCTGCATATCTTCCCATAGGAACAATATTGAAAATTAAAGTCTGGTATCCCCGAACTCAGAATTTAATAACCCATCTTTTAGGAAGAATTGTTTTTAAATCCTATGTTTGAAAACAGCACTTTTAGAAAGTGGCTGTTTTCTTGTCTGAAGAAAGAAAGAAAGAATACACAATTTAAAAGAGGGTCTGTGGCTATATTTAGAGACCTGCCTGTATATATTGCCCCATCCACAACCTACAATATTTACCAGTATATAGGGGCCTAGAATACAATAATAATGTTCTGAGTACTCAAAACTCTGCAAGACCCTAGACGTCTATGCTGCTACAAATTGGAGTTCTACCTAAATGAAAAAAATCCTATTTGGGAAACGGATTCCCATCACTCACCAATTGGTGACATGCTTCATCATCTGGGTCTCCCCTTACAGTCACTCTAGTGACACTAAGGGCTACAACCCCATCATAGTGATCGGGGAGCCCGAGGATGTTTTCGTTCTAACGGTAAGTTACCAGAGGAGAGCAATTGGCTTGTGTGGGAAATGAATGCAGTGCAAAAAAAGTGATATGTGATTTTAAAATTAAACTATGACAGACCCTGTGTTTTATTCTTGTCTCTCGTTATCCAAACTAAAAACAGTGCAAACGACAGTTTGTAACAAATAACTGTCTGATGGTTAAAAAAGAGGTCAACATCTTTCAGCACAGCTGGACCACATTTCGTTCAATACCTTCTTCAGGACTAACTAGAACTTTGCTACTGCACAGTGTAATAACGTGAAAACTAAGAATTAGTGTTAAATCTAAAAACATTTGAAGTGGTTGGAAACGATACACCCGGATCACCTGTAATCAGGAATGTATAGTCCTTCCTCTGCAAAGTCCGTACCACTAACGGAATCTTTAATCTTTAACACAATGAAGGACATAAGCGTAATGTTTTTGGATAGTGCAGAACTTTCGTGCTCAGAACAAAACATCAAGTGACAATCTCATTATCATTCAGAAAACCCAATTCTGGGTACATCCTTCTCGTTCTTACCCGATATGCATGAGGAGGATACCTCACCTCACCTGGCTACGGCTCAGGGAAAAAGGAGGCACCGCTCTATGAGAAAAAATAGGAAAATCCCTGTGCCTGCCTTCCACAATGCTGGCTCCACCTCCTGCTGGGCGGCTGATGACCCTGCCCCTCTCTCACAAACGAAAGAAGGAGTCATGTAAACAGAGTGCTCCAGGACTGACCAGAACTTGTTTTGACTAGGCAAAGGCCTCTCTGCCTACAGAGAACAAAGTGAATATTGGTATAAAAAGGGATACCCAGACACCAAGACTTTAGATCCTCCTGGAATCAAGAAGAAACCTCTGTCAAGGAGAAAAGTTGGAAGACTGAAGAGGAAGGACTGTCCTGCTGTGTGTTGTAGGCTGACCTCCAGTTGCTATTCTGCCAAGGAGTGGGGAAGGACTTTGCTGTTGCTGTGTCCCCTGCTTGAGGAAATCTCCAAGGGCCTGAGAAGAGCTGGCCTCCTGTTAAGAAATCCCAGGAACAAAAGGACTTCATCCCCAGCTTCCCCCTGTACTCTGCTCTGGGAGTTCTGACCTGCCTAGAGTACTTGATCCATTTGTGGGGCCTCTGGAGGTTGTTTCCTGCTATTTGGGGAGCTGGAAAAGAAGAAACGAAGATCTACAATTTGCACGCATCGCTCCCTTGCGGAGTGCATAGTCGATAGTGTGAGAGAATTCCCGTCGCCGCGAAGATCGTCGGAGCTCCTGTTGCCGCTGCAAGAACCGACTCATCGTTCACTTGCGGAGCGCATCGCCCCGGTGCGGGAAGATTCCTGTCGCTGTGAATATCGTCGCAGAGCCTGACATATCTGAAAGACCGTTGCATTGCCTGCTTGCGGACCGCATCCCGTCACTGCAAACACTGCAAACATCGTCGCAGAGTCCAGCGCCAACGGGTAGAGGGCTGCGGCACAAGAGGATCAATGCTGCGCCGCGCATCGCTGCTGCACCTAAGATCATCGACATCCCGAAGATCGTCGCATCGTGTCTGTGTGAGATGCTTCTACCGGAGAACCTGCACCCTGGAATCTACGCAAGGTATCGCATCGCTCCCCATACAGATCGGATTCATCACAACACACCCACTGCATGCAGCGGGGTTGTTGCATCGCCTCCCCAGGGTCTCAGGAGTGACGCATCACTTGTTTTTCTGAGCTGCAGTTGCCACTAGGAGCTTTTGTTACATCTACAGGTACTTTGAGCTAAAAGTGACACAACTCTGGATTATTTTGACACAAACCCTAGATCTCCTGAAAATCATATTTGTGAACTGTGTATGTTGGATTGTTGGGTCTTCTAGATAAAAATACTTTATTTTTCTAAGCTGATGTGGAGTCCATTTGTGGTGTTTTTACTGTGTTACTGTGAGTGTTGGTACAAATATTTTACACATTGCCTTTAATACACCTGTATGCTCGTGCCAAACTACCAAGGGGTGAGCAGGGGTTATCCAAAGAGTCTATCCCCCTCACCGTGACTAGAAGCAAGGGTCCCTATTTGGACATTGGTACCTACCTCTGCCAACTAGAAACCCCCAGATCTAACAATATTGGTTTGTTATCATAATCTGATCTGGTCTAATGGGTTGGAAATGAGCCTCTGACAAGGCAATGCTCAGGGAAACAGCCTTAAAATTACAATTATGTACAAAATTACTGTTGGCAAAAAAATACACAACCCCATCCTTAGAGGGATTGACAAATGTTCTCACAGTACACATCTTCTACTCCCAAAGAGAGTCCAACAACAAAACTCTTGCCTTGTATGGTAGTCTGTGAGATTCTTTATAACAAAATACTTGTCTATGAACTTTAACACAGTCTAGTAAAAATCCAGCCTAGCAGGACTATTGGCTTCAACATTTGCTTTCCATAAAGTAGATCTAGGACATCTGACATAATATTTCCCTATGAACAAATCAGGCCTATATACATTATCAGTGACTATTGTACTGAACATATGCTTTCCATCAAAGGAGCCAACAGGCATGCAGTCATAAAATTATAAATATGTACACAATTAGGGGCCTGAATACGGTGGCGGTCGAACTGACTTCCGCAGTACTGTCAGGGGTGGTCAGTCTGACTGCTGACTATTGAAGGTCTCTTCGAAAATGGTGAGTCCAACCGCCGGATTACAATGCATACATTATGTACCAGTGGCAGCCAGGGCGAGTGGAGTGAACGTGGGAGGGGTTGCGTCACGCGTGGGTGTTAGTAATAATATATTCATTTTAAAAAGAGCTTACCTGAAGACCCCGGCCGCCACCTGCTTCGCGTCGTGCATCCTCTCCTCTTCCTGGTCCCATCAGCCCCTGGGACAGACTACCATCTAATCACCATGCTCCATGGATTGGCCTGAGCGGGCTGAAAAGTTGCTCCGCTCAGGTCAGGGAGCCTGTGGGGTCTCTCCAGCCTGGCTGCTCAATGCCACCGTGCTGGAAAAACCTAAATGCGCATGTGTGTTTTGGTCAGCCTGAGACAGCCAGCCAAAACACATATGTGCACTTAGGGAGTGCACATAGCACCCCTCCCCTCCCTACAGCGCTGGCTCAGAGCCGGGAATTAAAAAGAAAACAATGCTAGAATATCGTTTTATTTTTCATTTGCTGACTCTGAGACAGGCAGTGGGGTAGCACTCCTCTGCCACTGTTGTGTACTCTGTCTGACCACTGAAACACCACCGACTCCGACAGCTTTTCTCCGAATGCCAAGATGGCAGTCGGGGACAAACTGCATTCATAGAGCTGTACAGGGACCTCCGACCGCAATCCGGATTACGATGTGGACTTCCGATGACTCGACCATTGCGGTCAAACTGACTGCCTTTAGTCATTGGAAATTAAGTATTGGAGGTGCTAACTCACCCCAATCCTCTTTCCTCCATCAGACTCCGCCGTGGATCCTTTCCTCTAGGTCCCCACAATACCTCGGCAGCTGAACCCTGATGACAACAATCCTGTGGGCTCCGGAATCCAGGTAAGTCCTTCTGCGGTATGTTTCCCTTTGGCTGGACTGAGCAAATTCTGGCACACTCCAGCAATAAGGTACGGGTGCACAAGGCATATCTCCACATATGTTATGCATGTGTATACAAATGAAATGTTTTCTGTGAGTTTTGTACACATTTGCAGCAACATATTCAGGGATATGTGCTCCGCCATAGCTGCTACCACAGCAGTAATAGCGTTTGCATCGTTATACGGTGGGGGGCGCTTCCCAGCCACGGCGGTCATAAAGGGCTCGCGTAGACGGCAGTAGGATGTTTGGTCTAACCAGCATCGTAATGAGGTCCTAAGTTTGGAAAATTGATTTCCAACCCCTCGTAATTTGGTCTATCACGGAATATCACAATGTAAATGTTCTAACCCTAGGTTTGACAGAAGGAGTAACCAATACCTAAACCTGTTCTACTGTTTTAGTATGTGATAGTCCATATAACAAAATATCTGTCTACACACTATAATTATAATACATACTTAAAGGCTATTGGCTTTAAATTATGCTTTTCCTAATAAATAAATGAGACTTACTTCCTTTGCCATACCTTGTCATAATAAAAAGCTCATACTTTGGCTCCTGGCATGTGACATAATTTTATTGACATCAAACCCAATTCAGCACTAGTATTTTTAGCATTAGCTTTCCAACATAGCAGAGAGTGCAATACAAGTACTCTTTTCAGTCGAAGCACACAAGATCTGGCCAATCAAATGTTGCACTTAAGGATATCAACATGTAGGCAGAGCCAGTACCCTCTCTCAGTAGTGCTCCATAAAATTCTTTATCTGTTGACCATAAAAGGTCTAGCAACAGCTGCTGAGTGACACAAGATCTAGAAATATTAAGATAGTCAACAGAGATAATTTGGGAACTAACTTCTCTAGGAAACAAATATGACGTGTTTGGTACTCTCCTTGAGGAAAATACAAATTCATCTATCTGTGTTCATAAGTTGGAACATATCTCTAAAGTCTCTGAATAGAACACATAGAACACATATGACACATGTTGAGGTAACTGTAAAACTGCTAGTGTTCTAAAACCTTTGCGGCATGGGCCATTATTGTAGTTCACTTTTAGAATTCCCATTTTGTGTATCTTAACATGGATAGCTCAATGTCAATAGACCAGGCTTTGAAAAAGATAGTATACCTATTGTTATAAACAGAATCATTTACCACGTCAAGTTTTGCAGGTTTACATGTTTAAATGTTTGCAAAGCCGATAGTGCAGAGCATGTGTGCACACAATACCAAAAGCCACATAATGTTGAGGGGAAGGGAAGCTTCTCTTCATTAATGAAGCAACGTCAGGATAGCTAAACATATGCTTTCCCGTTAATCTCCAGCTCATTTTTATCATCTATGCAAATTCATGGAGATTAAACAAACAAGATCATTCTATCCCCCCAGGCTATTAAGAATATCTGATTTCCTTCACATCACTGATTAGGAAGATGATTCTCGGAATGACTGGATGATAACATCTGCAGATGAGCAATGCTGCTTCAATACTTTAGGATGTGTTGCTTTCAAGTAATGGAGGAGGTCTGTCGACTCATATAAAATGAATGGTCAGTGAAGCAACACCTTCATCATAAAATCATGCAATAATTCTTAAAACGTTTTATACATCTACATGTGTAAAATTGTGATCCACGACCATCAACGACTGATTCATAAAATCAGCATCTGCAATTATTTCTAGTCTGAGGTGCAGTTAAAGACTGTGGAAAGTCTGCCATTCAAGAGAGATGGAGCAGAGTCAGTAACATCACTTTCCCGCTGCCACTTCTCAAGGGTCTATAGAAGTCAGGTTTACGACCACATGTAGAATGTTCTGTAGAGTTCTCTGCCTCAATATTGGAGTGTTTATCACTTTGATTGGTTCACAAACATCTGTAAACTATAACACAACATGCTGGTGGTTATTTTCAGAGCTCTTGGATGTAGGTAGCTTAAATAGGCATATTATCGAGTTCAGCTCACTGACATAATATCAGATCAGAAATATCATGATACAGAAATATCGTGTTGAAAATATAAATCACAAAAATATCGTTTTTCTATACTTATAATGGTAAGTACAAAAATATTTCTTTGTAAATCGTTTCACACAAAAATCTATACAATAATATAGTTTTTTATATATATAGTAAAAGCAGTAAATATTAAATATTTTAACATGTAACATTAATGTAATGTAAATTCATTATGTTTAAGTAATATTTAAACATATATATTAGTACAAACTTATTTAAACAAACACACACCTATATATAAATATACACATTCATATATATATAGGTGTGTGTTTGTTTAAATAAGTTTATATATCTTTATATAAATATACACATATATAATATAATCTTATTTTAAAACATAATCATTATAATTTATATTTTAATTTTCTAATGCTTTTAAATATACCAATATATACCAATATAACAACTATATATATTTGTTTACCTACACATAGAAATATATTTAATAAAGGTAACAAATAAACTGTAAAAAAAATCGAATATAATTATACATAATAGATTAAACAATATATTGTAATACATTTTCTTAAAATATGTTAAAAAGTGCATAAATGTATATATGTAAAAATATAAAATTAAATACATACACACCTTATAATAATAAATATGTAAACAATAATAAAAAACTATTCAACTCCAAGAATAATAAATATACTATTACCAATCCAGTGTCTGCAACAGTAGGGAAAGCGTTGGACACCGAAGGGGTAAAATGTACTATTCCCACTCTAGTGTGTGCAACAGTAGGGAAAGCGTAAAACTTAAGAGGGGTAAAATTTACTATTTCCACTCCAGTGTGTGCAACAGTAAGGAAAATGTAGAACTCAGGAGGGGGACATTTACTATTTCCACTCCTGTAGGTGGAACAGTAGGGAAAGCGCTGGACACAGGAGGGGTCAAATGTGCTAATCCCAATCCAGTTGGTGCAACAGTAGGGAAAGCGTTGGACTCAGAAGGGGTAAAATGTACTATTATCACAGCATTCACCGGTACAGTACCGAGAGAGTACTTCACTTCAAACAAATAACATATTTTAACAAATCTATCATATACCCAAAAATATAAAAATGAAATGTCTTCATTTTGACATTTATTTTTAAAATAACATAAATATTATTTATTTTTTATAGTTATTAACAATTAACACAAATATTATTAATATAATTTAAAAACCACACTATAGGCCTCATTACGAAGTCAGGTGGACCACCACCGACAGACAGACAGGACATCAGTCCAACCGCCTCATTTTGATGCATGTAATCGGACCGCAGAGTTTGAGGGGAAAGACCACCGCCTCTGACAGGATCCAGGATCCCACCGGGCCGGAGGTCGGAATCAAATCCCTACAATGGAGGTGGTGCCTGTGCAGGCACCATCGTAGGGATTATGATATCCCTTTCTGACTGCCTTTTCATTGTGGTCCTACCGCAATGAAAAGACAGATGGAAACAGACTTTGGGTCCCCAAGCATGACCCCCAACCCTCGTGGGCCATTGCTAAGTGGCCTTGGGGCACATGTAGTGCCCCCCGCACATCCATGCACTGTGTGCTAGGCACGACATGGTGCCTGACACACAGTGCATAGATGTGCACAAAGTGCATTTTTCTACTACAGCTTGTGCTGCGGCTCTGGGCCGCAGCACAAGCCACAGTAGAAAAAAGCACTTTCCGGGCATTGTCGGGCGGTCTCCTCTCTGATGCGATGGCGGTCGGCAGTCTGACCGACCACCATCGTAAATAGAGCCTATATTCCTCCTAACATAACAGTCAACAAATAAAATTTTATATAAATAAACAAAGTATAACACAATTAACATGTTAAATAATATATTTTTTTAATTGAACATTTTTATTTGATTTATGATTGCTTAATAACTTTCCCTATTCTTCTACAAACTAAACAATGCACACCTAAAATATAACTTAACAAATATGGTAAGTTCACAATTACCATAATTATCAATTAAATAAATAATGATAAATTAATAATGAATTATCAATACATTATTTCTTGATTAACCTCCCACAATGTAACCCTAAAAACTTAACCCACACCTGACATATAATTTAAAAAATATCCTAATTACACAATTTACATATTTAATTTATCAATGAAATAATTTTTAATTATTTTAAATAATTATTAATTAAATATAATGTATTTACTTTCCAACCTGTGCTCTCATAAGGCCCTGATCCTGCACCTAAAATATAACGTAAAAATTCATTGAATTACACAATTTACATAATTAATCCTAAACTAAATAATTAATAATTATTGCAAATGAATTATTGAATAATAATAATGAAATTACTTCCCACTGTATACCTGTACACACCCCACAACCCACTATGACACTAAAAATTACAATAAACAAGTAAAAGAAATGTACAAACTATTAAAAATGTACAAACTATATTAAAAAACATTCATATTAATTATACAAAAAATGTATAACATACAATTAAAACAAACAAAATTGCATAAAAATAATTGAAAAATGATATTATTAACAACTGTATTTTTGTAAACGATATTAACAGCATAGATATTTTTAAGATCAATATTAAAAATATAGATATTCTTGTAAATGATATTAACAACGTAGATAGATTTGACATTGATATTACTTACCTTAGAAAATCAATATTCTTGTCAATGATAGCCCTGCATCACAATATTTGTGGATCTCAATATTAAAAATTCAATATTTCTGCATCTCAATATTTTTTACTCAACATCAAGTCTGAATACCTCGAGTTCCTGGTTGAGGGGCTTGGTAGTATTGGCCAAAAAGAATCTGGTGGCAACCTAGGCACATATTAGTGCATGTGGCTTCCTATGATGCTGGGCAACAGGGGGACTGTCTCACACGTTAAGTACTTGTCAGCACTTTATTTTGTTCTTGGCCAGAAATAAAAAAAGCAAAGGTCTCTCATGACAGACCCTCCCACATGCCATAAATAGGTCCCTACTCTGCCACACCAATATGCATGAAAATGGACAAACCCTTCCCCATAGTGAGTCAAATGTTCCCATTTTTGCCAACTTTAAAAAAAAAAAAAGTGTACAACCCTATTTTCATACAATTTTTCTGTAAGTACAATTAACTTTTGGACTTAGAATCAGGCATTACTCTTTTTTTTCCTGGTAACCATTTCAAGTTGAAATCTTGACATTCACCTGCAGCATCAATTAAATCTAATGTTCTTTTCATACTTATCCCTACATTGACTTTGACTGTTCCTGACCAAGAATGGTCCTTAAAGAACCAGAGAACCTGCAAGCTACACTGGAAGTTCCTTCAAGATTGTTAGACTAAATGCTATTGTACTTTCTGCAGAGCTCAAGGAGTGGTGCTTGAATATCCACACAGGCACTTTAATGAACTGCTTCAGTTCTTGTGTCTAGACAGGCTAACTTTGTAAAAAGCTGCCCTCCAGATACCAGTCTTCCTAGGTTCGAGCAACGTTATACTGTAGGGTGAATTGCTGTGAAGAGAGAGATGACACTGTGTATGTTGTTCTCTAAGCTAAAACCTCTCACCTCATTTTGGGACAAAATATTTAGACAAAAAGGAATGAGCAAGGGGCCTATTTCTCAAGTGGCACAGCTGAGAGACACTAGAAAGAAAATCCCTCCAGGCTTACGACTGCAGTATGACATAGGATAATGGAAATGGCTTCTTACTTAATAATCCTCTCACATAGAAAACAAGCATGCTTCAAAAAGATAGAGGAGATTAAATACAATAATAATGACACAACAATACAACAAATTATTAGATGCCAGAACTGTAACAATCTTTTAGGCGGCTAGGGTGGAACCACACTATTACGCTTCATGGTACCTGCACTCATTGAGTATGGTGTTTATTCTTGACCAAAACCTATCCAGAAAAACGAAACCATTCAGGGACAGGTGCAGTTGTTTCTTCTCCGTTAGCAAGGCCCAGGATTCTTAACCAAACCAATCCTTTTCTGTCCTGCATTCAACAGTTACCTCTATTTAACACTGAGGGCCTCATTATGATGTTGGTTGAACTGCCACCAACAGGCCGTCATTGGCTGTCCCACAGACAGCCCTTCGGTCCTACCACCATATTACAGTGCTGGTGGTCGGACCCTTGTCTGTTGGGGGACGGACCGCTGCCTCCACCAGGTTCAGTGATCCCGACAGGGCGGCAGTCTGAATCATGATCCCGAATAGAGGTAATGCCGAGGCAGACAATGCCGTTGGGTTAGATGTCCCTTTCTTCAAAGCCTTTTCATAGTTGTCTGACCCCCATGAAAAGGCGGTCAGATATTGACATTGGGGGCCCTAAACATGACCCCCATCCCTAGTGAGCCACTGCAAAGTGGCCCTGTGGGCATATACAGCTCCCCAACACAAATCCATGGACCGTGCGTGATGCACCACATGGTTCATTACACACTGTGCATGAATGTACTTAAAGTGCTCTTTTACATGGCGGCTTGTGCTGTGGCCCTATTCCTGGTCCGCAGCACAAGCTGCCATGAAAATTAGCACTTTGCGACTGCTGGCCCAGCAGTCGCATCGTGATTGGGTGGTCGGACTGCCGCCTGCTTGTCGGACGGGCTCCTGACCGCCGTGATAGCGGGGGGCAGTCTGACCGCCCGCTATCATAATACTGTCCTAAATGGTTTTACAAAGGTTTAATGGTTTTGATTTAGAGTTTGATGGATGGGTTACTTCCTCAAAAACATGACAGATAGCATGTCTGACTTATTACAAGTTCTTTATATTATATAGCATGTGTAATAAGGTGGATGGGAAATCAGTCACGTTTTTGAAGAATACGTATCTGCCAAACTCGAAATCAGGCTCTCCAAGTAAATGCTAAAAACTTTTGAAACTTTGTAAAACCATTTAGTGTTAGATATCTACCAGACTCTAAAACAGTCCCTTCGTTTTTACTTCATCTATATGGCTTTGTTCCATTTTGTTAAACTCGGGGCAGCACTTTGGATAAAAACACAATATTACTCAAATAAATGAAGGAAAAGACCACACCGCCAACCCTTAGACAATTTATGTTGGCACAACTGGTACAAACAAGAAATATTGCACAGCTCTTTTGGTAAAACCTGTCAGGAAAACCGCCTCTCTTCCTCCATTGGGCAGACATAATATTTTAAGGAAGCGGTTATTGACTGTGCATTTTTTCAGTACTGTTATTGGAGCGACAATTATTCTGCTAATGCAACTTATGAGTGAGAGCCTTTACACAAATAAACGGAAGTCATAGTGGTTAGATATGTTTTGCTACTTATCCTTGTGTTGTAGCACATAATGCAGATGGGCTAATATTAAATAGATGAAAGTTCACTTCTCTCCCATCCGCCCAACATTACAGTCCCTTTTTCTAAAAAATACCATAATACGCATCACATACATGATTTGTGAGTCCAACAAGATCTTCTCTCCCAATCCATGAATTCTGGAGCAGCTTTGATGCATCTCCATGTTGGGCAATATTCTCTTTTACAACATGTAGAAACGTAAGTCTTTTCTAAAATGAAGTTGAATTGCTAGTTATCGGAGACATCCCCAAATGGTCAGACTCTGCAGCCATTTTAGAGACAAGGCATATAGATATTTCCCAAATGAAGGCCAAATAATACTCTGAAGCACAAAAAGCAAGCGTTTCCCAGACTTTAGCAGCTCTTGGTACAGACACTCAGGGATGTTATATAAGTGTATATTTACTCATCTGTATATTTGCTACTACGCCCAGGTGGAACTCTCCACTGTTTTGCCATCCAACTTTTCTGAATGGAGAGTTACTCCTGGATGCAGACTTACGTGTCTTTAATACCTACAATGAAGGGGTTGTACTTCCTAAATGCCATTTATTGGTTTACCTTACAAGGGACTTCATGACAGTATTTTACATTCCACCTAGTTGGTGGGCATGCCTGTCACCAGGACAGAGACCTCTGCTATGGAGATGGTGATCTCCCTATGGAAAAGAATAGGGAAATTCAAGAAAGTTTTAATATATATGTATATATATATATATATATATATATATATATATATATATATATATATATATATATATATATATATATATATATATATATATATATATATATATATATATATATATATATATATATATATATATATATATATTCCCCAACATCTCCTTGCAGAAAAGAACTAGCCGCACACCAACAACGAAGTCTGCATTCTTTTATTTCTTAATTCCGTCGGCAGTCCTGACATGTTTCGTTCTTCACAGAACTTTTTCAAAGGTTACGCCTCGCGGAAATGACATCACTGCTGCTGTTCGTGAACCACCATATTGATGCTCTTTATTTATTTCTCATCCACGGTGGACTCCTCCCATTGAGTCGCCATGTATTATGGTGCCAGTAGTTCACAGCATTTTCTGTTTGTTTAAAATGCTCAATTGGGAAACTTTTACAGACGTTTAAAGATTTTTAGATGAATGCAGAGTCCGTTGTGTCACTTGCAACACCCATTTTCAAGGTTTTGCTATGATCCATGCCAAAGACGGTGCTTTGCCGTCACCTGTCCACCCTTAGTCGCTTTCACGTTTCACACCAAAGGTTCAATGCGGGCAGACACTGGCGCACTTTCTGGAGGTGCGTCACTACGGCAGAACCACACCGGTATATATTTCCCCAACATCTCCTTGCAGAGAAGAACTAGCCGCACACCAACAACGAAGTCTGCATTCTTTTATTCTATAATATATAAAGTCCAATACGCCCTCACACTCAAAAGGGTCTGACACAGCATGAGTAGTTTCAAGTGCTTTTATTCTCACCAGTCTGGAAGCACAAAAGTCCATAAAGATGTGAAACGTCTTGTGGCAGACGCATTTCAGCTTAGTCAGCTTCCCTCAGTGCCAGTTTTACGGTAAGTTGTTTTCACCTGGGGTCCATTTGTATGTTCCAGCTGCCAATCCTACTTCCGTGATGACTTAGCCCCACCTCCATCTTATGGGTACACTGTCCCCTTTTTGCATTTTCATCGGGTGCATTACTTCTCCCCACTGCAGTGTGGCATGCTGGATCCGACGCAAAGGCAGATTAGGTAACCGGCTATCCAAACACACAGTGGTGTCCCAACAAGGTTGTTGTCTGACGGGCAGCTCACTTATCACGGCAACCGGTTCCAGTGATGACGGTTGCACTGTTAGTCCACTTGCAGTTCCCTTTGCAGTGAATAGAGGGAGAGAGATAGAGAGAGAGAGAGAGAGAGAGAGAGAGAGAGAGAGAGATAAAACAAATTATTTGGGGCTGTGATGGTACCCATTGGAACTCTGGATGCATCTAACCTCAACAGCCAGACAAGCATCTTTCCCCTTCTATAACCTTCAGAGTGCCACACACTATCTATAATCTATATTTCACAATATATCCAGCAAATTCTTTCTTTTTAGCTCTCCCAATTTCCATGCCATGATCAGGGATATAACCAACTGGTTTTTGGCTTGCCTGATATCCTTTTTTATGTACGATATCCCATTATTCTGAGTATGTTTAACATCCCATTAAATCTCGATTCAGTGTCCATGTATAACTACGTTAAAGGTGTCCCATTTGACTGGGCCAAACATTGGTGACCCCTCATTTTATGGAAAATATTGATTAATGTATGTGGTGATTTGTTCACACAATGGACTATCAAAATACTCCTCAGATCTCAGCCTTCAAGGGAGAACACAGGCTCCACCGTTCCACCAGATATGACCATTTTTAGTGGACTAAGATTCGGTGCGCTCAAAATACTCTTTGTCTACCACCTGTGACCACAGTTAAGCCAGGTAAAAAAACGGTGTACTGGTGAATAGAACGAGTATCCCCTGGCCTTTGGATGCATAAGCCCCCATCCTTTGTAGAGCTGCACATTCCAGCTAGGCCTCAAAGTGATGTGTCACCGTAACGCCAGAAGTGTAAGGTAAGGGAGGGCAGATCTATAGTCAGCTCAGTCACAAATACAATAATTAGGGTCAGCTTATCTATAAAGGCAGTGTGATGTACATTTGGAGCATGCTTCGCAATTAGCTAGAGGGGATCTCGGTCAAGGAGCCCCTCCATCATCACAAATCGGCTCTCTGTGTTGATCTTAGTGTGGTGCACAACAAATGGGACCACTGTTGTAATATAGAACAATGTGCCCCTCGCATTGGCTAAGTATGCAGTACCATACAACTGATCCTTCAATCTTTTGGGTACTTTTTTTTAGCTCTGGCCCTGTAAGGTGTGTCTCCTGAAGACAGGCGAAGTGGATAAGCCTGTATCTTAGAAAAATGAACACGCCATTAATTTTCAGTGGCGTGGCCATTCCCCAAACATACCAAGTTCTTAAGTTATGCTTCATAGCCATCATTTCCTGTGCCCTACCATTGAAGAAGCATGTTCACAAAATGACCAGTGGTTGACATCTGCACCCAGTGTAAAACCTTACATCCCCACCCACTGGTTCAGGGGCAATTTCTTGCATACAAGGTCTCCTGAGATAAAACCAATACAAAATGCCAACTCCTGCACCCAATCAAAATAACAATTGCATAACAATGGTAAACGTTGTCTTTGTCCGATATCCATGTATATTCTGGATTTAGGGAGCCATTAGCACAACTCCTCAGCTAGCCATCTCCTAGGCTACCTGTGTATGCATCATTCCCTACTGTGTCTTCAGTATTACTAACATCTTCATGCATGTTAACACAGCAACGAGGACGAACCAATGTAATATCACTATTTACATGTAAAATTATAGTTCTAAATGATATCCTAATCCCCACGGAGGTGCCTGGCAAGCACTGCAGCCATTCAGGGGATAGCAGGCGGTCCGACGGGTGGTCGGATTGACTCCGACCTCGGGACCATGGCAGTTGGACTTGACAACTGCCAACGATCCAACAGCCATCATAATGCAGCAGTCGGATTAGCCCTTCCACATGGCATCATCTTAAGCAGTCCATAAATGTGTATTAAATGATACAATAATTTAAATATATTCATTTAATTTATGAATAATAGTTATTGAACAATAATTCAAAGACATTATTTTTGTAAGCTTAGTTAACCATCATATATTTACCTAATTTTTAAACATTTTACATGTTTTAAAGAAGTTGAAGAGTTTATTGCATTTTTGAATAAAGTCTTTTATTATAATTTAATTATAATATTTATATATATTCAAATGTTGAACTAATTTGTTTTATTTAACATTCGTTCATAAGGGGGTATTTTTATTCTCTGCCTCAATTGTTTTTTAAGGGACTGTCTTGCACTACTAATGATTGGCCTTGTATAGTAATTAACTTATTCTAAATCTGGACTGGATTACAATTGAACCTGATCAGGTTTCACCTGCGCAAAATCTCTTGTAATGAGTATAAAAGTTGAAAAGTGGCTTAGAGCCCACCTATTACGTATCTTTGCTTACCATTGGCTAGCTCTTACTTCACTATTGTGTCCTCTCTTCCTATTGGTCAGAGGCTCCTCCTGGCGTCCTACTTCCTCCTGGGCTTCTGAGTCTTACTCCAAGCCATGTAGCTTGAACAAAGTACTTCTTCTTGTGGCTGGTGTCCTTCCACTGTCAGCAGGCACTAACATTTTAATTTTCCACATGCACTTCTAAAGAGTGCATAGTGCCCTCTCTCTGCCATGCGTCTGTCCCGTGTTCTCCTTTACCATCGCCCACTCCCACGGTTTTACCCAAACCCTCCTAAAGTTCTACTCGCCCCGTAGGTATTGGAGCGGTTTATATGAGTGAAGCGGCCACCCTCCATGAGGCTCCTGGAGTGACATGTAAAGTGCTACAATTAAATGGAGGCGTTTATTTAATCGAGTGTTATCTGCCAAATGCAAACCTAACCTGTAGCTGAATCCATTATCTGAAAGCCTCGGTAGAAGCAGCGTCTGTTTTTATCTTTTATGTTAGTTGTACTTAGTTCACCAAGTCCTTTTATTTGTAGTTTTAATTTGCTTTGTCAAAGAATTTCATGCTTTTCTATGCGATACAGATGGAGCTGAACCAGACAAGGGCTTCATTTATGAGAAGTGACGCATCGCTGCGTGAAAGCAGCGGTGCGTCACTTCTCAGCGGGCCCTCCTTGCGACATGATGGATGCCTCATATTTGATGTATGGCGCATCATGTCGCAAGGAGTTACAGATACGTCAGTAATTCTGACGTATCTGTAGGCGCAAAAGTGACACATTGCTCCAGCAATGTGTCCTGTCACATGGGGAAAGCCCCATGTGAAAGGGCCTGCATCTGTCTTATGATATTGACGCATTTGCACCTTAGGGTGACGCAGTAAAATCTTGTAGATTGTCACAAAAGCGATACAACGGCGGCGTAAAAGTGTCGTAAGGGGCTTGTAAATCTGTCCCTAAGTTTCTAGTTTTCTTTATTTTTTATTTTTTTTATTTTATTAAATAAAAATAGAAGGCAGATACAAAGCCAATATTCTCTTTTGCCATTTGTACAGTAGATTTGTCCATACAAACAGGCATTTGAAAAACACATAATACATCTAACGCAAATTCCTACAATCTTAGCAGAACACAGTGTGCTTCCAACTTATAACCAATACTCCCCCAGAAAACAAGGGGGACCCCCCAAACAAAAAGAAACAAATAAAAGCATTTCACATCAGTTAACATGTACAGTACAGAGTCATACCATCCCGCAACAGCTGTGAGCAAGACCGAACATAGCGATTTGTGCACCCCTCCATATTTAACACTAAGCATCTGTAGATTCTTCTTGACTGAGTAGATACATCCTCAGCGGCTCCCAAATGTCCCTGGGCCTCGAAATCTCGGGCAACTCTTCAGCATATGCTACCAAATTGTCCCTGCAATAGACCAGGTCTTTAATCCATAAGTCAACCTTTGGTCTGCATCTGCCCCCCCATGTAATCTCCACTCTCCGAGCCGCCATCAACAGGGCCAGACGCACAAACTTGCCAGTTACTCCTCTAATGTGCGGTACACAACATAAGAGACAGACAAGCGGATCACAATGCAGCTCCACACTCACCATTACTTTCAAGCAGCTCACCACTTTTTCCCAGAATTCCCATACCGTCTGACAGTCCCAAGCCACATGCATAAAATCCGCATTTTCACGACCACAACGCTTACATTTTGTAGATGCACGCAATCCATACCCATGCAGCCGCATTGGGGTATAATACACTTGGTGTATATACTTAAAATGAATTATCCTCTGGTTCCCATTCATACTCAGCGTTCCCGTTAGGCCACATATATATTTCCAGTCTGTCTCAGAGATGGGTTCAGGCAAACAAGCAGACCAGCGCTCCCAACTACGATCTCGGACCTCCACACTTTCGAGCTTTATCATTTTATACAATTTTGAAACTAACCTTTTATTGCTGGAGGTGGTGAGGGCATACTGTAAAGAGGCCAGCGCGGGAGGCTCCTGTGGGTACGTAGTGTTGTGTACTTTAAGTGCATGTCTCAAGCGGTGCATTGCAAATCTAAACAGCAACGATTGATTGCTGATATAAGCCAAATCCTCCTCCGCCAGAACAGAGTCATTCACTTAGACATCTGACATATGTCTGAGACCTGCTTCATGCAATAGACGGAGCGATGGTGTTTCCTGCGCCACAGACAGCGCAGCATGATGCTCCAGGTATAAATCCGGTGCATAGAGCGGAAGTTTCCGTGCCAATTGTCCAATGTTCCACCAGGCAGCGAAGGTAGCGTCGACAGCGTTAATCTCCGTCTTCGGAGTACCGCGCCTACGCTGAGTGATCACACTATGAAGCGGGAGCGGAGCTACATCACCCTCTTCTACCGCGACATGCGGTGTAAATGCATGTGGCCTATACCAATAATATAGATATTGAGCTTGTGCACTCAAATAATAAACGTAAAAATCAAGGGCCTTAAACCCACCTTTCTCGTACCCGTTAGCCAGTGTTGTCCACTGCACGCGAGCTTGTCTTCCTCCCCATGCTAGCTTGATCAACTGACTCTTTATAGTCTTGAAAAACTGCTGTGTGAGCACTATGGGAATGTTAAGAAATAGATAGAGAAACCGCGGCAACACCACCATCTTTATCAGGGCAAGTCGGTCCGCCAGCGACAGCGCTATCCAAGCATCAACCTGGCACTCCAACGCTGAGTATGCTCTGCCATAATTCTCTCTGACCACTACGTTCGGGTCCCTGTGTACCCAGACTCCTAGGTATTTAACCGGATCTGTGGACCACAATAGGGGAAATTCCAAATCCGGACATGCGGTCGATGTGGTCAGTGGTATTACAAAGGATTTTTCCCAATTTATAGCAAGCCCCGACAGGTGACCAAAGCGAACATATTCTCTGAGCAGTTGTGCCAGATATTTAGATGGTTCGCGAACAAAGAGAACCATGTCGTCTGCATAGAGCGATATAGCCACCGGCCTGAAGTTGAAATTAAGTGCTGCCTCCCTATGTCGCTGCCTGATCACACACGCCATTGGTTCTAATAACAACGTGAATATTAGCGGGGACACCCCTGACGCGTGCCTCTCCCTATTGGAAATGAGTCTGATGTGAGACCGCGCCTATGCGTACTCGCGCGCTCGGCCTGGAATATAGCACTGCTATCCACTGCAGAAACAATGGCGGGAATCCCATGCGCTGCAACACATACTTAAGATAGTGCCATTCAACTGAGTCGAATGCCTTGGCTGCATCTAAGAACACTGCTTATAAGTCGTGGATCGTTCGGGTATGAAACCCGACTGATTCGGCAGCACCAATTTCTGCATCAGTGGTTGCAACCGAGTCGCCAGAATCGTGGCCAGAATTTTAGCATCTATATTAAGCAGAGACAACAGGCGATACGAGTCGCACCTGTCTGCCGGCTTGTATTTTTTAAGCAACGTAATCATCAGCGCCTCTCTCAGGGACGGAGGTAACTCTCCAGATTTGTGGGCCTCCGTATACATTTCAAGGAGATGCGGTGCCAGGAGATCTGCATATTTTTTATAAAATTCAACCGTCAATCCATACGGACAAGGCGCTTTACCGTTAGCCAGTGCCGCAATCACAGTTTTCACATCCTGTTCATCTACTGGCAGACACAAATATTCTCTGTGAACATCAGATAGCCATGCGCATGCTATATCGTATAGGTAGTTATCAAGTTCTGTCTCCGACCCTTGCTCACGAGACTTATACAGATCTGCATAAAATCTCCGAAATTGTTCTAATATGTATCCTTGATCAAGATGCTCAGCTCCCAGCTCATCCACATTTCTATCTACTCGTGGTTGTTTGATACTGGTTTTGATCTGAAGCGCTAGATCGCGCCCTGGCCGTCCCCCCTCCCCATATCGGCGAGCCGTGTGACTTCGCGACAGGTACTTTACTTCTATATCAGCCAGTTCCTCAAAATCTTTGAGCAACTTCTGTAAATCCGCCAGCGTGTCCGCTCTAGGGTCTGCCTCATACTTGCGCTCCAGTTCTCGCAATGCAGCCTCAGTGTTCCTTAGCTGGGTGCGTATGTCTTTTAGTATACCCGCCGCTGTGCTATTGCAGACCCCCGTATTGTGACCTTAAAGGCCTCCCATAGTGTGGCAGCCTCCGCAACCGAGCCCTTATTAGGCTCAAAATATTGCGTAATGGCATCTCTGACTGTCGCTTCATATACAGGATCCAGCAAAGCCTCAGATCTCAGGCGCCATGTGAAAGGCGGGCATCTTGCCGAGGGGAAGAGCACATCCAGCCTAACTGGGTTATGATCTGACAATGTACGAGCTAACGGCATAACCCCCTGCACCCAGCCCATCACCTCCGATCCAACTAACCAATAATCCAGCCGCGACCAGCTGCCGTGTGCAGGTGTCGCATGTGTTCCTGCCATTACCTGCAGATTGCGGACACACCACACATCTCTCAAGCCAAATTCTTTCATTGCACAGATCAACCTCTTGGCCACATTAGGGGTAAGGTGGGATAAAGGGTTAGATTTGTCCAGATCTGCATCCAAATATGTATTTAGATCGCCTCCCAAAAATATAGGGGTCTCCGGCCATTCACGCAACACCCCGCACATGCGATTCACACAGGTCACATCATCCGTAATGGGACCATACATATTCACCATGGTAACCAGTCGTCCATGCAATCTACCACAGACCATGACGCATCTGCCCTCATCGTCCTTATATGTGTGCAGAGGTTGAAAGTCCACTCCCCTCGTTATCAGTATCATAACCCCCCTGGCATAGGAGGAGTATGACGCGGTCAACCTATAGCCCGCCCATCTACTGCCCACCCGTCCATCTGCATACTTAGTTAAATGTGTCTCCTGTAACAGAGCTATATGTATTGCATGACGGTCCAAATACGCTATTACCTGTCTCACTTTTTTAGGCGAGTTCAGGCCCCTGACATTCCATGTCAACATTCTGCATGCATCAGCCATAATATTCTGAACATCTATTACCTAGACTAAAGCATCTATTCCCAAAGGAGCATCCTGCCTGACGGGCCAGTCTTCTTATCATCCATCCACTCGCTGTACATGCCGTTGCATTCACGTGAAAAAATAAGTAGTGAAACAAATAAATCATAAAAGACAACAAACCCCATTGCAATCCCTCCCCCCCTCCACCCACTCCAACCTCCCAATCAGGTCGAGAAAAAATCCCACAACCCTCCCATCGGTTTGTATTGGACTCCATACAGACCCATCAGTTGGGGAACACCCACTAGGGGAAGCGGGTCAGCAGCGAGTATCCGCACCATAGTGCGGCTGCCGGCCTTCAACAGCCCGCCCCCCACCCGCTGGTTCCTAAAGGGTATATCAGATAGTCACTAGTGCCACAGGCTAAACAAACAGTGTTCGGTGCCAACTCGGCCCCATCTATCACTTCCATCAGCTCAACCAGGTAGACAGCGAACGCGGGATATCCAGATGGCTACATAGAGCCCCGCTGCCATCGCACTGATCAAACTAGTCGATGATGTAGATTCTTCCGCTTATTCTGTGTCGTTCAGTCCAGAATCTCCGGATATCAGGTCCTGCATACGGTTTGCTGGTCTACCCTTGCAGATATGCCTGGTGAATTTCAACGCTGATTTCGCATCCGTAAAAAAATGTGCTTGCTCTTCGTGTGTGATTTTCAGTTTAGCTGGATAAAACATGGTGTATGGGACAGAGGCCTCTCGTAACAGTTTCTTTACCGGCACAAACTCCTTCCAAGCCGCTTGAACTCCCGGTGTGTAGTCAGGAAAAAAGGATAGCTTGTCGCTTTTGTACATCGCCGGATCTTTGGCCTTCACGTCGCGCAACACCACATCTTTGTCGGCATAGTTCAGAAGGCACGCTATTATCGGGCGGGGCGGTGCACCCGGTTTGGGCCTGGGCCCCAAGGAGTGGTGCGCCCGTTCCACTATCATCACTGTGGAGAGCGCTGGGCCAAATAGGTCACGTAGAAGATCCTCAACAAATGTCTCCATTTTGGATATGGGCGTGGTCTCCGATAGGCCTAAGATGGGCAGGTTATTGCGCCCAGAGCGCGCTTCCAAGTCCTCATTTTTCGCGCTAATAACCGCCAGGATTTTTTTCATCTGCAGGATCTGTGTCCTAGACTCAGCCTGGGCATCATGTGTGTCCGCGACTCGGTTTTCGAGGATGTCTAGCCTCTGCTCATGTTTTTCAACCTTTTTTTTGACCAAGTCCAACCCATTAGCCAAAGCGTCTATCTTACTGTCAATCATTTTCATACCAGCTCGGAGTTCCAACAAGATAGACCTGTTGTCATCAGCAGTGCTCTCCTCCGACCCCTGAGCACCTCCCTGGTCTCCCTGGTCCCCCATGCCATCTGCCGCACGTGTGCTGTGTTTATTTTCGAATTGCAGTTTGGCCTGCCTCGGCTCCGACTTCCCCATGATAAGTGCTTCCGCGATAGTATGCACCAATATTCCACTGGACGCGTGTCCCAACGAGCTACCAGCAGACCTCAGTTAGCAATGTCCCTTGTCGCAGCGCTCGACTCTGAGCAGCACTGTCCACAACCCTACTGTGCAGCGAAGTCCTAAGAGGCCAATTCCAAGCTGTTCAAACGCACACTATCTCAGCTCCTTATGGATGCCATTTCAGTCCTCCAGCTCAGGAGTGCCACGAGTCTTTAGCCTTCCGGTGAGCTAACCATGGTGCCTGGAAATAGGACCAGATATCGCCAAGCACTGAGCGTCCCCGGGCAGAGCCGGCGCCCCCCCCCCCCGCCCCATCGACCAGGCAACCCCCGCGACCACTTAGACCATCCCGGTCCGTAATTCAGCTCGGAGATGGTCCCGATGCCCACAGATAGAGTCCCACAGCCTCCAGGAGGCGACCCAGAACCAGCCCCGGGCCCTCCCACCCGCGATCTCAGGCCCGCACCTCTCGCCGCCTAGCAGCCCGTACCGCACCGCGCACCAGCAATATGGAGCCCGACGTCGGCCGCGCCACCCAGCAGCCCAGGCCCGACCCGACCAGTCACTCCACTTACCTTGTCCTGGCTCCACCAGCTTCGCCCCCCTAGGATAGCCTCGCTTCTGCTCCTTTGTGCCACGATGCCGTCGCGGGCTGTTGCTGTGTCGCAGGGGGGCTATGTTTGACCACCCGCGTGGCTTCTAGCCGTAGGCCTCCATCGACGTCCTCAGCACACACTCCGCATGGGCTTACGAAGTATCGGAGATCCCGACACTGCCCGCGGCGTCCCCCTCAGCTCCAACCGCCTCGTACGTCGGTCACTCCTTTGTTTCCAGGGCACAAGCATACGTTGCAGGGCATGGCTCCACCAGGACGCCTCAATCCTCGATCCAGGCCGTCACCACCCCGCCGCCATCATTTTCCCTCTGGTGCCGGTCCGAGATCCGGAGCTCGATACTTTGGCAATCGCAGCGTTGTAGCAACTTTACAACCATCAATATGTTCCTCGTCCTGCCAGCCACACCAGCCAGCAGGTTTTCGGCGGATGGGGGCTCTGTAAAAGGATGATATTACAGGATGAAATTGCCGGCTAGCGGAGCTCCCTCAACAGGCAGCAATTCCGCTTTGCGACGAAGCCACGCCCCCTAGTTTCTAGTTTACATTCTGATATTTGCAGTTCTGTTTAGCCTATCATAAATTTAGAACTACGAGTCCCAGAATTCAATTAGAAATATGGGACTGGAAGACCTACTAATGCATGAAATCGGGAAACCTCAGATCTCTGTTGCTGAAGATTTGCTTTTCGTCTATAGATTCAGGATATGTCCAAGATACAGGGCAAAGATGCAAAAAAAAAATAGCTTCGTAACTGGGATCACACCAATGTGTGGCGTAAATAGGATAATTGGAATTGTAGAGTAAATACAGTCAAGTGGTTAAAATAAAAGTCACGCGTGGTAGGAGCACATTTTTTTGTGCGTCCCCCCATATATGCAGTGAGGCAAGAAGCCTCCTCGAAGGGTTTTTTAAAGCACTAAGGATGATTCGAGGCGCTAAACACACATCTGAGCAGAATATAGTATGAATAGGGTAATATTGACTCCCAAAGTATCGGACAATGCAAATTGAACTGACACTTAATTAGCACGCAGCATTTATTTCCCATGCCACTTATACTCCCTTTATCTACACTTATTACAAAGGTTTTGTAATAAATGTAAACAGCAACAATATTACTCAATATTTTGCACCGCGAAAACAATTGCTGATTGTTTGCTAATCTTAGTAAAAATGGAACATACTTAACATAATTTTACGAAAGGTGAAACTGTAGCAAAAAGAAGCTGTTTTTTCACGCGTTTATGGTGTCAAGCCGTGCACTCGTTCCTGACTGGGAAGCACAATAGTGTCTGTTCTCATTAATTGAGATTTGTTCAGTGACGCAATTGGCTGCCACCTATACCTTGCCTGACAACAGCTGGTTTTGGATTGCCTGGTGATTTACAGGGTAATCAGAGATTAGTTTAGGCGTTCTGTCACAGAGGAATCTTCATAGCTGGGCTGCAGTGGGTCAACAGCTTGCAAACACAACATCTGATGTGGACTGTTCCAACTCAATGGAGCCTTCCATGCCACATGTTCATGATTTTCGTGCACAGACTGCGCCACTTTTGAAACAGCTCAAGATAGTGCAGGAAGACAAATGTGACGATAGCCCTTGTTTATAAGAAATCAATCATATCTATAGCAGATTTTTTTTAAATAGCACCCTTTTAAAGTTGGAGGCAAAATAAAAGACAATTGTAGCTATAGTATTTACAGAAAAAATGCATCAGAACGTAGAGAAAAGTCAATAATTGATGTGGCTGTCCAGTAGTGCAAGTAATATATCAAGGCTGCGCGTCTGCGCAGTTAACCGTTCCTTCAAACACTGAGGCGTCCTATAGAAATGTAACCCTGGACTCGCTTGTCCACGACCTCACACGGGTGCAGGTTTATTGACTAATAAACGACAAAACGTTCCACGAATCGTCCTGGAAACGTTTTGTGTATCCATAAACAGGCGCGTGCATAAGTAATACTTTCACATGATTCTATGAGACATATTTACTTCCATTTGCCACCCATACCTTTCTGCACCATTTCATAATTAAGCGTGACTTCACAATTGCTGCACCGTATTACACACCCAGTGCCTCCTACATGGCTAGACTACAGTGCTAAACCCTTTCGTCCACGTACACCAGAAAGGTCTCCCAGAATCCTAATTACAATCGCAGTGCTTTGAAACGTCATTGTGATAGGAAGCACCCTGTAGATTATGCAACATAAATCAATGCAATACAAATGAACCTGAAAAAATGCTTTTTTATAAGTACAATTGTATGTTTCCCTTCATAGGGAAAATATGAAACCCTTGCCTTACACTCCATTTAATTTTGGGGGTATTTCCTGTTTATTCCCTCGCTGGGAAATGATTTTCTCCTGCCTGTGACAGGAGTAAGTCTACAAACATGTCCACAGTGATAACTGGTCACGCCAAGATTCCACACAACCATGTGAATTAGTGGGTTTTCCCTAGCATACCAGGGCACCTCCACTCAGGAAAACCCACTCTCTACTCCTGATAGACTGTTTACTCTGACAGGATGTTACGCCGTGTTGGGTTAATGCTAAGACAAAGAAAATTAATTTATGAGTGCAACTTCACCAGTGTTTTTGCTGCACGCAATTGTCATATTTACAACAGTGCCAATCTGTTGGCACATGTGTTAGTGAACCCTCTCAAGATGATTAAATCTACACATTCTGACATGCATCAGTAAAATATATAAACAATTAACAACGAAAAGAACATTTCAAATATGTGTGTCTCGGCTTTAATGGCATATTTTAGGAGGCTTTCATTATGAGGACTTTAGCCCCTGGGACAAGATTGCCCAACATTGGTTCACGAGGACCTCAGACGTTGCAGAATGTAAGTACAACTTGAGGTTATGGTGCCCACTATGAGCCAGGTGTAGCACAGTTACCTCATGGAATTTCGCCCTCCCTGATTTTAAGTGAGTCAGTTTTACTACACTTTGGGGCATATTAGCAAGAACCTCGTTAAAATTATCGCCGTTTTAGCGGCAGGAAACTGCCACTAAAACGGGGACATTGGGCTTGCTAATATGCGTTATAGAATTCCAATAGAAGCCCAGGTTAGATATCCTGCACATCCAACCTGGGCTTCTATTGGAATTGGATAACGCATATTAGCAAGCCCATTATCGCAGATTTAGCTGCAGTTTCCTGCTGCTAAAACGGCGATAATTTTAACGAGGTTCTTGCTAATATGCTCCCTAATTCTCCCGAATGTGGTAGAACCAGAACTGATATTACTGTGCAGTAATTCAATAAAATTGCATGAAGCTTTGGCTTCAGCAGCAACAAAGGCTCATTCACCCTTTTTTAATAGATGCTTTTTTAATAACTCTCCCAGAACACATCTTCTTACTCCCTCCCATACTTCCCCAAAACCCCTTACACCCACAGTGCCCAGAGATGCCCACATCCATTTAGCACCTGGGAATTCTGTGTGGTTTTCTGACCGGAAACATCAGTCCCATGCAGTGATTTCCTATTCCATAGAGTGTCACTTGTAATACGGTACTAGGATGGATTTACCATACAGTAACAGTAAAAGCACATGCAATTTTTCCATGACCCCAGGGCAGTGCAACTGGGCATGAGGGACAATGCATATTATTCATATATGGTGTCATTGTATGTAAATATATTTCAAATAATATAATACTATAAAATGTGGCCTAAGGGTCAGAGCTGCCGACTTTCGACCTGGGCAACCAGGTTTGAGTTGGCGTCAGCTCAACATCCCGTGATTCTGGGCAAATCACAATCTCCCCGTGCCTACCCAAAAAAAATAAAAAATGGTATCCTTTGTGCAACGTAACTGGTGCTCATGTAAAGTGCTCCAATAGCTTCAGGTCGAGTTCGGCTATATAAAACTGTAAAAAAAAATGAACTGAAAATCTGGTAAGGTTACCAACCTGCTGTACAACATTTATCAGATTTTTACACAAATGTGTGCTCAATGATAGACTGATTGGATAAATTGAGGACCACGCACGTAACCTGGAAATCGTCCTGGACACAGAGCTCAAAATGGATCGCCAGATCAACTCCGTCTCGTCCTTCTGCTTCCACACCCTCTGCCTCCTACATAAGACTTTCAAATGGATCCCCCTCAAACACAGAAAGACCGCCACTCACGCCCTGGTCACCAGCAGGCTCGACTAGGGCAACGCACTCTATGCCGGAATAAACAAAAACCTCACCCGCAAGTTACAGAACATCCAAAACGCCTCCACAAGACGGTTCCTCAACCTTCCAAGACACTGCCACATCTCCCAGCACCTGTGCCCATTCCACTGGCTCCCCATCGAAGCTAGAGTCACCTTCAAGATGCTAACCCACGCTCACAAGGCCCTCCACGACACCAGACTAGCATACCTGAACAGCCGACTCAAATTCCACGCACCCCAAAGGACCCTACGATCATCCCAGCTCTCCTACACTGTGGTCCCCCGTATCAAAAAGACCTGATAGGGAGGCTGCTCCATCTCCTTCCGCGCGGCCAGTGCCTGGAACGACCTACTGCTCCACCTCAGAGAGATAACATTGCTCCCCATCTTCGCAAGAAACCTCAAAACCTGGCTCTTCGACAGTACTGGAACCTGCAACCCCTCCCCACCCCTCAGTGCCTTGAAACCCTTACGAGTGAGTAGTCGCGTTAAACAAACATCTGATTGATTGATTGATTGATGTAAAGCGTGACACATATAGAACAATGCATCTTATGGATTTGGTAATGCTTCTGATGTGTGTACTCAAACAAGCTATTTTTAATGAAGCTCTATTTGTGGAAAAGGATCAATATGAAAGAAAGCTATGTATTGACTGAACTGATAACATTACACATATCTGTTACCTGATTCCATATGCCACCTGCATCTGATGTATCAATGATGAGCAAAGGCGTACCCGGCTTCTCCATCTTTACCACTGTTTGCAGCATTCACATTTGGGTGTGCCTTAGGGCTTGTTCGTGCACAATAAAGAGTGGGAAAGCATGAAAGTGAGAAAACAGGAAAGGCAGGCTTTCATGAGAGGTTTGCATAATTTACAGAAATATGTGCCCCTCAGGGCATTTTTTCTCCCTGTGGGAATGGAATTTCAAATCATTAGAGCCTCACATTGGATGGCTTGGACCTTTTCCACACCTACCACGACCACCACTGTATCAGGTGTCACAGTGGTATCTGATCCTGCAAACCCGAGTATTTATAGCTCCTGGGTAACTACTGATCCGCTTCAGACTGTATCCAGTACATCAATGGGGTGATGTGCATGTAGGGTTTAATGTAAATATTTTGTTGGCTAAACAGTTCTATGCCTCTTCTTTCAGAAGAGGGAGAGTGATATCATTCAAGTTACCTCTGCTTACAGTAGACACCTGGAAGAGTAATCTGACAGTAAAGTTTGTTGTAGCCATATTGTTGGATAATTCACACATGTTGATAACAGGACACGAAATCAAATGTGCAGGGTCTGGACGTGGGATACAAAAATACATCTATCTAAATTGAGAAATACCGACAGATTTTTTTAAAACAGTTTGCATCAGGTTTGCTCTACTTTGTATCGTATTGTTGTGGTTGCAGCCAAACGTGCACCAGCGCAGGGAGCTAAACAGCACCACATCCTAGTAGATACTGTGCTGTTCTGCTCTCTCCCGTTCAAGCAACGCAGCGTGACAGATGATGTCACATTAGTAGCTTTTTAGCAGGTGAACACTATAATAGGAGGAGCAGCAGTGAAAGTTGTTGGCAAGAGAAGAAGCTGTGCAAGGAGTCAGGAGCTGTGCAACATTGTAAAGGCATGGATAGTTATTGGGGTTGCAAGGAGCAGTGTCTGCTCCTTTGTTTTTCAAACGATTCTGCAAAGCACGTTGCACTAGTACCTGCAGAGTTTGTACTGAAATCCACCTTGTGTGCTTCAATCATAGCACCTATAGACATTCACTCTGGAAGTCTTAATGCCAGCTGCTATCTCCCTGATCTTTCTTACTGCTGTCAAATTCTTCCTTCCTTCATGATTAGAAAGCCTGGGCACCACAGGTAACTAACCCCGCTCTTTAGATCTTTCAGACACTTGGCTTCCATCTTCCAACTCAGAATATACTCTCAGCAACAATAAAGTTAAGGTGGAAATATCCAACTCATGCTATGATAGTCAGAAAACAGGAAGACCTGCCCTACAAATACTTTTAAATCTGGTATGCCCTGAGGTTCCGTGAATTCTGAACCCGTTTCATAAAGGTCATGGTTTCGTTACGAATTTGATATTAGCGAACCGTAATTAGTTAGTGCGGCAAGTATGAGTGCTTTCATCACGTTAGACCGATGGATTCACTACGTATTTAGGGATTTCGTTTTGAACACTTGGGTTCCATTTTGTGTATGGCAGCCATTTTGTGGTTGCCCTCACATAGGCCGATGACTGTGGCTGAACTAGTCTTTTTAAGGACATGTACACCTTAGCTCCAGTTCGTGCTGACTTCTGTTTGACCTGAGTGAACTGACCCTGTTGCCTGAAGCTGACCTTGTTAAACCAGTTCCTGCCCTTTAGCTGATCAAGATTAAGGATCAGAGCACAGGACATCATAAAGTTTTACTGCACACAAATATGCCTTATCCTACTCTCACCTGTTTCTGCTCCTTTCTTTACGGTCTATTTATGATTGGGTTGTGGCCTTTTTTATTATGGGTTCGTTCGACCTGTCTAAAGAAGAATGTTGGGTTTGACCGATGATTGATCATGGGCTGGGCAACTGAAAAATGGGTTTGTCATCATGCAATACTTTTGTTGTAGAAACATGTGATTGGTTAAACTGTAAACAAGGAATGTTTGCCTGAAGCATAATGTTTGGCATTAAAAGGGATGACTTGCTTTGTAAAATTGAGCAGTCTCCTGAGAACTCATACCGTGATGATTTCTAGGACTTCTGTTACTGGCTGCAGCCAATAAAATTTGATCTTTGACGCCACTCAGAAGTATGCCGTATCTCTGTATTCTAAGACAGGTGAACCCGAAGACTTTGGGCGTGTCCCTGGCACCGCTGGGTTCTAAAACCCGGTTCTTCAGTTGGCGCTTCCAACGTGGGGCGACTTCAGCGGTACCGGTCCAAGCCTGAAGATCGTGAGGAGCTTCGTGAGGAAATTCTGGAGGATGACCAGCACTTCATCGACCCCGGCATGTCGAACGTGGACTGAAGGTCTTTTCTGCAAGGCTTCCCGCTTTCCTGACGGCTACTAAGGACTGCTGCCCTGACTGTCGCCCTGTCTTGGACCCATTTGTGATGCTTTGTACGGCGAGACAATAGACGGGTCTTCTGGTGGCGTGACTGATACCTCAGTTAAGTATAAGTCCCAGTCCTTAGTTTTTGGTTCTTTGGTTCTTAGTTTGTTTGGTCCTTAGTTTTGATTTGAAAATTGCAATTTCCAAAGCCGAGGGTCTTGTATATTTACGAGTGTATCGGTAGAAATAATCCCTTGAAGTTTGAAGCTCGATTAGAGAGCGAAGATGCCTAATTGTAGCAAATTTGGTACTTGGTTTTGTTGTGGTTGCAACAGGGATTCCCGATTGGAGGATTCGTGTCCGATACCTCCGGTTGGAACTCCGACTTTTGAGCTCTATTCTAAACACGGCGTGGGCCCCATTGCGTTCAATGAAGTATGGGTCCACTACACTAGAAAAGATGGTGTCTTACAATGGCCCCAACATGGTAGCTTTAATACAGAGATTTTAGACAATTTGGAAACTAAATTATTTAGGAAGAAAGCCCGGCCGGCAATGTTTGACTCCTTTCGCCTTTGGCGTAAAGAAGCCAGACAACGAGAAATTAAACAAGCTAAAAGAGATAAAAGAGAAAAGGATGTATCAATAATGCAAGCTGCTAGGCAGTTTAAAGAAAACGAAGAAGATAAAGCAATTGAGGTGTCAGATAGGCAACGTTGCATGGCCATAGATAAATGTTATCCGGCCTTGCCGTCTTCTCCTCCGAAAGCGATTGAAGATCTTGAAAAAGATTCTTTGATCTCTCATTTACTGAGATTGCCACCTCCTTATGTGCAGGGTACTACTGCGCCTCTATTACCACCGGTTGTTCCACCCTTTGTGGTTCAACCTCCTGCTGTTGCTCAGCCACCCGGTGCTCCACAGATGGTTTTACCTCCTCCTGCGCAACCCGCTCTAAGGTCGCAAGCTTTGCTACCAGCTTTGCCTCAAACTCCTTTGCCTTCCGCTTCTACATCTGAGACTCCTACTGTTCTTATGCCTACACCTTCTTTGCCTCAGAATACTTGTTCTCCTGTTCTTATGTCTGCTTCTTCTCCTTCTGCTCGAAAACGAATGACCGAGACTGTTGTTAGTCTGCTGTTTCCATTGTTTGGGTCATTGAATATGACCCCTGTTTCGGAACGTAAGCAGAGTCGTAGTCAGCTTCCTAGTTCCGAGGAACAGACAGTGTTGGATTTGTTCGCTCGTAGATGGATATTGAATGCTTCAAGGTATAATTTCTCAGCGGTTATGGATGTTTTCTTTCAGTGGGAACCGCCTAAGCAAAGGTATGTTTTCGATGTGATGTGTACTTTCCTGCGTCAGGAATGGGACGTCAGGAATGGTCCGATTCCGCAGGATGTGCTTGATGTTCAGTCAGATTTTGCTAAAGGGATGATAGTGGACACTGATGTTACAGATGCTGTAGAGACGATATTGGCTTTTAGATCTAGACTTCCGTCTCAGACGTTGTATGAACCTGATCCCTCTGTTAGGAGGAAAGTGAGGCAGTATACAATGAGAGAGGTTCCTCCACTTTGGAAAGAAGGAGACACAACTGCTAATCCGCCTGTTTTGCCTAATTTTCAGCAAATATGGGTACATGTCCCTTGGAAGAGAGCAGAGGTCTTGGCTCTTAAGCAGACCTTACCTGATCCTCGTAAGAATCCTGCTGGTCATTACAAAGAATTGTCTCAGACAGTAGATGCGTGTATTATGAATTTAGCCGACATCGACATGTTGATGGGTAATGTAGTTCCGCAACCTTTGTGGGCGAAGATTCGTCATGAGAATCATGCAGCAGAGTTAGGTGATACTTGGGCGAATATTGTTGCAGCAGATGGTAGACAAGTAGGAGGTGCTAAACCTGAGCCCTTAGTTGCAGAATTACCTGGTAGAATTATTACTTTGATGAAGACGATGATGCCTGCTTTACGAGTGAATTGGGATAAGTTAGCAGCATGCAAGCAGAAGAAAGATGAGAGTGTGTCTGACTTCTTCACTAGGTTTGAAGAGACGTTTATTGATCACAGTGGTCAGGATATGAGTACAGAAGGTGGTCAAAGGTTGTTCGTGGATAAATTTGTCTTTAATTTGCTTCCCGAACTTTCTAATAAGTTGAAGGACTCTGAGAGTTCAAGGGCCGTTTCTTCGTCGGACCAGATATTGGCTACTGCTCAATATTACGAGAATAGGGATAAAGATGAGAAGAATAAAGTAGAGAAGAAAACGAAGGATTTAAAGACGAAAGTTCTTTTGCAGCAAGCTTATCCGCCTCATCAGAATCAGCCTCAGTTTCAGCAACCTCCACAATTTCAGAGATTGTTACAGAAGCCTGAGCCTTATGTTCAGCGATTCTTTCATGGCCCGAATCAGTGTGCTTACTGTAGAGAGGAAGGTAATTTCAAGAATAATTGTCAGACTTTGTTACAGCGTGCGAATGGTGCACCTGGTCAGAGAGGTCGTGGTGGTTTTCAGCAAGCGCCTAGAGGAAGAGGTCGTGATGTGATCCCCCAGAATGAGCGTTCCTCTTCCCTACAGAATTCTGCTAATTATTTTGATAGACAGAGTGTTCCGAGTGGTCAGTCTCCTCAGTACTATGTTGAGGATTACTATGTTGAAGGTGAGAGTGTTGGTTATAATGATAACTAGGACAGCCATGGACAAAGTAAGGGAGTAGTGTCAGTTCCAGTAGATCAGAGTGGACCGTATGTTGAAGTGATCACATCAGGTGTAGTAGAACCTTTTCTTTTGGATACTGGTGCGACAAAGAGTTCTATTATACATTCTAAACTCCCTGGCGCACCTTTGTCTGGCTTGACCAATGTTTCCGTAGGATTTTCAGGCGCCCCAGTTCGTAATCCGGTTTCTAGTCCTTTGTCCCTTTCTATTGGCCCTTGTGAATTGGAAGCTCCAATTATTCTAACGACTGGTTATGGTGAGAATTTGTTGGGATTGGACTTGCTGAAAAGATTGTATGCGACATTGCATTGTTCTCCTTCGGGAGTACAAATTACTCTTGGTAAGAAAGTGATTTCTCCAATGTATTTGTCTAAAGATTGTTTGCCACTGGAATTGCGTTCGCTTCCTGAAACGCTTTGGGCTACAGGTCCAAATGATGTTGGCCTTTTGCAGATTCCACCGTATGTTGTTACGCTAAAGTCGAATGTTAAGTTGCCTCGTATACCACAATACAAGATCTCGAGTGATGGTGAGAGAGCTCTTTTAGCGATTGCTTATGATCTGGTTGAGAAGGATGTGGTTGAGGAAACGAGAGGTAACGTGTGCAATAGCCCGGTTTTGCCTGTTCCAAAGCGTACAGATGCTTCTCAGCCACCGGCGTACCGGTTTGTGTTCGACCTTCGAGAGGTCAACAAGATTGTCGTGCCACAGTTTCCCGTGGTACCTGATATTACTGCATTATTGACACTGATTCCTGCTTCGGCAGTTTGGTTTTCTGTCATCGCCTTGAAGAATGATTTCTTCAGTATTGTGAGGAGAGTAGGGATATTTTTGGCTTCTCATTAGGAGGACGAAGCTTCCGATTTAAGAGAGCTCCCCAAGGTTATTGTGAAAGTCCCTCAATTTATAGTCAAGCGTTGAAAACTCAGGTTGACGGGTTTGTGTTACCAGTTGGTTCTACTCTTATTCAGTATGTCGATGATTTGTTGATTACTGCTGATGACGAAGAGATTTGTAAAGAGGCTACTCTTTCGTTGTTGCGATATTTGTCTGACCTTCATCATAAAGTGTCGCCTTCAAAGTTGCAATATTGCCGCCAAGAGGTAACCTACTTAGGTCATCTCTTGTCGAAGGAGGGAAGGAAATTGACCCCAGAAAGAATTCAAGCAATTGCGCAAATGAGTGTGCCATCGACACAGAGAGAAGTTCGTGCCTTTTTGGGTATCACGTCATATTGTAGACAGTGCATCCCCAATTTTTCACTGTTGGCGATACCTCTGTTAGCATTGACTCTGAAAGATACTCTGTATCCTCTTCCTTGGTCTGATGAATGCCAGAAAAGTTTTTGGTACTCCAGACTATAGCAAGCCTTATACGTTGTATGTGCACGAGAGAGAAGGATGTGCGTTGTCAGTGTTGACACAATCTTTTTGGGACAAACAGCATCCCTGTGCGTATTTCTCAGCAACATTAGACCCAGTTGCTAAAGCATTGCCGAGTTGTTTGAGAGCTACAGCCGCAGCTGCCGTTTCTATTCGACAGTCTGCTGGTTAGGTATTGGATAATACGCTGATTGTGATGGTTCCGCATGCAGCGGATACCTTGTTAAACAGGACTAAGACACAGCACCTTACTAGTGCACGTCTTTCAGGCTACGAGTTGACACTGTTGGCTAGCCATGTTCACATTAAAAGATGTAATGTGTTGAATCCAGCTACGTTGTTGCCGATCTCTACAGAGATGGATGCTCAAGAACAGCATGATTGTTTTCTTTGTACAGAGGAAGAAACAAAGGCTAGAGTGGATCTTAAGGACACTCCTTTTGAAAATGTTGATGGTACGCTGTGGGTTGATGGTTCGTGTTTTAAGCTTCCGAATGGTGAAACGACTGCAGCATATGCTATCACAACTTTAAATACAGTTGTTGAGACAGCACGCATACCACAGAATTCTGCGCAAGCAGCAGAGTTGATTGCACTGACTAGAGCGTGTGTGCTGTCAGAAGGAAAGCGAGTGAATGTTTATACCGATAGTCAGTATGCGTTTGGTGTTGCGCACAGTTTTGGACGTTTGTGGAGAGAGCATGGGTTCCTTACTTCTCATGGAACTAAAAGTCAGCATGGGCAGTTAGTGAATGAACTTTTGGAATCTCTCACTCTCCCAAAGCAGATTGCAATTGTGAAATGTAGTGCGCATAAGAAAGTTGTGGATGATGTTGGTCGAGGGAATGCGTTTGCAGATGAAGTAGCGAAGGAAACAGCGAAAGACATGATGAGCCGTATGTATGTTGCAGGACCAGCAAGATGGGTTATGGCTGGTGGAATGAGTGAAGACACGATAGAAAGTGTGAAGATGATTCATGCTGAAGCTACAGAAAAGGAAATTAATGTTTGGAGAGAGAGTATGGGTATGTTGGATTCTACAGGTTGTTGGATTGAGTTGTCGGAACACCAGCGATGGTTGTTGCCAGATGCGTATGTGCTCCCAGTGGTTACAAATGCTCATGGATTGGCTCATATATGTTTGAAAGGGATATGTAAGTTGTTGGCTCCAGTTTGGCAGATTGCTGGAATACCGAAATGTGCAGAGAACGTGGTGAAACATTGTATGATTTGTTTGCAATATAATCCTGGTAAGGGAACTCCAACTCCAGCTGGTCATTTTGCTCCTCCGACGTATCCGTTTGAGGTGGTACAGTTAGAATATATTCACATGGAGAGATGCAACAATCTGAAATATGTTCTTGTGGTTGTTTGCGCCTTTTCTAGATGGATAGAGGGTTACCCCCTAAAAGAAAATACTGCCTTGTCTATAGCCAAGGTTTTGTTGAGAGAGTATTTCCATAGGTATGGATTGCCGAGAATTGTATGGTCAGACAATGGGAGTGAATTTGTGGGTCAAATCATGAAGAAAGTATGCTCTGGATTGGGAGCGAATCACCCCCAGTCTGCTGGACTTGTTGAATGTTACAATGGTACGCTTAAACTGAAACTAGCTAAGGTACAAGCGAGCACTGGTCTTACATGGCCAGATGCCTTGCCGTTGGCTCTTTTGTCATCAAGGACGACTGCATTCTCGAGTGGGACTTAGTCCGTATGAGATTGTGTTTGGTCGTCCAGTGAATGTTTGGGGAGTGCCTCGTCCGAAAGAATACAGCAGTATTGAATACCCTATGTTGGTGGATTACTTACATGACTTGACTGCTAAATTACGTGTTCTCCACCAACAGGTCTATGACAGTTTGCCGACAGCTACTACAGATCCAGGCCACGTACTTGAACCTGGACAGTACGTTCTTGTGAAGAATTTTCAGCGTACCAAGAACTTGCAACGTAGATGGACCGGCCCCTATCTGATTTTGTTGGTTACTAGAACCGCTGTTAGAGTAGCAGGCAAAAAGAACTGGGTGCATGCCACCCACTGTAAAAAAGTTCCTTTGCCTTTACCATATGATCAGTGGGTGAGGGATGGTATCGCCGATTCTGATTGTGAGAAGGTCCCTAGATTCGTTCCATTTAGTGATGCTCATTTGACATAGACACGGTCTGAACGTGAGGATGATGATGTTCTACAAGCTGCTGTGCCTCCTCATCTGAAGATTGACACCACCAATCCGGATCTTCTATTCAAAGATCAGACTGTGCCAGACAAAGAACGCTACGATTTGAGACCAAGAAAGATTGTACATATGGACAAATAAATATTTTCTTTTTTATGTAGTGAATTTACACTTTGGCACATCAAGAAACTTTTTCTTCTTTTTCTTTTTCGAACCACCATCCGGGTTCAGCTGTAGGGTCGCGGTATAAATACTTGGGATTGCAAGCCGTGTAGACACAAGGTCGATGGTTCTGGTTGGTCCAAGGGCGTTCCCTAGACTGACAGGCGCATTCCTTAGCGGAAGAGAACTAACTGCCGCGAACAGCACGGTTAGAGGATGGAGTTTTTTTATGCTGCCCAGAATGCTTTTAAATATTGCATTAGCTTGTGTGGGTTTGGTTTTCTATGCCACACAACAGCCGTTTGCACCTACTTCCCAACCTATGTCTTTTCCCACTACTGTTTCTTTACATACTTTTCATATTTTACCTGAACACGAGCAAATTAGAAGGTCGGAATTTGTGAATAATTCCTTTGTGCAACTTCTCCATCAACACCAGTTAGTAGTGAACACCACTAATTGTTGGGTGTGTGGTCTTATGCCACATACTATGGATAGAGGTATTCCTTATCTGGTTCTGCCATTCAGTTACAATGGGTCCGTATGGGCATATCAGACGATGTTTATTTATGCCATTGAAGTCTATCCCCTGCGTTCCATGAGAAATAACTCAAGTAATAAAGCCTTGGTGAAGGGAATTACAGATATGAGTAGAGATATCGAAACGTATAAGACTATTCCCAAGGATGAGTTACTAGCATATGTTGGTTGGAATGCAACCGGATATAGTATTAGTCTGGGTGAGAAGCAGAGACGAAAAAGGTCACCTCCGATTTGGATTGTACCCCATCGTGGTCATTTTTGTCTGCAAGGGAAAGGCAAGAATCCGAGAGCTCAGTTAGGGAAGAGTGTTTGTACTCAGACGTATGTTTTTTGCGTCCCAAACTTCCCCACCGTTTTTAGCAGCTAAGGGCACGTATTTTGTCTGCTATGATAGAGCATATACATGGTTGCCCCCTGATTTTTCGGGAACATGTTATGTTGCATATTTGTTGCCTCCTACATATACTGCTGCTGTAGATTACCACAGAACTAGAGTAGTTAGAGGTGTCTTCAGTAAGGAAGATACTACGGGACAAGAAGTGGGAGACTTTTTCAAGGGTTTCCTACCATTTTGGGGACCTATGGCAAACAGTAGAAACCTACGGCAATTAATGAGAGTGGTTGAATCCACCATAAATGAAACTGCTGGTGCCCTTAGTAATCTGACCGCTGAGCTTCAAGCGGATCGCCTTATGACATTACAGAATCGAATGGTTTTGGATTTCATACTTGCAGATCGAGGTGGAGTATGTAAAGTGATCCAATCAAGTTGCTGCGTTTTCATTCCAGATAATGCTCCTACAGTATACAAGGCTATTTCCAGACTGCATAAGATCTCCGAGTCTATACATGTGGACAAAGGATATTGGTCGTTGACTGGATGGTTTTGGGGACTGTTATCCACTTGGGGATGGAAGATTCTGATGATCATTGGGATGGCTTTAGCGATTCTTTTCCTGTTCTGTCTTTGTGTGCAGTGCGCTCCTGCTATATGTGGCCTCTGTGCTACTACGTGTGCAAGGAGACCTGTCCCAAGAGAGGTACTAAGTAATAGCATTATGCTCCAGCAACATCTTGATGATCTGATGAATATAGACCTGGACTCAGATTGACGTGAGTTTAGGTTATTGCCCATCTAAGGGCAAAAGGAGGGGCTGAGGTTCCGTGAATTCTGAACCCGTTTCATAAAGGTCATGGTTTCGTTACGAATTTGATATTAGCGAACCGTAACTGGTTAGTGCGGCAAGTATGAGTGCTTTCATCACGTTAGACCGATGGATTCACTACGTATTTAGGGATTTCGTTTTGAACCCTTGGGTTCCATTTTGTGTATGGCAGTCATTTTGTGGTTGCCCTCACATAGGCCGATGACGGTGGCTGAACTAGTCTTTTTAAGGACATGTACACCTTAGCTCCAGTTCGTGCTGACTTCTGTTTGACCTGAGTGAACTGACCTTGTTGCCTGAAGCTGACCTTGCTAAACCAGTTCCTGCCCTTTAGCTGATCAAGATTAAGGATCAGAGCACAGGACATCATAAAGTTTTACTGCACACAAATATGCCTTATCCTACTCTCACCTGTTTCTGCTCCTTTCTTTATGGTCTATTTATGATTGGGTTGTGGCCTTTTTTATTATGGGTTCGTTCGTCCTGTCTAAAGAAGAATGTTGGGTTTGACCGATGATTGATCATGGGTTGGGCAACTGAAAAATGGGTTTGTCGTCATGCAATACTTTTGTTGTAGAAACATGTGATTGGTTAAACTGTAAACAAGGAATGTTTGCCTGAAGCATAATGTTTGGCATAAAAAGGGATGACTTGCTTTGTAAAATTGAGCAGTCTCCTGAGAACTCATACCGTGATGATTTCTAGGACTTCTGTTACTGGCTGCAGCCAATAAAATTTGATCTTTGACGCCACTCAGAAGTATCCAGTGTCTCTGTATTCTAAGACAGGTGAACCCGAAGACTTTGGGCGTGCCCCTGGCGCCGCTGAGTTCTAAAACCCGGTTCTTCAGCCCTTGTGAAAAACAGAACATATCTTGGCTGTCAATGTGTTCGACTCTACAGATCAGACTGTGAAGTGTTTCAAAGTTTGTCCTTAGAAAAGAATACACCCTAACACGGATTGCCAGTTTTATAGACCCTATAATATACTATGCAAATTGACTTAAACTTAGCCACCCTTCTCTAGCTACGCCTGGGAGAGTCAAGGTTACTCTTACAGAAATTCTCCCTCAATCAAATCTCAGTCCAATTTTCTTTTGGGAAATATGGTTATCTGGAAGGAGAAATTTGGTCTTCTGTGTGGAGAACAGAATCCTCTGAAGCACTTCGAGCCAGGAACGAGTGATGTCTCCTTACTGCGTTGACTCCAAGATTCAGAGATCTATTCACAAGGTCTACACCTATTCCATCTCTGCTTGAGTCTCATTAAAACAACCACAACAGTTTGTCTTATATAGATATCTCTGACAGGATATATATTTATGAGCGTAACTAGAGGCTCAACTAGCTTTAGCTGAGCCTGTGATGTCTGAAGCAGTACACAGGCTCCAATGTGCTCACCAGGAGCCCATTGCTATATCAGACATTTACAGAAGTGAAGAATGCCTCTCCTGAGACATCATCAGTATAAACAGATACCACCGCCTCAGTACAAGGGGATTTCTGGGAGGGTTTTGGCCAATATTTGTGAATATCTGAAGGATGGGCGTTAAGTGGAAATCCAAAAAGGAGCACTGGCTAGCATTCCAGGGACAACTACATGAACATTGCAGTTTTGTTGCAAAACTAGCAAAACTTAGACTAACTCACCTGCTTTTAGAAGTATGCCTTTGAAAGGGCCAAAAAGGAAATATTAATTATAATCCTATTTCTGGCTGTATATCAATTAACACAAAGCTGCCATGTTGCAACAAGGATGGTGCATATGCCTGTGACATACGAGGAAGCACATCTGCACGCTCCACTTTTTGTCTGAGAAGGATGTGACTGTGACATTGAGTCAGCATTTCTGATTGCCCTTGCCCGTAACAGGCATTGGAAGAAGTGGCACCAAGTCCAGAAACCAAGCTTGGCAAAAAGCAAGCTTGCCATATCAACGTATGCTAACGAAAGTCTTTGAAATCAAACAGAATGAAAAGAATGTTTAGCTCATGCAAAATGTAAACATCACATTGTGTAATATCTATCAGGCTTGTTTAGAGTAGGGGTGAGTGGAACTTGTGGAGTTTTACTCTGTGGAGTTCTGTGGAGTTACATAAAACCTCCACGAGTTTCTGCAAAGTTCCGCCCATCCCTAAATATGCTTTACATTGGATCAAAATGGGCCCTGACATGTCCCCCGGAGGAGTTGTATGCATCTCCTGCCTGTGCCTTCATGGTGAGTCTTGAGGGGGACATGGGACGGTGGATGAATAGAGCCAATCAGTATTGGGGAATGTGGAGATGCAGACACTGGGCCAGTAGGGGGAGTGCTGATTCTCATCTCACACCTGTAAGGGAGCTAATCCAAGTGGTGCTTCGTAGTCACTGCTCTCTCGCCGACTGCTGCAGGCCCCATAGCAGGAGATAAGAAACATTGATGCCCCCCTTAGACCTTGGGGATGCAGCCGCAGCATTTTCCGGGCAGGCCAGCCAACTGGGGTGTCAGGGCCCACAGTCAGTTATCATTAACCTGTTAAGGGGTCCGTCGGGGATGATGGAAAGCTGCCAGGTCCTCTATTCCTCTAAACGCTACCACCAAGAGGAGTATTAGTAACCACACCTCTTTGCGGGAGTGCCACAGGAAAAAGGGGAATAGGGTAAACCAACAAAGGCTGCAAGGGTAGAGCAGCACGGCACTGGATACCCTCGGGGACAACTGGCTTCACAAGAATGCCTCGGGAACTTCTGCAACATTAGAATGCCCCTGTTTGTAAGACAAAAGACAAGATGTGTCATTCCCAGCACTCATACACACCCCGACTCATCTCCCTTCTTCCCAAGACTCAGTCTTTCTTAGGGTTGCACAACGTAACATAAAAGTGCTTACCACCTAGTCCCAACGGCAGGTAGGATGTCCAGAACTGGATTAAGGAACTTAGTTGCATCACCAGATACTGAATCTATGTTCTCCTACAGGAGAATAATGATGCATATGGTATACTCACAGAAAATGGGGTCAGCAAAAGTCTTGCTGCAAAAATGAAATTACCCGCAAGGCAAGAGCTCCCTGTTCAGTCACAGGAGCTGAGAAGCGGGAAGAAAAATAGTTCCGTACACAAAACCGAAGAAAACAAACGACAAGAAAAGCTGCCCCTTGTCACTCTGGCAATCCGCGAATGGAATGGTAGTGGCCAACTCAAGGAGACAGGATAAGAGTACCTTGCACGGCCGCGCAGCGCGTAGCAGGCAGCGGCGCGCCTAAGGCAAGCCTGTCTGCGCCCATCCGCGCCTGTACCGCGCCCAGTGCCAAAACCCCTGGCCCCCACGCCATCGACAAAGCCCGACTCCACTACGACGCCAACACCCTCATCGCTCTCAACCACGGACGGACCACCAACTGCTACAAGGCCACCCCCAAGCGCACCCACAGCCCATTCACCTGCCGGAACTGCAACTTCGCCTGCACCAACGACGCCGAGGCACCCACTACAACGGAACCCAACCGACTGTGATGCATCTTGCTCAACACCCGCTCCGCACGCAAGCACGCCGTCGAGCTCTGGGACCTACTCACCACCACATCACCTGACGTCGCCTTCCTGACTGAGACCTGGATGAACGAAGCCTCCGCCCCAGACATCGCAGTGGCCATCCCCGACGGATACAAACTCTCCCGCAGAGATCGCACCAACGGAGTTGGAGGAGGAATCGCTATCATCCACAAGAACACCATCAAGGTCTCTACTAACACCAACGACACCCTCACCACCCCCGAACACATGCACATAAAGATCCACACAGACCCCAAGACCACCCTCAGAGGCCCCCTCATCTACAGACCACCCGGCCCACGTCCCCAATTCTGCAACTCCATGGCCGACTTCATCAGCTCGCACGCACTGACCTCCACCAACTACATCCTGCTCGGCGACCTAAACTACCACCTGGAGAACAACAACGACAGCAACTCCTCCACCCTGATCGACAACCTCGCCACCCTTGGAATGAAACAGATCGTCACCACCCCGACCCGCATCGCCGGCCACACGCTCGATGACATCTTCTCCTCCAGCCCCCAAATTGCCTTCAGCCACGCTTCTGAGCTCACTTGGACCGACCACCACTGCGTCCACTTCACCTTCCAGAAATCCATAACCCACCACCACACTCCACAGATCCTCCAGTGACGCTGGGGCAAAGTCACCAAAGAGCTAATAGAAACACACCTCGCACACAACCCACTGAGCTGCCCCACCGACCCCGATGAAGGAGCCCACACCATCAGACTCTGGATGGAAGACTGCGCCAACACCGTAGAACCACTGAGACAACCCACCGACAGAGACACCAGCCAGAGAGCCAGCTGGTTCACCCCGGACCTCCTGGCATCCAAACGCACCTGCCAAAAACTTTAAAACATCTGGCTCAGTGATAGAACGCCCGCCAACCGCGCAGCCCACAAAGACGCCATCCGCAACCATAGCCACCTCATCAGGACCACCAAAAGAGCCTCGTTCAAAGACTGCCTCGACAACAATGCCCACAACAGCAAAGAGCTCTTCAACATCATGAAAGAACTCTCCAACCCCAGCTCCTGCACCAACGACATCCCGCCGTCGCAAGCCCTGTGTGACACCCTCGCTGCCTTCTTTCACCGCAAGATCACCGACATCCACAACAACTTCAACCCCCGGCGGCACCCCACGGACCTCCCCGCGTCGAACACCCGAAACCCCACCCATCACGACCCTCTGACCACATGGACAAACGTGAGCACCGAAGACATAATCAAGACCATGAACACCATCCACTCAGGCTCCCCGTCCGACCCTCTACCTCACCACATCACCAACAAAGGTGACAGCCTCATCGCACCACACCTACGCAACATCATCAACCTCTCCTTCAGAACCGCCACCTTCCCCGAGAGCTGTAAACATGCTGAGATCAACGCCCTACTAAAGAAACCCAAGGCGGACCGAGCGACCTCAAGAACTTCCAGCCAATCTCCCTGCTTCCATTCCCAGCGAAAGTCACCGAAAAGATCGTCAACACCCAGCTCACCCGCTACCTAGAAGACAACTGCATCCTGGACTCCTCCCAGACAGGCTTCCGCAGCAACCACAGCACTGAGACCGCCCTCATTGCCGCCACAGACGACATTAGAATCCTACTCGACAACGGCGAGACAGTAGCCCTCATCCTCCTGGACCTCTCTGCCGCCTTCGACACCGTCTGCCACTACACACTACGCACACGCCTCTACGATGCAGGGATCCGAGACAGGGCCCTGGACTGGACCACCTCCTTCCTCACCGACAGAACCCAGAGAGTCCGCCTCCCCGTTCCATTCCGTAACCACCAAAACCATCTGCGGCGTCCCGCAGGGATCCTCACTCAGCCTGACGCTGTTCAACGTTTACATGGCTCCCCTCGCCCGCATCGCCAGACTACACAACCTCAACATAATCTCCTACGCCGACGACACCCAGCTGATCCTCTCCCTCACCAAGGACCCCCTCATCGCCAAATCCAACTTGCACCAGGGTATGAAAGCCGCCGCCAATTGGATAGAGGCAAGCAGGCTGAAACTGAACGCGGACAAGACGGAGATCCTCATCCTTGGGCCCAACCCCTCAGCATGGGACGACTCCTGGTGGCCAACATCACTGGGAACCCCCCCTGCACCTACAAACCACGCACGCAACCTGGGGGTCATCCTCGATTCCAAGCTCAGGATGTCCAACCAAGTCAACGCAGTCTCCTCCTCCTGCTTCCACACCCTTCACATGCTCCGCAAGATCTACAGGTGGATCCCGGCGGACACACGGAAAACCATCACCCACGCCCTCGTCAGCAGCCAACTCGACTACAGAAACGCCCTCTACTCCGGAGCCCCGTCCAAACTCATCAACAGACTCCAAAGAATCCAGAACACCTCCGCACGCCTGATCCTAGCCTTGACCACATCACCCCCCACCTGAGAGACCTGCACTGGCTCCCCGTCGACAAAAGAATCACATTCAAACTCATGATCCACGCACACAAGGCACTCCACAACACCGGCCCAGCCTACCTCAACGACAGACTCTCCTTCTACACACCCCACAGGAAACTCTGCTCCGCCGACCTGTCCCTGGCCGCCATCCCGCGCATCAACAGAACCACCTCCGGGGGCAGGTCCTTCTCCCACCGCGCCGCCAAGACATCCCTCCCTCTCGTCCTATGACAGACGGCAGACCTCCCGGCCTTCAGAAGACTGCTCAAGACCTGGCTCTTCGACCATTAAGTGCAGCTGCCCCCGCCCCCCAGCACCTTCAGACCCTAGCGGGTAAGTAGAGTGCTTTACAAGTCCCCTGATTGATTGATTGATTGCAAGGAATGGAAGACGCGGCTCGGAGGGGCCGCTGACAGAAAGGAGATTGCATGCGGAGAGTCCGCGTCAACAGACAAAAGCAATAGAACAGGAGAAGAAACACCACACACACTCCCGTGTGCCGGCTTAGGCAGGGATCTGTAGGAAGAAAACGAATCCGAAAATCGTTCGATAAAGCCGTTAGCTCTAAGCAGTCAGTTTGACAAGCCCTGAGTGACTGACAAGGAGGAGTTTATATCCTGCCCTCCTTCCGTAATCATACACAGGACTACTTCCTGTATGCCCCTGTTAGATTTGGGGGTCTCTAGTTGCCACAGGTAGGTACTTGTGACAAATAGGGACCCTTGCCTCTAGTCAGGATAAGGGGATTACACTCCTAAAATAACCCCTGCTCACCCCCTTGGTAGCTTGGCACAAGCAGACAGGCTTATCTCAGAGGCAGTGTGTTAAGCATTTATGACCACATACAGTAATCCAGTGACAACACTATAAATGGACACCACACAGGGTTTATATAAAAAATAAGTATACTTTAAATAGAGTAGCCACAAGACCATAAACGACAAAAAATACACAATACTGTTACTTTAAGATGGTAGATTTTAGCTCAGTTCAGTTCAGTTCTTAAAAGCAGCACTTCGCGTCAATATACCTTAGGTTGCGATGCACTTCCACGACAAGCAATGCCGCAGCGAGGGAAATGCGGCAAAGTTCAGGTGCAAAGAAATAAAGACGTGAAGATCTTCCAGATGCAGCACTCTTCTCCGGGGATGCGAGAAGTTCTCGGTTCGATGCATGGACTGCAGCGGCGACACCCTGAAGATGCGACGGCAGCAGCTCCAGCAGCGAAACTCTTCTCCCACGATGCGTGAAGCTTCCGCTCGATGCGACAACCACAGCGGCGACATCTACGATGCGATGGCAGCAGCTCCCACGGCGGCGCGCTTCTCAGGGATGCGAGGTGCTCTTCTTCGATGCGGTGCAGTGCGACAGTTCCTGCAGCAACACCCTCCTTCGGAGTTGTGACGCCAGGCACAGCGACGGCGACACGCTCCGACCTCGCTGCGAGATTCTTCTCTTGATGCGGTTCAATGCGATAGCTACAGCGGCGACACCCTCCTCAGAGTTGCGACGGCAGCAGCAGCGACGGCAACATGCTTCCTCTTCGTTGTGGCACGCTTCTCTCGGATGCGGTGCAGTGTGACAGTTCCAGCGGCGACACTCTCCTTCGGAGTTGCGACAGCAGGCACAGCGCCGGCGACACGTTTCTTCTCGTTGAGTCGCCCTTCCAGCTCCTTGCGGCACGCAGTTCCTCAGAAGGCCCAAAACATCAGCAGGCACTTCAACAAGAACTCTAGGGAGCTGGGGGTTGAAGTCTGTTGTCCCTGAGACTTCAGCAGGAGGCAAGCCCTTGGAGATCCTTCACAAGTTGAAAGGAAAGTACAAAAGTTCCATTCGCCTTCCTTTGGTAGTAAGGCAACCACTGCAGGCCAATCCCCCAAGCAGCACTTCAACTTGGCAACAGTCTCTCCTCAGTTTCTTCAGGTTCCTCTCCTCAGTAAGGGTTTCTTCTTGTAGTCCAAAGTGATCTAATTTCATGCGATCAGGGTTCCAATATTTATACCCCAAAATCCTTTGTTCTCTGAGGGGATAGGGGCATTTGCCCAGTCCAAACTAGTTCTGAAGCACTTTGTTTAACAGACTTCTCCTTTCCTTTCACAGTGCAGGGCAGAAACATCAGACGCCCCACAGGAGGTGAAGCCAGCATTGTGGAAGGCAAGTACAGTCCTGGAGCACTTTGTTTACAGGACTCCTTCTCTTCTTTCAGTGTGCAGGGCAGAGACATCAGCCGCTCCCCAGGAGGTGGAGCCAGCATTGTGGAAGGTAGGCACAGCCCTATTCATGGTTTAGGTGCAACTCCTCCCTCCCATCTAGATGCAGATCTCTCTATTCACCACTGGGTGACTCATCCTGTCTCTTGGAATCCCCCAGCCCTGTCACTCACAAAACCAGACAAAGGAATACACAACCTAGCAGAGGCAGGCTTGAAAGGTTAGGCAAGCAAATACCTACTTTCTAAAAGTGGTATTTGCAAACACAGAATGTTAAAACCAACTTCACTAAAAGATGTATTTTATCATTCTGAGTTCAGGCATACTAAAATCGAATTTCTACCATGTTCTCTGAGACAGTTAGGATTATAAAATGTAATAACTCTAATAGCCCATTCTGGCCTATGGAGAACAGGTAGCCTTGTAATAGTGAAAAACGAAAATGGCTGTAATTCACTATTAGGACATGCCACACACATCAGGGCTTGTCCTACCTTATACTTACAATGCATCCTGCCCTTTGGCCTACCATAGGGGTGACTGATATGAAGAAAAGGGAAGGTTTAGGGGCTGGCAAGTGGGTGCACTTGACCAGTCAGCATGAAAGTACCAGACTGCACACATACTCTGCAATGGAAGACCTTAGACACATTTTAAAGGCTGCTTCTGTGGGTGGCACAACCAGTGCTGCACACCCACCAGCACTATTTGGACTTACATGCCCTGGGCACACTCAGTGCACTAGACTAGGGTCTGACAAGTAGACCAAATAGCCAAACATGGTACCACTGATTAATACATCAATTTACAATAGGGAGCACGTGCACTGTGGCACTGAATAGCAGTGGCACAGTGCCCAAACCATATAACACCAACAAAAATACATGAGGCAACAGCAAAAATGGAAGGGAGACCCACACTAATGGTGCCAGGTCTAACACGTGTCCCCTCCATCTGAAATGTGGGGAGAACTACCCTAACTCCAGGGAGTTCTCTTCACTAAGGTGGGAATATCTGGACAGACCATCAGCATTGGCGTTTTCTGTACCAGGGCGGTGTTCCACCATAAAGTCCATACCCTGTAGGGAAATGGACCACCTCAACAGCTTTGGATTCTCACCCCTCATTTGCATCAACCATCTAAGAGGCCTGTGGTCTGTCTGAACCCGGAAGTGAGTCCCAAACAGGTATGGTCTCAACTTCTTCAGTGCCCAGACCACAGCAAATGCCTCACGCTCAATAGCACTCCACCTCTGTTCCCGTGGAAGTAACTTCCCTCTAGTGAAGGTTAAAGGTTGATCTAGGCCCTCCTCATTCATCTGTGAGAGAACAGCCCCCTCACCATGTTCTGAAGCGTCTGAACAATAAACTCTCTTGAGAAGTAGGGTGCCAGGAGTACGGGCGCCGTGCACATGGCAGCTTTCAGGGCCTCAAAAGCTTTCTGACAGGTGTCAGTCCAGATCACCTCTCCGGCTGCTTCCTGGAAATCAGCTCTGTCAAGGGTGCAACTATGTTGCCATACCCCTTGACAAACCTTCTGTAATACCCTGTGAGTCCTAAAAAGGCTCTCACCTCTGTCTGGGTTTTGGGTGGCTCCCAAGCCACGATGGTTTCAATCTTGGGCTGTAGGGGTGCCACCTGGCTGTTCCCAACTTGGTGTCCCAAGTATCCCACAGAACCCTTACTCACCTTGATCGTGAGGCCTGCCTTTCGCAGTGCCACCAACACTTCCCAGAGGTGGCGCAGATGTTCCTCCCAACTGGCACTGAATACTGCGATGTCATCCAGGTAGGCGGCACTGAACTCATCTAGTCCAACCAACACCTGGTTGACCAACCTCTGAAAGGTGGCAGGGGCATTCTTCATCCCAAAGGGCATAACACAGAACTGGAAATGCCCAGCTAGTGTGGAGAAAGCTGACCTCTCCTTTGCCCCATCAGTCAAGGTGATCTGCCAGTACCCAGACGTTAAGTCAAACGTGCTGAGGTACCGTGCAGCCCCTAGACGATCTATGAGCTCATCAGCTCTGGGGATGGGGTGCGCGTCAGTCTTCGTGACTTAATTGAGCCCTCTGTAGTCCACACAGAATCGGAGTTTGGGTGTGGCACCAGGCGCTGCAGCCTTTAGGACCAAGACCACTGGCTGGCCTAAGGACTTCTAGATGACTCAATCACCCCTAGCGCAAGCATCTTTGAGACCTCCTCTTTGCTGCAAGCCCTCACCCTGTCAGTTACCCTGTAAGTTTTATGCTTTACAGGTAAGCTGTCTCCTGTGTCCACATCCTGGCCGCACCAATCTGTGACACCAGGAACCAGGGAAAACAGATCAGAATACAGTCCCAGCAACTGGCGGTAGTCATTCTGTTGCTCATGGGTCAGGGTGGAAGAGAGGTTAACACCATCCACTGACCCATCTTGCTCTGAGGATGACAGGAGGTCAGGAAGAGGCTGAGTCTTCTCCTCCATCCCAGCATCTGTTGCCAAGAGCATGCCACTTCAGATCTCTCCAAGTGCGGCTTAAGGCGGTTGACATGTAGGACCCTTAAGGGGTTCCTAGGAGACCGCAAGTCCACCAAGTAGGTAACTGGACTCTTACGCTCCACAACCTCAAATGGTCCAGTCCACTTATCCTGGAGCCACAAGGCTCTACGGGGGCCATGACCCACACTTTCTGGCCAGCTTGAAGCTCTACCAGAGTGGCATTCTGGTCATACCAGCGCTTCATCTCCTCCTGGCTGGCTTCCAGATTTGCCTCAACGAGTTGCCTGAAACACCAAGTCTGGTTCCGGAAGGCCAGCATGAAGCTATACATCCTGGGGAGGTTTCCTGGGAGATTGCTCCCAGCCTTCTTTGACCAGACTCAGAGGTCCTCTGACTGGGTGTCTATAGAGAAGCTCAAAGGGACTGAACCCTAGAGATTTCTATTGCACCTCACAGTATGCAAACAGTAGGTCCGGTAAGAGGACGTCCCACTTACGCCTCATAGGTTCCTCAAGACCCATTATCATGCCTTTCAGGGTCCGGTTGAACCTTTCAACCAACCCATTTCTTTGGAGGTGGTAAGGAGTGGTGAACTTGTAGGTTACACCACTCTCCTGCCACAGGGACTTCATATACTTAGAAATGAAGTTGGTTCCCTGGTCAGACACTAGCTCGCGAGGGAATCCTACTCGTGAGAAAATTCCCATCAGTGCTCGTCCCACCACGGGGGCTGTCACTGTCCTCAGAGGTATGGCTTCTGGGTACCGAGTAACATGGTCCACCAAGACCAGGAGGAACCTGTTGTCCATGGCTGTCTAGGGGTCCAGTGGCCCCACAATGTCAATCCCCACCCACTCAAAGAGGGTGCTGACCACAGGGAATGGCTAGAGAGGAGCCTTGTGCTTCCTCCCACTCTTTCCACTTGCCTGGCAAGTCTGACAGGTCCTGCGATGAGTACCTGAACTCTTGTGCATTTGGGGCCAATGAAAGTGGGTAACAAGCCTTTCAATGGTCTTTTTCTGCCCCAATTAGCCTGCTAATGGCACATCATGAGTCAGCCCCAGTAGGAAGGCTCTGAACTTCTGGGGTACCACTAGCACACGAGCTGACCCAGGTTCAGCAACCTTAGGCTTACTATACAGGATACCATTCTCCCAGTAAATCAAGTGTGACCCTGACTGATCACCTGCTGCCTGGCTTGCAGCCTGTTGCCGCAAGCCCACAAGAGAAGGGCATTCTCTCTGCTCCTTGCAGAATAATTCCTTGGAGGGGCCTCCTTCTTGCTGCCAATGAGTCAGCTCAGGCAGGTCCCCCAGTTCAGCTACTTGCTCCCCGGTAGGCTCCAGGGCATCCCCCTCAGGGTCTACCTCCTCCTGTGCCATGAGAACTTCCGTTGCCGGTTTCCCGCGCCCCGCCACTTCTCTCTTCGGCAGGTTTCTGGGCCTCCCTCTCAGGCTCCAGGTCCTCTTGAGAACCCCTACTGGCTGACATTGGCTGGGTGGTCACGCATGCACGGCCAGTCAGGCAGTCCAACCATCTTCAAGTGAGTTGTTTTCTCCACCTTTTCCAAATCGTTTCCCAACAAACAGTCAACAGGCATGGCGGGCCTCACAGCTACCCGAAGAGTACCAGAGGACCCCCCCCCCCCCACTCAAAGGGAACCTGAGCCATTGGACAATGACTCTCTGTGTTATCGGCGGCAACAACTCCGCAAAATGCATGCGGGATAATCTGCTCTTGAGACACCAGGTGACACCTGACAGCTGTCACACTGGCTCCTGTATCTCTAAGGGCCTCCACCTTTTGACCATTGATGGTCACTCGCTGCCCATTTTTCTCAGTGTTCTTGGGCAGCTGAGCTTCTGAGACCATCTCACAGTCTCCTAAAGAGACAAGGGTCATGTGCGCGGGACCCCACACACCTTGGACATCAATCTCCTCCCCCAAGGCTACACTAGCCATCTGCCAGGGCGGAGCACTAGTGGGTGCTTGTTTACCAAACAGGCGGCACCTGGTATCATTCACCCCGGTCGCCACACTTGTAACATTTCAGGGGCCCCTGGGGAACAGGATTACCTGTCGGGCCCCTTGCTTCTTCTCAGGGGGAGGCTGGGAACCTTTCCTTTGGTTCCCTTAGGATTTAATAAGGGGCCCTTTGCAGAACTCCTTCTATTTACCCTTATCCTCCCCACTCTTCTGCTGGGGACCCAGCACACCTTTGGCTGAGTCTCCCACGTGACTCTTGTGGACCCAAGTGCTCACCCAGCGGTCCACCTCCGCAGCGAACTTCCAAGGGTTAGTCAGATGCTGGTGCAGCTCTGGAAAACAATTATCAGAGAAGTGCTCCCATGCAATCAAATCAAAGAGACTATGAACATCATTGAAAAACCTTGCTGCCTTTTACCCAACCATCCAATGCTCTGCAAAAGAAAGTGACATATTCAATCCAAGTACTGCTTTCTAACTTTTTGCATTTCCTGAACCTCTGTTTATAGAGTTCAGGTGTCAAACCATATATAGACATAAATGTATCTTTCATGAGGCTGTATGAATTGTGGACTTCAGAAGGCAAGTCTAACAATGTGTCCCGCCCCTCACTACGGAACCTTCCCCTCAACACCGCTCCCAAATCTGTCTCAGGGACCCAGTGGGAAAACATGGCTACCTCATAGGCTCTGAACCAATGACCAATATCATCATTTTTGTAAAAACTCTTTCACTACATCCTTGGGACTATACACTCTACTTTCTACATGTACTGACGGTACGCTGCCACCAGAGGGAGTAACCTTCAAACGTTTGGTTTTAAACTCCACCTCCCTCAAAACTTTTTCATGCTCAACTGCATTTTCTTTTCCTTTGTGTCTAATCTCCTATTTTCTAATTCCAGCTGCCTATTCACCTTGAACTTGGTCATCTCCATTTCATGCTTTCTTGATCTCTCTCTGTCCTCCAACTCCTCTAGAGACAGACTTTTGCAGAACCAATGCTACATGTGGAGGATGGTACTCTCCTTCCTTCTGAGCCCACTGGCCCTTCCTGTTCCACAAATGCCTAGCTATCCTCTTCCTCAATTTCAGGAGTTTTCCTTGCTTCTACCCAGGCCCTCAGCGCCTTGTAGAACTCCTCCTTATTTTTGAATCCAGCAGTGGAAACATTGAACATTTTGCAAAAGAACTTCAGGTGCGCAACTTTGTAGCTTTCCGATTTTTCTTCTTCCCTTTCAAGATCAAAAGAGGCTACGGATTATGCTCTCTCTAGTACAACTGAATCAGGCATCTTTCAAAAATAGAACAAAAATCCAAAAAGGAATCTACCAAAAAGTATGTGGTTGCGTTATGGTCTGCACTTACTAAGTAGTGTTCACCAGTCACTGTACATGTGTCACAAATGCAAGTCCAGAATCCTCACCGCTGACCACCAATTTTAGATTTGGGGGTCTCTAGTTGGCACAGGTAGTTACTTGTGACAAATAGGGACCATTGCCTCTAGTCAGGATAAGGGGATTACACTCCTAAAATAACCCCTGCTCACCCCCTTTGTAGCCTGGCACGAGCAGACAGGCTTATCTCAGTGGCAGTGTGTTAAGCATTTGTGACCACAGACATTAATCCAATGACAACACTACAAATGGACACCACACAGGTTTTATATCAAAAATAAGTATACTTTATATAGAGTTACCACAAGACCATAAACAACAAAAAATACACAATACTGTTACTTTAAGATTGTATATTTTAGCTTAGTTCAGTTCAGTTCTTAGATGCGACACTTTGCATCAATGTACCTTAGGTTGCGTTGTGCTTCCACGACAAGCAATGTCGCACCGAAGGAAATGCGGCAAAGTTCAGGTACAAAGAAATAAAAACGTGAAGATCTTCCATATGCGGCATGCTTCACCGGGGATGCGAGAAGTTCTCTGTTCGATGCGTGGACTGAAGCGGCGACACCTTGACGATGCGACGGCAGCAGCTCCAGCGGCGACACTCTTCTCCCACGTTGCGTGAAGCTTCCGCTCGATGCGACAACTACAGCGGCGACATCCATGATGCAACGGCAGCTGCACCAACGGCAGCACGCTTCTCAGGGATGCGAGGTGTTCTTCTTCGATGCGGTGCAGTGCGACAGTTCCAGCGGCGACACCCTCCTTCGGAGTTGCGACGGCAGACACAGCGACGGCGACACACTCCGATCTCGTTGTGAGATTCTTCTCTTGATGGGTTCCAATGCGACGGCAATAGCAGCGACACCCTCCTTCGGAGTTGCGATGGCAGCAGCAGCGATGGCAAAACGCTTCTTCTTGAGTTGCGCTTCCAGCTCCTTGCGGCATGCAGTTCCTCAGAAGGTCCAAAACAGCAGCAGGATCAGGGCTTGTCCTACCTTATAATTACAATGCACCCTGCCCTTGGGCCTACCCAAGGGCAGACCTTAGACACATTTTACAAGGCTGCTTCTGTGGGTGACACAACCAGTGCTGCAGGCCCACCAGCCGCATTTGGACTTACATGCCCTGGGCACACTCAGTGCACTAGACTAGGGTCTGACAAGTAAACCAAATAGCCAAACATGGAACCACTGATTAATGCATCAATTTACAATAGGGAGGCCATGCACTGTGGCACTGAATAGCAGTGGCACAGTGCCCAAACCATATAACACCAGCAAGAGTACATGAGGCAACAGCAAAAATGGAAGGCAGACCCACGCCAATGGTGCCAGATCTAACAGCCCCTAAGCCTGCTGGGGGATGTGGTCCCACTAGCATACCTGTCTCCCAGTCACTCGGTTATACATTGGAGGTGGAATACTGGGATAATGTGTGCTTGCTACCTGCCAGAACTGCCCACCTGTTACCACTGTGAGACAGGGTGAGGAGGGGAGAGGGCCGCTTCAACCACTGTGAGGGGCGGTGTGCACTCTGGTGTCTCCTAGCTGGTGCCTGTCTTCTGCTCACTGGGCTTCCCTCATTGTGATCCATTTGTGGGCGGGATCCGGGGGAGGGAGAGCCTGTGGTGCACAAAGCCCCGAGCTGGGCTGACATGCACCGAGTTCTGCTCCTTATTAGCTAAAACTAGAGTGCAGTTTTGTCTAAATTCCTCCAATTTTTATTTATTAAGAGTTTTATATAGCATGAACTAGACCCGAGATATCGGGTATCCGAGCTCTTTACATAGCACCAGTTTTATTACAGGAGGACACATTCATTTTCTTCTTTTATTTAGGCATGGGGAGATTAAATGATTTGGGCAAACTATGATGCCTTACAAGTGTAAGGAAAGAAACCTGAGCACTCCTATATGCAGAATCAATGGCTGCTGTGTTAATAAAATTCAAATGTCCAAACGTAGTCTGACTGATATATTCAATGTTTTAATCAGTCCATAGTAGGAGTCATATTACTTCATATGTTCCATGCAAGATTAAAGATGTAAACAAATCCAAACTGATTGCACAAAGGCATTACTTGAGATTACTACAATGGCATAACGTTGTCAAAGTCACCCAATGCATTTCGAGTCTGGGCTCTTCTTCAGGGGGAAAGCGTCTGAGGAGGAAATGCAAATAGCTATTTTTAGAACAAGAGCCCCAGATAAGTGCAAAGTAAAGAAATAAGTCATGTTGAAAAAGTTCACCTTAGTGAATCCGACGGTTGGAAAAAGTGAAAACCAGTGGAGACACTGAGTGTTGGCTGAGAAAAAGACTGTACAAGGAGTGCTAACGTGTGAGGAATGGTGCCAATAGTCTCAATGAACACACGACGAGATTCGAATACATGCAGTAAAATAGTGCCTAGATGGGTATAGGTGCAACGTGAATCGGGAAGAAACCAAAATAAACTGACTAGCTCGGATTGAAAAGAAACGTGTAGGTGAACAACCAGTGAAGCCGCTGTTGTTGACTGAAAAAGAAGTAAAAAGATAGTGTTGACGAATCTAAAAGGGTGCTGGTAGCCTGCACGAACACAGTGATGTGGGTCTGAATGTTGTGAACTGGTGACAGAGTGAATACCGTTTCGGCTTTATTCACGCAAAAAGTTAAATGCGTGTGTAGACGTCGGATACAATGCGTGCTTGAAGAAATACATGCCAGCATAAAGATTATCATGGAATAAAGCATGCTATGCGGTGCTTACCATGCTTGAGTAAACCGAAAAACGCCGATCTCCGCGACATGTGGCGTTCGAACTCTCCAGGGAGAAATGTAGCCGGTGCATGAGCATGCGCATTAAGTGCCACATTAGTGAATGTGAAAAGAGGACTGTAGGAGTGTGAATAAAAAACAGTGCAAAGGGCTAAAAAGAAAAAACGGCTACTGTAGAGGTTTAGTGATGTTAAAACCCAAAATATTACGAAGAAAAAGGGTGTCACAGATTAAATGATTTGCCCAAAATCACAGGATGTTGAGCGTTGTTGCCGAGACTCGAACCCAGTTCCCCAGTGTTGGAACTGGCCCTTTTTGTAGGGTTATCCCCTAACTTTTTGCTTCTTCCTTCCTTATTTTTCCTGACTCGTGGCTGTTGGCAATAGGACTCTGCGCACTTTACCACTGCTGATCAGTGCTAAAAGTGCATTTGCTCTCCGTGTAAATTGTTATTGTGATTGGATATACATGATTGGCATATTTTTATCACCATGAAGTCCCTAGTAAAGTGTACGGAGTGTGCCAGGGCTGGTGATGACAAATGCTACTAGTGGGCCTGCAGCACTGATTGTGCCACCCACATGAGTAGCCCTAAAATGGTGTCTCAGGCCTGCCACCGCAGTGCCTGTGTGCAGTCTGTGAACTGCCATGTCCTTCTGGTCAGTGTCCCCACTGACCAGGCCTAACCCTTCCCTTTCTGTGCACATTAGTCACCCCTATAGAAGGCCCAAGGTACCCCCTAGGGCATGGTGCAGTGTATGTGAAAGGTAAAGCATGTACTTGTGCAGGTGACATGCTCTGGTAGTGAATTACAGCCGTTTTCGTTTTTCACTATTGTAAGGCTATCTTGCTCCATAGATTAACATGGGGGATGCTGGCCACAGTGGCTACCAGCATTTCTTCTCATAGGAACAAAATAGGACATACCAGTCTAGTATCCCTGAACTCAGAATTTAATAACACATCTTTAAGGAAAGGTTGTTTTTAAATCCTGTGTTTGAGAACAGCACTTTTAGAAAGTTGCTGTTCTCTTGTCTGCCCTTCTGTGTGCCTTGGCCTGTTTGTGTATTGACTGTCTGGTTTGAGAGTGACAGGGGCTGGGGATTCCCCAGGAGGCTGGCTGAGTCAGCCCTAGGCTGAATGACTGCATTTGCAACTTGAGTGGTGGGAGGAGATAGCACCTGGGCCTGAATAGGGCTGTGCCTGCCTTCCACAATGCTGGCTCCACCTCCTGCTGGGCGGCTGACGACCCTGCCCCTCACTCTGAAAGAAAAGGAGAAGCCAGGAAAATAAAGTGCTCAAGAAACACCCAGAACTGGTTCAGACCGGGCTCAGGGCCCACTTGCACAAAGAGAACAAAGACTTTTAGGGGTATAAGTACAGGACCCCTGACAACAGAAAATGAGATCATCCTGGAATCAAGAAGGAACCTCTGCCAAGGAGAAAGCTGAAACTGAAGAAGGAAGACTGTCCAGCTGTTGCTCTGCTGGATTGCCCTGCTGTTGCTTTGCTGCCAAAGAGAGGGGAAGGGCTTTGCTTTGTGCTGTGTCCCCTTGCTTGAAGGAATCTCCAAGGGCCTGAGAAGAGCTGGCTCCCTGTTCTGAAGTCCCAGGAACAACAGGACTTCACCCCAGCTTCCCCTGAGCTCTACTGAGAGAGTTCTGTCCTTCCTGGAGTGCTGTCCTTCCTGGAGTGTGGTGCCTCTGGAAGTTGTACCTGTGTTGGGAAGCTGGAAACAAAGCTTGAGAGACATTGCTAAAGAAAAGTTATTGCATCGCTCGCTGCGTAGCGCATCCCCGACAGTGCGAGAAGATTCCTGCCGCTACGAAGGTCGAGATCGTCGCAGCGCCTGTTGCCGCTGTCAGAGCCGTCGCATCCTTCGTTTGCGGGACGCACCCGATCGGTGAGGGAAGTCTAACATTGCTGCGAGAGTCGTCGCAGAGCCTGTCGTCGCTGGTTGAGATCGCCGCACCGCCTGCTTGCGGACTGCATCACGTCGCTGCGAGAGTCATCGCCGAAGCCAACGCATCGATGAGCTGCGAGAGAGAAGATCACCACTGGTCTGCATATCGTCGCCCCGGAGATCGCCGCACCTCCAAAGATCGTCACATCCTGGCTTTGCGAGAACAAACTTCCTACGGAACCAACGCACCGGAATCCATACATGTGGCCTTCCTCCCCATACAGACCGGATTCGTCGCAACACGCCCGCTGCTGCAGCGGGGCTGTCGCAAACGCTTCCCCAGGGTCTCAGGAGCAACGCATCGCTTGTTTTCCACCACACCAGCTTCTGCTTTTGGAACTTTGTCACAACTAAAGGTACTGTGAGCTAAACGTGACGCAACTGTGAACTTTTCACGTAACTGTGGATTATTTTAACGCAACCTAAAGAATTTTTATCGCAACCTTAAGAACTCTTTTGAAACCATATTCTTGAACTGTGTATGTTGGATTTTTGTCGTTTTGGTCTTGTGTAGTTTAGATTAAATACCTTTATTTTTCTAAACTGTTGTGGAGTCAGTTTGTGGTGTTTTCACTGTGTTACTGTGAGTGTTGGTACAAATACTTTACACATTGCCTCTGGTTAGCCTCGACTGCTCGTGCCAAGCTACCTAGAGGGTGAGCAGGGGTTATCTCAGAGGGTTTCCTCCTTGCCCTGACTAGAACCAAGGGTCCCTATTTGGACAGTGGTACCTACCCCTGCCAACTAGAGACCCCCATTTCTAATACCCAGTTTCGAGGTCAATCGCTCTAGCCGTAAGGCCACATCCTCTCCATTCAGCTGGCAGAATTAAAAATTCCACCCACCCCTAGTTTGGAGCTTTATAGCCTGGCTGCCCAATAGCTTGAGAAAGGCTTGTCAATACATTTGGAGATAGCCACAAGGCTAGTGGTTATTTTTTAATGAAACAACACCCACTGGCATGAAGGGAGACGTTTAAGTGAAAAGAAACAATGTTAGTCAGTCTGACATGCCATGACAGTTTAGCTGGCCGGTCAGGATGGTTTTGTTGTCCAAAGACAAACCACCAACGAGGGAATATGTTTGCTGAATACAAAAACAATATTGTGAGTGACTGATGTGCTGTGAGCTTTCCCCCAGCACATGGAGGACATTGCTAGTTTTTTCCCATTTGGTACCGCCATATAGCTTATGGCAGCAACAGAAGAAGAGAAAGACTAACATGACACCAGAAGTCCCACCCATAGGGCGGGCATTCTGACACAGTGTCAGCTGACAGTTGTTTAGCAAAGAGTATTTCCCTTACAGCAGAGCTGGCGGAAGCTGTGCTGTCAGTCAAACCTGAATTACCCGCCTCTTAATGAGGAAGGGATGCAAGAGGTTGGCACATTGGACATCCAACAGGGTCGGACTGAGATAAAAAATATCCCCAAGCACCAAAATAAAAGAGTGCCTTATCAGCGAAGCCGATAGCTTAAAAAAGTGGCATTACCACAGAAATCAACAGTAAAACCAGCCAGTATGTGGTGTAACAGCCAGAGCTGCCGATTTTTTAACTGGGGAACCAGGTTGAGTTTCGGCATCGACTCAACATCCTGTGATTCTGGGCAAATTACTTAATGTTAATGTTCATGATATTTATACAACGAAGCTGCTACCCAAAGGTGTCCTGGCGCTAGTTATATCTCCTGTGGCCAAAAGGAAGAAGTTCATTGGGCAAAGAGCCAAGTCTTTAGGCTTTTCCTGAAAGCTAAGAAGTTTGTGATGCATCTTATTGGAACGGCAGGTTGTTCTAGGCCTTGGCCGCACTGTAAGTAAAACTTCTGCCTCCCCATCAAACTTTATTTTATGCTTGGCACTGAGACTAGCCTAGCGTGTCCCTACCAAAAAATAATGTGCCCTTGTGAAATGTAATTGGTGCTTGTGTGACATTTATTTCGGCCTTTGCGAATGCGAATTTGCTAAATGGAATGTATGAAACAAAACTGGTGCAAAATAAGGAATCGCAAAATTTGCGATTCCTTATTTTGCAATTGCACTTAAGGAATTGCAAATTTTGCGATTCCTTAAATGCAATGTATGTAGCAAAAAAAATTAGCAAGATGCCCTTAAGGAATCGAAAATTACCACCAACTTCTAGTTGGTGGTAAGTTGCGAATTCCTTGAAAAATGCACATTTTTGCATTTTTCAAAGTGCCATGTGACGCACGTACATGCCCTTAGGGCATGTATGTGCGCCACATGTGCACCCATGCATATTTCAGGGGTGAAACAGGGTGTCCTTTGGACACCCCTGAACCCTTGAGAATAACTTCCCATTCATTCCTATGGGCCTCCTGGCCCATAGAAATGAATGAGAAAGTATTCCGTAATTGCGATTTGCAATTTGCTAATCGTAATTAAGGAATTCTAAGGAATCGCAAAAAAAATGCGAGTTTGTTTATACATATCCATTTGCGATTTTCAAATAGCGATTTCTTAAAAATCGCTATTTGAGAATCGCAAATGGGTATCTTGATACATATGGCCCTAAATGCTCAAATCTGGCCCACATATTGGTCTATCAGACCAGCCAATCAGGCACTACCTGATTGACCTATAGGACAGTCCGACTCCGACTGGCAATCTCAAAATAAAATTGTCGTTTAGCCACACCACGGTATAAAACATGTTAATTACAGAATATATATTTCATTTCCAAGACGTTTTAAATAAACTGTATTTTATTTCTCAAAGCATTTGTACGTGTGCTGTACTCAAAGGCTACACGTGCACTTGAGAGAATTACAAGCAAGTAGCCATCGTTTTTTGTTTAGTTTCTTCATCTAGTTAGATCTGTGGTGTTAAACATCTGTTTTAAGTAATACTGTGATAATCCCTGTGTTATTTGACAGGTACAATTTAAGTGTATGTTTTACGTCAACAAATCAGAATTTGAAAATTAGTCATTACATTATATACATTTTGCTAGTAAGAGTTGTTGCATTCTTCAGCAACATAGAGTTAGATAATACATTACTATTATGTTTCACCCTTAGATCTACAGCCCTCAAGCTATGAATTGCGCGGGAGTACAGCGTTCTTCATTAATTTGACAGTGTTAAATCTTAAATTCCCTGAAAAATATGCCCATTGCAATCAATTACCGCCCATACAGCTAAAACGGGTTTCATTGCTTCCATTAGAGTCTAACACAATATTTTATGTTGCAGGGGCATCTTCAGTGCTAAATTTATTTTGCATAATGTAACATAGGTGCATGAAATTTAGTTAACACAATTATTATCCGCTGATTTTCTTCCACATGATTTTCTCCACTATTGGCTTCGGCGTCAAACTTTCCTTATGCCACAGTGTAGTACTCTGTGCTATTATGAAGCCATTCTGAAAGGTGTAAGATGTTATCTATGCAAATGAGCCTTCCCTCTTGCACAGTCTGCTAATTCATGTTCGCTCAAATATTTATCTTCTGCTCGCAGACGTGCTCTTTCCTCCTTCAACGAACTCATGCGGAATGTAACTACTCCACTAAAAGAAACGATAAAACGGACTAAGTATTTTTAATAAAGCTTGTTAGTTGCACACTTGAAAATGGATGCCCTGGTACTTTGAAGCCTTTTGAAAAGGGCAACGTTTTTTTATAAACACATTTATTGGCAATTTGGTCAGGAAACTAGGACGTCAAAACTTACTTTTGCAGTAAAAATATGTCTCCCTGTGCATTGTAGCATGACATTACCATTTCAATGTAAAACATGCAGTGGCAAAGCCAATAGATCTGGCAATATCTGTGTTGTTATGGCTTTTGCAAAACTTTATTGTTTGTGAATATGCTGGGACCTAATTAATAATAATAAAAAATTGCTAGAGGCACAAAATGTGTGTAGTCTTATAAAAAATAAAACATTACCAAAGAACTCCCCGGACCTGAAGGGAACTACTAAGCAAGGACTGAAGGAAGGAGAAAAAAAAGAAAAAAAGAAGGAGAAAGAAAAAAGAAGGAAGCAATGAAAAAGAAAAAAGGTAACATCTTGGAAGAAAGACATGGATTGGTGCATGTTCTGTGAGAAAACTGTGTATGTTTTGCGTGGGTGCCCCAGAAAGTGGTCTTCCATTTGGGGTAAATGGGACGAATACAAACGCAATATGTGTGTTCCCCCCATTGTCTCAAAGCCAGAATATCTGACTATCCCATAGCCATTGTTAATCATCTCGAATTAGCTATGTACCCTGCAATCATGACGACATTTGTTCTAAGTTTCTGCCTCATTTGTAGTAACTTGTAAAGTCGACTTGAATCTGTTAATATAAAGAAATATAAGCCTGTGTGCTATGTTTAGACCCCATATTCACTTCTCACAAGTCTCAAGGACATACTGCAATACTCCTTCCAAGCTCCTGTGATTCCTTGACGTTTTATGGACAACCTCTAGTACTTGACATAGGTTCTTCCATTATCATCCATCCATCCATGTCAGGCAGCCACTGCCACGCTGTCTGCATCTAGCTATTGCATCAGTGTCTCGCCGAATCGTACTGTGCTGCAGCCAGTAAATGGTTTATCATTATTTTGTGGCTGCTCCTCTTCAGTTGTTCATTAGCCAACACACTGAGAAGGGAGAGCTATAGTAATCTCCCTTCAGTGTCACTGAATCACTTGACTAATCCAAAACGAGTGATTACTTAGGATAGCTAAACTTTTATCAAACCTATTTCCGCATTCAACTTCTGGTACACGTGTTGCCTACATCCCTTGAAACTGGTACGAAACTCACTGTCAAAATCATTGGTATGTATTCATAATGATGGACTTAAAAATTGAAAAAGGATCTACTCCTGATTTATGTTGTTCACCAGTATATAAGAATGTTGTCTATAATAACAACTCAAGCATCATGAATATTCTTCAGAAATCTTATCTGTTCTTTCTATCATTCCAGCTGGTTTGCTATGAAACAGATGAGTAATACACTTACATTTTCAGCAACAAAGGCAAGGTTTCCGGGCCATTCACAGATATTGAAATCCTGTATAACTCACAAACACTGACGGCATACCATGTGAATGACATATCTCTTTAAAGTATTATTTTACTTCTTCTCTAGTGTACTTCCTTATTGGGGACCACTAAAACTATCTCGTATATAAATATATATTTTCTGCCTTCACGATCTTCAGCTAAAGTTTGCAATACTTCTTATTGCGATTATTTAATCATTAGAATCAAATATGTCTTAATGCATAGAAAATGTATTTCCACACTTGCTCCCATGATAATTGTTTTCATGATTTGAAAATGCACCTGACTAGCTTTCACCTGTTCTAGGGGAACATATCCTATTCACCAAAGTGTTAAACAAGGTAATAGGCTTTGAGAAATGTAATATACCTTTAGCGTGCCCAGAAGTATATGTTTGGCAGTTTTTTAACACACCAACGTCCTAACAGCTCTGATGATTTACCCTTCCTCAACAGTATGTATTTTCGCATTCATTTCCCAAACGCACTTTTTAGTCATGTGGAATATGTTAAATGGATGCAGACATAATGCTCTCCCTGGAATACTAGACCTCATACTAACGAGTTCAAATGCCCTATTTTTGGAAATTCACAACATTTCCAAAAGTATACCTGAAAAGCTTCACCGGCCACGGTTTTTCAGCTGTACTAATTGGAAAGTTATGTGGCATATTTCTGTGTACAATTCAGCCTTGGGGAAGTGCAGCCCAATGTGCAAATGCACATTTTTTTCTTATTTTTTGGAGGAAAACGTTTGCGTGTGAAGAAACCTGTTTTTCTTCAACATGCTTCACCAAGGTTTGGGGTGATTTGGGTAGAAATGGGAGCTACTTCAGCCCTAAGATGGAGAAAGGGTTAGGTCAGAGTTTGGGACTGTCAACACACTAACACGTTTTTGGATATTGGCAAACATTCAAGGCAAAACACGCAGATTCGTCGACACCCACTTTACTACTCCATATTTCAACGCACTTGCTGTTGACAAAGCCATAAAAGTAAAACCATTTACACCTGTCAGGAATCCTTCAGTGAGCTACATATGTTATTTTTGGACTGAGATTTACATTTATTGCTGAAAACGGATTTGTGAATCTGGCTGTCTGCCTTTAGTATTTCTGGGAGTTTTTTCCACCCCTGTAAAGATTGCACTTCAGTTGATCCATGATGATTTTTTCAGAAGCAATGACATATTCCAGGAAAGTTCAAGCAGTATCAACAATCGTACATTAAAGAACACAACGCAATAAAGAAACGAGCATTGGAAGTACAATCGGTCTCGCATTTCTTTGAGTTTAAGCTTCTGGCTTTGTAAATTGCAATGTGTTTTACCCATGTGTTATGGAGTGAATGTATGTACATGTAGTGGAATTAAGTGGGTTGGATTGGAATTGTTATTTGTGGGGCATAATGAAACATAGGGAAGGAGAGTGAGGAAAAGGGGAGCATGAGGTACAAGGAAGGAAAGTGAGAAGCGAAACGTAAGGCACAAGGAAGAAAAGTCAGGAGAAGAGGAGCGTGAAGTACAAGGACAGAGCGAGAGGAGGAGAAGAGGAGCATGACGCACAAGGAAGGACAGTCAGGAGAAGAGGAGAGTGAGGTACAAAGACAGAGCAAGAGGAGGAGAAGAGGAGCATGAGGTAGAAAGACGGAGAGTGAGGAGGAGAAGAGCAGCGTGAGGTGCAAGGACGGAAAAGTGAGGAGGGGAAGAGCAGCATGAGGCACAAGGATCGAGAGCGTGGAGGAGAATAGCAAGGTGAGGTAAATTAAGGTCCCCCTTTTCTTTAAATGAAAGAGGTAGGGGCAGAAAACTACTTTTTTTTAGTTTATATAGCACAAACTGGACCTGAAGGTTTCAGAGCGTTGTACAGAAGCAGCAGATATGTTACAGACGGGCACATTCATTTCTTTTGTAAGGCATAGGGAGATTAAGTGATTTGCCCAGAATCACAGGATGTTGATCGTCACTGCCAAGACTCGAACCTGGTTTCCCAGCTTTGAGGTCGACTGCTCTAGCTGTTAGGCCACATCCTCTTCCCACGTTTGCTACTGAAACTCCTAACAGTAGTAAAAGAAGCAAGTAAGTAAAAACATTAATCCTTAAATATAAAGCAAAAAATGCCTTAATTTAGAACCATGAATTAAATGTTTGTTACCCTTCCTCTCCCGATTCTACTACCAATCTAATAATATATCACTCTGTAAGTAGAGTTGTGGAATTGTGTCCTCCAAAAACAAAACAGCAGGCCGTCTGAAGTACCAAAAGCTTCAATTTTCTGCATTTAAGGAAAAAAACGACTCAACCACCATGCGTTTAACATAGAAGAAACCAAACCTGAGACTATCTCACTTATTAAAAAATGGCAGGCCGAAGGCATTTTTGATGTATTGCCTACTAAAGAGGAGCAAAAAGGAGATGCAAGAAAAGGTCATGAAATAAAACGGTTTCCAAACATTATTCTTTTACTCACCATAATTAAAAACATTAACCCTTAAATATAATGTGACATTGCGCAACACTGGAAGGCGGCGTCCCCACCTAGTATAGGTAATTGGAAAAAGGCCATGGCTAGATGCCTGTTGGCTGAAGTGGCGGTGTGTCAGGCACGGTGATGTCCGCAAAAGCACAGGACGATATGGGCGGGCTGGACCACATACCGAGCCATTGATCTACCACTCTTGGGGCCTCCGTTCTCCGGGGACCCGATTGACAGGCTAGTAGTGAGTAACTCACCGGTTTTATGCAATAGTATTGTGCGTGGGCAAGGAGCATGGTTACATAATGTTGTTTTATCATGTCCGTAGGGTGTGTGGTGCTTGGTTGGTGGAGGGGGGTTCTAGTCTGATGTTTTGCGGACCCTTTTTGGGTTGATATTTGGTGCCAAGAATTTCTAAAATATGTCTGTTACATGTATAATGCTTGCTGGGCTTAGCTCATTTGGAACTTTTGAAAATCAATAAATTCTGTTGTTAAAAATAAATATATATAATGTATGGAAAATGCCTCACTTTAGAGCCATGAATTAAATATATGTTACCCCCTCCTCCCCCGATTTCATTACAAGACAGGAGGCTACATTATGCATTAATCCTTTAATGCAGCTCACATCACAAAGACTAGAATAAGAACAAAGTGACATCATAGTATCCACAAAAGGCATGTGCCAGGGAAGATCAGCCTCTTTTAAATGTGGCTTTCAAACAGATAAGTTGCCTTTCTTATTGAAGTCTTCCTTATATTTTCTTATCTTCTTTATATTTGCTTATTGATATTGTTTATTAACCATATGTTTATACCAATTGTTTAGAGCGTATGCCATTAGTCTTTAAGCTTTGTGGAAATTATCTCTACTTATTCTCCTATTATCAGCGTTTTCCTATGTTTGCCATACTTAACTCTTTGAACCTTCTGATGTGGCGTTACCCTCACCGTAACCCCCCTCCCTAGAGACTTCCAATTTATGGTTGTCTTCCCCTCACCTTCGTGACGCTTGTCTGTCTTTTTGTTACTTTTTCCCTCCTCTCGCCCTCATCTCCGCGCCCTGCGTGCTTACGCGATCCTTTCAAGGAAATATACATAAAAAATTAATCCCTTACCTCGCGCCTGCCTCGCGCGATCCTTTTGCTCCATTAGCAAAGGAAATATACATTTTAGAGTTATCACTTGCCTCGCGCCTACCTCGCGCGATCCACTTGGCCCATTAGCGAGAGAAAAAAATACATAATAAAGCATTCGTTTGCCTGGCACCTACCTCGCGCCCACCTCGCGCTCCCAACAACCGGTGCCTCGCGCGTAGCAACTTTCAATCCCCGCACTAGAGGAATGGCCCTCGGCAACGGCGGCGTCGCGCGCCCTGCCTCCCAAGGCTCATTCCTCTTTCCTTCGTGGTTCCTTTTCTCGAGCGCGTCAGTTGCTCAAGAAGGCTCCCCTCACCGACGATCAGCTGTTTTTTCGATCGCTTAACCTTGTTAAGGCAAAGGGAAAGCCTTTTTTACCTTACTCAAACGTGGAATGTTCTTGGCAATACTTTATATAAAAAATATATAAAAAAAAAGGGGGGCATTTTAAATAGAGAGTACATTTGATTAGAGTTCTTAACTGAACTATTGAGACACTACTAAAGGTACATTTCATTACTACAACTCGGTTTATATTGATTAACCTATATTTAACATTAGATAACAATCCTTTGTACCACTTTATTCCCTTTATATATTGTTATATATCAGACATATATTGGCATTATGTCTGACTTGGAATCTGACGACGCTGTCGCAAGCTCCCCTACCCACACTAGCAATTCTCTTAAGAATTTTCTTAAAAAAGAGATGAGATCATGCATGATTAATACTCTAAAAGTGGTCATGTCTCATAAAAGAGCGCTAAGTATTGAAAGCGATACAACACATGATCCTTCCCTATCCAAAGCCACTAAGAAAGTCAAGCACAATCTAGGCACTACTGGTAATATTCCTAACCCAGTTGACATGGGAGGTCCTAGCACCTCACACAGTATGGGAGGCCATAGCGCCTCAAAAGGTATTGGTGTCTCTTGCGGCACAATAAGGATGGGTGCCCCTGACAACACAGTTTTGGGAGGTGCCCTCAGCGGCACAATTGGTGACAGTGCTTGTGCTGACTCAGACTCCTACTCCGATGTAGAAGAAGTATATGATGAGCCTTATGACAAGTTCGTTTTTGATCTTGACGATAATGACTTGGACGACATGGATCTAAATGCGCTTTCTGAGGCGGACTCCTCCCCTTCCCCTAAAGACGCAATTCTTGACCCTTTAGGTGGAGAAATGTTCTCCCCTAACAGCATCTCCCGCCCAAATAGCTCTAAATAGTTCCCTCACGACCATGTCGCTAAGTTTATTACAAAGTGGCTAAGGAATACTCTTGAAAGGGATACACTCAATACCATGCGATCCGAATGCCCAAGGCCATGGATTGACGATAAGGTCTGCCAGACCCCTAATCTAGAACCAGACCTAATAAAATTTTTATTTAAACTGGGAAAGGATCCCAGGAAAGTCCTGGAAAGAGCCCCTAAGGCTTGCCAAGACCGCCTCCTGGATGTCCTCGGCCCACTTACCAGAATCCTTGATTTAGAAGAGGAATCTCATATTTCGCATACTCCCCTTGACATTGGGCCAATAAGAGGTTGGAGCCAGAGGGCGATTGTGCTCCTAGGGAACGCTAATTCCGGTCGTAACATGGAAAGAAGAAAAACTATCCTCAACAGGATTAACCCCAAACTTGGGGACCTCGCTGAAAAAGAGCCCTCCAATAAGCCTAAAGGTCTCCTATTTGGAGAAGATATGATCAAGACAATCGGGAAATATGTCGCCACCTTCACCGCTTTAGATAGGGCCCAGAACAACATGACCAAAGTCTTTCCAACAAATGTTTTTGGGCAGGCCGGAAGAAGGGGCCGCTCTTCCGGCCGCGTAACCTTCCGGCCCTTCTCATCCGGCAGAGGAAGAGGTGCCACCGGTAGAGGCTTCTACCCTTCCAACAAACAATTCTACCCTCAACGAGGACGCGGTTACCGTGGCAGAGGCTTCTCCTCCCGTGGAGCATCAAACAACAATTCTCAAAGTAAGTGCCCTTTCTTCTCTCTCACCTCTCAGGGTCGGGGGAAGACTCAAACTCTTTTTTCACGCTTGGAAAACATTTACTCAGGACCCGTGGGTTCTAGAGACAGTTCGGGGATTCAGGATAGACTTTGTAGACACTCCTTACCAGACCACTACACCCAACCCTCTAGACCTTCCTTTAGACCATCTAGCAATCATAGAGGAGGTTTCCTCTATGCTCAAGAAAGGTGCCATTATTGAGGTACCTTGGTCCCAAAAGAAATTTGTAAGTACCCTCTTCTTAGTCGAGAAGAAGGACAAAGGTTGGAGACCGGTGATAAACCTACGGGAGGTAAACAAATACCTCGTTTATCGACACTTCAAGATGGAAGGAATCCATCTTCTCAGGGACCTTCTCCTTCACGGAGATTGGCTGGTCAAATTGGACTTAAAAGACGCCTACTTTACCATCCCTATGGCCGAGGAACATCAACCCTTCCTCCAATTTATTTGGGATGGTCACCTCTTTCAATTTCAGGCTCTCCCCTTCGGTCTCTCATCCGCCCCTTGGTGTTTCACCAAGGTCATGAGAACGATCGTTTCCATTCTGAGAGCAAGAGGTATTCGACTAATCATCTACTTAGACGACATCCTCATCATGTCTCAAACTCATGCACAAGTCTTAGAAGATCTCAAGGTCTCCATGGACCTCATAGAGGACCTTGGCTTCATTATAAACAGGGAAAAATTCATTCTGACGCCCTCAAAATCCCTAGAATTCCTAGGTTTCACTGTGGACACTTCCAGTTGTCTCCTCTTACTCCTCAAAAAGAAAATTGCCAAAATTCGGAAAGAGATCAGGTTTGTTCAGAAACAACAATCTCTCTCTCTCCGAGATTTAGCCAGGCTCCTGGGTCTACTTTCTTCTTCGATCCAAGCTGTCTTCCCAGGTCCACTGAATTACCGTGCTCTCCAGAGGGTGAAAGCCAATGCACTTCGGTCCGGTCTTTGGTACGGGGACCATGTTTCTCTAGACCAACAAGCGAAACTGGAACTCTCTTGGTGGCTGGACAATTTGGACGCCTGGAATGGAAGGGCTATATTCGGCTCGACCCCGGACTTTGTTTTGGAGTCAGATGCCAGCCTTCACGGTTGGGGAGCACGTCTCCTCGACCAAGACACCGGCGGAGTATGGACCCATTCAGAGTCTTCTCACCATATACATTTTTTAGAATTGACTGCTGGTCTCTATGCTCTTATGAGTTTCAGACACTCCCTTCAGGGCAGATCTGTCCTTCTGAAGATGGACAACGTTTCTGCAGTCTCTTATATCAACCGACTCGGTGGTACGAGGTCTGCGGACCTATCAGATCTGGCCAAGAAACTCTGGATGTTCTGTCTGGAACACAAGATTGCTTTGAAGGCGGAATATCTCCCAGGGAAATCCAATATCTCAGCAGATTGGAACTCGAGATTCCTTCAAGATTTCAGCGATTGGAAACTAGATGTGACAATTTTCAATTCTTTGAATCACTTCTGGGGTCCTTTCGACGTGGACCTTTTCGCCAGCCGTTTGACCTTCCAACTCCCTCAGTATTTCAGCTGGATGCCAGACCCGGGTGCTCTGGGTGTGAATGCTTTTCTCCAGCCTTGGGCTCCTCTTCGCCCTTATGCATTTCCCCCATTCCAATGATTCAAAGGGTTCTGCCGAAAGTGAGACAGGAACAGTGCTCTCTTGTCCTAATAACTCCTTTCTGGCCTTCTCAAGCCTGGTTCCCCACAGCTCTGGAACTTTCTTGCGACGTTTCCTTCCGGATTCCCGCAACTCAGGGCCTCCTCTTAAACGCAAACGGGAGAAGATCATCACCTGGTTCTTTCCGGGAGTTTGAACCTTCTTGCTTGGAAAGTGTCAGGCAATCTAACCAATTGTCTGGACTTTCGTCATCTGCTCTCACTCTCCTTGGTGAATCATGGGCACCAGGAACCCACTACAGATATAATACCATCTGGAAGAAATGGTCTAGTTGGTGCTTGGAGAGGAACTTGGATCCCGTGGAGGCTCCTATCGTTAACATAGTTAACTTTTTGGTAGAACTCTTCGACAATGGTCTCTCCTATAGATCAATTAATTGCTTTAGATCTGCAATTTCAGCGGGACATTCTCTCGTCAACGGTAAGACGGTAGGTAAGAACGTTATCATTTGTAGAGTACTCAAGAGTATTAGACTTGAAAGGCCTCCTCGGCCTAAATACCAATCTGTTTGGGATGTTAAACTTCTGCTTGCCCTTTTTTGTTCATGGCCTGACAATTCTCTCCTTAACAGGAAATGTCTTATTACTTACCGGTAATCCTCATTACCCCGATTAGGGTCCTCCCCGTCCCAGTCCTAACAACCTGAGGCAATCCTGCCTCCACCCAGCCAATCACAACGCCAGTATTTCTTTAGTACATAAGCCCCGCCCACCTGCCTGTTATCAACAAGACTCCGACACAAACACAGCGGGAGGGTGGGAGGGAAGAGGACTGGGACGGGGAGGACCCTAATCGGGGTAATGAGGATTACCGGTAAGTAATAAGACATTACCCCCTCATGGGTCCTCCCCGTCCCAGTCCTAACAACGTGAGGAACTCACAAGCAGAGAACCAAGAAAGAAAACACGCAGGACACCAGGGATCCATGCAGAGTACAAAACTTTAAACAATAAAGCATCAACGAACAGCAGCGTACAAGACGCCAACAGAAATCGTCAGAAGAGGCAAGCAAAAACATCAAGCCGAGAAGGTCGCACAAAAGTGTGACGGGACCGCCAAAAGGCCGCCCCACAAAGCACCAGGATAGAGACCCCGCCGCATCAGCACAGGAAGCAGACACAGAACCCGCAGGAGACAAACAGGGCAGGAGAAACCCGAGACTGTAGTGAACATTGGAGGCAAAACAGAAGAGCCCCGCGAACACCCAAAGAAGAGGAACAGGAGAAACCCCCACAGCAGGCAAAACAGGAAGCAACACCTCCAGCCGCAAAAGGAAACACGAAGAAACAGGCAGAAATTTTTTAAAAATTGTATTTCTTTCGTGTGTTTGATTTTAAAACTATCACGGAGCTCACCTGCACTGAAACGCTGAGTTACTAGCGTTCTCACAGCCCTCCTAGCCCTCCCCTGACACAGCGACCCCAGCGCTGTTGCTGGGAAACGCCCACACCGCCAGCGCGGTCAGAACGCGGAAGCCACGCCCACTGCGAGGCCTCGCCCCCTTGACTATAAAACGCTGAAATCAAGCGCGTCGCATTATTGTTTGTTTTGATATCCTCTGAGGCGGAAGCCGGAGGACTGTGCCCACAAGTGATTTTAAAAATTGTATTTCTTTCGTGTGTTTGATTTTAAAACTATCACGGAGCTCACCTGCACTGAAACGCTGAGTTACTAGCGTTCTCACAGCCCTCCTAGCCCTCCCCTGACACAGCGACCCCAGCGCTGTTGCTGGGAAACGCCCACACCGCCAGCGCGGTCAGAACGCGGAAGCCACGCCCACTGCGAGGCCTCGCCCCCTTGACTATAAAACGCTGAAATCAAGCGCGTCGCATTATTGTTTGTTTTGATATCCTCTGAGGCGGAAGCCGGAGGACTGTGCCCACAAGTGATTTTAAAAATTGTATTTCTTTCGTGTGTTTGATTTTAAAACTATCACGGAGCTCACCTGCACTGAAACGCTGAGTTACTAGCGTTCTCACAGCCCTCCTAGCCCTCCCCTGACACAGCGACCCCAGCGCTGTTGCTGGGAAACGCCCACACCGCAAGCGCGGTCAGAACGCGGAAGCCACGCCCACTGCGAGGCCTCGCCCCCTTGACTATAAAACGCTGAAATCAAGCGCGTCGCATTATTGTTTGTTTTGATATCCTCTGAGGCGGAAGCCGGAGGACTGTGCCCACAAGTGATTTTAAAAATTGTATTTCTTTCGTGTGTTTGATTTTAAAACTATCACGGAGCTCACCTGCACTGAAACGCTGAGTTACTAGCGTTCTCACAGCCCTCCTAGCCCTCCCCTGACACAGCGACCCCAGCGCTGTTGCTGGGAAACGCCCACACCGCCAGCGCGGTCAGAACGCGGAAGCCACGCCCACTGCGAGGCCTCGCCCCCTTGACTATAAAACGCTGAAATCAAGCGCGTCGCATTATTGTTTGTTTTGATATCCTCTGAGGCGGAAGCCGGAGGACTGTGCCCACAAGTGATTTTAAAATTTTTATTTCTTTCGTGTGTTTGATTTTAAAACTATCACGGAGCTCACCTGCACTGAAACGCTGAGTTACTAGCGTTCTCACAGCCCTCCTAGCCCTCCCCTGACACAGCGACCCCAGCGCTGTTGCTGGGAAACGCCCACACTGCCAGCGCGGTCAGAACGCGGAAGCCACGCCCACTGCGAGGCCACGCCCCTATCACCAACTACAAATGTGCCGGTCATACCAGCGCAGCGGACGAGCGCAGCGGGAGCGTCGTTTGCGCGCCGAAGGCGCGCCTAAGGCAAGCCCGTCTGCGCCCGTCCGCGCACGACCGGGCCTAGGGCCACAATCTCTGGCGGATACAGCTGCCCCTAAGGTAAGCTACTCACGTCGGGAGCTACTAAGCCTCAGACCCCCCACCTCCCCTTGTGAATACATTCATGACCTAAATGGACCTTTCATCCGCTGTTCCCTCTGCAAGCCAGTCCAGCTCAAACTACCTATAAAACCTCACAAGCCCGCTGCCCTGAAACTGGCATCGTTAAACTGCCGATCGCTCCCTAAACACGCGACGCAGATTAACCACCTCATAGAAGACCAGGAGATTGACATCCTCTTCCTCACGGAAACATGGCTCGCCCCACATTCGGAGTCAGACATGGTGCTAGCTACCCCACCGGGCTTCCTCATTCAGTCCCTATCCAGCCCCTTAGGCCGAGGTGGTGGCGTTGCCATCATTCATCGGGACTACCTTCACTGCAAATCCGGCGATGTGCAGATCCCTGACTCTGAAAGCCTGCAATTTACAATCAAGCTAGACTCGACCAACTCACTGACAGGAGTCCTTGTTTACCGCCCTCCCGGGCATCCAGGCCCTTTCGCTAGCTCTCTCCTGGACACTGTAGCGACCCAGGCCCACTCCTTATCAAATTTCCTGATCGTAGGGGATCTAAACATCCATCTTGATGACCCTACCGACCCGGCAGCAGCTGACCTGATCTCCGATCTGGCAGCACTTGACATCCACCTCCTTAATTCTGGAGCCACTCATACTAAGGGTCACCTGCTGGATCCAGTGTTCACTAGCACCCCTTCGATGCAAGTGAAGGAGGCCTCTCCCTTACCCTGGACAGACCATTTCTTAGTCTCCTTCCTACTACCAGGATCTCTCAGGACACCTCAAAAACCGCCTACCTACATCAGGGACAGGACCTGGTCCAGACTTCCCACCGAAGAATGGGCCAGGAATCTTAAAAACACCATCCCTGCAAACGCAGAAGACCCGGTTGTCGCCGACAATATTTTCAGAGAGTGGATCACCACCTCCCTGGACTCCGTACTCCCACTAAGAACCAGGGAGGACAAAAACGGAAAACCCGGGTCCGCCCCGTGGTATACTTCGGACCTCCGACTACTCCGCAAAAACTGTAAAAGAGCCGAACGGCTTTGGAGGAAAGACTGGCAGCACACCAGCAAGGAAGCATCCCATAATACAGTCAGACTCTACAAAGATGCCATTAGGCACGCCAAAGCTTCCCATTATGACACGCGGATTACAGAATCCTCCAATTCGGCCAGGGAATCCTTCCTAATTGTAAAGGAGCTGCTTAAAGTACCTAACTCTCCTTCCTCCAGTTCCCCCCCGGTGGACCGAAGTAATGATCTAGCCACCTATTTCGACGACAAAATCGCCCGTATTCTAGCTTCCCTCCCCTCTCCTGGTCCCGCCAGCCATTTGGACAACCCTCCACCTCCCAGCCAGACCGAAAGTAATCCCCGCCCTCAACTTGCGACATTCAGGCCAGTAACATACGTAGAGGTAGAACGAACCATGACCAAAATGAGAAGCGGATCACCTCTGGATCCGGCTCCCATTAGATTCCTCAAAACCGTGGCCCCTGTCATCGTCCCCACGGTCATGGAGCTCATTAATAGCTCACTTGCCCAGGGATCTGTTCCTGCCAGCTGGAAGAGCGCAGTGGTAAAAGCACTCCTTAAAAAACCCCAGCTCGATCCAGCAGATATGGCAAACTACCGACCAATATCACTCCTTCCGGCAATCAGCAAGGTAGCTGAGAAACTGGTCAACGGACAATTGTCCCAGTTCTTTGAAACAAACAACGTCCTACGGGAATCCCAAACTGGATTTCGCCCGGGTCATGGCACAGATACTGCCCTCCTCGCCGTCATCGAGGAGGCAAGGCGCATACTGGATTCAGGAGGGTCAGTGGCAGTGATCCTCCTGGATCTCAGTGCAGCCTTCGACACAGTTAACCATCGTGTCCTTCTCCACCGACTCGCGGCAGCAGGGATCACCGGGACGGCACTCAGCTGGATAGAATCCTTCCTCACCGGACGCACGTTCCAGGTATGGGACGGCAATTACCACTCATCCACCCTCCCCCTCACAAGCGGGGTCCCTCAGGGATCTTCCCTGAGCCCGACGCTTTTTAATGCATATATGGCCCCTCTTGAAGACGTGGTGACACCATTTGACATAAAAATGGTAAGCTACCCTGATGACACTCAACTGGTCGTCTCCTTATCCCAACTAGTCGACCACCCAGAGAACCTGGCTAACTGTCTCACACAAATCCACAGCTGGATGAGTGATTCATCATTAAAATTAAATGGGTCTAAGACGGAAGGGATGCTCCTGGGAAAACAATGGGCGACCATCCCCCCAACAGTCTGGCCTGACGTGTTCGGAGAAATCCCTTCTCCGAAGCGTGAAATCAAAACCCTTGGAGTGTGGCTCGAACCTGAGCTCACCATGAAGACGCAAGCGGCCAAAACTGCGGGTACCTGTTTTGGGCTCATGCGCACTACCCGTAAGATTCTCCCCTTATTACCACCTGCTTCCAGGAAACTCCTTATCCAGGGACTAGTATTGTCCCGTCTGGATTATAGCAATATGGTCTAACTGGGAGCCCCAGAGGCCACATTGACGAGACTGCAGCGGACACAGAACGCTGCGGCACGTCTGCTCATGAACCTTCCCTCGAGAGTGTCAGTAAAACCAGCCCTCAAGGCCCTGCACTGGCTCCCTGTGCGCCAAAGGGTGGAATTCAAAGCCATGTGCACGACACACAAACTAATCAACGGATCTGGCCCTGCGATCCTCAGCAGCTTGGTCACCCCCTACAAAGCATCCAGATCCCTCCGTTCGGAGAATGAGCACTTAGCCAACATCCCCAAATTCAAAAGGACACGCACAGGAGGACGACGATTCTCGGTTCAAGCGGCCATGGGATGGAACTCCCTCCCACGCACCCTCAGACTGGAATCCAGTTACCTGGTTTTTCGCAAAAAACTGAAAACGCACCTATTCCCGAAATAAATGTCCCTCCTCCCTTCCCTTCCCTCAATGGATAACAACCTTCTTACAGCGCGGGGATGCCCTTGGGTCACCAGGCGCTATACAAATCGCTAAATAAATAAATAAATAAATAAAAGCCCGATCTAAGCGGCAAAACAACCCAAACCAGCAGAAACTGCAAAGAAGGAAACAAAACGAGCAAGGCACCCAACTCACCCAACCGACAAGCGGAAGAGAAGGCCAGCAAAAAAGCCACCGCAGTGGACAACCACAACAAGTCCGCCACAAACAAGGACATGAAAGGGGCAACCGCAGACCATGCAAAACAGCAGGCAAGGCCCAAAGAAGAAACGAGCACAGGAGAGCCCGGACAACGAAGCAAAAGCTCTGAAGAAGCCGACTCACCAAAGGGCAACAACCACCGAGGAAGCCCCAAGGCCCCGATAAGCACAAACCGCCGTCAACGAGCAGACAAAGCGGAAGGGGAAAATCCCAACAACAAACCCAAGCCGGAGAAACCAGCACAGAAACAGGAACCCCAGCACGGATTCCGACAAAGAGAAGAGCACCAGGAAACAAAAGAGCCCCAAAGTGCATCACAGCTCCAAAGAGCGGAAGGCCAACGCGACCAACACATGCCACAGGCCACCACAGAAGAACAGCCCAAAGACACTAAAGACAGCCGCTCAAGAGACAGGCAGTCAGAAGCAAGCGCCAAAGATAGGGCAAAGACAGCTGCGGACCCAGAAGCAGAGCCGGAGGCAAGGGAGGCAGGCCAAACCCGACTCCCACCAGCAACAGCAGGAGAGGAAACCAAAAACAGCTAGGCCAACCCAACAACACCGACACCCCCAAACCTCCCCAGAACGCCCGGGAGGAGAAAAACGGGAGGGAAGGTATACAGAAAACCCGAAGGCCAAGGAAACGAGAGAGCAACCCCCGAGGACAGACCACCCCGGAACAAAAACCGGGGGAGAAGAGCAACAGGAGAGGAAGCAAAAATGACCAAACCAAGAGACCCAAACCAAAGACAAAAGGACCTGGAACAGAGGAACAGACAGAGGGAATGCTACACGAAGCAGCAAGACATCCCAGCGCAGGGCCATACCAAGCACCAGCGCACAGTCCCATGCACCCACGCAATGTCCCAACAAAAGGACATGTCCCATCGAAACGAGCACCAGACAGCACCAAACAGAGGACGGCAGGAAGCGGCCCAAGCCACCAAAAGAAGGCACAACTAGAGTACCATTCCATTAAAGAAAACCAACCGCCGTAACAGGGATGCCTCTCAAGACCCTCTGAAAGACAACAGAGAAGTCGCCGCCCAGACACAAGACAGGGAAGCCCGCAGGAACAGAGACACGTACCGGAACCCCCCAAGAAGGCCCAAACAACAACGAGCCCCCGGAGCGCCAGCCCGAACAACAGACAAGCCGGCCACCAAGGACCCCAACGGGGCCCCCAACCCAAGGACAGGCATTCAAGGACAACAAGAGGAGAGAGGGAAGCAGAAATGCACCCCCCACACCAGGTCGGGAGAGCAAAGCCACCAGACCAGGGGAGAGTGGAACCAGAGCCCCGTAACCAGTAAGAAAAAGGACCCAACGAGTCAACAGAAGAAACACCAAAGACACGAGGTGCACAAGAGCCCAAGGTACCACAGCCGAGGAGGCAACCACCATCCGCCGGACACAAAACCAACCCCGAGCCGGGGCAGGAGGGAGACCCAGTAGGACCCGCAGAAGATCCAACAGGACAGAGAACAGATCCGGATATATGGAACGCCTCACAAAATGCGTGACATCCTAGCGCAGGGGCCATGTCAACCCCCACCAGCAACGCACAACAGAAAGCATACGAGCCGCTGAAGCGAGCATTGAGAAACAGCCCCCAGCAAAGCGTCAAACCGGTCCCGAGGAACTGAAGCCCCCGAACAGGAACCAGACGAGGAACGGCCAGACCCAATACGACCCCAGAAACCGGAACCAGGCTAGCAAACCCCCACAGCAGGAGCCAGCGCCGTGAAAAAAACCAGAGGAGCATGAGAGAGACCGAAAGGAAACACCTGAAAACAGGAAACGGAACTCAACCACCGCAAACCTCCGAGCAGCCGGAGGGAGGGGAACGAGAAAAACAGGCGACTCCCACACCCAGGGAAGCCAAAATCACCCACCAAGAAGAGGGGAAAACCGGGCTGCAAGGGGCACAACCGAAAGGGACACAGCCGCACCAACCAGACCAAAGCCCCGGGAGGCAGAACCGAACAGAAAGACCAACGGGAGCCAGGACCTGGAACAGAGAGAAAGAGGACCCCCGGCCCCACTCCGTCACCAAAACCAGCACCACAGAGCATAGTGACAAAAAATAGGCTGACGCCAAAGAAGACGACAGAACGCATCACAGAGCCAACGGACAACGAAGCGACCGTGAAAACAGTCCAAAAGGGGGACGGCCTGGAATGGAAACCGGCAACCAAGAATGATGACCAACAGGACTCACCATCCTCAAAGCAGACCGGACCAATGAGCCAGGAACAACGGACCTGAGCCCCCAAATCGCAACAACGTCACCAAAGGAGATAGGTGACCCACAAGCAGGTCAACACAAGGAGCGGAACACATAACCTGAAGAGGAAGAGATGCAACCACCAGGCCACGGAGACTCCTCCTGGGCACAACATATCCGACTGACACTCAGGGGCAGCAGCAGGCGCCACAGAGGCAGGGAGCCAAACGGAGTGCAAAAAATAAGAAAATTGGAGGATACCAGGTGACAAAGATCGCCAGGCGAAATCGTGTCCCCAGAAAGAGAGTAACACCCCGCATGGCAATGCCAAGCCACACCCCAGCCAGTACAGCCAACAGGACAGCACGAAATGGCCAGGAAAAAATGGAAATAAACCCCGCCGGAGCAAATGAATCAGGGAGAAAGACCCAGCATCAAAACGCCAGAAATCTCATGGACCATCCCCGAATGTATACCCCAACAGGGAAAAACGTCCACGATACCACCAACAAGAGATGATGGCATAGCCGCATGCACCAGCAGCGCAAAACAGTCCAAGAAAAACTGCAAAAGATGCTACGTGGACAAAAGAGGAAGAGGAGAAGCCATAGGAGACAAAAGAGAAATAACCTTCGGAATTGCAGGAAACTGGGAATCAAAGACCGCCAGGCGATATCGCTTCCCCAGAAATCGCGGAATACCCTGCTTATCCACCTCCAGCCACTCTTTCATGAGGATATCCTTCAGGACATCATGGAAGGGGAGGTCATCCACCACAGAGGAACTATACTGTGCGTAAAACCCATCTTCAGACAGGGATTTAGGGTCAAACCCAAGCACCTCACGAACATGCACCAGCATGTCCGAAAAAACCTCGCCCTGGATGTACTTCCCCTTAGGGGAATTGTCCAGTACTACCTCATCATCCTTAGCCCGCTTAGCCGCAGGCTCCAGCAGCACAGACCGGACCACAGAATCAATCAAGAGCCGTAAATCAGCCCTAGAAATCTGCAAGACGTCGTCCTCCTGTAGATCCTGAACATAATGCTGTTTGGAAACAGCCTTAGCCGGCACAGGAGAAGCCCCCTCACTCATGGTGAAAAAACCCAGTAGCAACCAAACAGGAAATCACCACAACAAAAGGAAGTGCCCAGCAACCTCCAATAAATACTGCCCCCAATCAACCAATCACGCAAAGGTGTGTTTGAAGTGAAACAAAAAGAGGGCAGCCCTGACGTCTCCACCCACAGCCACAGGTCAAAAGAGAATGGCCGCGGGGGCCGGAAGCTGCGATAGTGCAGCAGCGCCGGAACGACCCGAGGCCAGGACACCACCAAAACTCCCCGCCGCAGCCCAGCACATGAGCGGGGAGCGTACCTGACCCCAGAACAGGAGCTCTGCCGACCAGAAAACCGGAGCGGCCGAGCCGAGCATTTACAAGAAACACAACAGAGAAAACACAAGAAAAAACTCACGGAACCGCCACCAAAGGAAACAGGATCCAGGGACCGGAACCGGAAGCACCAGCGTTCCGACAGCCGTCGGAGCAGAAAAAAAAACAGGCATGACGGTAGGTGGGCGGGGCTTATGTACTAAAGAAATACTGGCGTTGTGATTGGCTGGGTGGAGGCAGGACTGCCTCAAGTTCTTAGGACTGGGACGGGGAGGACCCATGAGGGCGTAATGTATTTCTATTAAGCTTGCCTCTCTTCTTTGTTTAGTTTCTTGTCGCAGAGTTTCAGATGTTAAAGCTCTGGACATCTCTAATAGATGTTATGACATGTTTGGTGTTAAATTTGAATCTTTAGGAGAACTAAAACCATGTCTGACTTTATCTTCTATCCACGTTTTGATTTTTGCAAAAAACTCTGTGTGGTTGATTGCATGAAGGAATACGACTCCAGGATGTCTAATCTTCGCCCTCCTGATGCAAATCAACTTCTTGTTTCCTATGTCAAACCCTTTAAACCCATCTCATCCTGCTCTATCGCAAGATGGGTTAAATTGGCTATGAACTTTGCTGGTATTGACCTTTCTAAATTTCAAGCTCATTCACTAAGAAGCGCAATGGCCAGCAAGTCATACTGGCCGGGTGGTAAGTTGGATGCTATCCTTAAGGCTGCTGATTGGTCTAATGCCTCTACCTTTGCCCATCATTATTGTAAATCAATTGAACATGTTTCTGACGTTGTGATTCAAGGCTACCAACATGCATAATGTAGCCTCCTGTCTTGTAATGAAATTGCGATTCTCCTATTAACATGACCAGAGAATCTGGATTTCATTAAAGACACGGAGGCTAACATTATACCTCCCGTCCCTCCCTGGAGGGAAATTGAGGATTGATTTGGTTTACAATGTTTTCAATGTTTCATGCCCTTTTAACCTTATGTTATGCTTTTCTTATTGCTTCTTCTGAAGGTTACTTTGTACCTTTCTTGATTTACTTTATTTTCTTCCAGACAATTCGAATTGATGAATCTCCATGGATTTTCCAAGGTTCGACAATACTTCGTTCAAGTTTTAAGATGTATTCTTCGTTTGCAGCTTGACCTGTCGTTCGAGGCATTTAAAAGAGGCTGATCTTCCCTGGCACATGCCTTTTATGGATACTATGATGTCACTTTGTTCTTATTCTAGTCTTTGTGATGTAAGCTGCATTAAAGGATTAATGCATAATGTTAGCCTCCGTGTCTTTAATAAAATCCAGATTCTCTGGTCATGTTAATAGGAGAATCGCAATTCTTGTACCCAAACAGCAATAAATCAGGCTGTAAGGAGAGTTAAGGAATTGCGAGACCTTCTAAAACAGCAAGCCCTCTGAAGTGGCAAACATTAAAGAAAAATGCATCAATTTTCTTCAGCATGGAAAACAAACGCAATAGAAAAATGCTTACGTTTTTTATGCATGTAAGGAAAAGAAAGTGCCCCAACCACCATGCTTTTAGCGAAATCATGGCTTATCCTGATAAGCATGGTGGTTGAAAAGCGCCAGGACAACTGAGAATTGGGCAGAAAGCTCCAGCGAGATTGAAGTTCTGCCCTGGAAGTTCAGGGCATAAAATAGGGTTCATGGTGGGGTAAGATTTTATAACTTTGGAATTTAGGATGAAGGCATTGTGAGCTTCTTATTATGCCTGCCAGTGGGGCAGAAAGATGCACATTTAATTCTTGGCCTCTCCGCAGAGTGCACAAAGCACAGAGCAATATTTCCTTATTTGCCATTTTAAATCAGAACTATACAGGAAAGTCTGCACACATTATGTGGCCATATGGAGATCAAGTACCAGAGGTGCAGGGAGAGCCCAGTTCCGGACCGATAATAATCTATCCGTTTTAAAACGGCACCATCCACCTTTAATGCCCTCTGCTGCTTCACCTTTGTAGGACTGAAGTTAAAAGAGGCTAAAAATTACAGTATGCCATACTACATGACTGCAACTGTTGCCCGCTAAATATGTAATCTCAGTCAAACAAAACATACACATGGGTGCACCACAACAAACAGAATCATAAAGAAACACATATAATGTGAAATAAAGAGAAAGGGAAAGAAAACACATGGTTTCTGCTGCCACTTAGGGCAGCATCATTTGGGCCCCGATGTAGGTAAAATAGATTTACCGATTTTAAATTACCGAATCATACCGATTCGGTAATTAAAAATCGGTAAATCTAAGGGGTTGAGATGTAGGAACATCCAGATGTTCCTGCTACCGAATCGGTAAAAATCGGTATTTACCGATTCTGTAAATACCGACCGGTAATGTCCCATTCATTCCTATGGGCTTTGAAGCCCATAGGAATGAATGGGGCATTACCGGTCGGTATTTACAGAATCGGTAAATACCGATTTTGACAAGGGTGCAGGGGGTGTCACTTTGACACCCTCTAGCACCCCCAAAAAAGATGCGGGGGCCATGTGGCAGGCATACCTGCCCTAAGGGCAGGTCTGCCTGTCATATGGCACAGGTGTGCATGCACACATGTGCATGCACACCGGAATCGATTTTTTACCATGAAGTTGGATTTCATGGTAAAATACCGATTCTGTAAGGCTTGTGGGACTCAGAAGAGTCCCACCTACATCTCATTGTTACCGAATCGGTAAAAAATACCGATTCGGTATTTTACAGATTCGGTAAATTTACCGATCGGTAAATTTTCCGAATCTGTAAAATACCTGGACCTACATACCATTTTGTGAATCTCGGTCGGTAACGGCCGAAAATACCGATTTTCGGCCGTTACCGACCGACCTACATCCGGCCCTTGGTCTGTTTCTGAGTAGAAATAAGAAAACAGAGCACTTCCACAGCATTTCCTGGCAGGAAGATATCGTCTTTTAAGAGCTCTGTTCCAGAGAAAGTCCCAGCACTGAAAGCAGCAAGCAACTGGGGAGTAAGAAGGCTTATTGCTAGATTGGGACCGAGTGAGGTGTTGATTATAGATGTGTGTGGGGGAGGAGCTTGAGCTCACAGGCTGCCAGCCCCGGAACTCATCTGCCTTCCACTTTATATCCTGGAGCCCCCAGCACCAATTCTCCCGGTTCGGGTTCCAGTATTACATTTTTAAAACAACAAGTTTGGCAAAAAAAGCGTTGGGCAGCAGCACAAAAGTAAAGAAACAGTCGGAGCTGCCATTGTGTAACCGGTTCGGATCCGGTGTTGATAAAGAGCCAGCTGCGTTTTTAACCATCCATGCTTGAAAAACACAGAGTTGGGCGGCTGCACAAAAGTAAACAAAGGAGCGTGGCCGCCACTGTTGAACTTGTTCCTGTTACGGCATTGTTAAAGAACCTGTTGAACTTTTAAACCCACAAGTGTGAAAAACAGTGTTGGGCAGCCACACATTGTTGAGCATGAAGTGCACGGCATGCCGCACTGTTTATAAAGCATTTGTTATAGAACATATGTATTTGGGCAGCCACGCGGAAGGAAAAGAAAGGGCGTGACTGCCATTATTAAAAATAAATCCTGCAGCACGCCGCGCTGTTAAAAGAAAAATATTTGCAATGCAACATTTAAATGCGAGACCTACGGCATACCAAAAAAGTGGCTGCCATTGTCCTGGTTGCTTGAAAACAAAAAGCATGCATGGCGTCCTGAATGTAAGCAGAGCACATCATGCCTGCAGTAAGAGAAACTCAATAAAGAAAATAGTGCAGTGCTTACAAGACTAAATAGTACTACAGAGGAACAGAACAACCAAAGTAAAGGGGCAAGTAGCCATGGGAGGTTACAAAGGAAGACAAGGCGATACTAAGGAGGGACTAACAAGCCTATTAAGGAATCAGAAGCAGGCATTTAGGAAGGACACTGACACAAGCCAATGACAAACATGGCCTGAGAGTGGACAGGCCTTCTCCTCCGTACTACACAACAGCAGTCTCGCTGAGCAGCGCATGCGCGCTGACTCAGGCTCAACCTAAAAATGAATGAGCAAATAAGCACCAATATCATCAACTTAGGTTAAACAGAACAAGGCATGTGAATTTTTATAATGTTTTTAGCTAAAAAGCCCATAAAAGAAGTCAGGCACAACAGTAGAAAAATAAATAGTTTGCAGTGGACTAGAACTCTGCCAAAGTTTCAAGTTGATTGCGACAGAGTGAAGGTCAGATATTCCAAGCAGGTTGTCCCTGTCAAAGGGTTTAATTTCATCCTCCAGCTGCTGGTGTAGCTTCTTTTGGTCAGTCCTGCAAGCCCTAACTACTCAGGGCAGGCTTCTCGGCATCAGGTCTCTCTCCAGCAAGGTCTTTTGTGGGGTCTGGTCCTCTTTAGTCAGCTCAGCACTCTGGGAGTCAGGAGTCCTTTTTCTTTTTGTGCCTCTGAATTAGGTAAACAGGAGGGCAACCACTTGACCCTCAGAGAGCAGTTCCTCGCTGTGGATTCCAGCACAATTTAGGAGCCCATGATTTCTTGTGTGAGTCTTTTTTAGCAGGACCAGGTGTCAGAAGTCAGGATTCCTTTTCCAGCAATACCATCTTCATATAGAGTCCTCTAAACTCCAGACATGTTCTTAGGAGGAAGGAAGGCATTGTACTGAGAGTGAAGGTTGACAGCTCTCTCAGCCAAAGATGTATATCCCAACTCTGGAAGTGTGATGAGTGTCAGAACTGTTTTTCCCTCATATTGTGACTGGGTACGGGCGGTCTTTGAGGGTCTGGGGAATGTCCTCCACAGCATTTCCAAGACAAAAGAGGTAGTACTAAAGCTGACCTTTGTTTTGCATACTGTTTCTGTTCACTCCCAGATAGCTAATCCCAGTTAACTGGTCAGCAGATAATACCCTTTGGCTCTTCCTTGGCCAAGAGTCAACTGTTGTTTTTTGAGCCAGGGTCGAGAACTCCCACACCCAAAATAAATGGTTTGTAGTCACTTCAAAACAGGCAGCCTTAAGTATATTCTTTACAAAATAACTTTTTTGATTATCGAAAATCTGATTTTACAATTAAGTCAGTCTTTAAAATGTAAGCAGAGAATAACTTTTAAGCATTTTTCTAGCCCTTTTATAATGGGGGTGGAAAATAAATATTTTAATCCCACCTAGGCCTAATCGGGAAATGTCAGGCCAGGCATAGTAAGTGAAATAGCTTTTGGGGTTTATGTCATTCTGAGGGCGCTCTAACCCGATATTTAGTGTGCCCTAGTTTTTTATATTAGTACCCTGTGGACGTAAAAGGCATACATCTAGGGTGGCTTATGAATATAAAAAATAGCCTTTCCCTATATAGCAAATATTTCCCTGCCATATGTCACTGCATTGCATTTAAACTGCAACACAGCCAGAGTACTTCAGTGGTGCTCCTGACACACGTACGTTTTTGTCATATATGTACACTGCAGCCTACCTACAACATTTAACTTTCCATGGCAGAGATGCACTGAAGGCACTAATAAAACTGTACTTATAGGGGAGTAAAATAGGCTAGCAAGGGAGTTCCAATGTAAACCACGTGTTTAGTGAGGAAGCACAAGCACTGGCCCACTGTTTACTAGTGGTAAAGTGTACAGAGTAGTAAACCAGCAAAAACAGGGTCCATAAAAGTAGACAAATCTAGAGTCATAATGTAAAAAAGGTGATTTGCTAAACAGGCCGACCAGTGGAGAGCTAGGGTAGACTAATCAATCTCTTGACTTATTAATAAAACAAGGACTTTTCCCAACTTCTGCAGTGACACATGTCTATTCAATGCACCTCTGAATCTACCAGTATCTCTCTGCCAACATCTACCCTAACCCCTAACCCTATCCATGGGGAATCATTCTCCTCACCTGCAGACCCTACTTGTGAGGCAGTTCCCCTAAGGCTGCTCACTTATGTATCCCAGTATGCAAACAGAAGCACCATTTCCAACAAGGTTTTTTGGTCTATTCTGCCTCCCTTCTCATATCTCTGTCTCAATCTGAGGGTCAGTTCTGTCCACAAGGCATCCAACAATCAGAGACAACTGACAAAAGCCAGCTTATTGCTCCAAGTCACTGTCTATACACTCACAGGTGAATGATCAAGTCCAGTGCTTTGTGTAGACCTCACTACCAGACTGCGACCAAACAAGAAATCCCCTTGGCATTCTTGGGACCTATCTGGAAACAATCCAGGCCCTTTTAGAACTCTCTGAGCTGAGGAAACCAAGTGCCCCAGTGCTAAATCTTTTGGGCAGGTTAAGGCACAGGGCCTAAGATATCCTTCTTGTCTGTCACCACTGGGCCCACATAAGGGTCCGTGAAAGTTTCCTGGGAGGGCAATACAGGCAATGCAAGGACTCTACTGTCCTAACCGTCTGGCTAATGATCCTCCTTGGTCTCTCAGACTTTCATGGGCTTTCAGAGGGTTCACTGATATAATATCGATGTTAAAAATATCCATGTTCAAAATATCGAAAAAAATATATAGACTACAAAAATATCGACTCCCATACCTACACAAGTAGGTACTAAAATATTGAATCAAAAATATCGATGTAAAACATATAGATGTAAACAATATAAATTTAAATATATATATAAAATAAAACAATATATATTACGTGTAGTAAATATTAATATTAATTTTAACAAAATAAATTACATTTAATATACATTTTTACAAAATATTACAAATAAACTACTAAAATAATAAACACACAAACACAATAATTTATACATATATATATTTCTTCTAAAATATTATCTTTAATGTATTTTACAACTTTAAAATTACATAAAAACAATGTATATACATATAAATAATTTAAAATATATACAAAAAATTATAGCATAAATTAAAACATTAAACTATGAAAAAATATTTAAATTTAAATTGCGCAATACAATCAGTGCAACAGTAGGAAAAGGGTTGGATAGCAAAATAATTAAATTTACTATTCCAACACCAGTGAGTGTAACAGTAGAGGAAGTGTTGGATAGTGGAGGGGTAAAAATTACTATTCCCACTCAAGTAAGTGCAACAGTAGGGAAAGTGTTGGATAGCAGCGGGGTAAAAATTACTATTCCCTCTCCAAAAAGTGCAACAGTAGGGAAAGTGTTGGATGGCAAAGGGGTAAAAATTACTATTTCCACACCAGTAAGAGCAACAGTAGGGAAAATGTTGGATAGCGTAGGGGTAAAAATTAGTATTTCCACTCCACTGAATGCAACATTAGCATAAGTATTTCTCTGGGATTAATCTCAGAAACAAGAGCAAGGAAATTCATATGAATGTCCTCCTGTCACTGGAGACAAGAGAAGGATTTTTTCAGAAGAGCTTTAACTACAACTATTTTCCACAAAGTTGCCATTAGGCCAATTGTGAGTGATAACTTAAAGATAATGGTAAAAATATCAGGAGTGGCAGAGATGAAGACCTTCATCCATTCAGATAGTGTACACCTGTCCAGTGATCCCAAGGGCTGCAAAGAAGCAATAATTTTTCAAAGAGAGTAATCCATGACTACGTTAAATTCCTAAACCAGCCTCTTCTAACACTCCCACCAATAGGTCCAAAAAAGATGTTAGTCACTTCTTCTGGTGAAAGGGAAACTCCTTCACCAATTCACAATTCTTCATGTCCGATGATAAAGGTCTAGTTGGCTAAAATTATAACCTTCAAGCCTTTTCTGGATAAAAGCAATAAATCAAATTGGGCAAAATTGATGATAAATAGTGCCTAGAAGTGTTTTCTGAAGTGGAAGAATGCATAACCTATTCCAGTCAAAGAGCAACAAATGGTATCAAAACTCAAATCCGACGTGGTAGATCTTAAGATACACTATGGGGATGTACAGAACAGGCACTTTGAGTACAACTTAAGAAGAGACAGTATTATTGGTAATTGATTTGCAACTACTTAGTTGAATGTTTCCACAACTGTAGTTTGTCATAATTTTCCCTTTCCTGCACCTTAATTTTTTTGCCATTCCTTCCCTGTTTCCACTCTTCCTGCAGGTAACATGGTTTGATGTGCCCATTCACTCCAGTACGTACAGTGTTTTCTAACTCCTTTTCACAAATGACTGAACTTGCTGATGTATTTCTTGGTATACATCATTCTTGGTGACCTCCTGCCCCTATACCATCTAAAAACTTGATGACAACCTCTTCCAGTCTCCCAATCCTCTGAGTTGCAGGAGGGATCTAGGTACCCCTTGGCTTATTACTGGCATTCCTCTGGCAAGACGTAATAATTTCCAGATATGAATGTTCTCTATGAAATCCAATAAGCAAGACGCTGTCTACTTTTATCTCTCAATACAAAAAATGTGCGATTCCTTAACATTACCTAATAGCGATTCAGAAATTGCTCCTCGCTATTAGGTAATGTGACTCCATTCATTCTTATGGGCCTATTGGCCCAAAGGAATGAATAGTATTGCATTTGCTAAGGATATGTGTGCACCACATAGCACTTAGAAAAATGCATTTTTGTGAATTTTTCAAAGCATGCTTATATTAGCATCAACTTGAAGTTGATGGTAATAAGTGTTTCCTAAATGCACAGTTCGTATTTAGGAAAGGCTACATGCATCAGCATTAGGGAATCACAAACTGTGATTCCCTCAATACATCCGCATTTTAGGTAATCGCAAAAAATTTTGATTACCTAAATTGTGAATGACAAAACCTATATGCATGGGAAAATGCCTTTTACCCTTCACAAACGGGCCGATTCTGTGAAAGAAATGTTTCTAGTTTAAGTGCTAAAGTTGCTTTACTTCGTGAAATGTGTCTCCAATAATAATAAGAAGCAGCTAAACTGGGGAAATCTAGTATGGGCAAGGTTGTTTGCTCCCGCAGCTCTGGGAAAAGTAATGGATATATTAATTTATTTAATAAATCCCTTAATGTAAAAGTAATGTCCAAGGAATAAGAAATAGATGTTGTTGGCTCTATTTGGGCTGGTTGTTAAATTTATTAGATAAACTATGCTGAACAGTATGAATGTGTATAGTCCCATTGGTATGGGTTTTACTTTTTAAACACATGTAAAAAGTATTATTGCATTATACTGATAATATGACTTTAGGTGGCGATCTTAACCCGTATTTGGCCCTTTTATTGATAGGACATTTTTTTGCAGATTTATCAATGAAATAATGTACAAAGCCTTAAACATTCTATCTCTCAGAATAATTTATTCGATGCAGGGAATGATTGTCATCTGGACAAATATGCATTTTCTTATTATTCTCCAGCCTACAAATTCCAGAGCAGATTATATGTTTTACAGCCCTACCCTTTCTAACTACGTAGTTAAACTGATGATTGGCTTTATTCTTATTTTAGAGGATGAAACAGTGTTTATACCACCTTAAAATAGTAGTAATAGAATGAAATTTCATATTGAATTCCTGAATAACTCAAACCTGAATGAATTACAATAATTTGCAGAACAATCTATGAGTTTTAATTCACCCCATGAACCTACTATACACAATAATTGGGATACATGAAAGGCTTATGCAAGAGATTTCATTATTAATTATACCTTCAAAAAAGTAAATTGCTAACATGTAATCTAAAGAAAAAGTCAATAATAATTCACATCTGGAGTAGAAATGTTTACCTCTAAACTGAAGTCTTCATTAGATGATTTAATTGGAGTTGGAAATTGAAGCAAGTATACCAGAGGAAAAGCTTCAGAACGCTTGTATAAAATGAAAGCAACGTTTCATGATGATCAAAACAGAAAAGGAAAGTTGTTGGAAGATTATCTTAATGTTAAATAGGAAAGATCAATAATCTTATCAATAATTGTTGTTTTTTGTTATATTTTATTTTAAAAATCATATAGGCAAATCTTTGTAATAAGTTTCAAGGATATTGACAAATATTTTACTTTTATCTCAAGAAGGTCTTATTCTGAGGCTGATGTGTATTATTGGGACTAGATATTACTCTAAGAGATAAAAAAGGATACCTTTATGTCAAAAGGCTGGCCAGAGTGCCTAACTTCCACTTCCAGTTTCTAAAAAAGAAATACAGCTGTTTTTGCTTTCTAATTTTATCATATCGTGACTTCAGCAATGCTGTTCTTGTGGGAACCTCCCAATCTGCCTGTTTGCCTCTTAAACCTGAGGCATCCAGAATCCTCTCTTTATCAAGAAATATTGACCACATCACTGCAGTGCTGTTTGAGCCCCTCTGACTGTTGAGACCATACTTAAATTGAATCTGGGATGTATAGCCTACAAAATAGCCCCCTAAAACAGTTCTCATTGCCTGGCTAGTCTCATCAGGCTATCCAGATGGCATGAGAGACAGGAGGAAAAACATCCTTCTTTTGAAAATCCCTAAAGTTATAACTTCTCACTAATTGCATTTGTTTTTCTCTGGAGATGCCTTTCTCCTCTGGAACTCTCATCCTGCAGCAACTAGGACCAAATCTTCCATTCAACCCTTCTGTCATCTTCTAAAGACTCATCTCGTTGGACTATATCTGATCCAATAACCCAACTGCATTTGGCTGCCTGTGTTCTTACAAAGCTACGCTGCAGTCCACTCTCACCAATAACCCTTATCTGCTCATTCTTGCTCCCACATGTCTCTTCCCTTTCCTCCCCCTCTCTCTCTAGCCCCACTTCCTACCCTATCCCTCCTAAATCCTTTTCCTCCTGCACTCTCTCTCTCTCCTTCATTTCCTTCCTCCATAAACTGTCACCCCACCCTGCTCTACCTCCCTCTAACATATTATCCCTCCTGCCCCTGCCTCCATTCGCTGTGCCATGTTCCTCTCTAATTTCTCCTCTTTCTTCCCTATGCCATCTCCACCTCTTCCCTACACTGCTGTTCTGTCTTGCCTAACCTCTTCCTTGGTTTTTCATCACAGACCAAGCTCTTGTACCTTGCACTTTTCTCTACCTATTGCCCCATGTGCTTTCCTTTACCCCTTTATGCACTTAATCTATGCTGTCTTCTATGTTATTCTGTCTCTTTGATTCTCCATTCTTTCTTGTCCCCTGTTCCTTTTACCATTCATCTTTTCTACACTCTCCTCTTTTGGAGATGGGACAGGACTGTTTAAATCATTATCTTACCATTGGTTTGCACCACTTATTCTTTCTATGATTTCCATTCTATATTCTAATCCACATGGTCTCTTATATTGTCACATGGTCAGGCTAGGCCTAGCAGAAACACCGCCATTTACTGGCTTACATTTCTTAAGTTGCCTTCAATTTTACACATGATGAATTTTGACATACATTTGCATGTGTGTCAATACAGGAGAACATCCTCTGAATCTGCATTACTTAAATTTCTACTTCCTGGGTCCATTATCATGATACCTTGAACATCTAATCTGAGGGATAAAGTTCTCTTTGCAAGTGTCATTTTTGTTAATTGTCCAGTTGGCAACTCCGCTATCCAACTAGAATAAACAATTGTGACCTAAACAGGGGTTGTGAAATAGCATATGGGAATTGTTATTATAAATACGCAACCACTACCATGTTTAGGCAGAGGAGGACACAGCTGACACAGCGAGATCACTTCACTCCAGAATTCTATCTCAGCTTATTCCTGTTTACCAACAGAAAAGGAAGTCCATGTTCACACCAACACGGATGGCCTGATGACTCAGACCCACAGGTATTGGGGAGTTAGTTCACCCAGCAGTGATTTGGCAGATGACCCACCCTAGGCAAGACTAGGATAGGGAGCGCTAGGTAGAGGTTCACGATACACAGTACTTATATGCTTGCATACATTCATGTATTCACTGTCTTATCACAATAGTGGAAATGTTAATCTTTTTCACTAATCTTGTAATGCTAATTGCTCTAATTAGTTTCATTCTATTGATTATCATAGTGCACGTATTTTGCACAGCAATCACATCCTTCAATATATATTGAAACGTCTTGCTCAGTATTTCTTGTGTACTTCTTTAAGTCCAAATGAAAGGGTTCTAGATATTTTACCACAATTTCCTTGGGGGATCTGGATTGTCATGTTCTGAGACTGTACACACATTTGATACCCCATATGTTTAGGGGTTCGGATGGTTCACTGTGAGCTAGCAGGACTCTAGGCTAACATATCCAGAGGGTGTGCCCAAAATCAGTCTGGCACAATCCTGACGTTTATGTTGTCTAACACAGTTTTACCAAAGGAGGTACAAGCTGTATGACAATATGTAAGTGATCTACACTCACCATATGTTGACTTATAGATAGGTACTTGTCATGGATGCTCACTTTCTCCCTTACTATTTATTTTATAATTAGAGCAATTACCTAAGCAATGAATTCTTATAATGTTCTTATTAAAGTTACTCAATAGGCATAGAACGCTATTTAATATTCTGCTTGTGCAGATGATGTTTTCCTTTATTTTGATTACCTTCAGGTATTCCTGACTTTATTATTTGAGGGTTCTACAATGTTTCTATCTATAAGCTTGATTTATATAAATCAGAAATGTTACCTTTAAATATATTTTTTACAAACAATTTCTGCACTTGCTCTAATATTGTATGGAATAATTCTAAAATTAAATATTTAGGCTTATTGTTTACTAGATCTATAAAGGAGGCAGCCAAACTGACCTTGAATTGTATTAAAAATGTGATCTCTAGTGTGGATTAAAAGAAATGGTCATGGTGGGCTAGGTTACATTGAGTCAAGGTGATAGTTGTTCCAAATATTTTATATCCTTTATCAATGTGTTTCATTAATACGCACTCTACGCAGGAATCCCAGCCAAAGCCAAACACCTACGACGACTACAACGCATCCAAAACGCCTCTACCCGACTGATCATCAATGTCCCCCGCGGCAGCCACATCACCCCCCACCTGAGAGACCTACACTGGCTCCCCGTCGACAAGAGGATGACCTTCAAGCGCCTCACCCACGCACACAAAGCACTCCACAACGCCGGACCAGCCTACATGAACAGCAGACTCAGATTCTACACCCCCACCTGCCAGCTCCGCTCCACCAGCCTTGCCCTCGCCGCTGTCCCCCGCATCCCACGAACAACCTCCAGCGGCAGATCCTTCTCCTACCTCACCACCAAGACCTGGAACACCTTCCCTACCCACCTAAAGCAGACCCAAGACCTACTTGCCTTCAGAAGACTCCTCAAGACCTCGCTCTTTAAGCAGTAGAGGCACTCCCTCCCCTCAGCGCCTTGAGACCCTCACGGGTACGTAGCGCGCTTTGCAAGTACTCTGATTGATTGAATAATTTATCAAAATTTATTTTTTTCCAAACCTTTATGGAACTCAGAAATAGTAGAATTGTTTTGACACAAATGAAATTAATTACATAAGCATACCGGTGGAGTTAAAGTTCCTACAGTGACTACAGACGGGAAGTGGAAGTTCAATAGGTGTGGTGCGAGGAAGCCCGAGCAAGCAGGTAGTGGAGCATGCGCTGGCTGTTTTTAAACATCAATATCATTGCAGACAACCTGGGGACTGGTAGTGGATAGTCAGGGTGGAAACCACCCAACCACACCAGCCCACCCTTTGGCCTGCCTGCAGCCTGTAATTGTGGCTTGGATGGTTTGATGCTGCTTTTGCTGGACCGCGGCAGTGCCGAGAGGATGTAAGGTGATCGCTTGTTTGGGCCACTTGGTGAAAGTCCCCCAGTTGGAGGGGGGATTTTCCGGGGGGGTGAAGGCAGCAGAGGCAGCTGAGTTAGGACTCAGCTGGCTTACTGCTCCTCTGCGCCCCCTTTGACCTGCTCCTTCTTTCCCTCCCTCCCTTACCGGAAAGCTGCCAAGCAAACAGCAAGGAACTGAAATCATGTGAGCAGCACCCAACATGATTTTTCCAACACACTAACCCTCGTGAGGGGGCCTCCTTGAAGAACCGGTACAGGCCATGGTTGGCATTTCTTTTTGGAACCTCCAGGGTCTGGATAACGCGACCAATTCCTAGCCTATTTTTGCTGTCCTTTTTGATTGCCTCTACCCACCCTGTATTTAATGGAATCCCTGTGGCCTGGACCCCCAGCATTTTTTAGTTTTGTTTCATGCTGGGGTTGTTCTAAGCTGTGAAGCTGGTTTTAAAATTGACCACTGTCTGCTGTTGCGATTGCCCTGCTGCCTTAGAAACCTGCAGGTGCTTCCATTAGGCAAGGTGTGTTGGAGCAGTATAGTGCGCCTTCTGAGGGTAGAGCTGGCAGCGAGCAGAAGCAGCCCAGCTAGGACCGTGGGGCAGCTTGCTCTAAACTGAGTGCTTTCCCACTCATCCCTGCCTGGTGATATAGTGTCATGAGTAATTACTGGGGCCACGCGACTTCCTCCCCCTCAAGAAGTGTGATATCATAATTGGAATATGTGGATAATAACCATAATGATGACAAGGAAATAGAGTCCTGGGCGTTTGATTATGGGGAGGGCCTGTACTAAAGCCAAGTCTAATCCCCAGCAGAATATAGCCCCTCTCATTAATGCACTGAAAGGCAAGAACTAGATTTTCTTTCTTTGGGGTAAAGAGAAAATCACTCAAAAGGAGTTGAATGATAATACAAACCCCTCGGCAAAGGGGGGTTAATCCCCCAAACAGTCCTGCGTATTGAGCTCAGTTTTGGATACGCCAATAGTAAGGTCCCCCATTATGAATAAGTCAACATTAATACCTCAAGAGATGATTTGTCTCAAAGAGAAACATCTTGCATATTGAATGGGGATTTCTCTGTTCCGGAAATAGATCTAGATCTATTTAGGAAATGCAGGCAACTAGATAAGGATAATGCATTGCATAACCTGGTCACACTTTCACTGACACTGCCTACTGGCCTGTAACTTTTCAGCAGTATGCCCTCGGAACACTCCTCATTAATTTCCCAAGTATTGGCTATGTTAGACTTGGAAGTAATTGTCAATCAGTTGTGTAATTCTCCTAACCCGGAGGAAAATGTCTCCGCTTTGCTGTTTTGTTTAAAGAGAATGTAATTTCAATTTAGCTCTACTAGAAAAATTTGTGGGGTGAGGGATCTAACCTTATCCATAATACTGTTATTGCGATATTGAAGGTATTGATTAATGGAAAAGAGGGTAAGGGAAATGTAGCACAGGACAACCTCTGTGCGACTTGCCAAATAGCCTTTAATGGTGTGGCTTCAGAAGTAAACATAGAGGGTGACCCCAAAGATGTGATTTCACGAGTTGCAAGCTTTGAGTTTGGCTCACAAGCAGGAATGCCGCAATTGAAAGATATCCCCAAAGAAGTCCCTAAGTTAGAAAGCCCCAGTTTCTCTATAAGATATATTTTTGACTCTGGTTTGGTTTACTCTGAAGTAGTGGGAAATCGACGAATTTAGAAAAAGGGTCATAAAAAACTTTTCTTCAAAGATGGGGTGGATACCCCACAACAACTAGAGGGCTTAAGTCAAGAACATCAATTAGAACCTCTGGCAGAGAATCCACAATCATCATCAACTACAAGCCCTCTATTGAGTGGAACATTGTGGAGTCAATAGCAGTGTCAGCCATTGTCAAACAAGCTGCTCCGTTTGTGGATTCCAGTAAGAAGATGGGCCTCTCATCAGTACTCGACCCGGTAGTCAACTGTTTTTTTTTTTGCAACGCTAATGTTCTCATGCTAGATTTTGTTCCACTTTTTGACTCCGATTTAATTTTGAATCACTCATCCTTACTGACTTTTCTCACGGACATGAAGATATCAAACCTCTAGGGGTCGATTAGGATGGCCGTCCTGGAGTATGTGGACACTCCGTCCGCCATATTAGGATGGGAAACACTGCCAAATTTCCGTACGCGGCAGGAGAGCACGCGCAGCCGCGGAACTAGACCCAACCCCGCGGCGGACGTGACCAATCCAGACACACCGCCGTACGGAATGACGTCTCCGACCGTCCTCCAAATCACGATGGTGGAAAACACACATAAATTCGCAGCGGAAAAACAAACCGGCCTGAACACGGCGGAATCACCACAGCAGAGATACACACCACAAGCAGATCGGCATCATGGACCCAGAGCTACACGCATTTCCGATACTCTTCGTGCTCCACCACCAGCAAGTGATGGACCATCATCATCGACGACGCAGGTACGCCAACCCAACAATTGCTGTCGGTAGGGGAGTACCTGCCAGGGCTATAACGTTGGAAGGGGGAGTGTCATGTCAGAGGAAATACATTGACGATCGCACCAAAATATACACAATTGAAGTACACAACCAGGAATGACAATGACAAACAACAACACATGATTTATTAGCTTTATTCAACATTTATTTATTTATTTAGGAAGTTTTCTATAGCGCTGTCAAGACCCGGAGGTAGCAGAGCACTTTACAGTAATAGAATGACAAAAATCTGTATAAACATAACATATGTAAGGTATTAGCATTCAATGAATGACATAGTAAGCGGTACATGGGTGGGTTGCCGAACTTCTTTGGTTATGGGATTCACTGTAGTCACATAGTTCAGGGGTTGCTTGCTGACCCCGGTTATCCACAACCAAGGGAGCGGATCAGGAACAAGGATTTGAGTTGCCTTTTGAATTCCACAAAAGATGGAATAGTTCTGATGTGCGGGGGGATGGAGTTCCAGATTTTGGGGGCGTTTCCAGTGAAAGAGCAGTCCGCTGTTCTTTTCTTTCTGGTTTTAGGTAGGATGAGCAGGAAGGAGTTAGAGCTTCTCAGATTCCTGGCTTGGCCTGCTTTTTTGATTTTTTTTGCCAGGTATTCGGGTTTGCCGGTATGGAGGGCTTTGTGGGTTAGGCAGGCCGTTCTGAAGTTACTACGCATTTCTACTGGGAGCCATTTGAGTTTCTTGAGTGCTGGGGAGATGTGATCCGATTTTTTGATGCCGGTAATCATTCTAGCTGCAGCATGTAGTGTTGTTTTGATCGGTGCCAAGTTCGATTTCGGGATGCCTGTTAGTATTGCGTTCCCATAGTCTAGTCTTAATAGTACCAGAGATTGAATGGCCAGTTTGAGATCCTTGTTGGGAATGTAGGGTTTGATCTTATTCAACAGTCTGAGGTTAAAGAAAGCACCTTTGGCTGCATTCTTGATGTGTTTTACCATGTTTAGTTTGGGGTCTATGATGATGCCAAGAGATTTAACGGAGTCGGCTAGAGTAAGATTTCCTTTAAGCGCATCGATTGCTTTTAGCCATTTGGTGATTTGAGGGTTGTCTTCCTTGTTCGAGATGAGGAGTGTCTCAGTTTTGTCTGGATTCAGAACATAATAGGTGTATAATATCAGATTATTCAAGAGCATGGGCACTGGGTACAACAGATCATGTACATCACTGGCAGCACGTGAGAGGGCAGAATGCAGTATCAGAACAGCAACAGGGCATTGTGGACAACAGAGCAGGCACATCAGAGGCAGCAAATGAGAGGGGCTAAGTGCATCAACAATCCATTGCACAGAACAGCTACATCATTGGCATCATATGAGAGGGGCTAAGTGCATCAGCAGTCCATTGCACAGAACAGCTACATCATTGGCAGCACATGAGAGGGCAGAATGCAGTATCAGAACAGCAACAGGGCATTGTGGCCAACAGAGCAGGTACATCAGAGGCAGCAAATGAGAGGGGCTAAGTGCATCAACAGTCCATTGCACAGAACAGCTACATCAGAGGCAGCGTATGAGATGGGCTAAGTGCATCAGCAGTCCATTGCACAGAACAGGTACATCAGAGGCAGCATATGAGATGGGCTAAGTGCATCAACAGTCCATTGCACAGAACAGCCACATCATTGGCAGCACATGAGAGGGCAGAATGCAGTATCAGAACAGCAACAGGGCATTGTGGACAACAGAGCAGATACATCAGAGGCAGCAAATGAGAGGGGCTAAGTGCATCAACAGTCCATTGCACAGAACAGCTACATCATTGGCATCATATGAGAGGGGCTAAGTGCATTAGCAGTCCATTGCACAGAACAGCTACATCATTGGCAGCACGTGAGAGGGCAGAATGCAGTATCAGAACAGCAACAGGGCATTGTGGACAACAGAGCAGGTACATCAGAGGCAGCAAATGAGAGGGGCTAAGTGCATCAACAGTCCATGGTACAGAACAGCTACATCAGAGGCATCATATGAGAGGGGCTAAGTGCATCAGCAATCCATTGCACAGAAGAGCTACATCATTGGCAGCACATGAGAGGGCAGAATGCAGTATCAGGACAGCAACAGGGCACTGTAGACAACAGAGCAGGTACATCAGAGGCAGCACATGAGAGGGGCTAAGTGCATCAACAGTCCATTGAACACAACAGCTACATCAGAGGCAGCATATGAGATGGGCTAAGTGCATCAGCAGTCCATTGCACACAACAGGTACATCAGAGGCAGCATATGAGATGGGATAAGTGCATCAACAGTCCATTGCACAGAACAGCCACATCATTGGCAGCACATGAGAGGGCAGAATGCAGTATCAGAACAGCAACAGGGCATTGTGGACAACAGAGCAGGTACATCAGAGGCAGCAAATGAGAGGGGTTACGTGCATCAACAGTCCATTGCACAGAACAGCTACATCATTGGCATCATATGAGAGGGGCCAAGTGCATTAGCAGTCCATTGCACAGAACAGCTACATCATTGGCAGCATGTGAGAGGGCAGAATGCAGTATCAGAACAGCAACAGGGCATTGTGGACAACAGAGCAGGTACATCAGAGGCAGCAAATGAGAGGGGCTAAGTGCATCAACAGTCCATTGCACAGAACAGCTACATCAGAGGCAGCGTATGAGATGGGCTAAGTGCATCAGCAGTCCATTTCACAGAACAGGTACATCAGAGGCAGCATATGAGATGGGCTAAGTGCATCAACAGTCCATTGCACAGAACAGCTACATCATTGGCATCATATAGAGGGGCTAAGTGCATTAGCAGTCCATTGCACAGAACAGCTACATCATTGGCAGCACGTGAGAGGGCAGAATGCAGTATCAGAACAGCATCAGGGCATTGTGGACAACAGAGCAGCTACATCAGAGGCAGCGTATGAGATGGGCTAAGTGCATCAACAGTCCATTGCACAGAACAGCTACATCATTGGCATCATATAGAGGGGCTAAGTGCATTAGCAGTCCATTGCACAGAAGAGCTACATCATTGGCAGCACGTGAGAGGGCAGAATGCAGTATCAGAACAGCATCAGGGCATTGTGGACAACAGAGCAGGTACATCAGAGGCAGCAAATGAGAGGGGCTAAGTGCATCAACAGTCCATTGCACAGAACAGCTACATCAGAGGCATCATATGAGACGGGCTAAGTGCATCAGCAGTCCATTGCACAGAACAGCTACATCATTGGCAGCACATGAGAGGGCAGAATGCAGTATCAGAACAGCAACAGGGCATTGTGGACAACAGAGCAGGTACATCAGAGGCAGCAAATGAGAGGGGCTAAGTGCATCAACAGTCCATTGCACAGAACAGCTACATCAGAGGCGGCATATGAGATGGGCTAAGTGCATCAGCAGTCCATTGCACAGAACAGGTACATCAGAGGCAGCATATGAGATGGGCTAAGTGCATCAACAGTCCATTGCACCGAACAGCCACGTCATTGGCAGCACATGAGAGGGCAGAATGCAGTATCAGAACAGCAACAGGGCATTGTGGACAACAGAGCAGGTATATCAGAGGCAGCAAATGAGAGGGGCTAAGTGCATCAACAGTCCATTGCACAGAACAGCTACATCATTGGCATCATATGAGAGCAGAGGGGCTAAGTGCATCAGCAGTCCATTGCACAGAACAGCTACATCATTGGAAGCACGTGAGAGGGCAGAATGCTGTATCAGAACAACAACAGGGCATTGTGGACAACAGAGCAGGTACAACAGAGGCAGCAAATGAGAGGGGCTAAGTGCATCAACAGTCCATTGCACAGAACAGCTACATCAGAGGCAGCATATGAGAGGGGCTAAGTGCATCAGCAGTCCATTGCACAGAACAGCTACATCAGAGGCAGCATATGAGATGGGCTAAGTGCATCAACAGTCCATTGCACAGAACAGCCACATCATTGGCAGCACATGAGAGGGCAGAATGTAGTATCAGAACAGCAACAGGGCATTGTGGACAACAGAGCAGGTACATCAGAGGCAGCAAATGAGAGGGGCTAAGTGCATCAACAGTCCATGGTACAGAACAGCTACATAAGAGGCATCATATGAGAGGGGCTAAGTGCATCAGCAATCCATTGCACAGAAGAGCTACATCATTGGCAGCACATGAGAGGGCAGAATGCAGTATCAGGACAGCAACAGGGCACTGTAGACAACAGAGCAGGTACATCAGAGGCAGCACATGAGAGGGGCTAAGTGCATCAACAGTCCATTGCACACAACAGCTACATCAGAGGCAGCATATGAGATGGGCTAAGTGCATCAGCAGTCCATTGCACACAACAGGTACATCAGAGGCAGCATATGAGATGGGATAAGTGCATCAACAGTCCATTGCACAGAACAGCCACATCATTGGCAGCACATGAGAGGGCAGAATGCAGTATCAGAACAGCAACAGGGCATTGTGGACAACAGAGCAGGTACATCAGAGGCAGCAAATGAGAGGGGTTACGTGCATCAACAGTCCATTGCACAGAACAGCTACATCATTGGCATCATATGAGAGGGGCCAAGTGCATTAGCAGTCCATTGCACAGAACAGCTACATCATTGGCAGCATGTGAGAGGGCAGAATGCAGTATCAGAACAGCAACAGGGCATTGTGGACAACAGAGCAGGTACATCAGAGGCAGCAAATGAGAGGGGCTAAGTGCATCAACAGTCCATTGCACAGAACAGCTACATCAGAGGCAGCGTATGAGATGGGCTAAGTGCATCAGCAGTCCATTTCACAGAACAGGTACATCAGAGGCAGCATATGAGATGGGCTAAGTGCATCAACAGTCCATTGCACAGAACAGCCACATCATTGGCAGCACATGAGAGGGCAGAATGCAGTATCAGAACAGCAACAGGGCATTGTGGACAACAGAGCAGCTACATCAGAGGCAGCGTATGAGATGGGCTAAGTGCATCAACAGTCCATTGCACAGAACAGCTACATCATTGGCATCATATAGAGGGGCTAAGTGCATTAGCAGTCCATTGCACAGAACAGCTACATCATTGGCAGCACGTGAGAGGGCAGAATGCAGTATCAGAACAGCATCAGGGCATTGTGGACAACAGAGCAGGTACATCAGAGGCAGCAAATGAGAGGGGCTAAGTGCATCAACAGTCCATTGCACAGAACAGCTACATCAGAGGCATCATATGAGACGGGCTAAGTGCATCAGCAGTCCATTGCACAGAACAGCTACATCATTGGCAGCACATGAGAGGGCAGAATGCAGTATCAGAACAGCAACAGGGCATTGTGGACAGCAGAGCAGGTACATCAGAGGCAGCAAATGAGAGGGGCTAAGTGCATCAACAGTCCATTGCACAGAACAGCTACATCAGAGGCGGCATATGAGATGGGCTAAGTGCATCAGCAGTCCATTGCACAGAACAGGTACATCAGAGGCAGCATATGAGATGGGCTAAGTGCATCAACAGTCCATTGCACCGAACAGCCACGTCATTGGCAGCACATGAGAGGGCAGAATGCAGTATCAGAACAGCAACAGGGCATTGTGGACAACAGAGCAGGTATATCAGAGGCAGCAAATGAGAGGGGCTAAGTGCATCAACAGTCCATTGCACAGAACAGCTACATCATTGGCATCATATGAGAGCAGAGGGGCTAAGTGCATCAGCAGTCCATTGCACAGAACAGCTACATCATTGGCAGCACGTGAGAGGGCAGAATGCAGTATCAGAACAACAACAGGGCATTGTGGACAACAGAGCAGGTACAACAGAGGCAGCAAATGAGAGGGGCTAAGTGCATCAACAGTCCATTGCACAGAACAGCTACATCAGAGGCAGCATATGAGAGGGGCTAAGTGCATCAGCAGTCCATTGCACAGAACAGCTACATCAGAGGCAGCATATGAGATGGGCTAAGTGCATCAACAGTCCATTGCACAGAACAGCCACATCATTGGCAGCACATGAGAGGGCAGAATGCAGTATCAGAACAGCAACAGAGCATTGTGGACAACAGAGCAGGTACATCAGAGGCAGCAAATGAGAGGGGCTAAGTGCATCAACAGTCCATTGCACAGAACAGCTACATCATTGGCATCATATGAGAGGGGCTAAGTGCATCAGCAGTCCATTGCACAGAACAGCTACATCATTGGCAGCACGTGAGAGGGCAGAATGCTGTATCAGAACAGCAACAGGGCATTGTGGACAACAGAGCAGGTACATCACTGGCTACCCAAGTACGTGTGTCAAGCGACCCGTCACAAGGACAATAATAATGTCAGGGTGGTTACATTCGTCAATCTACACACAAAGTAAAATGACATGTGAGTGATGGCAACTAAACCTCACACCACAGAATCAGGTGGACTGCTTGAACTACTCGCCTCGGACACACCGCCAGCACCAGCAACAGGAGTGTGAGACACACAGCCACCGATCTACTGACTGACACATGAGCCATAGACCCAGACACACCGCCAGCACCAGAAACATGAGTGTGAGACACAGCCACCGATCTACTGACTGACACATGAGCCATAGACCCAGACACACCGCCAGCACCAGAAACAGGAATGTGAGACACAGCCACCGATTTACTGACTGACACATGAGCCATAGACCCAGACACACCGCCAGCACCAGAAACAGGAGTGTGAGACACAGCCACAGCTGTAGTGACTGACACATGAGCCCTAGACCCAGACACACCGCCAGCACCAGAAACAGGAATGTGAGACACAGCCACCGATTTACTGACTGACACATGAGCCATAGACCCAGACACACCGCCAGCACCAGAAACAGGAGTGTGAGACACAGCCACAGCTGTAGTGACTGACACATGAGCCATAGACCCAGACACACCGCCAGCACCAGAAACAGGAATGTGAGACACAGCCACCGATTTACTGACTGACACATGAGCCATAGACCCAGACACACCGCCAGCACCAGAAACAGGAATGTGAGACACAGCCACCGATTTACTGACTGACACATGAGCCATAGACCCAGACACACCGCCAGCACCAGAAACAGGAGTGTGAGACACAGCCACAGCTGTAGTGACTGACACATGAGCCCTAGACCCAGACACACCGCCAGCACCAGAAACAGGAGTGTGAGACACAGCCACAGATCTACTGACTGACACATGAGCCATAGACCCAGACACAGTGCCAGGACATGTCCCTGTACACTGACCAACAAATACCATGCCTGCATCTGACACATGAGAATGGCGGACAGACACAGTGCCAGTACCTGCAACAGGAGAGGGCATAACTGACACAGTGCTACTACATGATGCATGACAGCGTACAATAGACACAGTGCCACTATCTGACGCATGAGAGTGAACTGCAGCTGACTCACTAGGACCACTGAAATGATGAGCCGCAGGGCTGTATGGGCCAGGAGGCAGTGTGGCCCTGGGAGCTGGGGAAACCTGTACTGGAGCGACATCTGGGTGGTCATGTGTCACTGGTGTGTGCCTCCGTTTTTTTGTGAAATGTTGGGCCACCCAGGACCTGACTGGACTGGTAAGTGGAGTGGCATCATCAGATATCAAAGGTGTATCATGTGCTTGTGGTGGTCTGCTCTCTGGGGACGCGCTGGGCCCTGCCTGCCGTTTGCTGTGGGCCTGCCTTCTGCCCTCTGCATCATGTGTAATGGGGGATGCAACAACAGTGTACTCCTTCCTCTGCTTCTGCGGGGCATGGATGGGAGTAGAGGTATGGGGGGACTCCACCGCTGATACATGTGTTGTACGTTCCTTAAACATCATCCTCAGTGCAGCCAGGGGTGAAATATGCCTGTCCTTGATGGTGCTCGTGTCCATGGGAGAACCCTTGGCCATGGGATGTGCCTTGGACGTAGGAGGTTTCCTGTCCCTGGAATGTTCCTGATCCCTTGGCGGTGCCCTGTCCCTGGGTGCAGACTTGTCCATTGTAGTGTCCCTCTCCTTGGAAGTGTCCTTGCCCTTGGGAGTGTCCCTGCTCTTGGGAGGTGCCCTTTCCTTGGAAGTGTCCTTGGGAGTGTCCCTGCTCTTGGGAGGTGCCCTTTGCTTGGAAGTGTCCTTGTCCTTGGGAGTGTCCCTGCTCTTGGGAGGTGCCCTTTCCTTGGAAGTGTCCTTGTCCATGGGAGTGTCCCTGCTCTTGGGAGGTGCCCTTTCCTTGGAAGTGTCCTTGTCCTTGGGAGTGTCCCTGCTCTTGGGAGGTGCCCTTTCCTTGAAAGTGTCCTTGTCCTTGGGAGTGTCCCTGCTCTTGGGAGGTGCCCTTTCCTTGGAAGTGTCCTTGTCCTTGGGAGTGTCCCTGCTCTTGGGAGGTGCCCTTTCCTTGGAAGTGTCCTTGTCCTTGGGAGTGTCCTTGCTCTTGGGAGGTGCCCTTTCCTTGGAAGTGTCCTTGTCCTTGGGAGTGTCCCTGCTCTTGGGATTTGCCCTTTCCTTGGAAGTGTCCTTGTCCGTGGGAGTGTCCCTGCTCTTGGGAGGTGCCCTTGGCTTGGGAGTCCCTTTTGTGGGGGACGCCTGTGTAGCATGTGAATCCATTTCCCCCAACACCCCTTGATGATCATGTGTGTCAACTGCAGTGTTGCTCACGTTGTCTTCGGAGAAAGATATACCAGTCCTAGGGGATGGTGTCTGTGCCTTCCGTGCCCTGCCTTGCTGCCTGTGGCTGCTCCTAGTGTAATAACCTGAATAAGAGGCCTGGTCTGACGACTCACTCTCCCCTGTAACATCAAGTGGTGTGGATGGTGGTACAGAAGTAGCACCCTGTCTATGCGACTGTACGATGGCTGAGGACACAGTGTTTGCCAATGACTGAACTGTTCTGTGGAGACCAGCAACATCGCCATGCATCCCCTCTATGAATGCCACCACCTGCCCCAACTTCCTATCGTGGTCTTGGAATGCATTGATCATGTTGGTCTGCCCTACACACATCTGTCGCAGCAGATCAACAGCCTCAGCACAAAGTGCACTTTGTGTCACAGGGGCAGGCTCTGCGGTGCCTGCACCAAAGGCAACTCTGCTCCCCCTCCTCTGGCGAGCACGAGCAGTACATGTTGCAGTGGGTGGCAGTGTGAGCCCTGTGTGCTGTGTCCCGACTGAAGGTGTCGATTGCCCACTCCCTGTCTGTGACAACGGTTCTGACTCACCAACACTGTCTGAGGATGAGGACGATGGTGTCTCCACATGTGAGGCCTCAGGGACGGTTCTGTCCCCCTCTCCGTGGCTGCTCTCTTTAGTCTCAGTCTGCGTCTGTGTCATCTCGGATCCGGATGCATTGCCACCACTCATCTCCATTGTCTGTGTCTCAGTGCCCTCGGCCAAAGCTGGAAGAGAGAGGGAAGAGATGTTAACCTAAGTGACACACTCACGTACTGAAGGTTTAAAAGTCACACCGTTTCTTACAGTCAATTGACATGTAGCACCCATCCTGTACACGAACCACCCCTACCACACATCCTCACATCATAGATCCGTGGGTGTCTGAGAAACATGTACATCATACAAACAGGGCAAGTGCATGCAGACCACCACACATGTCATGCCATGGGACACCAGACCTCAACGGCATGTCCTGGAACCCTCAAATACAAATCAACTGGTATGTCCACCTGGCGGACATGGGTGCTACCGCTCACTCCGCTAATGACACCAACATGCAATATATGCAAATGATAAGCCCCACGGATGTCACTACTGTGTCTGAGCACGGAAACATGCATTCACTCACAAGTTACAGACACATACAGTCTGCTTATAGCTAGTTTGCTGTTGATCCCCTCTCAGCCGGGTGGACAGGTCAGGATGCGTCACAACAATTATGCGGTGCATTAGAGGTGTCATGGTCCGTCGGGCAAGGCGGACTGTTCTCGGAATGATCCCCAGTGTCATCTCCGCAATGTTCTTGCTGAGCCTGGATATGTCGTCCCAGCGCTTGTGGCAGTGTGTGTGTCATCTATTGCACACCCCCACTGCCCGTACATCGCGTGCTATGGTCCTCCATACGGCCTTGCGAAGGTGCAGCTTCACCTACCAGGATGGGAGACAAGAGGGTAACGTCAGTGGACTGTTTCACAATAATATACATTGCAGAAACACGTATCTTCATGCAGCTATGCGCAGTACAACACATGTGAAGGTCCCGCAGCACACCGCCAAACTTGCAGAAGCAAGGAGACAGTGACCACCTCATGCCCACCAACATGTTACCCACTTCACTTACCACCTGTCCGGGGGCACCGTAGAGCCGTTCATAGTGGCTGAGCACACCGTCCACAAGGACATCCAGCTCCGCTGCGGTGAAGGGACGAGACCGGATCTCTCGCACTCTCGACATGGCAAGGTCCAGGACTGTGGCACTACAGAAGCAGTTGTTGGATAGCTCAGAAGCAGCAGGTGGCGGTGACGGTCGCAGGCAGCAGTTCTTGGATAGCTCAGGAGCAGCAGGTGGTGGTGACGGTCGCAGGCAGCAGTTGTTGGATAGCTCAGGAGCAGCAGGTGGAGGTGACGGTCGCAGGCAGCAGTTTTTGGATAGCTTAGGAGCAGCAGGTGGAGGTGACGGTCGCAGGCAGCAGTTGTTGGATAGTTCAGGAGCAGCAGGTGGAGGTGACGGTCGCAGGCAGCAGTTGTTGGATAGCTCAGGAGCAGCAGGTAGAGGTGACGGTGGCAGGCAGCAGTTGTTGGATAGCTCAGGAGCAGCAGGTGGAGGTGACGGTCGCAGGCAGCAGTGGCTGGAAGCAGTGAATGTGTGCAGGAAATCTTTACACATATATAGGGCCCTGAGCTCATATCAGTGGCACACGTCAGCAGCAATTGGTTTTCCCTGGATGCTTCATTCAAAAAGAGCCAATGACTCACATTGTTGTGGCGGTGCATGTCTTCCTCAATTTTTGAATGCGCTTACGCGCAACGCGTAATCTGTTCCCATTGGCTACATGTGCACGGACCGTCACGTTCACACACCGGCTACCGCATGTGCGCGCTACCGCGACGGTGCATCATTTGAAAATTATTCACTCACTGGTGCCACTATGGCGGTGCACGCTTTCCGCGGGGGAGGTGCAGGCCAACACATACATTTGATGATGCAATCTGGAATGGCAGTTGAGAAACACCCTTACAGTGTTATTGCAGCACCCAGTGCCAGTCCAGGCCGGTCACCCACCGCCAGTCCAGCCCGGTCACCCACCGCCAGTCCAGCCTGGTCACCCACCGCCAGTCCAGGCCGGTCACCCACTGCCAGTCCAGGCCGGTCACACACCGCCAATCCAGGCAGGGCACCCTCCGCCAGGACTGGGCGGTGCCTGGACTGACGGTGGGTGACCGGCCTGGACTGGCGGAGGGTGACCGGGCTGGACTGGCGGTGGGTGACCTGGCGGAGGGTGCCCTGCCTGGATTGGCGGTGGGTGACAGGACTGGACTGGCGGTGTGTGACCGGCCTGGACTGACGGTGTGTGACCGGCCTGGACTGGCGGTGTGTGACCGGGCTTGACTGGTGATGGGTGACCGCCCAGTCCTGGCGGAGGGTGCCCCGCCTGGATTGGCGGTGGGTGACCGGCCTGGACTGACGGTGTGTGACCGGCCTGGATTGGCGGTGTGTGACCGGCCTGGACTGGCGGTGGTTGACCGGGCTGGAGTGGCGGTGGGTGACCGGGCTGGACTGGCAGTGGGTGACCGCCCAGTCCTGGCGGAGGGTGCCCTGCCTGGATTGGCAGTGGGTGACTGGCCTTTACTGGCGGTGTGTGACCGGCCTGGTTTGACAGTGTGTGACCGGCCTGGACTGGCGGTGTGTGACCGGGCTTGACTGGCGGTGGGTGACCACCCAGTCCTGGCGGAGGGTGCCCTGCCTGGATTGGCAGTGGGTGACCGGCCTTGACTGACGGTGTGTGACCGGCCTGGACTGGCGGTGGGTGACCGCCCAGTCCTGGCGGAGGGTGCCCGGCCTGGACTGGCGGTGTGTGAGCGGCCTGGACTGGCGGTGGGTGCCGCAATAACACTGTAAGGGTGTTTCTCAACTGCCATTCCAGATTGCATCATCAAATGTATGTGTTTGCCTGCACCGCCACCGCGGAAGGCGTGCACCGCCATAGCGGCACCAGTGACTGAATGATTTCAAATGATGCACCGTCGCGGTAGTGCGCACATGCATTTAGTGGGGTGCAACCGGGATGGTCATTGACCATACAGCATATGTCATGCTTAATTGCTGTGTAATCGGTCATCTCCTGTGTTGGTGGAAGGCTCCCCAGATGACATATGTACACACACTGCATGTCTCCGCACACATGTAATCTTATTAGTTCTACGTGTGTGTCAGGACATGTCCGGAATGCTGTAAGATTTTTGATGTGTAGTCTATGGACCATGTCCACGTGCGACATTCATGTCCATTTGTTGCATGTGTGCTCAGACTGTAGACTTTGCCAGTGGTTAACAAAGACTAGTGTTGTGGGCCAAAGTTGCGTCAGATGTGCATTGCGAAGTGTTGACGTATTGGTCTTGTGGACACACGTGTTCATTTCTACACATCTACACAGTACCGCAAGGGTGTGTACACACATTCATTAGCTTTTGTGAGTGTGTGGTTTGTGTGTGCAAGTAACAATGATGTGTGTGTACATGTATCTGTGTATGCTTGTCTGTTGTTGTGTGCCCATGCATGTCAGCTGAGGGGGCATTGTATGTGTGTTCATGGGTGCATGAACACAAGTAGGGTGTGTTCCTATATCATGTTGTTTGTGCACGTACATGTGTGTCTGTGTGGACGCTTACCCACATATGGGCCCTCAGTCATGTGTTGCTGCAAGATGTTTTAACATGTGTGCACGTTAAATTGTACATGTTAGCCCACAGGATGTTCTTTGTGGCTGTACATTGTGTGTGTAGTTAGCTGCCTTATATATTGTTCCGGTCACACATATCATCACTGTCTGCAACATGTATTATTAGCATTGTGGTGCTCAAGATGTGATAGTGTTGCACAGCTATGCGTTGTTGGTCATTTGACATCTGCTGCCATCTACTCCCACACAGGAGGGCTCCAAATGTACATCGACCATACACTGTGCTGGAGGACATGGTTGACGAGGAGGTGATCCGCAAATACCGGCTTGACCGACTAAGATTGCAGGAGCTTGTCACACAACTGTCACCTCATCTACAACCACGCAGGACATATCCTGGAGCTTTCACACCCACAGTAAAGGTGATGGCGGCACTTCATTTCTTTGAGACTGGCACTTTCCAGTACACAGTTGGTCATGCGGGAGGGATGTCACAAACCATGTTCAGCATGGTTCTGCGGGATGTCCTGAATGCCATGATGCTTTACAAGGATGATTACATCCATTTTCCACGTCAGGCACAGTTGGCAGCAGTCAAAGGGGACTTCTATGCCCTGGCCCAGTTACCACACGTAGTGGGTTCAATTGATGGGACACATATTGGTCTCATACCACCCCAGGCACGTGAAGCTGTATATAGGAATCGGAAGCACTACCATTCGATCAACGTGCAAGTGGTGTGCCTGGCTGACAACATCATCTTGCATGTGTGTGCCAGATTTCCCGGTTCCGCCCATGACTCCTCCCACATCATGCGGAGCAGCATTGTCCCCCAACTGATGGCTAATTTGCGTCCAGAACGTGCGTGGCTTGTAGGTGAGTGTGCTGAAAGGACAATTGTGTTGTCAGTGTGTTGTGAGGACAATTGTGTTGTATGTGTGGCATGGTGTTTCCACAAATCCTGGTGATAAAATTTGTGTCTGTCATCACCCCACCTAGGCGACTCTGCGTACCCAAACAGGCCATGGCTGCTGAGCCCCATCAGGAATCCTACTACCCCTGGTGAATTGCGTTATAATGATGCCCATGGGAGGACACGTCGAGTGATAGAATGCACTTTTGGACTGCTGAAGTCTAGGTTTCACTGCCTTAACAAAACCGGAGGGGCCCTGCCATACTCACCAGGCAAAGTATGCAAAATCGTGATTGCCTGCTGCATGCTCCACAACCTGGCCTTGCGCAATAACATTGAACTGATCATGGACCCTGAAGACCAACAGGTTGCTCGGCCTCCCATCCCACCCATGTCGACTGATGAGGATAGTGGTGAGGAAGAAGGTGTGGACCAGAGGCGTCGGCTCATTGATCGCTATTTCCCTTGAATGTGAGTAACTACCGCTTGTACAGCCAGACAATGCGTGATGTATGTTTGGTGGTGGAGTGTGGATGTGGTGTGTCTATGCTGCCTGTTCTGGTATGTTCTGTTTGCAAATGTGTGTGTTAGATGGGGTACATGCTATGCTCCCTGATGTGTGTCCTGTGATCCACTTACTTGGTGATGAGTGTGGTTTGTGGGATGTTGCAGTACAGTGTGTTGTGATGGGTGTGAATCTCTTTCCTGACCTGTGTTTGTTGTTCTCTCATTATCCCTAGGTCACTCCCACAGAGGCATGATTCTCAACAACATTGATCCCTGCACCTGGTAACTTTACATTCTAAGACAATCATGTGATTAAAACATGGAGGCCACACATCATTGAGTGTTTACGTGATGTTTATTTACAGGTTGAGGATTGATGTTGGTGCATATTTACAAAGAAGTGTTGGTGGGGGAGTGAGAGTTGAAGGTCATGGCAGATGAAAACACCGTGGGGACACCACAATGTGTTATGTCCAGCTAGTCCAACAGACGTGTGGCAATGGTTGGCATTGTGGGACAGGATAGTTTTCAGGGTGAATGGCAGGCTTAGACAAGGGTGAAGTCATTGGCGCCGCCTCTTAGAGCGGGTAGATGGAGCAACACCACTGCTCTCACCTGCATCCAGCCTCGGACGGCCCCTCCGTCTTGTAGCCGGAGCGGAGACAGCTGTGGGGGCAGGTTGGTCAGGGGCCACCTCCCTGTCCGTGGGCTCAGGTGTGGGTGGTGGTGGTGTTGGGGAGCGGTCCCGCTGGGCACTAGGGTGAGGGGGTGGTGGTGTGGCGCGGGATAGCCAGTCCCTCCACAGAGCAGTTGCTTGGCCCATGATGTCCACAATTTGGCCTAAGCGGGTATCAATTGACCGCAACAGATGACTGCTCTCTTGTGAGTCTTGGTGGGCCCGATCAGACTGTTCCTGCGCCCGCTGATAGGAGGCATTGACTTTTGCGATGGCTTCCAGGGTTTCCGCGGCAGGATGGGGTGGGTGTCCTTCCCCACCTCGACGGACAACTGCACTCCTGGTTGTGTGCTGTGCCCTCACCTGTGTCCTCTCACATCCACTCTCCCTGCTTGCCTGGGATGTTGATGGTCCATCATCGGCTGATGGATCAGGCAGGGTGGCACAGGCAGGAGTGGTGGTGGTGGTGGTGGCTGCACAGCTCACTATGGCAGGTGATGGTGTGGTGACACAGGCCGAGGTGGTGGAGGCAGTGATGTCCTGGGAGCCTGATGGCCCTGGAAGTCTGCTTGGTCCCGCATCGTCCTCTGCGTCTGAGCTGGCAATGGGCTCGTCCCCAGAGAGTCCGTGCTGTGAGGGGGGCAACTGGTGCTGCCGGTTGCTGCTGTCGCCAGTCAAGTTGCAATCACCTGAGGGACAAGATTATCATGATCAATGCTGTGGATATGACATGTTTTTGGTAACAACATTACAAATCAATTACCTCTCTCACACACCCCACGCACTTCCACCCCACCCACCGCCATCCCTCCCTGGGGACATGGGGGCCTGTTGGGCGTTGTAGTGCTGGTCTCTCACACCCCCCACCCACCGCCATCCCTCCCTGTGGACATGGGGGCCTGTTGGGAGTTGTAGTGCTGGTCTCTCACACACCCCACCCACCGCCACCCTCCCTGTGGACATGGGGGCCTGTTGGGAGTTGTAGTGCTGGTCTCTCACACCCCCCACCCACCGCCATCCCTCCCTGTGGACATGGGGGCCTGTTGGGAGTTGTAGTGCTGGTCTCTCACACCCCCCACCCACCGCCATCCCTCCCTGTGGACATGGGGGCCTGTTGGGAGTTGTAGTGCTGGTCTCACACACACCCCGCCCACCGCCATCCCTCCCTGTGGACATGGGGGCCTGTTGGGAGTTGTAGTGCTGGTCTCTCATACCCCCCACCCACCGCCATCCCTCCCTGTGGACATGGGGGCCTGTTGGGAGTTGTAGTGCTGGTCTCTCACACACCCCACCCACCGCCACCCTCCCTGTGGACATGGGGGCCTGTTGGGAGTTGTAATGCTGGTCTGTCACACCCCCCACCCACCGCCATCCCTCCCTGTGGACATGGGGGCCTGTTGGGAGTTGTAGTGCTGGTCTCTCACACACCCCACACACCTCTCGCACTCCCCCCTACCCACCGCCATCCCTCCCTGTGGACATGGGGGCCTGTTGGGAGTTGTAGTGCTGGTCTCTCACACACCCCACACACCTCTCACACTCCCCCCCCACCCACCACCATCCCTCCCTGTGGACATGGGGGCCTGTTGGGAGTTGTAGTTCTGGTCTCTTACACCCCCCACCCACCGCCACCCTCCCTGTGGACATGGGGGCCTGTTGGGAGTTGTAGTGCTGGTCTCTCACACCCCCCACCCACCACCATCCCTCCCTGTGGACATGGGGGCCTGTTGGGAGTTGTAGTGCTGGTCTCTCACACACCCCACACACCTCTCGCACTCCCCCCCACCCACCGCCATCCCTCCCTGTGGACATGGGGCCTGTTGGGAGTTGTTGTGCTGGTCTCTCTCACCCCCCACCCACCGCCATCCCTCCCTGTGGACATGGGGGCCTGTTGGGAGTTGTAGTGCTGGACTTTCACACACCCCACACACCTCTCGCACTCCCCCCACCTACCGCCATCCCTCCCTGTGGACATGGGGGCCTGTTGGGAGTCGTAGTGCTGGTCTCTCACACCCCCCACCCACCACCATCCCTCCCTGTGGACATGGGGGCCTGTTGGGAGTTGTGGTACTGGCTGCTGTGACAACATGCAAGGCTGGGAAGGTAGGAGGCAACATTTGTGTTTGGTCATGGTGGGTGATTTTGTGGCCAGGACATCACATTTGGGTGACTGTGTGGTCCACATGCATGGATTGGGGCCAGGGAGATGTGTGTTGGCAGTTGTGCATGGCAGACCATAGCAGTGTGATCGTGGTCATTTGTTTGTACTTACCAGCCTCTTCTCCCTCCTCGATTCCTTCCAGGCTCTCAGGGTGCAGTATGCCCAGCACCTTCTCCTCCCATTCAGCAAATGGTAAGGGCTCCGGGGGAGTACCGCCGCCAGTGTGGTGTGCCCGTAGGTGGTTCTTCGCCCTGATGCCTTTCACCCTTGCCTTGAGGTCGTGCCAGCGCCTCTGGATGTCGTGTTTGGTGCGTGGCACAGTCCCTGACGCATTCACTCTGGTCACTATCCTGTCCCACATGTGGTTTTTGGTTGCCAAGGTTGTCTGCTGGACTAGGTTGCCGAAGAGCTGTGGTTCCACACGGATGATTTCATCCACCATGACCTTCAACTCAGTGTCAGTGAATTTTGGATTTTTCTTTGGTGCCATGGTGTGTGATGTGCAAGGCGTTGGTGTGGTGGGGTGGGATGTGCAGGTGTGTGGTGTGTAGGGATGGTGTTGTGTTGATTTGTGTGGTGTGTGTGTTTGTGAGCAGGTTGTATGTGTGTTTGTGTGTGTCTGCTGTTCGTGGTAATGTGGCTCTTGCTTGCAGCTATGCTGTGATGCAAAGGACTGTGGTAGTGGGAGGGATTAATTTTATACTCTGTGTGGTGGTGGTGTCCCAATGGTTGTTGGCAATCAGGTGTTCTGTGGGTGTGGTGATTTAGGTGCATTTTTCGGAGCTTGGGGGGGTGTCATTGGGGCGTGTAGTTGCTGGGGGTGGGTATTTCAGGTGGTTGGGTGTTCTGTTTAATGTATTTTCTATTTACTTCCGTCTGCCATTTTGTAATCGGTTTGACGGCAGGGATGGTGTTTGTGTGGTCCTTCCGCAGTCATGGTCCGTTATTGGAGGTATTGTTTCCGCGGCGGTGGAGGACGGCGGGGAGTTCCGTTGGAATGGCGGCATTATCCTAATCGCGCGGACGGACCCTCCACAGGTATAGCGGCGGTTGGGCCTGTTCCCGCGGTCATGTCCGCCCGGACGGTGTTTGATGTGATCCGTCCGCCGCGGTCGGAGTTTTTTTACATGAATATCCTAATCGTAACCGCGGATTCTCCGCGGTGCGGGCGGGAGTGATTTTGCCGCGTCCATGGCGGACGGTACCCGTTTCCCTTCACCATCCTAATGAGCCCCCTAATTCAAAGTAGTGACATTTCATTGGTTACTTTATTGCACATTGGTTCAGAGACCAAAACAAGGATAACAATTTATTCAAAGATCATTACAAAAACGATACTGCTAAATTGTAAAAGTTTGCAATGCAAAGTTATTGATGTTTTTCCGGTGTTTGAAGAAATAAGCGGGTGGGATGAAGGTTTGGTTCAACAGCAAAGAAATGGGGGGGGGGGTTAACTCATCTTATTCCGGTAACAGTGAACCAACCCCTGGTACATTTCTAGGGGCTGAAAGCCCACTTTGGAATTGAATGGGGGACCGGTGTCATTCAGGCAATTTGTTAATACTTATGATGAATGCACAAAAGATGAAATTAAAAAATGTAGCTGGTTACAGAGTGTTCTAAATAGAGCACTCACGCCTAGTTTTTCCTTGATGCCCCATAATTAGCAATGAGCTAAAGCCCTCTCCTTGAATGTAGTGGGAATAAAAGATACTAGAGCGAAACTGCATTTTCTATGTTCGTTAAATAAGACATGATTTGCCTCCAGGAGACTTAGGGGCCCATTAGGATGGGGGTGGATCGCCCCTGCCAGGCTGGCGGTAGCCACCGCCGACCTGGCGGGGGCGATCCGCCCACTATCCGTCCCGGAGTGACTCCCCGCCATATTAGTATGGCTGGGAGGTCCGCGGCGGACGGAAAGACCGTCTGCCACTTTCCCGCCCCGGTCGGAAAGGGTTTCTATGGTGGCGGTGTCTATAAGACACCGCCAGTCATATTAGGATGGGCTTTTTTAAATGCCTTTCCATGGCGGCATGCGGAGTCTGCATTGGGGGCCCGATGCAGGCCCCCATGGACTCCGGGAGAGTGGGGGGGTGCACATGGGCAGCAGTTCCATGCACAGCATGGCAGGCACCGCGTGGTGCCTGCCATGCTGTGCATGGAAGTGCACTGCATGCCTTCCTGCGATTGTGGCAGGCGGTGCTGAGTGCACCGCCCGCCACAATGATAGGAATGGAGGATGCGCACACCACTGTGGCTGGCGCATCCTAATGCCAGGCATGGGACCCCCGCCCTTATGGCGGGCGGTTCCTGGTACCGTGAGGATTGCAGGCGGGCAAAGTCCGCCCGCCATCCTAATGGGGGCCTGAGTGTGATGCGGAGTTTCAAGGAGTTTCAATGTGAAGATTTTTTCATCTTACACTGAAAAGCTAGGCCATGAAGGATCACACAAAAGAGGGGGTCGAGATTCTTCTGACTAAAAAGATCAACTGAAAATATGCGTGCTCCAGAGGTCCCTCTAATCTCTTTTTGGCAGCAACATTGTTCCATTCCGGTGGGGAGATAGGATCATTAACCCTTTTATTGGTAAATGTCTATATTCCACCTAATGCCTCCTATTACTCGTTTGTGCATAAGGTATTTACATTTATCAAAAATTTCCTATATTAGGAACAGACCTCACACGTAATATTGGTAGGAGACTTAAACTACAAAATGTCCAATCATGCTCTAAATCAATTGTGTGATGTTGAAAAAGAGGAAGCATAGCGCATATCTCCATAGCATTCCAGACTAATGTAAGAGCTGATCAATTGAGCAGCAATGAATGCTAATTGCCAATGGGAGATTACCATCCAATCCCCAGCAAGGAATACGCATAAATCTCCGAGGAGGGAGGTGATTTTGAATTATGTGGCTCTTGTATGCTTCTCATTCTTTTTGTTGGGTGACCTAAAAATGATTGAGTTCATTCTTAGCAACCATCACTTGTTGGCCTTTTCCCTGGGAATAGACACATCCCCCATTTGTCCTTGGACGTTCGATGGAGCGTCCTCTAAATTTGATTTAAAAAAACAGGGAGAACCCAGTGGGACCCCAGAATGATTTCTATTCTAAAAGCCCTGTATTTAAAGGAATCCCCAGGGTATGGACCTGGAGTCTTTTTTAGTTTTGTGTCCTAACAATTTAGATACTTGGGTGGGTGATGTATTGAATGGTTTTAGCATGATGGACAGAATGCAGAACAATGTCATACATTCACCCCAGTACAGAGTTCTGGGCCTAAATCCATCTTTTTTTTGCTCACCACACCAACCCAGATCAGACATGGCCATATGCAAATCAGCCTTGACCCTGTGCCTCATGGGAACAGTCCAGCCCGAACTGCCAAGCCAGACGACCGCAAGATTGACGAGACGCTGTCACTTCGTTCTCGGCTTTTATATAAACTAAATTCCTAAAAATCATAAGGGAAACTTGGATGACAAACTGATTTTTTGAAAATACTCAAGTACGAAGTTAGAAAACCACTATGAAGTTCTGTTAAATAGAGATTTCTAACAAGCCCTGAAGAAGTCCGCTAACGGACGAAACGCGTTGGCTATTGGTTTTAAAGTATTTCTTATGAATAAAGAATCTTTTCTACTGAAGAAACCTGACTTTGGAATCCTTGGGAGAATGTTTGGAGAGACAATGGAACAGCTTGTAAAATGTTATTGATACTGTAATAATCACTGTTGATGTGTGCGGGGTCACTTTGCTTTTTTGAACTGCCAAGCCATGTCTTCCCTGGACCGGAATCAAGCATCCTAGGACCGGTTTCTGACTATCAGCCGTCATCAGCCAGGATAGCTTGACTCCAATGGTGTGGAGAGCACAGGACTCACGTCTGAGCATACCCGTCCCACTCGGGGTGACAAATGCAAAAACAACAGTTGATGGACAGAATGCAGAACAATGCCATACATTCACACAAGTACAGCAATCTGGGCCTAAATCCATCGTTTTTTTGCTCACCACACCAGCCCAGTTCAGACATGGCCATATGCAAATCAGCATTGTAAATGCGGTGCATCCATGGTGGCGCAAGGAGTTTCAAATGTCACGCACGGCAAGAAAAAAACACACACATGTAAAATTTCTTTGGCATCTAGGTGCCCAAAAAATAAGAAGTTGTGAAGTCCTACACCCTATTGGGGAAAACAATGTGCTGTAATTTGAGGGACACGGATTATGTTGAGAACAACATGTGAAAAGCGCAGTCTCAGGCCACGGGTTTGGGAGCTCTCTATAGGGTGACAGGCAGAACACGTTTTCCCTATCTTTTAGAGGTCTATTGAGCTAGAATATCTGCCTCACTGCTTTATGCATGGGAGCTTATAGATGTTCCTTAATGGGGTGTTTTAAATAAAATAGAAGGGCAACGGTTAAGAAACCTTACCTCTTGAAATACTTTGATTTCAGCGACAGCATTAAGGTAGAAATGTGAGTAAAACGCTCCTTTGCTCAGGGTCCGGAAGGGATGGTTTGCTGGGTGGATAGCCTGGAGAGGATTGAAAAGGACACACTAAGGTACTTTCTGAAAAAATAATTCTTGTAGATAAAAAGAAAAAGACATTAGTCAACAACAATATTGTATATGCTGCACCCCAGCTTGGACTAGATCCAAACTTGGCCGTTTCACTACCTGTGTCACAGCTAAAGGCTAGTCTAAAACCGGTCTCATGGGCCTTAAGCTTTTGCTGGGATAGTAGGTGCGCCTTAAAAAGAGGCGATATCAAAAAATAAAAGATTCAATTTTAATGAATAGAGTACAACCTTATGTAAAATTATATTTGTCCCACTGAGTGAGGCGATTTTGGAGTTTTTTGCGGCTAGGCATGTTCCCTCTGAATTGTCTTACAGCTAAATGGTATGGAACCTCTACAGAATGTAATTTATGCCAGAATGGGACTCTAGACTTGAATAATGTCTTATTTGTCTGCCTGGCTCCTTTATTGTATTGTAGAAAATGTCTGAAACCTATATTCTTGAAGTTGTCTATGCGAACATCCTCTGAAGTTTTGCAGTCACTTTATGAACCCCAATGACATTTTTTGTTATAGAATTTTTAACTTTTTAAATAGTTTTTTAAATTTGTACTGATTTTACTGTATATTCAGGATTGTTGTCTTGATCTGGATGGCCTTAAAATAATTGTATGAATTTGAAGGTTTTAGAGAATCCGAACCTGTACTTTTTAGATATAATTTTTTTTGAATGTTGTCTTTTTATGAGGATCTCTTTAGTGTATCGTAACATGATTAAAATAAAACTTGAACATTTTAAACTTGAGTTAAAGGTTCCTATTTAAAATTTGATCCCTTATACTCTTTGAAACAATCAGGTGTCAGGTTGTTCGATTCAGAGAAGAACTTACCTTTATGGTTAAGAAACAGTATTTATTTTTCCATTTCCATTTGCAGAGAATCTGTTAATTTCTCAAAAACCTCCAAGATATTCTTTGCCAATTTCTAAAATCACTTGCAGAATTCTTATCCCTTTTGTTTATGATTTTGTACCCAAAAGAGACGTTTAATCTCACCAATTTGGTATAAGAAGATATCAAATTTACTTATAGGACTTATTTTTTAAATATATGGAGAAATAGGAACATTCAAAGGATCCACCAACTCTTTCATGCAAACACTGTTATTTCCTTTCTACAGTTACAACTTAACGACACCTTTCACAATTCTTGTTTACTGCAGTATGAAAAATTTACAAAGGCTTTAAATTATTCCCAGAATTTTCCACTAATACCGAAGATGCTATTCCTGCTATTAATTCAGAGTAGTATCAGAGTCTGTCTCCCCTTAAAACATCAAAGACTTAGCTATCTGTCACGCCCGGGCGGCATACTATGCCTCTGAGTTTTCAAACAGCCCCAACCCATCAAAATTAATATTCAAGGTGCTCAAAGATCTGATGGGTAAATGGGCCACCTCGCTAGCTATCTGCACGGACTCCCACTGTGAAAGCTTGGCATCCTTTTTTGTGGAGAAGGTGCAGGTAATCTACCGAGGGTTCATGCCATCTATGCAAGGTGACGAGCCCGGGGCTGTAAGAATTCCGGACTGCGAACCTTTGTCCTCCTTACCTGCTTTGTCGGCTGAGGCGTTTGATACTCTGAGCCTTAAAATCAAATCTGGCTCTCCTCTAGACCCTTTGAAGCCAGAGCTTATTACTCTTCTCCCGCCCCTATGCCGTGAGCCTATATTGGACCTGATCAATCGCTCACTAGCTGAGGGCGTGGTTCCGGCCTCGTGGAAGCAAGCAGTGGTCAGCCCCATTCTGAAGAAACCTAGTCTCGACCCTCTGTTACCTGAGAACTACCGCCCCATCTCCCTCCTGCCCTGGACCGCCAAGGTCACTGAGGCACACGTGAATTCCATCCTGTCTGCCCATCTCTCTCGCAATAATATTCTTGACGAGAGCCAGAATGGTTTTCGCGCTCAACACAGCACCGAAACTGCGCTGCTCTTTATGAGCGAACATCTGCGTTCGGTGCTGGATGCGGGGCAGACAGCGGCGCTCCTCTTGTTAGACCTGAGCGCCGCGTTCGACACGGTGTCTCATGACATTTTGTTGCGGAGGCTGGAGGAAGTGGGACTTGAGGGGAAAGCTCTTCACTGGTTCCGCTCTTTCCTCTCGGACCGGTTTTTTAAAGTAGCCATTCCACCTGGTCAGTCCTCTTTCAATCCTTTGGGACTAGGAGTACCTCAGGGCTCTGCGCTGAGCCCCACTTTGTTTAACCTGTATGTGAAACCGCTGGCTGCTGTCGTCAGACAAAGTGGCTTAACCATGACATCGTACGCCGACGACACGCAGCTGGCGGTGACACTCAGTGGGGACCCTGAGGTGACTGCCCCCAGGTTTCGCGCAGGGCTCTTAGCCGTGGCGAATTGGATGCGTATTAACTGTTTACAGTTAAACGCTAAGAAAACCGAAGTCCTGATCTTAGGAAAGCAAGCGGAACTGTGGGGAGATCAATGGTGGCCTCCTGAATTGGGGGTGACTCCCATCCCAGCGGCCGAAGTGAAGAACTTGGGGGTCTGGCTGGACTCCAACCTCTCCTTCACCAGCCATACTAAGAAGATCGCAGCTACCTGCTATGGTATTCTGCGAGGACTGAGACCAGTCCTCAAATTTTTCGACCCCCCTACTCGGCAACTGGTGGTCCAAGCCGCTATTCTTTCTCGGCTGGACTATGGGAGTGCTCTGCTGCTTGGTGTTAATCAGGCCGAGGCCACCAGACTGCAGAGGGTGCAGAATGCCGCTGCGCGGGCCATTGTGGGCCTCCCGAGGCGGTGCTCTGTATCTGCAGTTTTAACCTCCCTTCACTGGCTGCCGGTCAGACAGAGAATCAAATTCAAGGCGCTCTGTCTGACATTCAAGATCCTGAAATTCTCGTCACCTCCTGCCCTGACGGGTCTTGTTTCCCCGTATGTCCCCAGGCGGTCTCTCAGGTCGGAATCTCTCTATTTAGCGAACACGCCTAGATTCAGACTGAGTAGAATGGGCGGCCGTTCATTTCGAGTTATGGCGGCCGGATTATGGAATTCCCTTCCTGTCCATATCCGTGCCCTTGATAGCCTGACTCTCTTCAGACGTGCGATGAAAACCTATCTGTTCACCTCTACTGACTGATCCTCCTTCTTTTCAGCGGTGCTTTGTTGTGTTGTGATACTGGATCAGGCGCCAGGACGCCCCTTCGCTGGGGCAGCTGTGCGCTGAATAAAAGTTATTAACATAACATAACATAACAATTTCTCCTTGAATGGTTTTCTTATATCGAAGTCTAAGTGTAAACTAAGTTGAAAGTTGGATTCGAAGGTTGAATTGTCTATAAATGAATGGATGGCAAATGTGAAAACATTTTAAGCATGTCTAGATAAGCTACCATAAAAAGAGTTTAACTTCCTTTCCTAATAAAGGTTTTACTACCCTATTTTTTTAAACAAGATGAGTGCTTCAAACTCCAATTAGTGTTGGTTGGGAAATTTGAAAGATGGCTCATTGCTGCTTTTTGATTGTTCTAAAGTGAAACGATTTTGGTCAATGTTATGGAAGAACATTACTTGTATGTTTAATAAGCAAGTTCATTATTATGTTTCAAATTTTTTACTAGGTAGTCTTATTGATTATTACCATACTTTACCAGATAGGAGGAAATGTGTTGACGTTTTTATTTCATTTCCCATTCACCAAATAGCTACAAATTGGACAACAATTCCATTCATTCTTTTGATGCATGGGGGTATGGTATCTCTTTTAACTATAAACTCGATACTTCAGAAACCTTCTACTACAGGATTTCTTTTACTGATTATCTTCCTAGTGCCTGTAGTTATTCATCTTGAACCATATGATTAAACAGGAAATTTCAAAATCTCCATGAATTATTATTATTGCTAAAATTAATATGCTTCTAAATTTAACAATGCATTAAATATGATTCGCATTTTTATTTTCTTGCAGTGTTTTTGACTTTATCTTTATGATATAGAAATGACATCAGTGTAGGATTTTGTTCAAGTAAATCTTTATTACATCTTTATTATAAGTAACTGATTCATTCAAGCTGTATTGTAATACTTTTTTCAACATGTTTCTTATTCTTCAAAGTTTTATCTTTTTCTGTAGCTTATTGCTGTGTTAATCAATTTAATGGCATTTTTTCAAACATAAAAAAGATAATGTGACTATATGTGACATGGTCCTTGGCCTTTACTTCAATTTCAAGAACTCCATTGACACACCTTGTTGTTTATTATGGTCTATGTATACTGAGCCAAATACTTTCCTATACTGTATATATTTTCCTTAGTTCTGGATAGTTAGTTGATTTCTTCTTCTAGCATTCTGTCGGCATCTACACTATGCTCTAAAGGTGATGTAAACATTTTCTAGCTTTGCAGTTCCTTAACATATTGTAATGGGCAGTGTGGTCTAGATTGTGTCAGTTAGCTTTGAGTGTGTACTCTTACACCCTGGAGAGCCTCACAGTGCTATTATGTAAGCTTTAACATATGAGATCTGTCTAGAGGAAGTGGGCAAAACATTGATTAAAGACCCAGATGTTACCAGCTTCCTAAATTACAATGGTTTGCTTTCTAATGTATATTTGAATACAACAGGCGCGGTGCGTCCATTGGGGCGTGGGGGCGTAGCCCCCCTGCCCGCAGGAGACGCAGGAGACGCCGAGGGAGAACTGACAATGCATGCCAGTTGACTGACATGACATGGGGCAGCAGGCAGCGAGTGCGCATGAGTGGGGACGGAGGGCGAATTTTCGCACCGTGCCCACTCATGCGCACTTGTGTTTTTACTTGTTAGCGCATGCCCATTAGGAGTCCCTTGGTCTCCTAATGGGCAGGCAGCGGGCGAGGAGTAACCGTGCCCTAAGCCACTCCTGGCGCTGCAGCAGCGCCAGGATTGGCTTAGGGGTTGCCACTCCAGTGGGATGTACGTTGTTACAACGCGGGTTGTAACAACGCATACCTTTAGCACGCGGCCGCTACAACGCAAGTCATTACCACGACTTGCGTTGGAGGGCGCGGATTTAGGGTTTTTATAATTTTATATTCCAACACCAGTCCCCGTGGATACTAGGGAAGGTGTTGGAATATAAATTTATTAAATTCCTTATCCCACAGCGCCCTCCAGCGCAAGTCGTTGTAAGGGCCACCTGGTAAAGGTACCGCGTTGTCAAAACTTCGTGGTAAACGTTGTTTACCACTCCAGTGCTGCTGTTCCTGTTTCTTTTTGAAGACGTGGCGCCAACGCGGACCAGGAGCAGAGGCGGTCAGGTAAGTTTTCTAAATTTTATCCTCCCTCGGCACCTCACCCGCGACCAACCCCCCTCCCCGCGCGAGTACTGCGAGCCGTGACTGCCTGTCACAAAACGCTCACCTGAATTGTTAATGTTTCCCTATACCGACTCTCAGCCCTCTCTTGTATGGAGGGAGCGTGAGCGGGCCCCGTGATCCCTGCTATCTGGAGCACTCTCTGAGAGTGTTCCAATAAAGATAAAAGCTTTTAGAGGCCAGGAAGAAAGAAACGTTAGTCTCTATCTATCTATTTTTCTCAGTTGTTTCAGCTGTCCTGGCATAAGTCTAAGTCTTTTTGGCCACAACAAATCATCACTTACATTCATCATCTCCCCCCTCTTTTTAGTTGTGTTATGGTCTTTTTTAAGCAAGTTCACGGTTTATAGGTGGAGGATAACAATTGTTGCAACTAGTGGTAGAAAGCTTATAATTCTTATGGATATTTTGCTTTCTTATGCACTTTTAGAGCGGGGCCTCATATTCCCGAGCGGTTGCCGGGTGAGGTGAGGTCCACTTCCTTGCAAAGCTTGGTGAGTATTTACAGACATAAGAAGTGTGTTCTGTGAATGAGTAAGTAGACTCTACCGTTGGACGGGATATCTCTTGATCCCGTTTTTGGTGTGGTATACACATGTTTTGCTATGAATTTGTGGTATATATTTGTAATGCACATAATCTTGTTTATATTTTCAGGATTGTGAAAGGAAAATACTTTCTACATATGGACATTGGGGCTCCAAGTTCATGGTAGCTAATTGCATTTTATTTATGTTTTCACTTCACTTTGTTATAAATCACTTTTTGTGGCAGTAGCTCTAATTCTTTGGTCCTGACGAAAGCCTGACGACACGTCCATTGGGCTGAAACATGTTGACCACCTGCACAGCGCCATAGTGTAGTCATTAGCTTCAACTACCTGGCGTGTTTTTAACTTTAACACTCGGACTCTCTTTATTAAATGTGTTCTTGTCTGAGTCGCTAATTTTAACAATTTCTCACCACAGCACTGCACATACACTTTCATCACCACTCTATGAGTGTAAGTTTGGCACGAGTGTAAGATCTTCATCCACTCCCGCACCATCAGTTGATGGCTTGGGCGGTAGAGTCGGGTGCTCCTACAAATATCCCATATGATGAAACTCCGCCAAGTTAGGGTGGTTTGATGGGAATATCTCGGCCAACTGCCACTCTATTATCCACTTCTTTTGTAGTTGCCTTGTGTTACCACACGTTCTAGACCTTTTCATCCTCCTTGGTATATAAGTGACTGTTGTTGGAGAGGGGATGATAGGTCTTTAAATATATCTCCTTTGACCCTTCTCAAATTTTTTTGGTTCTTGGTTGTGGAGCAACTATGTTGCGGGTCGCTACAGTGGTGTGATTTGAATCTACCTCATACCTTTTTGCTCTTCCCACCTATTTTTGTGACTTGTTGGCTTGACCATGGCCGACTTCATGGGGCTGGCTTTTGATGATGAAGCGATGAATTCTATCCTAGAGAACAACCCGAGTCTGCTGGACTCTCTACCTGATATAACGGTCGCAAAAAAAGACGACTGGACAACGTTATTAAACCTAAAGAAAAATCTCTCCCGTATTTCCATACATGGTATAATCATGGCAGAGTATCTCCGTGGGAAATTCTCGCCGACAGGCTTGATTGTGACTAATACCCCACGCCTTTTCTTGACAAATAAAGACTTTCTGCGCGACTGGTCGCTCATCGCATGGCGATGTACGCGAGACTGGCTAATCTTGATAATAAACACGGCCAAAAAAACAGCTGACAGTATCCTCATTGAAATACAATTGCTTGAGGGACAGATCAAGACCACACTTACGTCCCCCATTTTCAAAAAACAACTAGATGAGACTAACAAGGTCAGCAAGGACTATAATGATAACATTCTTTTTTCAAAACTTGAAAAATGCAAGAAAGATCTTGCACGGTTCTCTATGACCAAAATCTTCCCCTACACCAGTGATGATTGGGTAGCTCCTGACTTCAATAACAAAGGGAGGAGGTACGGGTCTAATTATTCCTCCTCAGCTTCAGATCCTGATTCCGATTCTGACAATACAGGGGCGGGAACTACTCAGTTCAAGAGAGGGGGACAATATCGAGGGCCAAATAGAAGGAAAGGCAACAGAGGGTTCTATCAGAATCAAGTACAGTGGTGGCCACCCAACCCATGGGGTTTCCAACCACCTTTCACTCATCCCATGCCTACTTTTCCATCACATCCCCAATTCTATCAAGACCAGTCTTTTTTAGGACAGGGACGAGGTCGCAACTACGGGAGGAGGAGAGGACCACAACAGGTCAATTGGGAGTCAGACCAAACCTTCCCTCAAACCAGGAGTCGCAGAGCGGCCCAGGCAGCACAAGTAACACCCACAACATCAGGAACGTAATAGTTAACCTGAGTTCGAGAGACCTTGTACCAGATGAAATATCTGTACTAGAAAGGGGTCTAGGTTTCGTCCCCACTAATAAGGGAGATGCCTTTGAGACACGTTGTGAACTTGCTAAGTTCTTTAGAAAGGTGCGGCTGCACTTTTTCTTTAATAAAGATGGCACTGACACAACTGAGCGATTGGAGCCGTTGACCAACACTGGCCTACGTCCTAAGTCTGTTTTTACACCTTTGGGACACCAGGTTCCTTCCAAGGTTTCTACATTTGAACAGGCCGTGACTCATGATGTCATGGCTCTGTTTCAGAGTGAACACCGGTGCTTTCAGAATTTGTCTAAAAATGAGAAGATTGCCATGGCCCGCCTTGCAGCCGACCAAAAGATCATCATTAAGCCGGCAGACAAGGGCGGAGCTATCGTCATTTTAGATACTACCTCTTACCAGCAGGAGTGCTTGAGGCAACTTACCAACAGTGATTCATACCAACGCGTTGCTGTGGACCCTACTCCTCGTCTACTCACTGAAATTAAGAGCATGGTGGAGGAAGCGAGTACTGAAGGGTGGATAACACCACATGAGGCCAGATTTCTAGTAACAGACAAACCTGTTATGCCTGCTTTCTACTGTCTACCCAAGATTCATAAACCGATACGGCCTCCCCCGGGCCGTCCCATCATCTCCGGTATAGGCTCTATTCTGGAGCCCTTGTCTACCTTCGTAGACTTCTTCTTACAACCCCTTGTAAAAGAGATGCCCACCTATTTGCAGGACACGGCTGATGTCCTTAGATTACTGCCAGAGGTGAGGTTTGACATCGACGCTGACCTACTGGTCAGCTTTGATGTCGAGTCTCTTTATACTTGTATCCCACAGGTAGAGACCCTTGAAGCTATCAGATCTCTCCTTGAGAGACGTGATTTGCAGAGCATCACTCCTGTCAGTTTTATCATGGAGTGTGCGAGGATAGCTATGATGGAAAACCACTTCAGATTTGAGGACCAGATCTACCTACAGACCTCTGGTACCTCCATGGGCAGCATTTTTGCCCCCAGCCTCGCCAACCTATATATGCACCTCTTCGAGCAGAACATCGTGCTCAACCACAGCAACCCGTTTTTCCACCAGGTGTTGCTGTGGAAACGGTATATAGATGACATCCTTGTGGTGTGGGGAGGCACTGTTTTAGAAGTGGAGGCTTTCCATGAGTGGTTGAACCATCAGAACCAATACCTCAGGTTCACCATAGAGTGGAGCAAACAACAGTTGCCCTTTCTGGACATCCTGATTTTTCCGCAAGATGGCCATCTGGGATGTGAGCTCTACAAAAAACCAATGGCGAAGAACTCACTCCTGTCCTACAACAGCCATCATCCGCGCGCCTTGCGGGACAATCTCCCTGTGGGACAGTTCCTCAGGGTTCGCAGGAACTGCTCATCAAGAGCAGCATTTGACAAACATGCTCGGATTTTATCCAGGAACTTAGAGGACAGGCAGTATCCACGCCATCTGGTACGTTGAGCTTGGAAGCGGGCCTCTAATAACAACAGGGACGCCCTACTGGAAACCAAAACTGCCAAAGAACCTTTGGATAGACTTACGTTTGTGAGCACCTTCAGTGTCTTGTCAAACCGAATACAGAAAACTGTGCAGAAACACTGGGCTATTCTCAACACCGCTGATACCACTATTACTCCACCATTGTTTTCTTTCAAACGAGCTCGCAGTATAAGAGACAGCTTGGTGCATACTAGACCAGTCATGAAGAAAGTTGAACATCACAACACACTCTGGAACACCCAGCCAGTGCGTGGGCATTTTCCGTGTGGTTCTTGTAGTGCCTGTCCACAGACCTATAAAACAGACCAGGTCGACATAGGCACAGGGACACCCTGGATACTCCGCAAACACACGAACTGTAACACAGAAGGTGTTATATATCTGATCACTTGTCCGTGTTCCCTACAGTACATAGGACACACTACTAGGAAAATGAAAGTACGAATAAGTGAGCATAAGAGTACTATTCGCTGCCACAAGCAATCGACTGGCCTCACTAACCACTTTCTTGAAAAGAAACACAGAGTAGAAGATCTAAAGTGGGTGATTTTAGAACATCCTTATATTCCACCCCACATTAATGATAAATCCAAATTCCTGTTTGTGAAGGAGCAGAAGTGGGTGTTCAGGCTCCGTAGTGACAGCAAAGGGTTGAATGATCCCATTCCGTGGACCTCTATTTGATGAGGGATCTTAACATCATTCATTCCACTATTAACTAGAATTTTCTAGTAGTTATGTATTTTGTATAGGAATATTTGCAGTCTGGCTGGTTCATCCAGTCTGTCACACACTGACCAGTTCCAGGTGGTGAGACAGTTATTAATAATATTTTCTCTAGCATGCCTCTCTATGAGTTTGTTGCACATACACTCATTGGTTGCAGGAAGGATGGTTAGCTTTCACCCTGTATATATCCTCTTCCTGACCTCTCATACATCGAGGTTTTTGTAATTTTTCCGGTAATTTTTCCGTCTATCTATATAATTTATTATATTTGTTGATGGCGGTTACCCAATTTTCTAGTTGTATTTACATTGTTCATGGGCACAGCGCGTCTGTATTTACGTGCCACCGCTGCTGTGTTTACACTGATTTGTCACCATGCGTCTGAACACTTACAGCGCAGGCTCACATGATTAGTCCCTCTCCTCTCCTTTCTTAAAGCACATGCGCGCATGGACAGCGGGCTCTCTTGGAGCGCATGCGCGCATGGATAGCGAGCTCTCTTAGGCTGATATCACGGCGCATGCTCCCCCGCACCACTATAGCGGGGTTTCTACGCGCAGGCGCATTGCGATTAAAGACGCGGTTTTTGGTAAACAATCAGCGCTAATTAATAAGTAAACTACCAATTGACGGTAGTATTTAAAGCAGGCTTCCTGATCCGGTCGGTACCTCCACTTCCTCTCGGACGCCTGAGAGAGGTAGCGACGGACAGGTAAAGCAAGACTTTAAGGTGTATATGCTGACAGTGTGCTGCATTGATGTAGATTGTATGCCCACGCTGTTGCTCTCTGCTGTCATGTGGTAGCGCTTTGCTTACCTCTGTTAGTCTCTATCTATCTATTTTTCTCAGTTGTTTCAGCTGTCCTGGCATAAGTCTAAGTCTTTTTGGCCACAACAAATCATCACTTACATTCATCATCTCCCCCCTCTTTTTAGTTGTGTTATGGTCTTTTTTAAGCAAGTTCACGGTTTATAGGTGGAGGATAACAATTGTTGCAACTAGTGGTAGAAAGCTTATAATTCTTATGGATATTTTGCTTTCTTATGCACTTTTAGAGCGGGGCCTCATATTCCCGAGCGGTTGCCGGGTGAGGTGAGGTCCACTTCCTTGCAAAGCTTGGTGAGTATTTACAGACATAAGAAGTGTGTTCTGTGAATGAGTAAGTAGACTCTACCGTTGGACGGGATATCTCTTGATCCCGTTTTTGGTGTGGTATACACATGTTTTGCTATGAATTTGTGGTATATATTTGTAATGCACATAATCTTGTTTATATTTTCAGGATTGTGAAAGGAAAATACTTTCTACATATGGACATTGGGGCTCCAAGTTCATGGTAGCTAATTGCATTTTATTTATGTTTTCACTTCACTTTGTTATAAATCACTTTTTGTGGCAGTAGCTCTAATTCTTTGGTCCTGACGAAAGCCTGACGACACGTCCATTGGGCTGAAACATGTTGACCACCTGCACAGCACCATAGTGTAGTCATTAGCTTCAACTACCTGGCGTGTTTTTAACTTTAACACTCGGACTCTCTTTATTAAATGTGTTCTTGTCTGAGTCGCTAATTTTAACAATTTCTCACCACAGCACTGCACATACACTTTCATCACCACTCTATGAGTGTAAGTTTGGCACGAGTGTAAGATCTTCATCCACTCCCGCACCATCAGTTGATGGCTTGGGCGGTAGAGTCGGGTGCTCCTACAAATATCCCATATGATGAAACTCCGCCAAGTTAGGGTGGTTTGATGGGAATATCTCGGCCAACTGCCACTCTATTATCCACTTCTTTTGTAGTTGCCTTGTGTTACCACACGTTCTAGACCTTTTCATCCTCCTTGGTATATAAGTGACTGTTGTTGGAGATGGGATGATAGGTCTTTAAATATATCTCCTTTGACCCTTCTCAAATTTTTTTGGTTCTTAGCGGGCGAGGAGTAACCGTGCCCTAAGCCACTCCTGGCGCTGCAGCAGCGCCAGGATTGGCTTAGGGGTTGCCACTCCAGTGGGATGTACGTTGTTACAACGCGGGTTGTAACAACGCATACCTTTAGCACGCGGCCGCTACAACGCAAGTCATTACCACGACTTGCGTTGGAGGGCGCGGATTTAGGGTTTTTATAATTTTATATTCCAACACCAGTCCCCGTGGATACTAGGGAAGGTGTTGGAATATAAATTTATTAAATTCCTTATCCCACAGCGCCCTCCAGCACAAGTCGTGGTAACGACTTGCGTTGTAAGGGCCACCTGGTAAAGGTACCGCGTTGTCAAAACTTCGTGGTAAACGTTGTTTACCACTCCAGTGCTGCTGTTCCTGTTTCTTTTTGAAGACGTGGCGCCAACGCGGACCAGGAGCAGAGGCGGTCAGGTAAGTTTTCTAAATTTTATTCTCCCTCGGCACCTCACCCGCGACCAACCCCCCCCCGCAACCCCCTCCACGACCCCCCCTCCCCGCGCGAGTACTGCGAGCCGTGACTGCCTGTCACAAAACGCTCACCTGAATTGTTAATGTTTCCCTATACCGACTCTCAGCCCTCTCTTGTATGGAGGGAGCGTGAGCGGGCCCCGTGATCCCTGCTATCTGGAGCACTCTCTGAGAGTGTTCCAATAAAGATAAAAGCTTTTAGAGGCCAGGAAGAAAGAAACGTTCTCACAGATCAGAACAGGCAGTCTCCGAGCCCGGTATTCCTCAGATGAAGTGCTCATAAAACATTTGTTAGCAATGACTTGAAACTGGGCCCTTCTGTGTAAACAGTGCTCCAGAGACAAAGAGTGAATTACCACTACAGACGAATTACACTTTATGAGATGTTTGTATTTGAGCAAACTGTGTGCTGGCTGCCCTTATGTAAGATCACAGCATGTATAATCAACTGGGCGGTGTGAGAAGGGGAGGAAATATCAGCTTACTCGTATGAGTCTGTGGGCATGAGAAGAGAAAGAACACCCAATGCATACTGTTATTTCTCAATTTTTCAGTGGAGCTGTCGAGTGCGTCACAGGCCAGGAGAGCTAAAGATGGCGCTCAAGGTGGACAAAGGTCCGCACTATCGACACGATTTTTATTATTCTTTTGTGGAAGGTTTTTTGGTCTGTGGACCTTATACAACTCACGTTTGATGCGCCCAAGTTCAGTTTAGGTGTGCAGAAGAAAATGTAATATGTGAATGTAAATTACATATCACAGAATTAGGATTTGTATACATTTTAAAAGCGGTAGTAATAGGAGATGCACCAAAAACTAGAGATGGCCCTCCTTTTGGAACGTATGCAGTGAAGGGTGAGCGATGTCTGTGTGAGTGCAGGGTGAGCAGTGTGCCTGTGTGAGTGCAGGGTGAGTGATGTCTGTGTGAGTGCAGGGTGAGCAGTGTGGTGTGTGAGTCCAGGGTGAGTGATGTCTGTGTGAGTCCTGGGTGAGTGATGTCTGTGTGAGTGCAGGGTGAGCAGTGTGCCTGTGTGAGTGCAGGGTGAGTGATGTTTGTGTGAGTCCAGGGTGAGTGATGTCTGTGTGAGTGCAGGGTGAGCAGTGTGCCTGTGTGAGTCCAGGGTGAGTGATGTCTGTGTGAGTCCTGGGTGATTGATGTCTGTGTGAGTGCAGGGTGAGCAGTGTGCCTGTGTGAGTCCAGGGTGAGTGATGTCTGTGTGATTCCTGGGTGAGTGATGTCTGTGTAAGTGCAGGGTGAGCAGTGTGCCTGTGTGAGTGCAGGGTGAGTGATGTTTGTGTGAGTCCAGGGTGAGTGATGTCCGTGTGAGTGCAGGGTGAGCAGTGTGCCTGTGTGAGTCCAGGGTGAGTGATGTCTGTGTGAGTCCTGGGTGAGTGATGTCTGTGTGAGTGCAGGGTGAGCAGTGTGCCTGTGTGAGTCCAGAGTGAGTGATGTGGATGGGTGAATGCTGGCTTAGTGATGTGTCAGGGAAGGGTGAGTAATGGGTCTATGAGTGCAGGGTGACTGTGCCTATGTGAATGCAGGGAGAGAGATGTATCTGTGCAAGTGCAAAGAGACTTGTCTGGCTACTCCCAGAGATGTATTGGCCAAGCCATCTCTTTCTCAAATGTGCTTGAGAATGCACCATTTGCCCACTCTTTTTTCAAAATCTTCTCGTGGGAGAACCCCCCCGAACCCCCCATAGGTGGTTGGGCCTTGCTCGTTTGCCACAGTGGAGTATTTACGCCTCACCACTTTCAAATGTCACCAGCCGCCCCTGGAATACAATGTAGTTCAACAAGATGTCTGTGTTCTTATGGTTCTGCCTCTTAGAATGTCTGGGACAACAAGCAGACTCGTAGAGAAGGCTTTAGTAAGAGACAATGGTAGATGGTGTTAGAGATGGTGTTAGTAGCATCTAGAGAGGATGGTAGATAGTGTTAAGTGCAATTGAAAGATCTAGTCATCATCATCATCATCAAATAACTTTATTCACATTTGGTAAATGCATAAAAGTACAAGTAATTTTCACAGCATAATTTGATTGAGGAATAATTAAAAACAGTTCAAAATTAATTTTATACGATTTCCTTTTAAAATATAAAATTCACACGATGCACATTTCTAAAACTAGCAGTTATTCATTATAGAGGGGAATATTTACATTAGGCAATTTAAGATGGCATCATCCTCACGTAGTCATTTCCTTAGTGTTTGACAATTTCTAGTCAAATAGTACACCTGCTTGGGTCTTAGGTCAAAGGAAATATTGAAACATTTTAAACTTTCAGATTCCAAGTGAGCAGACCTGTTGAAAGCTATATAAAGACTATGATCCGCACGCATTAGAGGTTAAAGAAACAATTCCACCAAATATCTTGATTTGCACATTCCTTTATTCTATAAATTTAGTTCTTCAAAGTAGCCAACGTGTTTCGTCCTGTTTGAGGACTTCTTCAGGGCTCATCCTCTGTCCTTTAAGTAATATACGTTTTCTTTTTTCTTCAATAGAGACCACCTCACAATATCTTTTCTGTGTCACTAGGATATTCTAGTCCCAGTACGAATAGTGTATGTCCTAATTCCTCCTTCTATATTACTCAGTCGGAAATGTGGCAGCGTCAAGAGCTGCACTCCCGTGTTTGAACTCCAAAATTGGGCAACGATTGGTCGATATTACTCCTAGGGTAAGTTCAGGTCATAGTCGACTCGTAAGTTGTTAAAAGTATCTCGGGCAAAGTGTCCCTCTGTCTAGATCAACAGCGTCAACACGTTTCGCTTCAGCTAGCATCCAGGTAAACGTGGAAACTTGCCTGGGAACTATATAAGTACAAACTCCACAGTACTGGGTCGGCTGAGTAGTGCAGTATTTCAAATCAGGACCCAAGCATGGAAGATAAAGTTATAACATGTACTGCAAACAACACTGGATCACAATCAGTGAATACAAGGTAACCTGAGGAATCATGGGAGCCATGGGGGCAACACCAAATGTGCATGAACGAAGTTGGGTGCAAACTAATATGAAAGAAAAAAGTCAGAACAACCACTGTTGCAGACACTTAAAGTCAATGAGTCTAATGAGATGTCATCTGATGATTTCACTTTCTCCTATGAATGGGCAAGCAGTTGGTAAACTAGCAGACTCCTGTAGAAGTCTTTAAAGACAATTGTGGATAGTGTTAAAAGCAATTGAAAGATCTAGTCAACATAGTGCACCTGCTTCACCTCCTTAGGTTTTAGTTCAATTGAAATATCCAAAATTTAGAAAATGTCCAGGATTCAAGTGAGTAGAGCCATTGTAGGGCCCTCCCATCTATAAACACCTATGCAGGCGAGTGAAGGAAACAACACAAAAGCAGTATGGATTTGGGGAAATCAGGGAAAATAACAACCACTGTTGCCAGACACCCTTCCTCAGTCCAAGTGAGTCTTTATAGGGCTCTACTCTACCTATTCTGCCCTGGAGGTTACCCCTGTAACGGTTGGGGCAGCATGTATTTAGTAATGACCTGTGAGTGCCTGCCCTGCATGACTGCAGTTTCCATTGACCACCCTCCATCTCCTCCATGTCTGAAGTTTCTCAGGCCTTTGCTGCAGTATTTATCTCAGAGATCTGACAGATCATATCTAAATACACTGGTACATGCTGGAACGAGACTGCAAATCAAGAGAGACTCAGTAAGTTGCCGTGTTGAGCCTCCGTCAGACCAGGATACCAGACAAAGAAACCAGGACAGAGGCAGTAATCTTGTCTGACCACATTGGGGATGGAATACAAACGAGCAGAAAAAGGGACAATTAGCAGAGACAACTGTAGAGAATTATTGTGCACAAACTCAACAAGTGCAGTTCATCGACCCCAGGCATTCAGATAATCCATCAAAAACAGATAGATTCAAATGTCATCCTAGCGTTCTGCAGATGTTAGCTGGTAGACTCAGAGTGTTTACAATCCACTTGTTTTCATTATTTCTTTCCAAAAGAGGGCTGTGAATTTGGTTCATTTATCAGAGATGATTATATTGATTATATTGGGAAAATCAGGTAAACAAAATATGTGCACTAAAAAGATTACAGCTAGCTCTACCAATACTGTTAATTCCGTGAGTAGAATAATGTACACCATCTTTCAGAAGTAGTACGCTACTACCAAAAATATATTAAATCCACTGGGTAGATGCAGCTCCACAATACAGACCTTTGGAATCATTTTCCAGGGTTTAGTCCCAGTGGGGAAGGGTAGCAAAGATTATATTGTCAGTTTGCAAGAGGTCTTGTATGGGTGCACAGTGTGTGCTCAATCATTTATTTATTTAACAATTGCTTTTTATAAGGCCACTAAAAATATTGACTTACCAACTCTAACATCTTCCTTTGGCCCAGATGTTCATCTGCAGGAAAATTGTGATGTATTTTCCTAACTACTTATTGAGTAGTACTGCAGAGAAGATATAAAGCTTCCCCTCAATTTAACACTTCCTTTACCGGTGACTGGAACTTTGTGTTTCGCTACATTGTCTGGATCATTCTGAAAAACTGTAAGGATCTTCTTAGATACTTGTTGTTGTATCATGGATGTAAGATGATACGGAGGGCACTTGAGCTTCTTCAGTTTATCTTGAGAGAGCATAAGCCTTACCATGTATATTTAAAGACCTGTAGGTGGCTACATACTTGAATCATGATACATTCAATAAGGATACAGTAAATTCTTATGGTCGGTCCAAACTATGATCTTGAGGTGTTTTGCTAGATGTTTTCTGTCAGAAATGGTCTAGTGTCCTTCAACTTCTATGTGTGTGTGGGAATAATAGACTGCAGGATGCAAAGCTTGAGTCTTGGAATCACATTTTCATAACACACCTCCTATTACAAACAAGGATGTAGGGGAGAGAATGTAGCCTAACGGTTAGGTCAGTGGATCTAAAATCTGGGAAACCGGCTACGAGGTTCGGCAATGACTTTCAAGATCCTGTGATTCTGGGCAAATCACTTAATCTCCCAGTGCCTAAAAAAATGAATGTATCCTTATGTAACGCAACTGGTGCTCATGTAAAGTGCTCTGATAACTTTGGTTCAAGTTTGTGCTATATACAACCCTGGAAGAAGAAAAAGGATGCTGATGGTTCTACTAGAAAAAGGAAATAGTACATCAGAGTGTCTCAATCTTAGTGTGGATATAAAAGCTGCTTTTACTTTCAGAAATTCTTGTTCATGTTTTCTCTCTTCTTTATCAGATGGACAATGGGTTGAACAATGGTAAGTCTTGTATGTATTGCTAATTTTAAAAATATAAAACAGGGAAAGGGAAGGAGAAACAAGCACTGGATCGGATGTCTCTCTCGGAACGGAATCATCAATAGCTGGTAACAATATTTAGGAGGAATTGTACGTCAATGCACTAGTAGCAAGGTAAGTGGAAGAGGTATAGGCCACAAAGAGGCAGCATATCATAAGAGAGACTAAGGCGTACTAGTATTAGCTGTGGAAGTTGCTGTGGTAACTCCTAGCAAACCTCAATGCCAGACGAAGACCTCAGGATGCCACAGCAATGGGACTGAACAGGAGATGATGCAGTTAGAAGTAGAAAGGCCTGAAGATATCATGTGGAGTGACAAGCACAGTAACGGAGGGAAATAGAGGGATTCCTGTAACTGAGAGGACAAAAAAGGAACAAAACAACAAACATGAGGGACGCTTAAAAGGGAGCAAGCTAATGCATAGCCTCAACAAGAAACAACAAATTGCCATGTCAGAGTGGCTATAAATACTGACTCTATCACTGTTGCCTCTAATGTGCATTAGAACCGATAAATGAGTGTGCAAATGTATCAGTCTGTTTAGCTGTCTAGTGTTTAACTTTTCGATTTCACTTGTACTTTTTGCCATAATCACCAGCCCCAGTTAGCCCTATGCCTAAATCTATATCAAGCTTTCTAACCATAAAAATGCTGGCCAAAAAGACTCATCTTTGTCAACAGAAATTTGTAGAATAGAAAGACAATATTTATTTTTTGACCACTTTACAAAGTTAAGTATCCAACTTCTACCTATTTTGATTCTTTTGTAACATCAAAGGAACAGGGATTTAAATATATTCATAGTTATTAAATTTATCAAACGCAAGACAGTCTTCATTATCTTGATTTTTTAGGGGACTAAATACTTGTGTTCATCCATAAGACTTCCAGATTACTTACATTTTCAAATGTATTTCCCCAACTCTTCCTCTATATATGGAGGAATGAATAGAGAAAGCAAACAATCTTTTTAATGCATGTGAAAATTACTCCACAACCAAATCTAAAATATTTAAATGTCAAATCAAAGTGCCCCTTTCTGGTACGTTGCCAACATCTAGAGATAAAAACTGTCAAAATAAATTCTGTTCCTTTTCTCATTTTTCTTAATCTGTGCTCTGATTACTTTCCAGTACTCATAATTACTCATAATCCTAGTCTTCCTCATCACAGTTCTAACAGTACGTAGTCCTGCCTCACAACACAGCAATTATTTATTTACCCTAGCCAAAGAGTAAACATTTTAAAAAATAAATCTCTGAACTTTTAAGCCATGCTCTGCCTCCTCCAGAACCCATAAAAGGAGGATCCAAGCTATGGCCCTGATTTAGAGTTTGCCAGACAGAGTACTCAGTTGCCACAACAATGGAGTACCTTGCCTGCTATACTCTTTGTCCTCCCACTTGATTTAGAGTTAGGTGGACCACAAGGTTTACGCTGATGGCGTAAAATTTACTCCATAGGCATAAGCCCTGCTCTGAGAGCCCGAGGGTGTAGTAGCCATTGAATGTAAGCCATTATACAATATGCCCTATTTAGGGTGGGTGCTCAGATGTTATTTTTACTTTGCATCATCACTAATAATATTCTAGCAGTGAGGGACAGTAAAAAGAAACAAGCATTGCAATAGGCCTCGCAATTGTTTGAGTTAGAATTATTGTCATTGTAAACAGCAATGTCTTTTACCTCTGTTTTATGGAGTGTACGTATGTGGTACATATGTGGTCTGTAGTGGAATTATGTGGGTTGGATTAGAATTTTTTGTTCTGGAATTGTGTGGTGTGGAGTGGATTTCTGCAGTGGAATTACATGGCTCAGTATGCAGTTGAATTATGTGCATATTAATTATGTGGTATTGAGTATGCTGGAATTGTGTGTTATGGAGTGTACTTATGTGGAATGGTATTTTGCAGAGTATGATGGGATATTTACTTTTATAACCCCCGGGTTGATTAGCGTGCTATACAAATGCTGATTGATTGATTTTAATGTTTACTTCCAAACTCAAATTCACTGATGAACAGTAAAATCTGGACCTCAACACAAAATCTACCCTTCAGTGCTATTACCCATAGTGCAGTAGTGTAAAAATGCGATAGGTAGCAAGTCTCAGGCTTCCTAGAAATGCACAGTTCAATACCTTATTCAAGATCAGTGTTTAAGGCTGCATTGAAAACAATCAAAACAAGGTATTGCAGTAGTTATCCCCTGTTCTGCACTCATCAATAAAAGTTACTCATAGATAAGGGTGGGCGTAGTGGGCGTAGTGGGGCTTTATGAAGCTACGCAAAGTGGGCAAAACACTACGCCCACCCACGTACTTCGCGTAGCCCCACTACGCGCCACCCGCCTCCCTCCCGCCCTCCCTAAATGCTTACAATAATTTATGAAATAATTATAAAACCACTTACCTTGTCCTGCCGCGTCCCCAGGGCTCCCGCTCGTCATTGCGCCGCCGGCGCGCGCGTCCTGGATGCTAATGCGCATGCGCGGGCGGCCGCGCATGCGCATTATGCGCATTATACTTCATTGGAACAATTGTATGTGCTGAGTCGCCTCAATTGCGTGGGCTCAAAGTCGTCACTAGTATCGGGGTCTTTATGCCTTGTGTAATGAAGGCAGCGGGATCACTAGCAGTCATCAGCTCGTAAAGTGATTGTGAGCCCACGCAATTGAGGCGACTCACCTATATGAACAGCCAGGACTTTTTGCGAAGAGCTGTTTCAAACTAACCATAACGGGCGTCCTTATCTCGAAACTCAAGGAAAATCAAATACTATTTGTGTTCCCTTCATTTGAGGTGTTTACTCGATAAAACAACCAGAACCTCTGTGGCGAACTGACCAATACTAACTAAGGGGTCTTCAGATATATTGTTATTGTCCTGAAGATGGTCTCAATATTCAGTTCATAGGAGACCGAAACGTCGACTCACGCTTTTTCTTCATTGAATTCAATACATCAATTACACCAAGAAAGAAAAGCGCATACAATTGTTCCAATGAAGTATCTTCATTTATTTTTTGACAATATATGCTTCTTGTAACATTGTTAACATATACTTTCTGTACCCTTTTCTTTGATTTATAAGCTGTATTAAATACAAAAACTTTTTTATATATACCCTTTTGCTTTGTTCTTTGTATTTGGATCACTGTGTGACCATTGTAAACTCAATAGACAACCAGTGTTGCTTAATTGCACAGTAGACCAACATTTATTTGGGTCTTAAATCAGCGTTTATGTTATAAACTTTATTAACAAAATCCCTTGAAGGTACTTCTACCCTTTCATACTTTTTGCCCGAACCCTCAAGGGTATATTGGGTTGCTCGCTTCTTTTGCATAACCCACACAACTAGCCTTAAAAAAGGAAAACATGCCTGCCATTGCAGGGCCTGCGCACAGCTTGTTGTTGTTCTGTCAAGTGCATTTAATTGCCAGACCTTACCCTTCCTTTCTATGCACATCAGGCACCCCTATGGTAGGTCGAGGGTACCCCCCGGGCAGGGTGCAGTGCATGTGAAAGATAGGACATGTACTAATGTGTGTACTATGTCCTGACAGAGAAATAATCTCCATTTTGTTTTTCACTGTGGAAAGGCCATCTTACCCATAGGATAGAAGGTTGTGTAATATGTTTTCCAGCCTATCTTCCCAAAGGCTTAAGATGGAAAGGTGAAGTTTTGTATGCCTGAACTCACAATGTAATAACACATCTTTTTATGAAGGTGCTTTTTATATTGTGTGTTCAGAAGCCACTCTTTTAGAAGTGGCTGAGTTGTTGTGCTCTAACATTTCTGTGTGTCTCTGCCTGGCTATGGGATGACTGTCTGGATTTGAAAGCGATAGGATCTGGTGAATGTCTTGACCCTGGGGAGGAGGTGAGACAGCAACAGGCTGACTTGCATCTGGAGTGTAGGTGGAGGAGAAGCCCCTAGAAGTGAAGAGGCATGGGTTGCTGCTATAAAACAAATGTCCCACCTCCTGCTGAGTGATTGAAAACCCAGACCCCCACTAATCAAAGAAAGAAGGTTTCACTGTCAGGGAGGCTTCCAGAACTGGTTTGAACAGGGGTCAGGGCCCCTGAAACACAAAGACTTCAAAGCCATTGAGCGGTATAACTAAGAGAGCTGAATCCCCTGATCTTTGGAGAATGGCTTGATCAAGTGTGAGCAAGACTGGAGCTACTTCATGGTCAAGAGGACCTTTGCCAAGGAAGAAACAACCGAAGAGACTGAAGGACAGGACTGAACGTTGCTGTGTGATCTGGGGCTGGCCTGCAGTTTGCTGTTTTAACCACGAAAAGGCTAAAGGGACTTTGCTGTGTGCTCTCTCCCACTGCTTGAAAGGACTTTGCTGCATGCTGTGTCCTGAAGTAACTTATCCCCAAGGGCTAGACGTGAGGTGCTCTCTGTTTGGAAACACAGGAACACAAAAGTTTCTATGAGAGTCTCAACGACGCTGTGTGGGCATGTTTGTTGCAGCCTGAGACCCTCGTAAGGACTGCCCTGTGATTGTGGGCGCCTGGGGTCCAAGTGAGTCTCAGCGAAGCTGTGTGAATGTGCTTTGTGCAGACTGAGACCTTCATGCGCATCGGCCTGTGATCGTGGGCACCTGGAGTCCAAGCAAGGATTAGTGCTGCTGTGTGTGTGTGTGTGTGTGCTTTGTGCAGCCTGAACCCCTTTTGTGAGGATTGTCCAGTGATCGTGTGCACCGGAATCCGGATGAGTCTCATTGACTCTGTGTGCGTTATGCACCATGAGACCTTCGTGAGGATTTGCCTTGTTATCGTGTGCACCGGATCCAAGTGAGTCTCATCGACACTGTGTGCGTGTGCGCTGTGTACCGTGAGACCTTTGTGAGGATTTGACTTGTTATCGTGTGCACCGAAGTTAAAGTGAGTCTCAGCTGCGTTCTGCATGTGATCTTCATGCAGCCTGAGACCTGTGTGTGGAGTGCCCAGTGATCGTGCACTCGAAGCTTAAGGAAGACTCAGCGACGCTGTGTGTGTGTGCTCTGTGGCAGCCTGAGATCATCATAACTGTAGCGGCCCAGACCGGCAGTCCCGGAGGAGCTGAGTTGCCGGCCCGAGCCTGCTGTTGGCAATTCCCAAGGTTGCATTGAAGGCCCAGCTGCTGGACGAGGAGAGTGGGTTTGCTCCCCCCAGGTAATGTGTGTTGACTCCTGGGGTTGGGCATGGTCTCAGAGGGAGACGCTCTCGGCCTCTCTCTCGTGTCATCAGTGTGAGCCTCTGCTTCGGCTCGGATCGCGGCCATTATTGCCAAGGGAGTGGCAGTGCAGGGGCCGGAGTGCGGAGCTGCACTTTTTTATTACATCGTACCTGTGTTGGGGCTGACTGTAAGTCAGAAGGAGAGGCAGAGAGACCACCTAAGGCACAGTGATCGGCGCCTGTGTGTGTTACGCATTATTCCATTTCTGCATAACGGAGTACCTGTCTGTTGTATTACACATTGAGATCTCAGAGATCTGACAGATCATATCTAAATACACTGGTACATGCTGGAACGAGACTGCAAATCAAGAGAGACTCAGTAAGTTGCCGTGTTGAGCCTCCGTCAGACCAGGATACCAGACAAAGAAACCAGGACAGAGGCAGTAATCTTGTCTGACCACATTGGGGATGGAATACAAAGGAGCAGAAAAAGGGACAATTAGCAGAGACAACTGTAGAGAATTATTGTGCACAAACTCAACAAGTGCAGTTCATCGACCCCAGGCATTCAGATAATCCATCAAAAACAGATAGATTCAAATGTCATCCTAGCGTTCTGCAGATGTTAGCTGGTAGACTCAGAGTGTTTACAATCCACTTGTTTTCATTATTTCTTTCCAAAAGAGGGCTGTGAATTTGGTTCATTTATCAGAGATGATTATATTGATTATATTGGGAAAATCAGGTAAACAAAATATGTGCACTAAAAAGATTACAGCTAGCTCTACCAATACTGTTAATTCCGTGAGTAGAATAATGTACACCATCTTTCAGAAGTAGTACGCTACTACCAAAAATATAATAAATCCACTGGGTAGATGCAGCTCCACAATACAGACCTTTGGAATCATTTTCCAGGGTTTAGTCCCAGTGGGGAAGGGTAGCAAAGATTATATTGTCAGTTTGCAAGAGGTCTTGTATGGGTGCACAGTGTGTGCTCAATCATTTATTTATTTAACAATTGCTTTTTATAAGGCCACTAAAAATATTGACTTACCAACTCTAACATCTTCCTTTGGCCCAGATGTTCATCTGCAGGAAAATTGTGATGTATTTTCCTAACTACTTATTGAGTAGTACTGCAGAGAAGATATAAAGCTTCCCCTCAATTTAACACTTCCTTTACCGGTGACTGGAACTTTGTGTTTCGCTACATTGTCTGGATCATTCTGAAAAACTGTAAGGATCTTCTTAGATACTTGTTGTTGTATCATGGATGTAAGATGATACGGAGGGCACTTGAGCTTCTTCAGTTTATCTTGAGAGAGCATAAGCCTTACCATGTATATTTAAAGACCTGTAGGTGGCTACATACTTGAATCATGATACATTCAATAAGGATACAGTAAATTCTTATGGTCGGTCCAAACTATGATCTTGAGGTGTTTTGCTAGATGTTTTCTGTCAGAAATGGTCTAGTGTCTTTCAACTTCTATGTGTGTGTGGGAATAATAGACTGCAGGATGCAAAGCTTGAGTCTTGGAATCACATTTTCATAACACACCTCCTATTACAAACAAGGATGTAGGGGAGAGAATGTAGCCTGACGGTTAGGTCAGTGGATCTAAAATCTGGGAAACCGGCTACGAGCTTCGGCAATGACTTTCAAGATCCTGTGATTCTGGGCAAATCACTTAATCTCCCAGTGCCTAAAAAAATGAATGTATCCTTATGTAACGCAACTGGTGCTCATGTAAAGTGCTCTGATAACTTTGGTTCAAGTTTGTGCTATATACAACCCTGGAAGAAGAAAAAGGATGCTGATGGTTCTACTAGAAAAAGGAAATAGTACATCAGAGTGTCTCAATCTTAGTGTGGATATAAAAGCTGCTTTTACTTTCAGAAATTCTTGTTCATGTTTTCTCTCTTCTTTATCAGATGGACAATGGGTTGAACAATGGTAAGTCTTGTATGTATTGCTAATTTTAAAAATATAAAACAGGGAAAGGGAAGGAGAAACAAGCACTGGATCGGATGTCTCTCTCGGAACGGAATCATCAATAGCTGGTAACAATATTTAGGAGGAATTGTACGTCAATGCACTAGTAGCAAGGTAAGTGGAAGAGGTATAGGCCACAAAGAGGCAGCATATCATAAGAGAGACTAAGGCGTACTAGTATTAGCTGTGGGAGTTGCTGTGGTAACTCCTAGCAAACCTCAATGCCAGACGAAGACCTCAGGATGCCACAGCAATGGGACTGAACAGGAGATGATGCAGTTAGAAGTAGAAAGGCCTGAAGATATCATGTGGAGTGACAAGCACAGTAACGGAGGGAAATAGAGGGATTCCTGTAACTGAGAGGACAAAAAAGGAACAAAACAACAAACATGAGGGACGCTTAAAAGGGAGCAAGCTAATGCATAGCCTCAACAAGAAACAACAAATTGCCATGTCAGAGTGGCTATAAATACTGACTCTATCACTGTTGCCTCTAATGTGCATTAGAACCGATAAATGAGTGTGCAAATGTATCAGTCTGTTTAGCTGTCTAGTGTTTAACTTTTCGATTTCACTTGTACTTTTTGCCATAATCACCAGCCCCAGTTAGCCCTATGCCTAAATCTATATCAAGCTTTCTAACCATAAAAATGCTGGCCAAAAAGACTCATCTTTGTCAACAGAAATTTGTAGAATAGAAAGACAATATTTATTTTTTGACCACTTTACAAAGTTAAGTATCCGACTTCTACCTATTTTGATTCTTTTGTAACATCAAAGGAACAGGGATTTAAATATATTCATAGTTATTAAATTTATCAAACGCAAGACAGTCTTCATTATCTTGATTTTTTAGGGGACTAAATACTTGTGTTCATCCATAAGACTTCCAGATTACTTACATTTTCAAATGTATTTCCCCAACTCTTCCTCTATATATGGAGGAATGAATAGAGAAAGCAAACAATCTTTTTAATGCATGTGAAAATTACTCCACAACCAAATCTAAAATATTTAAATGTCAAATCAAAGTGCCCCTTTCTGGTACGTTGCCAACATCTAGAGATAAAAACTGTCAAAATAAATTCTGTTCCTTTTCTCATTTTTCTTAATCTGTGCTCTGATTACTTTCCAGTACTCATAATTACTCATAATCCTAGTCTTCCTCATCACAGTTCTAACAGTACGTAGTCCTGCCTCACAACACAGCAATTATTTATTTACCCTAGCCAAAGAGTAAACATTTTAAAAAATAAATCTCTGAACTTTTAAGCCATGCTCTGCCTCCTCCAGAACCCATAAAAGGAGGATCCAAGCTATGGCCCTGATTTAGAGTTTGCCAGACAGAGTACTCAGTTGCCACAACAATGGAGTACCTTGCCTGCTATACTCTTTGTCCTCCCACTTGATTTAGAGTTAGGTGGACCACAAGGTTTACGCTGATGGCGTAAAATTTACTCCATAGGCATAAGCCCTGCTCTGAGAGCCCGAGGGTGTAGTAGCCATTGAATGTAAGCCATTATACAATATGCCCTATTTAGGGTGGGTGCTCAGATGTTATTTTTACTTTGCATCATCACTAATAATATTCTAGCAGTGAGGGACAGTAAAAAGAAACAAGCATTGCAATAGGCCTCGCAATTGTTTGAGTTAGAATTATTGTCATTGTAAACAGCAATGTCTTTTACCTCTGTTTTATGGAGTGTACGTATGTGGTACATATGTGGTCTGTAGTGGAATTATGTGGGTTGGATTAGAATTTTTTGTTCTGGAATTGTGTGGTGTGGAGTGGATTTCTGCAGTGGAATTACATGGCTCAGTATGCAGTTGAATTATGTGGATATTAATTATGTGGTATTGAGTATGCTGGAATTGTGTGTTATGGAGTGTACTTATGTGGAATGGTATTTTGCAGAGTATGATGGGATATTTACTTTTATAACCCCCGGGGTGATTAGCGTGCTATACAAATGCTGATTGATTGATTTTAATGTTTACTTCCAAACTCAAATTCACTGATGAACAGTAAAATCTGGACCTCAACACAAAATCTACCCTTCAGTGCTATTACCCATAGTGCAGTAGTGTAAAAATGCGATAGGTAGCAAGTCTCAGGCTTCCTAGAAATGCACAGTTCAATACCTTATTCAAGATCAGTGTTTAAGGCTGCATTAAAAACAATCAAAACAAGGTATTGCAGTAGTTATCCCCTGTTCTGCACTCATCAATAAAAGTTACTCATAGATAAGGGTGGGCGTAGTGGGCGTAGTGGGGCTTTATGAAGCTACGCAAAGTGGGCAAAACACTACGCCCACCCACGCACTTCGCGTAGCCCCACTACACGCCACCCGCCTCCCTCCCGCCCTCCCTAAATGCTTACAATAATTTATGAAATAATTATAAAACCACTTACCTTGTCCTGCCGCGTCCCCAGGGCTCCCGCTCGTCATTGCGCCGCCGGCGCGCGCGTCCTGGATGCTAATGCGCATGCGCGGGCGGCCGCGCATGCGCATTATGCGCATTATACTTCATTGGAACAATTGTATGTGCTGAGTCGCCTCAATTGCGTGGGCTCACAGTCGTCACTAGTATCGGGGTCTTTATGCCTTGTGTAATGAAGGCAGCGGGATCACTAGCAGTCATCAGCTCGTAAAGTGATTGTGAGCCCACGCAATTGAGGCGACTCACCTATATGAACAGCCAGGACTTTTTGCGAAGAGCTGTTTCAAACTAACCATAACGGGCGTCCTTATCTCGAAACTCAAGGAAAATCAAATACTATTTGTGTTCCCTTCATTTGAGGTGTTTACTCGATAAAACAACCAGAACCTCTGTGGCGAACTGACCAATACTAACTAAGGGGTCTTCAGATATATTGTTATTGTCCTGAAGATGGTCTCAATATTCAGTTCATAGGAGACCGAAACGTCGACTCACGCTTTTTCTTCATTGAATTCAATACATCAATTACACCAAGAAAGAAAAGCGCATACAATTGTTCCAATGAAGTATCTTCATTTATTTTTTGACAATATATGCTTCTTGTAACATTGTTAACATATACTTTCTGTACCCTTTTCTTTGATTTATAAGCTGTATTAAATACAAAAACTTTTTTATATATACCCTTTTGCTTTGTTCTTTGTATTTGGATCACTGTGTGACCATTGTAAACTCAATAGACAACCAGTGTTGCTTAATTGCACAGTAGACCAACATTTATTTGGGTCTTAAATCAGCGTTTATGTTATAAACTTTATTAACAAAATCCCTTGAAGGTACTTCTACCCTTTCATACTTTTTGCCCGAACCCTCAAGGGTATATTGGGTTGCTCGCTTCTTTTGCATAACCCACACAACTAGCCTTAAAAAAGGAAAACATGCCTGCCATTGCAGGGCCTGCGCACAGCTTGTTGTTGTTCTGTCAAGTGCATTTAATTGCCAGACCTTACCCTTCCTTTCTATGCACATCAGGCACCCCTATGGTAGGTCGAGGGTACCCCCCGGGCAGGGTGCAGTGCATGTGAAAGATAGGACATGTACTAATGTGTGTACTATGTCCTGACAGAGAAATAATCTCCATTTTGTTTTTCACTGTGGAAAGGCCATCTTACCCATAGGATAGAAGGTTGTGTAATATGTTTTCCAGCCTATCTTCCCAAAGGCTTAAGATGGAAAGGTGAAGTTTTGTATGCCTGAACTCACAATGTAATAACACATCTTTTTATGAAGGTGCTTTTTATATTGTGTGTTCAGAAGCCACTCTTTTAGAAGTGGCTGAGTTGTTGTGCTCTAACATTTCTGTGTGTCTCTGCCTGGCTATGGGATGACTGTCTGGATTTGAAAGCGATAGGATCTGGTGAATGTCTTGACCCTGGGGAGGAGGTGAGACAGCAACAGGCTGACTTGCATCTGGAGTGTAGGTGGAGGAGAAGCCCCTAGAAGTGAAGAGGCATGGGTTGCTGCTATAAAACAAATGTCCCACCTCCTGCTGAGTGATTGAGAACCCAGACCCCCACTAATCAAAGAAAGAAGGTTTCACTGTCAGGGAGGCTTCCAGAACTGGTTTGAACAGGGGTCAGGGCCCCTGAAACACAAAGACTTCAAAGCCATTGAGCGGTATAACTAAGAGAGCTGAATCCCCTGATCTTTGGAGAATGGCTTGATCAAGTGTGAGCAAGACTGGAGCTACTTCGTGGTCAAGAGGACCTTTGCCAAGGAAGAAACAACCGAAGAGACTGAAGGACAGGACTGACCCTTGCTGTGTGATCTGAGGCTGGCCTGCAGTTTGCTGTTTTAACCACGAAAAGGCTAAAGGGACTTTGCTGTGTGCTCTCTCCCACTGCTTGAAAGGACTTTGCTGCGTGCTGTGTCCTGAAGTAACTTATCCCCAAGGGCTAGACGTGAGGTGCTCTCTGTTTGGAAACACAGGAACACAAAAGTTTCTATGAGAGTCTCAACGACGCCGTGTGGGCATGTTTGTTGCAGCCTGAGACCCTCGTAAGGACTGCCCTGTGATTGTGGGCGCCTGGGGTCCAAGTGAGTCTCAGCGAAGCTGTGTGAATGTGCTTTGTGCAGACTGAGACCTTCATGCGCATCGGCCTGTGATCGTGGGCACCTGGAGTCCAAGCAAGGATTAGTGCTGCTGTGTGTGTGTGTGTGTGTGCTTTGTGCAGCCTGAACCCCTTTTGTGAGGATTGTCCAGTGATCGTGTGCACCGGAATCCGGATGAGTCTCATTGACTCTGTGTGCGTTATGCACCATGAGACCTTCGTGAGGATTTGCCTTGTTATCGTGTGCACCGGATCCAAGTGAGTCTCATCGACACTGTGTGCGTGTGCGCTGTGTACCGTGAGACCTTTGTGAGGATTTGACTTGTTATCGTGTGCACCGAAGTTAAAGTGAGTCTCAGCTGCGCTCTGCATGTGATCTTCATGCAGCCTGAGACCTGTGTGTGGAGTGCCCAGTGATCGTGCACTCGAAGCTTAAGGAAGACTCAGCGACGCTGTGTGTGTGTGCTCTGTGGCAGCCTGAGATCATCATAACTGTAGCGGCCCAGACCGGCAGTCCCGGAGGAGCTGAGTTGCCGGCCCGAGCCTGCTGTTGGCAATTCCCAAGGTTGCATTGAAGGCCCAGCTGCTGGACGAGGAGAGTGGGTTTGCTCCCCCCAGGTAATGTGTGTTGACTCCTGGGGTTGGGCATGGTCTCAGAGGGAGACGCTCTCGGCCTCTCTCTCGTGTCATCAGTGTGAGCCTCTGCTTCGGCTCGGATCGCGGCCATTATTGCCAAGGGAGTGGCAGTGCAGGGGCCGGAGTGCGGAGCTGCACTTTTTTATTACATCGTACCTGTGTTGGGGCTGACTGTAAGTCAGAAGGAGAGGCAGAGAGACCACCTAAGGCACAGTGATCGGTGCCTGTGTGTGTTACGCATTATTCCATTTCTGCATAACGGAGTACCTGTCTGTTGTATTACACATTGCATAATTTCTGCATAACGGAGTACCTGATTAGTGTATGACGCATGGCATTATTTCTGCATAACGAACTACCTGATTGTCGTATGACGCATTGCATTGTTTCTGTATAACAAACTACCTGATTAGCATATTGCGTATTGCATTAGTCCTGCTTTACGAATTACCTCATTAGGGTATTACGCATTGCCTTATTTCTGCATAACGACATACCTGGTGGTTGTATTACGCATTGCATTATTTTACCGTGCAAAGTGCCTGATTGTTGCGTTACACATTTCATTCTTTTTACATTGCAGAGTGTCAAATTGCTGCGTTACGCATTGCATTATTTTTACATTGTAAAAGTGCCTGATACGAGCATTACGAACTGTATAACATGATATTAGGATTACAGTAGAATGTTTAGAAGTGCTCATTAATACCACCAGAACTTACATGGGCTGGCTGCCCAAATAACCGGCCAGGAGAAATAGTACACAACCTCATATGTTGGATTTATATTGTGTGGTCTTATCATATTTCTTTTTATATAAAGTTTATACTTGTTTTTTATAAAACTCGTGTGGAGTCTATTTGTGGTGTCATCATTGGGTTGTTGTGAGTGTGGTTGCAAATACTTTACACATTTGCCTTGAAGATAAGCCTGGTTGCTCATGCCAAACTAACGAGGGGGTGAGCGGGGCTATCTAAGAAGGTGACCTTCCTTTCCCTGATGTTGGAACGCGGGTCCCTACTTGGCCTAAGATACCTACCTCAGGCAACCAGGGATCCCGGGTCTAACAACCGGCAATTCAAGGATAGGTTGGAAATACTCGCATTTCTCCGCCAGGCCACTGTACTCATAACATACTGGCGGCACCATTTCTCAGCTGTTTGTCAACACTAATATTATGCGAGCGCAGACATACCAGCCCTTGCTGTAGTACTGATTAACACTTCGCCATGTTGTCAAATATAAAAGATAAATTTAGAAGCAGTGAGAGATTATTCCATAGATGAGCAGCATTGGGACTGGGTTGCCCTCCTGCAGGGAGGAATTATAGAGGCAGAAAAGCACAATTAACTGAGATGAGGAAGGAATTTGAAAAGGTAGAATCGAGATGGCATTAAGTAAATGGCCAACAGCGTGCCGGGCTCACACTTACCTGGCCATGTTTTGTATGTTTTAATGGACAGTGTAGTTACAGAGCATGTGCATGGGTGGGAATAGCAGTGAAGTGGGGAGAGTAAAAGTACAATGTTCTCGTGTTTGAACACAGATACAGCATTCTGGGAATCGTTGTTTTACAGTTGATCTTTCATTAAAGGGTGAGCGCGAAATGTTGATGTTTAAATTGTCAGTTAAGTGACTGCACACCTGAAGGCATTGGGAGGAGCTACACATGGTTGCGGGAGATTGCATTTGTTCAAACTGCCACAGTGAATGAAAATGTGCAGTGGCACTCGCCATAACAATTAAGAAATTCAGAAATGGAGTAAACTCGGGTCTCTGACTGATGTTTTTAAAGTTTTGCTTGTCACGGTAAGCGCAATTGCAATTAGTCTGTGTTAGTAAAGCTTCAGGACTGACATGGGGTTAATGGGGACAATGGCAGTAATCTGAGAATGTTAAGATATATGCTGTGTCTTTCTCTCAGAGAAGCAGTGAAATCGAATCGAGGCTTCAGTTTTTATTAATATGTGAACCAAGATGAAAGTTAAAGTTGAGTTTTTATGTGCATGCAGCGCTATTAATAGATAAATACAGTTCATTAGGTCATTGAGAAGCATCATGAGAGGCATTGTGTTTGTGCATAGATGTAAAGTGGTAAACATTTCCAAAACTAATGGTGCTTTGTTATTGGGTTTTTTATAGATACCCCTAATGAAGGGAAATCCTTTTTCACGAAATGCATTTGGTGCATCTGTAAATTAAATCGTGACATGTGAAAACACCTCCTGTTTGTAATTATTCTTGGAGCAAATTTGGGCATGGATAAAATAAATTGATTAAAAATGGAAAAAGAAGAAAAGGAATAGTATGAAAGAGTACATAAATTGAAGAATATATATTGATAAACTTGGTTTATTGGATTCATTGGAGTGACGGGCAAGGCTGTGCTGCGTGTAAAGTGATCTAACTGGGTCCCTGTTTATTTGTTTCTAATTCGCAAGCGCAATTGGACGGAGTGCGTACCTCGCATTGCACACCATAATAGGTCTGAAGCAGATAAACAGAGTTAAAAAAGACTGAAAAAACAAGAGTACAAAGGTGTGCATCTCACTACCACATATGTACATTGTATAAATGTTTCCGTCCAAAACGGCGAGATTGCACCCACGGTTGAGGACATGGATGAACAGTAAAAGCAAGAAAATGGCAATAACAACCATGGTAAGATTTTCCATCTAAACAGGAGTGTTGGATTCCAGATAGAAGCGACAAGAAACATGGGAATAACGCCTAGACGCAAGAGACTCTTTGTGTTTTTATATTGGAAGGGAGGATGTTTGGATTTAGTGTGAGAAATGACAGATGACACACTACCTGATTGTATTTTGGTTGTCCTCCTTAGGAGCGTTTGGTTCAGTTCACATGTTTTAATCAATTATTATTTAATACTACATAGCATTGAAGTGGGGAGAGTAAAAGTACAATGTTCTCGTGTTTGAACACAGATACAGCATTCTGGGAATCGTAGTTTAACACATGATCTTTCATTAAAGGGTGAGCGCGAAATTTCGATGTTTAAACTGTCAGTTAAGTAACTGCACACCTGAAGGAATTGGGAGTAGCTACACACGGTGGTGGGAGATTACATTTGTTTAAAAAGCCACAGTGAATGAAGATGTGTAGTGGCACTCGCCATAACAATTAAGAAATTCAGAAATGGAGTAAACTCGGGTCTCTGACTGAGGTTTTTAACGTTTTGCTTGTCACGGTAAGCGCAATCACAATTAGTCTGTGTTAGTAAAGCTACTGGACTGACATGGGGTTAATGGGGACAATGGCAGTAATCTGAGAATGTTAAGAGATATGCTGTGTCTTTCTCTCAGAGAAGCAGTGAAATCGAATCGAGGCTTCAGTTTTTATTAATATGTGAACCATGATGAAAGTTAAAGTCGAGTTTTTATGTGCATGCAGCACTATTAATAGATAACATACAGTTCATTAGGTCATTGAGAAGCATCATGAGAGGCATTGTGTTTGTGCATAGATGTAAAGTGGTAAACATTTCCAAAACTAATGGTGCTGTGTTTATGGGTTTTTTATAGATACCCCTGAAGAAGGGAAATCCTTTTTCCCGAAATGCATTGGGTGCATCTGTAAATAAAGTTGTGACATGTGGAAACCCCTCCTGTTTGTAATTATTCTTGGAGCAAATTTGGGCATGGATAAACTAAATCGATTAAAAATGGAAAATGAAGAAAAGGAATAGTATGAAAGAGTACATGAATTGAAGAATATATATTGATAAACTTGATTTATTGGATTCATTGGAGCGGCGGGCAAGGCTGTGCTGCGTGTAAAGGGATCTAACTGGGTCCCCGTGTATTTGTATCCAATGGTGCCTGCCACATTGTGCATGGTTGGGTAGAGGGGTCCCTTGGGTACCCCCACTGGACACATTCGGATGCTCCCAGGTGAAGAGGGGCCCACAATGGGCCCCCAAAGACTGATTCCAAAAGCTGTTTTGTTTTTATTAAACCGAGTTGGAACGGCTGTCCAAATCGTTCATCGTCATCACACTTCCGGAAACTATGTCCATTGAGCTGAATCATTCAGCTCCGAAAGACACGGACTGACCCAATGCCTGTCGATAAGTGTTCCGAATCAGATTCAGCCATTCCTAATGAGATCGTAATCGGACCCTAAGTTGCCACTTTGCAAATCTCCTTAAAAGATGATCCTTTAAATGGCAAGAGTTTGCCACCCCTTTAGTAAAGGGGCCATGACCTCTCTCTGCAGTGCTTAGTGTGTAAATCTCTAATCAGAAGTCTGGATCTGGTGCAATTAATTGTTGGCATGCTGAATAATGAGGCTGCATACTGTTAGCACAGCAAACTCTAAGTGCTATATTTATTTTTACATATGTTTTTAGGCAAATCTGCATTGGATACCCACACAATTGAGGTATCATTTTCATTGGGAGACCAAAGGGAACATTGAGTGGTAGGACATTTGTGCCAGTGCATTGATCCCAAACAGAAATGTAAGGAAAATGTAATTTTCTTTCAGTCAAATTTGAGGTTTGTAGGCGATTCTGGGTAGGAAAATGTTGGAGGATCTAGTTTTAAGAAATGTTTGGATTTGGTAGGTTTGCCTAGATGCCCGCCCAGCCTGGAACCATCTAAGTGTGTATCTATATCGCAAGAAAATCCCAAGGTTCAGCTACACTGGTGAAACACATGGGTACAGACTCCAATTTGATAGGTAAGTTATTTAATCCAACAAAACAAGATCCAAATGACGCGTTCTGGCCGCCAGACTGCCTGCGGCCTTGATCACCAATATATATATACATATATATATATATATTGATATATATATATATATCCAGACAAACACTCCGTTCATATGAACAGACGTACTAGAACACTTCAAGTTGCTAGTGCGCGAAAGTTTATTTGGCAGGGAACAACGCGTTTCACCTTACGGCTTGATCACGTTTCAGCCGTTGTACTATTGTGTGCCCATTTTATCCAACATAAAAAACAAACATAGGACTTTTCACCCCATACGTGTGGGAACAGAATACGATCATCGCGGCCATTCATAAAAACTTGATAAACATTGTAACATACAGCGATTTCAACTTTGTAAAGATAATGCACGCTATGCAATATTCTTTTATAATGGAGTAACATTAATTCATATTGTTAATGCATTTGGAGTTAACTTAAATATAAAACACCACCAAAGTAATAAAAAATGAACATGGCTGAAATCGTGAGTACAAAGCATACAATTTCTCATCCGCTGTTATAATGCAATATTTGATGATTCTAATTTCAAAATCGTTTGCAATATTGACATCAATTTCATTGCTGTTTGCCTGCTGTTCGATAAAGTTCTAATTTTTTTAACAATTTTTTAAATGTCCATGTGCCACAACAAAAAACCTTAAGACAGAAATTATAAACTGTCAAAGAACAAAAACGTCCGTGCCCCAGTGGGCATTGTGTTGATGAAGATTCAAAATCATTTACCATATTGACATCAGTTACATTGCTGTCAGCCTGTTATTCGATAAAGATCTCATATTTTGAACAATGTTTAAAACGCCCATGCACCACAACAAAAACCTTGAGACAGAGATTATAAACTGTCAAAGAACGAAAAATGTCCATGCCCCAGTGGGCAATGTGTTAATGAAGATCCCATGTATTATCTGCTACAAATTGCCCAAGTGAGCCCAACTTCACAATTTCAGGCTTCAACCCAACGCCGTATGTTTTAATCCGGTATCATGATCAGACTGTTGCCAAAAAATTACCTAAAAGTTAAAAACATAAAATCAGACACCTGAAAAGTAGACTGTAGATGATTTACATACTGTATGATTTAATTCAACAAGGTGCACAGCCAATTCCTCGCTGGAATTTAAACCTTTTGGGGTCATGCATTCAAAGGCAATTATATACCTTGACTTCAATTTGCGCAACACCAGTTCCCTGTTACCTCCTCGGATTCCCAAGTCAACCATATCTATGACCACCATCCGCAATAGATTCTCATTTTGAAAGTGGCAATCATAGAAGTGACGTGCTGCACGATATTGTTTGTTGTTGTTTTTCATAGCACGTACGTCCTCCATCACTCTCTTTTTAGCTTGATGTATTGTACTGCCTATGTACCACCTGTTGCAAGGGCAAATGAGTACATAGACACAATACATAGTGTTACACGTCAATGGTTTACGAATCACAAACTCTCTGCCGGTTGTAGGGATGATTAAGGTTTAACAATCCACACTCTTACTACATGCCTTACAGCTTCTACAGCATTTAAAGCCTGCCTTCCCCTTTCCTTTTTCTTTGCTGGTCACCAAATTGTGACTTAGTTCATCATTCAGAGATTTACATTTTCTGAAAGTGATCTGTGGATTAGCATTTAAATATGGTTTCAGATGTTGGTCTGTCAGAAGGACATGCCAATGTTTATTAAAAATCATTTTAATATCATGGGCCTGTCCTGGGAAGGTGGTTATGAATCTTACCTTCTTGTCATTATCAATTACTTTGTTAGGATTTAACAACTCATTTCTAACAGTAGCATCCGCCCTGTTACATGCATGTTTGATAGTAGTGTTCTTATATCCTTGCTCCTTAAATCGAATACACATCACTCCTTTCTCAAGTTCATAAGCAGATTCCGTGCTACAATTCCTCTTCGCCCGTAGCAGTTCCCCATAGGGTATACTGTCTACCAGGTTCCGGTGAGGGGCACTTCCAGCACTTAAAATACTGTTGCCAGATGTCTTTTTTCGAAACAAACTAGTAGTCACAGTTTGACCCTGGATTTCTTCTCGAACATCAAGAAACTCAATCAGTGTCTTGTGGATATGCTCTGTAAATACCAGGTTCAGATTGTTCTTATTTAATTGGCCCGCAAACTTCTTGGCTGTCTCTATGCTGCCATTCCAAATCATAAAAACATCAATCATGTACTTAAGCTACAGGACTACCTCGTTGTTAAACTCATTCATTTGCGTGGACACCTGCTCCTCCCACCAGCCCATAAATAAGTTGGCATAACTGGGGGCGAAGCAGGTGCCCATCACTGTGCCCTGTGACTGTCGGTACACCGTGTCATCAAAAATGAAAAAAGTATTGGTAAGGCAGAACTGAATCAATTCCACCAACATTTTGGAATGATGCAACAATGAAATGGATCTCGTTTTCAAAAAGTGCTCCACTGCTGATATCCCAAATTCATGACGTATACATGTGTCTAAACTACTCACGTCCAACGTGACTAACGTATATGAAGGTTCCCACTGGATACCACCAATAATCACTACGAAATGAGAGTATCTTTGAGATAGGCAGGGAGAGAGATCACAAAAGGTCTTAAATACAGTTTGGGTACCTCCACAAAAATGCAACTGATCCCCCAGGGAGACCCTTTGTGTCATCAATGGGTTCTCTACTGGAAAACACTTCACGCTACATAGATCACTATTATGACCTTTTGTGATCCCTCTCCCTGCCTATCTCAAAGATACTACTAATTTCTTAACGATTATTGATGGTGAAAGCAGAGGAGGCCATTTTTGGCCTGTTTTCCCCACCGGAGTCGAGCGCAGCCTTACCTGCAGTTGTCCTCGGCTCTGGTGGGAAAAACTGTGTTGTCAGAGGGCCACACGGTGCGCTGTTGTCAAAGATGCCTGGGGGGGGGGGGAGCAGGGAGGGATGCAGAAAGTCTTCCGCATCTGCCCCAGGGAAGAAAAAAAAAGAAACCTTTGGTGCTTTGGATATAAGGGTGTCGGCCTATGGACGTGTGCTGCACCAGGGAGGTACTGCATGCGTCGAACATTGGCTGATGCACGCAGGAAATGGGTTAAACAAGGTTGGATAAGGGACAAACCCTAGGGCGCTCCCAAAGAGACACTACTCTTACCCGACAAAAATGGTGGCATCCAGACCTCTTGGTATCTGTTTTCAAATACGATTTCAGCCATTTCAATGGTGTACCTTCAATGCCAATGTCGTGGAGACAGGCAAGCAGTCTGGAGACCTTGTCAAAAGCAGCAGACATGTCCAGCAGTACCAAGACAACTTTCCCACCTGTAATTAGAGTACATTTGATCACTTTGGAAAACTTCTAAAAGAGCAGTTTATGTACTACATTTGGCCTGAAGCCAGATTGACTGGGTTGAAGGAGTCTGTTGGATTCTAAGTAGTCGGAAAGCTGTCAAGAAGCTGAAAGAAGATCAAAAAGTGACAAATAAAGAATCTACATTACAGAAGAAAATGTCATGATTCAAATAAGTTGACAAAACTGCATGTACATCCAAGATATGCGGACTCTGTTCTTTTGAGGAACAATGAGTGGGACAAAATAGAACAGTGAAACCTTAAGAAAAAGAAGAACTGCTTTATCCTCAAAAAGCACGAAAAAGATCAAAAAATTGAGTTCATTTTGATTCTATGTCTCCCTGAGCAAATAGCCACCAAAAACAAAATGTGATTCTAAAGCTTAGAAAGTTGATTGCTGTAGTATGTGAAGGACCAAAGAAAGATCCTAAGGAGGAACTAGGCAGTAAATCATCGACTTTTAGAGGAAACATCTAAAAGTCAAGTTAGTGTTATAAAGAACCTATGCAGCCCTAAAGTCTGAACTAGTTGACTATTGACTTCTTAAAGTCAATAATTAAACATCTAGCAGAGAGCTATCTTTTCGAAAATCCAAACTGTAGGATGACTATAAGACAAAACTTGTAATTGTCAGAGACACTGCAGGGATTGGGACGAAACTAATAATGCAAGAGAGCATTTTCTTGACAAGGACAACGTAAATCTGAGGAAGTAATTTATTAAACACAAGACAATACCTGAAAGCTGGGAACGAGAAGTACAAGGCAGAAGCTGTGGACTGGAGTAGGTTGGAACAGACTGGGATAGGGACAGTGGAAATGAACTATGTAATGCCTAGAAAGAAAAAACTATACAGACCAGGCTTCAACTGAAAATTAACATTAAAAAGAAAACATGAAGGTACAAAGAGAAAAAGATTGAGAAACTATAGTAAGTGATAGTTTGTCTGCTTAAGGTAAGGGATCTCTCTGTGAGGATATAAGAGTTTACAACAGGTAGGGATAGAGTTATGGAAGATACCCACCAGCTCTTATGGAGAATAACTACTTGATGAGTATCTGTGCAAGAGCCACCAATCTCAGAATCTCACTGGCAACTCCAGTAAGGTTAATCAACCAGATTTCAATAGAACCACAAGAGAGGACAAAAGGAAAGTGAGCAAGGAACAATGAAAATAGGAACTGGGCTCAGGAAAACCAGATTCTAAAAACATCGACAGAACGGAACACAATGTCTGCAGAAATGGGAATACTGAAATCTAGGAAAGGAAAGCAAAAAACATACAAGGACAGGAATAGAACAATGAACACAGGATAAAGGATAGGAACCCAAGACTAAGACTGAGGGTAAGAGAGGGAGTGTGCAGACAGAACTTGAATTACTGGTACATAAGAGGAACAGAGAGGAAGCAACATCAAGGAACAGAAACAGGAAAGTCAACGTGACAAAAGAGGGATTAGGGAGCAAAATATATTGGGAAATCAAGGTGCAAAACAAAATCACTGGAACAAGTGGAGCCCCAGCAGAAAATACTTTTGCAAGCTGCTGCACACTCTGCTCACAAAAAAAAATTAATTGCTGGAAGCTCAAGGGAGGAGCACAGATGCCGAGTGTGAGCCAGGTGTGAGTTATCAACTAGGTCCTAGGAATTAGGAAATCACCAAAGAAGGGAAGGTTTCACAGGAACCTGGAAAAGGGAAGACTATAGATGCCAGAAGGCACAAGAAGGGAAACAGGAACACGTGGAACAGAGTGTGGAATGGAAACAGAGAGTGTGACAAGTCAAGGATGCAGGAAGATGAATTGAATTTCACCATCAGGATATGCTCAAGGAAAGGTTTAGCAAGAGAAGTAACTACATGTGCAACAATGTGCCAGGATGGTAAGGTGGAAGCCAATGTTGGAATGAAATATGGAGCAAGGTGTGAGATTGTGATGGAGACTGCTATAACATGGTCAGATCTAAGGCAGAACCACACAGGGCCTACATGAGTGCCACCTATGGCCAGATGGCAATCCTCATGAAGAACACAAGTTCTTGATATTCAGCCTAACATATACTTTCAGAATTGCTAGCGACATGCTTGCTGAATATACTTGTTTACCTCAGACAAACATCCCTTGGTGGGTGTCGTTAACCACTTTAGCTCCTAACCCATAAGGGAAGTCGACTTAGAGATGGCTCTGGATTTCACCGAGAACTGAAGAAGCGGGGAGTACCACAGACAACAAGGCGAGTATGAGGCTATTAACAGTACACCCTCATGATTGTCCTGAGTTACTAATAGAAAAAAGCAGTAGTACATCTAGCACTACACATGGCCAACCACCGGTACTGCAACACCTTCCCAAAGAAAATAATAGGGACTCAAAATAAAACCCCAGAGGAAATAATGCTAAACTAAATCAAAATATTTAAAATAGTTAAAAACATAACAAAATATAGACTAAGATTTTAAAAATCTATACAAATACTACACTTTTATCATTCAATATTAAAATAATTGAATACACTATTTTTTATTTAAAAAAATATGTACCAATGCATTTTAAATGAGCTCTAAATAATTATTTCTATCACCTTTAATAAGTAGTAAAGCATATTAAAATATTTTTTATTTAGGTGTTTAGCTGGGAATTCATTTTTTTATAAATACTTTTAATTTAATTTGGTATATTTGCATTAGTTTTAATTCAAAATTAATCTAATAGTGCTTTAGTTTTTTATTTTGTTCTACATTCAAAGTAAATATTTACAATACATTTAATATGATATTTAACCTAAAAATTAGAAATATATATTTTCAATTTAAATGCATTTTTAAAAATTTCCCTATACTTGATCATGTATAGTTCTCCACCCTGGAGCTCAGCACCAGACACAAGAGTATCTGGGTTTTTAGCAAATGATAGGCCTTCTTTCTCTTGTAGAGCAGCAGCGACCACCTATTAATCATCAGCTGCATTTCAGACATCAATGGTATTGTCTAAGGTGTAAAAGACTATTCTGCAACTTGGTCAGCAAGGGAAGAATCAGAAGCTGAAATGAGATGGGTAAAGAGAAAATGCTAGTTGTTCTTGCAACATCTGAGGGCGGAGTGCTGCTTTAGCCTTCCTGGTTTAACGCCGCACTCAGCCACTTCAGAAATGCAGGGCTGCTCCATATTTACAACAATATGGTGCAGCCCTGTGTTTCCCACTGCGCTGGCGAATAACTTAGCAACCTAGCGCCAACATAGGCACCCTTGCACCATAGTTCAAGGGAGTCTGCGTTGAGGGGAATATTTTTCATGTGCAGGAAGGTCTCCCTTCCTGCATAGAAACAATATTTAAATTATGTTTTGTAAATGTATGTGTGCTGCTTTCTGCAGTACACATAAAAGTTGCAAAACATCATTTTTTCTAGATTGTTTATGTGCAAGAAGGGTCACCTTCCTGCATATAAACAATCAATGGCAATTTGCAGTTTCTATGTGTGCTGCACAACGCAGCACACATGGAAGCAGCAAAAACAAGGCGAAAAAAAGCATTTCTCCTTGTTTCGCCTGTTTAAGACCAGGATTTACCTGGACTCAATTTTGGCGCTGCATCCTGTTTACGCCACCCTTGTAAATAGGAGGCAGCATCAGTGGAATGCCCACCGCAAAATCCATTGCCCTCCCCTTTCACGCTAAGTACGGCGTGAAATTGTGCCTTATTTACAAATGCAAAAAGAACAGGTGATGGACAGAATGCAGAACAATGTCATACATTCACCCCAGTACAGAGATCAGGGCCTAAATGCATCGTTTTGTTGCTCACCATGCCACTCTAGTTTGAACCCAGCCGTATGCAAATCAGTCTTGACCCTGTGCCTCATGGGAATAGTCCAGCCCGAACTGCGAAGCCAGGTCCTCCCTGGACTGGAAAAAAGCATTCTAGGACTGGTTTCGGGATTTCACCCCTCATCAGCCAGGATACCTTGACTCCAGTAGCATGGAGAACATTGGACCCATGTCTGGGCATACCCGTCTCACTCTGGGTGACAAATGCAAAAAGAACGGTTGATGGACAGAATGCAGAACAATGTCATGCACTCACCCCAGGTCAGAGATCTGGGCCTAAACCCATCGTTTTTTTGCTCACCATGCCACTCCAGTTTGAACTCAGCCATATGCAAATCAGTCTTGACCCTTTGCCTCATGGGAAAAGTCCACCCGAACTGCCAAGCCAGGTCCTCCCTGGACTGGAAACAAGCATCCTAGGACCGGTTTCGGGGTTTCACCCCTCATCTGCCATGATAGCTTGACTACAGTGACATGGAAAGCACGGGACCCACGTCTGGGCATACCCGTCCCACTCAGGGTGATAAATGCAAAAAGAACAGTTGATGGACAGAATGCAGAACAATATCATACACTCACCCCAGTACAGAGATCTAGGCCTAAATCCATCGTTTTTTGCTAACCATGACATTTCAGTTTGAACCCAGCCATATGCAAATCACTCTTGACCCAGTGCCTCATGGGAACAGCCCAGCCCAACAGTCCAGAACAGTCCAGCCAAGCCAGTTCCTCCCTGGACTGGAAACAAGCATGCTAGAACCGATTTTGTCACATAGCTGTGTCTGAACTGGGGTGGCAAAGTGAGCTAAAGAACGATTATGGATTTAACCCAGATCTGTGACTGGGGGTGAGTGTCTGAAAAGTTTCAGCGCTCCATCCATCATCTTCTTGTGTTTGCTTTGTTCACCATAAGTTGGCAGGGTATGCCCAGACGTGGGTCCTTTGCTCACTTTGCGACTGGATTCAAGCTAGCCTGGCTGATGAGGGCTCTTAGCCCGAAACCGGTCCCAGGATGCCTGTTTCTGGTCCAGGGAGGACAAGGCTTGGCAGTTTGGGCTGGACTGTTCCCATGAGGCACAGAGTCAAGACTGATTTGCATATAGCTGTGTCTGAACTGGTGTCACCAAGTGAGCTAAAGAATGATGATGCATTCAATCCATATCTGTGACTAGGGGTGAGTGTCTGAAAAGTTTTAGCGCTCCATCCATCATCTCCCTGTGTTGGCTTCGCCTTATTTACAAGGCAGCATTAGCCATGTTAAGTAACTTCCAAAAAGTCGCTGAAAATGACAGTGTGGTAGCGATAGGAGCTTGTAAATATGCCCCCAGTTTCCTGCCAATGAAGTATCACGCCTCCCTTTGAAATTATTTAAGACCCTCATCATCACAAAGACAACAGCTATGAGTTCCAAAGGGAACCACCTGAAGTCTGGTGTATCCCCAAGCGCTGAGCAGGGAGGTGACAAATCGAGCAGTAAGACCAAGTAAGACAGCCATTACTATTAGAGTTTATTCTGGACTGTAACATAGCATCTAAGTCCATGAAGGCTCTTTACACCTAAAGCACAGCTGTGTGGTTGTGGTAGCTCAGCAACTGCAAAGTATTAAATTGTAGATTGCTGAAGCATGCTTGCATAATTCAAAATACATAAACAGATTAAAAAACGTACCTTCTGGCAAAGAATAGGCATTCCGTCACATGATATTGATAATATAAAAAGAAACAGGAAGTGACGGTGTGATTTCTTCGTTTCTGGTTTCTGGAGGAGGTGGGTGATAGCTTAAGGGTTCAGACATTTTTTCCATACAGAGTATCATTTTTACCTAGGATGGTGAAATAATTTCTCTATGGGATGGTAGAACCACATACTTTTAGGACTGTGACAGGAAGATGGATGAGAAAGTAACTCTGTATGCATACTCCTTTCTATGTTTTCCTCAAACTAGTCAGTTACCCAAATATTTGTGTAAAAAAAAAAGTAGGTCAACATACCAAACAGTTACTTAAAGATTTGAACTTTGGGTCATCAACTCTATTGCTTCTCCAACAGGTTCTGTTGATAATTTCAACATTGGAAGACATATGCATATTTTTGCCTGTTGTCTGGTTCCTTGCCTTAGGGTGCCTCCAGCATGTGCCTCTCACACCACTTATGAACTACTGATATCCTAGCGTAATACTGTTTCTCAAATGCGATGATGCGCAGGGCATCAGACACCCTTTTTCAGGCCCCCTCTTTCTTGAGGGCCTCAGCAAAATGTTGGAGGCACTTGGGTCCGTACAGGATGGTCAGTGTACTTGGGACTCGTTTGCAATAGCTCTGTCCAGGATGGAGAGACACCTGCGTACATACAGTAGGGCAGTGTCTGCTACTAACAACACAGCTCCCAGCATATCAGGCACAAGTTGATGTCAGTAAGTCAAAAACAGCACAAGCACTAAAACGAGTCTGCTGATTTATTTTGAGGGGCTCCACCACTCATTTTCTAGACTATGTTACCTTGTGCTTACCATGTGTCCTTCATGACTCAGTCATTTTATGATGCAGGCGTTTTATTGATTTGATTATGCACAGTTTTCTCGAAACTGTTGCAATGTATAAGACACTGATATACTTGACTTGAACTTGACACTTCTTGACATTTGACTCCTTCCCTGGTGAACCACTGTCGTTTGAATTTGCCGCACCATCTTCACTATGATGTGCACTAACTTAACACCTCCCTCATTGGCTGTCTTTGTCCCAGTCATTTGCAGAACACTTCTCCTTGCCAACTGCTTAGCCGATGAAAGATTATTCTCTAAATGCCAACACTCCAAACCAGGAAGTGTTGGCAGCCATCTTGTGCCTCGGTAGAACCGAGGCACAAGAAAACAGAAAAAGAAATGCGAAAAACGAGAAAAGGGGGCAGGGTAGAAACACCCTGACTCCCTAGGCCTGCTTAGGGGGTCGCACAAGGACCCCCAAGGCCCCCCAAAAAAATGTCTTTTTTTTAAAATCGCGGGATGCACGTAGGGTACGCATAACCTGCCGATCCCAAAAACAATTTAGCACCCGGTGGGGACTAAATCCAGGGGGCCGTATGAAAATAAAGTGTGGGGGGGCCAATCCCCCCACACTGCCCCGGGAACCACCACCACCCGGGGCAAAGTATGTATTAAAGCGGGGGGCACACAGATCCCCCGCAGCCCTGGGGAAAGCCACCCCCTGGGGCTTAAATGTATAATGATGGGGGCCTCTAAGGCCCCCCGAACCCCGGGGACCGCCACCCCCGGGGCTTTAACATGATGTTCTTTTAAAAAAATAAAAACCTGTGTGGGGGTCTCAAGCCGTCCCACACGCCCCGGAGACCGCCACTTCCCCCGGGAACTACATAGTCTCGGGGACCACCACCCCCCGGGGCTTTTAAATGTTAGGAGGGGGCTGCGCGGCCCCCCACCTGGAGCCTTGTGTTGGCCCTGGGGACCCCCACCCCCCCAGGGCTGGCTCCTGCAGTGTCCCTGGCGTGCCTACCCCCCGGACACTGTAGTTTGCTATGGTAGGGCGGGAGCCTCGAGGCTCCCGCCCTACCATAGCAAACTACATTGGTTTTTGGAAGAGAGAGCAGGAACCCTGCTCTCTCTTTCAAAAACAAAAGCCGATTGCTTTTCTACATGGGGAGCAGCATGTTAGCTGCTCCCTATGTAGAAAAGCAATGCCGTCTCCTCGCAGGAGGTGGGGAGCGGGCAGGGACCGTGGGGGGCTTAAGGACCCCCCACGGTCCCCAACGAAGAGGGCCAGGCCCCGGGGATGGGGTCACCGGGGCGAGTAGTGGCCCTCCCCAAATAATCGAAACATTAAAAATAAAAAATAAAAAGGAGGCAGGCCAGCCCCGGGGGATGGGGTCCCCCGGGACTTAAGTGGCCTATAAATATTTTAAAAAATGTGACCATGGCCCGGGGATGGGGTCTCCGGGGCCTAGAATTCGCCACAGGAGGGGGGGCCATGCGGCCCCCTTCCCATTAAAATTTTAAAAAAAATATTTGGGGGGGTCAGGCCCTGGGGGATGGGGTCCCCAGGGCCCAAAAAATGAAAAAGAAGGGGGACTACACAGCCCCCCTTCTTTAAAAAAACCCATAAATTAAAAAATCGTGATCGGGAGAAGGCCACGCCCCCTCCCTGCACCACTCTCCAAACGCGCCCCCTGGTGCTTTTGCAGAGGGGGAAGTAATTCCCCTTGAATACTGGGGGTCCCTGTGGGCCAAGTAGCCTCCAGGAACCTCCAGTATGTGACAGGGGTCTGCGTTGAAGAGAGATGCAAAAAGGGGCATGGCCTCATTACACCTCTCTGCAACACAGCCCCCTGGCGCATACTGGAGGTTCCTAGTGAGCTAGTTGGCTGCATTGCAGAGAGGTGTAATTTGGTCATGCCCCTTTTTACACCTCTCTGCAATGCAGCCACCTGGTGCATACTGGAGGTTCCTGGTGGGCTAGTTGGCCCCCAGGGACACCCAGTATTCAAGGGGATTTAGTTCTCACTCTGGAAATGTGCCAGGGGGCTGTGTTGCAGAAAGGTGTAGTGAGGCCACACCCCTTTTTACACTTCTCTGCCACGCAGTCCCCTGGCTCATACTGGAGGTTCCTGGTGGGCTAGTTGGCCACCAGGGACCCGCAGTATGCAAGGGGACTAAATCCCCCAACTTAGAACACTCTACGGGGCGCGTTTGCACAGTGGCGAAGGTAGGGGGCGGAGCTTGAGGTGATATGTGTGCAAACATGCCCTGTGGCGCGTTTTAAGTTGGGGAATTAATTCCTCTTCAATGCAGAGGTCCCCTAGGGGCCAACTAGCCCACCAGGTAACTCCAGTAAGCGCCATGGAGCCGTGTTGCAGAGTGTTGTAAAGAGGGGACGTGGCCTCTGAACACCTCTCTGCAACGCAGCTCCCTGGCGCATACTGGAGGTACCTAAAATCAGCTGAACTACGAATTCCAATTTACTCACCTGTTATAAGGAGAGACCTCAGTGCTGCATCTTTCAGCCCACTACTGATCCTGAAAAGTAATTCTAATCATACTTACAGTAACTTGAATTTCCTTCCATAGGCTAACATTGACTGGTTTCATTTGGAAACTCTTCTAAGTGTGGAGTTTTAGAACTTTAAAATATTCACCTAAATCATCCGAACTACGAATTCCGATTTACTCACCTGTTATCAGGAGAGAACCCAGTGCTGAATCTTTTAGCCCAGCACTGACTCTGAAAAGTAATTCTAACCATACTTCCCAGTAACTTGTATTTCCGTCCATAGGAATCTATTGTCTGGTTTTCACCAGAAAAGTTTCTAAGCGTCTATTTTCACAAACTAAAATGATTCCTTAAAAATCGCCTGTATGACTTAAACAAATTCTTCCAACTGTTTACAGGAGATGCACCAGTGCTGGATCCAGGATCCACCATTGAGTAATCTAGGATCCAGTCATGTGGTTAGAAAAGTAATCCATAAAAAAACTAATTGGATTTAACTAGAAAAACACATTGAGGTTAATGCTGCATTGTGTTTGAAATTATGTTGCCCATTGCAACAACTGTAACTACTGTACTTAAAAGTCTGTTGCCTATTTGCAAAGTATTTAAACTAAACTAATTCATTCTGAGAAAGTATATTTTGTAATGTAATGTATAATGTAATTACAATGTAATTTAAAAAATGAAATATCTAAAAATAAATAGTTTAAAAAATGTAGTAAATCAGTATAAAAAAAATATAACAATTGATACATAAAAAAATGGTAATTTACAAAACCTTCGAAATTCACTGAAAAAACCATAGGTTTCAGGCCTGCTATAGTTAGGAATCAGCATTTAAAAAACCTTTGAAATTCACTGAAAAAACCAAAGGTTTCAGTCCTGATATAGTTAGGAATTAGCATTTAGAACACCTTAAAAATTCACTAAAAAAACATAGGTTTTAGAGGTGTTATAGTTAGCTGGACATTTCACCCGTACAAAACCATTGAAATTCCTCCGATATAGTTAGTTGTTCAGTGAATATATATATATATAAATATATATATATATATATATATATATATATATATATATACACACATAAATATATATATATATATATATATATATATATATATATATATATATATATATATATATATACACACATAAATATATATATATATATATATATATATATATATATGAAAATCTGCTCCTAGCGGTTCACTTAGCGCAGCCACATCAGCACGCCAGCAACGAAGGAGACGGACCAACCAGGTACAGCAAGATGGTTAATTTATTTTTTCACAGAGAAACAGCTACGCGTTTCGGGCCGACTTGCCCTTGTTCACACTGTAATTGTACTGAAAAACAATTGCGTTTTTTATATGCTTTTTAGAAAGTGAACATACCTCTAGTGATAGCGTCATAAGTCACATGATCATAGACATAGACAAAAAGAAAAAGAAAGAATATATATGTGTTAACTCTTTCCACTCGTTTATAAACCATTATATATAACAGTAAAGGGTTAAATCCAGGATAAACTCAAAATTCAATCGAATTAATATTTCAGCAGCGAAAATATTACTGTATAAATACATACATATTATATATAGCAAAAAATTGGTTGTCGACGAGATTGTTCCATTGTTTAGTCCATAAAGTGACTGGTGCAACATTTAAGAAAGCAGCAATTGAGATAAAGTGCATGTAGGAATGTGCAAAAGATTGTGCAAAGAAAGCAAAAAGTGCATACTGCATAGTTAAGAAGTCATTCAATGTCGGCAACTATGTATTCACAGGTCCCTGTGCTAGTTGCATTAAAATGTACTAAAACTTCCTTAAAAAGCAGTAAAACCATGTGCATGTGTATGTAAACCATGAACCTTAGCAAAAATATGCATTGGATCATGTGTTGACATAAATAACAAGAAGAAGAATCATCATACATTTATAAATACATATACATATATCTAAAAAATGCATAAATAGTTTAAGTAGAAAAAGTAGTAGAAATGTTCAATTTGAATGAAGATATCATTATCTGAAAATAGAGAAGAAAAAAATTTCAAAATGATTGTGTAGAAGTTAAAAAATCTGTATATATAAATAGATAAATAAATAAATATCTCCATATCAAAAAGTATTTATAATATTTCTCTATATATACATCATTATTTTTATCACATATATCAAACTAGATCAGAAAAATGAATGAATGAACAACCATAGCAGCATCTGAAGGATACATAGAGAAGACAGATGTATAGAAACTGGTAATGGTGTGACATTCAATAATAGGGATCCTAACTATTGAGTGTGGAGTAGCTATACATATAGTGGATAACATGGAAGAGAGCAAGAATCAGAAATATGCAGTGGATTTATATATAAGGATGCATCTCTTCCGTGGTGTTTAATCCATTAGGCCATCTACTATCGAATTCTAAGATCATTTTAGTTTCCAACTGTCTAAGCATAAGATCACGACCCCTCCTCTTCTTAATGAAGGGATAGCTCCCACCACAAAGTACTTAAGACATGACACATCTTTGTTATGGACAGACTTAAAGTGGCGGGCAACCGGATAAGCCGGATCACTATGGATGATGGCTCACAAGTGCTGCAATATCCTGACGTGCACCTGCAGCCTGGTACTACCAACGTAGTTTAAGCCGCAGGTACAAGTCAGGACATATACAGCATGGTTCGTTTTACAATTGTAATTGCCATTAATGGGCCTACCTTCAGGACAGAAAGGGGTCGAGTAACGAGAGGTATTTATTCCAAATTTACAGGCTCGACAGCTAGAGCATTTACGAAAACCTCTAGCCGGCTGAAGCCATATTTTCTTCTGCTTCAGCTCAGGTGCTGCCTTATCCAAGGAGGATCCCATATTTTGAGCTCTTCTGAAAGTGATTACAGGGGACTGAGGAAGCGTAGGCCCTAAGATGTTATCACTTAATATTATGGGCCAATTCTTTTTCATAATCGCTTTAAGTTGTCTATCCTCTTTGCTCAAGGTAGTTATCAAACGTGGACAGTCGGAATTAGAATTGTGTTTGACAGAGATAGCTTGAGTATCACTTTCTTGTTCATTTTGTTTGAATAAACTTTCTCTGGTTCTTAGTTTGGACTCATCAATGGCCAATTTAAGCATGTTGTCAGTGTATCCTCGTGCTTTAAAACGGACAATCATTTCATTTAGACAAAATTCAAAATCAGTATTGGTGCTACATATCCTTTTTAGTATTAAGATTTCCCCATATGGGATACTGGAAATAGTGTGTCTTGGATGCATACTGCTCGTGTGTAAGGTAGTGTTACCGGCAGTAGATTTTCTATGTAGTGTAGTATGAATAGAAGAATTGGATACATACATTTCTACATCCAAGAATTGCATTTTCGTAGCATGAATATGGGCTGTGAAGTTCAAATTTAAAGAGTTACCATTTATCTCTCTAATGAACTCATCTGCTTGTTCACTACTTCCTTCCCATAAAATAAAAATGTCATCAATATATCTTAAGTAACATCTGATATGTTCTTGCATCCATTTGTTGTATTTTGTTGCGAGGACCTGTTCCTCCCACCAACCAACGTGTATATATATATATATATATATATATATATAAATAATGCTTCCGGTTTTCCGTTTTTACGGATTTTTACAGCTAAATACAGACACAAAACAATTTGTTTTCTGTCTGCATTTAACTTTAAAAGTGGATAAATACAGAAAATGTTGCTTCTTTTAAGTGACTCTCCGTGCTTTCTTTCATGAATTATTGGCCAGCAGCTGAGCAGGTGGACAGCATGGGAAATTAAAAAACTGGATTCAATGTCTTTAAATAATGAAATATGTTAACATATATTTATGGTATAGTGCTAATATCTACCAGGGTATGTATTGTGCAATATTTGGCAGCCTAAATACCTAAAACACGACAGACATCAAAGTGTGAGTACGCGTCTGTCAGTTAAACAGATATGGAAATGTACCGTTTTACGACTACATTTACACGCAAACACAAAATAAATATGGATAAATACAGACGGAAATGGCCAAAAAATATATACCATAAAACCGGGAGCCCTATATATAAACAAGCAGAGAACGAGCAGACAAGGGCAAAACAGAGAGTACTCATATACACACACACACCTACTCACAGACTCACTCAGACACTCTCACACCAACTTACAGATCACTCAATATACAAAAACAAAGGTTACAAGGACGTTATAGTTAGGCTCAGATTTCCTCACACAAAATCATAGAAATTCAGCAGTTATAGTTGCCTGAGCTAACTATAACTTACAGCCTCACATATTACATCACTCATGACATGGTCAGTGACATCACTCATGCCATCTCAAAGGACATCACTCATGACATCTATGATGACATCATCTAGTGAGTTTAGGATTGTTAAACATATATACTAACCTACTACAAAAGATACATTGGTATGCTAGGTGCACTACTACTGAGTAATACTACATTTAACATGTATTATGTGAGTGGCTGTGTAACTGTATGTAACCTTGTGTGTATGGGTTTGTGAGTTGCTGTGTAGGCGAATAAGTGGATATATGACTAGCTGTGTGGGTGAGTGAGTTGCTGGGTGAGTGGTTGCATTGGTGAGTGAGTGGGTGTGTCAGTGGCTTTATGGGTGAGTGAGTGGCTTGTGAGTGGCTCTATGGGTGGGTAAGTGGGTGTGTAGTGACTGTAAGGGTGTGTTAGTGGGTGTCTTAATGGCTGTATGAGTGAGTGACTGGGTGTGTAAGTGGTAGTATGTGTGAGTAAGTGGCTTTTTGAGTGGGTGTTTGGTTAAGTGAGTTGGCGTGTGAATGGCTGTATTAGAGGATGAGTGTGTGAATAGCTGTATGGGTGAATGAGTGGATGTGTGAGTGCTTATATGGATATGTGAATTGGTATGTGGGTATGTAAGTGGTTGTGTGAGTATGTGAGTGCTTGTATTGGTGAGTGAGTGGGTGTGTTGAGAGGCTGTATGTTTGAGGATGTGTGTGAGTGACTGTGTAGGTAAATACGTGGGTATGTAAGTAGCTGTATGGGTGAGTGTATGGCTACATGACTGACAGTACAGGTGAGTGACTGGTTTATGAGTGGCTGTATGAGTGGGTGAGTGAATGGTTGTGTGAGATCCTGAATGAGTGAGTGTCTGTGTGAGAATAAGTGGGTGTGTGACTATTGGTATGGGTCTGTGAAAGGGTATGTGAATGGCTGTGTGGGTGTGTGGGTGTGTGAGTGGGCGTATGAGAGGTTGTTTGGGGGTGTGAGTGGTTCTGTGGATGATCACTGTGGTCTTGGATCCCAACACTTGTTTTTTATTATAATCCCCGAGTGGACCAAGTCCGTCTCTCTTCTTTTTTTTAAAGGGGGGAGGTACATGGGCCCCCTCCTAAGGCTCCACCACCTCCCTGGTGCTTTCTTGATTAAAAAGGAGGGGGCACCCCCCCCCCCTCAAAGGGCTCCCTAAGCCCCAGGAATCACCATATCCACAGGCTAAAGAAAAATTGATGGGGGGTCTCGTGGACCCTTCAAGCCCCAGTGAACACCACCTCCCTGGGGCTAAAATACAAATAATAGGGGGACTCTGTGGACTCCATGGGCACCGGGCCCACCACCTCCCTGGGGCCTGATTTATTTTAAAAATATGGGAGATAGGCTGCACGCCCCCTTCCTAGGCAAAATAGGGGCCCTGAGCCACCACCTCCTTGGGGCCAGCCCAGAAAAGTAAAGGAGGGTGCCACGCTGACCCCCTCCTAGAGCCATGCATGGTCCTGGGGACCACTAACCCCTAGGGTTAGTTCCTGCTATGTCCTGGGTTGCCCACCCCCAGGATACAGCTGTTTGCTTGCTCCTGCCAAGCTAAAGCAAACTCTTTGGGTCCAGCGGGTGAGAGTTGTCAAAGTGCTCCCGCCCGCTGGAAGTGGAAGTTTCATCTCTTTCTCTGCCCGCAGTAATGCAGGCCAGGAAAGAGATTAAAGTATTCCTCTTGCATGCAGGGAGCTGCGATTTCAGGTGCTATCTGTGAGCAGCAGCAATGCTGGCTCCCACAGGAGATGGGGGGCTGGCTGGGACTGCGGCGGCCTTGATGCTCCTCATGCAGTCCCGGAAAAGGGCAGTTCCTCCATTAGGGCAGAGGAGCGTCACCCCACTGCTTTCTCGCAGTGCGGGAAGCAGAAGCATAAAATTGTATTTTAAATACCATTTTATGTTTCTGCTTCTCGCACTGCGAGAAAGTAGAATGATATGCCTAGGCGGATGGGTGGGTTGAGGGTTGAGTGGCTTGCCCAATGTTATGGGCACTGACTGTTTGGTCGGTCGGTCATGCGCACTCGGGATTTTCTCTGTGTAGGCTGCATACAGCCTACATAAAGAAAATAGCCTCTCTACAGGCGCTCCGGCTGGGCGCCGTCTGCACCAATGACAACGCTGCCATTGCAGCATTGTGATTGGCTTAGGGGAGGAGAGGGTTGATGCCTGCTTCCTGTTCCTGCCGGAGGCAGGAAAGCAGGAAAGCAGTAGGAAAATGCAAGCGTGGGACCCGACCAGAATCGGAGGCAGCGCGGGACCAGGTAAGGTAAGTTTTTCTATTTTAAATCTCCCCCTGGGGATCACTCATGCGACCTCTACACGTGAGTCATGCGAGCCGTGACTGGGTCCCAGGGGAGGTCAGATGGGAGCAGCAGGAGGCAGAATTAACCCCCTCCCTGCGGGACTAATTCCCCCGCCGTGCTGGGGAGCGGGGGGGGCGCGCACAGCGCCCCGGTGCTCGTGACAAGCTCAGCTCGTCACGCATGTGGCGCTGTGCTCATGACGAGCTGAGCTCGTCACGGCCACACCCGTTTTCTCAGAAAGCTGAGCACAGCGGGGGAATTAGCCCCGTGTGGGAGCGTTGCGGCCGTTATGACGAGCTCAGCTCATCATGAGCACACGGCCACCATGGCTCATGACGAGCTGAGCTCGTCATGAGCATAGGAGGGGTTAATGTAAGAAACAAGAAGAAGAGGCAGAATAAAGGTCACCAGTGAGAATGAGGCAAGATAAAGGTCAGAAACTAGTAGAAAGAGGCATGATAAAGGTGGAAAATGAAAATAAAGAGGCAAAATAAAGGTCAACAACAAGCATAAAGAGGCACAATACAATAAAATAAAGGTGAGAAATGAGCAGAAAGAGACAAAATAAAGGTCAGAAATTAGCAGAAAAAAGGCAGAAAATTAGCAGAGAATGAACAGAGGAGGACACAACATAGAACACTAGCACGTCCACTCACAGACCAACTCAGCCACTCTCACACCAACTCACAGACCCACTCAGTGACTCACATAACCACTCACAGACTTACTGGTTCCCTCATGCACTCACTCACACACTGTCAAAGGTTAGTGGTTACATTTAGGAAATACAATTAAAAAAAACCTCAGCAATTCACTTAACCCCTTGCGTGCTTGTGACGGAACCGTTCCGTCACAAGCCTCGGGTGGGCTGTGCTGGTGATGGAACGATACCGTCACGGCCCGCTCACCGCGCCTGCGTGGCGTGAATTCCGCGCCTGCGCTGAGGGTTCTATTGCGCGGGTGGGGCCGTGACGGAACCGTTCCGTCACAAGCATAGCCCACCCGAGGCACGTGACGGAGCGGTTCCGTCACGAGCACGGGAGCGCAGCCCGGCCCCCCCTCCCCCTTAGCACTGCGGCGGAATAGCCGCCGCAACTAAGGGGTTAAATAACCAAAGGTTACATGGACATTATAGTTAGTAACTATAATTGACCTTTATTTTGCCTCTTTCAGATCATTACTGACCTTTATTCTGTCTCTTTTTGCTTGTTTTTCTGACCTTTATCTTGCCTCTTTCGGCTCGTTGCTTACTTTTATTTGCTTCTTTCTACTCATTTCTGAGCTTTATTTTGCCTCTTTCTGCTAATTTCTGACCCTAATTCTACCTCTTGCTGCTCATTTCTGACCTCTATTTTTCCTCTCCCTGGTCGTTTCCCACCTTTATTGGCACTGTATGAGTGTATGAGTGGGTGTGTTAGTGACTGTATGTCTGTTTGACTGTATGTGTGTGTGGCTGTATTGGTCAGTGAGTGGGTTCATGAGTAGCTGTATGGGTGAGTTAGTACCTGTCTGAGTGGCTGCATGAGGGAATGGATGTGTGAGTGACTAATGATCAGTGAGTGGGTGTGTGAGTACATCTATGGGTGTGTGAATGGATTTGTGAGTGGTTGTGTGGGAGTGGGTGTATGTGAGGTTGTGTAGGGGTGCCAGTGGGTGCATGATTGATTTGATGGATGATGTCATCAGAGATGTCATCAGTGATTTCCCTGACCATGTTATGAGTGATGTGATATGTGAAGTCATAAGTAGTGCATTGCGGGGTGCGTAAGTCATGGTTGACGCTGATACCTATAACTTCTGAATTTCTATGGTTTAGTACGAGTGAAATCTGAGCCTATAACATCCCTGTAACCTTAGCTTTATTCAGTGAATATATATGTATATATCTTGGAATATATTATCTACTGGCAGTCACCAGTAGATAGTTATAGTTAGGACCTAGTTTCCACAGGGAAAGCATTTTTTTTTCCAATAACTTTGGCGCCTGTTGATGAATCTTTGCGAAATTTCCAAAACTCGTAGAGCGCTCCGGTCAGCTCCTATCCTGAAAGATTCGGGGTGATTTGCCAAGCGAGGGCCGAGAAAAAAAGGGGGGTCCCAAAATATGTTTTCTCCATGTTATTTTCCATGGGAAACTTTAGACACGGCTACAGCCCGAACTGCTGAACTGAATTACACCAAATTTGGCAAGAAGGTAGCCCTTGTTTCAGAAAGAAGTCTTTTTGTTAAATGGTGTAAATCTGTTCAGTAGTTCCTGAGAAATTTTTAAAAAAGAGGTCAGAAAATCAATTTCCGATAGGAAACTTTAGACGCGGATACAGCTCGAACTGCGGAATGGAATTACAACAAATTTGGCAAAAAGGTAGCCCTTGTTTCAGAAAGAATTGGTGACTATCCGTTCAGTAGTCGACGAGAAAATAAAAAAATAAAAGGTTCGATAAATAGAGGCGCGGTGGATCCGCGCACCCTCCCGACCACAAGCTTTATTCTAATTGGCCATCAACACTCTAGGAGAAAGACAGAGGATGATTCTTTATCCAAAATAAAACAAAAAGAGCAACAGCTACAGAAAGCCTCCCTAGAACAGCAGACAAACTTGATTGCCATACAGAAAGAGTTAGAGAGTTTAAAAGCTAAATATCAGGCTAACCTGGATAAAATTATTATAGAAAGGTGGGAGGCAAGCAGACTGCAGAACTTCTCCTACGGAGAAAAATGCGGTCGCATTTTGGCATGGAAGGCTAGATCTGATCGAGCTAGGAACCAGATAAGTAGATTAAAGATACAGAGTTCTGGAGACATATCATATGATAATGATGAGATTTTGGAAGAAGTTAAAACATGTATGCAGAATCTATACATGGGGAATAACGATAAAACATCAACCGAAGGTGCAGTTCATTGGTTAGAGGGGATATGCCTACCACATTTAACTGAGGCTGATAGTCTGCTTTTAGGTTCTCTCATTAAAGAGGGGGAGGTCCACGATCAGTTGAAAAGAATGGCCAGGGGAAAAGCAGCCGGCCCAGACGGGCTTCCAGTGGAAGTATACCAAATAGGATCTGATATCGTTGTTCCCATTCTCACGTCCTTATTTAATAAAATACATCAGGGAGGAGAGTCTATCCCTCTGACTTGGTTGGAGGCCACGGTTACGCTGGTTCTGAAGCCTAATAAGGATCCCGTGATCGTCGAGTCCTATAGGCCAATCTCGCTGCTAAATACGGACTATAAAATCTTTGCAGGTGTTTTGGCGGCGAGATTGGCCAAGGTAATTAAATCTGTGGTTCATGAGGACCAGAGGGGTTTTATGCCAGGCAGGCAGCTGAATGAGCAAACTTTCCAGGCCATTGCGGCAATCGATTTTGCTACGGAGGAAAAAATTGTAGCAATCGACGCCGCCAAGGCCTTCGACCAGGTTAGTTGGTTGTACTTGTGGGAAGCTTTGTCAAAGTTTGGTATTCCAACAAATTTTATAGCATCCATAAAAGCATTGTATCTCAATCCCAAGGCCAAGTTTCTTGTGAACAATTTACTTACAGACTGGGTCCAAATAACACGCGGCACAAGACAGGGATGCCCCCTCTCCCCCTTATTGTTTAATTTATATATAGAGCCCTTAGTAATTCAGTTAAGATCGGATGTTTTAATTAAACCTTTCTCCATGAATGAACTAGATCTAAAATTTGCCCTATACGCTGATGATCTTTTAATGTATACTTCCAATCCCGAGGTATCAATCCGCCGACTATTTCATCAGGCGGAAGTCTTCGGCGAGGCCTCAGGATATAGAATCAACAAAGAAAAAACAGAGGTCATGCAGTGGAACCAGGAGGATCAACTTCCCGAAACAAAGCCCCGGATGAGATATCTAGGAATACATCTGGTTCAGAACATCTCTGAGACATCGAAAGTAAATTTGGATAGAGTCTACAAGGACATCTGTGGCCTTTTGCACCGTTGGTCTGGATTGCCACTAAACATCTTCGGGAGGGTAAACCTGGTAAAGATGGTTATTTTGCCAAAGGTCACTTTCCTCTTTAACTCAATACCCTTGACATTAAATCCTAAAGATATAGCCAAATTACAGGGAAGAATAGGTTCTTTCATCTGGAACTCTAAATGGCCCAGAATTTCCCTGAAAAAATTGAGAAGAAAACTGAAAACAGGTGGACTTGCTATGCCAGACATACTTCACTACTACCATTCTTTTCATTTTAAAAACTTTAGACTAATGGCCGATAAAGCTGAAACATCTTGCTTGGGTCACCTATTTCAGGCGCTACTACATGGTATTCCTCTAGGGCACGAATCCTTCTTATTTAAATTTGGGGACCCAAGATTTTACAAGAAGGTTAGATTAAAGGTGTTAGATACGGCTCTGAGGAATTGGGTGTTTGTCAGAAGAAAACTAGACATCCCGTATTATACGCTTCAGGCCCCCATATGGGATTCCCCGGGGACACCGGAATGCCTCAGAGACCGATTATCGCTTCCCCTCAAAACAGCTGGTATTATACAGTGGCGGGATTTTCTTGATAACTCACAGCTACTGGGGGGGGACTCACTCTTTAGGCTGACAAATGGAACTTTCACCAGGTTCAAATATTATCAGCTATCTAGCTGGTGGACTACCAAATCTTGGGATTTTACAACTAACCCTAAGTTTGATCTGGTAAGGAAAAAAGGGAGATGGAAAAAAGAGATTTCCTTTTGGTATGATGCACTAAACGAGAAAGATGAAGTCACAGAACTTGAACTTAATAAGCTATGGGGAGGAGCGGAAGCTCTGCAATGTGATAACTTACCAGCTCTATGGGGAGATTCCTTTAAATTGCTAAATACAGTGGTGAAATCGGCCCCCTTAAAACGAAATCATTTGTTCACACTGTATAGAGCGTACATATCCCCCCAAAAATTGGTTAAGATTACGAACCTTGAATATTGTTGCCCACGTTGCAAAGTTTCTGCCGCGGACAAATGATTTGCACATGTTTGTAGAGTGTCCGAGATTGTTACCCTTTTGGTCTAAAATTGAAAAATTTATAACAGAAGTTTTAGGTATACATCTTGTGATTACCCCAAGGATAATTCTCTTTGGCCTAGGTGTAGAGTATCAGCTTAACGATATGAGGACCAAATTTATGTTTTATATAATGATCTTAGCTAGGCGGGAAATTTGTAAGGCCTGGAAGTCAGAGAATGTTCCCACCTTTTCTGAGTATCTGAAATTTATCAGATATATTAGTGAGTCTGATATAGCATGCGACAGCTCTAGTCAGGATAAGGTCTGGGCGGCCCTTGTGGCTTGGCGGAACAGATGAGAGTATTCCTATGATTTCACCTGGGTACTGTTGGCGCTTTGTCTCCAACCTAACTAAGGGCCTTCCAGTTTAAATGGTATGGAGTGGACATAGCAAACAGTTAAACCTAGAGGGGTTTTCTCTTTCCTCTTCTATTTTGGATTAAATCTTTGAGGCCGGTACATCGCAATATGGAGGGGAGGAAATTCCCTATCTAGAATACCCATTATTGGTATATGAGGAATAAAAAAAAAATGTAATAAAAAAAAAAAAACACTCCAAACTAGGAAGTGTTGGCAGCCATCTTGTGACTAGGTAGAACCGAGTTACAAGAAAAGTGAAAAAGAAACACGAAAAACAAGAAAAGGGGGCAGGGTAGAAACACCCTGACCCCCCAGGCCTGTTCAGGGGGTCCCAAAAAAGCATTTGAAAAACAAAAATCAGCTGAATTCGCGCTGGGTGCGCAAATCCGTCCGGGGAAAAAAAAAGAAGCGCAGGCTCCCACGCTTCGTTTTATGGAAGCCACCGGGTGGGCTAGGTCGGTGGGGCACTGAAAAAATGTAGGAGGGGGGCAATTCCCCCCACACTGCCTTGGGAACCCCACCTCCCTGGGGTTTGATTTAAGAGTTAAGGAGGGGCATGCAGCCCCCCCAACCCTGGGGACCACCACCCCGGGGCAAATTTTCAAATGTGTGCGGTCCTCCAAGGCCCCTCCCACATGCCCTGGGGACCGCCACCTAAAATGCATGTTTGGGGGTCCGTTACGGACTCCTGAGCCCCAGGGACCATCACCTCCCCAGGGCGGTGCATCGGTTAGGAGGGGGCTGCGTGGCTCGCTCCTGGAGCCTGTGATGGCCCTGGGGACCGCCCTCCCCCAGGGTAGGTTCCTGCAGTGTCCCGGGGTGCCCGGCTCCTGCCCGGCTCCCTCAATGCCTTAGCAACCTGTGGTATGGATTTAAGAAGAGAGAGAAGGAAACCTGCTCTCTCTTCCAAAATCCAAACCAGATTGCTTTTCCACATGGGGAGCTGCATTTCAGTAGCTCCCTATGTGGAAAAGCAATGCCGGCTCCCAAAAGAGGCAGGGAGCCCACTGGGACCATTGGGGCTTTGGGGCTCTCCCATGGTCCCCAACAAGAGCCCAGGCCCTGGGGGGTGGGGTCCCTGGGGCAAGGAGTGGCCTGGGAGGGGGCCCTGTGGCCCCGCTCCCCCATAATAAAAATGTAAATTTAAAAAAAACATGCAAAGGCCGGCCCAGGGGGATGGGGTCCCAGGCCCATAAATGGCCTGAGGAGGGGGGCCAAGCAGCTCCCCTCCAAATATATATATATTTAAAATAATGGGCATGCCCCGGGTGATGGGATTCCTGGGACCGAATCTGGCCTGGGGATGGGGTCCCCAGGGCCCATAAAATAGGAAAGGAAGGGGGGCCACACAGCTCCCCTTCTTAAAAAAAAGAGGCCTCGTCCACTCTTAGCAACACTCTTAATTACCCTTCAATACTGGGGGTCCCTGGGGGCCAACTAGCCCACCAGGTACCTCCAGAAAGCACCACAGGGCTGCGTTGCAGAGAAGAGGTCTAGGCCATGCCCCTTTAAACACCTCTCTGCAACGCAGCTCTGTGGCGCTTACTGGAGGTACCTGGTGGGCTAATTGGACCACAGGGACCCTCAGGATTCAAGGGGACTTTATCCTCCAACTTAAAACACACCATCAATCAATCAGTCATTTGTAAAGCCCACTACATACCCGCGAGGGTCTCAAGGCAGAGGGGGGGGCGCTGCTGAGCAAACTGCCAGGTCTTGAGCATCCGCCTGAAGGTTAGCAGGTCTTGGTTCTGTCCTTGGCTCAGTGGGAGGGTGTTCCATGTCTTGGCGGCAAGGTGGGAGAAGGATCTCCCACCGGTGCGCGGGACGGGGGCGAGTGAGAGGTCGGTGGAGTGTAGCTGGCGAATGGGGATCTAGAAGGAGAGCCGTCTGTTGAGGGAGGCTGGGCCGGTCTTATGGAATGCCTTGTGTGCGTGGGTGAGGAGCTGGAAGGATATCCTCTTATTGACGGGGAGCCAGTGCAGGATTCTCAGGTGGGTGGTGATGTGGCCGTGACGTGGTATGTCGAGGATCAGTCGTGCAGAGGCGTTTTGGATGCATTGTAGTCGTTTGATGAGCTTGGTCGGGGCTCCCGCGTAGAGGGCGTTTCCGTAGTCGAGTCTGCTGCTGACGAGGGCCTGGGTGACTGTCTTTCTTGTATCTGTTGAGATCCATCTGTAGATCTTGCGGATCATGTGGAAGGTGTTGAAGCAGGAGGAGGAGAAGGCGTTGACTTGTTTGGTCATTGAGAGCGTTGAGTCGAGGATGATTCCCAGGTTGCGTGTGTGGTCGGTGGGTGTCAGGGCTGCCCCCAGTGCCACCAGGAAACGTCCCAGGCTGAAGGGTTGGAGCCGAGGATGAGGTCCTCCGTCTTGTCCGAGTTCAGCTGCAGACGGCTGGTCTTCGTCCGGTCGGAGACGGCCTTCATTCCTTCGTGGAGGTTGGCTTTGGCAGTGATGGGGTCCTTGGTGAGGGAGAGGATCAGCTGAGTGAAGTCGGCATAGGAGATTATGTTGAGGTTGTGCTGTCGGGCTACGTGTGCGAGCGGGGTCATGTAAATGTTGAAAATGATGGTAACGGCTTAAAAGAGCGCACAGCACAGAGTCCAGGTATAGGTAATAAAGCAATAAGTCAAGTAGGTGCTCAGGAAGAGGTGGGGGACTGGTTACCACAGTCTCCAAGACAAACCAATGGTCCAAATAAATACCGTGATCTTCCGAGCACTCAATCACATATCAAAGAGTCTTTATATAGTTTTCACTATATCTTTTAATGTCCAATCTTCCTTCCAATTCAATCCAATTTTCATCAAATGATTATTCGCAGCCAACGCACGTTTCGTCAAGTCCGTTTAGGACTAATGACTTCCTCAGGGCTGCAACCCAAATACACACAATCAGTCTTGGTTTACACTAATTAGAAGTAACAAAACAGAATAATATATACATTTTCCAACATGAAGTAACTATTAATCATTCTAAATAATTCCTCCGACCTTAACTTAGGTCCAATACGTATTTACAAATGTTAACACACTGGTTGCATAAAGAAGAGTCAAATATACCAAAAACGTGTTAGCCACATTGTTCAAATGTAAATCATTTGCATTACAAAGCATCACAAGCTATAATTCCATATGAGTCATATGAGGAAAAATTATATAGGGTATAGGTTATGGTCCCTGATAACACCCTTAGCTTACAGGTTCTCTACTTTATCATAACAAGTCACTTGTCTAAAACTCACCTATTTCCAAATAGGTATCCACCCTTTAATAGTCCATATGTAGTAAACTCGATAGTTGTCAAGTATTGTTCTAATCGTAAAGAATATCTCCACATCTATAAATAAAATTTACAAATACTGCTGTCAAGTACTAAATACACAATATTAGACTGATCAAGTAATAGCCAGACCAGGTCTAGTGTGGGCAGTATAATTTTAAGTAGACCGATAGTAACACTCACCAGATTGTAATGAATTTGTTATATTATATTCTATACTCCAATATCCAAGTAGATTGTAATCCCCAAAAATTTTCGCGGATTGACCAAGTCACTCCCTAAAGTAAAGTAACAGCGCTATCAGTACTCTTAGTTCAACATATAACGACTTTAACAGAGTATCAACAAACTACATATGTCTATTCCATATTTCTCACCTTTCACTTCTATATCAGCGTGTCCCCTTATTAATAAGTCTTCTAGTCTTTCTTATATTCTTAGGCAATCTGCCCACGTGTTCGTGTCTAATAAGATAAAATAACAGGATAAACTTGTAGGTTTCAGAACCGCTATAGTAAGTTACTACAAAGTAATGTTCAAGTCGCGTGCTCACCAAAAGTAAGTCCGAAGTGTTCCGACTTTGGCGTTCAGCACGGGTGCCATCTTGGAGTGGCAATTTATAGTAAATAGCGCGGGCGCCATCTTGTAGTATCCAACCATAGTGTTGAGCGCGGGTGCCATCTTAGAGTGATAGGTTATACTAGTGCATGCGGGCGCCATCTTATAATGGGTTTGAATTTACGTGAACCCAACGGATTCACAACAAAGTCAGTATCCCGTTTAAGTTATCTCGCTACAATTGTGGACCATAATTATTAGGTCGTATTGTAGTTATTCGTCATTATTATTAACAATATCCAAAATATTGGGCTAGTTGCAAGTAATGTCATGGCTCATTATTCGTGCTCTCAGTGTTATATAGATTATTATGGTATCTATTCCTTGTTAACACTCTCTTGAACCTGCAAGCAACAGGGGTCCTCAGGTATACCACCACCTTTCCCCGTGATCATCTTAAATTAGCGTCCATCAAATTTAGGTGTTCATAGCAAAAAACAATTTCGAGAGGTAGTAGGTTTAAAAATCATAATCAATTCAGTTCTTGACCTCCGTAGGTCAATACATCAGTGTGTACCAACTATACAAGTCATTATATTTTCTCATCATATAGAGTTTTCAGTGTTGGGAGACATTAATATACACAGAATAAAGAGCAACTGGCACCAAACATATAACTTATATTATTCTACTGTTATCCCTACATTCTCAGTTTCCCAAATAGAACTCATACTCATGGTCAACATTGAGGCCACACTCAACCGTAAATGTTGAACAGTGTCGGGCTAAGGGAGGATCCCTGAGGTATGCCACAGATGATCTCGGAGGCTTTGGAATGGAAAGGGGGGATGCGGACGCTCTGTGTTCTGCCGAAGAGGAAGGAGTTGGTCCAATCCAGAGCCTTGTCTCGGATCCCTGCGGCATGGAGGCATGTGTGTAGTGTGCGGTGGCAGACGGTGTCGAAGGCGGCAGAGAGGTCCAGGAGGATGAGTGTGGCGGTCTCGCCGTTGTCCAACAGGGTCCTGATGTCATCAGTGGCGGCGATGAGGGCAGTCTCTGTGCTGTGGTTGCTGCGGAACCCTGACTGGGAAGGGTCCAGGATTCTGTTTTCTTCGAGGTATCGGGTTAGCTGTCTGTTGACGGTTTTCTCGTTGACCTTGGCTGGGAAGGGGAGCAGGGAGATGAGCCGGAAGTTCTTGAGGTTTCTTGGGTCTGCCTTAGGTTTTTAGAGTAGGGCATTGATCTCTGCGTGTTTCCAGATCTCTGGGAAGGTCATGGTCTCGAGGGAGACATTGATGACATTACGCAGGTGGGGTGCGATGGAGCTGCTTGCTCTGTTGAAGACGTGGTGCGGGAATGGGTCTGACGGAGAGCCGGAGTGGATTGTGCACATGGTCTTGATGGTTTACAACAAGGGGTGGTGAGGGACAGAGTCTCTGAATTAAGCAGAATACTCTCACCCAGTCAAGAGATCAGGGCTAGATCCAACACCGTTTTTTAGCTCATTGCACCATCCCAGTTTCAGAACCTGGCTGTATGCAAATTAGTCTGTTCCTGTCCCAGTGCATGATGGGAACAGGGCAAACCAAACTACAAAAGCCAATTCTTACACTGGGAAGGAAACAAGCTTCCGGGGACCGGTTTCTGGCATTACAGCCGTCTTCGGCCCGGCTTGCTTGAATCCTGATGGTGCAATGAGCAAGGGACTCATGTCTGAGTATACCCTTCCACGCTTAGGGTGGACAAAATTATTTACAACAAGGGGTGGTGAGGGACAGAGTCTCTGAATTAAGCAGAATACTCTCACCCAGTCAAGAGATCAGGGCTAGATCCAACACCGTTTTTTAGCTCATTGCACCATCCCAGTTTCAGAACCTGGCTGTATGCAAATTAGTCTGTTCCTGTCCCAGTGCATGATGGGAACAGGGCAAACCAAACTACAAAAGCCAATTCTTACACTGGGAAGGAAACAAGCTTCCGGGGACCGGTTTCTGGCATTACAGCCGTCTTCGGCCCGGCTTGCTTGAATCCTGATGGTGCAATGAGCAAGGGACTCATGTCTGAGTATACCCTTCCACGCTTAGGGTGGACAAAATTATTTACAACAAGGGGTGGTGAGGGACAGAGTCTCTGAATTAAGCAGAATACTCTCACCCAGTCAAGAGATCAGGGCTAGATCCAACACCGTTTTTTAGCTCATTGCACCATCCCAGTTTCAGAACCTGGCTGTATGCAAATTAGTCTGTTCCTGTCCCAGTGCATGATGGGAACAGGGCAAACCAAACTACAAAGGCCAATTCTTACACTGGGAAGGAAACAAGCTTCCGGGGACCGGTTTCTGGCATTACAGCCGTCTTCGGCCCGGCTTGCTTGAATCCTGATGGTGCAATGAGCAAGGGACTCATGTCTGAGTATACCCTTCCACACTTAGGGTGGACAAAATTATTTACAACAAGGGGTGGTGAGGGACAGAGTCTCTGAATTAAGCAGAATACTCTCACCCAGTCAAGAGATCAGGGCTAGATCCAACACCGTTTTTTAGCTCATTGCACCATCCCAGTTTCAGAACCTGGCTGTATGCAAATTAGTCTGTTCCTGTCCCAGTGCATGATGGGAACAGGGCAAACCAAACTACAAAAGCCAATTCTTACACTGGGAAGGAAACAAGCTTCCGGGGACCGGTTTCTGGCATTACAGCCGTCTTCGGCCCGGCTTGCATGAATCCTGATGGTGCAATGAGCAAGGGACTCATGTCTGAGTATACCCTTCCACGCTTAGGGTGGACAAAATTATTTACAACAAGGGGTGGTGAGGGACAGAGTCTCTGAATTAAGCAGAATACTCTCACCCAGTCAAGAGATCAGGGCTAGATCCAACACCGTTTTTTAGCTCATTGCACCATCCCAGTTTCAGAACCTGGCTGTATGCAAATTAGTCTGTTCCTGTCCCAGTGCATGATGGGAACAGGGCAAACCAAACTACAAAAGCCAATTCTTACACTGGGAAGGAAACAAGCTTCCGGGGACCGGTTTCTGGCATTACAGCCGTCTTCGGCCCGGCTTGCTTGAATCCTGATGGTGCAATGAGCAAGGGACTCATGTCTGAGTATACCCTTCCACGCTTAGGGTGGACAAAATTATTTACAACAAGGGGTGGTGAGGGACAGAGTCTCTGAATTAAGCAGAATACTCTCACCCAGTCAAGAGATCAGGGCTAGATCCAACACCGTTTTTTAGCTCATTGCACCATCCCAGTTTCAGAACCTGGCTGTATGCAAATTAGTCTGTTCCTGTCCCAGTGCATGATGGGAACAGGGCAAACCAAACTACAAAAGCCAATTCTTACACTGGGAAGGAAACAAGCTTCCGCGGACCGGTTTCTGGCATTACAGCCGTCTTCGGCCCGGCTTGCTTGAATCCTGATGGTGCAATGAGCAAGGGACTCATGTCTGAGTATACCCTTCCACGCTTAGGGTGGACAAAATTATTTACAACAAGGGGTGGTGAGGGACAGAGTCTCTGAATTAAGCAGAATACTCTCACCCAGTCAAGAGATCAGGGCTAGATCCAACACCGTTTTTTAGCTCATTGCACCATCCCAGTTTCAGAACCTGGCTGTATGCAAATTAGTCTGTTCCTGTCCCAGTGCATGATGGGAACAGGGCAAACCAAACTACAAAAGCCAATTCTTACACTGGGAAGGAAACAAGCTTCCGGGGACCGGTTTCTGGCATTACAGCCGTCTTCGGCCCGGCTTGCTTGAATCCTGATGGTGCAATGAGCAAGGGACTCATGTCTGAGTATACCCTTCCACGCTTAGGGTGGACAAAATTATTTACAACAAGGGGTGGTGAGGGACAGAGTCTCTGAATTAAGCAGAATACTCTCACCCAGTCAAGAGATCAGGGCTAGATCCAACACCGTTTTTTAGCTCATTGCACCATCCCAGTTTCAGAACCTGGCTGTATGCAAATTAGTCTGTTCCTGTCCCAGTGCATGATGGGAACAGGGCAAACCAAACTACAAAAGCCAATTCTTACACTGGGAAGGAAACAAGCTTCCGGGGACCGGTTTCTGGCATGGTCTTGATGGTGTCATTGATGCTCACGCTGGCCCAGGCTAGCAGGAGGTCGTGGTCGATGGTGTGCGGAGGGTCTGATGTGTTGTTGTCTGTTGGAGCTGTTTTGGTGTTGAAGCTGTAGTGGATGTCTGCTATGTTGCGGTGGAAGAAGGAGGTCAGGGAGTCGCACAGGGCTTGCGACGGCAGGATGTCGTTGGTGTTGGAGCTGGGGTTGTAGAGTTCCTTCACGAAGTTGAAGAGATTCTTGCTATTGTGTGCGTTGTTGTTGAGGTGGTCTTTGAAGGAGGTCCTCTTGGCCGCCCTGATAAGGTGGTGGTGGTTGCGGTTGTCGTCCTTGTGCGCTGCATGGCTGTCCGCAGTTTGTTCACTGTGACATTTCTTCTCTAGTTTCTGGCAGGCTTGCTTGGAGGCTAGGAGTTCTGGGGTGAACCATCTGACCCTCTTGCTGGTGTCTCTGTGGGGGGGTTTCTTCAGCGGGGCGAGGGTGTTGGCGCAGTCCTCGATCCAGCGTCTGAGGCTGTGGGCAGGGTCGTCAATATTGGAGGGTTCGGTGGGTGGGCTGAGAGCAAGGTTTGCGTGTAGTTTGTCTTCATTGATTATGCTCCAGCAGCGGCGGGGGATCTGTTGGGTGCAGTGGTATGTGGTGGGCTTCTGGAAGGTGAAGTGGATGCAGTGGAGGTCGGTCCAGTGGAGTTCGGTGGTGTGGCTGACGGAGACGTGCAGGCTTGGGGAGAAGATCGGGTCGAGCGTGTGGCCGGCGGAGTGAGTGGGCGTTGTCACAAGTTGCTTCAGTCCGAGGTTGGTGAGGTTATCGATCAGGGTTGTGGAGTTGTTGTCGTTGTTGTTCTCAAGGTGAAAGTTCAGGTCTCCGAGGAGGATGTAGTCGGTGGAGGTCAGGACGAGCATGCTGATCAAGTCAGCGATGGAGTCGATGAACTGGGGTAGGGGTCCGGGGTTCGGTAGACGAGGGTACCTCTGAGGGTGGAGTTAGCGTCTCTGTGGATCTGGAAATGCATGTGTTCGGCAGTGCTGAGTGCGTCTTCCGTGCTAGTTGAGACCCTGCTGCTGTTCTTGTGGACGATGGCGATTCCTCGTCCGACACCGTTGGTGCGGTCTCTGCGGGTGATCTTGTAGCCGTCTGGGATGGCCATGGGGATGCCGTGTGGGGAGGAGTCGTTAACCCAGGTCTCTGTCAGGAAGGCGACATCCGGGGATGTTGTGTCGAGCAGGTCCCACAGCTCGAAGGCATGCTTTTGTGCGGAGCGGGTGTTCAATAGTATGCATCGGAGGTGGTTGGGGTCTTTCTTGGCAGATGGTTTATCGGTTCTGAAGCTGGTGTAGCTGCAGTTCCGGCAGGTGAAGGGGCTGTGTGTGCGTTTCAGAGTGGCCTTGAAGCAGGTGTGGCTCCATCCGGAGTTGAGAGCGTGCAGAGTGCTGGCATCGTAGTGGCGGGGGTCGTCGTGGTGGGTGCTGGGGCCAGGGGTTCTGGCGCTGGGGGCGGTCCAAGCTCGGACAGGCGCATGGGGTACGTATGCACAGTGGTGAAGGGAGGGGTTGAGGCCTGAGGTGTGTGCAAGCACGCCCTGTGGTGCGTTTTAAGTTGAGGAATTAATTCCCCTTCAATCCTGAGGGACCCTGAGAGCCAACTAGCCCACCATGTATCTCCAGTAAGGTCCAGGCCATGCCCCTTTTTTTACCTCTCTGCAACGCAGCTCTGTGGCGCTTACTGGAAATACCTATTGGGCTAGTTGGACCCCAGGGACCCTTAGGATTCAAGGGGACTTAATCCCCCAACTTAAAACATTCCACGGGGGCATTTGCACAGTGGTGAAGGTAAGGGGGGGCCTGATGTGACATGTGTGCAAACACGCCCTGTAGCCCGTTTAAAGTTGGGGAATTAATCCCTCTTGAATCCTAAGGGTCCCTGCGGGTCAACTAGCCCACCAGGTACCTCCAGTAAGCGCCACAGGGCTGCATTGTAGAGAGGTGGTACAGGCCACACCCCTTTTTTCACCTCTCTGCAACCTGCTCTGTGGTGCTTACTGAAGGTGCCTGGTAGGCTAGTTGGACCCCAGGGACCCTCAGAATTCAAGGGGACTCTACCCCCCAACTTAAATACACTACAGGCCGTGTTTGCACAGTGGTGAAGGGAGGGGGAGGGGGGGGACCTTAGGTGACATGTGTGCAAACACCCCCTGTGGTGCCTTTTAAGTTGGGGAATTAATTTCCTTTCAATCCTGAGGGCCCCTGGGGGCCAACTAGCCCACCAGGTGCTTCCAGTAAGCACCACTATGCTACGTTGCAGAGAGGTGGTCCAGGCCACACCCCTTTTTACACCTCTCTGCAATGCAGCTCTGTGGTGCTTACTGGAGGTACCTGGTGGGATAGTTGGACCCCATGGACCCTCAGGATTCAAGGGGATTTAATCCCCCAACTTACAATGCACCAGGGGGTGCGTTTGCAGAGTGGTGGAGAAAGGGGGCATGACCTTTGTCTACCTCTCACCAATCACACTGCGTAGGGCTTACTGGAGGTAAAAGGTAGGCTAGTTGGCCCCTAAAGGACCCCCAGCAGTGAATGAGACTTCAATCCCCATCCAAGAGCGTGCCAGGGAGCGCGTTTGTAGAGTGGTGGGCAAAGTGGACGTGGCCTGGTACAAGTACTTACCAGTGCTGCTGTGTGGGACTGACTTGAAGTAATAGTGGGGAAGTTGGCCCCCAAGGATGTCCTTGGGGGCCAACTACACCTCTTGTTACCTCCAGTACGTCCCACACAGTGGGATTGCTAAGACGTCTTAGGAGGCCATGGCCCCCTTTCTCTACCACTCTGCAAACGTGCCTCGTGGCAGACTACGGGATGGGGGATGAAGTTCAATTTAGTCCTGAGGGAGTTTGAGGGCCAAGAATCCCTCCTGGTACCTCCTGTAAGTCCTACTTAGCGCAATTCCTGAGTGTTGGTTGGATGCTCAGCCCCATTTCTCCACCATTCTGCAAACGCGACTACTATTTAAAGTAGCATATTTCTGCACCTCTGACTTAGAGGTAGTTTTAATCCCCCTGCCCTATTATGTACTGCAGCCTTACAGAGGAGGTCATGCTAATCACAGGGATACCCCAACGCATAGTGTTCCCTAGTGTATGTAGGTGTTTTCACTGTAGTCTAAGTGTCTTTTAGCATAGCACTTGCTCTAGGCCTGGTTAGTCAGAGTCAGTTACCACCAGTATCCTTCTAAAAAAGTTGTGGGCACAGGAGGATGTTCCAACAAGGCCTCTTTCTGCTCCTCTGTTGGTTCTTTCTGCACATGTCTTGCTTCTTCCTGCACTTTTCTACATCTTTGTGGACTTCTGTTGCTTCTTAGTGCATTTCCTTTGCTTATTTCTGTGCATTTTTCTTCTTTGTGAACATGTCCTACCTCTGTAGGCATAGTTAGAAACTAGCATTTAAAAAACCTTTGAAATTCACTTAAAAAACCATAGGTTTCAGGCACATTATAGTTGGAAATTAGCATTTAAAAATACCTTAGAAATTCACTGAAAAAACATAGGTTTTCGGGAACGTTATAGGGCCAGATTCATCAAGCTTAAATCCGCTCGCAAAGGGCCAGATTCTGAGAATCTGGCCCTTTGCAAGCGGTATTTTTGCATTTGGGATGCATCATCCCAAATGCAAAAATCGCTAATTAAGAATTCGCTAAATTGCGATTCTCTGCATTTAAGGAATCTCAAATTGAGATTCCTTAAATGCAATGCATGAAAGTGAAAAAAATAGCTAATTCGCTATTAGGGCACGCAAATTACCATGAAGTACATCTTCGTGGTAATTTGCAAAAACTTTGAAAAATGCACTAGAGTGCATTTTTCAAAGTTTCATGTTGCGCACACACATGCCCTAAGGGCATGTGTGTGCGCAACAAATGTGCACACATCAATTTCAGGGGTGCAACAGGGTGTCCTTTGGACACCCCTGCACCCTTGAAATTACTATCTCAATTTGCGAATCGCTAATTGCGATGAGCAAATTGAGATTGTCTTCCCATTCATTCCTATGGGCCTCTAGGCCCATAGGAATGAATGGGGAGAAATTCCTTAATTGCGACTCGCAATTTGCAAGTCACAATTAAGGAATTATTAGAAATCACTATTTTTGTAGTGATTTCTTGATGCATAGCATTTTGCTATTCCTTATTAGCGAATCGGTATTTTTCGCTATTAAGGAATAGCGAAATGTGTTCTTGATGAATCTGGGGGCATAGTTAGTTGGACATTTCGCTCATATAAAACCAGAAAAATTCCCCTGGTATAGTTAGTTCAGCTAACTATAACGCGCGCCCCCGCAATGCACTGCTGATGACGTCACATATTACATCACTCATGACACGGTCAGTGACATCACTGATGACATCTCAAATGACATCACTGATGACATCATCCATTTGACAATTTGATGCATCTTCTCACACCCTCATATAACCTTTAATACACCCACTCTAAATTACAGACTGCCATTCTCAAAACCATAGGCACTCCAACAATAATAACTACACACCCAATCACTGATTCTTAGGTTTACACACACATCCACTCATTCATCTGTACAGTCACTCATACTTATGGTCACTCAGTACAGGACTATCATATGCACTCTTACATCTATATAGGCACTCACACACCGCCACTCATCCATAGAGGTACTCACACACCTAGTCAGTCATGCAAATAATGAATCACACTGCCATTTACTCACCTATATAGTTATACACACACCAGCTCACTTACTCATACAAATACTAGCACATTCTTACGCTCTTATTCAATCACTGATACAAGCACACAATCATCCATACAGCCACTCTCACAATCACACACTCACACTTGTAGGCATTTTTATACTCCAACACACATGTATACTGCCTTTCACGTATGTAGTTACTCACACATGTACCACTAAGGTATACATTTACTCACTAACACACCCAAACACACACTCACCTACCCATACGGTCCATCACAGATGCACTTTTGAAACCATGCACCCACTGAATCACCCACTCACATATCTATGCACAGAAACACACAGTCACTGGATGATGTCATCAGTGATGCCATTTGAGATGTCATCAGTGTCTTTATTAGAAGAAATCTGTCACGATTAGATATAAAATATAGTAATTAATCGAGCTGCAGAAACCTGTTTTTTCACTGTGTTTTTGACAGCGCTGGTGCGTCTATGGACCGTGGGTGTCAGGATCAGATACACCTGGAAATAAATGTTCCCTAGTTGCTCAAATGTCTGTGCTTAATTGTTAATTAGCAGAGAGTGTCTTTCAAGCAGGACAGATTACAAAGCGAAAAGAAATAAATATGTACGCACCTATGAAGCCACAGGCACGGGCAGATGACAGTCCTGAAAAACATGATAGAAAATAAATTGTCATGTTTCACTGGAAGGGGCAAAGAGGGGTGTGGAGTCCCCTTATCGAAGGCTGTCTTGACCTGAGGGTAATTACGCACGATCGCCATTAAAAAGAACATCACAGAGATCGAAAATAATAGTGATTAACCCCTCTGCTGCGCTGAACGTTCCACGCAGGTGCGGAACGTTCTATTGCGCGGGCGGGGCCGCGACGTTCAATGGACGTGCGCAGCACTACCGAGGTAGTGCGCGTGACATCCGCTGAACGTGGCCAGCACTCAAGGGGTTAATTGCTGTATTTGATGCCTGTGTCTCAATGTTGTCCTCTATACATTCTTCAACCAATGAGGAATATGCTCATTCCTAGAGTATTTCTCCTACGTCCAGTAACGTGCTTCTTTAGAACCCTGTCAGGCTGCTGCTGAGCAGGTCTGCCTTCCTTCTGGGTGTTTACTGCCACTGATAATATGTGATCTCATGACTAAGTCCTATTTCCATTTTTTGCCAGTGATAGTGTATACACCAGTGGAGATGTTGGTGTGATTGTGATCACGTGACCACATGTCCAGAAGCACTCTGCCACTCCACCACAGTTCATGACCAGTTCTCTTTCTGAGAGGCTCCAATGCTGGCATGCCTCGGATGGGAGGGGATATTTAATAACAAAGCCGTTAATGTACATGTTTAAATTGTATTTATATAGCACTTAGTACCCCTGACGAGGCGTCAAAGTCTTTGTGGCCTTGTCAATTCATGGAAAACGTTTACACTTGCAGAAAAATGAAAGCACAAAGAGCAGTGCTCGCCGAGGATTACGACAGCGTCTATATATATAGTAAAAAATAGAAAGCTTGCCTGTGGAACACGCCTCTTAAATGACACGGAAATTTTCCTTCGGTTGTTGCTAAACTCATCAGAAGATGATGTGTCGTGGGGCTGAGCCTTGCATTCACACTGTGTTAAGTTGACATGAGCTTTTTAGAAGTTTAAACGCCATTTTTCCTTTCTGCTGCCTTCTGCACACGGCACACATTATAATAAATGTTTAGAGTTTAGCAGAGTGTTTTGCTTTACACGAGAATAACATGTTTTTCCGTACTAGCAGCCTTGCTTGGTAAGCTTGTCTTTCATTGCCTGAGTTGCGATTTCGACTGGGCCATGGATTTGTGTCTCTGCAATACGGTGTCTCCCAACGCGGATTATGATCAACTGATGAGCCCCTTAGTTGCTCATGAATTGCTTTGTTCTGGCGGAGGGATTATGGCCTTTGCAGCGATGCATGGAGTCCTGGGACGTTGGAATGTGTTCGCAGCGGCGCATGATTTCTTGGCATGCAGTTATATTGAAGAAGACCTGGGTTGTCCTCTGATGGGGCTAGAGGCTCCAGTTATTGAGGAACATGTATGTTCCTTCCCATTGCTAAATTGGTTGGCTGAAATGTTTTCAGATGAGAACAATTACTTCCTATTGGAGGCTCTTGCGACATTCTTTGCATATACATTGTGGAATTGAGATGTGTTATCGCTTCTCTCTCTTCAATGACCGAGGTCACATGTTGGACATCGGATGTTTTTCTTTTTTTTCTTTCTTTTCTCGTCTTCATTTTTTTGCACCCAGGCCTATTGACTTCCCTGTGCCCCTGGATACAATTTTTTGATTTAAAGTACTTTTTGTTTTTGGAGTTTGCTCCCGTTTTTTCACATGTAGCAATTTGAACTTGGTTCTGACTGTTGTTCTTGAACTCTTATTACGGGACATTTGTCTCCATCTCCCTGATAAGGTTCTCCCTCTGCTGAATTCCTCTCTCTCTTCTGGCTCCGTACCCAGCTCTTTCAAGGCCGCCATCTTAGTGCCTTTACTGAAGAAGCCTGGAGCGGACCCCGTGGTTCTGGCGAATTATCGGCCTATTTCCCTTTTGCCCTACTTAGCCAAAATCCTGGAAGCCCACGTCACCGCCTGTCTCTCTCAGTTCATCGAGAGCTCCAACTTCCTCGAAGCCAATCAAGCCGGTTTTAGACCCGGCCACTCTACGGAGGTAGTAATCTTGGCCGTACTGGACGCTCTTCGAGCAGGCGTCGACAGGGGCACCCCTCAGGCCCTGGTCCTCCTAGATCTGTCGGCCGCCTTCGACACGGTGGACCATAACATTCTTCTCCATCGTGTCGAGCAGGCCGGCATCCAGGGCCTGGCGTTGACCTGGGTCAAATCCTTCCTGACTGGGAGGTATCAGACCCTTAGCCTGGGTACTTTCAGGGCACCTAGGGAGCGCTCACTCTGCAGGGTCCCTCAGGGCTCTTCCTTATCTCCTCTTCTCTTCAATCTATATCTTCAACCTCTTCTTTCCTCTCTGAGGCAGTGGGACGTCACCGTATTTAACTATGCTGATGACCTGCAACTCATCTTTTCTCTTGACTCTCCTTCTGCTATCTCTAACTTCCAGGCGGTCATGATCCACATTCTCCAGTGGATGAGCCAGAACCAGCTTAAATTAAACCCCGGGAAGACGGAGCTCCTTCTCCCCGGTAAGAGCTCTACTCACTGGGGCCCACATTTTTGGCCGGCAGACCTCGGCCCTCCCCCCACCCCCGTGGCCTCAGTAAAGAGTCTCGGGGTCATTATTGACTCCGAGTTATCTCTAAAACCCCAAATAGGGTCAATGGTCTCCTCCTGCATGTACCAGCTGCGCAGGATCAGAAAGGTGGCCTACCTTCTGACGCCCGAAGCCCTGATTCTAGTCATCATGGCCCTTGTCCTCTCCCGCTTGGACTTCTCGAATTCACTCTACCATGGCCTGCCTAAGGCCCTTCTTTCTAGACTTCAGATCGTCCAGAACCAAGCGGCGAGACTGGCCTGCGGGATTCCGAAATGGCAATCTGCCAAACCTCTCCTCATCAAACTTCACTGGCTGGGAGGAGCCTAGCCTGCAAACATGATGGCCGCCTAAACCCTCGGCTCCGCTGCCCCGCTTGTCTTCCCTCCGTACCGTTGCTCATCCTGTACTTTATCCGGTCTTCTCGATACGGTATCGGATTCGGGAAGTGATGCTTATTCCAGCGGTGTGCCCCCCGATGTGCTCCCTGCGACAGGACTGATTGAACGTCCCTGTTTCCTTTCCGGTGTTAATGGCGGCGACCGGGTCTTTGTTCTCGGAGCCGGCTAGCCCCGACCGCCACAACAGCGGCCACTGACGGCAGAGCGGAGTCGACCGGCGGATAGCGGCTGCCGCTTAGAGTTTTCCGCAGCAGCGCGCTTTCATTCCTTTTCACCTCCACACTTGCTCGAACTCGCAGCTGCCAGTGCTACATTTGTATCCTTACCCCTGGCCGACTTTGGGTGCCTTTCAGTCTCCGGAGCTGTGAAGGTGGCCATTTTGAACCGAGCGCTCGGCGACTATACCTGGTGGCCTGACCAACTACTGAGGGTGCTTACGACTGCCGACATCGCACAATGTCCGTGTGCCGAGTCGGTATGGACTGTGCTGCCCATGTCCCCGTGACCTGGCTGTGCTTGTCGGGGCGCCCATGGGACGACGGACTGCTGGAAGGGGATGCCGGCGTACGGACTCGAGGACTGCCCCTAGTCGTCGAGCCCTGTGTGCAAGGAGCTTCGTCATCCTCATCTCCGGAGGTGCCCCTTAAGATCGCCGAGATTCTGGGCGCCCTGGTTGCCTTACGAGCTGCTTGGTGTGGTCATGCCCGGGACCTGGGGGGCCGATTAGATGCCATTTTGTCCACGCTATCGCCACACCCTGGGCCCGATTACGGTGAGCTGTCTATCCAGAGGTGCATGGAGACGCTGGGGGTGCGAGAGCTGGATACCGCTGCGACTCTATCTGCTACAGCGGTGGAGAGATGCGAGACTCCTGGACTGGCGCAGCTGCTGGGGAGTCGCCTCTGGGCGCCGTGTCCTGCAACTTCTTCGGGATCTGCTGGCGATTCTTCTTATTGTGTCCTGGGCGCACTGCTTCTACTTCAACTGTTTAACTTTGGAGGACTGCTATTGCGCACCGCCCTTCTTTGTACACCGGTGGCCCGCATGGCTTTGTGTTGGACAGTTCTTTGTGGACGGCGCCCTGTCCTGCCGTGGTCCTTGCAGCTGTTTACCTCATTCTGGGGGGCTGTTTTATTGTTGCTTCTCGTTGGCACGCCGGATCGTCAGGGACAAGGTTGAAAATGATTTTCATTTTTGCTTACTGTTGTTTGCTTTGCTGGGACTGTGATGGGTAAACGGGGGAGCTGGATGTTGGTTATGCTTCAAATTTGGGGTCGGGGGTAGGGCGGCCGAGAATATCCTGACGGGCTGTTTAGGACACATAAATTTGGCCCTCCTCCGGTTTTATATGTATACTTTTTCTTCCTTTCTCTTCTTTCTTTATTTCGGGTACTCTTTATTGGGCGACAGGCACGCTGCTAGGGGGGGGGTAGGCCGTAGCCTCTGCATGTGTGCTGGGTGGGGGATAGGGGGGGGGCTTTGTTTTGTCCGTTTTAGTTCCTATGGGCCTTATTTTTTCTATCTTTATTCTCCAATTCCTTTCCTTTTTCCTTTTTCCTTGGGTCAATGGTGTGGGTCGGGGAGGGGTGGGTAGCGATCGGCACACGACATGCTAGGCGATTATCAATCCTTTTCAGATATCACTGTGCCGCCATTTTGCTTCTGTTTTAATGCTCGCTGGATTTCTTTGATGGCCGTCGCCCACCTTTGTGTTGAATGTATAGTGAGAACTTTGATCCTTTCTAACGTTTACTATTTACATATGTTTTATGAACATTATAAAATTAAACCTTAATTTCTCCTGCTTCTCGGTAGTGTAAATGTTTCCATGTAACCTAGGTTGCCTGTATTTGGATTTAAGTTGCTACTGAGTTGCCATATTGCTCGCTACGGTGCTCCGAATGATGTCGAGGCCGGCCGGATGGTTGTAGGCCCGTAATTGTTTATGATTCTGTGCAATAAAGGTTTTAAAAAAAAAAAAAAAAAAACTTCACTGGCTGCCTATCTCTTCGAGGGCAGCCTTCAAGATCGGCTGCCTCACTTTCAAATCTCTTACCGGTGCTTGTCCTGCCTTTCTAAAATCCCTCATCAGTCCTTATTACCCCGCACGTAATCTCAGATCCTCTACCCTTCGTCTTCTGGTCGTTCCTTCTTTTAAACTCCGCAGAATGGGTGGCCGGAGATTTGCTCTCCTTGCCCCCACATTCTGGAATTCTCTTCCTTCCTCACTCAAGTTCTCTAACTCACTCATCCAATTCCGTAAATCTTTAAAAACTTGGCTTTTTCCACATTCCGCTTAACTCCCTCTCCTTCTCTCAGTGTCAGACCAGCGCCAGGAAACCCACGGTGACAGAGCGCTTTAAAAGCTCCCCTTAACATAACATAACATAACATAACATAACTCTGCTTTCAAAATTTGCCCCCTTCTTATCCGTGCTCAGATCAAGGGAGGGTGTCGTGGGGCTGAGCCTTGCATTCACACTGTGTTAAGTTGACATGAGCTTATTAGAAGTATAAACACAATTTTTCCTCTCAGCTGCCTTCTGCACACGGCACACATTATAATAAATGTTTAGAGTTTAGCAGAGTGTTTTGCTTCACACGAGCATAACACGTTTTTCTGTACTAGCAGCCTTGCTTGGTAAGCTTAGTCTGAACAGTGAGTGCTGTGGCCTTCAAGGTTATTTCAACACAGTGGTTGTTGTTCAGACTGATCAGCGCACGTTCTAGACATAACATATATGCAGCTCTGTCCACATCTGATTTTGGCTTGTTTAATAATGCACTGCGTAAGCATGCTCAGACACACTTGGAGAACATTTGTATTCTGAGAGCTTGTGCTGAATTTGATGTGATCCATTTCTGCTAATACCAGAGGTATGGGGCCGCCTATGTAATTCCAAAGAGACCTCTGTAGATATAAAATAACCTACTTGCAAGGGAGGGTGAAATATAGGTATATTTTAAGCCTGTTTCCATTTAGCATTAAAACATGCTTTCTCCCTTTGTATTTTATGGAATAGTAACTATGCTGATAATCTTGGTGCTTGTAATATGTCTGCTTGTATTATCTAAGATACTGCACATGAGAACACTGTATTAGGAATAAATATTTCAAACTTGCACGTGTCTTCATTTACTCCCTGTTTTGGACTGATTCGTTCGTATAACGAAAGAGTGTTCATGTGTTCCACATTGCCTGAGGTAATCTAAGCTCCATGTTCTGGGTTGTCTAATCATTGGTGTTATGGAAGAGCCGATGAGACACTGATGCTCGTGTGGTAGGGGATTTTGGGTACTAAGGTGAGTTTTGGCACGCCCTAATTCACTGAGGTCCTGAGTCTCCTTGCACAGTTCTGTGTAGGGGCAGAAACCCTGCTACAGATGGCCTTCTGGGCCATGCCTTGGTGCTCTGTAGCCAGCTCCGAGGAGGCTGCCATAAATCAGCAGCAATCTTCTGCACACATGGGGCGGTGATGTAAACACAAGGCCAGCTGTGCTTGCCCCTTACACTGCAAACTGCAATCACCTGGGTGCTTTTACCAACTGCTGCATGTCTAAAAATCCACGACCCTTCAGTTTGCTCCTGATCTTCCTATATTTCCGTGGCATTCTGCCTGTTTTTTTATGTCACATTACCATGGGTACCCCATGGATCCTCTGCACTCTTGTATTCCAGCTCTATTCCAGCTGTTGGAATGTTACCTTTTGAAAATACAAACTGGTACATGGACTGTCTCTGTGACTGGATAGGTTCCTTCTTTCACCTGCAATAAACCTACCTTTTTCTTCCTCTAGTGACTCCTGAGCAGTAGCGGTCGGCAGTAGGAGTTTCAGCAGGGCGGTGACGTGGGCAGGGGGAGGGGCAGGGTGGGGGACAGTAATGTATGGATTATGGAGTTTAACAGGTGAGTAAACATTTAAATAAATAAAACAAATTTTGTTGCGCGCACTGCATCACCAAATGTGATTCAGTGCGCGAAATGAAATTTGTTTTATTTATTTAAATGTTTACTTACCTGTTAAACTCCGTAATCCATACATTACTACCCCCCTCCCTACCCCTCCCCCTGCCCACGTCACCGCCCTGCTGAAACTCCTACTTCCGACCGCTACTGCTCCTGAGTGATCCTTTCAGCTGCACCTTGGATCTTACATTGGCGTAGTTGGCAGCTGGGAGTGGAGAAGCACCCAATAGCTATTTTACTATCTTTATTTTTCAATTTACACTGGTAGTGAACGGACTTTCCTACCTAAGGTACGGTGCTTTTATTCTACTCTCACCTCTTTTTAAAAAAAATCATTGTGCTTCCTCTTACTTCTTATTGTGGAGCTTCGAGTGACACTGGGAAAGTTACTGCATCAGACTGTTAAGCCTTGTATGACCTTGAGGAATGGGAGCTTTTGACCCGTTTTTCACATAGTCAACCTCCCTATGTGATTAATTACCGACGTGGGTTCGTCCTCCATCGTTTCTCCTTGCAAGTTCAATTATATTCATCAGCAACTTTAGTTCCTGCTTTTGTGTTTGGGACTCTGCTGCTCTGTTTATTGGATTTGTTGTGCTTACATGTGTTATCCTCATTGCATGGGCTCTCATTGTTCTGTGATGTTACAATCCTTTTGTAACTGGCGGTGAACTTTCCCAGTACTTTTAATTACTCTTAAAGGGTGACGTGATCACTTTTAGTTGTTCACTTTGTTTAAAGAAGTTTCCGTTGGTGTCCTACCCAGTTTGCAGTAAAACGGATTCTTCTTCTTCGAGCGTTTGGAACCTTTGCTCTGCATCATTCCAGTCCTCCATCTTCTTTCTCCTCAATGTGCGTCTTTGGTGCTGACATCATCGCGTGTTTCACTTTGAACGTGTCAGCTATTTTGAAGGTCTCCTAGCAATGAATTATTAAAGGAAGTGATGGCTTGCGTGTAAGTCCAGTGACACGTACACTTTTCTTATTTGTACAAGGAACGAGTTTTCAGAAGAAGAAACGCACTCTCTTTCAACGTGCACTTTGCGATCAGCATCAGTGATGTGCACACCTTTTGTTATTATAATGACAGTGTGCACATGTTAGCGGTGACACGTACTTTCAAGGTATTTTCTTGTCCTAATTAATACGTTCACTTTTGTATGCTATTTGGTTATGCGTGCCACATCTGTAACACTCACACACTTACTGCTCTTTTACATAATGTCTAACTCATTTTTGTTAATCACACAGTCTCTATAACCCTTCTAATATTATTCTCTAGTATTTAGCATTTTATTGTTTCAATTTTGGTGTCATATTCTAAAGGTCTACATTTATGCTTTTTTGGAGAGCTTTATTATATCAAATCTAGGGTGTTATTCTAACATTTATTGAGACTGCTACTTGGACTGTCTCACCTACCATGCAAAATGTACCAGCTCCTCCCTTCTTTTTGATGTCACCTTTGAACCTAACATAAAATGGCAAAAGTGGAAAAAAGTTTTTGAACGATATGTGAGAGTCCGCGGTGTAAGTCTCAGTGCAGAACGCAGGTCCTCTCTCCTTCTTCACTGTCTTGGCTCAGAGGGACAGGATGTTTTCGACCATCTGCCTGAACTTTCTGATGATGAAGCCAAAGATCTTAACAAATTTGAAATCTGTATCAAAAAACTTGATAAGCACTACTTACCCAAAGTTAGCACCATACTGGAAAGGTATTAATTTGCACAAAATAATACAAATTGAAGGCGAAACTGTTGAAAGTTACGTTAATCAATTAAGAAAATTAGCTTCTTCCTGTAAATTTGGAGACTTAACAGATAAGAGGATCAGGGATCAATTCATGCTCGGATGTAATATGGAAAAAGTCAGAGAAGAACTCTGGCTGCGTGATGAACCTTCATTAAATGAAATCTTACAAGTAGCAAAAAGGGTTGAACATTCTTTAAAGTGTGTGGATACTTTAAAGAAAGACAAACTTGTTTCAGTTCACGTGGTTAAAGAAAATGAGAATACTATGCCTAAGATCTATCACTCTGTCAAGCCTAAGAAAACAAAAATTGGTGCCGAAGTGTTTCAGATTGGGCATTTCGCCAAATGACACTAAATGACCTTCTTTAAATGTTATATGTTCAAAATGTTAAACAAAAAGGTCATATTTCCTCTGTTTGCAAGACCATAAATCTCCCTTCTAATGTGAAATGTGTTGATTCTAGTATTCCTGAAGAGGATGTTCTCTGCGGACAAATTGTTGTTCAGGTGGGCTCTCATTTAGAACTTAGGTCCTGTCCCCTACATATTATCTAGGTCGAGGGAGAATCTACCAAAGTACTTTTTGACACTGGGGCTAAAATTACTATTATCTCAAAAGCTTTCTTTGAGAATAAACTGGCTCACAAAATATCTCTTCTCAAGCCGGATGTTCGCCCTTTAGCCTATGGAGGTGAATCCATACCACTTTTCGAGTCTTATTTTATACATGGGTAGATATGCTTCAGGAAAGATCTATGTCTCACAGAAGGGTGACAGCATCATTAGCTGGTTCCACCAATGTGACCTGGGTGTGATGCTTGACCTATTAAATTAAAAGAGATTGTTTGCACTGTTCCCTTTGACTCAGATTCTTCCATCGAGGATGGTATCAAACACAAGTTTTCCAAAGTTTTTAGAGATGAACTTGGCTGCCTTAAAGACTTCTATTTAAAGATTCCTGTACGTCCTAATTCTCAACCCTTTTGTTGTAAAGTTAGAAATATTCCTACAGCAGTGAGGGATGAAATGAAGAAAGAGTTAAGCAAACTTGTGGAAGGCGGAATTATTGAAGAGGTCACTAGTACTGATTGGCTTGCCCCAGTAGTGGCAGCCCGAAAATCTGATGGGTTCCTCCGCTTGTGTATTGACTTAAGACAAATTAACAAATGTGTAGTGGTTGACCATTATCCCCTTCCCAACATTTCAGAGTTGGTAGCTTTTTGTGTGATGCCAAGGTATTTAGTACAATTGATTTAGTGTCAGCTTACCATCAGATTGAGCTAGATGAGGCCTCCAGGAATTACACCTCCTTCATTACTCCGTTTGGATCCTTCAGATTTGTTCGCATGCCTTTCCGCCTTGTGTCTGCAGTCTTTGTTTTTCAGAGAGCAATGGACAATGTGCTTGAGGGGTGCAAGGGTATATGCATTTATCAGGACGATATTCTTGTTTTTAGTAAAGATCACAAGGAACATGAAGAGAGGCTTAATGTTGTCTTAGGAAAATTTAAAGAATTTATAAAAAATGCAAGTTTGGTACTTCTTCAATTCACTACTTAGGTCACACAATCTCTGGGGAAGGGATCACTCCCAAATCTGATCTTGTAGATACTATAATTAACATGCCAGCTACTGTGTGTAGGGAGGAACTTATGAAATTCTTTGGCATGATTGAATACTATAACAAATTTGTCATGGGATTTGCAGAGCTTTCAACTAATATGAGGAATCTCTTAAAAAAGGGTCAGAATTTAATTGGAGTGCTGATTGTGATCAAGAGTTCATTTCACTCAAGAGTAAGCTCTGTAATGCTCCGAAACGTAAAAGTTTTGATCCCTCCAAGACTCCAATTATTACAACTGATGCGAGTCTCGAGGGGTTAGGAGCTGTCCTCCAACAAGAAGGCGATAATGGATTGGAGACTATCATGTTTGCTTCACGTAAACTCAAAGATCCAGAGTCTCACTATTCAGTCATCAAATGTGAGGCTCTTGCCATCTTTTGGTCAATTAGGAAGTTTAAGAAATTTCTTTGGGGGACCAAATTTTTTATCAAAACTGATCATAAACCACTATGTGAAACATTTACTAAGAAAGGGATTGATCAAGTCTCGAGCAGAATAACCAAATGGGTTATTACCCTACAAGAATATAATTTTGAGATTAGATATATTCCTGGCATTGAGAATTGTGTGGCTAATACCCTTTGAAGGTTGGTTGTAAATTCTCCTGATGATAACTTTGTGGATGAATGGGATGACAGTGACATTCATGTTTGCCAAATGAGTGAATAAATTATTGATCAGGATCAATGGAAACTTAAGTTGATTTCTGATCCTGTTCTGTCTGAGGTAGTGAGCCTTATTCGTAAAGGTTGGCACTAAAAAAGACATGGGTCTGAAGAAGCCTGTAAATTCTGGGGTGTCAAAGATGAGATGACTGTCTTTGATGATATACTTTTGCGTGGCACAAGACTTGTACCACCCTTTGAACTTCGTAAGGAGTTGATTGACTTGGCCCACACTTCACATTCTGGCATGTCCAAAACTAAAGAAAGACTTTGTTCTTCTTATTGGTGGTCTGGAATGGATGTACATGTAGAGAGAGTTGTAAGAGATTGTATAGTGTTCCTCTCTAGTTAGTCAGGGTTCAACCTATGGTTGTCAGAGATCTTCCTCGTGGCCCTTGGAAGGATGTAGCTTTGGATATTGTTGTTCCTATTCACTCTAATGGTCAGCAGATCTTTATCCTTGTACTTTTAGATTTATTTTCGAGATGGCCTGAGGTTTACTTCACGAACTGCATTGAAACTTCACATGTCATAAAGTTTTTGGAGACTCTAATAGCAAGGGAAGGGTTCCCCAAATCCATCCTTACTGATAATGGAGTCCAATTAGTTTCTAATGAAATGGAAGCTTTCTTGAAAAACAGAGGAATTAGGCACAAGAGGTGTTCCCTTTATCTTCCAGAGACCAATGGTATGATTGAAAGGTTTAATAGGGTGTTGAAGGAAACGATCTCTTGGGCCAAATTCTCTGGTCTTAACTGGAAAGAGCAAGTTCTAAAGAAAGTGAAAAATTATACAATGACTCTGTTGGAATGTTACCTTTTGAAAATACAGACTGTTACCTCGACTGTCTCTGTGACTGGATGGGTTCCTTCTTTCACCTACAATAAACCTATCTTTTTCTTCATCTAATGACTCCTGAGTGATCCTTTCAGCTGCACCTTGGATCTTACAATTTATTTCCATGTGTTTTACATCCATGTCGCTTGTTGTCTCCAGGGCTGCCTGTCAGCTGTACAGTCCTGATGAAGAACTTATTTTTCTACGGCCCTGAAAACGCAGAATACCCAGAATTATCAATTCTGACAGGTGGCGCTTTCTATGTTTTCCTATATCCTGCCCTGCGTATGCCTCATTCTGACAGAAGGGCGCGTTGTACTCTTCTACAACCGGTCGTACATAGGGCTCTTTGATGCCCGCATACACATGCAAGAAAGGATGGCTCGCCAGCCTGGCCCTGGAGCAGAAAGTGCTGAAGTAGACGATATTCGGGTTTTATACGCAGAAGTGTGCTGTTAAAAAAAAAATAAACTCTAAGCTACAACAAAAACAGTTGCATAAGGTAAAATGATGCCCCTACAGAACGTGATGATGGGCGCTGGAGGATCCCATATCTCACAGATATACATTGAGCTGAGTGGTGGCTCCCTGATAGTGTGGGGGCCCTTACAGGTTTGGGGTACTCCCTTAACTGCAGGGGCTGCAGGGGCCGGCCTTGCACCCCGGGGCAGAAACGTGTCGATCATGGCCACACACATAAGAGTTACACAAGTACAGCTAGTGCTGGGAACTGACGGGATACTTCATTGTAGTCCTTTATTGAAGCATACTTTAACAATGGACCAATGCAGAGTGTTCAATGACACAGCAATGTGGTTCATCTCTGGGCTGCAATATAAATCAGGGATTTCATTAACTGCCGCAAGCCATTTTAAACTGCCGCTTTGTTCACTGCACCCATTTATCTCCATGTGTCCACGCATTGTTACAAAAAAAACTTTAAATGGGTTTAAAATATATCGGATACGCCTGTCCGTAGCAATAATTAATGGTGCTGTTTTATAAATCGATATGCAAATATTAGATATGTTTGCGTGCTGTTAGTGGCGTAATCTTACATGATATTCGTCCAATAAAAGGCAGAGAGGCAGATAATGACGCGAGCATCTACGTTTTAAGTTTGTGGTGATGCTGAAAATAATGTATTCATCCCATATGCGGCGATTGGTGTCTAGTTTGTCCACTTATTGCGGAAAGAAGTTTATTAAACTTTTAATTAAAAAAATGTCTGCAGTGTGTGCAATTTTAAAATGTGGGGGAATGAGCATGGAGAGGATTGCCCCATAAGTGTAAAATTGCTAGACAATTGCCACAAACTGGGGTGCAGGTTGTGGGACGTCAGTGACATGAAACAGCTTGCAGCTTTTCGTCAACCAAATTGGACTAGTGACCAATTGAGATGAATGTTACAGTTTTCCAAATATTAAAACAATTCTAGCGTTTGCTTTAATTTCGTAATAAAACAGAAAACAAATTAGGCGACAAAACAGAAAAATATCTTAGGCGAAGGATGGGACCCACTCCTTTCAGTCATTTGGAGGTGGGTTGGGAATGCCATCTTAATTGTACTCTGTCCTATTTTCCATAAACTGCAATTATGCACCTCTCCTTCAAATGGTCGGTCCGCCTTTGTTGACAGAAACCCTATTAACCCTCCAACCCCCAATCAAAATAAAGAAAAGTCCGTCCAAGAAATGAGTGTACCAGGATAAGCCCAATGTTTTTCAAAAGGTATATCTTACACGCACCCAGGTAGATGCCTTAAAGTCTCTAGGCCCGATTTACCAGCCACGGCCCGTGGAGGGAGTTTCGGTGGGGCGGAGAGGCGGGGCGGGGGAGGGCCAGGGTGGGGGGTGCTAAAAACCGGAGTATGGATAATTGACGGTAAGTAAACAATTTAATAAATAAAATGAATTTCGTAGCGCACTCTGCATCACATTTTGTGATGCAGGGCGCGCTACGAAATTCGCACCACCCACCCTGCCCCTCCCCCCCGCCTCTCCGCCCCACCGAAATTCCAACCACGGGCTGTGGCTGCGATTAACTGAACTAACTTAAGACAAAATCCTAAACTTACTACCATTTTGGTATTCACAGAAGGCATTTACTCATTTCGGTATTCACAGATGTTAGGAGTCCTAACTTTAGGACTCCTAAATGCCTTCTGTCAACACCTAAAGTCTTAAAGTTAGGATTTTTCTCTGTTAAGGAGTACTTAAGTTAGAACTCCTAACTTTAGGACTCCTAAATGCCTTCTATGAATACCAAACGTCTTAAAGTTAGGATTTTTCTCAGTGTAGGAGTAGTAAAGTTAGGACTCCTAACTTTAGGACTCCTAAACTGAGAACGTGTGTTTTTGTGATACTTTAAGGAGCTCAACAGCACAAAATAAACGCGTGATCCCAAATTAAATGAAGTGCGGGAGACTGCGGGATTCGTGACGACAGTGCGAATTTCGCCTAAATAAAGAAAAGAAAATGCTTTTTTTGGCCCTGGGCGTCCTTGTGGGACCCCCTGAGCAGTCCTAGGGGGTCAGGGTGTTTCTACCCTGCCCCCTTTTCCTTTTGTTCACCTCTGTTTTACTGTTTTCTTGTGACTCGGTTCTACCGAGTCACAAGATGGCTGACAACACTTCCTGGTTTGGAGTGTTGACAGCCAATTAGAATAAAGCTTGTGGTTGGGAGGGTTTGCGAACCCTCCTCGGCCGTAGATATTGAAACTTTTATTTTTATGATTTTCTGAGCAACTACTAAACGGATTTACACCATTTTAAAAAAAGTCGCTTTCTGAACTAAGCACTACCTTTTTGCCATACTTGGGGTAATTCCATTCAGCAGTTCGGGCTATAGCCTTGCCTAAAGATTCCTATGGGAAATTGATTTTTTGACTCTTATTTTTTTAATTTCTCAGCAACTACTGAACGGATTTAAACCATTTAAAAAAAGGTCGCTTTCTGAACCAAGCACTACAATTTTGCCAATGTTGGGGTAATTCCGTTCAGCAGTTCGGGCTGTAGCCCATCTCAATTTTTCCTACAGAAAATAACATGGGGAAAACACATTTTGGGAGCACCCATTTTTCTCAGCTCCCGCTTGACGAACCACCCCCAAACTTTCAGGGTAGGAGCTGACCTGGATAGACTTTTGTTTGGAAGAATTTCGCGAAGAGTCGTTAAACGACGCCAAAGTTATTAGCAAATCAATAAATGCTTTTCCTATGGAAACTAGGTTCTAACTCCAACTACCTATTGGCGACCGCCAGTCGGTGATATATATATATATATATATATATTCTTCAAAAAAGCTCCACCAATTATGGAAAGATGCAGGACACTCGTAGTTCAGTGGTATAAGATTTATTCCGCAGATGAAAAGTTACGACGCGTTTCGCCAATACGGCTTGATCACGCTCGTCTGCATGTAAACACAGCCATTTTTTATATACATCCAACACCCTAGTGCATGGTTACCAACTTGGAAAATAAGCAGCCATCTTAGAATGGTAAAATGTTAATGGAAAACATTTGATAACCCGTCCGGGTCACAATTCCTGACATTGATATGTTTCAAAAGCATGTAACATGAATTATGTACATATTAAATCCAAAAATATATTAGTTGCTGTCAGAAGAATTACGTTTGATCAAATCACATAATTTGAACTCCCAAAATGTTTTCAACATGTCAGAATCTACGTAAATGCATAATTATATCATCATTACACATGTACTTCCAAGTATCTTCCTCGGGAGAAAATAAATTACCAGCGTGAATGATAGTATTTCATTCGCTGCTCAATTATCTTCCGTGCCATTGGTTGCACGTTGTCATAGCTACGCGCTGTCAACAGTCGTAATGATCGACCATGTGAGAAAAAATACATACACATCTGCCCCAGTGGGCTGTAAACCTCCCAAGTGTTCAAAGTCACGTGAAATCATATAAACCCCAGTGGGTAATGCGGTTCAAAAAATAATATTGCATTAATAGATTCTTCCAATAAAGTCCAATATCTTCTGCTAGCCCAAGTTGTGTGAAATCTAAAAACAATACAAAGATTGTGTTAAAATCAAGAAGACTACGGATACATTATTACAATAGATTAACTCTAATCTGAATGTGCACATATATTCATTCATATAGATGTACGGCCAGTTCTTCACTCATATTAAATCCTTTCGGAGTAAGACACTCGAAATCCACAATATATTTTGATTCAAGTTTCCTAAGTGACAACTCACGATTGCCTCCTCGGATCCCCAAATCAACACTGTCAATAACCACTAACTGCACCAATTTCTCATCCTGCATGTGTTCTGAGAAGAAATGTCGCGCTATAGGATATTGTCTATTGTTGTTATGTATTGCGCGAAATATTTGAGTGACAACCCACAAATAACCTTCCGGAAAGGGAGATCATTAAGAGATGAATTAAGTAGAAATTATGTAACATCAGCAAGTACAACCAATCAGGATGTTGGCTTTAAATGTTGCAGACGCTGTAAAGCATGTAAATTTAGTCATGATTGCCAGACTCTTCTTGTACCCACTACTAGTAAGACCTTCACAATACGCAAATATCTAACATGCAACACACCCTATAGTGTATATGTGCTCATCTGTCCATGTAATAAATGGTATGTGGGAAGTACCAAACATGAGGCCAAAAAGAGAGTACTGGAGCACCTTCGCGCAATACATAACAACAATAGACAATATCCTATAGCGCGACATTTCTTCTCAGAACACATGCAGGATGAGAAATTGGTGCAGTTAGTGGTTATTGACAGTGTTGATTTGGGGATCCGAGGAGGCAATCGTGAGTTGTCACTTAGGAAACTTGAATCAAAATATATTGTGGATTTCGAGTGTCTTACTCCGAAAGGATTTAATATGAGTGAAGAACTGGCCGTACATCTATATGAATGAATATATGTGCACATTCAGATTAGAGTTAATCTATTGTAATAATGTATCCGTAGTCTTCTTGATTTTAACACAATCTTTGTATTGTTTTTAGATTTCACACAACTTGGGCTAGCAGAAGATATTGGACTTTATTGGAAGAATCTATTAATGCAATATTATTTTTTGAACCGCATTACCCACTGGGGTTTATATGATTTCACGTGACTTTGAACACTTGGGAGGTTTACAGCCCACTGGGGCAGATGTGTATGTATTTTTTCTCACATGGTCGATCATTACGACTGTTGACAGCGCGTAGCTATGACAACGTGCAACCAATGGCACGGAAGATAATTGAGCAGCGAATGAAATACTATCATTCACGCTGGTAATTTATTTTCTCCCGAGCAAGATACTTGGAAGTACATGTGTAATGATTATATAATTATGCATTTACGTAGATTCTGACATGTTGAAAACATTTTGGGAGTTCAAATTATGTGATTTGATCAAACGTAATTCTTCTGACAGCAACTAATATATTTTTGGATTTAATATGTACATAATTCATGTTACATGCTTTTGAAACATATCAATGTCAGGAATTGCGACCCGGACGGGTTATCAAATGTTTTCCATTAACATTTTACCATTCTAAGATGGCTGCTTATTTTCCAAGTTGGTAACCATGCACTAGGGTGTTGGATGTATATAAAAAATGGCTGTGTTTACATGCAGACGAGCGTGATCAAGCCGTATTGGCGAAACGCGTCGTAACTTTTCATCTGCGGAATAAATCTTATACCACTGAACTACGAGTGTCCTGCATCTTTCCATAATTGGTGGAGCTTTTTTGAAGAATTTAATGTGGCTGGCTGGTAGCTTCATGCAGGACCGCCCGTGACAGCTGACCCCTTCTACCAGCAATAGTGGAGTTCACAAATTTGTAAAGGAGGTAGCTGACCTTTGGAATTGTTTGGAAACGCCGGAATTGGTTGCTAACTGGAACTAACAGACCAACGATATTTTACAACTGTATTTGTCCTCGTTTCATTACGAAGTATATTCCGGGCGTATTCCATTATCGTTGCACAAACGCTGAGCTGAGCCCGCCAGCTTGTGTCTGGCACACTGGGAAATGGAAGGTACGAGCGGTTTATTTCGGTAGATTTGCTCGGAATTCCGGATTACCGGGTCTGCCTGACTGAGCACTGACGGTGCCGGCGCCAATTCCGAAGTTGGGAGCATACTATAAAGTGCTTGCTGTACACAGCAGAAGTTGCACGTAGTTCAGTAAAGAAGTTTGTTCTTACTATGGCAGATGAGCTAGATGCTCGTCGTAAGAAGACTGCGGACCAATTGTTCCTCACAAATGATGCCAATACAATGGATGAAATACCTACTGTTTCGAGTATGGGAACAGAACTGAACTTGCAATCTAAACTAAACAAACTGGAGCGACTGTATAAACAAGAACTGTCAAAATGGTGGGAAGCGGAATCCCTACAAAGATATATTGGAGTAAAAAGAGTACCGCGGGGATTAAGAGTTTTTACAGTCCCAACCTATGAAAATCCAGATGCAGAAATGCTACAGGAATGGTCTGACAACTCAGCTGCCTGCTCTATGATCATGATGCGAATTTTGGTCAAGTATGCCATCAAAGATAGAGCGAAACTCTTATTAGAGATTGAGCAATTAACACTGGAAATCAGCACAATGATGACTAAAGATGAATTGGAAGATTTCATCAAAAAATTACTGGTGAGAATGGATAAGTTGGAAAGCGAAATTACAGCTAAAAAACAACGCAAATTCATTAGAGACTACAAAGATTACCAAGCGGGACGAACCCTCACGTTCCAAAAAAAGTATGATCATTTATTTGACAAAAAAACAGGTCTAGCAATAACCAAACCATCACCGGCTGGAAGAGAAGAGGTAGTAGAAAGTGATATCTCAGATGGCAATGTCTCTGATACCCCGACGGGAGAAGTAAATCAAGATGTAATAGTGGAAAATACCAGGAATCCGAATTTTTTATTACAATTCCAAATGCTAAGCAAAAATCGGACAGAAATGTTCCAGGAAACACGATCTCCAAGGGGCAGAGGACGGGGAAACAGAGGAGGAACTACCGCAACAAACAAGCCAAAAAGAGGAGGTGCAAGAGGAAACAATGCTCCAATGGGAATGGCAACAAGGAGCCGTCAACAGAATCAAGTATGACAGTTGTGAATTTATCAAACAGGGTCCTCACTCAGGAAGAAGAAGAAGTCTTGGCTTTTGGTTTATCTTTTTGTCCGTCTCTTAATATGAATTTTGCAGAAACACGTATCGATCTTTTCCTATTCTCAAGAAAGCTCAAACTTAAGAAATGGTTTGCAACGAAACCCAAGAGCAACGAATCTGTGAGTATGACATCAGTTGCCAGTAATTTTGACATGAATGATATGGAACTATTACATGTTATGAGTTCCGACCCGGACAATGCCCACAACACTTCAGAATGGGACACATGGGGGACTGATTTGGGGCTTAATCCTGGAACTAAATTCAAACCCAAGTCTGTTTTTCTTCCATTAATTCATTGTGATGCCATCGATGTATTCGAAAGAGGTGTTTTGAATGATTTGACCAAATTACGTTATCAAAAAATACCGGGCAGAAAGAAAAATCTTACCACTAGCCAATTATTGGCCATTGATGAATTGAAATGTGATGGGAGTATTGTTATCAGACAAAGTGACAAGGGTGGAAACGTTGTAGTGCTTAACAAAACTCAGTACATTAATGAGGGGCTACGACAACTTAATGATGTGAGGTGTTACTGCAAAACTAACCAGGAAGATCTGTTGAAATCTAATCTAACATTCAGGGATCTGTTGTTGGAATGGAAAGATGTGGGATTAATTGAACCTGAGGAGTTTCAATACTTATACTGTGCCCACCCTAGAACTCCCATGTTATATCTATTACCTAAACTTCACAAAGACCCCCTAGTTCCACCAGGCCGTCCAATTGTATCTTCAATTGGGTCACTATTGGAACATACATCAAAATACATCGACCACTACCTTAGACCGTATGTGGTCGCTCTCCCATCGTATATCAAAGATACTACCCATTTTTTGACTGCCATAAATGGAATTCATTGGGAAGATCATTTTATTCTTGTCACACTAGATGTGACAAGCCTATACACGAGTATTTTCCATGAGCAGGGACTGAAAGCCATTGAACATTTTCTAAGAACACGTTCTGTTTCGTACTTGCAACACTCGAGAATGATCATATCTATGATTGACTTTTGTCTTAGAAACAACTTTTTTTTCTTTGACAACATCTTGTATCGTCAGTCACAGGGCACAGCCATGGGAACCTGCTTCGCCCCCAGCTATGCGAATCTATTCATGGGCTGGTGGGAGGAGCAGGTTGTCAGTGAGATGGCAGATTTTAACAACGTGGCCCTGTGGCTGCGATACATAGATGACATTTTCTTTATTTGGAACGGGGATGAGACATCTGTGAAGCTTTTTATACAGAAACTAAATGTCAATAATTTGAATCTTGCATTTACTGAACATATCAGTGATGTAAAGCTGGAGTTTCTCGATGTTCTTGTGGAGGTTGAGAACAAACAGCTGGTCACCAAGCTGTTTCGCAAAAAAACTGCTGGTAACAGCATCTTAAATGCGAACAGTTGCCATCCCCGTAGCTTGGTTTACAGCATTCCCTACGGTGAGCTACTCCGCGCCAAACGGAATTGCAGTACCGAGAGTGCATTTCGTGATGAAGAGAAGAAAATGTGTCTGAGATTCCAAAATAGGGGGTATAGTCCGAATATGATCAACACTGCCAAGGAAAGAGTAGCACTGAAAAACAGAGATGAATTATTAATTCCGAGAGTTACATCGGATGATGTAAACCAAGTGAGATTTATCACTACTTTTTCAGGTCAAGCACGTGAGGTGCGTAAAATTTTGAGAAACATTGGCATGTGTTGCATACTGACATACATCTCAAGAAATATTTGAGTGACAACCCACAAATAACCTTCCGGAAAGGGAGATCATTAAGAGATGAATTAAGTAGAAATTATGTAACATCAGCAAGTACAACCAATCAGGATGTTGGCTTTAAATGTTGCAGACGCTGTAAAGCATGTAAATTTAGTCATGATTGCCAGACTCTTCTTGTACCCACTACTAGTAAGACCTTCACAATACGCAAATATCTAACATGCAACACACCCTATAGTGTATATGTGCTCATCTGTCCATGTAATAAATGGTATGTGGGAAGTACCAAACATGAGGCCAAAAAGAGAGTACTGGAGCACCTTCGCGCAATACATAACAACAATAGACAATATCCTATAGCGCGACATTTCTTCTCAGAACACATGCAGGATGAGAAATTGGTGCAGTTAGTGGTTATTGACAGTGTTGATTTGGGGATCCGAGGAGGCAATCGTGAGTTGTCACTTAGGAAACTTGAATCAAAATATATTGTGGATTTCGAGTGTCTTACTCCGAAAGGATTTAATATGAGTGAAGAACTGGCCGTACATCTATATGAATGAATATATGTGCACATTCAGATTAGAGTTAATCTATTGTAATAATGTATCCGTAGTCTTCTTGATTTTAACACAATCTTTGTATTGTTTTTAGATTTCACACAACTTGGGCTAGCAGAAGATATTGGACTTTATTGGAAGAATCTATTAATGCAATATTATTTTTTGAACCGCATTACCCACTGGGGTTTATATGATTTCACGTGACTTTGAACACTTGGGAGGTTTACAGCCCACTGGGGCAGATGTGTATGTATTTTTTCTCACATGGTCGATCATTACGACTGTTGACAGCGCGTAGCTATGACAACGTGCAACCAATGGCACGGAAGATAATTGAGCAGCGAATGAAATACTATCATTCACGCTGGTAATTTATTTTCTCCCGAGGAAGATACTTGGAAGTACATGTGTAATGATGATATAATTATGCATTTACGTAGATTCTGACATGTTGAAAACATTTTGGGAGTTCAAATTATGTGATTTGATCAAACGTAATTCTTCTGACAGCAACTAATATATTTTTGGATTTAATATGTACATAATTCATGTTACATGCTTTTGAAACATATCAATGTCAGGAATTGCGACCCGGACGGGTTATCAAATGTTTTCCATTAACATTTTACCATTCTAAGATGGCTGCTTATTTTCCAAGTTGGTAACCATGCACTAGGGTGTTGGATGTATATAAAAAATGGCTGTGTTTACATGCAGACGAGCGTGATCAAGCCGTATTGGCGAAACGCGTCGTAACTTTTCATCTGCGGAATAAATCTTATACCACTGAACTACGAGTGTCCTGCATCTTTCCATAATTGGTGGAGCTTTTTTGAAGAATTTAATGTGGCTGGCTGGTAGCTTCATGCAGGACCGCCCGTGACAGCTGACCCCTTCTACCAGCAATAGTGGAGTTCACAAATTTGTAAAGGAGGTAGCTGACCTTTGGAATTGTTTGGAAACGCCGGAATTGGTTGCTAACTGGAACTAACAGACCAACGATATTTTACAACTGTATTTGTCCTCGTTTCATTACGAAGTATATTCCGGGCGTATTCCATTATCGTTGCACAAACGCTGAGCTGAGCCCGCCAGCTTGTGTCTGGCACACTGGGAAATGGAAGGTACGAGCGGTTTATTTCGGTAGATTTGCTCGGAATTCCGGATTACCGGGTCTGCCTGACTGAGCACTGACGGTGCCGGCGCCAATTCCGAAGTTGGGAGCATACTATAAAGTGCTTGCTGTACACAGCAGAAGTTGCACGTAGTTCAGTAAAGAAGTTTGTTCTTACTATGGCAGATGAGCTAGATGCTCGTCGTAAGAAGACTGCGGACCAATTGTTCCTCACAAATGATGCCAATACAATGGATGAAATACCTACTGTTTCGAGTATGGGAACAGAACTGAACTTGCAATCTAAACTAAACAAACTGGAGCGACTGTATAAACAAGAACTGTCAAAATGGTGGGAAGCGGAATCCCTACAAAGATATATTGGAGTAAAAAGAGTACCGCGGGGATTAAGAGTTTTTACAGTCCCAACCTATGAAAATCCAGATGCAGAAATGCTACAGGAATGGTCTGACAACTCAGCTGCCTGCTCTATGATCATGATGCGAATTTTGGTCAAGTATGCCATCAAAGATAGAGCGAAACTCTTATTAGAGATTGAGCAATTAACACTGGAAATCAGCACAATGATGACTAAAGATGAATTGGAAGATTTCATCAAAAAATTACTGGTGAGAATGGATAAGTTGGAAAGCGAAATTACAGCTAAAAAACAACGCAAATTCATTAGAGACTACAAAGATTACCAAGCGGGACGAACCCTCACGTTCCAAAAAAAGTATGATCATTTATTTGACAAAAAAACAGGTCTAGCAATAACCAAACCATCACCGGCTGGAAGAGAAGAGGTAGTAGAAAGTGATATCTCAGATGGCAATGTCTCTGATACCCCGACGGGAGAAGTAAATCAAGATGTAATAGTGGAAAATACCAGGAATCCGAATTTTTTATTACAATTCCAAATGCTAAGCAAAAATCGGACAGAAATGTTCCAGGAAACACGATCTCCAAGGGGCAGAGGACGGGGAAACAGAGGAGGAACTACCGCAACAAACAAGCCAAAAAGAGGAGGTGCAAGAGGAAACAATGCTCCAATGGGAATGGCAACAAGGAGCCGTCAACAGAATCAAGTATGACAGTTGTGAATTTATCAAACAGGGTCCTCACTCAGGAAGAAGAAGAAGTCTTGGCTTTTGGTTTATCTTTTTGTCCGTCTCTTAATATGAATTTTGCAGAAACACGTATCGATCTTTTCCTATTCTCAAGAAAGCTCAAACTTAAGAAATGGTTTGCAACGAAACCCAAGAGCAACGAATCTGTGAGTATGACATCAGTTGCCAGTAATTTTGACATGAATGATATGGAACTATTACATGTTATGAGTTCCGACCCGGACAATGCCCACAACACTTCAGAATGGGACACATGGGGGACTGATTTGGGGCTTAATCCTGGAACTAAATTCAAACCCAAGTCTGTTTTTCTTCCATTAATTCATTGTGATGCCATCGATGTATTCGAAAGAGGTGTTTTGAATGATTTGACCAAATTACGTTATCAAAAAATACCGGGCAGAAAGAAAAATCTTACCACTAGCCAATTATTGGCCATTGATGAATTGAAATGTGATGGGAGTATTGTTATCAGACAAAGTGACAAGGGTGGAAACGTTGTAGTGCTTAACAAAACTCAGTACATTAATGAGGGGCTACGACAACTTAATGATGTGAGGTGTTACTGCAAAACTAACCAGGAAGATCTGTTGAAATCTAATCTAACATTCAGGGATCTGTTGTTGGAATGGAAAGATGTGGGATTAATTGAACCTGAGGAGTTTCAATACTTATACTGTGCCCACCCTAGAACTCCCATGTTATATCTATTACCTAAACTTCACAAAGACCCCCTAGTTCCACCAGGCCGTCCAATTGTATCTTCAATTGGGTCACTATTGGAACATACATCAAAATACATCGACCACTACCTTAGACCGTATGTGGTCGCTCTCCCATCGTATATCAAAGATACTACCCATTTTTTGACTGCCATAAATGGAATTCATTGGGAAGATCATTTTATTCTTGTCACACTAGATGTGACAAGCCTATACACGAGTATTTTCCATGAGCAGGGACTGAAAGCCATTGAACATTTTCTAAGAACACGTTCTGTTTCGTACTTGCAACACTCGAGAATGATCATATCTATGATTGACTTTTGTCTTAGAAACAACTTTTTTTTCTTTGACAACATCTTGTATCGTCAGTCACAGGGCACAGCCATGGGAACCTGCTTCGCCCCCAGCTATGCGAATCTATTCATGGGCTGGTGGGAGGAGCAGGTTGTCAGTGAGATGGCAGATTTTAACAACGTGGCCCTGTGGCTGCGATACATAGATGACATTTTCTTTATTTGGAACGGGGATGAGACATCTGTGAAGCTTTTTATACAGAAACTAAATGTCAATAATTTGAATCTTGCATTTACTGAACATATCAGTGATGTAAAGCTGGAGTTTCTCGATGTTCTTGTGGAGGTTGAGAACAAACAGCTGGTCACCAAGCTGTTTCGCAAAAAAACTGCTGGTAACAGCATCTTAAATGCGAACAGTTGCCATCCCCGTAGCTTGGTTTACAGCATTCCCTACGGTGAGCTACTCCGCGCCAAACGGAATTGCAGTACCGAGAGTGCATTTCGTGATGAAGAGAAGAAAATGTGTCTGAGATTCCAAAATAGGGGGTATAGTCCGAATATGATCAACACTGCCAAGGAAAGAGTAGCACTGAAAAACAGAGATGAATTATTAATTCCGAGAGTTACATCGGATGATGTAAACCAAGTGAGATTTATCACTACTTTTTCAGGTCAAGCACGTGAGGTGCGTAAAATTTTGAGAAACATTGGCATGTGTTGCATACTGACATACATCTCAAGAAATATTTGAGTGACAACCCACAAATAACCTTCCGGAAAGGGAGATCATTAAGAGATGAATTAAGTAGAAATTATGTAACATCAGCAAGTACAACCAATCAGGATGTTGGCTTTAAATGTTGCAGACGCTGTAAAGCATGTAAATTTAGTCATGATTGCCAGACTCTTCTTGTACCCACTACTAGTAAGACCTTCACAATACGCAAATATCTAACATGCAACACACCCTATAGTGTATATGTGCTCATCTGTCCATGTAATAAATGGTATGTGGGAAGTACCAAACATGAGGCCAAAAAGAGAGTACTGGAGCACCTTCGCGCAATACATAACAACAATAGACAATATCCTATAGCGCGACATTTCTTCTCAGAACACATGCAGGATGAGAAATTGGTGCAGTTAGTGGTTATTGACAGTGTTGATTTGGGGATCCGAGGAGGCAATCGTGAGTTGTCACTTAGGAAACTTGAATCAAAATATATTGTGGATTTCGAGTGTCTTACTCCGAAAGGATTTAATATGAGTGAAGAACTGGCCGTACATCTATATGAATGAATATATGTGCACATTCAGATTAGAGTTAATCTATTGTAATAATGTATCCGTAGTCTTCTTGATTTTAACACAATCTTTGTATTGTTTTTAGATTTCACACAACTTGGGCTAGCAGAAGATATTGGACTTTATTGGAAGAATCTATTAATGCAATATTATTTTTTGAACCGCATTACCCACTGGGGTTTATATGATTTCACGTGACTTTGAACACTTGGGAGGTTTACAGCCCACTGGGGCAGATGTGTATGTATTTTTTCTCACATGGTCGATCATTACGACTGTTGACAGCGCGTAGCTATGACAACGTGCAACCAATGGCACGGAAGATAATTGAGCAGCGAATGAAATACTATCATTCACGCTGGTAATTTATTTTCTCCTGAGGAAGATACTTGGAAGTACATGTGTAATGATGATATAATTATGCATTTACGTAGATTCTGACATGTTGAAAACATTTTGGGAGTTCAAATTATGTGATTTGATCAAACGTAATTCTTCTGACAGCAACTAATATATTTTTGGATTTAATATGTACATAATTCATGTTACATGCTTTTGAAACATATCAATGTCAGGAATTGCGACCCGGACGGGTTATCAAATGTTTTCCATTAACATTTTACCATTCTAAGATGGCTGCTTATTTTCCAAGTTGGTAACCATGCACTAGGGTGTTGGATGTATATAAAAAATGGCTGTGTTTACATGCAGACGAGCGTGATCAAGCCGTATTGGCGAAACGCGTCGTAACTTTTCATCTGCGGAATAAATCTTATACCACTGAACTACGAGTGTCCTGCATCTTTCCATAATTGGTGGAGCTTTTTTGAAGAATTTAATGTGGCTGGCTGGTAGCTTCATGCAGGACCGCCCGTGACAGCTGACCCCTTCTACCAGCAATAGTGGAGTTCACAAATTTGTAAAGGAGGTAGCTGACCTTTGGAATTGTTTGGAAACGCCGGAATTGGTTGCTAACTGGAACTAACAGACCAACGATATTTTACAACTGTATTTGTCCTCGTTTCATTACGAAGTATATTCCGGGCGTATTCCATTATCGTTGCACAAACGCTGAGCTGAGCCCGCCAGCTTGTGTCTGGCACACTGGGAAATGGAAGGTACGAGCGGTTTATTTCGGTAGATTTGCTCGGAATTCCGGATTACCGGGTCTGCCTGACTGAGCACTGACGGTGCCGGCGCCAATTCCGAAGTTGGGAGCATACTATAAAGTGCTTGCTGTACACAGCAGAAGTTGCACGTAGTTCAGTAAAGAAGTTTGTTCTTACTATGGCAGATGAGCTAGATGCTCGTCGTAAGAAGACTGCGGACCAATTGTTCCTCACAAATGATGCCAATACAATGGATGAAATACCTACTGTTTCGAGTATGGGAACAGAACTGAACTTGCAATCTAAACTAAACAAACTGGAGCGACTGTATAAACAAGAACTGTCAAAATGGTGGGAAGCGGAATCCCTACAAAGATATATTGGAGTAAAAAGAGTACCGCGGGGATTAAGAGTTTTTACAGTCCCAACCTATGAAAATCCAGATGCAGAAATGCTACAGGAATGGTCTGACAACTCAGCTGCCTGCTCTATGATCATGATGCGAATTTTGGTCAAGTATGCCATCAAAGATAGAGCGAAACTCTTATTAGAGATTGAGCAATTAACACTGGAAATCAGCACAATGATGACTAAAGATGAATTGGAAGATTTCATCAAAAAATTACTGGTGAGAATGGATAAGTTGGAAAGCGAAATTACAGCTAAAAAACAACGCAAATTCATTAGAGACTACAAAGATTACCAAGCGGGACGAACCCTCACGTTCCAAAAAAAGTATGATCATTTATTTGACAAAAAAACAGGTCTAGCAATAACCAAACCATCACCGGCTGGAAGAGAAGAGGTAGTAGAAAGTGATATCTCAGATGGCAATGTCTCTGATACCCCGACGGGAGAAGTAAATCAAGATGTAATAGTGGAAAATACCAGGAATCCGAATTTTTTATTACAATTCCAAATGCTAAGCAAAAATCGGACAGAAATGTTCCAGGAAACACGATCTCCAAGGGGCAGAGGACGGGGAAACAGAGGAGGAACTACCGCAACAAACAAGCCAAAAAGAGGAGGTGCAAGAGGAAACAATGCTCCAATGGGAATGGCAACAAGGAGCCGTCAACAGAATCAAGTATGACAGTTGTGAATTTATCAAACAGGGTCCTCACTCAGGAAGAAGAAGAAGTCTTGGCTTTTGGTTTATCTTTTTGTCCGTCTCTTAATATGAATTTTGCAGAAACACGTATCGATCTTTTCCTATTCTCAAGAAAGCTCAAACTTAAGAAATGGTTTGCAACGAAACCCAAGAGCAACGAATCTGTGAGTATGACATCAGTTGCCAGTAATTTTGACATGAATGATATGGAACTATTACATGTTATGAGTTCCGACCCGGACAATGCCCACAACACTTCAGAATGGGACACATGGGGGACTGATTTGGGGCTTAATCCTGGAACTAAATTCAAACCCAAGTCTGTTTTTCTTCCATTAATTCATTGTGATGCCATCGATGTATTCGAAAGAGGTGTTTTGAATGATTTGACCAAATTACGTTATCAAAAAATACCGGGCAGAAAGAAAAATCTTACCACTAGCCAATTATTGGCCATTGATGAATTGAAATGTGATGGGAGTATTGTTATCAGACAAAGTGACAAGGGTGGAAACGTTGTAGTGCTTAACAAAACTCAGTACATTAATGAGGGGCTACGACAACTTAATGATGTGAGGTGTTACTGCAAAACTAACCAGGAAGATCTGTTGAAATCTAATCTAACATTCAGGGATCTGTTGTTGGAATGGAAAGATGTGGGATTAATTGAACCTGAGGAGTTTCAATACTTATACTGTGCCCACCCTAGAACTCCCATGTTATATCTATTACCTAAACTTCACAAAGACCCCCTAGTTCCACCAGGCCGTCCAATTGTATCTTCAATTGGGTCACTATTGGAACATACATCAAAATACATCGACCACTACCTTAGACCGTATGTGGTCGCTCTCCCATCGTATATCAAAGATACTACCCATTTTTTGACTGCCATAAATGGAATTCATTGGGAAGATCATTTTATTCTTGTCACACTAGATGTGACAAGCCTATACACGAGTATTTTCCATGAGCAGGGACTGAAAGCCATTGAACATTTTCTAAGAACACGTTCTGTTTCGTACTTGCAACACTCGAGAATGATCATATCTATGATTGACTTTTGTCTTAGAAACAACTTTTTTTTCTTTGACAACATCTTGTATCGTCAGTCACAGGGCACAGCCATGGGAACCTGCTTCGCCCCCAGCTATGCGAATCTATTCATGGGCTGGTGGGAGGAGCAGGTTGTCAGTGAGATGGCAGATTTTAACAACGTGGCCCTGTGGCTGCGATACATAGATGACATTTTCTTTATTTGGAACGGGGATGAGACATCTGTGAAGCTTTTTATACAGAAACTAAATGTCAATAATTTGAATCTTGCATTTACTGAACATATCAGTGATGTAAAGCTGGAGTTTCTCGATGTTCTTGTGGAGGTTGAGAACAAACAGCTGGTCACCAAGCTGTTTCGCAAAAAAACTGCTGGTAACAGCATCTTAAATGCGAACAGTTGCCATCCCCGTAGCTTGGTTTACAGCATTCCCTACGGTGAGCTACTCCGCGCCAAACGGAATTGCAGTACCGAGAGTGCATTTCGTGATGAAGAGAAGAAAATGTGTCTGAGATTCCAAAATAGGGGGTATAGTCCGAATATGATCAACACTGCCAAGGAAAGAGTAGCACTGAAAAACAGAGATGAATTATTAATTCCGAGAGTTACATCGGATGATGTAAACCAAGTGAGATTTATCACTACTTTTTCAGGTCAAGCACGTGAGGTGCGTAAAATTTTGAGAAACATTGGCATGTGTTGCATACTGACATACATCTCAAGAAATATTTGAGTGACAACCCACAAATAACCTTCCGGAAAGGGAGATCATTAAGAGATGAATTAAGTAGAAATTATGTAACATCAGCAAGTACAACCAATCAGGATGTTGGCTTTAAATGTTGCAGACGCTGTAAAGCATGTAAATTTAGTCATGATTGCCAGACTCTTCTTGTACCCACTACTAGTAAGACCTTCACAATACGCAAATATCTAACATGCAACACACCCTATAGTGTATATGTGCTCATCTGTCCATGTAATAAATGGTATGTGGGAAGTACCAAACATGAGGCCAAAAAGAGAGTACTGGAGCACCTTCGCGCAATACATAACAACAATAGACAATATCCTATAGCGCGACATTTCTTCTCAGAACACATGCAGGATGAGAAATTGGTGCAGTTAGTGGTTATTGACAGTGTTGATTTGGGGATCCGAGGAGGCAATCGTGAGTTGTCACTTAGGAAACTTGAATCAAAATATATTGTGGATTTCGAGTGTCTTACTCCGAAAGGATTTAATATGAGTGAAGAACTGGCCGTACATCTATATGAATGAATATATGTGCACATTCAGATTAGAGTTAATCTATTGTAATAATGTATCCGTAGTCTTCTTGATTTTAACACAATCTTTGTATTGTTTTTAGATTTCACACAACTTGGGCTAGCAGAAGATATTGGACTTTATTGGAAGAATCTATTAATGCAATATTATTTTTTGAACCGCATTACCCACTGGGGTTTATATGATTTCACGTGACTTTGAACACTTGGGAGGTTTACAGCCCACTGGGGCAGATGTGTATGTATTTTTTCTCACATGGTCGATCATTACGACTGTTGACAGCGCGTAGCTATGACAACGTGCAACCAATGGCACGGAAGATAATTGAGCAGCGAATGAAATACTATCATTCACGCTGGTAATTTATTTTCTCCCGAGGAAGATACTTGGAAGTACATGTGTAATGATGATATAATTATGCATTTACGTAGATTCTGACATGTTGAAAACATTTTGGGAGTTCAAATTATGTGATTTGATCAAACGTAATTCTTCTGACAGCAACTAATATATTTTTGGATTTAATATGTACATAATTCATGTTACATGCTTTTGAAACATATCAATGTCAGGAATTGCGACCCGGACGGGTTATCAAATGTTTTCCATTAACATTTTACCATTCTAAGATGGCTGCTTATTTTCCAAGTTGGTAACCATGCACTAGGGTGTTGGATGTATATAAAAAATGGCTGTGTTTACATGCAGACGAGCGTGATCAAGCCGTATTGGCGAAACGCGTCGTAACTTTTCATCTGCGGAATAAATCTTATACCACTGAACTACGAGTGTCCTGCATCTTTCCATAATTGGTGGAGCTTTTTTGAAGAATTTAATGTGGCTGGCTGGTAGCTTCATGCAGGACCGCCCGTGACAGCTGACCCCTTCTACCAGCAATAGTGGAGTTCATATATATATATATATATATATATATATATATATATATATATATATATATATATATATAGATGTACTGAACTATTCTGTAAAGAACTCTGAACAAGTGCATTATGTTCCAATTGTAGATACAGAAAAGATGCAAGGCCGATTCATTGTCAATGCGCGATATTAGCATTCTCTTGAATTCACTAAACTAAATTTCCAGCAAGGACCTCGGGATCCGAGCATAATGAGCATTCAGACTCATCACCCAACGCGCTAATCAATGCGTAATACTCGCTCGGGGGTTAGTTAAATAAAATGTGAAAGCTGTATTAATAAAACCTTTTGCTGTCCAGCCCAGCCTTTCAATCCCTTTCCAAGCACTGCATAATGCAGATACCGCGAATAAATTATAGATGAAACTCCCATCATATGTTTATAAATACACTAACATTAGCATTTTACTTCCTCATAAATCTGCACTTAACAACGCTCCACTCTCAGATATAAAGCCCGGTAAAACAATGATATATTCTCTGCCGCCGGGCCTTGGACGGCGGCCCATTCATTCCAAGCGCGGCTTTTCAAACATTACTTCTTCGCTCATGCCCCCTCATTTAAAATCCATTTTAATTTTAAAGATGCGCGCGGCAGCCCTACTGGTATACTTACTCATCGAGGCTATGCATCAGGGAGTGGGGAGGCGGGGGTCGGAGGGGGCAGAAAATTGTTTAATCTGGAGATAAGGTTCAATGTGGTCACCACCGCTGAACAGTGGCGTAATTACCAGATCAGCCCCGCTAAAAATGCACTCAGGGTGCCGCGTGACCTATCATCGCCTAATCTGCATAGTGAAGTATCGCTTCATAACTATAAATTGCCGACTTAATTAAAACCAGGACCTTTCTGTCATTTAATTACAGGGAGAAAGGTTATTGCTTAAATGCAATTTTCCAAATGTGATTTCTTAACAGTTATTAACTGCTTCACCATCATTTATTGTTTCAGATTTTTCAATTTGAAAATAGTCTGTGTGACAGATGTAATGACTTCATGGAAAACTCAATCTGGATGGAGCCCGGCAGACCCATTTGTTTCTCGTAAGTGGAGCAGACAGAAAACTTGGAAATGTCACAGGAGGATCGTGTGAATGCCCCCACTTTACGGGAGTAATTAAAAACCAGGAGGTTTTATTAAAGGTGAAGACATGGAGGTTTATGGCCGTTTGCAAAGGTTTTTTTTTCTTTCCTGCGAAAACGTTGTTGTTGCATTTTCAGCTCCATTCAGAGTGATCTAGATTAGTAATTTTTAATTTATACCACACCAATTCACAGCAGCAAGGCCCGCTCGTGGGGGAGTTCTGCAAATGTGCTTTTGATCTATAGGGAAGCCAGAAAACCAAATGTACAAGAATGCGTTGTCCTTTACAGGAGTGGTCACATTTTTTAAAATTCATTGAACACGCTTAAACTTCAATTGCACAAACCTCAAGCGAGAACTGTTATTTGGATTAAGTTAGAAATGCCTATGGCTATTAGTATTACTTGATGCAAATGTTGTTCAATACATCGAAGGTATTTTGGGATCCTGTAATCTTGTGTAAAATAAGAGATTCTAAACTTTAGGTGTTGGTCAGTTTATTGGTCTGGCCAAGTCTTAGGAGCCAACTAAAGGTTGTTGGGAATTACTCTGTCAGATCAGGGAGGAACTCCCCTGTAGTCCCACATTCGTTAAGGGGGTGTGCCTGCTTGCACACTAAACTCATCTCCTGTCTGCAGGTAGCCCATAGCGTTCTTCTCTCATAGGCAAGGTTCATAAAGGTGAAAGCATTAAGCATCATTAGATGTGCATGGTATGAGTGTGTAGCCAGGCAGGGATCAGAGTAGCCCTAATGAAGACTAGAGACCTGTAAGGCCTTCAAGTACAGCCAAAACATGTTGGCATAAAAACATGGGTGGATGAGACATTATATCTCATCCTACACTCAAAACTGTTAAGGTTTTAATCATAGCTGGGATACCCATCATTAAAGTATAAGTCCAGGGTATATCTCAAGATATTTATGAAGTTATATTGCATCCCTGCGATTCTCTAACAACCATGTATCTAACAGCTCCCAGCTATGGTCGAGTGTGCCATGGTGGTATTTACCTACAGTGGTGTAAAAAATCGCAATGATGAGGCATGCTACCAAAAGTTGTGGGTGAGACAATTTTTCAAAATCTTTTGGGATTCCAGTAGGATGATCCTAAAATACAATGCAAACACTTTTTTGGGGTGGTTACCTGGCATTCTTGGTGATATTATGTTGTGACGTGGAGGGTATGTCCGGGTTTCATCCCTCTTTCCCTCCATCTGTTCATATATATAGAAGCAGCACAGACTCACTGTATTGACTTGTGTTGTCATGTTGAATCACCATCCAGGATGATTCCAAGGTTTCTAGTGTGGTCAGTGGGTGTCTGTCCCAGCTGTGTCAGGCACCAGGCAGTGTCCCATTGAGAGTTCTTGTTTCCGAAGTACTTCCATCTTGTCAGAGTTGAGATTCAGTCAGTTGCATCCAATCTATTCAGCGACCATGATCATGCAGCTGGTGTAGTTGGTTCTGGTGAGAGTGCTCTTGTCCATCAGGGATAGGATGAGTTGTGTATGATTGGATGATGGAGATACCTTGGTATCGGATGATATTAGCGAGCAGAGTCATGTAGATGTTCAACAGGGTGGACCTGAGAGATGAGCCCTGGGAATCTTTTCAGATCGTGTTCTTGGTTTCCAATGTGTAGGGTGGTAGTTTGACTCTCTGTGTTCTTCCTGTGAGGAAGGAACCAATCCAGTTGATGGCGGGTCCTTGGGTGGCGATGTCATGGAGTCTTCTGATGAGTGTGCTGTGAGCGTCTCTATTGAAGGCAGCAGAGAGGTCCAGCAGGATGAGAGCTGCAATCTCTCCTCTACCCAGGATGGTTTGGATGTCATCTGTAACTGCAATGAGTGCTGTTTCGTGGTATGGTTACATCTGAATCCTGTCATCTTTTATTCCTTGCAAGTTTCAGTAATTTAAACCTGACCTCCATCCTTGGTAGCTATGGTATAGAGCAGAGAGGCCTAATAAAATGTGTTAAGCATTTAGAAGTAACAGAATAGTTAAAAAGTCAAAAACACAACACAATAAAAATCCCAGTCCAATTCATAAAACTGGAGAATAATTTAATATGCACAATTACACCAAAATAGCACAAATCAGATAAGCAGAACTGGTGATATTGATTAAGAAAGATTTCAGTTAAAAAATAGTGCCACAAGCACCAACTGCAAATGGTAGATGGCATCGCTGTCAAGAATAATTTATTCCATCGCCCTGGTGGAGAAACTGCTTCCCACTGAAATGCAAATCATCCCCTTTGTGTTGTTTTTGGAATGTGGAGTCCTCCAGTGGGGAAAGCCTGTGGGTTGTATTTGAAAAGAGGTCCAGGAGGCTGGAAACCGTCACAGCATGGTCCAGCTGAATTGTATTTGTTGCTGAGGAAAAGCTCAGAGTGGGTGAAACCTGTTTCTTCAGTCCAGCACAACACCCCTTGGGTGGATTGGCTTTGCTAGTTTTCAGAGATTTTAGGAACAGTCCAGTTAGAGACATACAAGCTTCACGGGATCCCAGGAACAGCAGGTTGAGGTTAAGACACCGTCACCAGAAGCCACTAGCAGAGTTAAGGTCAGGTCCAGTTGGTACGGGTCAGCTGGGCACTTCAAGAAAATGCCTCTGCAGTTTGTGGTGGCCCTGTAGCTTACATAGGAAACCAGCTAACTGACCCTTGGAGTCTACTTCTTTGTCTTCGGTATAAGGGGCAGCAGGTCCAGCCCTTTAGGCCTCCTCAGAGGTCTCAAACGGCAGATGCAGTCCTTCTTCTGTTCTTCCACAGGTTCAGTAGTGTTCGAGAAGGGTGCCCGGGAATGGTACATTTATAACTGGCACTAGCTTGTGGATGGGGGTGACTCCTGGGCCTCCCTAACCACTCGGGATAAAATTATAAGGGGTAATCTTACCCACTTTACAGCAGTTCCTGTGTGTCCTATTAAAAACAATACCTCAGTGACCCTCACTCACAAAGTTCAAAAAGGAGAATCCCTTCTCCCCATTGAAAAGCCTGTGTGTCCACCCAGAGGTGTGACCAGGGTAATGAGAAGTTCCTTCCTTTTTGGTCACTCGAAACAATTTCGGGGGCAGCTTCCCCCACTTGGTTTGAAGCCTGGCTAATTGGTAGGACAAAATAAGAAGTCTGTGGAGGTGTCCTCTAACATCTACTTGTGAAAGTGGAGGCCTCTTTAAATTAAACTGAGTGCCTGGTCACTGTTCAGCTACCGCGGAGGGACAGCGTCAACCAGACAGGAGGAGGCATCGCCATCGTCCACAAGAACACCATCCGCATCACGACCAACTCCGAGGACACCCTCACAGCCGCCGAACATCTTCACTTCCAGATACACACCGACCCCAAGACCACACTCAGAGGCACCCTCATCTACAGACCCCCAGGACCCCGCACTCAATTCAGCGAAGACATCGCAGACTTCATCAGCCCACACACCCTCCCCTCCGCTGACTACATCCTCCTAGGGGACCTCAACTTCCACCTGGAGAACAACAACGACAACAACACCACCACCCTGCTGGACAACCTCGCTGTTAGAACTGGCTATTTCTGGTAGGCTAAGGCTGATGCCAAAGCCAGGCAGAAACCACCATTCTAGTCAGGGCGAGGGAGTCACATGCCAAGATAACCCCTGCTCACCCCCCTGGGTAGCTTGGCACGAGCAGTGAGGCTAAACTCGGAGGCAATGTGTAAAGCATTTGGGCCAGTACACCACAGCAACAACATCCTAGGCACACCACAAAAGGAACTCCACACAAGGTTATATTAAAATAACTTTTGTATTGTCAAAACACATCAGATAGAAATCACACATGTACATTGTGCCAACTGGCACGGGCAATATTCATAAGGGATTATTTACAAGACAGGGCCACATAGGCCACTGTCAGAATCAACACTTTTAGAAATAGAAATATTAGAACTTAGAATAAGTATATAAAATAACAGTTATAAATCACATCCAGTAACTACTGGTAAAGGTAGGTACACACTACGCAATACTAATAACCATAGGCCTAGATCACGCATGGACACATAACCTCTTTAGTATAAACTATACTAGGCAAAACACAACCACCTAAGAATAAAATACATTTAGGGGTAGAAGCAAGAACACATTACACATGATGCATCAAAAACACATTCAGCGGTATAGGGAAAAAGGTAAACACATGATGCATAAAACACTCAGAGGTGTAAGGAAAGGAAACACATGATGCATAAAAATACATTCAGAGAGGTGCAAGGAAAGAAAACACATGATGCCTAAAACATTCAGAGGTGTAAGATCAAGGGAGACACATGATGCCTAAAAACATTCAGAGGTGCCAGAACATAACTCAATAGCGCAAAAACATGTGATGCACAAAAACAGTCAGAGGTGTAAGATCAAGGTGCGTAATCATATTAAATGCATTACATTTCCTAGCACCATATCACAATGCGCAAAACTCACATTAGGCAAATACCATCACATAGATAATCACATTGCGCCTAAATAAAAGTCACATACCAGCCCCTATCTAATAAGGGACTAAAAGAGCCCTGTGTCCAGAATGTCAGGGCGTGCTGCCATGCAGTGCCAGTCAGGGGTCACTGGCGCAAAACCTAAACGTAGCAGGTGCCTACTACTTGCTGGGCACCTGGGAACCACACAAAACCTAAACGGTGCAGCTGCCCACTAATTACTGGGCAGCTGGGAACTTCAAACTGTGGCAAGGGCTCTCACTGGCCCTAAACAAACTGCGCCGCAGGGGTTGGAGCCACACAGGCTCTCAGTCAGCTGAGGGGCGTTGGAGCCATCTGGCACTGTGAATTCTCTGCCCCCAAGAGCCTCACTGGGCTCGCCAGCACATGGGGACCGCCTAGAGCCTCTCTGGGCCCTAAAACAAATGCCCCTTCAGAGCCTCTCTGGGCTCTACTCAACGTTGGGGCGACCCGCTGCCAACCGGGGCCACCCTGCTGCACCAACTATGCCCCCCTAGACAGAGGGCAGGACACGGGCCATCGGGAGAGCCTACAAGGCTCTAAAACACGCAATGGCCCCGAGCCCTCTTAGGGCTTTAAACAATAAGTATGCCGCCTTGAGCCTCACGGGCTCACAACCACTCAGGCCCTGCACTGGAGGGGAGGGGCGGGCACCGGCAATGTGCCCCGATTGCCCCCTCCCCTTTGAAGGCACTCACCGGGCTTTTGTGGATGCTTCCACGGTCTGCGGCTCTCTCCTTGGCGGCGGCGCGGCAGGGCTCTCTCTCGGCTCCTCTCCTAACGCCGCTCAGCTTCCTTCTCCTCCCAGGGCTCCCTCAGCACACGGGAGCCCCGCTAGCACTAGCAGCCTTCTTCCTTCGTGCCGCGGCCCCGAGGGCGGGACTTCCGGTCTTTCTCCGGGGGCCGCGCTAGGATTGGCCGCCCGGTCCATCACTTCCGGGTCGCTGCAGGCAGCGCGGCGGCCCGTTTCAGGCACCCAGAGGCTGGGGGACAATTAACCGAGGGGTGGGCTCCCTCGAGTTAAGTTAAACATTTAAAAATAGCGGCCAGGCCCCTGGCGGGGTGAGCACCTGCCAGGGGATCAAATAAGCACAGATAAGCGAGGTGGGCACTCGCAATATAAATAATTATCGAAGCGGGGTGACACCCACAACGAGCACACGAGGAGAGGGGGATTCCCTCAGCCAGGGCTACAGCGGCGCGCTGCCCAGCCCCCAGGCTCTCTCTTTCTTTTTATCAGGGAAGTTAAATCCAAGCGCCCAAGCCCAAAAATAAGGCGCAGGAAAGCTGTAATAAAGCCTTGACAAAACCAAAGCCATCCAAAAAGGTATCGGCAGTCCTGGAGATCAAAGGATGGAGCAACAGAGCTCACAGCAAGGAAAGTCCATCAGATATCCAGGGGCTGGGCAGGGCCCAGGGTTTCCCCTGGGCCCAAGCAGCAGCACGCCCCTGGCAGATTCAAGTCAGAAAACAAGAACAATTTTGGAAGGGGACACAGCCCCTTCTTATCCAGAGAAAAGTCTTTGAAGTCTTTGTGCAGGCAGTGTGAGAACCAGCTAGAACTGGTTATAGGGACTTCCTTTCAGTATCAGGGACAGAGGTGACAGTCGCCCAGCGGGTAGGTGGAGTCAGTATTGTGGCAGGCAGGCACAGCCTCATTCACACCCAGGCGCTATCTCCTCCCACTTCCCTGGCAGCAGATGCTGCCTTTCATCCACAGGCTGACTCAGACAAGCTCCTGGGGCTCCCCAGCCCCTGTCATCCTCAAACCAGACAGTCAATCCACAAGCAGGCCCAGGCACTCCTGGGCCAGGCTCACCAGCCAATCACACGCCAGCCACAGACTACACAAATATGCCAACTTCTGAAAGTGGCACTTCTAGACTAGACACAACCATGCCGCATACACCATTACGCAGCATTCAATCTCACGAGTTCGCACATATCAAACTCGACCCTGCACTCCCCACACATCAGGAACTACCATGGGCATACATATTCCCCATTCATTCCTATGGGAGGGCAGGTCACTCACCACACATACACAGAGAGCTCACGCACTTTACACTGTACCGCAGTGAAAAAGTGCGCAAAGGCCTAAAACCATCAACACTAGGTTCCAGTAACAGGCTAGGAAAAAGCAAAAAGTTTCGGGGTGAACCTGCCAAAAGGGGCCAGGTCCAACACAACCCCCTTCCAGCCAAAACGCAGGGTAGACCAATCACTCCACTGATGGGCTTCCTTGCTTTGGGCAACAAAACACGGACACGGGCCCGCACGGCAGGGACACCCTCCGGTTCTACGCCACTCTGAACCCACCTGGTTACCTGCAAACCAGAACTCTCTGACCCAACTAGGGTACCCCACTGGTACACACTAGTTATCCACAGCCAGGACCAGGCCCTAGGCCATCCAAATATCACAGGTCCTAACCAATCCACAGAGCGGGGTGCAGTAACCCCTGGCACACAATAGCCATTCTCCACTCTCTCTCTCTGTGTAGCTACAACTACCACTGAACCTTCAACCTAGGGTCCACACCCCCAGGCTGACCAGAGGTCACGGGCAAGAATCCCCACCCTACCTCTACTTCTGGGTTTCCGCACCCTCACAGGGAAGCACTCACCAGAACACAACTCTCCTACCAGATCAGGATCTCACTCCACCACTGGCCTACCACCTGGAAACTATTTCACTTCTGAGGTACAAAGCACACAGCACAGTTCCTCTTCAAGCAGGTGGGGGGACACAGCACACAGCAAAATCCCCTTTCCTCCACCTTAGTAGAAACAACAGACTGCAGGTGGGCCCCAGAACACACAGCAAGGGCAGCCTCCTCAGTCTCTTCAGCTGTTCTACTTTGGCAGAGATTCCTCTTGACCTGGAAGCTTCCTAATCTCCCAATCTAGGATCTAAACCCTCAGGTTGCACCGGGGTCAGAAGTACACCGTCCCTCTGCACCCCCTTCCAGAGTTCTGCACCCTCCACTTAGGAGCGGTACCCCTAGAAGCCAAAACCGGTCAGGACACTGATTACAGATGCCCCTCCCTCCAGGTCAGGCTGAACCTGAACCTGGCCTCCCCCCTCCTTGGGGAACGACCTCCAGAGGCCCCACAAATGGTCAAGCACTCTGGACGGTCAAATGCCCAGCGAACCAGGACTTCTGCACCCTCCACTTAGGAGCGGTACTGCCCAACACCAGGACCGCCGGAGGTCTGGTTACAGACACTCCCCGTCCTCTAGACACAGGAAGATCCTCCTCAAATGACCTGTAAGTACAGCCTAGGCCCCTGACCTGGCGCTCCCTTAGGGAACACTCCAGGACCTGAGACAGGGTTTCGGGCCAACGTGGGACACACCGTCCCACACTCACTCCGCCCCCACTGAGACAGGACATGAGCCCAAACACCCCTACCATCCTAATGGGACCTAGCTGGGCTACACATGAACCTCTTCACCTACACAGGATCATCAGATACACAAGCCACTACTTTTAGAATCACTCGCAAATGTCTCTGCAAGACATCTAGCACACCGCCAGACATCCACCTTCTTGTCCAGTGCCTCTGCAGGACCTCCTGCACACCACCAGAGGTACACCTCACGTGCAAGCTCCTTAAAAAAACCTCACACCAACTCCTCCAGTTCAAGACACCACTCATCCACACACTCCCCCTCCAGACTGGTGAGACAGTTCCTCACTGCCTCCTACTCACAACCTGTACCCCTCTTACTGAGCACCAGGCACCATACTCTGGGAACTGGGAATGGGATTTCACTCACTGGACACCTTTTAGCTGCCACCACTGGATCCTACCATACTGGGGAATCCAGACACACACACACTACACTCAGGGGATAACCACCCTCCCAAGCAAGCCATTTCTCCTCCACACTCCCTCTCTTCCATCTACCCACACAGGAACAGGAATAGGGATTGGACACTGGACCCAGCAAGGGATTCCTAATCTATGGGAACCTCCCCCTCTACTGGTGTCCCGCCCTGTCATTTTCTCTCATCTGCCACTAAACATAAAGCGTAGGAACACCACCTGAAAATGACACTCTTGAGGAAAAACAAAATCATAAACAATAATCCCAAACATGTGACTATCTGAAAAATGCAGAGTTTTGTAATGTAGCCAGTTGTCGCTGTGGCACTGCGCAAACACAAGTCCAAATCCGCACCGCTGACCAACAATGTTAGAACTCGCTATTTCTGGTAGGCTAAGGCTGACGCCAAAGCCAGGCAAACCACCATTCTAGTCAGGGCGAGGGAGTCACACGCCAAGATAACCCCTGCTCACCCCCCTTGGTAGCATGGCACGAGCAGTGAGGCTAAACTCGGAGGCAATGTGTAAAGCATTTGTGCCAGCACACTACAGCAACAACATCCTAGGCACACCACAAAAGGAACTCAACACAAGGTTATATTAAAATAACTTTTGTATTGTCAAAACACATCAGATAGAAATCACACATGTACATTGTGCCAACTGGCACGGGCAATATTCATAAGGGATTATTTACAAGACAGGGCCACATAGGCCACTGTCAGAATCAACACTTTTAGAAATAGAAATATTAGAACTTAGAATAAGTATATAAAATAACAGTTATAAATCACATCCAGTAACTACTGGTAAAGGTAGGTACACACTACGCAATACTAATAACCATAGGCCTAGATACCGCATGGACACATTGCCTCTCTAGTATAAACTATACTAGGCAAAACACAACCACCTAAGAATAAAATACATTTAGGGGTAGAAGCAAGAACACATTACACATGATGCATCAAAAACACATTCAGCGGTGTAGGGAAAAAGGTAAACACATGATGCATAAAACACTCAGAGGTGTAAGGAAAGGAAACACATGATGCATAAAAATACATTCAGAGGTGCAAGGAAAGAAAACACATGATGCCTAAAACATTCAGAGTTGTAAGATCAAGGGAGTCACATGATGCCTAAAAACATTCAGAGGTGCCAGAACATAACTCAATAGCGCAAAAACACATGATGCACAAAAACAGTCAGAGGTGTAAGATCAAGGTGCGTAATCATATTAAATGCATTACATTTCCTAGCACCATATCACATTGCGCAAAACTCACATTAGGCAAATACCATCACATAGATAATCACATTGAGCCTAAATAAAAGTCACATACCAGCCCCTATCTAATAAAGGGACTAAAAGAGCCCTGTGTCCAGAATGTCAGGGTGTGCTGCCATGCAGTGCCAGTCAGGGGTCACTGGCGCAAAACCTAAACGTAGCAGGTGCCCACTACTTGCTGGGCACCTGGGAACCACACAAGACCTAAACAGTGCAGCTGCCCACTAATTACTGGGCAGCTGGGAACTTCAAACTGCGGCAAGGGCTCTCACTGGCCCTAGACAAACTGCGCCGCATGGGTTGGAGCCACACAGGCTCTCAGTCAGCTGAGGGGCGTTGGAGCCATCTGGGTCTGTGAATTCTCTGCCCCCAAGAGCCTCGCTGGGCTCGCCAACACATGGGGACCGCCTGGAGCCTCTCTGGACCCTAAAACAAATGCCCCTTCAGAGCCTCTCTGGGCTCTACTCAACGTTGGGGTGACCCGCTGCCAACCGGGGCCGCCCTTCTGCACCAACTATGCCCCCCTAGACAGAGGGCAGGACACGGGCCATCGGGAGAGCCTACGGGGCTCTAAAACACGCAATGCCCCCGAGCCCTCTCAGGGCTTTAAACAATAAGTATGCCGCCTTGAGCCTCACGGGCTCACAACCACTCAGGCCCTGCACTGGAGGGGAGGGGCGGGCACCGGCAATGTGTCCCGACTACCCCCTACCCTTTGAAGGCACTCACCGGGCTTTTGTGGATGCTTCCACGGTCTGCGGCTCTCTCCTCAGCGGCGGCGCAGCGGGGCTCTCTCTCGGCTCCTCTCCTAATGCCGCTCAGCTTCCTTCTCCTCCCGGGGCTCCCTCAGCACACGGGAGCCCCGCAAGCAACAGCAGCCTTCTTCCTTCGTGCCGCGGCCCCGAGGGCGGGACTTTCGGTCCTTCTCCAGGGGCCGCGCTAGGATTGGCCGGTCAGCCGAGCACTTCCGGGTCGCCGCGGGCAGCGCGGCGGCCCGTTTCAGGCACTCAGAGGCTGGGGGACAATTAACCGAGGGGTGGGCTCCCTCGAGTTAAGTTAAACATTTAAAAATAGCGGCCAGGCCCCTGGCTGGGTGAGCACCTGCCAGGGGATCAAATAAGCACAGATAAGCGAGGTGGACACTCGCAATATAAATAATTATCGAAGCGGGGTGACACCCACAACGAGAACACGAGGAGAAGGGGATTCCCTCAGCCAGGGCTACAGCGGCCCGTTGCCCAGCCCCCAGGCTCTCTATCTCTTTTTCTCAGGGTAGTTAAATCCAAGCGCCCAAGCCCAAAAATAAGGCGCAGGAAAGCTGTAATAAAGCCTTGGCAAAACCAAAGCCATCCAAAAAGGTATCAGCAGTCCTGGAGATCAAAGGATGGAGCAACAGAGCTCACAGCAAGGAAAGTCCATCAGATATCCAGGGGCTGGGCAGGGCCCAGGGTTTCCCCTGGGCCCAAGCAGCAGCACGCCCCTGGCAGATTCAAGTCAGAAAACAAGAACAATTTTGGAAGGGGACACAGCCCCTTCTTATCCAGAGAAAAGTCTTTGAAGTCTTTGTGCAGGCAGTGTGAGAACCAGCTAGAACTGGTTATAGGGACTTCCTTTCAGTATCAGGGACAGAGGTGACAGTCGCCCAGCGGGGAGGTGGAGCCAGTATTGTGGCAGGCAGGCACAGCCTCATTCACACCCAGGCGCTATCTCCTCCCACTTCCCTGGCAGCAGATGCTGCCTTTCATCCACGGGCTGACTCAGACAAACTCCTGGGGCTCCCCAGCCCCTGTCATCCTCAAACCATACAGTCAATCCACAAGCAGGCCCAGGCACTCCTGGGCCAGGCTCACCAGCCAATCACACGCCAGCCACAGACTACACAAATATGCCAACTTCTGAAAGTGGCACTTCTAGACTAGACACAACCATGCCGCATACACCATTACGCAGCATTCAATCTCACGAGTTCGCACATATCAAACTCGACCCTGCACTCCCCACACATCAGGAACTAACATGGGCATACATATTCCCCATTCATTCCTATGGGAGGGCAGGTCACTCACCACACATACACAGAGAGCTCACGCACTTTACACTGTACCACAGTGAAAAAGTGCGCAAAGGCCTAAAACCATCAACACTAGGTTCCAGAAACAGGCTAGCAAAAAGCAAAAAGTTTCGGGGTGAACCTGCCAAAAGGGGCCAGGTCCAACACTCGCCAACCTCGGACTCAAGCAACTGGTGAACACCCCCACCCACTACGCCGGACACACGCTGGACCCAGTCTTCTCCTCCAGCAAGTACATCTCCTTCAGCCACGCCACCGGACACCACTGGACACACCACAGCTGCGTCCACTTCAGCTTCAGAAGAACCACAACATACCACCACCCGCAACAGGCTCCCCGCAGGAGCTGGAACAAGATCACCACCGACCAGCTCACCACATCACTGAGCCAGAACCCTCCCACCAGCTCAACGGACCCCAACCAAGCAGCCAACAACCTCACACAGTGGATCACCAACTGCGCTGACAACCTCGCACCTCTGAAAAACCATCCCAGCAGGCCCGGCAGCAAGAAAGCCTCCTGGTTCAACGACGACCTCAAGAACTCCAAGAAAAACTGCCGTACCTTCGAGAAAGCCTGGCGAAAAAACCCAACCACTGACAACCTGACCGCCCTCAAGCACGCCTCCCACAAACACCACCAGCTGATCCACACCACCAAGAGGACAGCATTCAAGGAACGACTAGACAACAACGCACACAACAGCAAGGAACTCTTCAGCATCGTCAAAGAGCTCTCCAACCCCAGCGCCGGAAAAAACGACATCACTCTCTCACAAGACCTCTGCAACTCACTCGCCTTGTTCTTTCACCGCAAGATTGCCGAGATACATGACAGCTTCGGCGCACAGACCACGCACCCAACCACCGAACCAACGCCCCCACCACCACCCTCCGCGCCTGCACCCCGGTCAGCACCGAAGACACCATCCACACGATGAACACCATCCACTCCGGATCACCAACCGACCCATGCCCCCACCACGTCTTCAACAAGGCCAACTCCGTCATCGCACCCCAACTCTGGGACATCATCAACTGCTCCTTCAACACCGCCACCTTCCCGGAAAGCTGGAAGCATGCCGAACTCAGCGCCCTCCTGAAGAAACCATCAGCAGACCCCTCCGACCTCAAGAACTACCGCCCCATCTCGCTCCTTCCTTTTCCTGCCAAAGTCATCGAGAAGACCGTCAACAAACAGCTGGCTGCCTTCCTCGAGACAAATGGATCCCTCGACCACTCGCAGTCCGGCTTCCGAGCCAACTACAGCACCGAGACCGCCCTCATCGCAGCCACTGACGACATCCAAGCCCTGCTCGACAACGGGCAAACAGCGGCCCTCATCCTCCTGGACCGCTCCGCAGCGTTCGATACTGTCTGCCACCGCACCCTAGTGCAGTGCCTCAGCAACATCGGAATCCAAGAGAAGGCACTAGACTGGATCATCTCGTTCCTCGCCGGAAGAACCCAGAGAGTCCGCCTCCCCCCGTTCAGATCCGACGCCACCGAAGTCATCTGCGGCGTACTACAAGGATCATCACTCAGCCCCACCCTATTCAACGTCTACATGAGCCCCCTCGCAGTCATCGCACGCCAACACAACCTCAACATCATCTCCTACGCCGACGACACCCAGCTGATCCTTTCCCTCACCAACGACCCAGCCACCATCAGAACCAACCTACACGAAGGGATGAAAGATATAGCCAAGTGGATGATCAACAGCCGACTGAAACTGAACTCAGACAAGACAGAAGTCCTCATCCTTGGATCATCACCCTCTGCCTGGGACGGCTCCTGGTGGCCCCCCGCCCTGGGCAGTGCACCCAAACCTACGGACCACGCACGCAACCTGGGCTTCATCCTGGACTCCTCCCTCTCGATGACCAGACAAGTCAACGCCGTCTCATCATCATGTTTCAACATCCTACGCATGCTCCGAAAGATCTTCTGATGGATCCCCCCCGAAACCAGAAAGACAGTCACCCAGGTTCTCGTCACCAGCCGACTGGACTACGGAAACACCCTCTACGCCGGAACCACAGCCAAACTACAGAAAAGACTCCAACGCATCCAGAACGCCTCCGCACGACTCATCCTTGACATCCCCCGACACAGCCACATCTCCGGACACCTGAGAGACCTGCACTGGCTCCCCATCAGCAAGAGAATCACGCTCCGACTCCTCACCCACGCACACAAGGCCCTCCACGACCTGGGCCCCAGGTACCTCAACAACCGCCTGACCTTCTACACTCCCACCCGCCAGCTACTATCGACCAGCCACGCCCTCGCCACCGTTCCACGCATCCGAAGAGCCACCAAGGGAGGAAGATCCTTCTCCTACCTGGCAGCAAAGACTTGGAACCCTCTCCCCATCCACCTCCGCCTGACCCAAAACCACCTCTCCTTCAGGAAGCAACTCAAGACCTGGCTGTTCGAGCAGTAGCGCCCCCCCCTAGCGCCTTGAGACCCTCCGGGTGAGTAGCGCGCTATACAAATGCCTTGATTGATTGATTGATTCATTCATCTGGTCAGAACCAAAACAATCTCCTTACAACCAGGTCATTGTTTTTGCTTTGGCAGCAGTTTTCACACCACATTAGGGCGATTCACAAGTTGTGTGGCTGCTGGAGGCTATTGCAAATTAGCTTCTAGGAGGTTCAGGCAGGAAAAAGGTGACATTCTAAAATCACATCTCCTTAATATATATGAACAACCCAACTTCACCATTAAGTTGGGCTTTTGATAAACATTAAAAACAGTTCTTGAATTATTTTTCTAACTAGTCCCAAACCTGAGATAGCAGAATTAATATTTAATATTGCTTCCTAATGTTTCTTTATGGGGCATCTCACCTTCCTACAGTGAAAATAGCTTTTCAAAGCAGTCACTATAAGGGTATATTAACTTTAGATTTCTACATGTTCTTCTTTTAAATTTGAGGGATCCTTTATTTTTAACCTCTAAGCAGTGAGGTCAATTTCTCAAATAATGTCTTCTCTCTTCTAGTTGCTTTGCTCAGTGGGCATTAAACACCAAAAGGGGGGATAGGTGCTGAATGCAAACTCTCATTTTCATCTAATCTATCGGTGTTCTAACATCGCATAAAGGATTTTACACAGGCACCTTGAAAGAGACTAGAAATCATTTAGCTCTGACAACATAATTGTCCACTAAGTACTGCATAATCCATGTAGGCCCAAGTCTTTTCCATCTTTACCACAGAGCGTTCTCAGCTGTGCAGTTGCATAGCACATATGGAAATCAGGAAAAGCAAGGCAACCCTCATTTTGGATTGCTGAAGAAGGCTAAAAAAGCTCTGGTACAAGTGCCTTTCCAAACAAAATGTGGCACCAGGCTCCGGATGTGCAAAAAAAGTTATGCTCTACCTTAATTTGGAGAGCCTGAAAAAGAGATAACATCTCCAGCAGTATAATCATTTTAACTGTTCTAATTGGACCTAAACATAAATGACCTCTTAACAAAATATTTCCCAATCTCATCCAGTAGAGGAGGGGAGTTCGTTTTATATAGGTCATTTATTAGAAGTAATTTTAATTGCCAGATAATTTAATATGTGTTTTAGCCCATTGAATGAAAATCTTTCCTCCAAAGTGCAAAGATCTGTTGTCATCCTTTTATGAAGCAGACTTGTGGAGGTGGTGACATGTGGCAAGGAACATATCTGAGTGTTTATTGTGCTGCATTTAGTTGGGTATTGATTTGTTGTGTTCTTTCTTTGATATGTTTTTGTGCTCTATTACTGTATTGTGTATTTTGTTATAAAAACAGACTCCTTAGCACACGTATATCACAATATAGTTCTATATTGGTGTTGCCACCTCAATTGACACAATTACAATATGTAGTCCTTGGTAATACAGGTATTCAATTTTATTCTTGAATGTTGCACGTTCTCCACACAGCCGACACGTGTTTCGTCGTGACCGGGAGTATAACCCAACGACTTTTTCAAGGCTGTAGAAGTTCAAAATAAACAAATATGTAGCCATTTCAAGTACACTTCCTTTAACATATGTTATACTATTATACCAAAATTGCACAACTCTTGTGGCCCTTGTCATGCACATTTCTGCTCTTCTGCGGGTTGGAATTATCACCGCATACTAAGTAAGCTAATCATTGCGAATAAATGTAAAATTAATGGTAATATGCTACTCATCTATAAAATTGATATATATAATTCAAAATAATGACTTTATTTTACAGTAAAAGAAAACGGATTTGAAAATAGGTATTTATGGTTGGAATATCAATCACATACCACCACATGTTGTGTAAACTTAAGACAACCATAGGCACGAATCACCTCACGGTACTTTAGAAGAGAATACCTGACACATGGTGTAGGTCCGGGGTGTTTCTAAATACACATCAAGAGCATGACGGTCACGACACAAATTTAGATATGAAACCCACGCCTTAATAAGGTTTATACATATTAGATCTCTCCAGATCATACGGGATCATAGACCTCTATAAAGATAATGAGGTACTTTATGTGTTAACTATTACTCAAATGATACTCAAACAAAAAATGATTTTATTCCAAAGATATGTGGATATATGGACATTGTCAATGTGACACCTTATCAAGATGTGGATCACACTTATTCACTGAGGAGAAAAAATGTGTATAATACGGCTTGTAAGGTACCAAACTGGACACTTAAGAGCAGAAATTTGCATGACAAGGGCCACATGAGTTGTGCAATTTTGGTATAATAGTATAACGTATGTTAAAGGAAGTGTACTTGAAATGGCTACATATTTGTTTATTTTGAACTTCTACAGCCTTGAAAAAGTCGTTGGGTTATACTCCCGGTCACGACGAAACACGTGTCGGCTGTGTGGAGAACGTGCAACATTCAAGAATAAAATTGAATACCTGTATTACCAAGGACTACATATTGTAATTGTGTCAATTGAGGTGGCAACACCAATATAGAACTATATTGTGATATACGTGTGCTAAGGAGTCTGTTTCTATTTGAAGCGTAAGCTCGTTATTGGAAGGATTAGGTGGTTCCTTCTACCTTGTAGCACCGTGAAAGATAAACATTTGCATCTGGATAAAACTGTGAGACTGTCTAAGTGGCGCCAGTTAGCCTATACCAAACCACTAAACTGGATAAAACTGTGTATTTTGTTATGCTGTAGTTATTGTGTTCCATTCTGTTGTATCTTAATACATGTATCCTTTGATAATTTATGTTATGGTATTTGTTTTTTCATTTGTGCTCTGTAAATAATTTAGAGATGTCCACAAAATCAGCTATATTTTGAGGCAAAGGCATCATATGCCTTTAAAGTTCCTCTGATAAATTCCTTCTAACCATTGTCTAAAGGCCTAAAATATTGCTGGCCAAAGTCTTCCACTATTTAAGAACCTAGTCATCCTAAACCTGTGGTAGAGATGGTGTCTTAAATTAGCTCCTCAAGAGTCCACTTTATTGTGTTGTAGTGGAATTGCATTCATGTTGCGAATTAACTACACCTGAGGAGGCATTGAAGCAGTGTTATCTTAAGGATTTGGGGGTTCCTCACAGATTTTAGGGGCTCCTGTAAGGAACAAATTTAGAATGTTATGACCCATTTTATACTAACTCAAACCTGCATGATGCCCAGTGCTTAATTTGTAAAATATGAAGTCCAGGTGCTCAAATGTTTGTCGGAGGCCACACCCATTTCCCCGGCTCCACTCACTTCCTTCACTAGCTCCACCCACTTCAACTATTGGCTCCACCCACACCCTCAACTGGCACCCAAGCCATAAACTGTGGAAATGTAACACATGTCCTCAGGTCAGAACGCATGGAAATGTTAAACATAGTGGTATTGGATCCCACCTGCACCAGTCAGCCAAAGACAGGGCCAGAGAGGCTGGCTCATGAGTCAGGGTCACAGAGGCAGCGCCGGTGGGGCAGTCGCAGTGAGAGTGGGTGCAGCAAGCTGCTGTGGTCACTGGTTGCAGCATAACTGATGGCACATCGGTGGCAGTAATATATCATGCGACTGGGAGGGACCAAGCCTACCGGGCCGCATCCGGGCTCAGCTGCCCAGTGACGATTATGAATAATTATTAATTGCGGTGCCTGAGAGATCAGGTAATCTATTAACTAAACTGTAATTATCAATGACAATTTTTTAAACACTTCTCCGCAGCTGCCATGTATAGATTGCTGTTACAGTTTTGAGCTATGTGACTAGGTTAGTGTAGTACTAGTAGGTATTAGTACTTCTGATTCCTATTTCCTCCTTCAGCCTGTGCCCCAGCCGGGGCCCTCACTAATTGTTGCTGTCGACACACCTGGCAACTCTAGAACTCTGCTCTGAGTCCGGCAGAGCCTGAGCTGGTGGAGGCACTCTCGCACCGGCAGAGCTGTGCCACCGTGACTAGTTTTGTATTCAGAGCTCCTCACCAGCGACTTGACTGGGGGCAGATCAACTTCGCTAGCAGCTGAGCCAGTGAGTGAGACATAGAGACACTTCTCAAGGACATCAGCAGCTGCATTATTATTATTTTCTTCCCTACCTAGGTGCACCAGTGAAGTGTTGTGACTTACTAGAGACAGAAGTATTTATTATAAAATGAACGCAACCACAGATGAGAGATTAACTGTCCCTGTTGAAAGCACTTGACTGTACCAATGATGCACTGCATATTCCCAAAATTAAGATCACTTTACAAGGACACTAGGTTAGTGCCCTTTCATTTCTGTGATTTGGAGCAGTTTTAAGATTTTCTTAGTTTCTTGTTGCTCCAATATGTGTATAATTTCTAATGTTTATATCAATTTCCCTTGTCAATACTGCTTGATTTTGCTCACATAACAATTTGAAACCTTGGCAGATATTCATAAGCAAAGAAAAACCAAAGGTGGTGATGGACGGAGCGTTGGCAATACAAACACTCACCCCCAGTCAACTGATCTGGGTTTAATCCATCACCTTAGCTCACTCCGCCACCCCAGTCCAGCCCGAACTGCCAAGCCATGTCTTCCCTGGACCGGAAAAAAGCTTCCCAGGACCGGTTTCTGGCATTACAGCCGTCTTCAGCCGGGCTTGCTTGACTCCAGTGGCAAAGTGAGCAAGGGACTCACGTCTGAGCATACCCTGCCAACTTAGGGCAAACAAAGAAAAACCAAAGGTGGTGATGGACGGAACGTTGACAATACAAACACTCACCCCCAGTCAACTGATCTGGGTTTAATCCATCACCGTTCTTTAGCTCACTCCGCCACCCCAGTTCAGACATGGCCATATGCAAATCAGTCTGACCCTGTGCCTCATGGGAACAGTCCAGCCGGAACTGCCAAGCCATGTCTTCCCTGGACCGGAATCAAGCTTGGCAGGGTATGCTCAGACGTGAGTCTCTTGCTCACTTTGCCACTGGAGTCAAGCAAGCCCGGCTGAAGATGGCTGTAATGCCAGAAACCGGTCCGGACCGGTATTACCAATGCAGCCCCCTTGCAACAACACTGTGCAGTGAAGAAGCCGCCCTATGTCTGTGCTTTATGTGAGCTAAATACAACAAGGACATTCCGTTATTGTGAGACGCTGAAAAACGAAAGCAGACTTCTCCAGAAAATAAATAAATTGCGTATAACTGTAATTGTTTTAGTCCAAAAAAACTGGCAATTAAATCACCCCGGCGATGTAACGAATAGCATTATCGCCTGCAAAGGACGAGTGAATGAGAACGGCGTGAATCCAGTCACCTCCGGAAAGTGACAGTAATGACCAGTGAAATCCCTCACTGCTGGGATTTGCGTTCAGTTCGGTGGTGTCCATATGCTTGCTGTGTCTCTGGGCTGATACATGTGCCACTGCTCCAAGCAATGCAAGCACCAGCAAGCTTATAGGACCGGACAAGCACATGCAGAACACCAAGCAGACATATGCTTACTCAAAAGACCATGCAAAAGGCAAAATTCACGCGAAGACGGCACCATTTCCAGCTCAGCTCTTTGTTCCATTTCCGAGGCTGATTTGAACGTTGCCAAACACAGCGAGGTGAGAAATGAAAATAGACATTCAGCCAAATGTAGCGACAGCCAGCCTTCTGGGATCTTCTGGGAAATACATACACATAAGGGTGGCCCCTGTGCGCCGCGAGCCACAGGATACTCTGCATGCCGGGCACAGTTCATTCAAAGTCAACGATCTGAGCCCGGCTCCTGTGGTGCTGACGCCTTCAACATGCCAAGCAAGCCCCGAATCGTGCAAACCGAGCCACCGCACCTGTCTCGCTCCTTGAAATCCAAAATGGAATAGTAGCCAAGTGCGAAGATGACAAAAGAAATAAAAAATGCATGAACTCATGCAACGGCAATGCGTAAAAGATGCAAGACTAAAAGCTAGCATTCACAAGGCCTGTTTGAAGTCTTATAACTATTTTCACATTTTGTGTAATCAGGTCTACACATTTAGCATAACTGCATGATTTTGGTGAAAAAAAGCGTCAAAAGGAGAAAGTTCTTTACAATGTTATGATGGCATCAGTAAACATAAAATGTAGGTATTTAGTGGTGCAGTAGACCACCCTGCAGAATATGAAGAGGGGGCCTTAGCACCCGGTTTGCCACATATATGTGTTGGCTTTTTGCCGAATGGGGCCCTCCTAAGGGGTCAGGGAGCCCATGATGGTTTGGGGGCGGAGGTGGGGGGGAGGAGTTCACCCTGTGCAACAGTGGTGGGAGGATCCTGCCTAACACCATGCAAGCTGCTAGGTAAACTCTTCTCTTCTCAGTAATGGATAAACATTAAGACAGTGGGTTTAAAACTCGCCTCGCCGCGCCTCTTCCTCAGGCCACCCTGGCAGCCCGCTTGGCCCAAGATGGCAGGGGAGATCTCCGATCCGTAAGCGGCCAGTCAGTTATCCGCACTCGATCCTCTTTTAGCTGCCAGCAGCAGTGGTCGCTCCTCGCTGCAGGACTCACGGGCAGAGCTTTGCCCCGAATCTCTAAACTGACCAAAACTCTTGTAGCGCCACTGCTGCAAGAAGATAGAAATTACTTGGGGGAGCAGCGCTTATATCCTCCGAAACTTTCCCGCCTAGCTGGCAGGTTCCCCTATTGGAGGATTTGTACACCGCAAGGCCCCCCCCCCCATTGGCCAGGGGGGGGCGGCGCTTTCTTGGCGGCCGCAACTGGGGGCGCGGATGCTCTTCCTCCTTCTGGGTGCCTCAGCGCACCAAAAACAGTTTTTTTCCAGGGCTCGGCATCGGTTATGGCGCAGGCCCTTGAGGCCCCTTTTTTGGGGGGGGTGTGGGGGGGATTGGGGCATCTGCGAAAACTGTGAGTTTGCCTTCCAGGGACAAGTAAGACCCAAAAGGTGGCTGAGATATACGAGTTTCTAGTATGAGAACTGACGTTTAATGAAGCTATTCAAAAGTGTCTCTGAAAACGAATATAATTTTAACTGTATGTTAAAAATGCTAATGTGAGAAGAAATACAATAATGAATCATTTGCTGAGAGTGAATATCGCTCCCATTCTATACATGTTTAGTTGAATATACTGTATTGCAAGAAACAAAGTAACAGCTAACACACTTTTTATCCTTTTCATTAAAGGTTCCATCTCTGTTTCACTTGATTTATTTGGCTTACTTACTGTGTTTTAAATGTATTACTTGTGACAAATTGAAAATCACTACTAAATATTAGTCTTTGTCCGCACCTTTTGGAGAGGCAACACAGTGTTTGGACTTGTTTCACAATAGTTTACCGAAAGATTTTAGAAGAAGAATTATTGGATGGCGGATCCCAAATGCATTCTTTTACACATGGCTTACCATGACATAGTTTGAAAAGTATTAAATAAGGAAAGTGAAAGGGTGTTCTGCTCTCCTCACTTTCTAGTCAGGAAGGACTCAAGTCGGCTCTGAAGAATTGGTTTTTTTTCAGGAAAAAACTACAAATTCCATATTATGCTCCTCAGGCCCCAATATGGGATTCTCCAGACTAGCAGGGTTGATGCAGTGGAGAGATTTACAAAATGACCAACAGCTATTGGGGTGGGATTCCCTCTTCATGTTGACCGGAGGAACCCTTACAAGGTTTAAATATTACCAGCTATCAAGCTGGTGGTCTACTGTAACATGGGATTGTGCATCTATCCCGAAATTTGATTTTGTAAACAGAAAGGGGCGTTGGGATAAAGAGCTTTCTTTCTGGTATGAGGCATTGATGGAAAAAGAGGGAGTTACTGATTTGGAACTTCAGAATCTCTGGGGAAATGTTGAGGGATTGGATGGTAAGAAACTGGTAGACCTGTGGGGGGATTCCTTTAGTCTGGTGAACGGAATAGTAAAGTCAGCTCCTCTTAAACGAAACCATCTGTTCACACTGCACAGAGTGTATTTTTCCCCAAAAAGATTGACAAGGATTACAAACCTGCAATATAGCTGTCCACGGTGCAAATCTCTAGAGGCAGATGACTTACATATGTTTGTTGAATGTCCTAGTCTCAACCTGTTTTGGAAAAAAATCGAGGGTTTTTTGGTGGATGTATTAGGAACACAGATTGTGGTGTCACCGGTAATGATCTTGTTCGGCCTAGAGGCGGATTACCATCTTGATAATTTACAGACTAAATTTATTTTCTATGTGAAGTTATTGGCAAGACGAGAAATATGTAAAGTATGGAAATCTGAAGATGCTCCCATTTTTTCTGAATGCTTAAAGTACAGTATATATATCAGTGAGTCTGATATAGCATGTGATAATTCCTCAGAGTTCAAGATCTGGGAGCTCCTTGTGGCATGGCGGAATAGATGAGAGTATTCCTATGATTTCACCTGGGTACTGTTGGTGCTTAGTCCTCAACCAATTCAGGGGCCGCCAAGTTTCAGAGGTTGAGGTGGATAAAGCAAACAGTAAACACTGGAGGGGGGTTTCTTTTCCTGCCTCCACTGGCATCAAATTCTGTGGCCGTAACATCGAGATGTCAGGGGGGGGAGAGGATCCCCTTCTAGAGCACCCAAAATTGGTATATGAGGAATAAAAAAAAAAAAAGGAAGGACTCAAGTTACATCTTAAGGTCCACCCAGATAGATTGTATTCACTACTTCCTGGACTTAGAACTGTCAGAAAGGTAATTGGAGGCTATCCATCTGTGAGGGTGGTGAAAGGGAAGATAGTACTTCTAAGACCACCCCATCCAACAGCCATCTCTGTTGCTCTCCATTGGAGAAAGGGAACCAGTCTCAACTAGGACTTTGTATGCAAGTAGGGTCTCGTGCTCCCTTTGGCTACTCTTACACCTGTTCTCATTGCCGGACTCTCCAATACTGCTGCAGTTGGTAGCAGGGATGACATTAACTACCTGTTAGAACAAAAATCAAGAAAGCTGCATGTGTTTAGGCAAGCTGAGGGAGAGAAACACATTTTCTTAAAGCCTTAGGTTGAGCCCTCAGTGTTCTGAGATTGCTGTGTAGTCCGGCTTGCCTAACACATTTTCAGTTGTCTTGGACAGACTTGGCAATCTGAGACCTCTGTTTCGGCTAGATGTTTGATAGGGGAATATGACCATTCCCCTGCTCCTCACTAGTCTACCAGCAAGCACACTGAAAGAAGGGCAAAACAAACCCACTCATTGCTTCAGCACATTACTTCAACCCAAACGAAGAATAAAAAAGAGATTAATAGTGCCTGTGACACAAACTGCATAAAGTTTCACACTAAACTAGGTAGAGATCCGTTAAGCGAAGCCTCTGAGAGGGTTCATTCCACAATTCAAAAGGAACTACCTACCAGCTAAGGTAAGTACACTATAGAAAAGAAACGGAAACCCAATCTAGGCAACTATGAGGGGAGTTGGAGTCATCCTGAGCAAAACAGTGCTCAGTGTGAATGATTGTTTTTCTCATTCTATATATTAAAAACAGTAGCACCCTTCGTTGCTGTCTTTAGAAGGAGTAACTTAATCATGATGGTGTGTTCCCTAAATATCGATTTTACAATATAGCTGGTGCTAAATATTAAAGACAAAAAGTATTAAGAGTATAAATTATATCGAAGTAAGTAATATAATTGACATGTATGTTTTTATCTGGTATAATAATGTCGAACTTTAAAATATCAAAGGTTTAAAATATTGTTGGTTTTAATTATCAGTTTTTATATGTATTTTATCGTTGTAATGCTTCTTTTTTATTGCACTTGTGCATTAATATTTGTATTTATTTATTTGTATTTTTATTTTTTGTTGCATTTTGTAAAAAAGTATTTTTTGATAATTGCTTCTACATTTTGTATTTGAAAATGAATAAAATGTTGTTAAAGTTAAATGTTTTAAAAATGTATATTAACTTTTTGTTAGGTTATTGGGAGTTATTGGCACCTAGGGTAGATAGTATTTAAACATTAATACGTTTACAATTTTAAAGATAACATATTTAAATAGTTTTAAATATGTTTTTTTAAAATTATGTATTATACTTATTGATGTCCTTTTTACCGCAAGTTATATGGGAAATATAGGGCTTTAAGTTGGGAAGTAATTGAGTAAATGGTCTAATTTAGAAATGTTTTTACATTGAATTCATTTTCTAAAAACAGTTTTTAATTTTCTTTTAGAGACTTTTTTTGTGCTGAATTTCAGAATTGGAGGGGTTTCGGAAATCTAGGGGTTTAGGCTTAGTTAAAAGGTACATCATTTTTATTAAAATATAGATTATATTCTTTATTAGTGTTTTTTATCATTTCATGTTTTTGCAAAATGTAGAGAAATTAGGTGTATAGTAATTTTTGTTAAATGTGTAAATGACATTTATTATATACTATTATATATTAATGTATACACCAAATGTAAATTAATTCAAAATACAATATATAACATTTAATGTAATATTAAGTATATTATAAAAATTTTAAATATTGAAAGTAAAATATTTACTACTTTTAAATATATAGGGCCTGATTTTGATTGCGACCGACCCATTACAATGCGACCGAACACAGTTCGGTCGCCTGCTACCTTTTCTCAATGGGCGCTCATGTTATGGCCATAACACAAGCTCCCATTGAGAAAAGGGATGTGCAGTTCATCCCTGCATTCTGTGGCAGGCACTGCAAAGTGCCTGCCACAAGGTGCAGGGTTCAACAGGTGGGAACCATTGGTGCCCCTGGCCTCCAACCGGAGGCCGTGCACCAAAGTAGGCTCTGCTGGGGGCCCCAAAAACCCTTTCTGACATGCTTTTCATGTCGGACAGGCTGGCATGGAAACAATGTTGGAAACCGTGCATCGTAATCTCAAGGGCAGAAAAGCCCGCCCTTGAGATAACTAGCCAGCTTCCGACTAGCCGACGGGCTCTCAGAGCTCCTTCGGAAGCCAGCTGGAATGAGCATACGGTTTCCTTTCCGACTGCCTCCATCATAATGAGGCGGTCGGAAAGGAAACCGCGCGGCCCATTGCGATGCAGTCCCGAAGGCTCTGACTGCAGGTCTGAGCCTTTACGGGCCGCATTGTAATCGGCCCCTCAATATCAGTTTTATGTTTCCCAGTATTTCAAATAAATTAGGATTTTTTACATTAATTGATCATTGGATTTATTAGTTCTCATTTTACAATTAATGTTTAATCTTTCTATTTTTTATTTTGCCTATATCTATTTTTTGTGGTAACTTAGAATAGTAAATGTAAACCCCTCAATGTCAAACACTTTCACTAAAGCAGATTAGATGGGATGAATAATAGTAAATGTAAACTCATCAATGTCCAACATATTACCAATGTAATTCAGATTTGAGAGGGAACTGTAACTCAACGTCCAACACAGGGTTGGTTTTCTTATTTTGTCAGTGCATCTCTTTTCAGATATGGTTATTTTTTTTGTATTTCTTTTTATTAATGGAGAACATAACAAAAATCAGCACACATTTTCAGAAAATATTTGTACATTATACGTAGGGAAAGTTTGCACAATTACAATTTATGAATCAGGGCTGCAATAAACATATATCATCAGAGCTCGGTATAGACCAATCAAGATATGTGCTGGTCATCTAAGTCAATGCTACGCAGTGAACTACAGATATCGCCAAGGTTTGTATTCAAGGCCTCCCAAATTAACGACCATTTTTTCGGGCACCCCCTTGCGACATAGACAGTCTTTTCCCTGAACATGCAACATTCCATGTTTTTCTTCCATTCTGCTAGCGTAGGAGGTTGGGCGGCACCCCAGTTCCGAGCTATATTTCTTTTTGCCACCATCAGTCCCAATGTTACCCGGATCCTGCTCATCCTTCCCATGTCCGTAGGCTCCCACACGTTCAACAGGAATCTCTTCGCCTCAAGGCACATTTCTAGTTTCAGAACTTCGCTCATCACTGTGTGAATTTGACGCCAGTAGCGCTGAAAGAGATCACACTCCCATGTTATATGCTTGAATGTTCCCTCAGATCCACACTGATGCCTGCACTCACTCTCCTCAGACCTCCCCATTCGAACCAAACAGGGCCCAGTGACATACACTCTATGGAGAATTTTAAGCTGGACGAGTCTCAACCTTGCCGATATGGCCACTTCCTTTGGGAAGGATAAGGCCTCCTGACACTCCTCATCGTCTAGCTCGAATCCGTCCCTCTCCCACTTTGCCCTGAGACCCTGTAAGGGTTCGGCTCAATATTGATTCATTTTTTATAGGTGAGGGATATTGTTTTATCTGGTAGGTAGCCGTCAAGCAACCTGTCTTCAAGACGAGTATAATCTGGGACTGAGGAGCCAGAGGGTATGTGTGTCTCTAGTGTATGGCGGATCTGTAGATTTTGGAAGTATTCTGTGTTTGAGAGTTCATACTTCTGTTGTAAGTCAGGAAATGATACCACTGCCCCTTAACCCATAAATCTCCAATGGTCGAGATCCTAATAAGGTCCCAACTATCGAATCCCTTTGACTTCCAAAGATCTCCTAGGATCTCGGAGTCCCAGAGTGGCGTAGCTGCTGTCAGCTTCCGTTCCCAACCCAAACTCTTAGTGGCGGTGTGCCAGACCTGTACAGAATGCTTCGATAGCCCAGTCAGGGGGAAACGCTTTGGTTTGGAATATAGGGCTCTGTAGTAGTCCCCCCCCCCGTGAGTATCCATCGGTCCATTGCGTAGCCCAGGTCATCTACTCTTCGGTATGTACAGTGGTTAACCGCCAGTTGGTGAGTCGCCCAATAGTATTTCTTGAGGTCGGGGAGACTGATACCTCCGTCGTACCAGTTAAGTGTAAGGTTGTGCATTGCTATCCTAGGCCTACCATCCCATAATAGATCTCTCTGCATTTCCTTGATCTCTATGAAATAGCTGGCAGGTACCGGATCCGGGAAATTCTGTAATACGTACAAAAAGCGAGGCAGCGACATCATCTTGAAGAGTGCTGCTCTTCCTAATAAAGAGAGAGGGAGTGCCCTCCATGCTGCAGTGTCTGGTTTCAATCGTTGTAAGGGTGGGGTTAAGTTGCGGTTATAGCGGAGCTGGGGGTCTGACGTCACGTGTATACCCAAATATTTAAAGCCCTCTGTGGTGACTTGGATTGGGCAGCCCCTTGGAATTGCGGGACAGTCCCCATGAAGTATGTGCAGTAGGGATTTGCACCAGTTGATGGAGTAGCCAGAGAATCTCCCAAACATTGTGAATATGTCTAGCACTGCTATCAGCGACTTCTTGGGGGCGGCCAGAAATAACAGGATATCATCTGCATATGTGGTCCTCCCATGACGGGGCCCACCTCAATCCACGTATGACCGTTTCTCTACGGATCCATGCCGCCTGGGGCTCGAGCGCTCGGGCAAAGAGAAGAGGGGAGAGGGGACACCCCTGCCTAGTGCCACACCCCAACTCGAAAAGCGCGGATCAATTGTCATTCTCTACAACCTGTGCCAACGGTTTGGTATAAACGAGTCTGATCCATTTGGTAAATCAAGATATGGATATTTTTAAGTTACACATAGTTGGTAGTTGTGCTAGGCAGTGATTTAGGATTTTGTTTGTATAGTCTTTTGGTGCTGTTCATCTTGTATTCTAGAGCATGTGGAACCTTCTTTGAACCATATTTCTGACCTGACCTCTAATTCTGCCACATTTAGCAGATGGTTATGCCCAGCCATTCAACTAGTATTTTGTGCATTTTAGTGGCCATATTCTATGAATCTTCGTTCTTGCATGTAGGCATATCCTAGGTATGTTACCAGGGATTGTCATTTCTGCAAAACAGTGCATCTTGCTTCTTTGGACATGTTTTAGTCCATATTGAATTAAAAAATACACAAAATTGTCTGTTGTGCACTCTGTATTATAGTAATTGCTTAAATAGTTTACTTACAGCTGTTTGCATTTTTTAACACTTACTTGACTTTTTGAGTTGGTTGCTTTGGTTTTCAGCTGCTTTTCTTTTGTTTGGCACACCTTGTGCTTTGTTTTGGCCTTCTTTGCAGGCTGAGTGGTGTTCCCAAAAAAATCCTGTATTAATTATTTTGTTAATTTTGGATTGATAGTTTTAAGGGTTTTGGAAGTTAGGTGGTTAAGGGAAATAATCATTATTTACTTACTTTCTATGAGTAGTTGTCTGTATATATTTGGCAGAGTGGTTGGCTTCTTTCTTCTCATTTGGGGTAGGGCACAAAGATAGTAAAAATGTTTTCTTTTATATAGTAATTTGTTATTTGCTTGTGTGATTTGTGTGGTTGGGTTTGGCTTGCAGTATTTTGATTGGTGTATTCTGTTTTTTTAACTTATTGTAGTGGTTAATAATTCATCTGTGTTTGTTAAATATTGTATTAAAAGTGGTTTTCTAATGTATGTCATGTTGTATTTATATTTTTGTTTTTAATGTTTATATTGTAGGTTGTCGATATGTTTATGGGGTGCAGTGTTAAAAATATGAATGTGAGTATTATGGGTTTCACTATTTTTAGTCTCAATATTGTTTGTTGCAATATTTGCATTAACTATGTTTGGTTTCAATATTTAGAAGGTAAGAGAGCACCACCAAGGATGCACAATTCCACATAATAATAATTCTTGGTTACAAATGGGACAATAATATGTAGTACTGAGCACCCCGGGTCTCTGAGACAAGGCAGCAATGAGGAAAAATGCCAACTTATCACCATAAATGACTGCCCAAACTGTAAATCTCAAGTCTATAACATAATTTGTTTTAACTGGAAAAAAGGGACACTTTTGCATTGTAAGAAATTGGTGCTATTAGTTAAGTGTTTTGTGACCTACTTTAAACAATAACCACCTCGGCACGAAGCACTAAAGTCATTAATTTAGCCATAGCTCAACTCCCTGATGACTGAGGCATAGAGCAGAGAGGCTTAACTTAAAGGAAATGTGTAATGTATTTCTGCAGTACCACAATAGTAACAAAATAAAAACAAAAAAGCACCAGAAAAATGTGAAATCAATTTAGAAGCACACGTAAATAAAATGACACCAAAATGAACAAATTATTAAGCAAAAGAGGATGTATGGATTTTTAAGGTTTTTGATAGAAATAGTGCCATCAATAGTTAAGTACCAACTGCAGTCAACTGATTGCAGTAGACCAGGATCTTGGAGCGATTTGACGCCGACCACGAAGGAGTGCGGATCAGCTACAGAAACCAGGTTTGACATGGTCAGAAGTTTTACCTTTGGGCTCTCTGAAATGAAAGTCCTAAATCTTCAGTGGGACAAGGCAGCATGATGAGGCTGAGAAGAGCTCCATGAGGCCGACTAGCCATCAGTTGAGGTCAAGGTGTAGCCGTTGACTTTTGGCAGAAAAATTCAGAGCGGGAGAAATTAGAATTTTGCGCCCAAGGAAGGTCACTTGCTGGGCCAATACTTTTGGTGCCTTCTCCCAGAGAGGATTTCTCAATTTGGACTTAGGGCCCGATTATTACTTTGCCGGTCATAGTACCGCAGTTGAAACAGCTTTAGATTCACCGCTGCTAACTTGGCGGTCCACACGCCCTATTATGATCCATGTGATTTCATGGACGAAAGATCCCCACGGCACCGACGCCAGAAAATGTTGACCACCACAGAATTGGCCAAGGTATATATTTTGGAGTGTTACAGCTAGCCCAATCACAATATGCCTTCCCATCTAAGTGACTGGCAGTCAAACCACCACCACTGAGCTGGTGGAAAGGAATCAATATAAGACTGAAACTCACCTACAATCAACTACACATCCTGTGCCTCCATGGAGTTGATCGTACAAGTCTCGCCACTGTTTGTTGAAATCCAAATCCGACACCATTGTGGACGAAACTGAAGGTAAGTCACAATCTACCCCATTTCCATTGACTTCCCAGGGACATCTTGAGGTGGTATGGTGTCCTAGGCAAAACCAGTAGAGCTTTGAATGTATGATCTAAATGCACCTCTTTGGTACCCTCTTTGGCCATGCCACTAACAGTACACAGGTACATCCTTTCAAATTTCAAATGTGTTTACATCTAATCTTTGTGACACCCTTCCATTTCCCCCATACTAGGTTCTGTGTTGATATGAAATGAACTCAAGTATGGATGTTTCATGAAACAGAAACACACCTTCTCTGCAAATGTAATGTAATAGACTCTCACACATCACACATATTAAAAACGAGGTATTTGGAAATGTCAATTAAACCAATCCATTGAAGAAGTATTTCAAGCTCATCATGGCAAGACTGTAGAACAGGGTTGGTTTAATCAGAGGGCACCCTGAAAGTCTGGCTCCTTGGGCCAGAGCCCACTTTTCCCATGCCTCTAAAAGTCTCTGTGCACAGGTCACTGGCTTCAAGTATATCAGGGACAATCAATGGCATCACCAAGTGCCGTGCATATGTGTGTAATGTTTAAGTGCAAGATGTAAAAACAAACACTTCAGTAACAGCAGTCTTCTCTTATAACTAAAGTAGGTGCAAGGTACACACAAAACAATGGACACGTCCAAAAACGACACAGAAAAGCGTATGGCAACTAATCAGCCTCCAGGTGTGGATAAAGAAATAACTAACTTGCACACATCATGCACATATTCTCCTAGGGAGAAGTGCAAGTAAAATGATGTAGACATTGTTCAAGCTAAGCTGAAACATTACGATGCGAAATAACACCTCGGTTAATGTTTGGCCCAATTTGAAACCATCCTACATATCTATCAATGCAACATTTTCTTTGTCCTGTTTGATTTCTGGACTGGCTCCAAGCTCTAAATATACAAACCTATTCATACTGAACACATATCAGGGTGAAACAAACACATCTTCAAGCACATATTCCAATGTATCAAATAATATCAATTAGGTGGTGCAGGTGATCAAAACAATGATGAAAGCCTGCCCATGAAAAGTAATTACCATCATATACCATATCAAATGTACAGAACAAAGTACACACTAAAAATGGTTGTAGTATAACCTGCTGTTATGTGTAAACACAATAACATTGCATCACAATGTAACCTCTGCAAAATTGCTAGGTTCCCCAAAAAAGCTAAGGACAAGTAATGCCAGGAAGAATGTGCGCACAAGCAAACCAGATTTTATTAAGTCCTAATAAATACAGGGACCACACATAACCAAAAGCCAAAGGCCAGTTCATAGTTAAATGGTGTGGCAGGCAGTGCCACTAAACTTACCCTGTCTGACACTGCTGTGGTAACCTCCTCACAAAGGGGCATCCATTGGGCAGGGCAGGCACCTCTAAGATGTTTCTTGGGATAGGGATCTTTGGGTTTGGGAAGGGTGTCCTTGGGTTGGGAAGTGGTGGTTTTAGAAGCGGAAAGTGTGAACTTATGTTTAGGGGGGCTTTCAGAATGTGAATAGAAAAACATTTGGCAGGGGTGCTTTGGGAAGTGTGGACGGGTCGGTAAGAGGGGTGGATTTTGAGGTGGAAGGCATGGTCTTGGATGTGGGAGTAAGGGCCTTGGAAGTGGTGGCTGGACGTTTGGGAGGGGTGATGGCAAGGGAAAATGCGGGATCTTCAATAGAGTACTTAGGAGTAGGAATGGCAAAGAGTGGGGTTTTTGAGATAGAGGGAGTGATTGAGTGTGATGTGCTGGGGTCTGTTGTGGTTGCAGGTGCATGGGTGTCAGGTATGGTACTGCAAGTAGGGATGGGTCGTGTTTTTGTGTAGTCTTTGGGTACTTGTTTGTGTATGCCTGTATTTCTCCGGCATGTAGAATGTGACTGGTATATCTATGGAAGTTGCAGCAGTGGAAGTGCTGGGTGTGGATGTTGTGGATGCTGATGTGCTGGTGACAGTGGGTGTGCTTGTGTATGGTAGGTATACGGAAGTGATGGTGGTTGGGAGGGCAGGATGGTGTCGTCTGTGCTGGCTGTGGTGGTGGGAGTGTTGTGTATTCATGCATGTGTGCTGCCATCTGTGCTATGTGGGAAAGTGATGGGGGAGTGGTGTGAATGTGTGGGTGCGGCTTTGTCAGTGGTGATTGTGAATGTGATGGGGTGGGGTTGTCTGTGATTGTGGGTGCAGTGTCTGTATGTTTGGATACATGCCCGCTTTTTTGTGAGGTTTTTGCTTATGTGTGGATATGCTCCTTAGGTCTGTATGAATGGGTGTGTGCAAATGGCAAATGTGTCTGTGTGATTTGGATAGGTTTGGACTAGGGTATTGGCATTGGTAATGGGTGAGGGGAGGGACACAAGGTTGGGAGACAGAAGGCTGTACTGAGAGAGGAGGCTAGAGCCTGAAAAGAACTCTGTAGGCCAGACATTGCCCTGTCAATGCCTTCCAGGTAGACCACCATCTGCTGCAGATGTCAGTCTTGCCCCTGGATGGCAGGCAGTAGTGCAGTCTGACCACAGAGATGTTTCCCACGGGGGTCAATAGCCTCCTTACTCTACACAACGGGGGCAAGGGCAGGGGCTGAGGTAACTGGAGTGAAGGAGATTACTCCCCTCTTAAGGGAGTGGGCTCTGCCAACTTGGGGAGCAACAAGGAGGGTGGCGATGGAACTGAGGGTGACAGACAAGGATGAAGGTGGAACAAATCCAGTGGGGTCCGCCACCACTCAGGAGTGTCCACTGGAATACGACTCTGTAGATGACTAAGCTGTTCTTACGTCATCTGTGGCACTCCTCACACCTTCTCGGTCAATGGTTCCCTCCATGTCTGTACCCTCATGACGTGATGGGATTGCACATTACAGGATAACACAAAGTGCATTGTAAGACTGAGTGTAGACAATCATATATGATCTCTACACTGATGCATGCCACCAGTCAGTGAATGAATCTTGAAACTTATTGCAGATGAAATAACAACAGGGAAAAGTACACTGGGCAACATGTAGACACTAAAGCTGATACCACCAGTGATATCTGCACACTCATGTCACTGTAGAATCCCAACTTACCAATGGGAAGTGTTGTCCAGTCACTGCATAAAAAGTGCACTGTATTCCATGTCACATATAATAGGGCTACCATCACACGAGAGACAGTAATGAGGGAACCTCACTCCTTACACAGTGAAGTCAAGTGGAATGTTTGGTACAAGTGTCACCCAGAACATCAAAGAACATGAGGTTATTTATCACTTTACTCAGCCCTATGTCTGTTCAAGACAGTAAATTGGTAGTGGACTGGACTCTGTTGTGTTCCTGGTCATAAAGACGATAGGCAAAGCAAATCATCATACACTCTTCTTATGTGTCGCACATGGGGAAAACAACCATTACAATGCAGTCATTACAACGCACTACCTTTACAATGCAGTCAATGCAATGCAACATCCTTTACACTGCATGCCATTACAACGCATGTCACTACAACACATGCCATTACAACACATTATAAGGTAAGTAATGGGAAATAGTAATTTTTACCACTACACTATCCAACACTTACCCTACTGTTGCACTCACTGGAGTGGGAATAGTAATTATTACCCCTACACTATCCAACACTTACCCTACTGTTGCACTCACTGGAGTGGAAATAGTAATTTTTACCCCTACACTATCCAGCACTTACCCTACTGTTGCACTCACTGGAGTAGGAATAGTATTTTTTACCCCTACACTATCCAACACTTATACTACTGTTTCCCTAAATTAATTATGCGTTGTAATAGTATGTGTTGTAATGGTATGCTCTGTAATGGAATGCATTGTAAGTGTAGTTTCTATAAATGCGTTGTGATGGCATGCGTTGTAAAATCATGTGTTGTAATGGATGTTGCGATGTAAAAACTGCATTGTGAAGGCATGCGTTGTAAAAGTTTGCATGGTAACGTGTCCTACTCCACATGGGTCACCCCCAGTGTTGATGGGGAAAATGCCTGCCTGTAACCCATAAAGTTGGCAATTTCACATGTACAACTCTGCCCAGGACTTACCCTCTTGTAATTGCTGTTGGGCCCTCAACTTCCCATCCAGCTCTGGTAGGCCACTGCCAGTGTGCGGGCCATTAGGGGGGTCAGGATGTGGCACGTGCCCCATACATGCTGGGAGGACTTCCCAAGTGGACCTACTCAATCTCTGGATCCAGCGCCTCAGGTCCTCCCACCTTTTCCTGAAATGGTGCTGCCCTGGCCATAGACCCCCAGGGTCCACATCTCCCGAGCATATGGACATCCAAATGGCTAGTTTCTGATGGATGTTGACCTGTTTAGATACAAGAGATGAATGAAAAGATTATCACTGCAAGTTTTTTGGTTTCTCTTTTGTTGAGACACAAGTTGTATACATCTAGCTCAAGCGTTAATCAATAGTCAACACACAACATGTATAGTTCTCACATGATGAGCACTACAAAGATATAAATGCACACATTTGTTGTCATCTGCGTGACTATCCTCATCCCTGCTCATGTCCTACACTGACTGAGCCAGCCCACTAATATCATTTACATGCACTGTGATAAGAGCTATTTTGAAACATGGCACACTGTTGTGACCTTCTGAAGGGTAAATTACCTGTGCTTGATTGTACGGACACCTTTACAGCCAGTCCCATTGACTTGATGCATATGGTCCAAATAGCCTGGTTACATAGTATAGACTACATATTAGTACTTAGGTAACTATGAAAGGGATGCCATGTGTGTCAATGAGAGCTTCCTCTCTAGGGATATGTGGACACGTGGAATACTGAATGGTATATCATACTAAGTCTGATTGAGTTTGTGTGGTGTGCACTGCCATCACAGGACCCACCTTTTGCCACATGTGGCACTATTACAAGTGGTGACATTGGCATACCATTGTATTTCTTGTTTGACTGGTGGAATGTAACAAAGCTTGTGATTCACATATCACAATCTCTGCTGATGTAACCACCTATATGCACCCTTAAGGTATCACATGTGCAATAGGCCTGTACAGTGCAAGTATGACTTTTGGAAAAGTGACAACAGAAAGACCTGTGGGAGTAAGGGCCCAGTCATAAGTAAATGACACGTATTGATAATGTGGATCAATGGAAAGAAGTATCAGGTCAGATAGTTACATCAGTCACCATTCCAAATGTAGTCCATGTTAAAGCAATCAGAGCTAATATTGGTTCTGGAATCATATTTTGGAAACATCCGAGGATCTGCAAGTCTACAGGGCGATTACTATGTGCATCAGTTGTATTGCCACAGTAATTCTGCCCCGGCCTGGGCCATGTGGGCACAACTCATTGTGAGGCATTGCTGTCTGCAGGCTGAGCATACTGATCCCACATGAATATCATATTTGCAGCACTTCAATACATAAAAGTACATCTTGTGGTGACCCAATATGTAACCTCAAGCTCATGTGGCACTCTGAAAGGGTCTGTGAGGTATAGCTAGCTCCCAGACAACAGTTTGGTGAGCCCTGATCTGGGCTGAATGATATGTGGGTCTATGCACTTAGCTAACATCATCCTCATGTGCTACTTACAGTATACATACACAGCTCATGCTGTAAAGGCTAAACATTTGCTTGCACATTTACCATGAACTGATTAGTAAAAATATCATAGGTACCATTAACTGTATACATGCATAGATATCTGCATACACTTCAAGTAAAATCTAGGGGGTACCACACATCACAATGGTGATGTTAAGTACACAATGTACAGTGTTCAACAGTCTGTTACATGATTGTCACATGTAGGGACCACAAAATGTTACAGCAGTAGTCAGACTTCGCTCTAGGATTTAGAGGTACATTGTCGCCTGTGGGAATGGAAATGATTGAGTTAAACAGAGTAATACATATATGTTACCTAGTTACCTGTTCCTCTGGTGAGCCAAAGAGCTGGCCATACATTGGAAGGACCTCTTCAGCCAGTTGCTCCAGCTCTTCTGGAGAGAGTTCAGGGGCCCTCTCACCCTCTTGGCCTGACATAGGTGTGCCCAGAGGTGGCAGACAGCAGCTAAAGTGGAGGAGGTCTTGATAGCAGCAGTGTCAGGAGGCAAGTGAGTTATTTTTCAAACCACAGCGTACATGTACGCCATGTACGTGGTCAACAGCATAGATGAACACAACCATTAACCCTCTACCATCATAATCTCCAACGATAGCCTATGGCTGTGTCCCACGTGGATGAATTTCGCCTTTTGCGCAGTCAACGTCCGCTGGCAGCGGCAGGTTCTGAATGTCCAATATGTGAGATCAAGCATCATCCATTTTAGCTCTTGGAAGTACAGTATTGGTGACTGGTAAGTGCATCACCACTATTCCAAATGAGATTTTACATGTTTCCCAATGTACTTGTCCATTGCCAACTAATTTCCTTTACACAAACATCTGTGTAGTGTGTTACTGTGCATCAATGCTATATTTGCAGAGTTCTTGCACATCGCTGGTGACAGTATTTAAAAAAAAAATTACAATATGAAGGTGCTCATAATAAATTGTGGGATATAGAATGTGTGCAATGGGGATTATAGGTAGATGTTGGACAGCAGACAATTATTATGTGAATATTGTGTATGCTTTCTTAATTCGTTATGTTTTGTCACATATCTTTTGGCTTACATTTCATATATGTTAATCTGAACGCTGTGAACAATGTTCAAAATTGTTTTCACTCCACCCATAGGTGCCCTGGGAGAGGGAGGAGACGACAACCACTAGTGTACAGCCCATCACTAGACCTTAAGAAGATGGTAAAAAGGGATCTCATAAAGAAGTTTTTTTTGAATAGGCAAAACATACCAGATTTATATAATCAGTTGGACCCTGATCTTCTTCCCCAAGACACTAATCCCACATGTATCCCACCAATAGTGGAATTTATGGCAGTAGGTACACAGTCAAAATATCGAGTTGAAAATTTCGACCTACCAAAATATCGTGTTTAAAATTTCGAAGGTACAGAATATCGATGTCAAGAATATCGTAGGACAGAATATCGACCCTGAGGTAAGTAATATCGAATTCATTTATATCGATGTAAGTAATATCGAAGTTAGTAATATCGATAGCATATATATCGAAGTAACTAATTTCAGTGTTATTAATATCGATATTTGTATATTTTTTTAGATTTTTATTATGTATGTGTTATATGTTTTTGTAAAGTATTTAAATTAATTTATATTATATGTGTATTATTTGTATATATTAATAAATTTATTTTTAAGTAAATTGTATGTTTTAGTACTGGAGCGGGTTGTGGGTTTATAGGGGAATAGGGTGGGAAGTAATTTAATTGTAATAATTAATTGGTAATTAATTATTTTAATTGATAAATTAATTATTTAATTGGTAATTAATGTTAATTTTTATTAAATGTTATGTTTTAGTACCAGAGCGGGTTGTGGGTTTATAGGGGAATAGGGTGGGAAGTAATTTAATTGTAATTATTAATTGGCAATTAATTATTTTATTTGATAAATTAATTATTTAATTGGTAATTAATGTTAATTTTTATTAAATGTTATGTTTCTGTACCAGAGCAGGTTGTGGGTTTATAGGGGAATAGGGTGGGAAGTAATTTAATTGTAATTAATTACATTTTTTATTTAATTATTAATTGGCAATTTATTATTTTAATTGATAAATTAATTATTTAATTGGTAATTAATGTTAATTATTATTAAATGTTATGATTTAGAACAAGAGTGGGTTGTGGGTTTATAGGGGAATAGGGTGGGAAGTCATTTAATAGTAATTATTAATTGGCAATTAATTATTTTATTTGATAAATTAATTATTTAATTGGCAATTAATGTTAATTTTTATTAAATGTTATGTTTTAGTACCAGAGCGGGTTGTGGATTTATAGGGGAATAGGGTTGGAAGTAATTTAATTGTAATTATTAATTGGCAATTAATTTTTTTATTTGATAAATTAATTATTTAATTGGCAATTAATGTTACATTTTATTAAATGTTATGTTTTAGTACCAGAGCGGGTTGTGGGTTTATAGGGGAATAGTGTGGGAAGTAATTTAATTGTAAATAATTAAAAAATTGTATGTGTAATATATTTTGTAAATATTTAGTTATTGGCATTTCCTACTGTTGAACCCTTTGGAATTGGAATAGTAATTTTTTTCCCTACGCTATCCAATGCTTTCCCTACTGTTGCACCCTCTGGAGTTGGAATAGTAATTTTTACCCATATGCTATCCAAAGCTTTCCCTACTGTTTCACTCACTGGAGTTGGAATTGTAATTTTTACCCATACGCTATCCAACGCTTTCCCTACAGTTCCACTAACTGGAGTGGGAATAGTAATTTTTACCCACCCGTTATCCAACGTTTTCCCTACTGTTGCACTCTCTGGAGTGGGAATAGTAATTGTTACTCTTACGCTGTCCAATGTTTTCCCTAATGTTGCACTCATTGGAGTGGGAATAGTCATTTTTACATACCCGCTATCCAACGCTTTCCCTACTGTTCCACTCACTGGAGTTGGAATAGTAATTTTTACCCACCCGCTATCCAACGTTTTCTCTACTGTTGCACTCTCTGGAGTGGGAATAGTAATTTTTACTTTTACGCTATCCAACGTTTTCCCTAATGTTGCACTCTCTGGAGTGGGAATAGTAATTTTTCCCCCTACGCTATCCAATGTTTTCCCTACTGTTGCACCCTCTGGAGTTGAAATAGTAATTTTCCCACCTACGCTATCCAATGCTTTCAATACTGTTGCACCCTTTGGAGTTGGAATAATATTTTTTACCCATACGCTATCCAATGCTTTCCCTACTTTTCCACTCACTGGAGTTGGTATAGTAATTTTTACCCTTACGCTATCCAACGCTTTCCCTAATGTTGCACTCTCTGGAGTGGGAATAGTAATTTTTCCCCCTACGCTATCCGATGTTTTCCCTACTGTTACACCCTCTGGAGTTGGAATAGTAATTTTCCCACCTACGCTATCCAACGCTTTCAATACTGTTGCACCCTTTGGAGTAGGAATATTATTTTTTACCCATACGCTATCCAATGCTTTCCCTACTGTTCCACTAACTGGAGTGGGAATAGTAATTTTTACCCACCCGTTATCCAACGTTTTCCCTACTGTTGTACTCTCTGGAGTGGGAATAGTAATTGTTACTCTTACGCTATCCAATGTTTTCCCTAATGTTGCACTCATTGGAGTTGGGAATAGTCATTTTTACATACCCGCTATCCAATGCTTTCCCTACTGTTCCGCTCACTGGAGTTGGAATAGTAATTTTTCCTTACCCGCTATCCAACGTTTTCTCTACAGTTGCACTCTCTGGAGTGGGAATAGTAATTTTTACTTTTACGCTATCCAACACTTTCCCTAATGTTGCACTCTCTGGAGTGGGAATAGTAATTTTTCCTCCTACGCTATCCAATGTTTTCCCTACTGTTGCACTCTCTGGAGTTGGAATAGTAATTTTCCCACCTACGCTATCCAACGCTTTCAATACTGTTGCACCCTTTGGAGTTGGAATATTATTTTTTACCCATACGCTATCCAATGCTTTCCCTACTTTTCCACTCACTGGAGTTGGAATAGTAATTTTTACCCTTACGCTATCCAACGCTTTCCCTAATGTTGCACTTTCTGGAGTGGGAATAGTAATTTTTCCCCCTACGCTATCCAATGTTTTCCCTACTGTTCCACTCACTGGAGTTGGAATAGTAATTTTTACCCACCCGCTATCTAACGTTTTCCCTACTGTTGCACTCTCTGGAGTGGGAATAGTAATTTTTACTCTTACGCTATCCAACGCTTTCCCTAATGTTGCACTCATTGGAGTGGGATTAGTCATTTTTACATACCTGCTATCCAATGCTTTCTCTACTGTTCCACTCACTGGAGTTGGAATAGTAATTTTTACCCACCCGCTATCCAATGCTTTCCCTACTGTTGCACTCTCTGGAGTGGGAATAGTATTTTTTACTCTTACGCTATCCAACGCTTTCACTAATGTTGTACTCATTGGAGTGGGAATAGTCATTTTTACATACCCGCGATCCAACGCTTTCCCTACTGTTGCACTCACTGGAGTTGGAATAGTAATCTTTACACTTACGCTATCCAACGCTTTATCTACTGTTGCACCCTCTGGAGTTTGAATAGTAATTTTTACACTTATGCTATTCAATATTATTTATATTTATTTATGTATTTAAGATGTTACATAATGTTGTATTTAATTAATTTTAAAAATATTGAAAGTATATTTGTTATTTATTAAATATAATTATTTATTATTATTTATGTTATTATTTTATGAGTGTTGATGTATTTTTAAATTGTAGTATTTGTTACTATTTTATAATTATTTAAGAAATAATGTATATATATTATAATTATTTAAGTATATATTATATATTTAATTATTAATTTTAATTAAATGTTTAATATTAAATATGTATTATTTAATCATTTTCAACATTATAACACATTTTAACATAAGTTTAAAATATATATAAGTACTATTTACTTAATTTTACCTTTGTTTTAAAAAAACGATATTTTTAATTACGATATTTTTAACATCGATATTTTTGTTTCGATATTTTTGTACTTACCATGTTGTAGATAGGGTGTCGATATACTTGCCTTCGATATTCCAACGTCGATATTTTGTCAGAGATTCATGGCAGTATTCTATTTTCACATAAAAGGTTCCTTTGAATACACTATGGCTATATCTGGTGGTATGGTCAACTCTAATTAGCATGCAATGTGAAATCACAGAAAATGAAAATGACATCACAGGACATAGACCTTAACATTGACCTATGCATAGAGCCATGGTACAGAGCTGTGACACAGTTTCAATGGGCCCTTGAGAGGGGTCCACAGGTGGTGCCTCCTCACCTCCTTGACCTCTCAGACATGGTATAGCGCTGAGAGGATTAGGGTAGGGAACCCACTAAACCATGAGCCTCACAGCACAGAAGCATGACTGCAATGGCCAGGGAAGAGGCACCCTCCTCATTGCCTGGGAATGCTACACCATGGCTATGAGGCATAGGGTAGGGGCCTCCACACCCCAAGGCCTCACAAACATGGTCTAGTGCTGCGAGACCCAGCAAAGGGACCTGGGATAGGGGAGCTCTCTACTATTGGCCTCACAATAGTAGTGTAGCACTGCAAGGCCAGGGGAAGGGGGTCCCTCCATGGATCACCCCTCCATGATCCACAGCTATGAGGCCCATGGGCTATGATGTAATGCTGCAAGGCGATGGCTTGTGGCCACTGCCTTGGGCTTTGCATCGGTGGTCTGGTGCTGCAAGACCTAAGAAAGGAGAGTCCCCTTCCATTGAAGATCTAAGTGGGTTGGCCAATTTTCCATTATCAGTTCACAGGAAAATGTATGCCTTTGGAGAACCACTGCACCTGTGGAGACACGTTTTATGTGGAGAGACACCGGAAGATGTTTATTGGGAGCAAGGGAACTAAGAATCACATAGCAGATTTTTGGGGTTTCATTCTAATCTCCTCCCCTCTAAAACAGGTCATGTTGAAAGATAGCTCAGATAGAGATTGAGTTTATTGATTGTGATTACTCTTCATACTATTTGAGGTCTATTCCCTTTACCACCTCCTGGAGTAAGCTTTGACTGCTTGCAATTACAAATTTCGAGCAACAAGTTTAGAAAATTTATAATGGCATTCAAACGGAATAAAAGTCTTAAGCTTAGAAACACCAGTGTAAATATCATTATCTACCACAAATACTGTCCAATACGCAACCTCTGTCAGCGGACATGGTCCAACTGGTATGTTTTAGCCATGGAACTAGGATATTTGACATCTGTTTTATGATGTAAATAATCACCATGTTCTAAAGCTGAGCGGGGCGATAACAGAGTAAGCCCCTTAGCAATCAGAATCACTGGCACCCAGATGTTGTCTAGTGGACAGGTTGGAGATATGGAACTAGGAGAAGGCCAAATTCTGTGCACCTGAGCAACCACTTTTCTGAATTTATTGCCAGGGTCACTCAAATTATGAGATTGTGCAGCCGCTACACTTTTAGCATAAATATAGATTTGCTGCATTTGCCACATAATCCCTAATCTGCTGCATAATCTGCAGGTTTTTACAAAAGCTATTTAGGTTTCTAGCTGTAATGATTAAAACTTTCCCAATAAGACAACAGCACGTGTTGCCTCACAGCTGAAGATCCTTTGCAAAGCTAGACTGCTCACCTTTCTGCTGCTTATTGCTACATTTGTATGTTAAACTGGTACTGAGTAAATGCAAACTAGGCAGGGTTAAAAAGTGCAAAAATGACAAAATAGAGAAGTAATAGTATAATAAAATTACACCGCATAATATGTCTTTTCTTTGTGCATAATTTACTCTTCCCTGGTGCATAATTCTTATTGCTCTGCTACTCCCTTTTTGGGAAACTGCTAGTCACTGCGATTTTTTTTTTGACAGGCAGTAAAAGAGAGTTTATTCGGTTAATTAAAACTATAAATGTCCGTACATAAATATAAATAGAACTAAATAGCATACAATCTCATGAAATACATTCAGTAAAAGAAAAAATGGAATAATAAATGTACATTATAAAACTCGTTCTGCACATTAAACGTCTCTCACATCTAAGAGCTCCTGTAAAGAAACTTGAAACATTAAAAAAAATTAAGGACTCAACAGCATCTGGAGGTAAATCAGGGCCGGTTTTACTTGAAAGAAACCATTACTTTCCACAAGGGTAGGATATATCGATATCGCTGTGAGCAATAGTGATCACAAAACATTACAAAATGCATGGTATCTTGGGGCGAAAAATTATCACAGGTGCAAGGGACCAGACCTTCCATTTTCTGTCTCCCTTCCGGATCCGTCAATAACCAATGCAAAAGGTTCAATTTGAATCTTATTAAAATGAAGTGATCTTGGGGTTTTGTCAACACTGTCAAGTAGGGCCCTACAGCTGAACATGATTTAAAATACACACTTACTGAGGGTTTGGAGAGCTCTCTGGCTTCTCTGTCGGTATATGCTCCAGAGAGAAAATATTTCTTGATCCAGGGTAGATCTCTGGTTATCCTTTCTGGGAGCCCAAATAGGCCAGACCGCCCCAACATCACCATTAGGATCTTAATAAAATCAACCAAGGAAATGGTGTCACCCCGCTCCAAGAGAAGACAATCTTTAATAATTGTCTGGTTCAACCCCAGCTCTGTACTTGACCAAATTCTAATCCGCCTTAACAAGGGAGAAAGGGCCTACAAATCTGAGATGTATCCCATCCCCAGCTCTTCATGGACTATTAAGGTGGCTACAGGTTGTGGGACCGACAGCAACTTTCTTAAGAATTTATTTCCACTCTGTATCACTCTATATAACTCCATATGTCACTCCCGTAACTGGTGATAGAAATGCATTTCGCTTGGTACATTTTAACCATTACCTGCACAGGCTTAGCCCCTATCTTTTCGCAAAATCAAACACTGCTGCTACTGCTCTAGCCATTGCCTACTTTAGATTCTCATCACTGAGATTTTAAAACCTTCACTGTATATTTCCTGAGAGAAGGATGGTGCCCGGTCATATGTAATAGTCACCTAAATTCAGTACTGTAGTAAAGGATGTATGTCATTACGACACAGTGTTTACACCGCGTTACCATTACAAAGCAGTTATCACAACGCAAGTCGTTACAACGACTTGCGCTGTAGGCGCTGGACTTAGAAATAGTATGATTTACTATTTCAACACCAGCCCACGTAACAGTAGGGAAGGTGTTGGAATAGTAAATCATACTATTCCTTAGTGTATAGCGCCATCCTGCTGAAGTCGTTGTAACTACTTGCGTTGTGATGACCGCATCGTAATGGTAGTGGGGTGTAAAGACCGCGTTGTAATGGTCGTCTCCCGTAGTAAATATATAGCCTTTGGACCAAGTAGTAGTGTACTGTATTCCTTGGTCTATTATATCTACAAACTGTTTGATCCTGGTCACATAATACTCTCCCTGTGCCTCGTCCACTGATGTGACAATACTGCAGCACTTTGAAGCCGGGTTAAAATGAGAAATAGACACCAAAGGCGTACTCCCTGGCTCAACTAGAGGTCCAGTTTGAACCAGAAGTCCATAAAGAGCTGAGCTTTCATGTGGCTCTGCCTGCCACCTTCTTTCTACCAGGATGTGGCATTACGGCTATAGATTCCAGTCTTGGCGTCAGCTCAAGATCTTGTGATTCTGAGCATATCACTTATTCTTCCTGTGCCCAGAAAAGGTGTCCTTGTGTAACAACATAACTGGTTCTCATGCAAAGCACCGGTTGAATATGCACTATATAAAACTGCAAGAATGTGTTTCATTCGTCCTTCAAGGCTGGTTGCATCTAGGGTTGCCTCGAGCTGGTTTTCTATCCCATTCTGGTCTTTTTCCTGTCATAGCTGGTAAGAAAATAAGTAAACATAAGCAAACCCCTAATAGCCATTATGTTTAGCCATTATTTCTAATATATAATCAAAACAGCAAATATAAACAGAAAACACATTTAAATGTATTCTAGAGCTGCGTGTGATCCCTGAGTAATAATTAAGGTAAATAAAGACAGTACATCTTGTTACAAATGAATACATACGATTTTCTTTACAGTGCTATTTAGTATTGTGTCCCGGCCTTTACAGACTCCTAAAATAGCAACAAATGGCCTGGAATTGTCTCTTGGAAAGGAGGGAGCTTGAGTAGCCTCTGGAAATTTGGGACACCGAAACCGCCCTTGTCCAATGGCAATGTCTCACATTTAACTCTTGGCTATTGGCTCATCCATATCAGTCTGGTGAGTATTCCTTGTATTTATATAAAAAAAACTTGCTTGGAATGGTATGGGTACGTTTACAAATAAGTAGGCGAATTTTGCCAACTCCACTATTTTAATCAAAGCTATATGCCCAGCCTTTGACATTTATAGTTTGATATATTTTTCTATTATTTTTAACTGCTGGGCCCTATTTGTGTCTTATTGTGCTGTGATGGATTTGTATGACTCTGTATTTTAATAGTGCAGGGCCCCACTGTGTTCCCCTGTTGATTTGAGGTCATGGAAATGAGTGGAAATAATACAGTCTTACCCTAGTTAGTCTGAATATCTGAATATGCTCTGAATATAATTTCTCAAATTCATGGTTGTACGTTTTCATAAGGATTTTTACCAAATAACAGACTATTGTCTGTATAAGACAAAATTACTGTTTTCCGGAGTGGGAATGCAATGTCCTGTTAAGATGATGCTGCCTAATTATGGCAGCTTAGGGCTCCAATGCCATAGCCAACAGTAGGGGTGAAAGCAGGCACCTCTGGCGAGCACCTCTACTAAGTGATATACAACCAGAAATAGCGTTTTTGACAAGGTTCCTTCCCACCAGCATAGAATAGAAAAGCTGGAAACATTATAATATATGTACCAAAACCTTCGTTAAAAAACAGCCATTGTAGAGAGTCAAATGCTTTTTAAGTATCTACAAATATTGCTACTGCATCTATTTCTAGCCGAATTGTCTGTGTTAATAAGAAAAATGTCCTTAAGTTATTGGACTTGGCTCGGCCAAATCGATCCAGTAATGTAAACGTATCAATGTACACCATAATTCGGATGGAATTTTGTCTAGATTTATTAGTGACAGTGGGTGATATATTCATCATTCCGTTTCATTTTTGGCAAGGTGATCATGATGGCTTGCCTGGTCGTTATGGGGAGATAGTCTGTTTATTTTTAGGGCTTCCCAATATACTGCCAGTAGTTGGGAAACAGGTTTATCTTTGAACTCAATATAAAATTCAAAGTTTAGCCCAATGCCTTGTATCTGGCAAAAATGTCAATTGTAGTCAATATATGAGCTATAGATATAGGCTCTGTTAGAAATTGGGTTTTTTGTTGGCAGAGGAATGCACACTGTCCAAGCAGACACCACAATCCTTATCAGATACCCACCAAAAATTAACCTGTGCTCACCCTCTGGTAGCTTGGCACAGAACAGGCAGGCAGGCTTAACTTAAGGGGCAATGAGCAAAGTATTCATGCAACGCTTCAAACAGCATCACATTGAAAACACCACAAAAATACTCCACAGTAGTTTAATTAAAAGATTTTTTTAATAAATCAAACAAGACCAAAACAACAAAAATCCAATAAGTCGAAGTCTATATATGATTTCTTAAAGAATAAAAGTAAAAATAGCACTTGCAAGCAGTAAGGGCCTATGGGAGTTATCTACTCATGCTGAACCGGGGCAAAGTAAAAAGCTCAGGAGAAACACAATGGAGCACGGGTCAGATGCAGGAGCCATGCAACGCCCTCTAAACAAAGTACCATGATCCTGGTCGAACAGTGAGATGCGGGGCACAGCCAAGAGATATGTCTGTGTCTATGCCTGCAGTTGAGGTAATGCAGCAATTTTCTCCACGCAACAATGGTGATGTGCTGGTTCTGAAGTCGAAGCCCCAAAGTTGAGATGTGTGGGATCGAAGCCGATGTTCCGGGTTTCTACAAGCAGTTCAGGGGATGTATCAATCTTCTCACAATGCAGCGGCTGTGATGTGTTGGTTCTGATGCATTCGTTCTTGGGGCGATACACTGGCTCCAAGTGCAATGCGCTGGTGTGTTCCCACAACAGCAGCAATGCATCATGGCAGCAGAGGATGCGCCAGTTCCACTCGAGCAAGTACCTGGATCCACTTCCAATGGACCAGGCACAGGAGAAGGAGGTGAGAATTTAATGTCCCTGAGTCTCAAAACAGAAGGCAAGCAAGAATGCCCTTGGAGATCACTTTGGGTTCAAGCAAGAGTCCAGTCCTTACTCAACAGGGGCAAAGCGTAGCAAGCAGCAGGACAGCACAGCAGAAAAGCAGTTCTCCCAGAGCAGCAGTCAGGCAGAGTGTCAATCCTTGTAGCAGCACAGCAGTCATTCCTGGTAGAGTTTATTTAAAGGTCCAGAGTGTCTGATTTGGTGTAGTCAGAGCCCAGTACTTATACCCAGTTGTGTCTTTGAAGTTAAAGTGACTTGAAAGAGGGGCTTTGAAGTACCCTTTCCAGCCCAGGCTCCAGACTCACTACACAGGGGTAATTCACCTTTTGTGTGGGGGCAGAACACTGCCCATGCAGGTATAAGTGCAGGTTCCTCCCTCCCAATCTGACCAGGAAGGACCATCAGGATGCAGCTGGGCACTCAGCCACAGGTACCCATCCTTTGTGGATGGCTGTCTAGAGGGAATTAACAAAGTCCTGCTGTCACATATCCTAGACATGTATTTGAGACAGGCTACAGGCACACAGAGCTTTAAGAGGAGAGAAATGCTATCTTTCTGAAAGTTTGAAAAACAAACGGAGTTAGGCACAAAGGGACGAGGGTTAGGCAGGGCTGCTTTGAACTATAGTCACTGGGAAAATAGCCTACACCTCAAATTTTTTCAAAAAGCACAATCTATTCCTGCTTGAAGACAAACATGTTTCTTCTGTTTATCCCGGTATTTTAATTATACCTTTTAACTTATATCCTTAGTTTATACATTTCATACATTGATACACGGAGAATGAAAACCATCATCATTTCATAACCGCATAACAAAACATGTCAAAAACAAAATTACAGTTTTTGATATCGTAACCAAAAACTGTAATTTTGTTTTTGACAATATTTGTTCACAATTGTTGGTTGTACGAGCACGATTTATCATTTGTTAAGTGTTTTAAAATGTTTATGAAATGTATAAACTAAGGATATAAGTTAAAAGGTATAATTGAAATACCAGGATAAACAGAAGAAACGTGTTTGTCTTTAACTATGGGTGAATTTTGCGGATCTGCGGTCTGCGAATTAGCGTGAAATCGCAAAAAAATCCACGAACTTGCAGATCTTTTTGCGATTTGCACTCTACTCAACTGGAGTACTTTCTACTGGCTAATCAGTAAGTGCTACCTCGTTGGGTAAATGTATAGTGCTTTTCCTACACTGCAGCTGTGTAAAGGGCCAGAAGATTTGTCTCCACTGACCATGTGTGCCTGTTACTTTGCCACCGCGCCAAAAGCGCCAAGGTCCCTTGAGTGAGCTGTCCATCTTAGTTGGGAAAGGGCGGGAAGATGTTTGATACCGTTAGTGTGTGGTGCGGGGCCAAACGGGTGGGGCTTCTATGCGTGTCAACATGCCTCTTGTGTATAAAGGGTCAGACAGCGAGCAGGGCAGCAGGTGAGTAGAAAGCAGCCTCCTGGTCACAGGAACTACACGGGTATTGCGCTCGAGAAACTCATGGATTCAAAGACCTCCCTCGAGTATTACAGCTAATTTTCGACGGCAGATATGGGGTTAAAGCACACTTACCCAGCCTCGACCGTGCTTACTAATGTTTTGGGCTGATTAAAACATTACTGACTTTTGAGCTTCAACTCGGGCACCTGCTTTATTTATATCTGTAAGTGCTTCCAGTTGAGGTTTAATTTTTGTGACAGGAGCCTCGTGCCAGAATGAATCCTGCCCTGCATAGTTATCCACGAAGATGCCACAGTTTTGTGCAATACCTCTACTCAACTGGAGTACTTTCTACTGGCTAATCCAGTAAGTGCTACCTCGTTGGGTAAAGGTATAGGGCTTTTCCTACACTGCAGCTGCGTAAAGGGCCAGATGATTTGTCTCCACTGAACATGTGTACCTGTAACTTTGCCACCGCGCCAAAAGGCGCAGAGGTCCCTTGAGTGAGCTGTCCATCATAGTTGGGAAAGGGCGGGAATATGTTTGATACCGCTAATGTATGGTGCGGGGCCAAATGGGCGGGGCTTCTATGCGTGTCAACATGCCTCTTGTGTATAAAGGGTCAGAGAGCAAGCAGGGCAGCAGGTGAGGAGAAAGCAGTCTCCTGGTCACAGGAACTACACGGGGATTGCGCTTGAGAAACTCAGGGATTCAAAGACCTCCCTCGAGTATTACAGCTAATTTTCGACGGCAGATATGGGGTTAAAGCACACTTGCCCAGCCTAGACCGTGCTCACTAATGTTTTGGGCTGATTAAAACGTCACTGAATTTGAGTTTCAACTCGGGCACCTGCTTAATTTATATCTGTAAGTGCTTCCTGTTGAGGTTTAATTTTTGTGACAGGAGCATCGTGCCAGAATGAATCCTGCCCTGCATAGTTATCCACGAAGATGCCACCGTTTTGTGCAATACCTCTACTCAACTGGAGTACTTACTACTGGCTAATCCAGTAAGTTCTACCTTGTTGGGTAAATGTATAGTGATTTTCCTACACTGCAGCTGCGTAAAGGGCCAGATGATTTGTCTCCACTGACCATATGTGCCTGTAACTTTGCCACCGTGCCAAAAGGCGCCGAGGTCCCTTGAGTGAGCTGTCCATTATAGTTGGGAAAGGGCGGGAATACGTTTGATACCGCTAGTGTGTGGTGCGGGGCCAAACAGGCAGGGCTTCTATGCGTGTCAATATGCCTCTTGTGTATAAAGGGTCAGAGAGCGAGCAGGGCAGCAGGTGAGGAGAAAGCAGCCTCCTGGTCACAGGAACTACACGGGGATTGCGCTCGAAAAACTCAGGGATTCAAAGACCTCCCTCGAGTATTACAGCTAATTTTCGACGGCAGATATGGGGTTAAAGCACACTTGCCCAGCCTCAACCGTGCTCACTAATGTTTTGGGCTGATTAAAACGTTACTGAATTTGAGCTTCAACTCGGGCACCTGCTTTATTTATATCTTTAAGTGCTTCCTGTTGAGGTTTAATTTTTGGCCCACAGGAAGCACTTACAGAGTTAAGGCAGGTGCCCGAGTTGAAGCTAACTTTGTAACCATTTTAGAATGGCTCCGGCAAGCTGCCAGAATTGAAGTTGCAACTTGCAAGTAAGCAACTTCAACTCTGGCACCTTGCCGGCGCCATTCTAAAATGGTTACAAAGTTAGCTTCAACTCGAGCACCTGCTTTAACTGTAAGTGCTTCCTGTGGGCCCAAAAGAAAATCCGCCCGCGAGCGGATTTGCGGATTTTTCGGCAATTTCGCGAGATTCGCGGATCGCGAAATTGCCGAAAATCCGCAAACGGATTTTTGGCCCACAGTTATTTGTCTTCAAGCAGGAATAGATTGTACTTTTTGAAAAAATGTGAGGTGTAGGCTATTTTCCCAGTGACTATATCTTTCTGAAAGTGGCATTTTTAAAATATTAATGTTCAATCCAACTGTGCTAGCAAAGAGGGATTCATCATTACTATTGCAGTGATTTTAAACAGGACAATATTATGCCTTCTCAATCAGGAATTAAAGCTTAAAATTGTAATGAGGAATTCCCATTGTTAACCTATGAGAAGGGAAGACCTCAAGGTAGTGAAAAACAAATGTAGGTGTCTTTCATTACCAAGATATGCAAAACGTAAAAATACATGTCCTACAATTCAGTTACACAGCACCCTGCCCTAATGGCTTCCTAGTGCCTACCTTAGGGGTGACTTATATGTAGCAAAACAGGAGCTTACGGCATGGCAAGGGGTTTTAAATACTAAGTCGATATAACAGGGTAATCTGCATACACAGGCTCTGCAGTGGCAAGCCTGAGACATGTCTAACGGGATATTTGTGTGGGTGGCACAATCAGTGCAGCAGACCCACTAGTTTTCTATCAAATTACAAAGCAATCCTACTCAAAAAGAACAAGGGTGTTTAAACATCATCAAAAACAAAAGTTATTTTTAGATAGTATACGTACAGCTTATATATTGCGGCACAACGACATAGTATAACTGGAGAAGGGCGCTGAAAGAGAAAACCAAAGTAAAAACATAACTGTTTCAGCAAATGAATATACAGTCTGTATTTAAACATATAAAAGCAGACATTGCAAGCTGTCCCACATGAACGGAACCCAAAAAACACAAGAGTGACAGTCTAGTGAGAAAATATAGCAAAATCAACTTGATGGAAACCAACATGGTGATGACTCTGAGAGCCCTAGCTAACTCTGTGGACTGGTGAGAGGTGTATTGATTACTTGATTTGGGATATAAAATGCTGATGAGGATGTGTGCTTGCTGGCTCCAATTTGCAACTATGTAGTTGGGTGGGGCCCTATTGTTGTAGGTAACTAGAGACAGACATGTGACGATGATGGCACATCATCACATTATGCACACACTAGGCTAAATGTTATGCTGATGATCACGACAGTTGCGAGTTTGATGACTCCGATACAGGCAGCCACTTGTCTTTGATTGTTGGATGTTTTAGTTGCTCTCACTTAATTGATTGCACATCAACCATTAAATGAATGATTGCAAAGGACTATGCTCTTGCTCAGGGTCTTCTCGGTACACTTACTTTCTGTCCTTCTCCTTGATTCTACAATAGCATTTCTGTTTTACAATCCACAGGCCTTCTTTTCTTCTGCACAAAGGCAAAAGCCCCATAACACACATGCACAACTTCGGCCAGGTACCCAAGATTGACAGAAAAACCAAGAAGAATGCAGAGACACCATCCAATTTGGCAATACAGTGCAATTTTTGTTTTTAGTAATCATTTTTTCAGAACTGTCTGTGTTGTTTATTTTCTTTCAACAACATTTATAGTTACTATTTTTCAAACCTAGGTGATAGAAAATTTAGATATATAATAATATAATATATTTTGAGTGTGTAATATATTTACGTTAACTGTGTCATAGTCATTTCTTCGAATCCCCCCCACAACAGATTGATGATGGTTGCCTGCTCATCACCCTGGTGAATATTGTATTTGTGTAGTGCTTGTCTTTGTCACACCTTTTCCCAAATCTTCTTCCCCATCCAGTCATCAAACCCCTAACCCTTTCTCCTGGGCTATGTGATTTATTGAGGTTCAACTTAATAATTTACACCATTAATTGATCACACACTTGGTGGGGCGGATGTGGTGAAAGCAACACCAACTAGGTGCAGGATCTCCAGTCCTAGTACCAAAACAAAAGCCCACACTGGCCTCATTTACCCACCCACGCATAAAAAGTTACCGATATTTTAGATATAACAGAACATCATTACTCAGCATCATCATTGAGGCATTGGTTGAGTAAACACTTAACATGGCTCAATCCTGACTCTGAGTCCACTTCACGAATTGAGTATTTTGTAACTTTAGTTTTAATCAAAATACTAGCTCACCATTGCTCTGAATAATTTAGTATTGCTTGTTATATTTTCACTATCAGGTATTCTTTGTTGTGCAGTGGTCTGGTCTCAATTGTTTGTAAAGCTATAATATAATAATATATAACCCACTGGCACTCAGTTTTTATTTCAGGTTAGTTGCCTGCATTGAATATTCCTTCTGATTAATCCTACAGTTGGATTTCACTTTGGTGGGAGTGGGACATCACTTCTGAGTCATTCACTGTTAGCGGGCCAGCCTGCTACTACTACCACGACCATGGCACTTAGGGAAATGCTGCAGTTCTCGCTTCATCAATTCGGTAAGAGAAGAGCACTAGGGAGTGTTGTTCTGCTAAGTTGTAGGCAATATAGGAAATGGCATCCCCCTCGTCAGTGGTCAATATCATTGCAGACTGCAGAAACTAGGAGTTGGACAAGGGTACTTCTTAATTAATTGTTATTCAGTATCAGCAAATTTGAAAAACAAACTGCGCTAAAAGGCAGAAGTGTAAGGTAAAACATCCCCTAAAAGATTTGAATTGTAAATAAAGTAAAATAAATATTTATTACCCTAACAATATAATAAAAGCCACTACTTCCACCCACAACTGGCCCACCCCTCTCTCCAAACAAATCTCCCTGTCCCCAACCATTGTCTGACCAAAATGTCCATTGTCCAACAAAGAAAGCCCACTTAAAACTGTCTCCATTCTCACCCTCTCCACCCACAAGTTCCATCCAACAAAACAAATGTTAAAAAAGGGGCAGAGGATGCACCACACATGGTGGGGCCAGTAACATTCTGAGATGTGCCTTCATCTGGGTCTGCCTGGTTCAATCTGCGCCAGCCTCAGCAGGATGCGATGCTGGAATGTGCGGTCTGGTGGGCAACAGTGATTGAATTGTGGCTGGCGGCTGCCAGTAGACTGCAGCACCTGTGTTGTTGAGAGGCTGGTGGTGCAGGGGGCGGGCCTGGGCCCTATACAGCTGCCTCCTCCGGGGCCACCAGCTACTGGTACTCTGCCCTTATAGCTCCAGCTTCTGCTTCCACAGCCGGGCTACTACATCCTGCTGAGATGGATGACAAGCAGAAGTAGCACATTTTAAACAATGCCCTGTGCAAATACTGTAGTGGGTGATGAAGTAGCAGTACACTGAGGGTCCCCTAGGGCCATTCAATGTGTTGTTATTTATTTATTTGCTTAGTTTTTTATAGCTCTCACTATACCCGGAGGTATCAGAGTGCTTTACATGAGGATTATCGAGGTACAAAATTCCATCAGTTAAAGGAGTGAACTATAACATGGTAAAAAACTGTTTTACGCAGTAACATGAGTTACTAGAGCATAGCTTAAACAAATACACATATCCTATGGGGTATAGGAGGTAGAGGGGAAAAATGAAAAGAGGTTGGAAAGAAGATCGGATCAGGAAAGAGCGGCAAGGGGGAAAGTAATTCAGGGGAACCAAAAGACAAAGAGAAAGTCAAACAAGCCAGCTGAATCGTAGGAAAGGCGGGGGAGGAAGGAGACATTGTGGAGAGACGAAGGAAAGTCTGCCCAAAGCCCAGCTGGGAAGGTGACAGCGGGGGGGGGGGGAATCTACAGCCCATCTCCTCTATAGCTACCTAGGTAGCTCCACGGGCATCGGTCAAATTGCTAGGTCTCCGTAGTCGGTAGAATGTTCGCAGATTCCTCAGAAGTTGCTGAGGCTGGCTTCAAATGAAATCGGGGGAAATCGGAGAAACAAAGGACCACAATCCTTATAGTCCCAGGTTCATGGAAGGGGTACTTCGTCGGAGGGAGGGGGAGGAAGGAGACACAGCGGGGAGACAAGGAGAACAGTGCCCAATGTCCGGCTAGGTAGGTGACGGCCGATGGGGTGAACCAGAGCCGATCTCTTCTATAGCTGTCTAGGCAGCTCCACCGGGCATCAGCCAAATTACTCAGTCTCTGCGGTCAGGATAATAATCACGGTTCCTCTGAAGATTTTGAATTTAAAGGTGGGAGTTGGAGGGATGAGAACCGCAGTCAAATCTAGCCCCAGTTGTAAATAAGGTTCCAAGAAGGGAGGGAGCTTCCAGGGCATTAAAGCCTAAAAAGTGATGCCTAGCCGGGGAGTTCCCCGCCGGCGCTGATCATCTGTTGGCCATCTTGAATACATCCTGTATGAGATATATAGCAGGACAAGCTGGGTACCGGCTGAACAGTATTGGCCGATTGTTCCCCAGCTTGGTGCCATAAGGAAGGGTTGAAATGAAGCTTTGCGTTGCAGCAACCACCGACGGCTGTATTGCTGGTCGATTTGCCAATAGCTACATCATGGGCGCCATCTTAGGGCCAGGCCCCACTCTGGGGAAGATCGTCGTGCTGGTGGGATCAGATTTGTGCAAAAAAAAGTGTTCCTTACAGCAAGATGACACAGTCTTACTTAAGAGATTGGTTCATGTTGCTAATCTTTACAGCACAGCTCCGCACGGAAAGATAGAGCGCTTCCCGTACACTTCGGCCGCTATCTTAGGGTCAGGACACTTTAATTGACGATTGCCGCAAGGTTAAGAAACACTGGTCATGGCAACTTCTGTCGCCCATCTTGAAGACATCCTGTATGAGATACATAGCGGGACAAGCTGGTTCCCGGCTGAACAGTATAAATTCTTCCATAAGCCTAGAGCTACAGGTAGGGGCGGTGGAGTTGGTCTGATGTTTAAAGAAGGTTGGGACTTTGCCCCTTTTGAGATGGATGCAGTGGAGGGATTTGAGCTCATGGGCTCTTCTTTAAGAGGTACCAGGGGCCATTTGTTGGACGGTATAGTAGGCTACAGACCCCCGGGTTCAGTGAATTCATCCCAGTTACAGGCGCTGGTAGATGTGTTCAACAATATGGCTGTTACTCATTCAAGAATGCTTATTGTAGGAGATTTTAAACTCTGGCAAAATGGGACCCTCGATACAGGTCATCATATGCTCCTCCAATCATGCGAAAATCTGGGCCTCTATCAGGAAGTGACCAGCTCTACGCATATAGGGGGACACATGCTTGACCTAGTTTTTACTGAGAAAATGATTATTGACCACATGCAGATTCTCCCTGTAGACTGGACTGATCACTATTTGGTCAAATTCCCAATTGCCATCCCTAACCGTGGTGCTTCTGCCTTGAGGGTGGTCGGGAACTTCCTCGGTAGGGATTGGAAGAGGCTTCTGGAAAAAACGACACAGTCACTAATGATCTCCTCTGAAGAGGATGTTGGTGCACATAGCTTAGTGGAGGAGAACTATGTGCTCTTCTGTAATCATATAAGTGCTATTGTTAATCAAATTGCCCCCCAAAAAGTATGTAAAAACAAAGGTAGACCCTCCGCTAGGTGGTTCAACGAAAAACTTAAGGATCTGAAGCTGAAATGCAAACAGGCAGAGAGAAAATGGAGAAAGCACTATGCAGACGAAGATAAACTAGCCTGGAAAGTAGCTATCTCCCTTTATAAAAAAGAAATTGCTGCCGCCAAACAGGAGTACTTCACTGGAGTTATTCTGAATTCGTCAAATATTTCTAAATGCATTTCCAAACTAGTCGAGGATCTTGCTAATCCTCAATGTCTACACAATCAGATTCTGCCCTCCCAAGATCTCTGTGATAATTTAGCATTTTTTTCCAGGATAAAATCACCACCATTATCGCTGGGCTAAAAGATGACATGTCTGGGAGGGGAGAAGGTATGACCCCTAAGGCAGCAATCCCAACGGCCAGCGTGGGTACAGTGCCCCATGAAGACCCTTCGAGTGATGATGGACCCGTTATAATGAGCCCTCTTGATCACTTTGAGCCCCTCTCGGAAGAGGAATTTGATAGGCTGGCCATGGGTGTGTCCCACTGGACCCCCTTCCACATAGAATTTGGAAGAAATTGGCATCAGAGCTCTTCCCTAGGCTCCGAAAGATTTGCAACCAATCACTTTCCAGTGGATTAGTACCATCTGGCTGGAAACGGGCGATAGTCACTCCACTCTTGAAGAAGGCCACTCTTGATCCCAACTGTCCGGGGAATTATAGGCCCATCTCGCTCCTCCCCTATCCAGTGAAGGTTCTGGAACGTAGGGTTAGCAAATCTTTGTCAGCTTTCTTAGAGCGCTCTGGTTGCCTGGCCGATGTACAGTTCGGATTCCGTCCAGAACATGGAACCAAATCAGCCTTGGTGACCGTGATGGACGATCTGCGGCAGATGGCAGACAGGGGACAATCAGCAATACTTGTATTGCTCGACCTGTCTGCCGCGTTCGATACGGTCAGTCATGACATTCTGCTGGCGCGTCTAGAGGAAGTGGGAGTAGTGGGCACAGCCCTGGCCTGGTTTCAATCCTATTTATCTGACAGGTGTCAGGCAGTGACCCTTCCCCTATTTCAGTCAGCCTTCACAAACATCTGTCACGGGGTTCCGCAAGGGTTGGCTATTAGCCCAATTCTATTCAACATTTATCTGAGCCCTTTGATTAATACCATCCGTTCCCATAATGTGAAGGTAGTAAACTACGCTGATGATACTCAGATCATCCTATCTCTGGATGGAATCCATTCTAACGCCCTAGAGGATTTTCATGCATTTATGCAGAACACTGCGCAGTGGTTACGTGACAACTGCTTACAATTGAATTGGGGCAAGACCGAAATTTTACACTGCGCAGTTGGGAAGGTTGCCCGGCCTCTTCCTTGTAACTTCTGGCCTTTGGATCCTTCCACCCCTCTGACGCCATCTACGGCGGTGCGCAACTTGGGTGTCATGTTTAACACCAACTTGTCACTGGAGACTCAAGTGAACAAGACAGTGGGGTGCTGTTTCGGCCTCATGAGGGCCCTAAGGAAGATTCTTCCATTGCTCCCAGCAATGGCAAGAGCCTTGATTATTCAAGGCATTATTTTGAGTAGACTTGACTACTTTAACGCCTTACTATTAGAATCTCCTAAATATTTAATCCAGAGACTGCAGCGTGTTCAGAACACAGCAGCGAAATTGGCCTTGTCCAGACCATGGGGCTCCTCTGCCTCACTGTGCTTAGCTGGTCTACACTGGCTTGTGGTGCAGCAAAGAATACTCTTCAAATCACTGTGTATTGGATTCAGGGCACTGCATGGATTTGGCCCTAGACCACTGCAGAAGAAAATGGTCTGGTACACACCCACCCAGAGTCTTAGCTCCTCTTCTGCCTACCTGGCAAGTGTACCTAGGTTTCACAAGGCCAAACTGGGTGGAAGATCCTTCAGTTTCACTGCTCCGAATCTTTGAAATGAGCTTCCGCTGGAAATTCGACAATGCAGTACTATGTCCCTGTTTAGGAAAAAGATTAAAACATGGCTGTTCCCTAGAAATTAATCCTGTTGGACCGTAACAATCCTCATGTTGGCTGTATTCCTTCTTCAGCAATTTCTCTTGCTCCTGCTGGTCTGCATCTCACGTTTCTTCTAGCGCCAGGGTACCCGTAGGGGGTTTGTTACGCTTTGTAAATGCCTTATGCAATACAATACAATACAACAGTATTGGCAGTTGTTCCCCAGCTTGGTGCCATAGGGAAGGGTTGCAATGAAGCTCCTTGTCGCACCAACCACAGAAGGCTATATTGCTGGTTGATTTGCTGATAGCTACATCATGGGCACCATTTTAGGGGCAGGCCCCGCTCTGGGGAAGATTGTTGAGCTGGTTAGATTTATGCACAAAAAGCATTCCTTACAGCAAGCGGACTTACTTAAAATATTGGTATGTGTTGCAAATCTTTACAGCACAGCTCCGCATGGAAGGATAGAGTGCTTCTCGTACACTTCAGCCACCATCTTAGGGTCAGGCCACTTTAATTGATGATTCCTGCAAGGTTAGGAAATACTGGTCATGGCAACAAAAGTAATTATGCCTTGTCAGCAAATAAGACCGAATAAAAAACATTACGAAGCAGGCACTCAGGGGGGCAATCCGGTTGTTATTCAGTACCTCCTGTGCTGGTTTTATTGATGTCTCCCATAATCCGCCATTTTGAATCAGCGCGTTGCTATGTCCTATGAGGATGCAGTGGTGATTCTGTTTTAATCGGTGCCTTACATCAAGCCACGATAACACCCTTGTGGCAGCGCTCCATCAGAGATCTCAGCCTGTTATTTTGGTTTAATTCCAGTCGCGGGAACTCTGGAATCCACGCATGATGCATCGGTACACGGCAAAGAGTTTGGATCAAGCTGCCATCTTCCACGTCACCCTAGCTCCACTGGAGTAACAGCTATTATCCACACATGCCTCACATAAAACTAAAGGCAAATGGCAACTGCACTATTTGTCTGAAAGGAATTAAGTCAGAATACACAGCACACCAGCTAAAAAATGTTTTATTTTTTTTATTTAGAAGGATTTCCTAGTTAAATTAAACACACACTTTGTGTAGAAAAATAAAAATAAATTACCTCTCATCAATCAGGAAGGCCTTATGCACTATGAAATACAAGGAGTCTCTTTCTTGTGCTAAATTAATTGATGGAGGTGTTGGACTTGACCCTTTTTGCAGGGTTATCCCCAAACATTTTGCTTCTTCCTCCTAAATTTTCCGAACATGTTGCTATAGGACTCTGGCCACTTTACCACTGCTAATCAGTGATAAAGTACATATGCTGTCTATGTAAATTGTGAACATAATTGGTTATCCATGATTGGCATATTTGATTTACTGGCAAGTCCCTAGTAAAGGGCACTGAGTGTGACAGGGCCTGTAAATCAAATGCTGCCAGTGGGACAGCATCCCTGATTGTGCCACCCACTTGAGTAGCCCTGTAAGTATGTCACAGATCTACTACTGTGGTGTTGGCATACACAGTTGTAAACTGCCATATCTATCTGGCTAGTGCACCCACCTGTCAGGCCCTAACCTTCCCTTTTCTTACATGTAAGGCACCCATATGGTCGGCCCGAGGTACCCCCATGGGCAGGGAGCTGTGTATGTGAAAGGTAGGACATATACTGGTGTGTGTGACATGTCCTGATAGTGAAATACTGCCAATTTTGTTTTTCACTATTGCTCCAGAGGATAGAATGGGAGATACTTTGTAACAACTTACAAGTATAACTTCCCTTTGGACAAGATAGACAAATAAAGCTTAGAGTCCCTGAACTTAGAAATTAATAACACATTGTTTAGTAAACATTGTTTTTAAATTGTGTTTGAAAATGCCACTTTTAAAAATTAGGCATTTTCTTGTTTAACCATTCTGTGTGCATCTGCCTGTTTGTGTATTGACTGTCTGGTTTTAGAGTGACAGGGGCTGGGGATGAGCATTCACTGTAGACAGCCAATGGGGGGGGCAGGGTTTGAGGTGTGTCTGGCCCTTCCTGGATGACTTAGAGCTGAGCAGAATGGGGCTTGGCTGCATTTAGATTAGTGGGAGGAGATTTCCTTGCACAATGCTGTCTCCACCCCCTGTGGTCATACTGCACCAGTGAGGACAGAACTGGTTCGGGCTGGGCTCAGAGACCCTTGCACAAAGAGAATGAAGGCAAAATGGGGTATAAGTAGTAGATAATAAACCCCAGAACTTTAGATCACTTCTGTACTCAAGATGAACGTTTGCCAAAGAGAAGAGCTGAAGACCTGTGAGGAGGAGTACTGCCCCTTTACTGTGCGCTGTGTGGGGGTTGGCCTGCAGTTGCTGTTTCTGCCAAGGAAAGGACAAAGACTGGAACTTGCTGTGAACCTGCTAAAAAAAAATCTCCAAGGGCCTGAGCGTGCTAGTCTCCTGTTCTGAAGTCTCAGGGACACAAAGACTTCACCCTTGCTCCCCTGAACACTATTGCTAAGAGGTCTGACCTGCCAGGAGGTGCCTATTCGAGGTTTGGGCCTCTGGAGGTTTGTACCTGCTGTTGGGAGCTGGAAGAAACCAAAGAGAAGTAAGAAAACCTGTTTCCAAGGTCGTCAGCAATGCCACTGTGATGCCTTGACCTGCACCAAGGCCCAGAGCACAGCTCATGTAGTGAACGACAAACCGCCCGTCCTCCCCCGCAGCTCTGACGCCCTTCGATGCCTGCCAACGCTTACAGTTATCAGCGTCTGCCGACACCTGCGGTTATCGACATTTCCTGACATCAGCGCTCGCACTGACTCCGTCATCGCCAGCACCTGCATCCTGGTATTTAGACACCGATAACTGCCGAGGGTGACTCCACGTACTTACCAACTTTGCATCTGCACTGAAACCAATGCCGCACCACTGATGCAACTGTCTTGCCGTGTCTTGGACATGACACGTCGCCTTCTCTCAGACATGATGCCTCGTTTCCCCTGTGACAGCCAGGGAGCCGGCTTTGACCTCTGCACCGACACCTCACCTCCAAGACGTGCATCGCCATAAACTTAATTTCCAAGGTACTGTTTTCTTGGGGATCCTTGTGACTCTGTGCCTGATGCTGCTCTCCTTAAGGTTGGATTTATTGCTGCGACAAAGTTCCAATAGCCCCAGGTGGAACTATTTTTTTTCTAAAACCTTTTTTCTGCAATGACTGTTCTAAAAGTCATATTTTAGTACCTGTATGTTGGATTATTGTTGTTTTGGTCTTGTTGATTTTAGATAAAGTTACTTTATTTCTCTAACCTGGTGTAGCGTTCATTTGTGGTGTTAATACTGTATTACTGTGTGTTTTGAGTATAAATACTTTACACATTGCCTTTGGGATAAGCCTGTCCACTCATGCAAAGCTACCCAGGGGGTTATCTAGAGTGTGCATCCCCCTTACCCTGACTAGCAATAAGGATTCCTACTTGGACAAAGGTACCTACCTCTGCCAACTAGAGACCCCCATTTCTAACAGGAGGCATGGTAGCTCAACTGACGTTCTAGTTGTACTTGTTAGTCACACTTTGCTACTCTCTAAAGTCTGAAGCTGGGACAGCTGTACTAGATAATTATCTTATTCCAACTCTGTATACAATAAATGTTCTACTCCGTATAAAATAAATTAATTATTCAGACATCCTGTCTGTCATAAGTAGAAGGTGGGAAAAGCGATGTACAGGGAAGAGATAAACGAACAGGATATAGCTTTGGCACGCTAGTAACAGAATATCCCATCCCCAAAAGTCAAGTAATTATCCATTCATCATTGCATTGTTTTTCTAGTATTCCTAATCTTCACCCATGGCTTTGATACACACGATTTAGGCTTTACTTTCTCCCATCAAGTCTTTCATCATTGAAAACTATCCATCCATATAGATATCCATCGATTCATACACAGCTGTCAATGAACCTTTCAACAACATCAATTTACCAACCCATGAATCCTTTCACCCATTCACCCACCCTGCTCTGCCTTTAACCCATGAGCATTCCTTTCACCCGTACCCTTTTTACCCGTATACCCTTTCATCCTTCCTTCATGTCATACATTCGATCACCCACCTATATTCATCCTTTCACCTATGCATCCTTTCACTCATATTACATACATTTCACCCATCCTGTCTCCTTCCATCCTTTTTAGGTAGAGCTTGAGCCAGCGCGCAATAACTGCGCTGCAAGACTTGCTGTAGTAGAGTACTGAAGAGAAGCCCTGCCCACTCCCCAACCCTATTTTTCATTGGCTTGTGTCTTTGTTGTTCATAAATGCTACCTTTTAATTTAGTAATTGGCTTATTAGTCCCTCCTTAGGATGGTCTTGTCTTTATTTGTAACTCCCATGGCTACTGGCCCCATTTACTTCGGTTGTTACACGGTACGTCTTTTGTAAGCACTACTTTCTTTAATGTCTATTTACTAATGCAGGCACTATATGCTTTCCTGCAACATTCAGTGCATGATGCGCGCTTTCAGTTTAGGAGCAGTCTGTCACTTGTTTATTTAAGCAGCATGACCACCTGAGCTTCGATAATGGCGGACGTGCTTTTCTTCTCGTTCATTGTTTTGTTTTTGTGTTTTTAAGCTGTGGGCCATGCCCACTTTCACCTTTAGAATTGGTAAGCAGTGGGTGCACACTGCGCTTAATATGAATAATGGTGACTGAGCTTTTGTTTTCTTATGCGACTCATCAAAAACAACTTTACAAACCTTGAATTTATTACTTTTTAACTGTGCACCATACTGCTCTTTCCGTTTCATAGAAGTTTGGGGCCCATCTGGGGAGTGGGGGGGGGAGGAAAAGCACCCACCAGAGAGTCAAAATTAGGTGTGATAAAGGCCGCTTTATTGGAAGCAGGTGCACCTTAAACAATGAAAAGCCTCGGCCTGCGCCGTACAAAACTATACCTCACTAAATATGCAATTTCCTGACAAAACCCCCCACCCCCTCCCCTAACTGGTTCCCCCAATCCACAGACAGTAAACAATTAGCAGAAACGTCAATTTGCCTCTCCACCTGGCTAAATGCTTTATTATGCTTGACCTACCCCCCCGCTAATCCAACAACAGATCTCCTACACTTCCCCCATATATTAGGAAGAACCGCCACTTGAAAGGCGTGCTAACGGCTTTCGACCCCCCCTAGGACTCCTGCCCTTCCGGATATCTGCGCCCCAATGTCCCGCTCCAATGCCTCCCTCAAGTGTAGCACATAACTCCATTCCGTACCCACAGGTGAACCTCATCCCCCTGCAAATCCACTGCCCCGTACCTCAGCTCTGGGTGTTCCATCCTTTCCACCTTCTATCTCCCCCGAAACCTTCACTTCTTTGAAATTCCCTACAGGTCCTATCTATGGCTACAGGCCTCTCACCCCCCCTTCAACCCACCGGGGACCGAACTCTGACCAAATGACCTGACACCCCACCTACCTGCGCAGTAACAGATCCCCTTTCACTTGCCTAAACCAACGCTAACCCTTTGCACTGCACCAAGCCCACGTCAGGCAACTCTCCCCTTTTCCACTGCACACAAAGCCTGCAACAACGCATGCCAGCTCATGCCCCTTTTCCGTGCTGCTGACAATGAAACAACCTATCGTCCGATTCCAACCACCGATTCCGGTGCTGGACCCAGTCCCCCTTTTCGCCTGCTTTACAAATGAGTGTGCACCTACATAACTCTCCAGCGCCGCTGCAGTTGGCCCCTCCCCTGCACCTGAAAAGACACACATGTGAGAGGCGAGAAATGTCCTTCATGTCATATGTTCACTTCCCACCCCCGCAGCCTGCCAGCCGCCCGCTAACAGTCCGACCTCCAGGGCCCGAGGCCATTCCCAACCGTGGCGCGCCGCCTCCGTTGCCGCCCCCACTCAGACGAAGTGCCTATATAACTCCTTCGGGTCCTCACCCTTACTCCGTAGGGCGTGCCGAGGACCCCTAACACCTGTGCCGCATACTCTGCCACCTCCTTCTCGACCAAACCCCCTGCCCCACCTTCCCACAGCAGCGTCCCTTCATTCCCCCGCCGATGGCGAATCGTCCCCCCGAAAGTCCCCGTCCATCCATTCCCACCCGAAACGCAAGACCCGCTCCTGTGGAAACCGCCTATCCCCCTGCCCCCACTGCTCCCGACCGCCGCAATTCCTCACGTGTCCGCTCATATGCACACCCTGAAACTGCCCCGAGAACGCCTGTCCCAAGCCAATCTCCCTTTACTCCCCACCGACAACGTACTCGAGGATGCGGTTGCGCCAAAACGTACCGCGTCAGACCCAAACGCGACATTGCCTTCCCCTTGGCCTCCGGCAGGCGTGTTTCCATGGCCACGGAGTCGAGCTCTCTACCAAGGAATGACAGCACCGAACTGGGACTGTGTATCTTCTCTGGCGCCCGGGGCACCCCCAGGTAAGCCGCAAGGCCCGGAAAACCGTCCAGCTCCGCTGGCAGTCCGTCGAAACCCAGCCGTCCCACCAGCAAGAAGTCAACCAGATAGTGCGTCACCAACCAGAGCCTGTCCGCCAGGAAAAAACCCACTGCAAAATTCACCTAATGGTGCACCCAGCGCACACAAATTTGAACAACCCATGGGCAGTGCTGTCGCCTCCCATGTCAACCTTGCCGCCCCCTCGTCCGCAGGCGTGCTTCCATGGCCCGGAGTCGAGCTCTATACCAAACAAGGACAGCACCGTACTGGGACCGTACATCTTCTCTGCCGCCAGGGGCGCCCCCCAGGCAAACCACGAGGCCCATAACTGACCAGCAACCGCCGGCAGTCCGCTGAACCCGGCCGTCCCACCAGCAAGAAGTCCTCCAGATCGTGCGTCTGTCCCAGAGCCTGTCCGCCAGGAAAAAGCCCACTGCAACAAGGAACTGAAACGCCCAAACGCGCACGCGAAATCGAAAACCCAAAACCTTCACCCACCGCCGCCGGGCTCCTCCGCGCCATGTCCTTGATTGTATACAAACCCCCGGAAGCTCCGCTGCCATAGTCACCACCCGACTACCCCCCCGACCCCGCACGCTGCTGGGACAACCGAGACTAACCGGGTTCCCTCCTGAGCCCCCCCCCTGATAGTGGAAACACTCAAACCACGCCGCACGGCTCCAACAAAAAGAGGGGGGGACGGACCCCATGCCTGCCCTGCTCTCCTCCTTACACACCTGCCCTGTGATCGCATTGCCGGCTCAACTCCTCCACCCTCACTGCGACGAGCCTATGCCCAGAACCTTGACCCCCCTTCCCCCCTCCCCACACCCCCCCTGGTACCCCCTCCATACCGCACCATTCCCCGGCGCCCCCCAGGATCCCCGGTATCCGTACCAACGACAGCCGAGGATTACTCAAACCACTCCCCTACTCCCCACCATCCTTACCTGGTGTCAAGGCCGGCGTCGCCACTGGATCCCGCCGCCTAACCAGCGGAGGCGGGGGGGGGGCCGTCACACTCGGCGCTCCTTGCCGTGGGCATACCTGAAACACACTACCAACACCGTTACTGTGCTCCCCCCTTTGCGCATCTCCCCCCCTCCTTCGAATCCTCCACATAGTTCAATTGCCCCATGGCCTCACCCCTTTTCCGTATCTCCCCCTCCTCCTCAGAATCCTCCACAAGTTTCAACGGCCCATGGCCTCCTGTCCAGCACTGGGCACATCCTTCCACCTTTCTCTTGTAACGCACTGTTTGCTACCCCTCACATGTTGTTTGCTTTAGATACTTGCACAAGTGCCACCATTGCCTACGTAACGCTTGTTCTTGTGCCGGAGTGTCTGCCATTCATTGCAGTATTATACCTCTACTGGTACCTTGTACGTTTTGTAACCTGCACACATATCACTTTGTCTCCTGTAATGCACCGATTGCTACCTCATGGATTTTGGTTGCTCACTATGGTCACCTTTGACCCATGTAACCCAACGTTTGCATTTGCATTTGTTCATTTCTAATTGTTTCCCTGTATCATTACTGGTCCTATTGTGCAAGCTCTGACACCTTCGGGTAAAGTCCGCGCTATATAAACTCGCATAAATAAAAAAATAAACTCGTCCCCCAATCCCCCCTTCATGGCTCCGTCCTACTCCACCCTGCCACCTACTGACACAACCACATATAGGGCCAGATGTAGGAAGGCCTTTACCGGTCGGTAACGGCCGAAAATCGGTATTTTCGGCCGTTACAGACCGGTATTTAGCTTTCGGCATGTAGGAGATCGAAAATCATCCGAATCGGTAAATTTACCGAATCAGTAAAGTCACCGAATCGGTAAAATACCGAATCGGAAATATTACCGAATCGGTAAATTTACCGAATCGCAAAGGTTTGCGTATCGATAAATTTACCGATTCGATAATATTTACCGAATCGGTAAAGTTACTGAATCGGTAAATTACCGAATCGGTAAATAAGAAGTGGTAAAAATGGATATTGAGATGTAGGGAAGCTCTGAAATACCGAATTTGCTTGAAATTCAGTATTTAAGAGTCGGTATTTACCATGGATTGGTGGACAGGTGGTAAACAGGTGCAACCTATAAAAATGGACCCAAAATGCAATTCTTCTTGCACAATGGCGGCATTTTATGTGATTGCAAGACGGCTAAGGCTACAGGAGGAAGGGGAGAGGGAATGGCAGAGAGAGGAACAGGTCTACAGACAGAGGATAACCCTGTTCATGCTCACAGAGGCAGAGATACTCCAGAGGTACAGGTTGGCCCCAGACAACATCACTGACCTCATCAGGGACCTCCACCCACTGTTGGATCACACTACCCCAAGGGCACACGCTATTCCTCCCCATGTGCAGGTGTTGTGCAGCCTACACCTGCTTGCCTCTGGGAGCTATCAGAGTGTGGTTGCTGTGGTAGGTGGGGTGACCCAGAGCAGCCTGTCAAGGTTTTTCCACAAATTCCTTGACACAATGTTACAGAGGATGGAGCATTACATATAATTTCCTGCAACCCATGCTGAACTGGTCCAAACAAAATCAGACTTCTACCAGATGGCACGTTTCCCCAATATCATTGGCTGCATTGATGGCACGCACATTCCTCTTTGTCCCCCAGCTGCCACAGAATACATCTACAGGAATAGGAAGTCCACCCACACCATCAATGTGCAGGTGATCTGCAATGCAAAGTTCGCCATTACTGACCTTGTGGCAAAATTCCCTGGGAGTACCCATGACTCCTATATATTTCAGAACAGTGGCATCTATGCACGGCTGACTGCAGGGGAATTTGGTGAAGGATACCTCCTAGGTAAGACACAGTTGTGCGACCCCTATAAGACCTATTGCAGTAAGCAGTACAAGTATGCATGTGAATAATTCATACACATTTTCTTTTAGGAGACAGTGCATAGGCCCTCCGCTCCTTCATACTCACCCCCTACCTCAACCCCTCAACACCCAGCCAAAGGAGATATAACCGGGCACACAAGAGCACACGCAATGTTGTTGAGAGAACATTTGGCATCTGGAAAAGCAGGTTCAGATGCTTGCACAAGAGTGGAGGTGCAAGGCAGTATACCCCCATCAACTGCTGTAAGATCATAGCTGCCTGTGCTATGTTGCACAATCTCGCTGTAAAGAGGGGTACTGAGGTGGAGTTGTCAGACTATGAGGATCATGACGACGACAGTGCTGTGCCTGAAAAACAACCTTCTGGAGTGTCAACACCAAGTGATGGCAGATACAGACGTGAAGAAATAACACGCAACTATTTCTGAGTGAGTGATGACACTGAAACCTATATTGAAAGCACAAGCTGTTGTTTAATTTTGTATATTTCCAGGTATGTCAAAGAACAAAAGTGCAACAGTAAGCATTTCACAGCAATGCTCACAGTGAGCAAACACACACACACACAGGTGTTGAATCCACCCACCATAGTTGTATATTGTCACTAGGCAGGTTGAAATGGCACAAATGTGCAACTTAAACTTTTTGAACCATGATTATAATGTCCAATGGCAGTAGGCCATAGTATCAACTGTTCATTTACGGCCACGCTTTGCACTAGCAGGTGTTTGTGGCTCAACCTGTTCACTGGGCGTTTGGCCTGTAGCCTCTCCCCGTCGCCTGCTGCTCCTCCTTGTTTTACGACATGGGCGCTTGGCGTGCTGCTCCTACTGGTGCTACCTTCAGTGTCCGGCACATCAATGGCAGCAGTTTGTGCACTCTGGGCATTGAGTAGTGCCTCCAGCGCACCGGTCATTCCGGCTATGCCCCTAGTGAGCTGATTGCTGTTATTAATCAGGACTTCCTGACTATTCATGCTACGTCTGCATAGCAGGGATGTGGCTTTTGCCAGGCGGTGTATGGATTTCTCAGTTCTCTTTGCACGCTGCTTGTCCCTGCGCCTGGAAGTAATTTCAGAGTCCAGTTTTGTGCACAGTTGCTGTATGCCTGTTGCCATGCTCCTGTTCACTTCCCCCAGCTCTTTTATGCCCTTGCCAATTTCCTGCATGTTGATGTTGAGGTTTCTCATTTGTCTTTGACAGGCCATGATGCCCTTGCCCTGCATCCTCTGAATACTGACCATGGATCCCTCCAGGCATTGGAAGACACTGGACCCCTCCCCACGTACACCTACACTCCTTCCTTGTACTGTGCGCCTTCTAGTGGTACCTGGTACAGGCTCTGTGCTGGGCTGCAGTGTGACAGAGATGGCAGCTCCAGCCAAGTTGTGTGAGTCTTCACCCACCATTTCACCAGCAGCTGTCTCCATTTCCAGCAGTGGGGTAACAACATGCCTCCTGCTAGGGTGTGCAGCAGGTGTTTCTACCTCCAGGGATGCTGGCATTTCAGGTGATGATAGCAATAGTGGGGACTGTGTTGGTATTGGGGAGGCCGGCATTTCCTCACTGACGTCAGGTTCTTGGAAAGGTGCCCTGCCCACTCGGAACACCTGTGTCCTGTGAAGCACTGGGACCTGGCTCATGACTGTCATCCCTCTCGGGTGCCGTGCCTTCTGCCTCCTCAGACTGCCTTCTGGATGTGTGACCTGTGGACATATGAGCACATATCAGCTGGGTGCAAATGTCTCACTGCCACTACAATTAAACATATGTAATTGTACTTAGTACATGCTGCCTGCCCTTCATTATGTATGCATTCTGTTGAATAACTTGGTGGTTACACTGCTGTGTGACATGCTCTTTCATTAACTGACTACGTGTACCATGATGCATTGCTACAGTTTGGCACAGACACCCTGGGACTAGGGTAACTTAGCTGCAAGGGGTGAGGGGTGGATGAGGGTGTGAGGGGGGATTGCTGTGCATACATCTTACCTTTTTTTGCTGCAGCTTTCGCCGAACTGTCCACTTCTCCCAGTCCATGGACACTTTCATGCTCCAGGGTTGTGGCTACCATCTCCTCCAGGTCGGTGAAGGGGGAGGGGTGCAGTGTTCTTTCCACCACCTGTTTGTGGTGGTCAGCCAATTTCTTTTTTGTGAGGCTCCTTAGGTCATAGAACCGCTTTTTTAAATCTTCAGTGACTCTGGTGGTCACTCCCACTGCATTAACTTTCTCCAGGATTTCCAGCCAAATCTTCCTTTTTGCTGATTCTGGAACTGTTAAGGACTGCTTCCCAAAAAGGCTGTGGTGAACCTTAACCACCTCCTCAACAAGGACCTGTAGCTCCATGCTGCTGAATTTGAGCTTTCTTTTCCTTTCAGCCTGCTCTGTGTCCTTGCTGCTTGCCATGTTTTAATTTGAAAGTGCACAAACTCTGTCTGCTGCTGCTCCCAGTCTCTCTGCTCCAACTGCCTCTCCAGAACCTTCTAATTGCTTGCAGCTGCCTGTGTAGCCACTTCCTGCTAGGAAGGGGGAGGGTGGTTGCACCTGATTGGCTGTTGTGTTGAGTTTCACTTTTGCTTGCAGTCCGATTCGGTATTTACCGAATCGGTATTTACCGAATCGGTATTCCCAATGCATTCCTATGGGCCTTTTGGCCCATAGAAATGCATTGGGAATACCGATTCGGTAAATACCGATTCGGTAAATACCGATTCAGTAATTTCCGATTTTCCGATACCGAATTTTACCGATTCGGTAAAAAATACTGATTTTTCCCCTACATCTCATTTTCCGATTTTTGAATACCGAATCGGTAAAATTCTGTATTTATGAATCGGTAAAATCAGATTACCTTCATCTAGCCCCAAATCCCCCCATCCAAGTCCCCTCTACTCTCGCCTCCTCCTCCCTCCTCCTTACTGTCTCCTCCACTGGTGCAATCATGGATGGACCAGCCGAATCTATGAGACGACACACCCATCATTGTCGACAGCGCAAAACCCTGGAGTCCTAATCGGCACCCAACACAGTCTACCCCCCTATGACTACCCTTGCCAAGCCTGCTTGACACCAACTGCGCCCTCTTAGTGGGATCCATTGCTTCACCCCGCGGCATGACCTCAACAACCCTGGTCCCATCGCTGGTCCTCACCAAGACTGAACTACTGCCATTCTCCCCACCCCACAAGCCTCCCTCTCCTCCTCCCCCGCTATCTACGACCCCACAACTCCTCCCCGGCTTTCCAAACTTACCTCAAAGTTCCCCCCCCCCTCAAGGGCCTGCCAAGTTAAATCATGCCCCACTATTACCTGCAGGCAGACCCCTTTGTTAGAAAATGCCTCATCCCACCAACTATGGAAGTGCTGTTCCAGTGGGTACTCGTGCTCCGTGGGACTGCCATTATTGCAGTACTACTCAGCACCCGTTATTGGGACTCTTATTAACATTCACATGTCACGGGTCCAGTGTAACACCCCGATTGCCCCCTCCTTGTTCATTTCCAATACCTTCACAGGGGCCACCATGCCCACGTAACTCTCACTCTTATGTTTGAGTGTCCTCCATTTACGCAGTATTACCTCCACCTGCTCATTGCTTTTGTAACCCGCACCCATGCCACTATCCCTCCTGTGACGCACCGATAGCTACCTCCTGCATTGCGTTTACACACGCTTGTCCTTATGCCACATGTACTGTAACCTTGCTTAAGCAATTCATTCACTGGTAATGCTAATGTATCCGGTCTGTTCTTATTATAAAATGCATAAATAAAGAAATAATAATCCGCATCTGATCAACAGTCTCATGCCTTCCTCCCCAACCCCCGGCGGCCGTCCTGACCCTTCGGGGTGGGAGTGGCGGGGGCGCACCGCCCGCTACCCCTCGCGGTCCAAGAATGGTCCCTTGTGGGAGCATGACCGCCCGTACCAGGCAGAGCCGGCCCATCCCTCCGGTTGAGTGGAGCCGCATGCTGCTCTCCCGAGCGCCTATCTCAGCGTCCCTGCCCAGAACAAGAGGTGTGGTCCAGCATGCCGGGGAACAGACCCCCCCTACTCCCACCCCCGAAAGCCCCCAACCCCCTGCCGAAACCCCCCCGCGCCTGCCCAGCCTCCGTTCTCCGCCGGACACCCCACCACTCGAAGGCCTCCCTCCACCCAGGCCCTCCCGGCCCCCCCCACTTGCCCCGCACCCCTCCCCTCAAACCCGTCCTCCCCCCGTCGCACACTCACCGCAGAACACTCCCCCGCCAGCCCCACCATCCCCCCCAGGCTCTCAACTCCTGCCCCCCCGCCCGCATAGACGGAGACTTGCGAGGGCCCCACCATGCTCACCTCCCCCTCGGGGATACCCCCCGCCACTCCCCCCCGTGTAAATCCACTACCGAGATTCTCACACGACATGCCATTTAAGAAAACTACGTCACGCAGCATGAAAGCCGAAGTGTCACAAGAGAACCGGTGCCTTGCGAGAGTCTTGTGCCTCCGATCGCACTTACTGAACCGGCTATGGGGTATAGGACCAGCGGCAAGGCCGCACAGCGGAAGCAAGCTTCCAAGCCAAGACACTCCCAGAAGATGTAACCGAGGCCGAGCACCCAGCTTCTAATCCATGCCGCCGCCGCCGACCTGAGCCACCGGATCGTCCGAAAAGGGGGCGGGGGGGCCACCAGAAAGACAGACTCCCTCGGAGGCCCTCCATGTACCGCACACCCCGGCCACAAACATCACCACTGCGCCTCCCCCGCATGAACACTACGCCGCAAGACCCGAACCTCTCATGCGCCCCCGCAAATATGAATCCGCCGTATAACCGGCACCAACAATTAATGGACTAGCGGAACACTCGCGCTTATTGAGCACCCAACGGACAAGAAAATTAACAACCTCGATTGTCACAAGTCCCCGGGCGCACGCAACCTCAATAGATGCACAATCATCGTGCAGTATCTGTACGGCCGAAAATAATTACCAAATTAATTACCTCTGCCACCCCCCCCGCCCGGCTGCTGTGTCACCAGCCACCAAAATGGTGGCCTGTGACTCAAAATGCCCGGTTTTACAGGGGACCAGCCCAAAAGCAGCCCAAAACTAGCCCAAAGCTACCAAGTAGCCCAAAACCAGCCCACGTACGGTGAGGGCTCTACCCCCCCTCCCCCGGCCCCAAAACCTCCCGGGGGTGGCAGGCCTCCCGCTGGTCGGCCGCCCCCCCCCCCAAAGCCCTAATACGCGCTACAGAGTTGAAATGGCGGTCGCGCTTCAGCCACAAACAGTATTAGAAACATTGATTTCTTACTTTGGACCAGCGTGCGGTACCAGCTTTCACTCTCATAGTAGGGGGCGCACTGTCCTCGACTCACCTGACAACTTCTCTCCCCACCCCACTACTAGGCAGAAGCAGGAGCAGCTGTGCCAGTGCCACCCAGTCACAAACGCCATGTTGGAGGAATAACTGCGGTCTGCAACAGCAAGGTAACTGGCACAGGATCATCTAAATGCCTTTCAAATGCAGTGTGTGATCTTGAAAAAGCGTTTCTTCACCTTGCTGCATCTAAGTTGGTTTCCACTCTAGTTCTAGAAAGATCTAGTGTGAATATCATATAAAGCCCGGTGAACAGTCAATAGATTCTGAGCGTTTGCAGCCTTCTTACTCAGCATGTCTGCTGTTCTCTGGGGTTTTATTTTTCTTTGCTTGCCTTAACCAAAAAGTTTTCTCAATATGCTTTCCGCTTTCATTCTGTTGTCTGCTAAAAATGAGAACCTGAGCCTCTCCCCTCTCAAGACCTTGGCTCTGGCTGACGAGAAAAACACAGTAGGTGACGGTTCTCTCACATCCCTCTGTTTTTAGTGAGTCCTTCATGCTCCTTTATTCCTCTATGTTTTCTCTCTCTTAATAAACTGACTCAGGCTGTCTGGTGGCTCCAGACAGCGCTCGCAAGTCAGGTTTATGGCAGGCACAAATCATGCACTCTGAGCATGCGCCAGCAATCCTAGATTTGCCGGCTGACGAGCTCACAGCCCTGAGGCTTGTGACGTCACCAGCTCGGAAAAGCCATTGAAGTCCTTCCCCGCCAATAAAGCTAGCCCTGGGCGATGTCGGTTGTGGCTCTGCAGAGGCCAGGGCTGCACATCAATCACAGTTGAGCGAGCCTTACTGTTAACCCCACCCTACCTTGACTGTGACCAATCAAATAAGGGCGGGGTAAAGTTAAAGAAAGAAGCTCTGCCATGATTCCACGCACCTCCGGTAAGGGAAATGAAACTTTTCCACAATAAAGTGTTTAAACTGTGTGCCATGTAATGCATAATGCATTTTCTGTTTGCACACATGAATATACTGTACATGTACCTATTTTTCTGTTTCTACTCTGCCAAAAGTCACGTGATAACATACGGTTCACTGTGCTCTCCATCCCAGAATGTAAATGGACCTCTAAAGGACATCATGTTCTTGTACTTTATTAATTTCTAGATGTGTCGTCTAAGCAATTTATGTCCAAGTTAAGTAATCTACTTGATTTCAGAGCCTTCATGTTGTTTAAATGTGTGCACCACTGAGGGCCCTTGCATGTTCTTCCTTTTTGCATTTTTGCTTGTTCTTTCATTTACGATCTTATGTGTGATGGCTTCATTGACCAAACTGGTGACACTCTGCTAATCAGATGCAACGCATCCTTCCTAGCGTCATCTTAGGTTTCGACTATCTGTTCACAGGAAATACGGGCACCTAACGGAGGAATTGCGGGCACCTGACCTAACAGGGAGGAATTACGGGGAACTAACAGTGACTTCCGCAAATACCTGTGCATTCTGTTACGTGTAACACCAGTTGACTGACGTGTGCGCTTGTGTGACATGTGTTACGAATATAGGCAGCACTATGCATATGTGAATCAATATGGGCACTCACATGCATGGCCGCTCCACTGTAACACAGGCAGAGGGTAGAGGGTAGAGGGGCGTGGTTGGTTCACTCGCCGTTCTTGGTGCAAGTAGCTACACTCACTGACGATGCATTCAAGTGCCTGGCCTCCATGAAACACTGCCCACGTCAGGACAGCAGTACTCGGCTGGCGCTATTCCTCTTACACACCGGCTCCTCCCTTAGGGCCCGATGTAGGTAATCCCAGATTACCGATTCTTAAATACCGAAAACTGGCAATCGGGATGTAGGTAATTTTACCGAATTAATTACCGAATCGGTATGATTCGGTAATTAATGAATCGGTATTTACCGATTCTGTAATTGACATTTATTCCTATGGCCCTTGAGGCCCATAGGAATCAATGTCAATTACCGAATCGGTAAATACCGATTCGGTAAAAATACAGAATTTGCAAGGGGGACAGGGTGTCACTTTGACACCCTGTTGCACCCCTGATTCTGGCTTGTGCACAGGTGTACATGTACAGATGTGCATGTACACAGGAATTCGTTATTTACCATGACATCGTATGTCATGGTAAATAACGAATTCTTAAGGGCCGGTGGCACTGTTTTCAGTGCCACCTACATCACAAATGTGAGATTCGGTATATTTACCGATTCGGTAATTCACAGAATCTGTAAATTTACCGATTCTGTAAATATACCGAATCGGTAAATTTAAGGCCCCCTACATCTCAATCACCAAATACCGGTGGGTAACGGCCGGCCGTTACGACCGGTATTTGGTGACCTTAGTGAATGTGCCACCTGACTTCTAATACACAGGTGCGTTTTAAAATGAAGAGGAGTAATCATTCTTTGGAGCAGCTAACGCCTGCCTCTATAGTACAATGGCCCGCACCTTCAATGCCACTCATTCATCTGTGTGACAATTATGTTTGGACTCACGGAAGTTGTTCGAGGGGGGTAAGGGTTGAGGCACACTATCTTTATATGAGTGACAACACTTAAATAATGTATTTTTAAATAATCCCATACTACCTGTTGGCAGAGGCAAAATATGTGAATGGATTTATCTGACCCAAAAGTCTAATATTTTGTTTCCCACTTGTACATCAATGTGTGATTGTGGGCGAATGTATTTTTGTTCCTGTGCCACTGCTCGTGTTTCTGCATTAAAGAGGGTGGGGGGGGGGGGGCGCTAAGCATTTAAACAAGGCACAGGCAAGCAAAAGAGGGGCGTTTGGTTGGCATTTTAAATATAACACAAACAAATCAACTCAGGTGTCTCACATAGTTGTTTGAGTTCCTGGTTCTCTACAAGTGTTGATTAAAGATAAACACAGTTGTGAGGACCGAGGCCAGAGAATATCTTTATCTGCACAGTTTTTTCGATGTCTGTGGCCGGACAGGGATTGATTAGGCTCATCTTTTTTTGCTGCAGGTGAACTTGTGGCTTACTGTTATAGTTCTACAAGCATTAAAAGTCACAGGGTGTCTGGTCTATGGTCTGGAAGGTAGATCCCTACCGTTAATGTTTGCACACAGTATACAGGTGTGATCTTCTGCACACGGATTCCACATGGACGCGGCTGAGCTGGGTGTGTTTACCAATATCAGAGAACTGAGAGGCACTAGAGTTCACTCTCGGGCTGTGAACTCTAAGGCACACACTGAAACAGTTTTGATTAACAAAGCTTCTATTTGTATGTGTTTGAGTGTCTGAGAAGCAGGGATGTTGAAAATGGTAATAGTGCAATTCTGGTCCCACTCTCTCATGTCCTGTACTGCTCCTAGAAGATTGCTTCGAAGCAGTATATTCATTCAGTACTAAGCGGTAAATAGACATTTTAAAACAAGCATTGGCATAGCCAATAGGCCTCGCCTTTGATACCTTATAAGTATTTAGTTATCCAGCACAATATGCTTGGTGCAACAACATCAAGTGTTGCATGTCTAAACACTTATGGGGTCCCAAAGGCGAGATCTATTGGCTATGCCAATGCTTTCTTAGCAATCCGGTGGCACCGGGGTGAGCTTAGACTGGCTACAAATGTACCTTAATGAACTTAATGTGTTCTTATCAATATGTAAAGCGGATGGTCCCATTGCCATGTTTGTGGTCTACGTCCTGCTTTTTGGTGAAGAATGGTTTACATCAACTATTCAAAATGGCGTCAAAACAAGTGCGTTAATGGAAGGGGAAACCACTAACAGAGAGATGTCACATTAGCAAAAAGAACATATTGCTCCTTATTAAGGCTAAAGAAAGACCGGACTCACAAATGCCATTTTCTTTTTTTTTTTTTTTTTTTTATTATTCCCCAGTAGGGACAAGTCGACAACACAAACAGAACAGGTAAATCACAAGTCACATAATTCCATTTTACACCATTTGTACTAGCAGTTAACATTTCAACATATCACAACTCTAAATGTTCTTGAATTGCACCCCAAATTAACATACCAAGTCTTCGATTTTTTGCCCCCTTTAATGCATAAAGGCTCCATTCTATTTCATAAAGATGATATAATTTAGCTCGCCAAAATTCAAATGCTAGGGGTTTCTCTTGTAGCCAATCAGAAGCGATACATAGTCGAGCTACTGTCATAGCAACAAATAAACAAGCATTTACAATGCAACGGTTTCGCCTTTGGAAACGTTAGAGCTATTGGCAATGTAAATGACAATGCCATTTATTTATCTGTTTTCAAAACCAACACATAAATACAAATGTTGTCATTTACAATGCCAATAGCTCAAACTTTTCCAAAGGCAAAACCGTTGCATTGTAAATGTTTGTTTAATTTAGGTGCTCACAAGTTTCAGGTGGCAAGCATCTAATGCCTTCACCAAACAATATATTTTGCCATCAACAAGGGTGCTAGAAAAAGGAACTAAAAAAATTAAAGGACGGAAATAAGGAAGTTTGTGTTAAATTACATTAGGGAGGCACAAGTAAAAAAAATCATAGAATGCAATACAGTGGGACACAGAAGAGTACACAACGATATAGATGTGATCGTGAAATGTGTACATGAAACGATAGTAATGAATAAAGAGAAGATAAATAATGACACATTGAAAAATGACAAATGCGCAGAACAAAGGTCGAAATCCATCCACCGGTGGGAAAAGCACGTCCGTTCCGGACCTAGAAACGCCAATATATAGTGGATTTCCACTGGTAATGAACTTCTACATCCTGTTTATAACCACACGTTTTTGCCATGGTGCATCATAACAACCCTCTCCAGCCTCCACATCAATTGAAAGACCTACGTGTGCGTACGGAACTATACTTCATAAAGCTAAGAGCGTATTTAATATGAACAATGTAAATTTCGAATAACAAAATAAATGGAAAAACCTAAATGAACGTAAACAATCACGTGTGTTGTGTATATTGTAAGAGACAGGCGTGAGAAGAGGCAGGGTCTGCTGTCTACATACGTCTATTAGACTGCAGCCGAACCAGCCTTTTCGCGCCCTTTCCTGTTTCGCGGGAGATTACAACTGCATTTAGACCAATTTTCCCAACGTAACAGGTCTATATGCCAACCCACCGGCGCCCGGAATGATCGTGAACTCACGTCTTACCTTCCGTCAGAAGATCCTGAAAATCCGAGTGCCTCTACTATACCAAGGACCTTTTCTGAATTCAATGTATTTGAGGACCCCGGGAGTAAATTCAGAAAGCGGGCTTTAAAACTGATTGACGGGCAAGGGGCGGTCTGAGAAGAATTTTAGCCGCTGTCTTTCTCAGTGATACTTGCTATTGGGTACACGAATGAGCCCGCCCCAAAAGAGACGGCCCAACCATCGCTAGCATACCTCGCTTGCATGCAGCACCGGAAAAGACCTTTCTGCTGCACCGGAAGACGTGGTCCAATGGCAACAGAGCCGGCACCGCTGACTGAGCGCATCCACCTAGTATTTGCGCACTACTGTCAACCTACTATCCTGTAATGTGCAGATACAGTTCTTATAGCACATGTCCGAACTCTGATCAAGGTATTGTGTGGTTAATTAAAGTAATATAAAGGACGATAAGAATACAACGTACGGTTGTCAGAGTGCCTTTATTCTGCATGTATCCAACATCAGCTCCTCGCACATTAATAACAAATCAGCTGTCAGTTTCAACTGTTAGCATTAGACCACCTCAAGACATCAAAATTAAGGGAGGGAGGAGGCACGGGAGGGCGAGGACAGGGGAATGAATGGACGGGGGTGGGATGGGAGTGCGTGTAGGGATTCGGGGGCGTGCTCTCCCCTTCCCATTGGCTGGAAGGTAAAATTCCAGCCAATGGGAAGAGGAGAGGGCGTGACTTAAAAAAAAGACACGGAAACGCCCCCGAATCGCGTCAAGGCGGGCCCTGAACTCAGTGACGCTCCTCTCCTCCAATGGCTGGCCAGCATTTACGAGGCCAGCCAATGGAGAAGAGGGGCGTGTTCAGCCCCCATACTACAGACAAAAGATTTCGGCTCCGCCCACTGCTTACGCAGTGCGACGGTAGCCGAAACCTAAAAATATCTGTATTTATATAAAGGTGTTCCCTTTTTCACTTTATCTCCTATACCTAATAGCATAAGTGCCGGAGAAATTATCACATTGGTCTGGGTAATCATAGTAAGGAACTTTTCAATATTGATCAGAAATTGGTGAAATTTAATATATCTAAAAAATGTATGAATGCTATCAGTATTATCAGATCTGCATCGGAAGCATTTCCCATCATATTGTGAGCCCCATTTCATCATTCGCTCTGGAGTGTAATATAGTCTAAATACAGTCTTAAAGAATTGAGCCTTCAATTTAGCCGACAGGAAAGCTTCCTTAGACAGCAAGATCACATCTTCTATTAAAAGATCGGGTTCCCCCAACTGACTTTGCCAGAACATATTATACTTCTGTAAATCACCAGATCTACACAAAGGCAATTTTCAAGGTTAACGTAGGTTTATGGCAGAGAATGGCGGGCTTCGTGTCTGCTAGCCACGCTCAAAAGGAAACTAGGCAGGTGGCAATCCATTTAGTGCTGCATGATTGTATGCCAGGCCTCCCTTCAAATATACAGGAGTTACACCTACATAAGGATTGGACAGTGGGTGTTACAAGTCTTCTGGGTAAGTTTGTGAGCGCCTAAAAAACATTAATTTTCGAGTATTTATAAATTCTTCTCTCCCTGTCTCACCCACGAAATGGTCAGCTATTTACAGACATTAAGGACAGGAGTAAATTCAGGGTCTGAAGGAATATTGAACAACCCCTCATCTCAAATGTAAATTTGTGCATGTCAAACAAAATTGACAAAGTCAGTATGCCTGGCTTTTTGTGAGGAGTAGTGTTTGGTAATTGTAGGTCAGCATTTTGTGTTTTTCCCCAGTGTTAATTGCAGGTCTGCCTTGCCCCACAACCTGCAGGGAGCGCTTCCAAGCACGCATGGCTGGGGGCTCAGGTGAGCGCCATCTTTTAGTGATCAGTCTCTTTGCGACAATCAGCCCTAGCACAATGTACCGAGAGGTGACTCTCAGCCTTTTGGTGTTCGTGTAGAGATGTAGAATAAAGGTCTCCCAATTCTGGGGTATTATTTGATCTGTGCAACGGCTCAACGAGGATACTACCGACTCCCAATACCCTCCTAACCGCAGGCAACTCCATACCATATGCAATAGGTCTGCTTCAGTGGCATGACAGTGGGGACAGGCAGCATCTGTGCCTTTATCGAATTTATTAATTTTCGCTGAAGTAAGGTAAGACCTCTGGGTGATCAAATATTGTATGAGGTGGAATCACAGGTTTCGCGGGACATTATTTGGGCCTTCCTGTACCCTGTTCCATTCATCATCTGTAAAAGGGTGCTGCAGGTCCTCTTCCCACCGCACTCACAGAGAAAGCAGCGGTGTCGCTGTGTGATACCTGAGGGAAGCAGTGAACCACTTGATAAGGCGCCTTCCCTGGCCCATGACATGTAAATATTGGATGGTTAAGTGTGTTGAGGGCTCCCTTGACATGTCTTCCCAGTGTTTGTGTAGTGCAGCTATGACTGTTCAGTGTATGAGGAATCACCCTGGTTCTACCCCAGAATGATACACAAGTAAGGCAAGGACATCAGGTTCCCTTCATGATATTTATTTATTTATTTATTTATACTATTTATATAGCGCGTAAATACCCTGGGGTGTCTCGGCGCTGAACGTAGCTGAAGAGACGCTGGATGGTGTTACTGATTAAAAAGCCATGTTTTTATTTGTTTTCAGAATAGCATCAAGGATGGACTGTTTTTGATGTGAAGGGGGAGGGTATTCCACAATCTGGATACGGCCACTATGAATCGTCTATCTCCCCAGGCCACTTTTTTTGTACGCGGGATTGGGAGCAGGTGTGCCGTGGATGATCGTAGGGATCTTTTGGAAGTGTATGTGTGCAAAGCGTTTTTTAAGAACTCCGGCCCTATATTGTTTATAGCTTTATAGGCGATGCACAGAGCCTTAAATTTAGTGCGGCTTCTGACGGGAGCCAGTGGAGTTGACCAATGATGGGAGATATTGAGGTGAACTTTGGGGTACCGGTCAGAATTCTTGCTGCCACATTCTGGATTAACTGCATTTTGTTAAGGACTTTCTCTTGTGCATTTAATAGAAGTCCATTGCAGTAATCAACCTTAGATAGTACCAAAGTGCACATGAGGGTCTTGCCGATACTGGGAGGAAGAAAAGGCAAGAGTTTTCTAACCATTCTAAGGGTGTAAAAAGAGGAGGAGAAAACAGCATTTGCATGGCTGACAAAAGATAGCTTGTCATCAAATATTACCCCTAAATTCCTGACCTTAGTAACAGGTAGTGGAGGGGAACCCAGATCAGAAGGCCACCAAACTGGGGACCAGGAGGGGGTGAGGCTGCCACAAATCACGACCTCCGTTTTATCGGAGTTAAGTTTTAGGCAGTTACTTGCCATCCAAGAACTAATAGCCATCATACCTTTTTGAAAGTTGACAGCAACTGCTCCTCCATCATTATGTATAGCCAATACCAACTGGGTATCATCGGCATATGATGTTAGTCTTATTCCATGTGCTTTGATGACCCTGGCCAAGTCCGACACATATATGTTGAATAATGTCGGACTTAGCGAGGATCCTTGGGGAACTCCACAGGGGAGAGTAAAAACAGGGGAGTAATAGCCACCAAGTTTTACTGACTGTTTACGGTCAGATAAAAAGGAGGTCAGAAGAGTTTTCGCATTATGATGGATACCAATAGAGGATACACGGTCGATCAAGATGGTATGATCGACCGTGTCAAAGGCTGCGGACAAGTCCAATAATATCAGGACCGCCGTGCCTCCTTGGTCGATGATCATTCTGATTTCGTCCGATGCCTTTATAAGTGCCGTTTCTGTCCCATAGCCCTTCCTAAATCCAAATTGGGTGTCATCTAGGAGATTATTCTGATCAAAATAATGGGACAGCTGGATATTCATGATTTTTTCAAATATTTTGGATGGGAAGGGATTAGATGCAATCGGTCTGTAGCTTTTAGGTTCTGGAGGATCAAGAGTGTTTATTTTTTTAATAAGGGCTTAATGATGGCTTTTTTCCAAATGGATGGATAGGAACCTGAGAGGAACATGGAGTTGCATATTTTAGTAAGAGCAGGTCCTATAAGATTGAAAACAGGCTTGAGGATGGAAGGTGGGCAAGGGTCGAGGGGGGATCCTGAATTAGTGGTTGCTATTAGTTCTGCTGTCTGAGTAGGGGAGATTTGGCTAAATTCGCGAAATGTAATGAAGGGGGAGCTGGAGCTCGTGTTGTGACTAGGGCGATCAGTGACCACCTTGGATGCGAAGTTGTAATAGATGTCGTTGACCTTTTCCTTGAAAAAGTCAGCCAGGGAGTTACAAAGGTTTTGAGAAGATTCTGTGATTGCACTTGCCGGTGGAATAGATAGTTTCGTTACTACTTGATATAGTTGTTTGGCGGAATTTTGGGCTGATTCTATTTGTGTAAGATAGAATTTGCTTTTTTCTGTAGTTAGAAGCATTCTATATGTGGCAAGTGCTTTTTTGTACACAGGTCTATCATTGTTGATACTGATCCCTCACATCCTGCCAGGGGCTCCATGATGAGAGCAAACAGCAGGGGAAAGAGCAGCAGCTCTGCCTCACTCCCCCCACACTGGGAATGAACCCAATTGGGCCTCTGAAACATGGACCAATGCAGTCAGGTCGGTATATAACAATATGAGATAGGACAGAAATCGAGGACCAAAGTTAAGGCGCTGAAGTAGTATGCCTTCCACCCTGCACGTGAGCACCAGTGCATTATAAAGGCATCTAAAATTGTGACGAGTAGCGCGGCATGGCATAGACCCAAACTGGTTCGGATGGACCAGGTTCTGGATCAAGTGCACTAGATGGTTTGCAAGTGCCTTTTGCCATAATCTTTACCTCCAGATGTAATAAGAAAATTGGGCGGTACAAGGAATGTTCATCCATTAGCCGGTCAGGCTTGGGAAATACCTCAATCTCCACATAGCACTAGTCTGAAGGTAGCACCATAGCTCGGACTGCAGCGTGAATCATGCATAACATGTGGTCCTACAATCTGGGCATGTAAGCTTTGTAAAAACTGGCACAGAAACCCATTGAGATTCAGAGTCTTTCCCGTGTTCAGACTTGCCTGGACTGATGATACTGCACCCCCGGTTATTGCACATTCCAGTGACTCACGATCAGTGGCAGAAAGAGCCCTGAGGGGAAAGGCATGCATTAAGTATCCTGTACAAGTGTAGACACCCTCAAAGTAAGTGGCAAAGCTATACTTCTGGCAGCTATACTTCTGACAATGTGTGAACAGTGTGTCCGATGAATCCCAAATTAACAGTACTGGGAGGAGTGGGGAATACTCTGACAGAGTCTGTGGAGCATTTGACTGGATTTATCTCCCCTTTGGTAGATGTGACTCTAAGTTGCCTGCCATGATCTCTTGGCTTCGTCAAGCAGAACTTGCTGATATTGGAAGTGTAGGAGACCCAACTGCCTACGCGTCACCTGCCCATCCACCCCACAACTTAGTTCCGCTAGCAGTGTCATCTGGGTCTCAAGATCTACTAAGTTGTGAGTCTTCCGTCGCCGCATCCCAGTGCAATAGCTAATGTCAATCACACTCAATGTGGGTTTTAAGGCTTCCCACAGCGTCTCGGGAGAGACCGAAGACGGAACCTTATGCAGGAATACTCCATGATGGAGAGTTCCATTTGGTGGCTGTATTCCAGTTCCTGAAGGCACCGGGTGAAAGGTGCCAGAGGAAGGCCGGGTAGCAGTGGGCCACCTGGAGCCACATGGCAATTGGAGAGCAATTGGACAGCACCCTGGCCAAAACCATAATATTGGACACCCTCTGCAGGTATGATCGCAGGACTAAGAAATAATGTAGCTGAGAATACAATCCATGGGCAGTGGGGAAGAACGTATCACCTTCATCAGCAATATGCCCACCCTCAATAAATCCACAGGCACAATGTGAAAATGAGAGTACAAGGGCATTGTACCCAATCTCTGGAAGCGCTCCACTCGGGCACCACAGATCTATGGTGGGGTTCACCACTCCGCTTCAGTCCCCCACTCCTCAGTGCTATTAGTCCCTCAGGAAGGTCACCCCATAACTTTATCATGTGTTCCACAAAAGTGGGGCTGACGGGAAGAGGTTCGTAAGCACTTACAAACACGAGGGGTTCCCCACACAGCTCTTCCATTACTGCAAGGAATTGGCCCTGATGGTTCAATCATGTCTTAGTGTGTTGGTATGGGACAGTATTCCTGATGAGTGACCTGTACCCTTGGACTCCCTCGTGAACCCATAGTGGAAAACATGAGAATTAACCAAATCTAGCCAGGTATGGGACCATATAGCCGAATAAGTGTGTCTCTTGGAGGAGACACACTTTTGGCCTGTCGTAATACCGCCCCTCTCTTAACCTTATCAAGCAGGCCATTTACGTTCCACAATATTATCCGCAGATGGTCTACACAACCATTGGGGGATGCATCACTCATTGAGGAGGGGAATGTAAGTTTTGTCAGCTGTAGTCTGCGGGTAGTCAGGCTTATGACAGGCATATAACATCATGGAAAAAAATATAGACCCCCCCAGAATGGATACCAAGATGTTAAAGAACAAAAGATCAAAACACACAAGATGATGGACGGAATGTTGCACATTAGGAAAACATTCACCCCGAGTCACAGATCTGGGTTTAATCCATCGTTATTTTGCTCACCACGCCACCCCAGTTCAGACATGGCCATTAGCAAATCAGTCTTGACCTTGTGCTTCATGGGGACAGTCCAGCCCGAACTGCCAAGCTATGTCTTCCCTGGACCGGAATCAAGCATCATAGGACCGGGTTCTGGCTATCAGCCGTCATCAGCCAGGATAGCTTGACTCCAGTGGCATAGTGAGCACAGGACCTACGTCTGGGCATAGCCTTCCCACATAGGGCGAACAGCAAAACGCACAAGATGATGGGCGGAATGTTGCACATCGGCAAAACATTCACCCCCAGTCACAGATCTGGGTTTAAGCCATCGTTATTTTGCTCACCACGCCACCCCAATTCAGACATGCCAATATGCAAATCAGTCTTGACCCTGTGCCTCATGGGAACATTCCAGCCCGAACTGCCAAGCCATATCTTCCCTGGACCCGAATCAAGCATCCTAGGACTGGTTTCTGGCTATCAGCCATCATCAGCCAGGATAGCTTGACTCCAGTGACTCTCGTCTGGGCATACCCTTCCCACATAGGGCGAACAGCAAATTACACAAGATGATGGACGGAATGTTGCACATTGGCAAACCTGATTGACGAGGGGAATGTACGTTTTGTCAGCTGTAGTGTGCGGGTAGTCAGTCATATGACAGGCATATAACATCATGGGAATAAAATATAGACCCCCCAGAATGGATACCAAGATGTTGAAGAACAAAAGGTCCCCCAACTCCCCACTCAGCATACTTCAAGAGTATCTATCATGGTGAAGACCATACCCAGGTCCCAACCGGGACACCAGTCAGGTCTGACCCCATGATTCCCATACCTACCATGTAAACTAAAGAAGAACATCGGAGGAATAAAGCGATCACTCCAAAGTACTATTGCCACATATGTTACAAAGCTTTTAGAAAGATCACCCCCAGTATTGAAACATGTTTTATTACTTGGCAGGTGCTGTGAGCAGCTCCTGGGCATTCTGCACTCTGCCCGAATTCGGCAAGGGATCTACGGTTCATCTGGAGCTGCTCCATGTGGAACGTGAATTATGTTGGTGCATCGCTGTGTTTTTTGCTGGTTTACTACTTCTGTCTTCTCGAGAAGAGTCTGAGTCCATTGGAGGTGGGGTGTGAGGTTTCACATGAACCCTCTCGTCAGTCCATTGGAAGACCTCCTTCAGCATGTCGAAGAGTAATGATTGGGACTGATAAAAAACCTTAAGCTTCACCAGGTAAAGGCACATATATTAAAGTTTGAGTTCCCTGAAACACTGTTTAGCCACCTGAAACGATTGCTGCTGGCCTTTTTTAGTGTAATCTGGGAACATCATAATGGGCTGCAACAGACATACAAGTTTGTCCTGGAGCCGGGCATTTTCAAGTATAGCATCACTCTCTATATAATTAAAGATTTTTGAAATCACCGGCCTGGGAACTGCCCCAGGAGGGGAATGTCGCAGCATGGCCATATGGACCGGCTCAACCACAAAAAAGGAGGAGAGAGCCTCCGGGGACATCAGAGTACGAAGCCAATGATCAATGAAACGTTCAATTAATGAGCCCTCACATTCCTCTGGTAAGCCAATGAATCACAGGTAATTGTGGCAGGCCCTACCTTCATCATCCTTAACCCTTGCCGGCAGCTCCTTGATCACTACTGTGAATTTCATCATGCTCTTTTGCAAAGAGTGGCTGGAGACATCAATCCAGAGACCCTAGTACCTCAGTGATTCTTTCAACAGGATTCCACAGGTCTTGACAGAGGAGGTTAAACTCAGTGGCCACTGCACCAATTTTGGCACCAAGAATGTCTTGTGACTGTGTAATGGACAGTGTTGTCTCAGGTCGGATTGTCTTTGCCACATGCCCTCGGAAGCACAGAGGACCCACCAGGTTTAGTATATTGGTCTATAATGTTCTGTTTGGGCCCTGACAGAGCCTCATCCTTGGCCATATTGGTGGTGATGGTTCTGGGTACACTGAACTCACTGACAATGGGCCAGATACCCCAGTTGATCCACCTGACCCTCACTGCAATCCAACAGGGAGGCGGCATGAGTATTCAGGACCCCAAGAGATGATAACGGGAATGGGCCACCCTCTATGGTGCAGAAGATAGACCAATGTTAGGGGGAGCAGAGATAGGGGAGTATGCTGCCACCAGTTTTGTCAAATCTAGTTCAGCCGCATACAAAAATGGTGTCTGCCGGGGCCCGCTTGCCAGTAGTCTTATGAGTCCCAGGGAATGCGCCACTGGCGGCTCCTCCGCTGAAGTCTCTGTATTCTCCATTCGCAGCTGGCCTATTAATGTCTCAGACCCTGCCGGGAACCTTGCATGTCCAGAAGTCCAGGCCCCACCTCTCAGGAGACACCTATATCTTGGTGGTGGCCAGGAGACATTGATACCATGCCGGTGCAGGCACCAGGCAGTGTAGGATGCTGGGGAGCAGTGACAGCCAGAGAGCATTGGGCCAGGCCACCCCTACCTAAGCCTCAAGGGGGCCCGGGTACAATATAGGCCTACCCGCTGCACTCCAGGCCACACCGCGAGGATGCTCTAGCCGCTCAACCACTTTAGGGAGGTCACAGCCCTCATCTTCTCGTCACCAGTGGTGCAGCTGCTGGGCCACCTCTGAGCCCCTATGTCATGTGACTGACCCTGGGCTGGGCACCAGCACTCAGGATGATGGCGCTCTTATGCCAATGCAGGACAGGATTCTGTCAGATTACATGTGGGCGTACAGAGCGACCTCTATTCACTCCCCAATGTTCAGCGGTTAAGCTGTGCCCCAGAACTATTCCTTTTTAACCATTTTATTTGCTCCTGTACCAAAAGATATTAAGGAACCTTCTCAATTAATAACATAACACATAACTGGGAAAAGAACATTTTAAACAATCAAGTATACAACAGAAGAAATATGGATGTTGCGTGGAACTTTGAATGAACATCATTGATTACAATGACAATTTGGTAGATCAGTGGTAGCTTTTATATAGGAAAGGAGAATTAAGTTTAGGAGGACTGGAAAAGAAGTGTTTTAAGTGCTTTCTGGAACAGAGAAGTGAGTATTTTGTTTGAAGATCAAGAGGCTGATGGTTTCAGGTTGTTTTTGCAGCTATTGTGTAGGAGAGTTTCTGGGCGATATCTCTTTCCAATCTTTTTCCTTCTAGTTGTAGGGAGAATTGGTCTATAAGGGCTCCTTGACCTCTTGGTATGGAGAGCAGAGCAGATAAGTATCAGACACTACTCAGGTTAATGTATTTTAGACAGCCACGATAATTTGGAATTGATCATTGTTTTCATTAGAAGTCAATACAGTAAGGAGGTAATGTTGTAAATTTATTGTGTTGTTGATTGGTATGGCACCGAATAGAGTATTGCTTTCAGAGCAGAAGGGAGAACTCTGGATTGCCTTTGAGGATAGCACGTACAAAGTTCACTCTGTTTGTCATGAGAACTTGAATTGTTTATTTGTTTTTTTAAATAGTCTGAACATTTTAGGTCATTTTTTTAGTGAGTGAAAGCAGAAATGTTCCAGTTTGGCTACTCAGTTTAGGTATGGGATGGGAGTGAGAATACACTTCATAATTTCTAAAGTTGTGGTGGGTTGAAATTATTCATAAGAGAGGGTGTGAACAGATGAAGAACATTTTGGGGGGATTCGAGCAAGAAGAATATTTTTTTACACCATGTGTTCAGACTGTCACCCAAGTGCAGAGGTGGAAATATCCTCAATTGTAAATGCATATTTGGTAAATAGTTGTGTCATCCATAGAGTGGTGTAAATTAGATACTCATACCCACTAAGGTCGAACTCAGCAACTCCCTGTATAAAATGAGTGAGGTGTGGGAGATGACTGAGCCCTGGGGGGCACCAAAATACATTTCTACTCTTCCTGAGATGTTTTTGCCAATCTTCACCACTTAGGCCATCCTTATGAGTGGCCCAAAAATAAGATGCTATTTCCTCATCCCAAACTCTAGGATTAGGGAAAATCCAGCGTTTTACACGTAAGATTCACTCAGGGTGCACTGAGAACTGAGAAATTTCTGATGGAAGGCAGTTCCAGATCTGATAGCTTCAGTAATTCACCATTTTGGGCCAGACGTTCACTTGGAGAGATTAGCTGCTGAAATCTGTGAGGGAAAGTTAGAAGATCTGTGGTGCTTCTGTGATTCTCATAGTTCTGAACAGGAGCATTATTACAGTTACTGGCCCTATCAGCATAAGAACAACTTTCAAAAAACACCTGTATATCTTCTTTTGAGAAATGAGAAAAACCTACTCAGCACCTGCCTACAAAGGCCTATGGGTTTGTCTAATGTAATGGATGGAACCACTATATTATACTGTTTGTAAAGCCACTGACAAGTCTAGAAATATGAGTAAACAGATTTCTCCTTTATCAAGAGTGCTGTGTACACTATTAAGGATATTCAGTGTAGATATTCATGGTAAAACTCGGCCAAAAGCCAGATTGTTCGAGTGAAAGTAGATGTCTCTGCAAATGATGGTTCTAAATTGATTAGCACCACATTCTATGTGGCTTCTATAGCAAAAAGAGGTTGGATACTGGTCAAAAGGTGGGAAATAGGTCTGTATGAAGTTTGGTGTTTTGAAGATGGTTGTAATTTGTTCAGGCTTTAAATGGTCCTGGAAGATTTCTTGTGTAATAGAGGTGATTATTATGTCTCACCACTTGAACTCGATAAAATTGATCTTTTGCTTGATAATATTTGCCAAGGACCTATCCACATTTTAATTTATTGGTTTGCACAGCATAATAATGGAAGATAAAACATCAATGCTGACCGAAGAGGATGAGTTCCAGTTAAGAATTAGAGGAGTTATATACATTAAGCAAGCAAAGGCAACACTAACAATTTCTGAAAATAGATAGTACGGGGTCAAATGTGCCAGAAGAGAGACTAGTAACAGTTGGGTGTTGTGTTGATTTATTCTTAGATAAAGCAGGATTTAGCCAATAGAATGACATGTTAGTAACTGTTTGTTTTTCATTCATTATATGTGCTTTCAGAGATTTGGATATTTATAATTCATTATCTGCTTTTTTTATTAGTATGTTTCTATTGTAAAGAGATTCAGAAAACCATAATTGCCTTGGTATCCTTTGAGATATTTTTAGTGTCAGAAGGGCAATTGATTTTGACTATCACATGAATTATATTATTGTAATTCTTGGCAGTGTCTTAGGAGTCAACTGATATGTCAAGTTGCAAAGGAGTGATAAGGTGTTTGAGTATGGGACGCAAAGGTTTTTTGCTACATGAAAAATAAATTTCATAACAAGGGTATTGTTTGTCAAGGTTGAAATACTGGCAAGAATGTTTGAATAAATGACAAAGTGGTCTAGTCAGCAATGTTCCCTCTAATTTATTTCCCCTGTGTGCGGCAGTAGAGGGTCTCTGTGCGCTGCAGCCATGGCTATGTGCGCCAGGAAGCAGACTGAGCGTGTGAGCAGCGCCAAATATCACTCCAAACTTTTGCTTGAAAAACCAATCACCCCACAGCCCAGCTCTGTTAAGAAGAGAAATTGTATACCTCTGTCTGATGTAACATTTCCTATACATTGATTTACACACTATGATTCAGTTTCTCTGTGTAATGTGTATGCAATGTAAAGTGCTTAACACCTTTCACTGGTTTGAGTGGCATGGGCGGCTGCTCGTACAGGGCGTCGGGGTTCCGCCCACCTAGATTTCTATAATATTTAGATGGTAATCCCGAATAGAAATCCCCATAACACCTCCTAATATGAAAAGAAATTCTAAGGTTCACTGTTAAGGCCTGTGCCAAGTGCTGCCTCAATGACAGGCTGCCTGCCTCTCGTCCTGACTGACATGAGAGTCAGGCAACCAAGCACTATCGGGAATGAAACATGCGCATTATTTAAATGTAAGTAGGCAAGGGTGGACCTAGAGCCAGCCCTGACCTGCAATTTTCGGGGTTCTCAAGAGACCACCCACTTATGATGCGGAGGACACGTGCACTCCTCGCCGCATGAACCCCAACGCTGTATCGTAGCTTCAAAAGAGATTTATTTCAAGTGCATGTTAAGCACTTGGTGGAGAAGTGTGGCTCACTGGTTAGAGGCGGCAGATCTGTAAGCAGATAACGGCCCGGGACCAGGGTTCGATTCCCGACGCGGCAGGGTCGTGGACCAGGGTCAGCGGACTCGACAATTCTCGCCTCGGTGCCTACTCTAGTCAGAAACCACACTCGGCAACTCTGGGCATCAGCTTGCCTCATCTTCACAATGGCCCCCCCAGACCGCCGGGGATGCTTGGTCGCACCTTAGAGATACCCATCAGGGACCATCTCTCAGGGTGAGCCAGGACGGGTTCCCCAGCGGTCGAAGCGTGGAGATACTCCTCCGGGAGTCGATTCCTAGCGCTATATAAACCCACAATTAAATTAAATTAAATTAAATTAAATTAAATTAAGCCAAATAAAGTACCCAACGCATTTCGGCATGAGCAAGGCGGCTATGCCGAAACGCGTTGGGTACTTTATTTGGGGTTTATTATGCGGCGAGGAGTGCAAGTGTGCTTGAGTGCACGGTGAACGGCATTGGTATACCGGGCAGCCTCGGACCCAGAGGTGCACCGCAGCTGCAAGCTGTCCCAGCTGTTTGCTATCGCCAGTAGGTAGTTATAGTTAGGACCTATTATCCATAGGAAATCCGCAACATTCTATCCCCAATGACTTTGGTGCTGATTGATGAATCTTTGCGAAATTTTCCAAACGTTTGGCCAGCTCTGCTCTGCTCGTATCCTGAAAGTATCAGGATGATTAGTCAAGCGGTGGCAGAGAAAAAAGGGGGGTCCCAAAACGCATTTTCCCCTTGCAATTTCCCATAGGACCTTTAACCACAGCTACAGCTCGAACTGCTGAACAGAATTACGCCAAATTGGGCAAAAATGTAGTCCTCAGTTCACACTTGTGCCTTTTGCTTAAATGGTGTCAATGTGTTCAGTAGTTCCTGAGAAAATTACGGTTAAAAGCATTTATATATCTATGGGCACGGTGGATCCGCGCACCCTGAGCGCACCATGAGCGCACCATAAGTGCACCCATTCAATCACGCACTGAATGCTAATTGGCTGTCAAGTGGTTGTCAACATTCGGAAGCAGGAACTGTTGGCAGCCATTTTGTGCCTTGGTAGAAGCGAGGCTGAAGAAGTCAGTGGAACAAGCGTGCAAAACGTATAAAGGGGGCAAAGTAGAAATATCCTGATCCTCTAGACATGCTTAGGGGGTCCCAGACGGGTCCCAAAACATGTTTTGGGTTTCCCCTTTTTTCTCGGCCACCACTTGACGAATCATCCTGATACTTTCAGGGTACGAGCAGACTAGAGCTGGCCAAAAGTTTGGTAAGTTTCGCAAAGATTCATCAATTGGCGCCAAAGTTATTGGGAATAGACTGTTGCGGATTTCCTATGGATAATAGGTCCTTACTATAACTACCTACTGGTGATTGCAAACAGCTGGGACAGCTTGCAGCTGCGGTGCACCTCCCGGTCGGAGGCAGCCTGGTATACCAATGCCGTTCACCGTGCACTCAAGCACACTTGCACTCCTCGCCGCATAATAAAACCCCAAATAAAGTATCCAACGCGTTTCGGCATAGCCGCCTTGCTCACGCCGAAACGCATTGGGTACTTTATTTGGCTTAAGATGCATTTGAAATAAATCTCTTTTTGAAGCTACAATACAGCGATGGTGTTCATGCGGCGAGGAGAGCACGTGTGCTTGAGTGCACAACATATATATATATATATATATATATATATATATATATATATATATATATATATATATATATATATATATATATATATATATATATATATAATTACAATGTACTTGACAAGTTGGCCTTAAGGCCAGAGCTGACGAATTCAGAACTTGGCGGAACCAGGTTAGAGTCTCTGCATCGGCTCAACATCCTGTGAATCTTGGCAAATTGAAACCACTTTATCTACCTGTGTCTAAAAAAACAGAATGGGACCTTGTCTAATGTATTTGGTGTACATGTAAAGTTCTCCAATACCTTAGGGTTGAGTACAGTCATTGTTTGTCTATGAAATTGTATGCATTATCCTTAATAAATGCCTATAAGAACTGTATTTTTGGGTCATTTATCAGAGAAACAGAGCTGAAATGTGCATCTTTATACACCTATTATATTTTTTATATTTTCTCAGGATAGAACCTTCCCTGATAAAATTATGGCTCATTCGTGCACCAAAATGTAATAACAGGTTTTACGCCTCACCACTGTAAAATTCCACCAGCCGCCACTGTTGAGTGGTGCTAATAACAAAATAAATATGAAAGAGAGAGGCGTTATGGAGACTTGAGGGGCACTGTAGTAGAGGGCACTCAGGATATAAAAACACCCCATGTATTGTACTCCCTTTTTAAGCTCGGATGTCTTGAACTTTACAGTGCCGCCTAGTCAGACACCCACACACTACATATGCCATGTTCAATATTTCTCTGCTGTGCTGTTTGTTAATTGAAAGCTGTGTTTCCAGAAGTCCACAGTGTGGACATAGAATGAACCTGAACTTCAAGAAAAGTTTTAAAAAACATCCTGTGTATACTCAAGAGTCCCGCCTTTAATTACAAGATATGCTTATGTGGGCTTGCCTGGTCTTTTGTGCAGCACTGTTTTACTGTTTTACAGCAAGTTTGTTTTTCTTCTAGGAGCTAGACAGCACAGTATTAACAAACCACTGTCCCAGTGGCTCATTTTATCTCAGTCTAATCATAAGGATCGGCTCATTAATCTTTACCCAACAAGGAAAAGAAAGGCTTTTTCAAACTATAGCTATGGATCAGACGTCCGTATCTGGGTCAAAGAAGGGTTTCCCTTCAGAGATGCCTCATTGCCCAGGGGAACCAAGTGCATATATTCGCTCGATGAATGAAACTGATAACCTCTGGGCAGCGTGGTGATAGTGTGACTTAGCTAAATATTTCTTGTCAATTGCAGCACCTGCCAGGAGCTGCAATTAACAAGAAAGCTTTTACAAAGTCACACTATCACCCCGCAGCCCAGCTCTGTTAAGAGGAGAAATTCAGTAAGTCTACGAACACTGCGTGAGCTTTATACGCTGTGTTTGTAGACTTGAGAATTTCTTTTGCTACTTAAGCGATGCTGTGGTCAGATTGTGAGCTTTTGTTTAACGTATTCATGTTAATCGTATGTTGTGACGGCGCTGCAATTAACATAAATACTTAAACAGAAGCACACAATATGGCCCCGCAGCGCGCTCTAGGTACGAAAGAATAAAGCAAGTGTCCTCCATTACCCCGCAGGCTGCCGCAAGACTTACCTGCTGCTCCCTCGTCGTCTTTTCAAATTAGTCTATTCCCCCCAGAAAATACCAGTTTTTTGCACTGCTCACGTTATGAAAAGCAGCAGCGATAATGCTCTTGCGGGATCATGTGCTGTGTGTGCACGCTCCACACACGGCACTGCGTGCTCATGGCAACAGAGGTGTGCGGGCTCTCATGCACGCAGCCTATTGGGAACAGTGCTAGTCAGTCACCTTGAATGGTGGAGAAGTATTTGATAATGCCTGAATCAATGAAGATTACTTCTAGAATTTTACCCTGAGTATGTAGGCTCAGAAGAGGACTGATATAAATAGTGAAGTAACACTAGGTTATCAGAGATGGCATATAAATTGCACTTGCTGGTGCCCTAGTTAAAATTAAAATCTCCTGGTGAGATATTTTTATCAGGCATCCTTTGGTTTGAGTTAACATATTCTAAGGGCTGAATAGTGAAATTGGTTCTGATTTTGAGTAAGTGATAGATGTTGTTCTAGTAGCTAGTGTTGAATGGGGATAATTGGCATGGCATTTTTAGTATGTTCAATTGTGCCATACAATGGGATGGGTATACACCTGCATTTGAAGTTGTCCTTGTGAATGTCTAAGCAATCTTAATTTATGTTGTTAGCAGAGATGATTATGTATCCTTGAAGACTTGTAAATCTAAGACAGGGTGAGAACCTTGCATTACGATGAGAATCAGTGATACATAGAATGTCTGTCATAGTCTGAAACACAAATTTTAGAATTCAGGGTGATGGGTATTGAGTAATCTAAAATTTAGTAGGATGCATAATAGAAAGGAGTTTGTAGTTAATTCGAAATTATATATTTGGGAGTACATTTGATACTGAGTGGATTATTTGTGTTTCCACATTTGCAGGAAAGCCTTTTGATTAAGGATATGAATGATAAATGGGCGTAATAGTGAAGTGGGATGGATGTAGGCTAATTTTTGTGAGTGGCTGAGTTGAATAGTGAAAATTCAGCTTGAGAGGTTAGGGGATGTGTTGTGGGTTAAAGGGACATTCCAAAGAGTCCAGTGATTAACATGACCAGCCATAAAAAGTATTTGTGTGTATGAGGTTATGTACATGTGGCAGAGGCAAATTATTAGAGCAAGCATCTGAAGAAAATGGTTCTTCTATATTCGTATGCTGACTTCAGAGCAAAGAAGAGTCAATCAGGTGTGGTGAACATGTTGCTTGAGATAGAATTCCTTAGAAAAAACAGGAGACAAGAGGCATTTGGCAAACAGAAACAGTTTATTTGATTCAACAGTTTTGCCAGGAGAACAGTTACAGGCACTAGGGCTGAGGACTGTCTCAATTTAGATGTGGTTTGAGTCCTTCCTGTATACAAAATGCAAAAGGAATTAAAAAGTTTCCAGTGTACAATATATGGTGAGGATTGTTGATTGATGCCTATGGAGTCATAAATTAATGGCCAACAGTTACTACAGGTAGGTCTCAACCTCGTGTGGACACATTGTGCATGATCACTACGTGTGCTAGGTTCTGCTTTGCTATGTGTTCCTAACTCATGTGGCAACCGACTTTATTGTGTTTTTAGGAGCACATGTACCCCCTTAGGCAATGTGTGCTTTATTGGGGCAAGCTCCCCTGACCATTGCAATGTCACTGCACGTATCTATGGGATTGTTCAAGAGTTTCCTGCCAGAGTGTTTGACTGCCAGCTACGCACCCTTCAACCTGTGACCTATTGATGAGCAATTCCCAGGTCTAGGTCTCAGGGCCTGTTTAAATGCATATTTGCAAGTCAAGTATAATGTAGAGTTCACCACAGGCAAATCTGTTAATAAAGACTATTTTTATTGTCATCGATATATGCATTTTTTCCATATTAATGTCCCCCTCTAGTTGGTTTTCAACTACACTACCTGACACATGTATTTCGATAATTACTGTACTTGGGGCCTGTTGTTCCTTAAGTTTGCTATCAACAACTACTAACTCCCTATTTACTTGCCCTTGTCTCCCTTCTGTCCTGCTTATTTAGGTTCTATATGTGTTTTAGTAGGCTCAATTATTTTTGTGCCAAATGTTCCCTCCTTAGCCCAGGGAAATATGTGTGCCTGTGTGTGTAAATGCCACTCTTAACAAAACATAATCATTATTTTTATCTGTTTGGGGAACCTAGTTTCTATATGGTTTATTTGGGAATCCATGAAAATTTTAGCCATTTGGAAAAACACAATTCAAACGATATTTTCCTAGTTTTGTTTTTCCAATCGTACGGGCAAACATACGTGGTACGCTGTACGCTCTTAAAAATTATGTACCAAAGCTCAGCACTTACAATTTGTACATCAAACAGTTCGAATGAGCATTTCAATAAAATAAGTTAAGACTGCATAAGTAGTAGTGCAACATAGCACGAATATTCAATGTGTTAAAACAGCATCTGCATGATCACAAATTTTACAAAATATAGTTTTCAAGGACAATAAATGCAATATCATCACTTATAATAAAATATTTCAATAATGATTGACAAAAAAATGACTTTGTCAAAAATAATTAGTACATCCATCACATATGAAAGCATGGAATCTTCTTTATAAGAATGTACTTTATTGAATCTGAAGCAAACTGTGTGCCATTCTCAAATTTAGGGATGCTTGCATTCCTTTCTTGATCTGTAGTAGTTTTCTAGCATAGTGACATGATGCTCATTGGAGTGACATCTGCTTAACAAATATGTTTCATTCATTTCATTCATAGTATCCGCTAGCATGGAACACTTTTCCTAGTGAACAGGGTAGTATGCCACTATCCCCTCCTAGACAAAAGTGGTAATCATAGGAACCACTTAGTAATGACTCTGGAATCACCAGCCCCTCTTGGCCACACACATGGTACACCCAATTTCCCGGTTCCAATTTTTCCCTTACCCGAATTCCGCCCCGTGACACACAGGTTTCTAACCAGATGCATCCACCATACTCCTTCCAGATGCTATGGGTGTTAAGAAACCGTTAAACTAAAAAACTGAGACTGAGGTGTCAAATCTGTCCAATCAGGATGCCTATGTAAAAAAAATCAGCTTCTCGGGAGATATCAAGAGCTATTCAGTGCATACACTATATTCACCTTAGCTAGCGGTCAGCTATCAAACAAAGGGGACTTTTACAGGAATGCCTCCGAGGCCTCCTTACAACTGATACAGTTAGGACATATAAAATAGGTAATATGCCACACCCTGCCAGGGGAAAAGTGCTCAGGTTACCTTTTTATGCTTCTCCCTAGTTTATCATATGCCAAATGCTTTAGACTATGTTTTAGGTTTGGATATAGTTTGCTCCCTGGGGATTCATCAGAACTTCTTACCCATTGTGGTTTCTGCCCACCTTTCTCGTAGCACAAACGTGAATTGGTCCGGGCACAGTCACCTTCCTTCAGCTGCAGTCAAGTAAAAGGTCCTAGTCCTCTTATCTGGCTCATCAAAATGTTACTTGAGTTGAAATCATTAGAAAACAGGAGAAAAGAGGCCTTTGACATAACAGGAACAATTTGTTTATTTAAACATAGTAACCGGGACAACAGTTACAGGAACAATGTCTGAAGACTGTCTCAATTGCATTTGGTAAATATCCCTTTTATATACAAAAATATGACAAGTCATGAAAATTTCTGGTGTACCATATATAGTGAGGAATGTTGGCTGCTGCCTTTGGACTCATAAATTATTGGTCAAATGGTTACTACAGGTAGGCCTCAACCTCTTGTGGACAGTGTGACCAGTGGTGAACGTGTCCAGAATTCCGACATGGGGAGCATGTGATCACTACATGTGCTATGTCCTGATTGCTGTGTCCTATCTCATGCAGCATCTGACTGAATGGGGTTTTTAGGAGCGCTTTATTGGGGCAAGCTCCCCTGAACATTGTAATGTTGCTACTCCTATCTGTAGGATTGATCAAGAGTTTCCTGCCCAAGTGTTTGCCTATCAGCTACGCACCCTCCCACCTGTGAACTATCAATCAGCCTAGGTCTTAGGGACTGCCTAACTACACATTTGTGAGTCAAGGCTGATTTAGAGTATACAACGGGCGAATCTGTTAAAAAAGACAATATTTATTTTCATTGATGTATGCATCGTTTTCCATATTAACAAACAACAGGTGACCCTGTCAATCAACTGTGATGAGTAGGAGGTATGCCAGTAGAAATAAAAGAAGAAGAACTAAGCATAGTAAAAGTAGGAGGAGCAGTTGGAATAAATAAAAGTATGAATAGCTGAAAAAATAGCTGCAAGAAGAAGTCCTTGTAGGTTTTAAAGTATGACTAAGTATGATTAACAGTATGAGTAATAGTAGGAACAGAAAGAGGTAAGAGTATGAGTTTGAGTAATAGTAGGCCTAAGTTGAAGTAGGTATATGCATAGCAGTGCTTAATTTGTGCCAGTGCTTTCCATTACTTAGCACGGGCACTTAATTATTAGGGCCGGGTCTACACGCATCTGGTGGACACGTCACATATTGCACGATGATAGATGTATATATTTAATTTACCCTGTACTGTATGGTGCAGCCGCAGCGTGTTTTTCATGTCTCGGTCTCTGGTCTCCCGAGTGAGTCACGGACCAGTGCTTAACAGTGCAACTTGCGGCTGTGACTCTTCTTAGTCACTGTGACTTTGTGGAAAAGTCAGCCCATATCGCACCTGATGCCCAGGCTGCTGGCGCAGGACGCCTCTTAGTTCCCATCTTGAACAATTACCAAATAAAGAGACGGGCGCTGAAAGCAGGAAAACAAGAACAGAGTTTTATTTCTCATGAGGAGAGCCTGTCATTTCGGACACTCGCATAGTGTCTTCAGGAGGTGCTCTCTCCTCCCAGGAGGTGCTCTCTCTACAGGAGGTGCTCTCTCTACAGGAGGTGCTCTAACAAGTTTCTCTAAGGCTTCGTCTTTTATACACATGTTTATGATGCACAAACATTCCTTATTGCAATAAAGATGCTTTGAAGTAGGAAAAAGCATGCTTGGAATCCCAGCTTCAGGCCTATTCCCATACCAGTCGCTCAGATGTCATCCTCCCCTCCTGAATGTAACAAGAGATTGTGATCTCTCAGCCGGACATTCCTACAGGACACGAGGGCAGGAGGGGATGATCAGATCAAAGGTTGGGCAGGCTATAAGATCGGGCACTTCGGTTGGTGTATCATGGTTTTGTTATGCTGGGCAGGAAAAGGGGGGGTGTACATCCACGAGGCTTGGTCTTAGGACTTGGGACCGGGTCGAAAGGCCAAGTGCAGCTGGGGGGGGGGCTCGTCAGCTGAGGGGAAGGGTGTTCTTGGGAGGAAATGGGGGGTGTGGGTCAAGCAGGAGTGTTACTTCTAGAGCAGGGTCACGCAGAGGGAGAGGGTCTTATGGCCGATGCATGAGCAGTGCGCGCGGGGAGGGGTGCCGGGGGTTTAACAAACGGGCAGAGAGGCCATGGTGCCTAAAATGGCTGTCGTGTACGTGTGTGCATGGGTCTATGCTGGCGGGATAACACAGTCAGTGTTTCGCGATATCCGTTCTGCTTACAACAAGGGGTACAGTGAACACAAATGAACGCCACTTATGTGCATATACATTGCCATTTTCAACAGTCGCCGCTTTTTTTACATAAGCTAGTTCATTTCGGTGTTTACCTCAACTGACGGAGTGTACATATAGCCATGTGTGGCCAATGAAATAGCGTTCGTCAATACTAGCAGATTGCCTGTAACCATATACAGTCGATACGATTGGCAGAATGCGGTACATATGAATTTACATTTGTTGGGTTATTCATACAAGTCTAGAGATCGGCATAATACTTAGTCGGGGTCAATTAAGAAAAAGGTTCCGACACATTATAGAATCACGTTCTGACTTTCTCTCCGGTGACATCAACATACAGTAAAAAGTGCTCTGATACCTTCGGGTCTTGTCAGTGCTATAAGAGACTTTTGGAAAACTAAATACACGAGTGACCGATGAAACATTTTTGAAAGCAATACAAGAATGGTTGAAGGAGGAATTCAGTTCGATACAAGCAATTAGTCAAGGGGTGGGTAGAAAGTTCAGGAAGGGGGGGTCTTCGTCACAATGTCTCTTTAACAGCGAGCCATCACTGGTAGGCTCTGGTAGTCCGTCTTCTTTCGTTGGCGCTGTTGAGCACCGGCGGTGGAGCTATAGGTCCAGCTCTGATTCATCCTTACGCGTTGCAGGGTGCGATCAGTCCTCTGCTGTTAGATCACAGTCCTGTTTCCTAACTGATTTTCTTAGGGGTGCCTCATGCTGGGCACCTGCGTGTCTTTCTTCTTCCGTGGCAAAAAACCTTATTCTATCTAAATGCTGCTCTTCTTTTCTGAGTCAAAAGTTATGCGAAAAGGGTGATGTTGTTGAATAATCGAGGGAAGAGAGGGCGGAGTGGGATCAGATCTTTGAACACACCAAGGGACCAAAGGAGCAAAGTACGACGAGCAGGCAGGCCCATCAGTCGGGCTCAAAAGGGACGGGGACTTCAGGCACGAGTGGGTCAGCAAATCGAGGGCTTCAAGGCAGCCCTTCATTCCTTCATCTGCCGAGTTTGAGAGTGGTGCCTCGTCCCGCGTCTCGTTGCTCTGCGACTCCACCTTTGGTCGTGGTCACACGTGCTTCATGATCTGTGGTCAGGCTGTGCGTCACGTCCAGCTCCTCTCCTCCGGTGATTGTATCTTTGAATGGGTACAAAACAAGTTTTAGAAAAACTGGCAGGAGAAGACATTTATACATTCAATTCCGTCCCCAATCCTAAGTAGGTGGGGGATAGGTTCATCGGTCACAGTCAGAAGTCATTACTTATGGAGTATGTAGGAGGGCATTTCCACTGTATTCGTAAGCCTATTTGGCGTTCATTCGTGGCGTACGTGGAGAGAAATCGGACTCCCATCGACAGTGTATTCTATCAAACTCGAAATCGAGTCCTTAGGTAGAGACTCGCCCCCTTTTTTTTAACCCAAGTACTGACAATCTTACATTTCCCTTCAGGGTCGGCTAACTCTTGCAAGCAGAGGGGTTATCATCATGAGAGGGGGGGCAGAGGTTAAACATGCTTTTCTTGGGGAGCGACGGCTAATCAAGGTCATCAATTACGCTTCGGGGATAGCTGATATGGAGCTGGGGTCAATCGGGAGAAGCGAGGACGCTTTGGACAGGGAGCTGGGGTCAATCGGGAGAAGCGAGGACACTTTGGACAGGGAGCTGGGGTCAATCGGGAGAAGCGAGGACGCTTTGGACATCCGCACTTAAGTGCAGAGGGGTGAGGCAATCTGGGCATTGGGGATTGCATTTCTAACGAACTGAAAAACAGAAGACCATTGACGTTCTAGTCCCCCTATAAAAAGGCCAGATTAGGGGACATCAGTCGTCTTACCTGTCCTTTCTTTCATTACCAACTCGGGTTCTATCGTTTTGCAGAAAGGAGAGGTAGTAATATGGCAAGTTACAATTGTTTTTAGTTCCTGTCAATTTTGCCGAACACCTTTGTGTTCGAAGAGACCCAATTAGGTTTGTGCCGGTGGGGCACAACGTTACCACACAAGGGAGGAGGGAACAGGGGGACCCTCAGAGAGAGAGAGAGTCGTCCGCACTCTAAACGAACCATTCGGTACACGTATGACATGGAGAGAGAGAGAGAGAGAGAGAGAGAGAGAGAGAGAGAGAAACGTGTACAATAATAGGCCATTTAGTGCGCACACAACACAGAACAGCAGGGGTCAAGTAATAATACGGAAACACAGGCAGAGGGACGACGTAGATCCATACATTACATACACACAAACTCAGGCGGGGGAGACAGTACATGTATTATTTACAAAAATCCAAGACAAAACATAGCACAGTTATTGGCCAAAATGATCTCTTCCTGTATGCTGCGCATCCTTAGCATCCTAAGCTCTTTTTACCTTTTTCTTCTCTTTTATCGTCGGCTGCCTTTACTAGTGGCTTTGGTTGCACACACTTACGCCTTTGGCGATTGGTCAAGAACTAACCTGGTCGGGCTAATGCTCACGGTGGGCTGAGGCAACCGTGGGTGTCAGTTGGGAGAACAATGGGGCAGCTTTGAGTTTCATGTCTATGAAGGTGCGAAAAGGAGGTAGTAGATTTTTAAACACTGGCAACATTCCTAGTCCTCCAAGCGGAGGGTACTTGCGTAAACCTCACCTCGGAATATTCCTTAAACTTTCCCTATTTAGTTAAACGTAGGAATTTATTCATTAGTGCACGTCATTCTTGGTTGTATTATTCGGGGTGCCGAGCGGAGTCATATTTTGTAGTTTCCGCTTCAGGCTGTCCTCCCAAGCGCTAAGTTCAGGGAGAGAAATAGTCATTGTTTGCTCGTCGTGTGTAGGCACCATAATCGAACCCCTTTTTCCCATCTCTTCGTCCGCTAGATCACCATTTTTTTTTTCGTACTTTAATCGACGTTCCGATGTGACCTGCAGAAAGAGGGAAAAAGAAGGGGGGGGGGGGGCGGGGGCAGCATTTAAAAACACATTAGCGCGCATAAACCCGAAAAGGCTTTTACTCACTACATACTCGGCTTATCTCCACGGGATGCAGTCCCCGCCAACTTCGCGTTTAAGCCCAGGTGGACCGTTTAGTGTGGGAGAGATGATTATCGGAAGCCTGTGGATAGCATAGGTCGCCCAAGTGTGGTATTACGGATCATGTGCAGGGGGGGTCAGAACAAAGGGCAGTCGGTGCAAAGTGGGGGGCGAGCTCGTGCTCTCCTTTGAGGGAAAGGGATAACCTACAGTGGTATGGGGTCGTTGTCGTTCGTACTAGGGGGGGGTCAGGTGGTACTCCTTCGGGGCGACTTAGGGGCATTGTAAAACAACTTTCCTGATACAGGTAGCATATAAAGTATAGGCTAAATACCAGGATTTTTAGCGGTTGCTTTAGCTGTACAAAAATGAAAAACACATACAACAAAAACCTGGACCGTTCATATTTGCAATATTTCTGCGTACTATACTTTTTAACCCTTAACTAATCGAGCTGAGCCATTTCACCTGTATTTTAGTTATATAGGAAATAGTGGTCATTTATTCGAAACTTACCAATCTACGCGTGACAACTACGTTTGCTTTTTCCAAAAATCTTTAATAAGAATGTTGGTGCACAAATACGGGCCTACAATCCCGTGGGCCGGCCACGGAGCAGGCTGGAACTGTACATGTGGGGATACTTATTAGTGGAAAACCTAATGGAGTCGGTGGTCGTTGATTTCATAATAAAAAGTGCGACAAGTGCAATAAAATCATATCGAAACTTCAGTGTGAGCGAGTATCATAAGTGTTGAAATTCGAACTTTCAATAATCATGATGCGCCAAAACTTAACAACAATTCATTGTCCGAATGTTCAATCAGTACCCATCTCATGTCAATTCATTGCCCGAACACATAATCAGTGCCCATCCCATATCAATTCATTGTGTTTAAAAAAACTGCATACATATCTCATGACAACAAGGCTGAGCAATCGGGGTACAACAAGGAGTTGAAAGTTCCATTTGTACCAGCGCCATTTTGGGTGCAGCCAGGCAGATCCAGGCATAGTCAAAATCTCCACCTACTCGTGGTTGGCCCAGAGCCTCTTTCGGCAGTCCAAAAGTTCCGTTAAAGGGCAACAGAAAGGATCGGCGGTATGAACCATCAGTCAAAGGGGGAGGGAGGCAACAATTTTTTCTACCGGGTCATACTGGGTTTTCACCGGAACTGATCCGAACTGTAGTCTGCAGGATTTTAGTCATTCAAACTGAGGCTGGCGCTAGCATGGGAGCGCCGACGTCATCGTTCCGCGGGCAATCATGGCAGTCATTCCCCATCGGGGGTGTCTGCGGGGGTCGGGGGCCTCCGTGGCTCTTATAGAATCTTCAAAGTCGAGGAGAACACTTCTGATTGTGGGACTCATTTCTTAATCAACAAGCAACTGGGCCATCCCGTCACGCCGAGCCCGCTCCTGCAGGGTCGACCGCCATTTTACGAGTGGACGAACCCTTGTCGGGTGAGTGGAGCGTTGGGGGTGCCACTGGGGGCCTCCACCTGGGGAGGTGGGAGAGGCTCGTTCGCGCCCCCTCTCCCTCCCAGCGAACCCCACGCCGTTTTTCTCGGCGTTAACATTCATGATGGCCAGACCAGGCGATGAGAGGGGGGGGGGGGTCGGAGGCATAGGCAAGACATCCCCCCCCCGATGGCCTGCAAGGCGCCGCTTCAGGGCCGAACGGGGAGCTTCCACCAAGCCGTGGCTGGACCAGGAGATGCGAGGGGGGGGGGGGTCGGTGGCATGAGCAAGACATCCCCCCCCATGTTGTCGCAGCCATTATTGAAGAAAGAAGAGGGGACGCCCGGATCCCGTCGGCCTCGGCTCCTCTTCTGGCCCACCTTACGTGACGACCTCCCCGACCGACGGCTGGCAGCAGGACCCGCCCTACACGTGCCGAAGATCTCGTCTTCCGGATGGGCGTAGCCGCGGACCTGTTGCACTTCGGGAGTTTCCAGAATGGGGGTAGGTATCTGCTGACTTGTATCTATCTCATGTTACCGTTATTGGGGCGTGGCAGGCGGGACAGACATGTTGGGAGCAGTGAGAGGTGGCGAAGCCTAGTTGCCTCGTGGCCGTCGCGATGTCAAGCTTGGCTTCTCTTACCATTTTCATGTTTATTATTACGGGCTTATTTCTAACGTTTCTTTATTTCTAGCGAAATCATGTGTTTTATCGTGAGCTTATTTCTAACGTTTTCCTATTTGTGGCGAAATCAAAAACTCATCAGTGGCCTACTGATTTTGCTTTCTTATTTCTTTCTTTTCTTTTTTTTTTTTTCTTTCCTTTCTAGCGTGTTTCATGCTAAAGTTTCTGTTAACAGGATACGGTGATTACTTCGTTACTGTTGCATATGTCCTTTTTATTAGGGGTGCCCTCCGGTCGAGCCAGATGACCTACCTCTAATAATTGGTCCGGGTGGAACTAGTTTACCAATCAGTGGGGAGTAGATAGGCACGAGAGATTTACAACGGAGGACAAAGGTCCACATTACCTACCCTTCACTACTCGCAAAGATTAGACAGAATATTTCTTTTCTACGTTATTTGCAAACAGGGAATGCCTCAAAAGAACTATTCCTTGAACAATAAATGTCCAGACAATCAATCAATCAGTGGGGAGAAAAACAGGCATGACGGATTACAATAGGGGACAAAAATCTGCATTACCTATCCTTCACTATCTGCAAAGGGGGGCAGAATATTTCTATTCTTCCCTGTTTGTAGACAGGGAATATCTCAAAGAGCAATAATCGATAAAAATCGATAACAAACAATCAGTGGGGAGAAAGATAGGCATGACGGATTACAATGGGGGACAAACGTCTGCATTACCTATCCTTCACTATTTGCAAAGAGAGAGGAACGTTCCTATTCATCGCTGTTTGCAAATAGAGAATGTCTCAAAGAGAACCAATACTTCAAGTACAATCAATCAATCAATCAGATGGATAAAGCCATCCTACCAATCGGACGTAAAGACGTCCTACTTAACCTTACCCGGACCGGACCGTGTGGGCAATTCTTCGCCTTCCCTTTTTCCAGCGCCCAATCGTTCTCTTTCTCCATGTTTTTACCGCAGCATTCCTGTGGGATTCCAGCCAGGACAGTAGGTCACTTGAGAGAGGTCCGTTCGGAATCAGTGAAGTTCATTCAATCGGGAGCCGGACGAGGGCCCTCTCAAGGCAGGTATACTCCAATCGTTTAGATGTTCACCCCATCGTCTGGACCTCTCTTACCGGACCTTATGTCGCTGATGGGCCCCGCGTTGGGACGCCAATTGCGGAAAAGTCCGCCCATATCGCACCTGATGCCCAGGCTGCTGGCGCAGGACGCCTCTTAGTTCCCATCTTGAACAATTACCAAATAAAGAGACGGGCGCTGGAAGCAGGAAAACAAGAACAGAGTTTTATTTCTCATGAGGAGAGCCTGTCATTTCGGACACTCGCATAGTGTCTTCAGGAGGTGCTCTCTCCTCCCAGGAGGTGCTCTCTCTACAGGAGGTGCTCTCTCTACAGGAGGTGCTCTAACAAGTTCCTCTAAGGCTTCGTCTTTTATACACATGTTTATGATGCACAAACATTCCTTATTGCAATAAAGACGCTTTGAAGTAGGAAAAAGCATGCTTGGAATCCCAGCTTCAGGCCTATTCCCATACCAGTCGCTCAGATGTCATCCTCCCCTCCTGAATGTAACAAGAGATTGTGAACTCTCAGCCGGACATTCCTACAGGACACGAGGGCAGGAGGGGATGATCAGATCAAAGGTTGGGCAGGCTATAAGATCGGGCACTTCGGTTGGTGTATCACGGTTTTGTTATGCTGGGCAGGAAAAGGGGGGTGTACATCCACGAGGCTTGGTCTTAGGACTTGGGACCGGGTCGAAAGGCCAAGTGCAGCTGGGGGGGGGAGCTCGTCAGCTGAGGGGAAGGGTGTTCTTGGGAGGAAATGGGGGGTGTGGGTCAAGCAGGAGTGTTACTTCTAGAGCAGGGTAACGCAGAGGGAGAGGGTCTTATGGCCGATGCATGAGCAGTGCGCGCGGGGAGGGGTGCCGGGGGTTTAACAAACGGGCAGAGAGGCCATGGTGCCTAAAATGGCTGTCGTGTACGTGTGTGCATGGGTCTATGCTGGCGGGATAACACAGTCAGTGTTTCGCGATATCCGTTTTGCTTACAACAAGGGGTACAGTGAACACAAATGAACGCCGCTTATGTGCATATACATTGCCATTTTCAACAACTTAGCCTTAGCCTGCCCTGAGCTGCGAGCGAGCCCCCAAGTCAGAGAAGATTCAAGATGGTTCTGGATGGGTGGGGTGGGCTATGCTGCAGGCAGCGTGCACAGATTTTTTTCACATTGCCATGCCCCAGGGCCCAACAAAACCAGCGCAGCAGCGCAGCTCAGCACGAGTCATCATCATTCGTTCAGCCCCACCCCGCCTGACGGCAGTGTGGTTGAGCCTGAGGGCAGGGGCAGAGGCAGGACAGCGGCAGCCTGAGCCTGGGCAGGCATCGATCAGCCTGAATTGTCTGGTACTAGCGTAGCAAGCATCACCAGGCAGCCTAATAAGATATTAAAGGCTAAAGGCAGTGTGAGACTAGTGCAGCCAGTGTGTGTTCCTGACTCCCTGCTGGCCCACCAAGAGTAAAAGTAAGAAGGTAATTATTATTATTATTATTATTATTATTAAATTGCACTTGTATAGCGCATATCTACCCGGAGGCCTCGCAGCGCTTTAAGCTGATTACTGGTGGCAAGCTCAGGGGGAATCAGCACATCTTCACAAACAAGTGCGTTTTTAAAGCCTTTCTGAAGGAGAGGTAATTATTGGTTTCTCGAAGGGAGAGGGGGAGGGAGTTCCAAAGAGTAGCCGCAGTGTGGGAGAAAGAGCGGCCCCCCCAGCGGGCTTTGTTAATTTTGGTGGCGGTTAACAGTTGTAAAGAACTAGAGCGTAAAGCTCTGGACGGAGCATAGGGTGTGGCTATGGGGTGAAGGATTGCAGGACCAGTGCGGTGAAAAGATTTGTGCGCAATGCACATAGCCTTGAACTGGACTGTGGCTGCTACTGGGAGCCAGTGAAGCTTTTTCAGAGCTTTTTTTGCTGACTGCCAACAGGGGATGTTGTACAGTAAGCGGGCAGCGCAGTTTTGTTTGACCTGAAGCCTACGGGTCACTGCTGCTGGGGCTCCCATGTAGAGGGCATTCCCATAATCCAGGCGGGAGAGGATCAGGGCCTGGACCATGATCCTCCTAGCCTGGAATGGGAGCAGGGGAAGCACCTTACGGAGCATCTTCATCATCCCGATGCAAGTGGAAGCAGTTTTTGTAGCTTGGGCTGAAAAATCAAGCGCTTTGTCCAGCCAGACTCCCAGGCTCTTAATCTGGGGTTTGGGAAGAGGAGGCGGGCCAAGAGATGGAGGCCAGATGGATGCTAGGGCAGATGGAGGGGGATTGCCCAACAGCATTATATCTGTTTTCTCCCCATTAAGCTTAAGAAATGAGGATTGCATCCTTCTGGCAACAGCCTCTAGACAAGGACCTAGGGTGGAAGATGATCCCGCGGAGTGGTCCAATGAGACCACCAGTTGGGTGTCATCTGCGTAGGTGACAATACGCACACCGAAGGGATGGACTATCCTCTCCAGGGGTTCCATATAAGCATTAAAAGAGTAGGGCTCAGGGATGAACCCTGAGGTACTCCACAGCTTAGAGGATGTTTAGGTGAGACCGACTCACCCTCAAACACCTGGAAGAATCTGCTGTCCAGGAAGGAGGTAAGCCTTTCCAGGGCCGCGCCCGACACGCCCAAACCACTCAGCCGATGTAAAAGAGTAGAGTGGTTGACCGTGTCGAACGCAGCACTGAGGTCGAGTAGTATGATGGCAGCCTTCCCTCCCTGGTTCACCACAGCTCTAGCTTCTTCCGTCACCGCCAAAAGAGCGGTTTCGGTTCCGTGCTGCGGGCGGAACCCTGTCTGAGAAAAACGGAGTAGACTATTGGACTCGAAATAGTCTACTAAAATGTTATTCACGTGCCTCTCAAGTAGCTTGCTCATCCAAGGAAGTAGAGAGATGGGGCGGTAGTTGGCCAAGTTGTTCTGATCCAGCGTAGGCTTTTTCAACAAAGCTTTAACCATCGCACACTTCCAAGGAGGCGGGACGGTGTTGGAGGCGATGGAGGCATTAAGGACGTCTAAGATGACTGGACGAATGACGTCTAAGACCTTAGTGAGAGCGTGGGGGGGAGCATGGTCATTAGGAGATCCCGAGGTGATTTTAGGGATCAGCTTATCTAATGATGAAGGGTCAAGGGAAGGAAATGTTTCGAGTGTGCAGGGGGGTGGAGGGATCGGAGACCAGAAGGGGGATGGGTTTGTTATTGTCATCACCCGTGGTGAATGAGGAGTAAATAGCCTGGATTTTCTGGGAGAAAAAGGTAGCAAGATTATTGCACCGGGTTTGTGCGCCGTCTGATGATGGTCGCTCAGGGAGTGGGGATATTAAAGATTTAGCAATTTTAAAAATTTCCTTAGGCGCATTAGCAGCCATATTGATTTTCACGTCATAGAAGCGGGATTGAGTGGCGGCAATTTCCCTCTTGTACAGCTTGATGGCGGCTCTATAATCAGCCTTCCTTTGTTGAGAGCGGTCCTGCCTCCACGCTCTCTCGAGTCTGCGACATGATTGCTTCATGGTTCTAAGGGCCGGTGTGTACCATGGGGCAACCTTGGATCTTATTATTGATTTTAAGGGGGTGCAAGGGAGCACTTGGTCGAGGGTGCTAGAGATCCAGTTGTCGAAGTTGGTCGTGGCGGTGCTGGGGTTAGTGGACCTCTGAGGCGGATGTTCAGCAAAGGCACGTTCCCACTCAGGGAGCGGAAGAGAGGACCATTTTCTTCCCCAGTGCTTATTAGGCTTATGAAAAATAGGCGGGGGGCTTATGGACCAGATAAAAGGTATTAAAAATGGTCTGTCCATGGGAGGGGGATGGGCGTCTCCACTTTCAGATTATCCAAGTTGCTATAGATATGGTCCAAAAGGTGTCCCCTATTGTGAGTCGCAAGAAAGCCCTTTTGGCGAAGATCAACAGCCTGAAGGTTAGACCTGAGGTTGTTGGCTGAAGAATCTCACGGGTCATCCAGGTGCAGATTGAGATCCCCCAGCAAAGTAAAATTTTCTGTGGAAAGCAGGGCGCTAGCAACCGTGTCTGTCAAGTTGGAGACAAAGTTACTAAGGGCGCCAGGAGGGCGATAGGCCAGCATGCCAGAAAATGAGGTGGTGGGCGAAAATTCTAGAGTAATCACTAACTTACTTAGTATTAGAGTAGTAGCCAACTAGCTATGTGATGTCTTACATGCCATGCCAAAACCAACGCTGTTTTATTTTTTTCGGACTCAAAGCATGGTGGCTTGACGGTCCAGACCATCCGTTGTCAGATCACCGCGGTGGTGGTAGGCAGCTTGCCTCCGGCACAAGATTAGATTATTAGGATGTGATAAATTCTGTGTGTGATCATCATTCATTCATATTAACTGATTTCCAGACCAAGCAGTGCCTGGCCCTGGCCTAGAGATAGCCGCTGCACAGCACGCCTACCGGCCGTAGGTCATCTCGATAGGCACAGCGCATAGCCTAGCGCCTGCCGGCACTGCAGTACTGGAAAAATGTTAAAAAGCCAAGGCAGGCCCTGCCCGCCCAGGCCAACCCCTGGCTCTCTTAGACTCTGACTTGACGTGCCCAAACATGGGGCACACCCGCGCATTAATTAATCAAACATAGTTTGGCTTCACTTTCTCAGTTTGGTCACCCCGTCTCAGGCAGTACTGGTCTCAGGTCTCACTCTCACTCAACAAACGGCTGTGTACTGCACTACCGCCGCCGGGTAATTAATTTGGGCACGCATGCTCCGAGTAACCCCAAGCCTTGCCTAAAATATAGGCAAGAGGCGGCATCCATTCCCTCCTACTTCCATTAGCAATTCACTTAATCTTCTCCCCGTGCCTGAATGTGTCCTGTAACGTAACCGGTGCTCATGTAAAGTGCAAAGCGCTCCAATACCTTCGGGTCGAGTTTGCGCTATATAAATCTGCATTCAAATAAAAAATAAAAAGAATGAAATAAACTGTCTCAGGCTTCGCGTTTTTCAAGTTGAAACCAGTTCTTATGCACGCACAAACCACACACTGATTCCCTCTTCCTTCCATCATGCCAGGCCAGATACAATTATGTATGCAAGACAGTTACTAAATCATGAACTAACTGGTAATGGTTTATTGTCGCGCAATAACCACTCCACGCTGATGGTTTAGCTTAAAAGGCCATTTATTAGGACAGGGTATGACAACCAAATTCAACATAAACACCCATAAACAGTTAACAATCCCCCAACATCCTGTCTTCCAACCATCATCCACTCTCATACTCCAATTACTCACAATTCACACCACGACCTCTTCACTTATATCATTCACTTCCACCCTTCTCTTTCAAACTCCGCCAGCATCTCCAGCCATCGCACTCCCGTCTGTCACACCCCCATCCTGCACCTGTAACCCCCTCCCCGGAAGGGTGATTCTGCCCGTCATGGACTCCCCACCCCTCCCAAGTCCTGCAACTGGCACGCTGAATAATACAAGGAGAAAACAAAAAACCCTTTCCCAGCTCCTAAAAAACTGTAGGGTGGGAGGGTGGTCAATCTTCCTAACCTATACCCTGAGACACTGGGGACAGGAAGAGGAAGAATTTCCTCCCCTGCCCCCTTAAGTAAACTTCCCCTAAACCCCACCCTCTGACCCACCCCCACCCTACCTCACAACCTATCCCTGTCTCGCGCGAATTTCCCAGGGGAAGACTGGTCTGCTGACCCTACTTCCCCTGGGGGCCGAATCGCGCAATAACCACTCCACGCTGTTGGTTTAGCGTAAAAGGCCATTTATTAGGACAGGGTATGACAACCAAATTCAACATAAAAACCCATAAACAGTTAACAATCCCCCAACATCCTGTCTTCCAACCATCATCCACTCTCGTACTCCAATTACTCACTCCCAATCACACCACGAGCTCTTCACTTATATCATTCACTTCCACCCTTCTCCAGCATCTCCAGCCATCGCACTCCCGTCTGCCACACCCCCCATCCTGCACCTGTAACCCCCTCCCCGGAAGTGTGATTCTGCCCGTCATGGACTCCCCACTCCTCCCAAGTCCTGCCACCCAGTGAACCCCCGGAGGGCGGTTACCTGCATCACCACTAGTGCACCTTTCGTTCTCATTCCCGGCGACGCCAGATAGACTCATTCCACAACAGACTGATAGTATCCCGCAGCTCCATCAAATAGTACGCATGCCCGATGTACGAAAGGTGCACTCCGTCATCACCTCGAGCCGGAGCCCCGCAAGAGCAATCACTTTGATCCCGTGGTCACCACAAAAAAGTCTCATAGCCCTATTCAACTTCCACCTCGCCCTTTCAATGGCAGCAGGCTTCAGCGCCCCCCTCCAGATCCGTCGTGGTACAAACTCAGTCCAAACAATGCAGGCGCCAGCCAGATTGCTCCTCATTGCCTCCAAGTCCCATTGCATCAAATGTAGTAATGACACTCCTGACTGCTTGACCAAGTCATTTTCCCCAAGTGGATAACAATCATGTCCGGGCAGCCCAGCTGAGACACCTTCTTCGTCAGACATGGCAACAAAGCGCCCCATTGCATCCCGCTCTTACCCCACCAATGGACCTCATGATGATTGCTCCGCAGGCCCAGGCTACGACCGTACACCTGTCTGTCCGCATACTTTGAGGCCCAGTGAACAAAGTAGTGCCTAACAATCCAGGTAACTGTCTTGGCTCCCGGCCCCCGAACGCAACCTACGAAGAAAAAGAGATTAACACCACAGCAAAAGCAATATATGCAACTGCAGCAGCCCTGCCTACCCCACACACCTCCCCTTCATCATTTGCGCACATTGCGTTCGCAGCAGCGAGACCTCCAACGCCCCATCCTTCTGATCGCATCCCATGACCATCCTAACCCTGCCACTGCCGTGGCTGCCCCAATGCGAAACCAGTGCGTCCCATAACGAGCTGGATCCTTACCGACCCGCCGCAGCCCCATCCTCAACACTGCCAACAACTGAAAGGATATCAAACACTTCGGAGAGGCATGCCAAAATATCTCCCCCACAGACCTCCGCACTCAGCTACAGAAACCTTTCCACTCACGCACTGGGCACACGTCCTCGCAACCACTCTCTCCCAGCCTGACCCACTTGCCCCGGCCAACCTGATCCGTTTTGGAACGCCCAAACCAAATACCCAGCCGGGACCCATCCACACACATGTCCTCAAACATTCTACCAGGCGCCCCCCGTGATTCCACCAACTCTGACACCCTAAAAAAGCCCAAAAAAACACCCAAACCATGCACAACCGAAACAAAGCCACTTTATAACCATCATAACAGCAATGTGGCAACTCTGCCAACAAACTCTACAACAACTCAAATGTAATCGCCTGCCGAGGTAACTCTCCCCCCCCTCCGCCCTCACCCAACCCTTCAACATGCTGCTCAGCAAATCAGTCCTAGCCGGATCAAATCCTAAGTATACCATGCTGTAAAAAGAAATGCCCGCCAGTTTGCCAGCGATCGTAGTCTGCCACAATCCTTTGCCCATGCAATCCAACACAAAACGCACTACCCCTTGCTCACAGGCACTCCTGGGCATACGCCATGCATCCCTGCTCCAACCCAAAAAGGCACCAAACTCAGACCATGCCAACCTGTAAGAGTGCTTCGTGGATTCAGCTATAGATTTTTCCACCAAACCCACTACTCTCACTCCCCCCAGGCCCAGATACCCTCCGGCACCTTGGTCTTGCAAGCCTCCGCTCCCGGCGCCAGCCTCCTGAAATGCTGCCACTGCGAATGAGATAACGCATCCGCAATGTCATTACTCGCCCCAGGTACATGTTGCGTGCAAAACAGCACATTAAATCGCAAACAATGCAGCATGAAACTTCGCAACAAGCGCAACACACGCAGGTCCCTTGCTTTTTGGTTGTTCACCAGGTCCACCACCGTCCTGTTGTCGACATGAAACAAAACTGACCTGTTCTGAAACTCGGGGCCCCACACCTGCAATGCCACCAATAACGGGAAGAAAAGCAATGCTCCTGCCCTGCCGCAACCAATGAGCCGGCCACTGCTCTGCACACCATCACCCGTCCCAGAAGATTCCAAAACCTGCCACCACCACAGCATCTGAATAGAGTTGCACCTGCCAGACCATCTTATCATGTGCAAAATCCAGGGACACGCCATTGAAATCCTCCAAAAGACTGAGCCACACTCGCAAATCTGACCGGACCCCCATCGTGACTCTAACTCTGTGGTGAGGGAGTACCGCCCCTGACATGGCCATGCCGAGGCGCCTGTAAAACGTCCTCCCCACCCTCACTACCCGGCAAGCAAAGTTCAGCAACCCCAGAAGATGCTGCACGGACCTCAAATCAATCTTGCGAACATGGGACAGAAAAACCTGCATCTCCGCCACCTTCTGCACTGGCAAACGTGCCAGCCATGCTACAGAATCAAGCTCAATACCCAGAAAGGTCAAGCAGCAACTAGGTCCCGCCGTCTTCTCTGGCGCCAAAGGCACCCCAAACTCCTGAGCCAACAACTGAAACTGCCCCAGAGCCATACCACACTCCCCCGTCTGACCCTTCCCCACAAACATAAAAACATCAAGGTCGTGCAACACCAGCCGATGCCCACTCCTGTCCACAAAGGCCCACTGCAAAAAGGAGCTAAAGGTCTCGAAAAGCGCGCAGGAAATCACACAGCCCATCGGCAGAACCCTGTCCACAAAGATGGCCCCCTCAAACTGCATGCCCAACAAGGAGAAATCAGCCGGGTGAAGGGGAAGGAGGCGAAAGGCCGACTTGATGTAACATTTAGCCAACTCCGCCCCCCTACCACAAACCCGCACCAGCCCAATGGCATCATCAACCGAAGCATACAACACCCTGGAGTCCTCCTCCACAATGAAATCATTCACTGAACTCCCTTCCGGCCAGGACAGATGGTGAATCAGCCTGAACTCCCCTTGTTCCTTCTTAGGAACCACCCCCAATGGTGTAATTATGTGGTCTGGCACCGGCCACGTGTCAAACGGGCCCACAATCCTGCCTTCCAACACTTCCTTCTGTAATTTTTTCACCCCCACCCCTGGTAATTCTTTTGCAGAATTCAAGTTCTCTGCCCATCGCCTCTCCCGAGGACCCTGATAGCCTACACAAAACCCCTCTGTGAACCCCCAATGCAACTTCAGCACTGCCTCTCTATCAGGGTACCCGAGAGAACCATGGACCCATGGCCTCCACATCCACATTGGCAGTGTTGAGGATGGGGCCTGTCCCCTTCCTTTAGCAATCCTCCACTGTTCCGAGGGTGTGGCCAGCGTAAGGCATTGCGTGACTGGGTGGCGTCCGCCACATTTGGAACACTCGTGCCTAAACCTGCAGGGGTGTCGCGTGCAGAAACCTTTATTAAAGTTCCAGCATGCCCCAGTGGTAGCTCCCCCAGGCTTGGGTTGCTGACCAGCGCTTCCTGTGTAAGTCCCCTGACTCCCTGCTCCGGCGGAAGATCCCTGTCCACCCGCCCCAGACTGGGCGGGACGCGACTGAAACAGCCGATAGGCGACCGGGAGGCCACTGGCACTATGCATAGATGCCGCCGCCTGCGTAGAGGACATCCATTGTACCCTAAGGTCTCGGTCAATATCCCCCCGCGCCTTATCGGGGTTGACACTAATCCTGGCCCTAAACTCCTCATCATAACTAAGCCAGGCAAACCCCCCGAAATGCATCTGCGCCTTTCTGAACACATCCATATACTTAAACAAAGCTATCGCCCTGTCCACATGCTTCTCACAATAGATACTGGTGTAGATCAAAAACGCAGATGTCCAATTCTCCATAGTGACAGGCACCCTCGGCCGCCTCGTCAACTCCCATTCTTCCTCTTTTGAACCTTCTTTGGCCTGAATCTCCCTTCGTCTTCTCTGACAAGTGAGACCCGAGTGGCATCGCCAAACCCATAAATGGCAACTTCTTCCGATGCTTGTCCCCACCATCCTCCTTCCCACCCTGGTCGTCAATCTTGTCAGTCTGCGTGCTGGCCGCCACAACCTGCGTCTTACCATCCTTTGCAAGGGCCCCCACATCCCATTGGGGCCCCACATCCCTGACAGACCCATCCCCCACACCCACCGACCGGCAGGCCTTTTTTCGCCCCCCTTAGGACATTTGTCCCACGCATCCCACCAGGCATCCTCACCTGAAAGCGTCGCAGGCACCTCCCGATCCTTCATCCTGGCATCCGCCGTCTTCTGACCCTCCTTGGTGACCCGACCGGTGCTGGCCTGCGCCCCCTGTAAAACACCAAGCTTTCCTGTTGCAGCTGTACTCCGCTCCCAACATTCCTCCTCACGCACTTCACCCTCTTCCAAATCCTCACCATCCTCATCATAGTCCAGCTGCTCCTCATCCACATCTTCCACCACAGCTCTCCGCACTTCGCTCACCACTCTCTTCGCACCTTTCCAGGCACAAACTCGCACTCCAGAACAGCTGCTGCCCCCTCCCTTGGTGGAGGGCAGGCCGCCGCGGACCCCCCTGCTGCTTCGCCCCGGCGTTTGGAGGCCGTTTTGCGCCCCCACCGGCCCACCCCTGCAAGTGACCCCTGCTGGCCTGCTCCCACCCCCCCAGGCCATCTGGGCCTGAGGAGGCCCCAGTGCCTTCAGGTCTTTGTGCCGCCGAAGCAGTCCCTGCCCCCTCTACCCAGACCCACTCTCCACGGGACCCTGGGGTCCCCTTAGCCCGCCCCCTACCTGACCCACTCTCGCGCACGGGTGCCGGGGCCCATTTGCCCCTGGGCACCACACCTGACCCTGCGTCTCTAGTTGCACACAAAAGCTGCCATGCACGCTCTGACTCCTCTATGATGCGATGCTGGTCGTGAACCCTTTCCTCCAAGGTCATGTGCTCTCACCTATCATACCAGGATCCCTGGCTGGCAACGTCAGCAAACTGCCCCTCCCCGTGCAGAGGGGCTGGTGGGGGGGCCCCTGCCGGGGGCTTCCATGCAGGCTGTGTAGGTCGGTCCTTCAAGAGCCCCTTCCCTTTAGAACGATGTGCCTTTACTATGCCATTCTTTCTACATGACAGATCCTCTGGCTGCTCCCCCCTCCTCCCCTGAATCCCCTTCAGAGAGGAGCAAAGTAAAGTCCTCCCCGGCAGGCTCCTCCGTGACACTCTCACCCTCCCCCTCGCTGGCCTCACTGTCTTCCCCAGATGCTTCCCCGGTGCCCCCCAGGCCCAGCCCACCGGCCTGTAAGCCAACGTGAGCCGAGCCGCCCTCCAAGCCCACCGGGGCTATGTTTGAAATTGCCGCTGCCCCGCCCCCCCCTGCCCAGGCCCACAGTCCCCTCCAAAGCCCTTGGAACACTAATGGGGCGCGCGGGGAGGCTCAGGCGCTGCCCACCGTACTTGGGGGCCTCAGTCTGCTTTTTCCCCCGCCCCCGCCCAGACATACCTGTTCGTGATGGTGGCGGCTCCCGCCGTGGCGACCCCCGCAGACGCAGACCTCGGCGTGCCGGTCATACCGACTCACGCCTGGTCGAGGATGCCAGGCTGCAGGAGATCGGCCCTCCCAGCCTGGCCCAGCACCAAAAGCGCGGCACGGACCGCCACCGCATGGGGCGCCTCCATGGCCCTGCCTCTCACTGCCTCGCTCGCCACAGGGAAACGTCGACGAAGCCCTGTACTGCCGACACCTCCTGGAAGATGACACACACCGGGGCACCAGTGGCGTCCTTCGCACAATCCAGTCGACCGCCAGGTACGCTCTAAATAAATCTATCCACCTGACAACCTACAGCACCCTCCACGCTAACCTCAATCTTCCTAACCTATACCCTGAGGCACTGGGGACAGGAAGAGGAAGAACTTCTTCCACTGCCCCCTTAAGTAAACTTCCCCTAAACCCCACCCTCTAAACCACCCCCTACCCTACCTCACAACCTGTCCCTGTCTCGCGCGAATTCCCCAGGGAAAGATTGGTCTGCCGATCCTACTTCTCTTGAGGACCGCATTGGACTGTAAAATAACACTGTTACTCCGATCGAATTTCGGAGCCGTCACTCACTGGCAAATCTTGATTGGAATCAAGCGCGTGGCATGCGCTCCAAAAGAATTTTCATTAAAGAGGAGTACTTTGTGCTCACTCAGTCACTCGCCCAAGTGCTTGCCGGGCTGGCCTGGCGGCATTAGCATCCTGTAATACCAGCCCTCCAGACTGGCCATATTCCTAGGACTGTACAGTACTGCATTCTGCATATATATTCAATCCAGATTGAGATTCATTCATCAGACTCACTGGCTCAGGCTTTTTTTTAAAGTTGAAACCAGTTCTTGTGCACATAAGACGCACGCACCGATTCCCTCTTCCTTCCATCAAGCCAGGGGTACAATTATGTATGCAAGACAGTTACAAAAAAAATCATGAACTAATGATGGTCTACTGTCGGACTGTAAAATAACACTGACACATTTTGACTGGAAAGCGCTCCAAAATAATTTCATTAAAGAGGAGTTTGGGCTCACTCACTCACTCGCCCGCTGGCCAGCTTGGCAGCATCCTATAACACACAGGCCCAGCCCTCCTGACTGGCCATATTCCCAGTACTGTATAGTGCAGATGGAATCATCAGGCTCACTGGCAGTAGCGCAGGCTTTAAAGTGGAAACCTTTTGCACGCACGACGACACATGCACTGGCAGTGCGTTCTAAAAGCACTTCTTGCAAAAAAGGTTTGCAAGGCTGCAACTGAGCATTAATGGAATATATATGATTATGCAACACAGACACAGTACTGGTATAACAGCAACTGTTGTTCCTTTGGGTTTCTTTCTGTATGAAGATCCATGAGTACAGGCAGCCAGGAGAATGCACTTTGTGGCTACATGTCTGTCTTTGCAGTGGAGCTCATGGCCTCTATTATCAAGCTGCAGGCCATACTCCAGTACATGCTCACTTCTCACCCACAGACCCCAGTTCAGGTGTCACAAGACCTAAGCAGGCAGAGGCTAAATAGTGGGGCCAATGGCAATTGTGCAGCACAATTTGCAACAATGACAAAAGTGCATTAAAAGACATTTTTACCAACAGAGTGCTACAAAAAGAAATATCCCTCTGGCTCTGTCCGATCTGTAGAAATGCAAATCCTAAATTGCCTATCACTGCTGGTGCACATTAATGCAATCTGCTGCTTTTGGCCTGTGCCTATGAACAATTTAATAACTGAATGGAAAGCCTTGGGATGGGAAGGAATGTATTATCTGACTGGATCAGTCAGTCTACTGTTCACGTTTCCTTTTCAGAATGGTGTTTCCCCCACATCATAAGTTCACAAACGCAACGCATCACGCCGGCATCCTGGACCAGTGCCATAATCCTGTCTCGCTGCTCTGGATGGCACAGACAGGAAATTAGAACCTCTAACTGTGGGTGAACATGATGCGTGATCATCCCGTGCTGAAATTCAGATCGGTCGGTATTACATCTGACTTTTAGCAATGCCAGTTGAGGATGTGGGTGGAGCCAATAGAGTGGGTGGTGCCAGTGGAAGAAATGGGTGGAGCCGAAGAAAAGTAGGTGTGGCTTCCAACAAACATTTGAGCACCTACACTTTACAAATTAAGCACAGATGCATAGGTATTGAAGGAAGTGTAGGAGTCAAAAGTTTTAAGTGTGGAAATTGGTAGAAGTCAGGGTAGGATTCTGTATTATGGTAATCATGAGTCATAGTACGAGTAAGAGTATGAATAAGTACAAGTAAGTGTAGGCTGAAGTAGGAGTACATGTTACAGTACATATATGAGTAAGTTAAAGAGTAAGTATGAGCAAGAGTACGAGACAAAGGGCACCATTCACAAACTGCAATTTGTAGTACATAAATAATACTACTTTAGTAGTACTTACTACAAAAAGCATTTCACATACCTAAGAATGGACATCTCCACCTCCCCTTCTGCTATTTTTTCTGTGGGAAAAGTTCCACACATGAACTATTAGTATTTAATAGTAAATGTGGGAAGGACAAGGGGGGGAGGTAAGGAAACTGGGAATATGGACTACAAAATGGGAGCTGTTTAGGAAGGGACAGGCTACTATGAACTCCCACCAACACAGGAGTAAGCACATTGCTATTCACAAACTACACTTCTAATGTTACTGCAGGGCTAAAGGTGTCAAAACAATTGTAAATGTACTGCAGCCTAACCTTGTCGTAAGCCCAGCACCACACATGGCCACTCATAGGTACTATAAGTGTAATACACTCCCATAGAAAATATTGGAGGCAGGGATCTAAAAAACAACCAACAGAAAAGAATGTTAAATAAATACAATCAATGTGATTATTAAACTATTTATATAGTTTGTTTATTGGAAAAAACAATATATAATTATTAAATAATGTGTTTAAAATGTATAATCCTAAATTCAAAATTAAATTGAAATGAATGTTAACATTTTTGTTAAAGAATTTAAACAATTTAAATGTATTCAACATAACTTTTAACAACATGTCATATATATTAATAATACAAATGTTAGTATGGATGGGAGTTTTTACAATTATTGTTTAAAATAATATTTGTAAATTAAATAAATATATGCAAATATGTTAATTATGTAATAAACACCTAATTGTAATCAGTTTTTGTGCTGCATTTGTTACCGCTCAGTAACAGCACGCTTTGTAAATGATATAAATAAATAATATATTTTACATTAAAATAATTGTAATATTTTATTTTCAAAATAACAAACTTTCATAATTTTCCACTACAGTTTTTCACACAGTGATATCCAGCACAGCTGTGGAGATTGCCACCTATGCGTAAAAACTACAAGTAGTAATTTGACACTCATAAATCCAGTCTTAGATATCTGGGTTTCTTGAACTGAGGGGGTGAAGGCAAGTAAGTCTACAATTAGGTGCAAAGCTGTACTAGGAAATGGTGAATATCATAAATGTGTAAATATGTCCCAAAGTGCTGGAATAGATTTGCATGCAAGTACGTCTAGATGTGCAAATGTCATTTTGTTTACAGGTCACATTGAGAAGGCATGTGTATAATAGGAGTAGAGGAGTCTGTGTGGGAGGAGGGATAGGAGTAAGAATAGGGAGTGGGTATATGAGTATGAATAGGGGAGGGGAGGAATGTGTAGTGTCGTGCTAGACATGTTCTGTTTCTCAGCAGACACTTGGTTAGCTGTGGAGATTGCCACCTATGCGTAAAAACTACAAGTAGTAATTTGACACTCATAAATCCAGTCTTAGATATCTGGGTTTCTTGAACTGAGGGGGTGAAGGCAAGTAAGTCTACAATTAGGTGCAAAGCTGTACTAGGAAATGGTGAATATCATAAATGTGTAAATATGTCCCAAAGTGCTGGAATAGATTTGCATGCAAGTACGTCTAGATGTGCAAATGTCATTTTGTTTACAGGTCACATTGAGAAGGCATGTGTATAATAGGAGTAGAGGAGTCTGTGTGGGAGGAGGGATAGGAGTAAGAATAGGGAGTGGGTATATGAGTATGAATAGGGGAGGGGAGGAATGTGTAGTGTCGTGCTAGACATGTTCTGTTTCTCAGCAGACACTTGGTTAGTCAGCCACTTCCTTGTGGAAGTGGACACACATACATCCCACACCCATCCATCACAAGCGTCACAAGTGACATGACCCTGCTAATGAAAGGGCCTGGGTACACATGCTCGTGGCCACTTTACCAACTATACATATGGTGTCTGTGTCGTAATTCAACTAGAATGCAGGCCCATGGCCCGCAACACCACAAGGGTGATGAGTGGGAAGTGCCCTGCATGTATGCTGCCAGCAACGTCTATTAGTCCTTTAAGAAGTGTAGCCCATGTCTAGGGCACCCCGTACATTCTGCCAGGCAGAGAGCTGTGACACGGGGGAGCGTTGCAGCCAGTGCTGCACTCAAGGTGCCTCATCAATGCTGACTGTCCGCACGAAGCCTCACTTGTCCCTGCAGTGCCCAAGTGAGCAAAAAAAGGAAGAGAGAACGAGCACGCCCAACAAGGCCGTTGCAGCAGCTGCCTGATACTAGGGAGAGCGAGAGGCCCCGCTATGCCTAAAATGAGCCGGTGCCGCTCTTAGGCCCAGGAGGTCTCTGCTGTAAATAGGGAGTGGGCCGACACCACACACATAGTGGCAAACTGCATACCCCACTGCATTACCTCTCACCTTAGCACTGTCAATCAATCAATCAATCAATCAATCAATCAATCAGTCAGGGAATTGTAATCGTGTTACTCACCCGTGAGGGTCTCAAGGCGCTGATGGGGGGGGGGGGGTCCGCAGATCTGTTTAGCTGAAGTGAAAGGTATTGAGGGTCTTCTTGAAGGTGTTCAGGGAGGGGGCGCGTCTGATGTCTGCCTGTAGCTCGATCCAGGTCTTGACTGCAATGTGAGAGAAGGATCTTCCACCTGCTCTGGCTCTGTGGATGCGCAGGGTTTTGGCCAGTGCAAGGTTGGAAGATCGGAGGTTTCTTCTGGGTACGTGGAAATTTATTCTGTCGTTAAGGTATTTGGGTCCATTGTTGTGTAGGCATTTGTAGGCGTGAGTGAGGATTTTGAAAGTGACTCTTTTCTCCACCGGAAGCCAGTGGAGACTTCGTAGGTGTTGGCTGATGTGTTCGTGTTAGGGGATGCCGAGGACGAGTCTGGCGGCGGTGTTCTGTATGGTCTGGAGTTTGCGGAGTAGGGACTTGTTGATGCAAGCGTCTAGTGCGTTTTCATAGTCCAGTCTGCTGGTGATGAGTGCGTGAGTGACTGTCTTCCTTGACTCTGGGAGATCCACTTGAAGGTCTTGCGGAGGATGCGGAGGGTGTTGAGGCAGCTGGAGGTGACGGCGTTGACCTGTCGGTTCATGGTGAGTGATGAGTTGAGTGCGATGCCGAGGTTCTTGCTGTGGTGTGAGGGGTTAGGTGGGCTTCCGAGGGTTGGCGTCCACCAGGTGCTGTCCCATGCAGAAGGGCAGGTACGGAAGACAAGGACTTCTGTCTTCTCGGCGTTGAGCTTCAGGCAGCTGATGGTCATCCAGCTGCAACTACCTGCATTCCTATCTAGAAGTTGAGCTTGGCAGTGGTGGGGTCTTTGAAGAGAGAGAGGATGAGCTGGGTGTCATCAGCGTAGGATATGATGTTGAGGCCGTGTTGTCGAACGATGGCTGCGGGGGGCCATGTAGATGTTGACGAGGGTGGGGCTCAGTGATAAACCTTGTGGGACTCCGCAGGTGATTTTTGTGGGGTCAGAGAGGAAGGGTGGGAGTCTGATCCTTTGTCTTCTTCTGGTGAGGAATGCTCAGATCCAGTCCTGGTCTGTTCCTTGTATGCCTGCGTCGTGTAGTCTGGCGACTACTGTGTGGTGGGAGACAGTGTCAAAGGCCGCTGATAGGTCGAGTAGGAGTTTCTCTGCAACCTTGGCTGCGAAGGGGAGGAGCGAGTTGGACCGATAGTTCTTGAGGTTGGTGGGGTCAGCTGTGGGCTTCTTGAGCAGGGGTCTGACTTCTGGGCACTTCCAGTCATCTGGGAAGGTTCCTGTTTTGAAAGTGCATTGTAGTTCGGGTGGGATGGTGGCCATAGCTCTGTGGTATATGTGAGCGGTGCAGGGGTCGGTGGGGGCCCCCGACTGGATGCTTTTCATGGTCGAGGGGGTGTCTTCAGCCGTGATCAGTGTCCAGTTGGAGATGGTGGCCTGGCTGGTGTTTCTGGGGGGCCGGGGGCTGTCTGTTGCACCTGGTGGATGGTCGATGAAGTTGTCGAAGAGGTTTTTGATCTTGATACCTGCCGGGGAGGAGTGTCCACAGCGCTACCTGGTCATGGCTCACGGCATCGCACCCATACGTGGTCATACCAGGCCTTGCCAATGGAACAATGTGGGGGAGCCCTGGCCCCAGCTAATAAAAGCTCAGCAATACCGGTCCACCCACCTGCTGAGTGCCGCAACAGCTGATGCCTCATAAATTACCAGCCAGCAAGTTCACAGATCTCCCACAGTGGCTCACCTGCAGGAACAGGTGTGGCCACTACTGCAATGAGCGACACCCTGCACCTGCATGCCCAACACACACGAGGCCTGCAGAATCAGCTCCTATTGCAATGGCAGTGCCACCTAGCTGCTGGTTCACCGCACCGCACTAGGCAACTACATCAACACAGTGGCAAAAAAAACTATAATTACCACACCACGCCCCCCTCCCTGAATGTTGCCAGCCCCTTTGAAGCCACACTATAGGGATTGTCTCGGGCACGAAGGTCGCACCAGCCAGCACAGTTATCGCACCCTCCACCTCACCTTGCATGTTGTGCACCACACCGTGCATGAGTAGATCCTGCAACTGGAGCAGCATAGCCCTATAGCATGAGGAAAACTGCCATAGCCTCTCTCCAAATACCTGCAATTGCACCCTGCCACATGAGGAAGGAGAGAAACAGCAAGGGAGCCGCAATGTTTCCTGGCAGTCAGCCAGCACTGCTTGTCTCCACATTAGTAAATAGGACTTCTTCTACACGCTGCCAGCTCCTGAGAAGGTCCATGTGCCTCCAGGTTATTTTCCATTCCTGCAGTCTGCAATGAGAGTAACCACAGCTCCACCTACTGGCCATTGAGAGGCACCCAAAGAAAAGGCTGAACAAGTTTGCAAAAAAAGGGCTAGCAGAAACTGCCACCAGCATTGCCAGGGGTACATTGGCCGTAAGTGAAAGTACAGGCAGAACCACCTGAAGGTCACTGGCTGCACCACACCCAAGGAAAAAGAAAACACTGCCTCATCTAAGAATGCTGCCATGTTCTGTGAAACCAAGTGAGTAAAGCCAAAGGCAACTCCATAATGATCCCCAAGGAGAACATATCAGCACTGCAAGTAGCAGCCAGTGCCTGAAGTGACCTCATGCCGGGATCACTCTTTCCACGGATCCACTCCCTCTGAATCGCATGAAAGGAGGGACAGCAAGCAAGCCCCCTCTGCCACAGTGAAAGAACATGAGGGCCCATGCCATTCGTCATGCTGGAAGAGGACGCCACACTGACAGCAATGCCACCATGAAGAGCTGGTGCAACCGGACTTCTGCTGTGCTGCATGGTGCTCACCGCAAGGCATTAGTAGGTACTCCCATCATGCCCAGGGCCTGCAGCAAGGTAGGCTGAGCGTCATCCACTCCCAGAAGCACAGGCATCAACTCTTGCAGACAGTCACGGAAAAGTATAAACTTCCAGACAAGCAGCAACAACAAAGATAGCCAGCACCAGCAAGAAACGAAGAGCCTCAAGGTAGCTATCCCCACTTAAAGCACAAGAAAGATGGGTGTAGGGCTCACAATCCCTTGTGCCTACCCGATGCTACCACCAGTGAGGAAGTTGTACCACTCTCCCCTACAACACGGACACACCAAGCACCAGCGGAGGGCTCTCAAGAAGAGGACGGCGCACACGAGGTCAGAGTTGCGCAGAAGGGGCTGCACCAGCTCCCCTGAACATTGTAATTTTGCTCCTCCTATCTGTGGGATTGATCAAGAGTTTCCTGCCCAAGTGTTTGCCTACCAGCTATGCCCAAGTTGCACCTGTGAACTATCAATCATCACTTCCCAGGCCTAGGTCTCAGGGACTGCCTAACTACACATTTGCGAGTCAAGGCTGATTTAGAGTTTACAACGGGCGAATCTGTTAAAAAGGACAATATTTATTTTCATTGATGTATGCATCGCTTTCCATATTAAGAAAAAACAGGTGACCATGTCAATCCACTGTGATGAGTAGGAGGTATGCCATTAGAAATAAAAGAAGAACTAAGCATAGTAAAAGTAGGAGGAGCAGTTGGGATAAATAAAAGTATGAATAGCTGAAAAAATAGCTGCAAGAAGAAGTCCTTGTAGGTTTTAAAGTATGACTAAGTATGATTAACAGTATGAGTAATAGTAGGAACAGGAAGAGGTAAGAGTATGAGTATGAGTAATAGTAGGCCTAAGTTGAAGTAGGTATATGCATAGCAGTGCTTAATTTGTGCTAGTGCTTTCCATTGCTTAGCACGGGCACTTACTTATTAGGGCCGGGTCTATACGCATCTACTGGGCACGTCACATATTGCACGATGATAGATGTATATATTTAATTTACCCTGTACTGTACAGTGCAGCAGCAGCGTGTTTTTTTCACGTCTCGGGTCTCCCGAGTGAGTCACGGACCAGTGCTTAACAGTGCAACTTGCGGCTGTGACTCTTCTTAGTCACTGTGACTTAGCCTTAGCCTGCCCTGAGCTTCGAGCGAGCCCCCAAGTCAGAGGAGATTCAAGATTTTGGTTCTGGATGGGTGGGGTGGGCTATGCTGCAGGCAGCGTGCGCAGATTTTTTTCACATTGCCATGCCCCAGTGGCCAGCATAACCAGCGCAGCAGCGCAGCTCAGCACGAGTCACCGTCATTCGTTCAGCCCCAGCCCGCCCGACTACAGTGTGGTTGAGCCTGAGGGCAGGTTCAAGACAGCGGCAGCCTGAGCCTGGGTAGGCATCAATCAGCCTGAATTGTCTGATACTAGCGTAGCAAGCATCACCAGACCGCCTAATAAGTTATTAAAGGCTAAAGGCAGTGTGAGACTAGTGCAGCCAGTGTGTGTCCCTGCCTCCCTGCCGGCCCACTAAGAGTAAAGGTAAGAAGTTAATCACTAACTTACTTAGTATTAGAGTAGTAGCCAACTACCGATGTGATGTCTTACATGCCATGCCATGTAAGACAAAGCATGGTGACTTTACGGTCCAGATAGTCCGGTCATCAGATCACTGTGGTGGTGGTAGGCAGCTTGCCTCCGGCACAAGATTTGATTATTAGGATGTGATAAGTTCTGTGTGTGATCATCATTCCTTCATATTAACTGATTGCCAGACCAGATAGCCACCGCACAGCACACCCGCCGGGCGTAGGTCATCTCGATAGGCACCGCGCATAGCCTAGGGCCTGCGGCGCTGCAGTACTGGAAGTAAGTTAAAAACCCAAGGCATGCCCTGCACGCCCAGGCCAGCCCCTGGCTCTCTTAGACTCTGACTTGACTTGTCCAAACATGGCACACACCAGTGCATGAATTAATTAAACATTGTTTGGCTTCACTTTCTCATTGTGGTCACCCCGTCTCAGGCAGTAGTGGTCTCAAGTCTCACTCTCACTCAACAAACGGCTGGGTACCGCACTACCACCGCCAGGTAATTAATTTGGGCACGCATGCTCCGAGGAACCTCAAGCCTTGCCTAAAATATGGCATGAGGCGGAATCCATTCCCTCTTCCTTCCATTAGCAAATCACTTATATGTAGGTAGCCAAATACCGGTCGGTAAAGCCGAAAATCGGTAAATTTTGGCTTTACCGACCGGTATTTAGCCATGTGAGATGTACGTATTACCGAATGACATCGGTAATAACGAATCGGTAAATAATTACTGATTCCTTATTTACCGATCGGAGAACACCAAAACAATAAATACTGAATCGGAAATAACTAATCGGTAAAAACCCCAAAATGCCATGTAGCAAAAATCGGTATTACCGAATTTGACCAAAATCGGTAATAACGATTCGGTATTTACCACTTATCCTGAGCAGGTGGTAATCAGGTGCAGTGCATAAAAACAGCCCCAAATGCAACTGTGTGAACACAATGGCGGGCCTCTACCTCATAGCAAGGCGGCTACGCTTGTGAGCAGCAGGAGTGAGGATCTGGAGACGGGAAGAGCAGGTGTACAGACTGCACATCACATTGTTTCAATTGACTGAACCAGAAATCCATGAAAGGTACAGGCTGCACCCACACACCATCCTTGACCTAATACGGGACCTAAAACCCTACCTTGAGCATCAGACACCAAGGGCGCACGCAATACCCACCCATGTCCAGGTACTCTGTTGCCTGCACCTCCTGGCATCAGGAAGTTTCCAGGGTGTGATAGCCGCAGTGGGTGGTGTGTCACAGAGCTGCCTATCCCGTTTTTCCAACACCTTCCTGGATGCCATGATGGACAGAATGGAACATTACATTACCTTCCCCAGTACACAGACGGAGCTGCATAGTACCAAGCTGGATTACTACCAACTTGCGCAGTTCCCACACGTCATTGGCTGCGTCGATGGGACCCATATACCAATCTGCCCACCTGCAGCAACAGAATACATTTACCGCAACCGCAAATCCACCCACTCCATTAATGTGCAGGTGATATGTGATGCCAAGTTCATCATAACTGACATCATGGCCAAATTCCCCGGGAGTACCCACGACTTGTACATATTCCGGAACAGTGGTATCCATACACGTCTGGCTGCTGGTGAATTTGGAGAAGGATACCTACTAGGTAAGTCAATGTGACACACCCTGATGTACACCTTGGCTCAAGCTATTGGTCACACAAATTAATGGCACTTTCTTCTGTATTTAGGTGACAGCGCACATGCCCTCCGGCCTTACCTACTCACACCATATCTCAACCGAACCACCCCAAGGGAGAGGAGAAACAATGTGGCACATAAGAGCACATGCAACGTGGTGGAGCGCACCTTTGGACTGCTGAAAAGCAGATTCCGTTGCCTCCACAAAAGTGGAGGTGCACATCTGTACAGCCCCATCAAATGTTGCAAAATTATTGCTACATGTGCAATGCTACACAATCTGGCCACAAAAAAAGGAACAGCAGTGGAACTAACTGACTCTGAGGAACAGGACGAGGACAACCCTCAGCCAGAGCCCTGCGTAGCTGGTGTTGCAGTTGAACATGATGGGAGACAGAGACGGGCAGAGATAACGTCAAACTATTTCTGAGTGAGTAACGAGAAAGAGCCAGAAACAGTTTTATGTTATAGTGTTTAATAAGCACACCACCAGTATTGTAAGCAGTGTCCATTTGGACATGGGTTATATCACCCATCTAATGTTTGGCAATAGGTAGTGGTCCCTACTTTCTGCGTCCCTGCGCTGCATGTGCACGTTCCCTGCCAACACTGTCTGTAGTGTCAGACTGTTCCTGCGCAGCGCCATGGCGTTCGCTGTGCCTCCTGCCCTCGGTGGGAGAGGGCGTAATGCTACCACGGCTGGTAGCCTCCTCACTGTCCCCCCCTTCCATTGTGGCCGCCATCGTATTCTGCAGGAGCTCTAATGCAGAGGTCATTGAAACCATGCCCCTGGCCACATCCCTGCTGCAATGCGCCATCGCAATGGACCTGCGACACATCAGTGAGGTTGCAGTGGCCAGGCGGTTCATGGCCGTGGTATAGGCCTGGAGCCTCTGCCTCTCCCTGCGCCTGCCAAGACGGTCCTGCTCCAGCTGGCTGCAGAGGTTGTCAACAGAGGTTGCTACTCTCTGCATTCCCTCACACATGTTGTCTCCCATTGCACTGATGCACTTTTCCATCCTGTGCATGTGCTTGTTAATGTGTGCCTCCTCCCTGTGCAGTGATCTCATCTCCCTCCATTGCAGGCGCTGGACCTTCAGCATGTTGCCTTCCAGTACAGCAAACACACTTTCACCCTGTTCGGATGCTTCAGGACTGTCCGGCCTTGCCCTGCGGCGTCTGGGTGAACTGTGGGCGCCCTCAGATGGAGTATCAGCCCTCTCCCTGTTGCCTCCCTCATGGACTGTAGACTGTTGGCCCCCTGTGCCCTCCTCCTCCGACTCCTCCATCTGCTGGAGGGTGGCCACGGCATGCCTCCTGCCTGACTGTGGTGGTGGTGGTGGTGTTGGCGATCGTCGCAGTGGGGACTGGGTATGAGGGGATGGCGGCGTTCCCTGGCACTGTGGTGATGCCTGTGATGGAGGAGTTGGTGGTTGTGGTTGCATGGAGCTTATGGTCCCTGCAGGCATGCTTTCTTCCTCATATTGACTCCCCTCTGACCTGGCAGTCTTAGCTCTGCTCCCCTCTGCAGCACTGCGAGATGTCTCGCCTGTAATGACACAAATGTAGATATACTCACTGCTCTGTCTGCATTTGAATTACATTAAACATCATGCCTACAGATCACAGTGATTGTCCTGAGATTGCCAATTACTTTTACATGCTATTGTGTTTGCTAGCCTGACTGTCCTATACATCAGTTCCCTCTAACTACATCTCCCACAATGCATAGCAGGTAATGAGTAAGACATGGAGTGGAGTGGGAGCCCCTATGCCACTATGGGGATTGGGGTTGGGGAGGGGGTAGCACACCATGCTGGGCATGCTTCTTACCTTGTTTCCTTGCTGCTCTGGCAGAGCTGTCTGCGTCTCCCACGCCACTCCCACTCTCCGGCTGGAGGGTGGACTACACCATCAGTTCCAGTGGTGTTGGTGCTGGTGCTCTGTTCTTTCCTCCACCTGTTTTGCCAGCCTGCCTCTGCCTCTCTGCCATCCTTGCTTTCGCCGTCTTCCTGAGGTCGTACCACCTCTTCTTGATGTCCTCAATGGTACGCTGGGTCACACCTATGGCATTTATTTTGTCCTGTATGCCAATCCAGATTTTTCTCTTTTGAGACTCAGGCACATGGAGGGACTGCTTACCAAAAAGCCTGTGATGGTCCTGACTGACATCCTGGATCAGTACCTCCAGCTCTTTGTCACTGAACTTCAGCTTTCTTTTCCTCTCACTTCCCTCCTTCTCCCTGTCCTGGCTTGCCATTTTAATGCAGTTTTTTTTCTTTTTTTCTTGTTTGTAGCTGTGAGGCTCTGTTACTGCTGGCTCCTCAGCTTACTTGCCTGCCTCACAGTAAGCTCCACGTCCTGTGCAGCTGCCTGTGTGTGGCCACTTCCTGTTTGGGAGGTGATTGGGTGACACAGGATTGGCTGATTCATCGAATTACGAATTTTTGAATTACCGAATCGGTATTTACCGATTCGGTAATGAATTCGGTAATTCCGAATTGGTATTGTTTTTTTGGTATGTATTTTTTACCGATTCGTTCAGAATCGGTATTTTTTACCGATTTTTAACGAATCAGTAATGTTTAACGATTTTTTATCTACATCGCATTTTCCGATTCCTTAATACCGAATCGGTAAAATTCGGTATTAAGGAATCGGTATTCATGTTTTACCTACATATGGCCCTAAATCTTCTCCCCGTGCCTGAATGTGTCCTGTAACATAACCGGTGCTCATGTAAAGTGCAAAGTGCTCCAATACCTTCAGGTCAAGTTTGCGCTATATAAATCTGCATTAAAATAAAAAATAAAAAGAATAAAATAAACTGGCTCAGGCTACGCTTTTTTCAAGTTGAAACCAGTTCTTGTGCACGCACAAACCACACACCGATTCCCTCTTCCTTCCATCATGCCAGGCCAGGTACAATTATGTATGCAAGCAAGTCAAGAAGACAGTTACTAAATCATGAACTAACTGGTAATGGTCTACTGTCGGACTGTAAAATAACACTGTTACTCCGATCGAATTTCGGATCCGTCACTCACTGACAAATCTTGATTAGAATCGAGCGCGTGGCATGCGATCCAAAAGAATTTTCATTAAAGAGGAGTACTTTGGGCTTACTCAGTCACTCGCCCAAGTGCTTGCCGGGCTGGCCTGGCGGCATCGGCATCCTGTAATACCAGCCCTCTAGACTGGCCATATTCCTAGTACTGTACAGTACTGCATTCTGCATATATATTCAGTCCAGATTGAGATTCATTCATCAGACTCACTGGCTCAGGCTTGAAACCAGTTCTTGTGCATGTAAGACAAACGCACCGATTCCCTCTTCCTTCAATCAGGCCAGAGGTACAATTATGTATGCAAGACAGTTCCCCAAAAAATCATGAACTAATGATGGTCTACTGTCGGACTGTAAAATAACACTCCGTAACTGACACATTTTGACTGCAATAGAGCGCATGGTATGCGCTCAAAATTATTTCATTAAAGAGGCGTTTGGGCTCACTCACTCACTCGCCCGCTGGCCAGCCTGGCAGCATCCAATAACACCCAGGCCCAGCCCTCCTAACTGCCCATATTCCCAGTACTGCATAGTCCAGATTGAATCATCAGGCTCACTGGCAGTGGCTCAGGCTTTAAAGTGGAAACCTTTTGCACGCATGACGACGCATGCACCGGCAGTGCGTTCTAAAATCACTTCTTTCAAAAACAGTTTGCAAGCCTGCGACTGAGCATTGATGGAATATCTATGATTATGTAACACAGACAAAGTACTGGTGCAACAGCAACTGTTGTTCCTTTGGGTTTCATTCTGTATGAAGATTCATGAGTACAGGCAGCCAGGAGAATGCACTCTGTGACAACGTGTCTGTCTTTGCAGTGGAGCTCATAGCCTCTATTGACAAGCTGCAGGCCATACTCCAGCACATGCTCACTTCTCGCCCACAGACCCCAGTTCAGGTGTCACGAGACCTAAGCAGGCAGAGGCTAAATAGTGGGGCCAAATTACATCCATTTGAGGCAGTAATGGCAATTGTGCAGCACAATTTGCAACAATGAAAAAGTGCATTAAAAGACATTTTCACCAACCGACTGCTACAAAAATAAATATCCCTCTGGCTCTGTCCGATCTGTAGAAATGCAAATCCTAAATTGCCTATCACTGCTGGTGCACATTAATGCAATTTGCTGCCTCTGGCCTGTGCCTATGAACAATTGAATAACTGAATGGAAAGCCTTGGGATGGCACTTTGTTTAGTCAGCCCCTTCCTCACACCCATCCATCACAAGCGTCACAAGTGACATGACCCTGCTAATGAAAGGGCCTGGGTGCACATGCTCATGGCCAGTTTACCAACTATACATATGGTGTCTGTGTCGTGACGAGCGTGAAGTGTCCTGCATGTATGCTGCCAGCAACGTCTATTAGTCCTTTAAGAAGTGTAGCCCATGTCTAGGGCACCCTGCACCTTCTGCCAGGCAGAGAGCTGTGACACGGGGGGAGCGTTGCAGCCAGTGCTGCACTCAAGGTGCCTCATCACTGCTGACTGTCCACACAAAGCCTCACTTGTCCCTGCAGTGACCAAATCAGCAAAAAAAGGAGGAGAGAACGAGCACGCCCAACAAGACCCGTTGAAAATTTGCCTGATACTAGGGAGAGCGAGAGGCCCCGCTATGCCTAAAACAAGCCTGTGCTGCTCTTATGCCTAGGAGGATTCTGCTGTAAATAGGAAGTGGGCCTACACCACACACATAGTGGGTGAGTAAAACTGCAGACCCCACTGCATTACTTCTCACCTCGGCACTGTCAATCAATCAATCAATCAATCAATCAGGGAATTGTAAGCGCGCTACTCACCCGTGAGGGTCTCAAGGCGCTGATGGGGGGGGGTCTGCAGATCTGTTTAGCTGAAGAGACAGGTCTTGAGGGTCTTCTGGAAGGTGTTCAGGGAGGGGGCACGTCTGATGTCTGCCTGTAGCTCGATCCAGGTCTTGGCTGCAATGTGAGAGAAGGATCTTCCACCTACTCTGGCTCTGTGGATGCGTGGGGTTTTGGCCAGTGCAAGGTTGGAAGATCAGAGGTTTCTTTTTGGTATGTGGAAATTGATTCTGTCGTTAAGGTATTTGGGTCCATTGTTGTGTAGGCATTTGTAGGCGTGAGTGAGGGTTTTAAAAGTGACTCTTTACTCCACCGGAAGTCAGTGGAGACTTCGTAGGTGTTGGCTGATGTGTTCGTGTTAGGGGATGCCGAGGACGAGTCTGGCGGCGGTGTTCTGTATTGTCTGGAGTTTGCGGAGTAGCGACTTGTTGATGCAAGCGCAGAGTGCGTTTCCATAGTCCAGTCTGCTGGTGATGAGTGCGTGAGTGACTGTGTTCCTTGACTCAGGGGGATCCACTTGAAGGTCTTGCTGAGGATGCGGAGGGTGTTGAAGCAGCTGGAGGTGACGGCGTTGACCTGTCGGTTCATGGTGAGTGATGAGTCGAGTGCGATACCGAGGTTCTTGCCGTGGTGTGAGGGGTAGGTGGGCGTCCACCAGGTGCTGTCCCATGCAGAAGGGGAGGTACGGAGGACGAGGACTTCTGTCTTCTCGGCGTTGAGCTTCAGGATGCTGATGGTCCATCCAGCTGCAACTACCTGCATTCCTTTCTGGAAGTTGAGCTTGGCAGTGGTGAGGTCTTTGGTGAGGGAGAGGATGAGCTGGGTGTCGCCAGCATAGGATACGATGTTGAGGCCACGTTGTCGGACGATGGCTGCGGGGGGGGCATGTAGATGTTGACGAGGGTGGGGCTCAGTGATGAATCATGTGGGACTCCACAGATGATTTTTGTGGGGTCGGAAAAGAAGGGTGGGAGTCTGATCTTTTGGCTTCTTCTGGTGAGGAATGCTCAGATCCAGTCCTGGACTGTTCCTTGTATGCCTGCATCATGTAGTCTGGCGACTAGTGTGTGGTGGGAGACAGTGTCGAAGGCCGCTGATAGGTCGAGTAGGATGAGGGCTGCGGAGTGGCCTTGGTCCAGGAGGGTGCGGATGTCATTTGTGGTAGAGAGTAGGGCAGTCTCTGTGCTGTGGTTGCTTCAGACCCTGGATTGGGACGGTTCGAGGATGGCGTTCTCTTCAATTAATCATGTCAGTTTCCTGTTGACTGTTTTCTCTGCAACTTTGGCTGCAAAGGGGAGGAGCGGGTTGGACCGATAGTTCTTGAGGTTGGTGGGGTCAGCTGTGGGCTTCTTGAGCAGGGTTCTGACTTCTGGGCACTTCCAGTCGTCTGGGAAGGTGCTTGTTTTAAAGGTGCAATGTAGTTTGGGTGCGATGGTGTCCATAGATCTGTGGTAGGTGTGAGCGGGGCAGGGTTCGGTGGGGGCCCCCGTCTGGATTCTTTTCATGGTCGAGGGGGTGTCTTCGGCCGTGATCAGTGTCCAGTTGGAGATGGTGGCCTGGCTGGTGTTTCTGTGGGGCGGGGGGCTGTCTGTGGCACCTGGTGGATGGTCGATGAAGTTGTCGTAGAGGTTTTGATCTTGAGGTGGAAATAGGTTCCAGTTGTCGCAGAGGTCTTGGGATGGGGTGATGCCTGTGGCTTCGCTGCGTGGGTTAATGAATTCTTGAATGACACTGAAAAATTCATTGGTGGAGTTAGCCAGAGTTTTGTTGTGGATGAAGATCCTCTTGGTGGCAGTGATCTGGTTGTGGTAGTCCGTCACGGCGTCCTTGTAGGTGGTGTGGTGTTTCCGTTTTCTTGGTGTTTCTCCAGTTCTTCTCCAGGTTTCTGCAGGTGCATCTGGCTTCTTGGAGAGCTGTAGTGGACCAGGTGGCTTTCCTGGTGCGTTGTCTGTCAGGGTTGCATAGTGGGGCGAGCTCGTCTGCGGTGTGGAGTTCTCTGGGGTGCATCGTTTGCATCATTTGCGTCGGGTGCCCAGGTGTGGTTGTCTTGGGTGAAGGCGGAGTTAAGTTGCTTGTCGGTAACCTTGCCCCAGTTCCTTCATGGTGGGCGTGAGGCTGGTTTGGGTGCCTTGGGTTTGTAGATGGTGAAGTGTACTCAGTGGTGGTCAGTCCATGGAGGCTGCGTTGTGTGGCTGAATTGGAAACTGTTTCCTGCTGCAAAGATGGGGTTGAGGGTGTGGCCTGCTCTGTGGGTCGGTGTGTTGAAGAGTTTAAGTCCGATGCTGGCGAAGGATAGTCACTAAGGATAGTGTAGTTGGGGTCGCTAGGGTTGTGGAGGTGGAAGTTTAGGTCTCCAATGAGTATGTAGTTTGTTGAGGCAATGGCGTGGGGTGCAATGAAGTCAGTGATGGAGGTGGCGAAGGGTGTTCGGGCCAGGCGGTCTGTAGACTGTGAGGCATTGGCCGGCTTGGGGAAGTGCAGAGGCCCAAGGAGAAACGTCTCTCTGTGTGACCCTGCTGCCCGCGTGGCTGCGGCTGTCTCCTGCAGTGCCAACTGGGTTGTGAAGAGTGGGAAGATCGGGCAGTAGCCCTGGAGACTGCAGGGAAGAAGAGCGTCGGACTGCTCTGCTGGCTAACACGGAGTAAGCTGCTGCAGCACCCCTGCACCTGGCCGCAGTGCCACATACCAATTATCTAGTGCACTAAGACTAGATTCTAGCAGTCCCCATTATGCGCACACTGCTACCATGCTGCCGGCCTGCAGCATAAGAATACCTGCCGGGGAGGAGTGTCCATAGCGCTACCTGATCATGGCTCACGGCATCGCACCCATACGTGGTCATACCAGGCCTTGCCAATGGAACAATGTGGGGGAAACTGTGAGCCAGCCCTGCCCCCAGCTACTACAAGCTCAGCAATACCGGTCCATCCACCTGCTGAGTTCCGCAACAGTTGATGCCTCATAAATTACCAGCCAGCAAGTTCACAGATCTCCCACAGTGGCTCACCTGCAGGAACAGGTGTGGCCACTACTGCAATGAGCGACACCCTGCACCTGCATGCCCAACACACACGAGGCCTGCAGAATTGGCTCCTATTGCAATGGCAGTGCCACCTAGCTGCTGGTTCACCGCACCACGCTAGGCAACTACATCAACACGGGGGCTAAAAAAACTATAATTACCACACCATGCCCCCATCTCTGAATGCTGCCAGCCCCTGTGAACCCACACCATAGGGATTGTCACAGGCACGAGGGTCGCACCAGCCCGCACAGTTACTGCACCCTCCACCTCACCTTGCATGTTGTACACCACACTGTGCATGAGGAGATCCTGCAACTGGAGCAGCATAGCCCGGTAGCATGAGGAAAACTGCCATAGCCTCTCTACAAATGCCTGCAATTGCACCCTGCCACATGAGGAAGGAGAGAAACAGCAAGGGAGCCGCGATGTTTCCTATCAGTCAGTCGGCACTGCATGTCTCCACATTAGTAAATAAGACTTCTTCTACACGCTGCCAGCTCCTGAGAAGGCCCATGTGCCTCTAGGTTATTTTCCATTCCTGCAGCCTGCAATGAGAGTAATCATAGCTCCACCTACTGGCCATTGAGAGGCACCTAAAGAAAAGGCTGAAAAAGTTTGTAAAAAAAGGGCTAGCAGAAACTGCCACCAGCATTGCCAGGGGTACATTGGCCGTAAGTGAAAGTATAGACAGCACCACCTGAAGGTCACTGGCTGCACCACACCTTAGGAAAAAGAAAACACTGCCTCATCTAAGAATGCTGCCATGTTCTGTGAAACCGAGAGAGTAAAGCCAAAGGCAACTCCATAATGATCCCCAAGGAGAACATATCAGCACTGCAAGTAGCAGCCAGTGCCTGAAGTGACCCCATCCCGGGATCACTCATTCCACGGATCCACTCCCTCTGAATTGCATGAAAGGAGGGACATCAAGCAAGTCCCCTGTGCCACAGTGAAAGAACATGAGGGCCCATGCCATTCATCATGCTGGAAGAGGATGCCACACTGACAGCAATGACACCACGAGGAGCTGGTGCAACCGGACTTCTGCTATGCTGCATGGTGCTCACAGCAAGGCATTAGTAGGTACTCTCATCCTGTCCAGGGCCTGCAGCAAGGTAGGCTCAGCGTCATCCACTCCCAGAAGCACAGGCATCAACTCTTGCAGACAGTCACGGAAAAGCAGGAACTTCCAGACTAGCAGCAACAACAAAGATAGCCAGCACCAGCAAGAAAAGAAGAGCCTCATGGTAGCTATCCCCACTTAAAGCACAAGAAAGATGGGTGTAGGACTCACAACCCCTAGTGGCTACCCAATGTCACCACCAGTGAGGAAGTTGTACCACTTCCCCCTACAAGACGGGCACACCAAGTGCCAGAGGAGGGGTCCCAAGAAGAGGACGGCGCGCACGAGGTCAGAGTTGCGCAGAAGGCTGCACCAGCGAACCTGACTGCACGGGCAGGCACCCAGGAGATAGAGACATCTCCACAGAGAAGAAGCAATGCTGAAGGCAGCAAGGAGAGCATCCACATCACCACTGTTCCACCGAAGCCCAGCAGTGGGCCAAAGACAGCAAAGATTGTCCTCCCTCACACTGCCTGAAGACAGAGCAGCTGGCCCAAACCACGTCTGGCTCCAACGCTTCCCAGTGTGACCGTCCAGTCCTGAGCATCAGCAGTCTAAGTCAGATGGCATCCCTGCTCCTGGCTGTAGATGCCATGGGTGAGGAACAGCCGCAGCAAGATGTCCCTCCAGACATACTCTTTCCCAGCAAGTCGCCGCCACCTGTCACCCAGGTTCAAAGGCAACCACAACATCCCTGCCAAGTGCATCACCCCATCCAACCAAGGAGAGGCATTGTCACTGGCGTGGAGCCTTGCACCTGCAGTAGAACTAAGAGATCGAGGCACCCAATCAAAACGAGAGACCTAAGGTCTTATGATGATGCCGTCTGGTACAGCTCTGAATGAGATTACGATTCAGCAAATCTGATTCGGAACCTATGTTTCCGACCAAATAGGACAAATTTCCCAATGACTGATTACAATGCAAGGGAACCGTTCAGCTGTCTGAGTTGGTTCCGAGCGGCATTCGTATGGCCCGAGTCATTCGAGCCGAATCGTACAGCTCTATGTACACAGTTTCCGAACTAGCGATTACGATGCCTGATTCAGACAACCGTTCCCATACGGTTTGCCCGACACGTAATGGCTGTCAGAATTTGACTTTGGGGGCCGGTAGCAGGCCCCCCTTTAGCCAGAGGCCTCCGGTTTGGCCCATGGTGGTATCAATGAGACCCCTCTTTACCACCATGCACAGTGTGGCAGGCACCATGGGGTGTCCGTCACAGGGTGCATGAGTTTCATCCAACAACCCCTTTTTCAATGGGAGCCTGTGTTCTTATTCGGAACACAGGCTTCCCATTGAAATCAATGGAAGTCCGACCTTAATGATGTATTGAAGCATCGTAAGCGGTCGGTCAGATTTGCAGAACCTGATTTGTTCAGAAGCGATTTTAAAACCGCTTCCTGACAAGATCGCAATCGGCCTCCAAGTGTACAGTCCATGTGCCCATGTGTGCTGTTGGCAAGACCAGTCACACACCGGGGTGGCTGCCCAAACAACGTCATCAGATCCTGTCAGTGTTCCTGTAGCCGCCCCCAGGCAGCCCACAAGCAGCCCTGCACAACCCCCAGTATCGTGGCAGCCCCGCAAGAACATCCCTGCACCCAGGAATCCTTGCACGAGAGATGGTTGAGAAACGGCTCCACGACAAGGTACCAGGAGGCAGCGTGGCCTCAGAGGATAACGTCTTGAGCACTATCGCCATTCCAGACATGGCCAATTGGTCATCTTAGTGCCCAGACACCTCAAGCGAAGAGTTTGCAGCAGGACTTCACCGAAGCTCCTGATGCACGATCATTTAGTTGATAGACACCAACAGAATCACCGCCAGAGCACTTAAGTTCATCCAGCAGTGTGCAAGTGGACATTGATCTGACAGACAGGTTGCCATGGAATTCAAGACTCCATTGATGCATCGTTATTGCCCAGTAGACTTTGGTTTAATTATGGACATGTGCGGAGATGCTCGGGTGCTCACAGCTGCACCTGTCCACTTTTGTTCCATGGACTGCCTCTCTGGACCAAGAGACTGTGTGGTGCCTGTGTGAATAGTTTATTTCCAGAAGTTGGACTTCGTTTTATTTTGAATAAAGTTAGGGAAAAATGTAGTGTTGTGCTGGACACGTTCTAGTGTTTCAGCAGACATGTCAGCCACTCCCTCGTGGGAGTGGACACACATGCACGCCACACCCATCCATCACAGGCATCTAGAGTGACGGGACCCTGCTAATAAAAGGGCCCAGGTGCACGTGGCCAGTTTACCAAATACACAAATCGTTCTGTCGTGATTCAACTAGCATGCAGGCCCAGGGCCTACAACACCACAGAATGGGAGTTGGGATTGGAGAAGTGGTAGGAGTGTGAGAAGGGGTAGCTGCGTAAGAGGGAGAAGGTATAATGGTGATCGAATTAGTAGGGATGGGTGAGGTGATTCACCTCATCTTTAATTGCATGGTAGTAAAGAGAAAATAGTCCTGTATTCCGATCCAAAATATGAATCATATTTTCTGCAAGCGCTGGCTGAAAGAAGCTAAATTAAATAAACAGTGGCCAAGGTGGCTGACCCAAAGGCCTTCTGTTTTTTGTTTTTTTGTTCATTGGTTTTCAGTCACACAGCAAAGTTCTCACAAGGCCAGACCTAAGAATGAAAGGGTTAGCCTGAAGAACTACTACTCATAGGATGTTGGTGAAAAGGTAGTCTGAACTGAGTGCAGCACTGCAGTAAGGAAAAATGTGACTACCTTGCACGGCCTAATGGTCCTACCCCCAACAAAAAGTAACATATAACATGATCCTCCCTGTGAAGCATCTCCTGACAACCCTCCACCCTGTTGGAGCAGTCCGCTGGATCATTTGATTGTGAAATATAGATCTCTTTTGAAAGTCTTGTTTTTTGGTTCCTTTTGGTATTTTGACCACATCTATTGTGTCTGAAGTTTATTGAAAAGCCTGTGGTTGTTCTCTCCATTTTTGTCTTCAAGACTATAAAACTTCGGAAGTATACCATTCGAACGGCATGTCACTGCCACCATTGTCTCCTGTCACACTCTTAATTATATGTTCTGATAATAAAATTTCATTAGTGTCTGCACATCCTATGCCTTACCTTTGAAGCTCTGTCTTCTGCTGCAACGATTAGCGGTACTTTACGTCATATCACTTGACTGTTTGACAGCCATTGTGAGTGAGCTAAACTGTGAGAAATTACATTTCCTGACAATTTCCATTATATTGAAATTGCGGCGAAATTAAGGGATATTTACTTTTGCAAACAGAAAAGGTTGTTTAAAATGTAAACTGACTTCTCATTAACAAATGCCACAATGTGCTAATTTGAAATGCCTACACAACCTCATGTGAATGCATAATAATAAAGTGAAGGACATCTTCAGACTCCGATTTTTCACTGTTTGTGACAGCGGGAAAGGGAAACAAAAACGTAAGAATAATGGATAAGATGTTGGAATCTCGCTATATTTAATGAGGGCTAGAATGAAGCTTTTTGTTATGATATGAAATTGATTTTTAACAAGCTCACTCAGGGATGCTTCAGGGAAGTCATAAAGTAATTACTTGATTGCCCATTAGTTTTAATAATATAACTGTATACCATACAAACAACTGATCGCGCGAGTTAGTAGGCATGTTGAATGCCAGATAAAGCCTGTCTTTATCCTCCCTTAGGCCAGGACAATGATTTCCATGGTCTCTAACCAGCAGAGCTATCCTTGGCTTACGGAGGAAAACCGGAAATAAAATTAGACTTTGCTTCCTTGAATATTTCTTTACATTCAATAATGGGCCAGGCCTGGACAAAAACACGTTGGAAGAATTGTTATTCACGTTGCTATTATCCGCCCACAGTGAGAGAGAGGGATAGATTCTAAACCTCATTTCGAGGCCTCGACCCTTCACAACTTCGTCTCTAGTAAATATTTTTGGCCCCCGCATTTTATATCACACGAATTTTGGGGGTTGAAAGTCCCTAGTATCAAATTAGCATGGCAGGGTGTACAGAGGCAGACGGTATCTGGATGTGCGGTTCAGAATATAATTAGGTTGGCTGCAGGTTAAACACTAAAGAGCTTTCAGCGTTGAAGCCAGTAAATGGTAGACACAAGCAGTGGCAAAACCAATAGGTCCACCACCCTTTTTGTCAATTCTTATTTTGCTTTGTCAAGGCTTTTTGAAAATCTTTATTGTTTATGAAGCTGCCGAGCGTAAGCCAATTGGAAAAAAAACACATTGACTAAATATATGCAGCTCCTGTTGAAGTCAGCCAATGTTTTGATTTGTATAGCGCACTAATCACCTGAGAGGGTATCCAGGCGCTTGGGCAAGGTATGTAGGTGTGTGGTCCCAAGGTGCTTATATGAAGAGCCAGGTCTTCAGCTTCAAGTGGAACTCAAGAAGTGAGGAGGCTCTGATGTGTTGAGGGAGGTTGTTCCATGTCAAGGTGCAATGTATGAGAATTTGCGATCTCCAGTTTTGCTTTTGTGGATGCTGGGCGTGCGTGTAAGTATAGGTGTCAGGTGGGTTGGTGAAAGTGTATGCAGTTGTTCAGGTATTCTGGTCCTGTGTTGTGTAGGGCTTTTTATGCATATGCGTGAGGTGCGGTGTGATGTGGGTGCGGCATGGGAGGTCGAGTATGGGTCTGGATGGTCTGGAGTCTGTGTAGGAGTTGTTTGGAAATTCTAGTGCCGAGACTGTTGCCGTAGTTCATCCTGCTGGAGATAAGTGCTTATGTAACGGTCTGGCTGGTGTTCGGAGGTAACCATTTGAAAAACGTTCGCAGATTGTGTAGGATGTGGAAGCAGGAGATGCCCACTGTGTTGACTTGAGCTGTCATGTTGAGCTTGTCATCTAGGATGATCCTAGATTTCTTGTGTGGTCTACGAGTTTTGGTTCAAGCTCAAACAGCCACTAGGTGGAATCCCATGGGTACGTCTTGCTGCCGAAAACCAGTACTTCCGTCTTGTAGGAGTCGAGCTTCAGGCAGTTGGTTTGCATCTAATCTGCTACCATGGTCATGCAGTTGGTGAATCTGGTTCTGGTCGTGTTTATATTGTCCATCAGGGAGATGATCAGTTGTGTGTTATCGGTGTAGGAGATGATGATGATGTCTTGTAAACAGATCATGTTTTGTTTTTTTTTTGTTTTTTTTTTTTTCTCTTTTTTTTTTTTTGTCCTCATTAGCCATAAAGTCGATCCAACTATGCTCTTAGCCTCTCAGACACGAGGACCGTCCCCCCCATAGCACCAAGGAGCCCAATGCTGAGCCCCAGGTGCCCAGAGAGCCGGCCCCCATGCTTCCAGCAGAGCTTGAATAGACGTACTCCCTTCAGACCAGTTCGGCCAGATGTCCTGTTGCTGTACGATACCACCCTTTTGGACAGAGAGATTTTAGGCCTAATCATCGGACCCGGGGAAAAAAAAAAAAAAAAAAAAAAAAAAAAAAAAACCCCGGGTAGGCTAACTATCCCTCCTCCAATCGATCAAAAGGTGCCAAAATGTAAGAGATCGAGGGCTGCATGTTCTCATTAAGTCCATCTTTGAGGTTGCGTATAATGAAGACAGCCACTCTGCATGCGTTGGGGGATTTATGTTAATCCAGTTTTTACAGATCTCTCTTCTAGCCAGTAAGATGGCATAAAACAGAAAATCTCTCTCTGATCCCTTGATGTTATGATTTAATCCGAAGATGACCAAAGACCATGACCACGGGATAGTGACACTAAGAATAGATTCGAGTGTTGTTCTAACTTCATGCCAAAAGGTGGCAATACTCGGACAGTCACAGAACATATGCAGGTCTGACGCTGCCGGTAAGGAACATTTACTACAGCACTTCCCTGTTTGGAATTTCGACAACCGTTTAGGAGAGTAATATGCTCTATGAAGTGTGAAGAAATGATTGCGCCTCAGCCATGCTGGCTTGACGATTTTATAGAGGAGGATAAAAGATTCCTCCCAAATATCTCCCCTATCTGGTTCTCCCTCAGCACCCCAAAGTTTTTCCGGGAGGTTAAAGTCTCGCTCTCCATCCTCTATAATATGCCAATAGAAGAGCGCAACTTCTTTTTTCCCCGCCGGTCTATCCACTAGGATATTCTCGAGAGGGCTTTCCTGTCCCATCATTCCTTTCTTCTTAATTTGAGTTCGAATCCAACTTCCTATTTGTAGATATACTATCCAGGAGAGTGGTGATGTTACTTTAAGCTTGAAGATATCCCAGCCCAAGATTGTTCCTTCCATCAGCAGATCCCCCCACTTTGTGATCCCTGCGTCCAGCAGGATTCTTTTGACTGTGTTGGCTTCCTGTGGTGCTAGTCCAGGTAGGTCCCAAATTGGGGCGTGTTCGGATAAGTGTCCTATCCCGATCTTAGATTTTATTTGGAACCATTCTTTTAAGCTACTCAATAGTGTCTTTAGTCTAATTTTTTTTAAAAACTTCTGGTGGCCGAACTTGAAGAGAAAACCATTCACTGGAAGGTCCGAACCCAATAACATTGCCTTGTACATAAGCCCATTTGCATTTTCCCAGGGGAGCTTAAGTAACATCCTAGAGTGGGTCAGATGAAATGCCCAGGCATAATATTCTAGGTCTGGCAAAGCGAGCCCCCCTTTTTCTCTTCTCCTTCTCAGCTTTTTCCAAGCTAATCTGCTGGATTTATATCCCCAAATGAATGAGTTAATGTTTTGCTGGCATTTTGCAAGCTGCTTGGTGTCAAAAATTAATGGAATGGAATTAAAAATAAAAGTGAATTTCGGGAGAATACTCATTTTTATCAGGCTAGTTCTCCCATAAATGTTGAGCTGGAGAAAAGACCAGGCTTTCATAAGAATTTGGGATTCTCGGGAAATACGGGCTAAGTTGTTTTGAGCCAAGTGATCCAGATCTTTAGTTATTGTGATGCCAAGGTACCTCATTGAGGATTTTGTCGGAAGTTGAGAATTGTGAATGTTCCAGACCATAATTTCGGTTTTTCCTGCGTTGATTTCGTAACCAGAGAATTTCCCAAAATTTTCCGCTTTCTTTATAATGATGGGAAATGCCAATGTAGGATCAGTTGTGTATATGAGAATGTCATCGGCATAGAGGCCAATCTTCTTTTCCCAGCCCGAAAAATTAAAATGTGGGATATTGGTATCCTCCCTAATGGATTGTGCAAACGGTTCTACATATAAATTAAAGAGAAGGGGGGACAGAGGGCAACCCTGTCTTGTTCCTCGGCTGATTTTAAAAGGAACTGTTCGTGTACCGTTTATTAGTAGAGATGCTCTGGGGTTGCTATATAGTAAGCCTATAGTCCTACAAAATTTGGGTCCCAAGTGAAATTTGGTCATTATTAAATTTAAGTATGCCCAATTTACCCTATCGAACGCTTTAGTGGCGTCGAGGGTCATGATAGCCAGGGGTAGGCCGAAGGTTGAGGCAATATCCGAGGCTCCCACCAAATCATAGGTTAAATCAGCCAATTGCCGACCTCTGATAAACCCCTTTTGATCAGGGTGGATGATCGAACCAATCTCGCTTCCCAATCTCGCAGCCAAAATTGAAGTAAAAATCTTGTAATCATTATTGAGAAGCGAGATTGGGCGATATGATCCACATTCGGCTGGGTCCTTGCCAGTTTTTAATATTAGAGCTATATTGGCTTCCCCCCAGGAGCTTGGTGGTGTCTGCCCTCTGATCATTATGTCATTAAAAAGATTTGTAAGGACAGGGGTAAGGGTGGAATTGAGTGTCCTATATAATTCCCCAGGGAGCCCATCTGGTCCCGCGGCTTTGCCCTGTGATAATTGCTTAATGGTGTTATAGACTTCTAATTCAGTGATCTCCTTATCTATATTCTCTGTTTGGGAACTTTCCAGTTCCGGGAGGATTATATTATTCAGCCATTCGTTCCTTTCATCATCATTGACATTCAAATCCTCTGTGTATATGTTCTGGAAGAACTCCCTAAAAGCTTCTCCTATGGCTGTGGTTGTTGACCTACTGTTAGCTTCCCCAGTGACCCTCACTTCTTTAATACAATTTCTTGATTGGTCCGCTTTAATTTTCCAGGCCAACAGTTTTCCTGCAGATTCCCCATATTCAAAGTGTGCAAGTTTACTTGCCTGCCATCTTTTATTAATTCTCTCCTGCAATAGTGTGTCTAGCTTGGCTTTTAATTCGACTTTCTCCTCTTGATTATCTGAGGGGAGCTGTTCTAGTGATTCTAAAAGAATTAATTCTTGCTCTATATTTCTTATTCCTTCTTCGTATTTCTTTCTCCTGTATGAGGCCCTCCCTGTAATGCACCCCCTGATGAAGGCCTTCCAAGCCTCCCATACTATGACCACGGAGGTAGAACCTAAGTTTTGGTCTAGGAAGGAAGCTGTTTCCTACGTCAGATACTCTTTCTCCTCCTCCTCCAGTAGAATTGTACGGTCGAAAGACCAAGAATGGTGGGTAGGTTTCTGATCTAATTTTACAGAGAAAAAGATGGCAGAGTGGTCTGACAAGTGTAGAGGGAGGTATGTTATACTTTTAACCAGGTCTTTGATAGATCGACTAAATAGAGCATAATCAATTCGTGATTTATGTCTGTATTTATAGTTGTGGTAAGAGACTCCCAAAACCTTGCCGGACCTTTGTCTCCATAGATCTATTAGGCCAAGGTTCGACATACATCTGAGCAATGTATCCCTCATATTACTATGAACGACCGCTCTAGAAGTGGGAGATTTGTCTAGCTTTGGATCTAGGACAAGATTAAAGTCTCCCACCCATATTATGGGATCGGAACAAGTAATCAAGTGGTTCTGCAGGATGTTTAAGTAAGAAGGGTCGTCCTGGTTAGGTCCGTAATAGCTGACGATGGTAACATCCTTCGAATGTAATTGAGCTTTAACTATCAGCCACCTACTGCTTAAATCTGTTTCCCAGCTCGTGATCTGGGCCCTTGCCGCTTTTTTGAAAATTATGGCTATACCACGAATGCTAGTGTTGTGATCTGTAGTTATAAATATGTCAACCCATTTGAGCTTCTTAAGTATGTCTGTAATCTCTTGTTTGTTCAAGTGCGTTTCCTGGATCGCAATGATCTGCGCGGGTGAGTCCCGTAGGTACTGTAAAATTCTATTTCTTCTAGCCCTGACACGCAGACCATTTACGTTCCAGGATAAAAATTTGATGTCCGACATTAATATATAGGGGAGTTGCCCTCCCCTCTCCTCTGATACTTTTTTTTGCAAAAATGCCTGATGTTAATTGTAACTCTTACTATTTTGACCAAGCAGCCGCTTTGAAATACTGATGGATCTATATCCTTTATGATTTTAAAATTCGGTTTATGAGGACTTTTATATTTTGCCTTCCCACCCCCCCCTCCCCTGGAAAACCCCCCCCAACTTACTCTGGCTTGATGTGTTGCCAGCTTGTCGTCTCTGGCGTTTTCCTGCTCCATGCCCTATTATCTATATTATTGGTCACTATGTTTAAGATGAAGGCAGTAATGACTCATAAAGCCCTATTTTAGATCTTTTGTAAGGTGATTATACTATTAAAGATGCTTAGGTGGCCAAGGGTAATTTAGAGCTGTAGTGTGGGAGCTAGAAGTAAGACCCAGTACGCTTTTACCCCCAGACTATTGAGGATAAGTATGCTAGGAGTATAAGTTCTGTGTGAGATTCCATGTTTAATAAACTTGTACTTAATTGTCTCGTCCTAATGTTTAGTTTTCTTATGTTTTTAATAACGAAACTATATATATATTATATTCCTCATTTTTCCTTATTTCTTTTTTTTTTTTTTTTTTTTTTTCCCTTTTTCCTTTCCTTTCTTTTTCCTTCCCCTTTTCCTTTTTCCCTTCCACATCCCCACCTTTTTATCCCTTTTTTTTTTTTTTTTTTTTTTTTTTCCCCTTTTTTTTTTTTTTTTTTTTTCCTTTTTCTTTCCTCCTTCCATCCTATCATTTTTTCTTTTCTTTTTTTTTTTTTTTTTTTTTTTCCATTTATCCTTCACCTTTTTATTTCCCTTCTTCCCACTTTTTTTTTCCTCCTTTTTCCTTCCTTTTCCTTCCCTATTTCCCCTTCATGAGTTTTTATTCATTTTCCTATTATTTCCTATTCTTAACCTATTTTTATTTTTATTTATTTTTTTTACTCTTCTTATTTTTTTCCTTTTCCTTTACCCCCCTTTCTTAACTCATTGAACAGATTGCTCTATTATTTATTTAATTATTTATTATTCACCCCTGTTCCGGAGGATTCGCGTGTTCGCTAATAGTCACAAGTAACTCATCAGCTTCAAAGGGAGACTTGACATTGTACATTTTATTATTGTACATTACCCTTAGAAAGGCGGGGAATCTCATTTGGACAGTAGCTCCTAAGCTTCTGAATTTATCCATCCGTTGACCTAGTTCCCACTGTCTATCCAGTGTAGTTTTAGACAAATCCGATCTCACTTCAAAAGAGAAATCTAGGGTTTTCAAGGTCTTAGCTTTCAAGGCTAAAGTCAAAATCCTTTCTTTCAGGGAGTATGTTAAGAAATTTACCAGTATCTTCCTTGGTTTATCTCTACCTTGTTTAAGGCGGAACGGATCTCGGTGTACCCTTTGAATGTCTGTTTCTATCTCAGACAAAGGTTCATCCATATTTAGAGAGTCCTTTAATATAGTTGCGACAAAGTTCTTTAGATCTCCTCCTTCTTTTCCCTCCGGTATTTTAAGAAGCCTTAAGTTGTTTCTTCTGGAGAAATTTTCTAGAGACTCAACCCTCTCTTTGACTGTATTGCCTTCTCTTCTTAGTGACTGAATCTTTCCCTCGGCAAGCTCCAGTTTTGCCTTGAGTTCTTCAACACTGTTCTCTAATCCCCCAGTTCTTAGTGAGAGACCATCCACCTTGGACTCCAAATTTTCACACATTGTCCGGATCTCTGCTTGAGTGAGTCTGGACTCCTCAAAACATCTCTTTGATTCCTCAAATCCGTTTCTGATCTCTTTCCTCATACTGAGAAGTATGGCTTGAATGGTATCGCCACTGCCGTTATCTTCGCAACCCCCGCTGCATTGATCCAAGTCATTTGTGTTACTTCCCGCTGCTACAGTGGGGGTTTGCTGATCTGGAGGAGAGGTTGCGGTTGCGTCTGCTGGATCCCCCATCTCTATGCCCCCGGCTAACTCTCCTTCACCTACCAATTTCCCTTCCTTATCTCCCAGATTAGCAAGTATAGCTATGGGAGGTGTAGGAGATATAACGGTGGTTATATGTGTAGCCTCTTCCACTAATGAGAGTGCAGTCTGGGTACAAGGAGGTTTTTGAGCCTCCTGATTTATATTTAAGATCTGGGGTAGGACCTTAAAATAAGACTTCAGTGAGGGTGTGATTCGGGAACTTTTACTAGTTTTTGTTTTGGAGCCCCCCTTAATCAGAGTGGCCTTATGTGGCAGCTCTTTTGGGGCGATATACCGCAGCTGATGTTCCTTACCCCTCTTCGCTGACCTTAAGACAGGGGGGTTAAACGTATCAGTTGCGGCCTCGTAGCTAAACTCAAACTCAGAATCTTTGAGGGGCTCCCCCGCTGGGCTTTTTTCAGTTCCCTGTGCTTGGGCTGTCTCACTAGCACTTGAAGCAACCACTAATTCCTTGTTTTTATTGCTACCCTTTCCCTTCCCCCTTACTTTCCGCTTCCCCAGGGTTCTAACGGAAGTTATATGCGTATTCTCCTTCACAAACTGGCTAGAGGTAGAGGTAGAGGTAGAGGTTTTTTGTGCGTTGAATCTAAAGAATTCAGATGCAGGGCCTGGATTCTGCAAGGAATTATATCCCTGTGTGTCTGCGAGGTTCTGACTGCAAACAGGCTGTAACTCACCTCCCAGAGCGGATAACACCCTCTCCCTTTGCTGGTCCCCCTTACCACCCCAAGTGGCTATTGCAGCTTTTTTTGTTGATATGCTGCGCACCGCTGCCCTCCTGCTTCTTCGGAGCTCCACAGCTGCGTCCCCCCAGCGGTAAGGTGCGGGAAGAAAGGGCTCCCCCCAACACATTGGCAGTTCTATTCAGTCTTGTTTTTTAATGCAGCACTGATACTGTTCTCCGTGTATATGAGGCGTCTCAACTCAGGCAGTATGGCTAACTTTATTAGATTTCTTAGATTTTTTTAGATTTATTTATTTTATTTTTTTTTTCTCCCCTCTCAATAGGAGTGTCTGCCCCTCTTTCAATTTTTGATTTTCAACAGACTTGTCCCTGCTGACCTGGTCTAAGGGCCAAGATCTCCCCTGTCAGAGCGCCCCTGCAGCTCAACCGGCTGCAGCACACCCCAAACACAGCTCAGATTTCCTGGAACTTGGGACCGGAAAACTCCACTCGCTTCTCCCCTTTCCCTCTCACCTCCTCAGTCAAAAAACCCCCGGAGCCCGCTCCAAACCTCTAGATGAGCAGTCCTAGTGAAATCTGTCTGCACCGTTCTCGATCTCGATCTCCTGCAGGTCAGGTCAGTGATCCGCCGCTCCCAAGCTCCCCGCGCCGCTCTCAATCACCGCAGGTCAGCCGCCCGCAGCTGCGCCTTCTCCCTTTCACTTCCCTTGTTACGGAGCCAACGGAGCCTGCTGCAGTGGAGCCTGTTACAACACCCGCTCAAATACCGAACGTACTGGTAAGGTTCCGAGATCTTCTTCCTCTGCTTCCTCTGCTTGCACACACAAAAGGCCAATGACCAATGCTACTAACGCATAACGCTCGGAGCTTTCGCCAAAGACGAGCGCACCGCTCTAACTAGCGGCCGCCATGTTTCCCCCCCCCGTAAACAGATCATGTTGTTGAGAGGAGTCATGTATATGTTGAAGAGAGTGGAGCTGAGGGAAGATCCCTGTCAAACACAGCATATCGGTTTCTTGGTCTGTGATGGTAAGAATGGCAGCCTGACCCTTTATGTTCTGCCCGTGAGGAAGGAACAGATCCATTTGAGAGTTGATCTTTATATGCCTATCTCATGGAGTCTTCTGATGAGGGTCTTGTGGGATACAGTGTCGAGGGCCGCAGTGAGATTGAGCAGGATGAAGGCTGCTGCTTTCCTCAGTCCAGGATGTTTCAAATGTCATTATGGCTGCAATCAGTACTGTTTCTGTGCTGTGATTGTTTCTGATTATGTGTTGTCAAGAAGATGGTGAAGTTCAAGGTAGGTTGTGAGTTGCTTGTAAATGGCCTTCTCAATCACTTTGGCTGGATAGGGAAGTAGTGACATAGGTCGGAAGTTGCTCAGTTGATTCAGGTCGGTTGGGGTCTTCTTTAGGAGAGGTTTGAATTCTGCAAGTTTCCATTCAGCCAGTAGAGTGGCGAACGTGATGGAGGTGTTGATAATGTGCGTCAGGGCAGTACTGATTGGTGATGTTCCCAGGTTGTGGATGTGGTGGGGGCATGGGTCAGTTGGGGAACCTGAGTGGATGGTCCACATGATTTCCACTGTGTCGTTTCTGGTGAGTGTTGTCCATTTGGTCAGGTGGCCGTCTTGGTTGGTGGTGGGTAGGTTAGCGATGAGTTCTCTGGGGTTAAGTTGGTGTATGAATTTAATGTAGATGCTTGCGATTTTGCTGTGGATGACATTGGATAGATTGGTGCAGAGTTGTTGGGAGGCAACAATGTTGTTGACAGTGGCTGAGGGTGAGGTAATATCTTAGACAATCAACAAGATCTCCTTGCAGTTGTTGGAGCTTCCAAGTGTTTCTTTCTTGGTGTCTCTAAATTGCTGGTGAAAGCATCTGAGTGCAGCATTCCTTGTAAGTAGTTCTGTCAGTGGTGCTGTGGCTGGCTCTCCATTTCCTTTCTAGCTGTTTAAATTGATGCTTGGTGTCTCCACGGTCATCTGTGTACCAGCTGCCCTGCTTGTTTGATCTACTATGCTGGTTGGGTTTGATGTGTGTGAGGGGGTCTGTACAGTTCTTCATCCAGTTGTTGTAGTTATTGATGTCCTTGTCGATGTTGTCTGTGGGGCTAGGCTGATCAGTGCTGATGGCGTGCTGTAATTTTGCTCCAGCCACGGCTTGGAGTGCTGAACCTGGTAGGGATGTTGACTTGAGGTGTGTTGATTGGGAAGTGGATGATGGCGTCTTCAGTCCTTGTGAGTTGTGTGGTGGAGTTTCATTTGATGATGTTGCTTGTGGTGAAGATGCAGTCCTGTGTGTGTCCCTTGGTGTGTTGGTTCTCTGATGAGCTGGGTCAGTCCGATGTTGCACTGGGGTGGTTTCAGTCTTCCAGGTGAAAGTTGAGGAGAATAGGCTCTAGAGTTGATGGTGAGTGGAGCGACAAAATTGGTGAGGAGGTTGGTAAAGGTGGCTCAGGGTCCGGGCTGTTGGTAGGTCAGGGTTCCATCTACCGTGAATTTTTGGGGAGATTTGCAGCTTAAAGTGCAGGTGTTCCATGAATGGGGTGGTGTTCTATGTGGCTGTTGTGCATTCGATGTATTCCATGTAGATGATAGCGAGTCTTCCTGGATTGTGAAGGCGGTCCTGTCAAGCAATCTTGTAAGCAGCTGGGATTGCTTTAGCGAAGTTGGAAGCCAATGAGGGGTTGAGTCAGGTCTCTGTGACGAAGAGGATGTTGGGTGCGTTGCTGCTCAGAAGGTCTTATATTTTGGTTGTGTGTTTGCTGAATGATTGTGTGTTGACAAGCATGCATGCGAGTGGGAGTAGAGTTTGCTATGGTATATGGAGTAGAGTGGGAGTGCAGGCGTTGTGGGTGATTTACGTGTTGGGAAAGGGTTTTGAGGGCATTGTTAGTATTTGTGGGTGATTGCCGGAGAACCAGGAATGGGTACAGGTGAAAGCATTCTAAGGAGTGCTGCAGCGTATCGCTGGGTGGTGATCGGACTAGGGTTCCTGGCGCTCAGTGAGTTCCAGGAGCAGACAGGCACAGCTGTCATTAAGTAGGTCCTGGGAGGAAGTGGAGTCAAGGGTGCCATGATGTCACTTTCTGTACTGATAGGAGGTGGTAAATTAAATCTTCTTGCTTGGCTTTTCCTTTAAAAGGAGTTTGGTGGCAAAACCACTAATCTCACCTCCTGTCCAGAAGGATGATGGGACATTCAGGTATGTCACTTCCTGTATAGGCGAATGATGGGAGATCCAGTAATATCACTTCCTATGCTGATGGGTGATGAAAATGAAATCCTCTTGACTGGCCTCTTTTAAAGATGATTTTGGCGGGGGAAACCAGTAATGTCACTTCCTATCCCTATGGATCATGGGAAATTCAGTGTTGTCTCTTCCTATGCAGGTGAATGATGGGGGATCTAGTGGTGTCACTTTCTGTGCTAATGCGTGATGGATGAAGGTGGCTGTAAGTCTCTATAAATAATGATGTCATACACATAATTTTAGTAAAATCAAAAGGTCTTGGCTAACACAGACCTAAAACCTAATTGTTGTGTCATTAGATGGTAGCCTCTTTCCTTTGAGAAAGAAAGAAATGTAGAAGGACAGAAAGAAGTAAGGAAGGAAGAAAGAAAGACAGAAAGAAGGTAAGACAGAAATAAAGAATGTAAGAAAAAAACAAAGGTAAGAAATAATGAAGATATGAAAGAAAGAAGGCAAAAGAGAAGGAAATAAAGGACACAAGAATAAAAGAAGGAAAGAAAGCAAGAATGCAAGAAATAATGAAAGAAAAAAGGCAAAAGGAAAAGATAGGATGACAGACAGAAAGGAAAGAAAGGATAGAAGCAAGATCGAAGGAATGAAAGCAAGACAGATTAAAAGAAGTGAAGAAAGTGAAAGGAATAAAGAAAAAGAAATAAACATACACTCAAATAAACAAAGAAAGACAACAGAGAAAGAAGGAAAGGAAGAAGGAATGCATATCAGAAAGAAGGAATGAAACCAAGAAAGAAGATTGAAAACAAGAGGAAACGAATGAAAGAAGAAAGATGGACAGAAAGCAAGAAAGAGGGAACAAGGAAGGAAAGACAAAAGATAAGCAAGAGAGAAGAACTTAAAGAAAATGGAAATCAAGAAGAAGGAACGTGGGAATTAAAGAAAGAAAGAAAAAAGGAGAAACAAAGGACTACAAGAATGGAAGAAAACAGGAAAAAATAAAAGAAGGGATGAAATAAGAAAGGAGAAAGGAATGAAAGAAAAAAGGAAAGCAGTAAAGAAGGAAATCAGAGTGAAAGAAAACAATATGAATGAAAGAATGAAAAGAAAAAAGGAAAGGAAAGAAGGAATGAAATAATGAAAGTAAAGGAAGAAGGAATGAAATTAGGAAAGAAAGAAAGCAAGAAAGATAGAAATAAAGACACAGAGAAAGAAGGAAGCTGTAAATCAATCAATCAATCAGGTCATTTGTAGAGCGCACTACTCACCCGTAGGGTCTCAAGGCGCTGGGAGGGGGGGGGGGTGCCGCTACTGCTCGAACAGCCAGGTCTTGAGCTTCTTCCTGAAGGAGAGGTGGTCTTGGGTCAGGCGCAGATTGGTGGGAAGTGAGTTCCAGGTCTTGGCGGCCAGGTAGGAGAAGGATCTTCCTCCTGTTGTCGCTCTTCGGATGCGGGGGACGGCGGCGAGGGCGTGGTTGGTTGATCTGAGGAGGCGCTTGGGAGTGTAGAAGTTGATCCGGTTGTTGAGGTAGCTCGGGCCTTGGTCGTGTAGGGCTTTGTGTGCGTGGGTGAGGAGACGGAAGGTGATTCTCTTGTTGACCGGGAGCCAGTGCAGATCTCTCAGGTGTCCGGAGATGTGGCTGCGTCGGGGGATGTCGAGGATGAGTCTCGCCGAGGCGTTCTGGATCCGCTGGAGTCTCTTCTGGAGTTTGGCAGTGGTTCCGGCGTAGAGGGCGTTGCCGTAGTCCAGTCGGCTGGTGACGAGGGCTTGGGTGACCGTCTTCCTCGTCTCGGTGGGGATCCACCGGAAGATCTTACGTAGCATGCGCAGGATGTTGAAGCATGATGAGGAGACGGCGTTGACTTGCCTGGTCATGGAGAGGGAGGAGTCCAGGATGAAGCCCAGGTTGCGTGCGTGGTCCGTTGGTTTGGGTGCGGTGCCCAGGGCGGGAGGCCACCAGGAGTCGTCCCATGCGGAGGGTGAGGAGCCCAGGATGAGGACCTCCGTCTTGTCTGAGTTCAGTTTCAGGCGGCTGGTCGTCATCCATTCGGCTACGTCTCTCATCCCTTCGTGCAGGTTGGCTCTGGCGGTGGTGGGGTCGTTGGTCAGGGAGAGGATCAGCTGGGTGTCGTCAGCGTAGGAGATTATGTTGAGGTTGTGTTGGCGTGCGATGGCCGCGAGGGGGCTCATGTAGACGTTGAAGAGGGTGGGACTCAACGAGGATCCTTGAGGGACGCCGCAGATGACTTTGGTGGCCTCTGACTTGTACGGTGGTAGGCGGACTCTTTGTGTTCTTCCGTCTAGGAAGGAGGTGATCCATTCCAGTGCCTTCTCCCGGATTCCGATGTTGCTGAGGCGCTGTATTAGGGTGCGGTGGCAGACAGTGTCGAAAGCCGCGGAGAGGTCCAGGAGGATGAGGGCCGCTGTTTCTCCGTTGTCCATCAGGGTTCGAAGGTCGTCGGTGGCGGCGATGAGGGCGGTCTCGGTGCTGTGGTTCGCTCGGAAGCCAGACTGTGAGGGGTCGAGGGATCCATTCGTCTCGAGGAAGGCGGCCAGCTGTTTGTTGACGGTCTTCTCGATGACTTTGGCCGGGAACGGGAGGAGCGAGATGGGACGGTAGTTCTTGAGGTCGGTGGGGTCTGCTGTGGGTTTCTTGAGGAGAGCGCTGAGTTCGGCGTGCTTCCAGCTCTCAGGGAAGGTGGCGGAGTCGAAGGAGGTGTTGATGATGTCCCGCAGGTGGGGTGCGAGGACAGTGTCGGCTTCGTTGAAGACGTGGTGAGGGCAGGGGTCAGTCGGAGATCCGGAATGGATGGAGTTCATGGTGCGGATGGTGTCTTCGGTGCTGATCGGGGTCTAGGTGCGGAGGGTGGTGGTGGGTGGCGTCGTTGCGGTTGCGGCTGGCGTTGGTTGGTTGTTGAAGCTGTTGTGTATGTCCGTGATCTTGTTGTGGAAGTAGGACGCGAGGGAGTTGCAGAGTTCTTGCGACGGGGTGATGTCATTGTTTCCGGCGTTGGGGTTGGATAGCTCTTTCACGATGTTGAAGAGTTCCTTGCAGTTGTGTGCGTTGTTGTCCAGCCGGTCCTTGTATGCATTTTTCTTGGTGGCGCGGATCAGTTGGTGGTGCTTCCGGGTGGCGAGCTTGAGGGTGGTCATGTTGTCCGTCGTTGGTTCCCTTCTCCATGCTTTCTCGAGGGCTCGACAGTTCTTCTTGGAGCTCTTGAGTTCGTCGGTGAACCATGGTGTTTTTCTGCTGCAGGGTCTGCTGGGTGGGGTTCTCAGAGGGGCGAGTTCGTCCGCGCAGTCGTTGATCCATTTCGTGAGGTTGTCGGCGGCCTGGCTGGGGTTCGCTGAGTTGGCGGGAGGGTGCTGGCTCAGGGAAGCGGTGAGCTGGTCGGCTGTGATCTTGTTCCAGCTTCTTCGAGCAACCTGTTGTTGGTGGTGGTGGATCGTCGTTCTTCTGAAGGTGAAGTGGACGCAGCTGTGGTCCGTCCAGTGGAGTTCTGTTGCGTGGCTGAAGGTGACGTCTTTGCTGGATGAGAAGACGGCGTCGAGTGTGTGTCCGGCGTAGTGGGTGGGGGTGGTCACCAGTTGCTTGAGTCCTAGGTTGTCGAGGTTGTCGAGCAGGCTGATGGTGTTGCGGTCGTTGTTGTTCTCCAGGTGGAAGTTGAGGTCCCCCAGGAGGATGTAGTCAGCGGAGGGGAGAGCGTGCGGGCTGACGAAGTCGGCGATGTCCTCGCTGAATCGTGTGCGTGGTCCCGGGGGTCGGTAGATCAGGGTGCCTCTGAGGGTGGTCTTCGGGTTGGTGTGGATCTGGAAGTGCAGGTGTTCAGCGGTGGTGAGGGTGTCATCGGTGTTGGTAGTGATGCGGATGGTGTCTCTGTGGATGATGGCGATGCCTCCTCCGGTCTGGTTGTCGCGGTCCCTCCGGGTGATCTTGTAGCCCTCTGGGATGGCGATGGCGATGTCTGGGGCTGAGGAGGCGTTCATCCAGGTCTCGGTGATGAAGGCAACGTCGGGGGCGGTGGTGTCGAGCAGGTTCCAGAGTTCTACGGCGTGTCTGTGGACGGAGCGGGTGTTGAGCAGGATACACTTGAGGTGGGTGCTGCTGGAGTTCGGCTTGGCGGGTGCAGGGAAGGTCCGGATGCAGGTGAACTTGCAGGCGTGGCAGCTGAAGGGTCCGTGGGTGTGCTTAGGGGCGGCTCGGTGACATCCTGGGATGTGGCCGGTGTTGAGTGCGGTGAGGTCGGCGGCGCTGTAGGTTCGTCGGGTCGGCTTCCGTCGGTGGGGGCCAGGGGTCCTGGCGCTGGTCGCGATCCGGTCGCGGACGGGCGCAGACGGGCTTACCTTTGGCGCGCCTTCGGCGCACAATCGGCGCGCCCGCTGCGCGTGACCGCTGCGCGTTCGCACGGTCGCCATTTAAGGCCAAGTGCGCGGGTGGGCGGAGCAGCTGGGAGGCGGGAGCGGGGAGGGAAACAGAAGAGAAAAGGGGCGGGGCTGAAGGCGGTGGCGGGAAGCGGGAGCGGGGGGCGGCGAGGGGGCCAAGCACGCCGAGAAGCGGCAAAAAGCAAGCACAATTACAGGCAGAGACACGGGGGAAAAAAGACAGTGAAACGCTCTGGGGAGGAAAAAACAAGCACAATTACAGGCAAAAACACGGGGAAAAAAGACAGTGACACGCTCTGGGGAGGAAAAAAACAAGCACAATTACAGGCAAAAACACGGGGGAAAAAAGACAGTGACACGCTCTGGGGAAGAAAAAAATACAAGCACAATTTCAGGCAAAACGAGGGAAAAACCAAGGAGAGCGCTCAGGGCGGCAGCGAGGCCGGCGCTGAGGCAGAGGCAGGCACTGGGGGCACACGCAGCAGCTGGTGGCCGTGCGGCGCGGGGGTGTCCCACAAGTGGGTCACACTCACCTGCGTCGCACGGTCGCCATTTAAGGCCAAGTGCGCGGGTGGGCGGAGCAGCTGGGAGGCGGGAGCGGGGAGGGAAACAGAAGAGAAAAGGGGCGGGGCTGAAGGCGGTGGCGGGAAGCGGGAGCGGGGGGCGGCGAGGGGGCCAAGCACGCCGAGAAGCGGCAAAAAGCAAGCACAATTACAGGCAGAGACACGGGGGAAAAAAGACAGTGAAACGCTCTGGGGAGGAAAAAACAAGCACAATTACAGGCAAAAACACGGGGAAAAAAGACAGTGACACGCTCTGGGGAGGAAAAAAACAAGCACAATTACAGGCAAAAACACGGGGGAAAAAAGACAGTGACACGCTCTGGGGAAGAAAAAAATACAAGCACAATTTCAGGCAAAACGAGGGAAAAACCAAGGAGAGCGCTCAGGGCGGCAGCGAGGCCGGCGCTGAGGCAGAGGCAGGCACTGGGGGCACACGCAGCAGCTGGTGGCCGTGCGGCGCGGGGGTGTCCCACAAGTCAGTTAAAGAAATAAGTCAATAAAAAAGTGTTACAAGTGATGCAAATTAAACACTGTAAAGGCTGGTTTTCGTCCTGGGCAAAGCCTATTAAAGAACCATTGGTGAAATTGTGTTCAAAATAAATGTGTTAGGAAGAATGTCCGCTTATGAATTCACATGTGCAATATTGGAGCTTTTGATAGCCTAATTCAGAACAGTTTCAAATGGACACAATCTGTTATGCTGTAAAATACCAACAGTGAAACTGTAAACAAAGGACACTCCTGAAGGAACTTTTAATAGCATTGGCAGGAGAAAGGAACTGATGAAGTGTGGAATGTGTCCTGTGCTCACTTCTGGAATAGCATCTCACTAAACACAAAGGCACCATCAAAATAATACACTAAATAAAAAACATTGGCACAGACGGGAACTTGCTTGTGTGTGGATGTGCCCCTTGTGAAAGAGCAAAATACAGTCACTCAAAGTAAACATATCCAGTGGCTGAAGAGGGCTGCCCCTCTGCCCTATTTTGTATGCTGTAGTGGGTGGAAGAAGCACTTCAAAAAAGTATATTGTGCATATGTTTTTGTTTTGTTTTTAACTCAAAAGATTTGGCTAGCACCAGACCTAAAAAAGACACAGCATCTACCACTTTTGCTAAAATTTGCACAGTGGGAGGGGTGGTCAGTGAATCAATGACATAGACCATTTTACTGTTGCTCAGCTCCGGGCTTTATTCACAGTGATTCCCAAGCAAAACTTTTCCCCCCAATTCTGGGGGTCCGTTATTGTGGTGCTCCCTGACACTGTTGGGGGGAATTTGGTGTTGAGTAATAATTAAGCCTGGGTGGAGCTGGCGTAGTGCCTTTAAAGGAGTTCCGTAGAGTTGGAAACAAACTCTGTGGAACACTGCAACGCTCTCTCCCCCACCCTAATTAATTATAATGTTTTTAAAGGCACTTACCTGCTTTGGCTGCCTCCTCCTCTCCATGGCCGCTCTCCTTCCTTGATTTCCGTTTCTATTGGAAACCCCTACTTTGTACATCTGCGCACGTGCAAGACGTACAACGTAGGAGTTTCCAATAGACAAGGACGGCGTGGACGAGGAAGGCAAGCGGCCATGCTGAGGAGGAGGCAGCCACAGCCGGTGAGTGCCTTTTAAAAACATTTTTATTAGTTAGGGAGGGTGGAGGGGCCGGCTAACTCCGCTCTGCCACAGAGTCGGAGCTTTGCCTAAACTCTGCGTTCGCAATGGAGTGCGGAGTATGCAAACCTCCATAAACTCCGCTGGCAGAGGGGATTTACCCACCCGGGGTTAGTAATAACCCCCGAGGACTGTTGAGGGATGAAATAAGAGCAGATGCAGTGGACAGCTTGGGAGGCTGCTGCAATCTTACCAGAAGGGAGTAACTCCACCTGCAACGGGGCTTCCCTGATGCCATTTGCTGCAGAACAAAGTGCCTAGATGATTGAGTCTAAGGTCAGAGCAGCCCAATCGTCCAGATACAGCCAGTATCGATGTGAACACAGCTCCATCTTATTGGGAGAGTAAAGTGTCATCTACATCTGGGGCAGCTTCCAGCGGTGACTGGCACGAGAGCAACCAACACACTGGAGGAGACTCTACACATAGCGATGAGGAGGGCTGAGTGAGCAACCTCGGGAGACACACCTGAGAGGATGCAGTGTCTCAGAGAGGCCTTGCCTCTCAGCTCTAATGAGTGAGAAATAGCCACACTAGCTGAATATCGAAGCCCAGAAGTGGGGGAAACTGTGGCAATTGAAGGTGACAGAGAGGGTCAACAGGAGCCTACAGGAAGCCTTACTAGACTGTGATCTCCTGGAATTGACCAGACACACAAGCCTCATGTCAAAGCAAAAACCAACAGGGACTAATGTGGATGCTTGTGATTGATTCTAGCTTGTCCCCTCTTGAACACGGGGGTTGTCAACCCAGACACTCTATAAACAGATGCCTCTGGGAGTTTTCCTTATGACTGTACAGGTGAGGCCTATGGCTGATCAGGTCTAGAAGCAGAAGGACTTGATCAACTAGATGTAACCAGGTTTAAGGATATCATGGACAGCTATGGGAGCAGGGGAAATACGTCAATGAGAGTCTTGGAATCATATGATGTAGGAGAGAGGCAGGAGCAGAGTCAAGTTGGAACCTTGGACCCTTATTGCCACACCTCTGAGACACAGTACCAAAGCAGAACAAGTCACAGCTGGTGAGCAGCAATACATAGGAGCACAGTGTCTCATAAAAGCTGCCTGACACTAGAAGATAATGGTATATACCCCAACCCAGTACAGCAGCAAATTGGGCGCATAGAGACACATCAATAGAATATATGCTTACCGCCAAAGGTCACAGAATAAAGAAGAATAAAAAATCAACACAAGGAACCTCTCCCACAGAACAAGAAGGTAGGATGCTGCCTTTCCAATTTTGTAGCAATTTCTACATCAGTGTCTTCATGAAATCACGGGTGAGGTAGAGACGAGAAGGGGTGACTGTATCTGAAAGAAATGAAAAAGGATGTACAGGAAATCGGCATACAGTAGTTGACCTGGAAACCACCCTTGACAATTGAAGAATTGAACTATGCAGGGCCTAAAAGAGCACAGCTAGAGAATCACTGGGCCGATTCACAGAATGAAATTAAGACTAAATCCTAAACTTACTACAATTTGGTATTCACAGAATGCACTTACTACTATTTGGTATTCACAGAATGCACTTACTACTTTCGGGATTCACAGAATGAACTTACTACTTTCGGGATTCACAGAATAGACTTACGACTACTAACTTAACGTCCGCCGCCGGGCCGTAATTTCCGCCACCGGGCCGGATTTTACAGCCCTTTGGCGGAATTAACGGCATATTATCGCAAAATCCGATTACGGGCCGTAATTTACGATTACGGGCCGAAATTTACGATTACGGGCCGTAATTTACGATTACGGGCCGCATTTTACGATTACGGGCCGTAATTTACGATTACTGGCCGTTAGTCATGTTAGCCAAGGGGAAACACCTGGCCAAGGTCCACCCATCCCCAACATGGATCAGCTGACACACAGCAGCCAATCCCAGGCCTGCAGCATGTATGAATGCAGAGCAGACACAAACAATCCCATTTCAGGTTCAAAAACTTAACGTCCGCCGGGCGGAACGCTCCTGGCGGCGAGACTACTGCCCGATCCTCAGAAACCAGTACATCACCCTCTCGGCCTTGTACAAACAGTCTATTTTGGCAACCAAGAACGCCTACTTCTCCTACAAAATCCTAACCGCCGAAAATCGGCCCAGAGAAATCTTCGCTATTGTGCACGACCTCGCATACTCCGACAGGGCCACCCTTAAACCCTCCCCCTCCCAGCACCTCTGTGACTCCCTCAATTCTTTCTTTCTTGACAAAATCGCCACTATCAAAGCTAACATACCCCCTCCCCCTTCTTTGTTAGCCCCCAGTGTCCCCCAGTCGCAGCACGCCTCGACTCCATCCCTCTTCTTACAGAAGATTCTTTCCTCTCCCTTCTGCCTTTGGTCAAGTCCGGTTCCCCTCTAGACCCTTGCCCAGAACACATCCTGAAACAGATCTACTCTGCCTGTGTTTTGTCACCCCTCACCCTTCTTATAGCTCACTATCACAGGGCATTGTCATTTCACCTCTTAAATCGGCCGTTATCCTACCCATCCTCAAAAAACCTGGCGCTGACCCCTCGGTTCCTATTAACTATCGCCCCATCTCACTCTTACCCTTTTTGCCGAAGGTACTGGAACGCCATGTAACCAGAACACTGAGTACCTTCGTGGAGGAGAACAGGGTTTTAGCCCCCAGGCAAGCTGGTTTCCGCCCCTCACACTCCACAGAGTCCGTTGTATTATCGGTCCTTGACAACCTCGGAGAGGGTATGGACACCAACCATCCTCAGGCCCTGGTCCTCCTCGATCTCTCTGCCGCTTTTGACACGGTTGATCATGCCATCTTACTTTCCCGTGTCAGAGCGGCGGGAATCGAAGGTTCGGCCTTGGTCTGGCTGTCCTCCTTCCTGCGCGACCGCACCCAAGCAGTGCGATTGGGTGACTTTTCGGCGGACTTCCGTGCGGTTCAATGCTGGGTTCCCCAGGGTTCCTCCCTTTCCCCTCTGCTATTTAATTTGTATATCGCCCCTCTCATCTTCGCCCTCCAACAGCTGGAGGTCTCCGTCTACAACTATGCGGATGACCTCCAGCTTATTTTTCCCCTATCTTCTTCCTCCGAGTCAATATCCAATTTCCAGTCTGTCATGACCTTTATCCAGGACTGGATGAATCACAACCACCTGAAGTTAAACCCCGACAAAACGGAGTTGGTGCTAACAGGTGGTTGTGCCAGTCCCTGGTCTTCTCTCTTCTGGCCCCCCTCCTTAGGTCCCCCCCGACTCCTTCTTCCTCTGTAAAAACTCTTGGATTCAAACTGAATGACCAACTCTCCCTTCATTTCCAAGTCAGCTCTGTTGTATCCTCATCCTTTCTCTCCTTCCGTACTATCCGCAAAGTCTCTCGTTTTTTCTCTCCCTCCGCACTCAAACTCATAGTCCTGGCGATGGTTACCTCCCGCCTGGATTACGGCAATGCCCTCTACTGTGGCATGCCCGCGTACAACGTGCGACGTCTCCAGCTGGTCCAGAACCAGGCAGCCCGCCTGGTGTTCAATTTGTCCAAATCACACCATGTCACGCCCCTCCTCAAGTCCCTACACTGGCTCCCCATACAGGAACGAGCCCAGTTCAAGCTGGGCTGCATCATCTTCAATGCACGGTCCGGTTCAGCCCCTGCTTTTATCACTTCCGAAATTCACTCCTATGTTCCTCCCAGGGAGCTACGCTCCTCTACCCAACAACTGCTCGTAGTTCCCCGCTTTAAACGCAAAAAATGGGGAGGCTCCAAATTCTCCACACTCGCTCCTGCTTTCTGGAACTCCCTCCCGGCGCACCTGAGATCCTGCCCCCAGTACACACTCTTCCGTAAGGCACTCAAAACCTTTCTTTTTACACAAGCCTTCTCACCATAAAGCCCCTTTTTGTGTTCCTGTCTTTCTGCCCCTCAGGGTTTTAGTACTTTACAGCGCCATGAAACCGCTCGGTGTACGCGTGTTTAAGAAATATTTTAAACTCAAACTCATTCAGGATGTCACTGAACGTGTTTGTAGCACTACCCCTTGACATGCGGCAAAACTACTTGAGGAGGAGGAGGAGAGCTGAGAGGATCTACAGGCAGAGGATCAACCTATTTGGAATGTCCAGCCAGGATGTAAGGGCCAGGTACCGTTTCCCACCTGAAGTCATCTTGGATATGGTATGTGAGTGGGAGCAGGAACTTGACTTTGTGACCTGCTGCTCACATGCAATACCAGCATACCTCAAGATCCTTTCTGCCCTCCACGTCTTTGCTACTGGGTCCTTCCAAAGGGTCTCCAGTGACCATGTGGGCATTTCCCAGGCGAGCCAGTCGCGGTGCCTGCATCAGGTACTAAGATGCATCACTGATAGAGCCCCCAACTACATCAAAATGCCATATACACTGGCCATGAGACAAAGGGCAGCAAGAGATTTTTATCTCCTTGCACAATTCCCACGTGTGCTGGGTGCAATTGATTGCACCCATGTGGCCCTTCAGCCACCCTGCCACATTGCACACATCTTCTGCAACAGACACAGATGGTATTCCATCAATGTTCAAGCAGTCTGTGATGCCAGTGGAAGGTTCATTAATGTACATGCAGTGTTCCCAGGCAGTACACATGACAGCTTCATAGTCCGCATGTCACCTCTTGCTCGGCGTATGGCTGCTGGAGAATTTGGTAACATGTGGCTACTGGGTAAGTACCAAGCACTGAAAATGAGTGATATGCGTCATTGAAATGTCTGAATGCCCCCCAATAGTAACAATTGTACAATAAGAAACATGGCCCAACAGACACTGCATGTATGAACGTATAGATCATGTTCTGTGAAAGTCAAAGAGTGAAATGTTAACAAATGCCATTTTTTCCCTCCTCAGGCGACGCTGGGTATGCACTCTCTCCACATCTCCTCACCCCTTACAGGCGTGCTAACACTGTACCTCAGCGTAGGTACAATAGGGCACACATACGTACTCGAGCCATCATCGAGCGCACTTTTGGTCTGTTAAAGTCGCGATTCAGATGTCTCGACCGTACAGGGGGTGTGCTTCTGTACTCCCCAGTAGTTGTGTGCAAGATCATACTAGCCTGTTGTGTTTTGCACGACATTGCTCTAATGCATGGCTTACACATGCCTCTCGAACCTCGACTAGCTCTGAATGTGGGAGACCGGGCTATTGCACATGACCGACGTCAGGGCATGCAAGTCTGTGATCAGCTCGTTGCCACGTATTTCGCATGAGCAACCTGTAGTGTCACGAACAACATGTGGTTTGCAGTCTGTTGTCAATGATGAAATGTGGACAGACACAACAGTGTCCATAAATCCCACCCTGAGACGACTTTGGAAACCACACTAACTGCATGCAAATCACAGCTGCTGACAGAAGTCAAAAGGTGGATTGTGCCTCAGGTCATGTGCCCATGTCAGCGATCAGCGTAGTGGACATCCCTTAAACAAATTATTCACGCTGATGACAAACAATACTTGTCCTGAGAGACATACCTGGACCTCATAAGGATGGGTCACCAAATCACAAAAGGTTGCATACTCAGGCCTATGACCACTACAGAATTGACTCCCCCACAAATGATGGGCCCAGAATGTGAGTGATGATGTCATGGGAGAATCATGCACCATGGTTCAGATTTACAATAAGAGTTGCATCTCTGCATATCAGCAGGGATGCCCCAGTAATTGTGCCTCACAGCAGACATCCCTTGCGCCATCATGGCTGTGCCATATTTACAAAGTTGTGTGCTGTGGGCTAAGTATAGACAGAAGCGTGAAGCATATGCTGTCATAAAGGTGAAGCACCACTGGAGTTGGGTCGCAAGCGCAACGCAGCTCCAGCAAGGCAAGCGGCGAGCCGATGCCTAACATGCTGCATCAATTCTTAGGCCTCCTACAAGCAGGCGCAGGGTTGTGACGCAGCATGGCCATGAAAATGACTGAGTGTAATTTTGTACATTTCACGCTGCCACTGTTCGGAGGCGTTTGTGTGCTGGAACGCCCCCCCCCCCCCGTACAGGAACGCACAACTGCGGTGCAGGGCCTTACAATATGACACATTTCACAGATGCGTCACGTTGAAGATACCCCACAGCATGGAGTTGGCGTAGCGCTGCTGCGCCACTAAAGTTACGCTACTGTGGTGCAATTGGGGCACACAGGGCTCGTATAGCTGCCCCCATATGTATCTGACATATCCACACTTCTCCACACCAATGTTACATAACACTTCATTCAACTCTGATACTGAGTACTCAATATGAACTACATGTCCCATAATGCAAAGTATGAGAATAGGAAAGTGGGATGGATGTTGTCAGCCCCCTACCCCCTGTCAGTGCATAAATGACATGAAATGATCTGTTCCCCCTTTTGATACATAGTCATGAATCACACCTGCATTGCCATTTCACTTTCCCCTACATCAGAACAACAGGATGGCAGTGGATTTGTTTACTGAATGTGGATGGCCCAGGATGAATACAAAATGGCTGCAAAATACTTCCTGTGATGTATTTCCTGTCTCCCACTACCTGTATAACATTTCCTGTATGATATAATGTGTTCCAGGTCATTTTCGGAAGTTATAGCGCAAACTCGTAATTTCCGGTGTCGCATCGTAATGCGCATGCGTGTAAACGACGCCCCGGAACCGGAAACTACGAATTCGGGCCGTAAATTAGGAAAATAAACTAGAACACATCATTTCATAGAGGCAAGGTAATACACGAAGTGGGAGACAGGAAATACATCACAGGAAGTAGTTGGCAGCCATTTTGTGGTCATTCTGAGTCATCCTCTATCACTGATCAGATCCTCAGGCATCCTGCTGCTCTCATCTGACCTATTTCCCCATAATGGCTGAGGAATATGAGGAGAGAGCCTCCCCTTTCTCAGATAGGGAATTGGACATCTTGGTGGAGGGGGTGCTGGAGAAATTCCCTCAGCTATATGGGGACCCTGAGCACCAGCTGAGCACTGCAGCCCAGGGCAGGCTATGGGCCAACATTGCCGAGCGCTGCAGTGCAGTGGGAGTGGCCACCAGGAGGGCTATGGCTTGCCGCAAGCGCTGGGAGGACCTGAAGCGGTGGGCCCGTCACAAGGCTACGGAGCTGGCTGGCCTGTCCTCCCAGCACCATGTACATCGTCCTCGCCTCTCACCACTGTACAGGAGGGTCCTGCGAGCAGCTTGGCCGACGCTCCATGCTCAGCTGGAGGAGCACGAGCAGCATGGACCTAATAAGTGCATCATATGCAATATGAGTCTGGGAGTATGATGTGAGTGAAACAGTTCTGTACCATTATGTGTCCCATGCCTCCATTAGCCAATTCCATGTCCAAGAGGCACACTGTGGCATATGGACTATACAGGCCTGAGTGCATTTTGGGAGTTGTAGTTTTCTCATGACAACTGGGTAAATGAGCCACACTCATGCATCCATATTGAATTCTGCTCTGCCAGCACGACTACAATTGAACCAAGTCAATCATAACGGATGTGTGCATTGGATGAGCGATGGTACAGAGACTGTCCAGTCTGCACATGGCAGGCCATAGGGGATTGGATGTTGTGATTAGCATTGCACCTGTAGCATTGTGTTCCAATTGAGACAGATCATCATGTGCCTTGAAGTCAAGACAGATTTTGAGATCCTTGCATCACTCACAAGTTTTCATAGGTTTACAAGGTGTGTCCACTGACAGACGTCTCACCCTCAGTGGCCTGTATGACATTTTACATGTACAGGTACCTGTCACAACCGCCCACTACTGTTCAGCGGTGTACTGCACTACCTTGTAAGTCAAGTAAGCCACTATGTGGCACTGGATTGTCCGAAGATGTGTGGGGACATCAAAAGGCTAGACACACAATGTAGCTAGAGGAGTACTCCAGACCCTACGTGGATGTGTGACCCACATTTGTCTTGTTCCATACAATGCTACAAAGCAGATGACACTTGTCCAGACGTTAAATAGCTGCAAATCCATATCAATGGCCAATATCTATTATATCTGGACTCTTCATGTTCTCCTCTGGTGGACTTGTAGTTGAACTGGCATATGCAGCAGTGACACGACACACAGATCACAACAATGCCAAGGTTGAGGTTTGGATAATGCAGTTGCACAAGCCACAATAATACACATGAGATGTCCATGTCAAACTCAAATCAGTATATGACAGTGTGCATACATGTAATGTAAGTGCATGGACAGAATGGGGGTTGGGAGCACACTGCCTCACAGTCCCAGCACGGTTTGTCCCTTTGCATCCTGGTAAATGCAGTACACAGTTCAAACTTACTTTGGAATAATCTGGAGTCATACACCAAATTTGCTGCTGACTTTGCTGTATATCTCTAGACACGTGTTCCTGGAATGAGCGCTTCATCAGTAGAGAGCTGCAGTTTCAGAGAGCAAAGTAAATCATCTGGGTTTGCTGTGTGCCTGTGAGTGTTAATGTGACCTGAGAGGAACTTGGCAGCATTCCCAGCAAACACAGATGATTCAGGAGTTAGTTAGTACTGTAAACAGCATTTACCCGGATGCAAAGGGGCAAACTGTGCTGGGACTGTGAGGCAGTGTGCTCCCAACCACCATTAAGTCCATAAGGACTGATGGGCAGATCAACAAGGCACTTGCACCTCTTTGCACCGCCATTAGGTCACTTTAGTGATGCAGGGTCGGAGCACACAAAGCGCCATGCTGCTGGATTATTACAATGTGACGCATACGGTGCAGGATCGCATCCTAAAAGTGGCTGAGTGAAACTACAATATTTCACTCAGTCACTATTAAGGCCAAGCGGAGTCAAATCTACGCACCTGCTTGAAGCAGGTGTAAGGATTGCCGCAGCATGTTAGCGATCGTGCACCCCCGAGACTTGCTGGAGGCGGGTTCGCACTTGCCACGCCACTCCAGCAAAGCCCGGCTATTCCACCGGGGATGCATCATACATCTGCCAACCCAAGCGCCACGGTGTGCCGCTTTGTACATGCGGTCCATCAGGGGTGATGCACGGGTGGGCTGATGCGTTGCAACTCATCAGACACACCTCTGCTGATTAGCGGAGATGCGCCAGAAGTTGTAAATCGGCCCCTGATAACTGTACAGTGTGAGCAGAGGCAAACAAATTTGGACCTAGGCTATTCTATTTATGTGTAGCGTCATGCATGGAACAACCACAACATCAGGATTTTGCTTACACTTCTGCAGGCACGGTTGATGAGACAGGAGATCCGCAGGAACAAGTCCGGAGAAGGAGACCATCAGTTCGGCGGCGGCTAAACCCTCTTTCCACCAGCGATGAAGGAGAGGAGGAGGAGGAGGAGGAGGAGGGGCCCTCAACATCTGCAGGCCAGGGGGTTTCACCCACCCAGGATGAAGAAGAACACGACACAGGTACTATGTCCCGGGTGTAGGCTGTGGACATTGAAGGGGGGGTGAAGGACCAGACACCTCGGACCATGATATGGGGGATAGCCACTCACCCACACATACATCACCAGTGGGTCACGTAGAGGTGTCCCCGGGGCAGGCCAACGTTCAATCTGGGCCTGTCATCTGCCCCTCCCTACCTCTAGAGTCCCCCATGCCATCGGGGGCTCCAGCTCAATCCCCTGATACCTGTCCCCCTCCTTGTAGCCGCCAAGCCGAACCCATCCGCTCCGGACCTGAGGCACCACATCCCTTCTGTGTCCCCCCCAGTGCCGGTGCTGTTCCTCCTGTGGCTGTGCCAGGGGACTTGAGTTGGATGGTCGAGGGTCAACCTGACATGTCCGCTCGCATCTTGCTACAGGTGTGTCTTGAGATACACTTGATGCAAGCGCACCTAGTCCGATCTATGGACAACCTCGGCACCAAGTCCAGTCCCTGAACACGGACCTAGTCTGATCCATGGACAACCTCGGCACCCAAGTCCAGTCCCTGAACACAGCCATTATGTCTTTCATCTCCCAAGTGCCTTCCCATACCACCGTCATTGTGTCCCCCTGTCCGCTGCCCCACACTGTTTCCCCCCATACTCCTCGTGTGTCACGTTCCCGTGTGGTGCCTGTTCCTGCATCAGCCAGCCGTGTGGATGTGTCCGACCCTGAGGATATAGACATTGTGGTCCTGGAGGATGACCAGAAAGACACTTGACTGTTGGACTGAGACATTGTTTTGGACGAAGATTTCTTTTTCCCCTTGTGAATAGACTGGTTCCCATGACGCTACCTGAAGTATTAAATTTGTTTTGCCCCACCCAAATCCAAGTTCCCTTCTCCTTCTGCATTAAGATCATCATTTGTTTTCCTTTCTCCCTTCCAAACGGACGGTTTGTTTACATAAATAACTTTGCAGAATTATACTTTGTCTGACTATTTTGACTTCATTTTGAATGTCTATTCCCAAATATACACACATATTTAGTAAGTCATATGCTAGGCACATTACAACGTGTTGCTATGATGTGTTACACTTGTACCTGTGGAGACAACAAAGAGGTGACTGGGCTGTTCCTAAAAGAATTAAGGGAAGAAAAGGGGGGGGGGGAAAGTGACGGTCACAAGGGTTACCTGCTACTTACTCTCACTTCAGCCTGGGTCTACAACTAAGGCGGTGTATTTCTAAAAGTGCAATGGACAATGGCCAATTGTTCGTTTTGAGCAATGGGCAATGGGAAGTTGCTTGCCATTGTATAACTATACAACACTATAGGCTGGTTGCGATCAGGGGTACCATACATCCTGGGATACGAACCCACATCTCACTCAGTGTTTACTATGCCAACTATGGATCCACACCCCATAGGAGTTAGTATCTGCACGCCGAGTTGCTACCCGCAGTGGAGCAAGACCAATATCCACATATACTGGACATCACCAGGTCCACTTGATAAAATGGGGCACATACATAACAATCTACCATAAGAACCACTTCTTATGTGTCACTGATCCTCATTGACTTCCCTCCCCAGCCCAAATACATTGGCTTCATGCCCGATGCCAGGTCCGCCGGGTACTGTTGACACCCCTTTATCCTAACCCTTAGGTGAGTGAAATACACACCTTTCTAAGATTATTGTGATGTATTTTAATGGATACTGCTATATTGTGTTTTTAACCTGATTTTAATCACATACTAGTCACCTTCTTCACTAGTATGTCACCTAAGCACAGTGTGTTCACAGCCATGCACAGTGTTTTCACGGTCACTACAGTATCACTTGTTGCTACTTACCTGCCATAATGCTCTCTTTTGTCTCCCATTACTTTAGGTAGGAACAGTGTCAGACAGGTAGTACAACTAATGTGTCTTGTTTAAACTGATACTTATGATTAGATCACGTTTAAGTAGATTGTAGGTTTTATATAGGTCCTGAAGAATCGCAGTTAATAAACTAGATGCGAGAAACATGTCGACCACACTTTTTGCACTTTTAGCCCTGGTTCACTCTGGGAAACTATAGTTCCCACGAGTACCGGCTATCCTTGATTTTACTTGTGGCAGGGGACCACCAGAATAAAATTGTTTCCGGTACCTTGAGCCACATTTTACCCTCACCCACACGATCTACTCTTTTCTGGCCCCTCACCCGCACTTCACCATAAGGCAGTTGGATAAAAGATCTCCGGTAAAGAGCCCCTCTTTGAGGTGAGCCCGTTGGGCATTGCACCGACCTGCCCAACGAGGAGCATTGCCGATGATGAAGCATGACACTCGCAAGGGTGTGTGAGGCCATTATATCCAACAAATTGGATACCCAGGGGTGGTTGTCCACTTGAGCACCAGCCCCTCCCTTGTGACCGTCACTTTCCCCCCCCCTTCTCTTCCCTTAATTCTTTTAGGAACAGCCCAGTCACCTCTTTGTTGTCTCCACCTTTGGGGCTAAGACTGTGGTTGGACCTTCCATTCCTTTCCCTGTGAATGGTAATACCAGCCCTACTGGATCGCAACTGATCCCATCCTTTCCCCTACTTGTTGCTACATTCTCTGCACGGCTAACCACCGTGGGGATTCACTCTTGGTGGGTAAGATTAGTTCATTCCCCCAAAACATATAGTCCTCAACCATTCTGTTGAGAGACCGACGGACCCTGTTTACTTTTATCAGGGCTCGCTTTCTCCTTCTAGTTCTTCTTCTTTCCCCCCCTTTCTCCTATGTCTACACCTTCATCTCACCTCTCTATCCCTTCTCCACCACAAGATGGAAGGTCAAGGATTGAGTTTCGGTGCTGATGATGCAGCAGCTATCCATAGATTACCCTCCATCCTTGGCCTCGTAACAGAAACAGCCACTGGGAGCAACTCAGCGGACTGGAAATCACTCTCTGACATGAAGAGAGAATGGGTCAGGATTACCCTACATGGAGCGCTCATGGCTGAGTACTTCAAGGCCAAAATAGCACCGAATGGCCTTATCGTGAAAAACTTCCCGAGGATATTCTGGGAGGATGGCCAATTCAAGATCGAAAGGTCACTAATCTCTTGGAAGTGCACACACGATCTTCTAATCTTGCTGGTCAACACAGCCAAGCGATTAGCAGACGAACTGCTTACTAAAATCCAGGCAGCGGAAAATGCACTGAAAAGCACCGGGCAGAATACCGGCTTTAAAACTAAGTTGACTGAACTGAACAAAGAAATTTTTGAGCACAAAGAATTTCTGATGAAACAAAAAGTAGCCAAGCTACAGAAAGATATCGATCGTTTCTCTAAGGAAAAGGTCTACCCATATTTGAAGGATGACTACGTCCCCCCCGGGACAGGTTACCTCTCTGACTCCAGTGCCAACTCCTCTAGGAGAGGATCAAACAGTGATAGCAACTCAAGTAATGAGGACTGGCAACCACAACCTCGGAGGGGAAAGAGAGGAGGGAGACGTGGACAACAATTTTACCCTCAACCACTTTTCCAGGGCCCACCTGTTTGGCAATACCCCCAATTTCCACACCCGATGCCGCCTTACGCGCCACAGTATCCACCGCAATTTGCCCCCCATGGCACCAACCAGCAGCCGTTTTTAGACAGAGGTTGGGGCAGAGGGCGCGGGCGCAAGTGAGGAAACGGGCCAGACAAGAGGGTGCAATGGGAGGACACCCAGGGCCAAGGGATGGACACCAGGAGCAAGACAGCACGAAAATAAGCCTGGTAGTGAATCTTTCTTCACGCCAACTTACTGTTGATGAAGAAAAGTGCTCCAAAAGGGACTTGGGTTCGTCCCCACACCCCAAATTGACCATTTCCAACAATGTTGTGAAATCCAGAAATTCTTCCGCAAGATTAGATTGCGAGCCTTCTTTGATGGCAGGCCACAAGAGACCCCTACTGACTCTGGTCTTCATAATCCTTCGACCTTTACCCCCCACAGTGGATTGGTCCCCAATGAAATTCTTACGTACGAACAGGCTGTACTCAAAGATATTGGGTATATGAGACCAAGTAAGAAACATCAGAACCTCTCGAACCCTGAAAGACAGATGCTAGACTCCTTAGCTAATGACCGGACCATCACCATAAAACAGGCAGGGTGGAGCCACAGTCCTGATGGATACTGTAGACTATGAAACTGAATGTCTAAGGCAACTAGGGGACAGGCGTTACTACACCCCAATCCCTTCCAATCCCACCGAGCGCTTGACAACGACGATTACTGGGTTGGTCCACTCTGCCGAATGTCAGGAGTGGATCTCAAAAAAGGAGGCTGATTTCCTATCTAAAAGGGAACCCAAAGTGCCTTAGTTCTACATCCTCCCGAAAATACATAAGGGGACCACCCCTGTCCCAGGACGCCTTCAGGCATTGACTCTGTCCTTGAGCCCCTTTCACAGTTTTGTGACCACTTTTTACAACCCCTGGTCAAACAAATACCTTCATACATTCAGGACACCACTGATGTCCTTCGCCTGCTAGACAACTTAGAGGAAGATATCCAGGTTGACTTCCTCATCACCCTAGATGTAGAGGCCCTCTACACCAACATTCCCCAGAGGGCCACACTCGGGGTGATTGAGAGAATCCTGAGTGCGGAGGAATGGAGCTCTCCCACACCACCTACCTTTATCATGGAATGTGCGACCCTTGCTCTTACTGAAAACTATTTTGAGTTCAAAGGGCAGCATTATCATCAGACCCAGGGTACTTCCATGGGCAGTACTTTTGCCCCTTCGGTGGCCTGTCTATATATGGCAGACTTCGAAGAAAGATACATTAATGGACCTGCAAACCCCTACCATCCCAACATCAAGCTGTGGAAAAGGTTCATTGATGATATCCTGGTACTTTGGAGGGGGACGGAAGACTTGTACAAAGAATTCTTCAATTGGCTTAACACGCAGAATGAATTCTTGCATTTCTCCATCACAGCATCTGCTTCCAAGATTGCTTTCTTGGATCTCACGATAAGACTAGAAAGGGGTACAATCGATACCACCATGTACCGCAAGCCAACAGACCGTAACAGCTTGCTTCATTTTACCAGTCACCATCCGAAGGCCTTGAGGTTAAACATGCCCTTCGGACAATTCTTGCGAGTCAGGCGTAATTGCTCTAATCTATCAGACTACAGAACCGAGTCCTCACTTCTGTCCAGAAACCTGATGGACAGAGGATACCCCTCCAGAGAGGTTACCAGGGCACGTAAACATGCACAGAACAACCACAGGGGTGCCCTTCTTGAATACAATAGTAGGGCCACACAGGACACAGATCTCCTTACTTGTGTAACCACCTTCTCGCCAGCATCTACTGAACTGAAAAAGATAATTAAGCGACATTGGCAAATTCTTAATACAGGCGAACTCAATCTCACAACACCTAGATTTGCCTTCAAGAGGTCCAGAAATATAAAGGATATGTTGGTACATACTAGGCCCAAAAAGACTGAGTTAACAAAACAAACCACCCTGTGGCAACTACCACCTGTACAGGGCCATTACCAATGCGGTTCTTGCAGTGTGTGCCCCTTCACCAGTACCTATAAAACCATCCTCCTGATGGACACTTTTCGTTGGGAAATACGGGGCCACACCAACTGCAATACCCCGAACTGCATCTACCTACTGATATGCCCGTGCGGGCTTAAATATGTGGGCATGACCTCCCGTCCTGTGAAAGTCTGCATCTCCGAGCATAGGAGTAATTTCCGCTGCAAGAAGACTAACACTAAAATGTGCAGGCATTTTCAAGAACTGAACCACTCAGCTGACTCAATATCTTGGTTAATTCTTGAGGCCTCCCCAGACAAATCAAAACACAATCTATTCCTAAAGGAACAAAGATGGATACATCGTTTGTCTAACGATAGCCGGGGACTGAATGAGGATATCCCCTGGAGCTCCCTGTGAACCAATCACCATAACCACTGACATGATTAAATGAGCGACATGTGCCTAATCTTGTTCCCTTTCACTGGTTAACCACTAGGCTTTTGGGTCAACTACAACCCCACTATATTCCACAGAATTGAAGTACTTTGCCTTCAGTGACATATTGGGCAACGGCCCAATGATGTGACAGACCCCAATTAATCGGGCATTGGGTAATTGGGTCAAATACAACCCCACCATATTCTACTAAATTACAGTACTCTGCCTGCAGCTATTTACTGGGCAACGGATCCATGATGTGACAGACCCCGCCTAATTCAATATAATCAACTCCCCCTTATGTTAACTTGATACACACTGACTGATCTACCATTATTGGTTCCTTCAAGGTAAAATTATACCACTCCATCATGGCCGCCACTTTCGACTACACCGATCACATGACCCGGTGTGATTACAACTTCCTGCCTTCACGTAACCCGGCTTCCTACTTAATCCTGAAGCACACGACCGGGTTCTCACTATCCGGACCCGGCGCGAAGGGTAGGCGCTGTAGGCTTCGGCACAGGCATCTAGAAGTAAGTGTTACGGTTGGCGAGCCTGTGGGTGTATGAGAGAATTGTGGGAATACTGTGGGCGGAGCCCCGCTATGTCTGGCACATTCAGAACCTATTTACATTAGACTCGGGGTCCTGATTTACCATGCCTTATATTGATTTACCACGCCTTGTATTGCATTCAGGGTCCTACTTTACCGCGCATTCCGCCTCTCTCCCCTTGCACCACCCACACAACTTCCCCGACCCAAGAGGCCCAGGGGCCTCAACGAAAAAATCTCACCAAGAGACAGGCGGCGCCTTCTACAGCGCGCCACACTGACCACGGCTACTTGGCAATGTACACTATAATTTACATAAATAAACAAACCCCCGCCGGGTTTTATCAGCAAATACAATGATATTTACTGCGGTAGCGCTCAAGACTGGCCGCGTACACAAGCGGCGCACGCCGTATGTTTTAGAATTTGACATACGCTGAGCAGCACATTCCATCCCAACCACACCACGGTTACCTGCTACTTACTCTCACTTCAGCCTGGGTCTACAACTAAGGTGGTGTATTTCTAAAAGTGCAATGGACAATGGCCAATTGTTCATTTTGAGCAATGGGCAATGGGAAGTTGCTTGCCATTGTATAACTATACAACACTATAGGCTGGTTGCGATCAGGGGTACCATACATCCTGGGATACGAACCCACATCTCACTCAGTGTTTACTATGCCAACTATGGATCCACACCCCATAGGAGTTAGTATCTGCACGCCGAGTTGATTCCCGCACTGGAGCAAGACCAATATCCACATATACTGGACATCACCAGGTCCACTTGATAAAATGGGGCACATACATAACAATCTACCATAAGAACCACTTCTTATGTGTCACTGATCCTCATTGACTTCCCTCCCCAGCCCAAATACATTGGCTTCATGCCCGATGCCAGGTCCGCCGGGTACTGTTGACACCCCTTTATCCTAACCCTTGTGAAATACACACCTTTCTAAGATTATTGTGATGTATTTTAATGGATACTGCTATATTGTGTTTTTAACCTGATTTTAATCACATACTAGTCACCTTCTTCACTAGTATGTCACCTAAGCACAGTGTGTTCACAGCCACGCACAGTGTTTTCACGGTCACTACAGTATCACTTGTTGCTACTTACCTGCCATAATGCTCTCTTTTGTCTCCCATTACTTTAGGTAGGAACAGTGTCAGACAGGTAGTACAACTAATGTGTCTTGTTTAAACTGATACTTATGATTAGATCACGTTTAAGTAGATTGTAGGTTTTATATAGGTCCTGAAGAATCGCAGTTAATAAACTAGATGCGAGAAACATGTCGACCACACTTTTTGCACTTTTAGCCCTGGTTCACTCTGGGAAACTATAGTTCCCACGAGTACCGGCTATCCTTGTGGCAGGGGACCACCAGAATAAAATTGTTTCTGGTACCTTGAGCCACATTTTACCCTCACCCACACGTTCTACTCTTTTCTGGCCCCTCATCCGCACTTCACCATAAGGCAGTTGGATAAAAGATCTCCGGTAAAGAGCCCCTCTTTGTGGTGAGCCCGTTGGGCATTGCACCGCCTGCCCAACGAGGAGCATTGCCGATGATGAAGCATGACACTCGCAAGGGTGTGTGAGGCCATTATATCCAACAAATTGGATACCCAGGGGTGGTTGTCCACTTGAGCACCAGCCCCTCCCTTGTGACCGTCACTTTTTCCCCCCTTTTCTTCCCTTAATTCTTTTAGGAACAGCCCAGTCACCTCTTTGTTGTCTCCACCTTTGGGGCTAAGACTGTGTCTGGACCTTCCATTCCTTTCCCTGTGAATGGTAATACCAGCCCTACTGGATCGCAACTGATCCCATCCTTTCCCCTACTTGTTGCTACATACACTTGTACCTGTCTCACACACACACACACATGCCTACATCGTCTGAAGGGACATGGTACACAACAGGATATTACTTTAGTAGATATTTATTGTCAAAATACTCCTAAGGAGCCCAAAACAAATTGGCCATGTCAATGGCGGTTATGTTTGCGTTTCCGCAATAGTGGGGGGGAGGAACGTGGTAAGGGATGAGGTTGAGGTTGTCGCCTTCGTGTCTGTGGGTGTTGTCCAGGCTGATCAAGAGGTGCAGGTACCGATGGTGTCTGCACATTAGGTGTCTGTGGCTGGACAAGGGCTGGTTGTTCAGGTGGTTGAAGTGACTGTGCAGAGGTTGGTGGTGTTTGGGCAGGTAGTAGGGGTGGTGGGAGTGACAGTCCAGAGGTTGGTGGTGTTTGGGCAGGTAGTGGGGGTTGTGGGAGTGACAGTCCAGAGGTTTGTGGTGTTTGGCCAGGTAGAGGGGGTGGTGGGCGTGCCTGTTCAGGGTGCGGGTGTGTTTGTGTACCTTGGCTGTGGTGCTGTGCAGTTGGTGTTACAGGTGTGGGATGTGCTGTCCTACAGGCCGACATGATTGTTCCCCTCCCTGCGTTGGCCGTGAAGGTAGACTTTGGATCACTCTCACCATGCCCTCCATCATCTTCATGGCCAAGGCATGGTGTCTTGCACTCTCTTCCCTTTGGATGGATATCAGGTCTCTCATATTTCTAGACATTTCCTGCCAAGTGCTATCCATCCTATCCAAAGCTTGGCCCACCCTGTCCACCACCTGAGGGAATTGGGCCATGTCCTGCAGGGACCCAGAAATGTCAGACAGGGTAGCCCCTATGGCCCGAATGTCCTGCCTCACATCTGCCTGCTGTCGGAAGAAGTCCTGCTCCCACTGGCCACCATTGTCACGTGCAGGCCCCCTCTGCTGGTGGCTGCCAGGGATGAGATGAGCAGGTCTAACAACAGGGGGGGTGGCAGGTAGACGTCTGTGGGCAGGAGAAGGGTGCCCAGGGGATACCTGGTCCACAACAGGGATGGTACTTCCCACAGATGGTGGAGAGGATAGCAGGGATACACTGCATAGGGAAGAGTGGGTAGGGGAACCACCATGTCGGTCCCGGACGTGAGGGCTGTGAGTGAGTGATGTCTGTGAGTGGATGTGTGGGAGCCGTGGCTGGTTTGATGTATGCCGTGGTATTGATGGTTTGAGAGGAGACAGACGGGCGTTGTTTGTCAGAGGATGTGAGGCCGGGACATGAGTATTGTCATCCCCGGAGTCAATGGAAATGTACTCATCATCCTCCTCAAAGTCAACGTCCTCTTGATCTTGATCCTGCTCCTCTTGGGCATGAGTTGCAGCCGACATTGCTGCCTGGAGGATCAGGGGATTCTCCCCTCGGATTGCCCGTCGGCCAGCACTGGTTGTTGGTCTGTCAGCCTCTCCCTCAGCATCATCTGAAACACAGAGGTTGCAACTGTATTGTTGATTGACCAGGTATTACATGTGCAGCAACACCAGGGTTGTATTTACTGCACTTTGCATCAGCAGATGAGGATCATGTGATCAGGTTAGGGTACAACCACAAATGGCCGCTCACACCATAGCCCTGAGGTGTTACACGGAGATCTACATGATACTAGCAAACTCACCAGCTCCAGCCACAACTCTCTGTCCCTTTGCGTTCACTCCTGGTGTATCCTGCTGCACCTGTCTCATCATAGTTGTTGTAGACATAGCTGTAGAGGGTAGAAACAACATTCTCAACGATCTGCCTCACCAAATGACTAAGCATGGGCGGATTTTGCGAATTGGCAATCCGCGAAATTGCGTATTTATGGATTTGCAATCCGCAAAATCTGCGAACTCTCGCGAATTTGCGGATTTTTTTTTGTGTTCGCAAGAATTTCTGCCAGTTCGCGAGGATTTTGTACCAGTTCGCAAACGCGAACTTACTTTTCGGGTAGCAACGGTCGCGAACATGTTGTTTCTACATCTGGTTCATCACAGCACCCTCTGTTTCACCACTGCCACCCTCTGTTTCACCACTGCCACCCTCTGCCTCACCCATGCCACCCTCTGGCTCACCCATGCCACCCTCTAGTTCATCACTGTAGATTATGGGTGGAAAAGCACACCTGCCCTGCCTCAACTGGCATAAATGAATTAGGGGCTGATTAATGTGTTACTGAATTTGAACTTCCTGGCTGGAACCTGCTTCCTTATCTGTAATTGATTTCTCTGAGCCTGCTGTGAGGGTCAGAGCAGGGTCATAGAATAGTTGCAAGTAGGCAACTGAACTCTGGAGGGGCCCCTCAGGAAGCACTACAGGGAATGGTTACTAATGATAAGATTGAACTTTTGCACCTGCTGAGTGCTTTCAGTTTTGCAAAAATCCAAATATCCAGCAGCATCCACAAAAAGTAATCCTTCCAGGTCAAGATCCCTGGCACCTGCTTCCTTATCTGTAATTGCTTTCTGTTGCAGTGTAATTTTTTTAACAGGACCTTTGTTGTATACCTGTAGCTATTCTCTGAGCCTGCTGTGAGGGTCAGAGCAGGGTCATAGAATAGTTGCAAGTAGGCAACTGAACTCTGGAGGGGCCCTTCAGGAAGCACTACAGGGAATGGTTACTAATGATGAGTTTGAACTTTTGCACCTGCTGAGTGCTTCCAGGTCAAGATCCAAATCAAAGTGACCAGCACATGAAGAAAGCACTGAGAGGAGCCTGCTGGACAGGAACAGGAAGTTGGAGACTGTGGGGCACTTCCTTCCTCCCACCCCCCCACCCCAAAATGGACTCCTTGCAAAAAAAAAGTGCAGGCAAATGTCAACCTGAGGAGTTATTCTAATAAAAATCATAATTTTCAAGGTTTATGCTGCCTGCTGGTGGATTTCTTGTGTGAAATTGCAAATTTTGCAATCTCGCAATTGCGAGATTGTCGCTGCCCGCCGCATCTACGTTTTCGCGAGTGTTTACTCCCGCGAAATTGTATAGCATTCTTGTTGGCAAGTGCGACCAAGCAAAAAAATCCGCTTCGCACGGATTTACGAATTTTCGGTAAGTTCGCGAGAGTTCGCGGATTGCGAATTTACCGAAAATCCGCAAAATCCGCGAGCGGAACGGATTTTACGCCCATGCTTAGTCTCAATTTTTGGATGTAATGCTGGCAAAAAACGAATGCTGCATATTGGAAATGTATTTTGAAAATGAGTCAGGTTTCTACACTGTAATGTAGTGCTCATATACATGGGCTGTGCTCTGTCTCTTAAACGTTTTAGTGTGGTAAATGTGTTTTAGTAAAATGTATGGTTTTAAACTTTTTGTTCAGGATCACACTGAGTGTCTGTGTAAATGAAAGATGTATATTTGCACCTCTTTCTATAATCTCCCCTGCCTCTCCTCTCAGTCTACCTCTCTCTGCTTATACTGTCCTCTCTTTTCTGATATTTCCACTCTTTCCTTGTTTTCACTTGTCTTTCTTGATAGTGCTGTTTCTTTTCAAACTGCATACTGTGTTCTTAGTCTCTCTCTGTTGTCATGGTCTTTCCTGTCTAGTAATGTTCCCCCTTCTTTTTATACTCCCTCCTCTGCCGTCTTAATTCTGTCTGTTTTATCATGCCTCCTCTTAGCAATGCCCCACTCAATATAGATAGAGTGCTGCATACACTCTTGGGCAGATTTACAAGCACCTTGGGCCTCTTTCTTCTTGTATTGTGTCTCAATTTTTGAATGTAATGCTGGCAAAAAACTAATGCTGCATATTGGAAATGTATTATGAAAATGAGTCAGGTTTCTGCACTGTAATGTAGTGCTCATATACATGGGCTGTGTTCTGTCTCTTAAACGTTTTAGTGTGGTAAATGTGTTATAGTAAAATGTATGGTTTTAAACATTTTGTCCAAGATCACACTGAGTGTCTGTGTAAATGACAGATTTATATTTGCACCTTTTTCTATAATCTCCCCTGTCTCTCCTCTCAGTCTTCCTCTCTCTGCTTATACTGTCATCTCTTTTCTGATATTTCCACTCTTTCCTTGTTTTCACTTGTCTTTCTTGATAGTGCTGTTTCTTTTCAAACTGCATCCTGTGTTCTTAGTCTCCTTCTGTTGTCCTGATCTTTCCTGTCCCGTAATGTTCCCCCTTCTTTTTATACTCCCTCCTCTGCCCTCTTAATTCTATCTGTTTTATTATACCTCCTCTTAGCAATGCCCCACTCAATTTAGATAGAGTGCTGCATACACTCTTGGGTAGATTTACAAGCACCTTGGGCCTCTTTCTTTTTGTATTGTGTCTCAATTTTTGGATGTAATGCTGGCAAAAAACGAATGCTGCATATTGGAAATGTATTTTGAAAATGAGTCAGGTTTCTGCATTGTAATGTAGTGCTCATATACATGGGCTGTGTTCTGTCTCTTAAACATTTTAGTGTGGTAAATGTGTTTTGGTAAAATGTATGGTTTTAAACTTTTTGTCCAGGATCACACTGAGTGTCTGTGTAAATGAAAGATTTATATTCGCACCTTTTTCTGTAATCTCCCCTGTCTCTCCTATCAGTCTACCTCTCTCTGCTTATACTGTCCTCTCTTTTCTGATATTTCCACTCTTTCCTTGTTTTCACTTGTCTCTCTTGATAGTGCTGTTTCTTTTCACACTGCATCCTGTGTTCTTAGACTCCCTCTGTCGTCATGGTCTTTACTGTCCCCTAATGTTACCCCTTCTTTTTATACTCCCTCCTCTGCCCTCTTCATTCTGTCTGTTTTATCATGCCTCCTCTTAGCAATGCCCCACTCAATATAGATAGAGTGCTGCATACACTCTTGGGCAGATTTACAAGCACCTTGGGCCTCTTTCTTCTTGTATTGTGTCTTAATTTTTTAATGTAATGCTGGAAAAAAACTAATGCTGCATGTTGGAAATTTATTTTGAAAATGAGTCAGGTTTCTGCACTGTAATGTAGTGCTCATATACATGGGCTGTGTTCTGTCTCTTAAACGTTTTAGTGTGGTAAATGTGTTTTAGTAAAATGTATGGTTTTAAACATTTTGTCCAGGATCACACTGAGTGTCTGTGTAAATGACGTTGCACTTTTCCTTTCAGTCCGAAATTCAGTTCGGACATTCCTATCCTTGCTCCCTTTCTTGCCCCATATCACGAATAATAAAAGAAGAATTACGGAGTAAAAAAGAACCGTGACAGAGTTCAGTCATCTGCATCTACAAGAGAATTCCCGGAGGCGGAGTTCTACCGAGCATACACAGAGTCTAATGGAAGAAGAAAACAAGGAATACAGATAAGTGTTGTTCAGCGCTCTACTGAAAAAACAAGTGTAGATACTTTGAAGTGTGGCAATATGCAACGAGTGTTATTTGATATAGGACTGTGAGACAGACAATTAAATAAAGACATAAATATTGTTTACAGAGGAAAAAAACTAATTATCCTTACCAAAACGTTACTTAGAACCTCAGTTGAAGCCTCTATTGGATCCTAAGAGTTAAGAGAGAAATTTAGGATTAAGAATAGAGAGCAATTAAGTGATATCCATACCAGAAGAAATAAAAAGAAGAATTTTATAAGAGAGACAATTTCTAGAGATGGTAAGAGCGTTTGAAAAAAGAGAATAGTTGAATAACTAGAGAATCACAGAAAATCTAACCTATGTGTAATTGAAGGCATCTAATCTCTGGAAGTTAAGTGTCATAAAGAACAGCAAAGAAAACCAATAGAAGAGTAGGACTAGACTCAGGAAGAAATAGGTACGGGTAGACAGCATCTATAGGCAAGAGTAGAATAATAGATAGTGTAGGAACAGGGTAATTAATATTTTCTTTTGGTGCATTAGGATTGAATCAGCTTCAACCATCTAGTACAGAAAGAAGAAACAAGAGACGCAGATGAATTGATCCTGAGCAGCCTCTTCTTGTTTATTATTTTATCCATCCCCCCTTCCCCCTCTTGGAGTTCTTGTGGGTAAAGCATCCAAAGTTTACCCCAAGCATTCTAGAGGTGGAGTCGGGAAAAAGGCAACATCCAGCTCCCGTGCAAGTCGTGGTAAGAGTTCACTTTTAGTCTTTGACACTGTGTGAATAAAAGATTTATATTTGCACCTTTTTCTATAATCTCCCCTGTCTCTCTTCTCAGTCTACCTCTCTCTGCTTATACTGTCCTGTCTTTTCTGATATTTCCACTCTTTCCTTGTTTTCACTTGTCTTTCTTGATAGTGCTGTTTCTTTTCAAACTGCATCCTGTGTTCTTAGACTCCCTCTGTCGTTATGGTCTTTACTGTCCCCTAATGTTCCCCCTTCTTTTTATACTCCCTCCTCTTCCCTCCTAATTCTGTCAGTTTTATCATGCCTCCTCTTAGCAATGCCCCACTCAATATAGATAGAGTGCTACATATACTCTTGGGCAGATTTACAAGCACCTTGGGCCTCTTTCTTCTTGTATTGTGTCTCAATTTTTGGATGTAATGCTGGCAAAAAACGAATGCTGCATATTGGAAATGTATTTTGAAAATGAGTCAGGTTTCTACACTGTAATGTAGTGCTCATATACATGGGCTGTGCTCTGTCTCTTAAACGTTTTAGTGTGGTAAATGTGTTTTAGTAAAATGTATGGTTTTAAACATTTTGTTCACACTGAGTGTCTGTGTAAATGAAAGATGTATATTTGCACCTCTTTCTATAATCTCCCCTGCCTCTCCTCTCAGTCTACCTCTCTCTGCTTATACTGTCCTCTCTTTTCTGATATTTCCACTCTTTCCTTGTTTTCACTTGTCTTTCTTGATAGTGCTGTTTCTTTTCAAACTGCATCCTGTGTTCTTAGACTCCCTCTGTCGTTATGGTCTTTACTGTCCCCTAATGTTCCCCCTTCTTTTTATACTCCCTCCTCTTCCCTCCTAATTCTGTCAGTTTTATCATGCCTCCTCTTAGCAATGCCCCACTCAATATAGATAGAGTGCTACATATACTCTTGGGCAGATTTACAAGCACCTTGGGCCTCTTTCTTCTTGTATTGTGTCTCATTTAAGCATGGGCGGATTTTGCGAATTGGCAATCCGCGAAATTGCGTATTTACGGATTTGCAATCCGCAAAATACGCGAACTCTCGCGAATTTGCGGATTTTGTTTTTTTTTGTGTTCGCAAGGATTTCTGCCAGTTCGCGAGGATTTTGTACCAGTTCGCAAACGCTAACTTACTTTTCGGGTAGCAACGGTCGCGAACATGTTGTTTCTACATCTGGTTCATCACAGCACCCTCTGTTTCACCACTGCCACCCTCTGTTTCACCACTGCCACCCTCTGGCTCACCCATGCCACCCTCTGGCTCACCCATGCCACCCTCTAGTTCATCACTGTAGATTATGGGTGGAAAAGCACACCTGTCCTGCCTCAACTGGCATAAATGAATTAGGGGCTGATTAATGTGTTACTGAATTTGAACTTCCTGGCTGGAACCTGCTTCCTTATCTGTAATTGATTTCTCTGAGCCTGCTCAGGAAGCACTACATGGAATGGTTACTAATGATAAGATTATCCGCTGCCTTCGACACGGTGTCGCACGAAGTTCTTCTCGGCCGTCTGAAGGGAGTTGGAGTAGAAGGGACCGCCCTTGCGTGGCTGGGAAGCTTCCTTGAAGACAGACAACAAGGTGTCAAATTAGGCTCCTATAAATCTGTCTGCAGGAAGCTCACCAAGGGGGTGCCACAGGGCTCATGTTTAAGCCCCACGTTATTCAACGTATATGTGGCCCCCCTGGCAGAGATTATCAGATCTCATGGGTTCTCACCAATCTCTTACGCTGACGACACTCAGCTGCTTTTCCCCTTTCACACAATTACACCTGCAGTCATGCAATCTTTCCGAGACGGTATGAGAGCGGTGGCAGGTTGGATGGCCCAGAACTTCCTCCAATGCAACGTGACCAAAACTGAGGTCATGTTGTTTGGTGGGGCCACCCTGCTCTGGTCCCCGGAATGGTGGCCACCTGAGCTTGGACCTGTCCCAGCGCCTAAACAAACCATCAAAAACCTGGGGGTACGCCTAGACCAAACTCTGATCATGAAAGATCACGTCAGTCAGGTTGCGGGAACGTGCTTCCGTACAATTGGTCTTTTACGGCGTATCTTCCCTTTCCTACCAAACATCCATAGGAAGACGCTGGTTCAGGCACTAGTCCTTGGACGGGTGGACTATTGTAATAGCCTACTCATTTCCGCCAACCAGGAACAACTTCGCAGACTGCAGGTGGTACAGAACACCGCGGCAAGACTTACCCTGAATGCTCCCCCCCGTACCCCTTCCCGTCCCCTTCTCTCCCACATTCACTGGCTCCCAGTGCAACAGCGGGTTCAGTTTAAACTCTGCTGCATCATGCATAAATGTATCTACGGGTCGGGTCCCAAATATCTGAAGGATATCTTCCTTCCCTATTCTCCTGGACGCACTCTACGCTCTAGCAACACTATGTTGCTATATGTACCTAAAGTAAACAGAGCAAGACAGGGTGGCCGTGCCCCCTCCCTTAAAGGCCCAGTGCTGTGGAATTCCCTCCCCCTCCAGCTAAGACAAACTCCCAACCTTCTTAATTTCAGGAAGAAACTGAAAACGTACCTATTCATACAGGATTAATTTAGCTTCCCCTCTACCTTTTCCGATTCATAGCTTTTTGTTTTTTGTTTAACTCAACCAGAAGCCACGCGCGGAGATACCCCTTCGGGGCTGATTCACGCGCGATACAAGACTATAAATAAATAAAATAAAATAAAATAAATTGAACTTTTGCACCTGCTGAGTGCTTTCAGTTTTGCAAAAATCCAAATATCCAACAGCATCCACAAAAAGTAATCCTTCCAGGTCAAGATCCCTGGCACCTGCTTCCTTATCTGTAACTGCTTTCTGTTGCAGTGTAATTTTTTTAACAGGACCTTTGTTGTATACTTGTAACTATTCTCTGAGCCTGCTGTGAGGGTCAGAGCAGGGTCATAGAATAGTTGCAAGTAGGCAACTGAACTCTGGAGGGGCCCTTCAGGAAGCACTACAGGGAATGGTTACTAATGATGAGTTAGAACTTTTGCACCTGCTGAGTGCTTCCAGGTCAAGATCCAAATCAAAGTGACCAGCACATGAAGAAAGCACTGAGAGGAGCCTGCTGGACAGGAAGTTGGAGACTGTGGGTCACTTCCTTCCTCCCACCCCCCCCCCCAAAATGGACTCCTTGCAAAAAAAAGTGCAGGCAAATGTCAACCTGAGGAGTTATTCTAATAAAATCATAATTTTCAAGGTTTATGCTGCCTGCTGGTGGATTTCTTGTGCGAAATTGCAAATTTTGCAATCTCGCAATTGCGAGATTGTCGCTGCCCGCCGCATCTACGTTTTCGCGAGTGTTTACTCCCGCGAAATTGTATAGTATTCTAGTTGGCAAGTGCGACCAAGCAAAAAAATTTACCGAAAATCCGCAAAATCCGCGAGCGGAACGGATTTTACGCCCATGCTTACAAATGACAGACATGCATATGTGTCACTCCTGGTCTGTATTTCACTTTGTAATCAACAACTGTTGATTCCATGTAGAAGGGGATCTCGATCTTTGTAATGGCTTTGTAATCTAAGCTGTTGACACTCCTCATGCCCGATTTACCTGAGGGACAGGTGCGCTACAGTTTCACAGCTGCAGCCAGGATGTCATGCATCCCCCGGGATGGTGTCCGCTGCAGTGGTCTCATCCTGTCAGCACCTGTGATGAGAAATACGGTGCACAGACATAATATCGACTCCAAAATATCGTTTGGACAGAATATCGAGTTTTAAATATCGTTTGGACAAAATATCGACAGGACAGAATATCGACAGCCAAAATATCGTTTTTAAGGTAAGTGAAGTAATATCGACTGTAAATAATATAGAAAGTGAAAATATCCAAGTATATAATCTAGATAGTAAAAAATATCGTTTTTTAAATAATATTTAATTATTTATAGTGTTTTTATGTTATAATATGTGTGAAAAGTGTCATTTTATGTTATAATTATTTTTAATTAATGATTTTTTTTAATTATTGTGTCATTTTATTCTGTAGCGGGTTGTGGGTTTATAGGGGAATAGGGTGGGAAGTAATTTAATTATAATTAATTAAATATGTAAATTTATTAATTGGTAGTAATAATTAATTAATTGGTAATTAAATAATATATGTTAATTATTTAAAATTTAATTGGTAATTAATTTAATGTAATTGATTAATTGCTAATTATGTAAATTAAAATAATGTATTTCCTGTAGCGGGTTGTGGGTTTATAGGGGAATAGGGCGGGAAGTAATTTAATTATAATTAATTAAATATGTAAATGTATTAATTGGTAGTAATATTTAATTAATTGTTAATTAAAAAATATTTGTTAATTAATTATAATGTAATTGGTAATTAATTTAATTTAATTCATTAATTGCTAATTATGTTAAATTAAAAGGGTATTTTTAGGGTTCAGGGTCAGTTTTTAGTTTTTGAGTAAAGGGGTATTTTTAGGGTTCAGGGTCAGTTTTTAGTTTTTGGGTAAAGGGGTATTTTTAGGGTTCAGGGTCAGTTTTTAGTTTTTGGGTAAAGGGGTATTTTTAGGGTTCAGGGTCAGTTTTGGGTTTTTGGGTAAAGGGGTATTTTTAGGGTTCAGGGTCAGTTTTTAGTTTTTGGGTAAAGGGGTATTTTTAGGGTTCAGGGTCAGTTTTTAGTTTTTGGGTAAAGGGGTATTTTTAGGGTTCAGGGTCAGTTTTGGGTTTTTGGGTAAAGGGGTATTTTTAGGGTTCAGGGTCAGTTTTGAGTTTTTGGGTAAAGGGTTTTTTTTAGGGTTCAGGGTCAGTTTTTAGTTTTTGGGTAAAGGGGTATTTTTAGGGTTCAGGGTCAGTTTTTAGTTTTTGGGTAAAGGGGTATTTTTAGGGTTCAGGGTCAGTTTTGGGTTTTTGGGTAAAGGGTTTTTTTAGGGTTCAGGGTCAGTTTTGGGTTTTTGGGGTACAGGGGTACAGTGTAAAAATAAAGTAAAATTAAATTTACATTAATTTAATTTAATGAAATTAAATTAAATTAAATTATATTAAAATAATTTTAAATAATTTAAATTAAAAAAATTATTATATGCTTACCAATACTTACGTTGTAATGGTAGTGCGTTGTAACAATTGCGTTGTAACGTCATATATCCACTGTTGCACTCTTTGCAGTGGGAATAGTAATTTTAACCCCTACGCTATCCAACGCTTTCCCTACTGTTGCACCCACTGGAGTGGGAATAGTAATTTTTACTCTTTTGTATTTGTACGTTAATAATATTGGCTATTATTTAATTAAATGTTGTTACTATATATATATATGTTTTAAGAAATATGATTAAAAATATATTATTTTTTTACTTTCATTAATTATTTAATTATTAAAAGTTATTTTAAGTATTGTTAATTATATTTTAGTAATTAATTTTTTATATTAATGTAATTAAACATTGTTTTTATTAAAGTCGATATTTTTTACAACTATATTTTTGTAAACGATATTTTGTACTCGATATTTTTGTACTTACCTGTTTGTACATACAAACTCGATATTTTGGCTGTAGATATTTTTTCCTCGATATTTTGGGTAGTCGATATTTTGGCAGTCGATATTATTTCAGTGATCCGAGAAATACATGTCCATATTTTAGTACAACAGATTGTAGCTATGAGATCAAATTACATTCTCATTAGCCATTTGTGGATAATCAAGGACGATGTGCAGCATGTGTAGCTTAACATGTGGGCACCTGCTCACAAGCAGCATTTGCAAGCTTACAGCCATGCAGCACTGACATCAATAAGATGACACATCAACTGACGAACTTGTATGAGAAGGTTACTGATTTCACCCTTACCATTGTGACTGACTTTTTTCATGGGTGTAATGTTGTCTGTTGACAAGTCAGAAAGGAGTTCATGTGTTAGATGTGCAGTTGTCAGGGGCCTGATGTTGCCCATTTGTGCTTCCCTACCCATGAGGTCACACAGCTCATTTTTGAATGAGAGAACACAGTTTACTAATGTCCATCCTTTGAGTGTTCTCAGTTCCCATGCTCCAATTCCTTTATTTTTTTTAAAAATCTTTTTATTATTGAAGGAAGAACAGAAAACACATATGTTATACATTTCAAAAAAACTAAATATATAAGTAGTTACAATATTAATTGGATAAGCAGTTTATGGAAAGAAAGGCGTTAGAAGCAGAGATCTGACAAATACTAAACTTTGAAAAAAATAGTAAAGGAAAAGAAATAAAGTCATCCAAATGACATACCAGTATATTAGCAAATCGTCTAGCACCCAATATGCCGATTTTGGTCAATTCACAACAACATGGTTTTGTGACAGGGCGAGATACAACGGCCCATGTAAATACAGCAATTACAGCCTTGGATGTCGCCTCGATTACTCTCACCCCACTGGGAATAGTTATGCTAGATGCCGAAAAAGTGTTTGACCGAGTGGGGTGGGAGTATTTGTGGGAAGCATTAAAGAAGACAGGCATTCAGGGTAAATACTCACAGAGGTTCTGTTAATTATATGACAGCCCGCAGGCTATAATCAGCTATGGGGGAAAAGAGTCAAGGAGCTTTGCAATAGGGAGGGGAACCAGACAAGGGTGCCCTCTGTCTCCCCTGCTTTTCGCTCTTTCTTTGGAGCCATTCTTAAATGCACTTACTATGCAAGGAAATATATACCCATTTGTACATGGTGGAGAAAGCTTGAAAATCACTGCTTTTGCAGACAATATAGCTGTATTCACCGCAGACCTAGTAAAAGCTACACCTGAAAAAATAAAAGAAGCTGTTCATTACGGCCATGTTTCAGGATACAAATTAAATGTAGGTAAAACGCAGGTAATAGCCAACCACAAACCTTTGGAACCGATCCCAGGCTTATGTCAATGCGCGAGTTATTTAGGCATTAAATTAGCATCCAATATCGATAAAATTATTACGCTAAATTATGATTCTCTTCTAAAAGAAACAGAAAAGTCACTCAAAAAATGGCATAAGATCCCGATTAGTCTTTTGGGACGTATTAATCTAGTAAAAATGAAAATTCTGCCGAAGGTGTTATACCTATTTAGATCTATCCCTTTGCAACCCAATAACATCTTCTTTAAGAAACTGGAGGGTATATGTAGCAGCTTCATATGGGCATACAAAAAAGCGAGAAGAGCGTTGAAATTACTAACACTGACAACAGAAAAGGGTGGATTAACATTTCCTGATTTTAGACTTTACTTTCTAGCTACTTGTCGTATTCGAAGTTTGTTAAAAAATGACAGTCCATTATTTTTTCACCGACTCATGTTGGGATTGGATAGCAACCAATTTTTGCACTGCTCGCAAGATCCAAACTACTTCAAGCGAGTGAAATGTAAGTCAGCCAGGCACATTAAAAAAAATTGGGACCAAATAATGACTATTGGGAAAATCTCATTTTACAACACAGAGCTCAAAATATGGGACAATCCAGGGCTTCCTGATATTTTCTCTGATGGAGCAGGTTCCCTTTGGAAGAGACATGGCATCTATACATTAGGGGATCTTTATGGACAAAACGGTTTTTTGGATTTTGAAGCACTGAAAATTATTTATAACTTAAGGGATAACACGTATTTTAAATATATCCAGATAAGGGATTATCTGCTCTCTAAAATGAAAATTATGGAAGCGATAGACTCAGACATACTTAAATGTCTATATTCTAACAAAGTAAAATCATTGATAAGCATTGGGTATGGATATTTGATACAGGGTAAAAACGAAGACTGTACGAAAATAGCTGCCAAATGGTCTCTCCGATTGGGTATGAATATCAATCCCTCACAGATTTCATATTCTTTACGTCACATAAACTCGATCGTACAGTCTACTAGCTTCAGATTACAGACGTACAGAACCATTACCCAACTCTACTATACACCACAGAGGATAGCTAATTGGGTACGGGGCAATCAAGTAAATAAGAAAACTAAGTGCCCGAAATGTGATCATGAAGAGGCAGGCATAGAACATATGCTTTACTCATGCCCAGCGCTCTTGCTATTCTGGAAAGGATTGTCTGAAATCTTAAATAACAAACAAATTGTGACACCACCACTTTCAGCACAATTGGTCTTACTAGATATCCAAGAAACGTATTGTCCCTATAAAGAATTAATAACTATTATCTTTGCATGTGCCAGGCTAGTTATTGCTAGGCTATGGATATCTAAGGATATCCCAGATGTCTTCGATTGGTGGCTCTTGATGAAAGAAATTAACACTATGGAACTGTCATTAGCAAGACATAGGGGCCCTAGGGCTTTACAGAAGAAGGAAAAAATCTGGCTAAACTTTTATGAATCATGATCTATACGAACCCATGCTCCATTTCCAACACCATGGTACTACTTACATGACAACAGATAGTGTCTTGTGCAGCAGACATCCAAACCTCATATTTCATACACTCACCTATACATGTGAATATGGTAGAAGGGAGGCAAGCAGAAGACAACATTTGGTTTAGATCACACATTGCAGATGAGGTGAGAAGTTTTGAATATTCCCACCTGCACTGGATTATCCTGTTGCTCCTCAGCCAAATCATTTTGCAGGTGTAACTGCATGAAGATTCACCTAGCAGCCCCTACACCCATCTCACAGGTACACAACTGGCACCAGTGTGTGCCTCAGCCATACCAATTTCATATTGATTTGACAATGTTAATTTTGCTAGGGATTTAGCATATCATTGAATTGCAAGCCTGTTGTGTTGTGGATGTTTCTTATGACACATTGTTCTATTGTATGTCCATTGTGCACACACTTGGCATACATTTTGTGTCAGCATCTCATTTGCCACCAGGGTCTGATCGGCCATGTGTTCAAATGCCCTATGTGAGCATATTGTGATGCAGGATAACAGTGTTGTACAACACATACGGTGGAGGTGAAAGGCACAATTAATAAGCATTCAGCAAGCTTGACTTACCGTGGCCCAGCACCGGAGCAGTATGTGGTCCCTGGACAGATGTCAAGTCCAACCTAGTAGCAGAAGTCAGTGGGCGTCTGGGGTTCTGGGAGGACCGCATTGTACCTACAATGATAAGTGTGTTTAGTAACTTTACAAAACTGCTGCCACATGTGATGCATGCAATTTCTGGCACAGGACGGGCACAAGCAGTCATGGTCACCACCGTTGCAGAAGTATGTCATACATTATGTAATGAGTGATCCCACATATAACTTAGATTGGACCCACTACCTTGATGTTACCTATATCACAATGACATGCCTACGAATCCAGAGGTAAAGTCCACTATCGTGTTTTGTTAATGTCCGGAAATTATCCATCCAATGTACGCAGTATATGATCAGCTGTGTGGACTGTGCTGAATAAAGTATGTATGAAAGATTAGAAGTTGGACAGTGTATGCATTGTCAATACTACAGAGACTGGTATCTCACTGTTTGGTCTTCATTTCCGTATCGGTGCAAATGCTATTTCTTGATTAGGTCTACAAACACTATTACAATATGGTGTGTACACCCTTTTGACTTGTTGAGGCCCTCGATTACAGGATTGCTTTCCCCGTTCTGGGTCTGTTGGTGTAATACATGTTGTGTACCACATTTACAAAGGTATGTCGGGCCAAGACATTTTATGATTTGTCTTTCGCTGTTCACAAATCTCATATGTTAAAGGTGAATGTCCATTGACAACTCCAATTGTAATGCAGCAAATGTAGCATAAATGGTTGACTTACATAGCTGGGCACTATTTGTCCATCTGTCGTCTTCTGACGATGTATGCATTTTGACCATCTCCTGTCCACTTTGACTTACCAGTTTGTGTGGTTGACATGCCTTCCTCGGTACGTTGCCGATTCCTCCTATGCGATGCGGTGACCTCTGCAGTTGTCTGTGCTCTGGCTGGATGTGTCAATGGGTGAGAAGAGAGAAAAGTAGACAAATGGGAAATGTGCTAGTGTAACGTTTCGGGGATTTGCCCATATCTTCTGTGTGATAACAGTATTGCGCGGAACTGCCGCAGACGGGACAGGTAGGAGTAGTGGTGTGTTGGGGATGTAATGGCGTGGCAGAGTGGAAATTGGACAACAGGATATGTGTTGGACATATTTACATCAGAGGATACTCTCACCATCTGCTTTGTGATTTAGGCTGGCACAGGGTGATGTACTTTTTGGAGATTTTGTGGCAGGTTTACAACCCCCTAGAAAAAGAATTTACACTGTTGTTGCATCACTTCTGTGACACAACGGTGGTGTACAACAGACAACACATTTAGGATTATTCGCAACGTGACGCTACTATGGTGAATCGTCATGTTGTGAGGCCCTGCGCAACGTCAGCTTGGAGGTAGGCAGGGTGAGCACTCCTTTGGGATATGCCGCGTCCAAGTGAGTCAGTGTAATCTACATGATTTCACAGTATCACTTATCAGAGGCCGCTGCGACGCAACCTTACGCCTGCTTGAAGCAGACGTAAGGAGTGGCACAGCACGTTAGGTATGGGCAGTGCATGGACATTGTTGGAGTTGCAACGCTCTTGCGACACAACTTCAGCAAAGCCCCCCCTAGACACCATCAGATTCAACACACATGTGTCTATCCCTGCACCACAGTGCACCACCATATGTACACGACACATCCATGTTTGCGCAAGGGTTGAATTGCATGTCACATTGGTACTGGCGCTTCCCTGCTAATGTTTGTCTTTAGCTAATTTATTTATTTAACTTAATTTTAAATTTCAATTTGTCATTGCACATTTTCAGTCAATATGTACAGTTATTGAATTAGCTGGGTTGTGTATGTATGGCATCATTACTGTGCACATGTTTTTAATAGGGTGGGGGGGTATTAGCCTTTTCTGATGCAAAGGATTCTGGGACTTGTGGTGCTACGTAGTGGGTGACACATGAGTCTCTGACTAACCATATATTTATATACACTTTGGACAATTTCCATGATCACTATGACAGTGTAACACAGACAATCTCTTCATGCACTTTTTCTTTTCATTCCACTTACCTGGTACCACGTAGCGGACGTCACTAACAGGCAGCCCATGGACCAAGTGGGGGTGTATTGTTGTCAGGATATCCTCCTCCAGTGGGGTGAGCCGGGTGCGGGGTCCAGGGCATGCAGCAGGGAGGATTCTGCTCAGTTCTATTTTGGAGTATTTCTCCTTCACCCTCTGCTTTTCATCCTGCCACTTTTTTTTAATGTCCTGTACAGTTCGCCTCTCCTCCCCCAGGGCTGAGACAGCAGTGGCTATCTGCTGCCATAGTTCTTGCTTCTGTGCCCCACTGGTGCAGTATGGTGGTAGCCCATATAGGCGCTTGTGGTGCCTGACTATGTATTCCACAAGCATGCTGGTCTCCTCTGCTGTGAATTTATTTTTTCTTCTCATCTCCATGTTCTCTGGCACTGGAAGCGTTGTAGTAACAGTCTCTCCTTGGCCAAACCTGTTCCTTCACTGTGTGCTGCTTTTATGTGTTTTGTGGTACTGGTCAATTAGTGTTAATTGGCTTCAGCTGGAGCGTGGTGGGGATGGTAGGCAGTGGCAGCATACACCATGGCAAAATGGAGCTGTTGGCTGGGATTTGCTGCTGTTCTATGTTGGGGGATGGGTGGACCTTGGCCAGGTGTTTCCCCTTGGCTAACATGACCAACGGCCAGTAATCGTAAATTACGGCCCGTAATCGTAAATTACAGCCCGTAATCGTAAATTACGGCCCGTAATCGGATTTTGCGATAATATGCCGTTTATTCTGCCAAAGTGCCATAAAATCCGTCCCGGTGGCGGAAATTACGGCCCGGCGGCGGACGTAGTCGTAAGTCTATTCTGTGAATCCTGAAAGTAGTAAATTCATTCTGTGAATCCCGGAAGTAATAAGTTCATTCTGTGAATCCCGAAAGTAGTAAGTGCATTCTGTGAATACCAAATAGTAGTAAGTGCATTCTGTGAATACCAAATTGTAGTAAGTTTAGGATTTAGTCTTAAGTTCATTCTGTGAATCGGGCCCAGTGTGAGAAACTAGATCTCAAACAAGACAACATTGAGAATAGGTCATGACGTAACAACGTGAGAGTGAGAGGCCTGCCTAGGGGAATGTTCAAGCTTACATCAAACAACTGCTACACACCATCACAGGACATCCAGAGGAGCCCCCTATCAAGATAGATGGAGCTCATAGAAAAGTACCTACAGGAGTCCGAAGAGAGTCTCTTCCAGATGTTATTGCATGTATATATTTCTATGAAAAAGAGGGAATCATGGATTTGGTATGCATAAACAATACATACAAATATCAAAGACATGAGCCTCTCTTCTTTTTCACCTAGCAGCTAGCACTTTGCGATGACAGTGTGAGTTTATGCAGGTCAAAGACCACCTGTGGAAATTTGATATACCATACCAATGGGGCCACTCAGTCAGACAGTTCTTTATGTGGAACTGCAGAAAGAAATGAGCTGGTCTCAGAGAAGCTAAAACAATTTTAGGGCTAACAGGGGAGGGCCCTCCTAGTATAAGCCACTGACGTCACATAAAAAGTGAAGCCCAAGCAGATCCTGGTTAGTGATCAAGTCACGTCACAAAAGAATATTAAGCCCTTGTCAACACAACTAACAGAGAAGGCCAAACACGATTGAATTAAAGAAACACATAGGTGTCAGTTGTTTGCCAACTCCAAAGTCTGAGACAGAGACTCAGAGACTGCAAACATAGAGGGAGGAGCTCAATCTGATGAAAATAATTGAGACCTCCAGAAGAGAAAATAGCTGGGCCAGGGTGTGGGGAAAACAAGAAGCCTGGAAGTGGAGGCTCTAAGTCATGACCAATGCTAGAACCAAAGTTGGTATATGCATATATACCTAAGAATATCCAGCAAATAGCTCTGTTGTCAGTACTGTGAACATTTTTGTTCTAGGGGATGGAGAATGGGGGAGAAAAGGGATGGGTGCATTTCCCAATCAGAATTGCTGAAGCTCAGTGGGTGAGAACCAGTTGAACCATGAAAGCAAACTGTTCATACAGTTGCTAAGCCTTGTCCACGTAGTAAGACTGAGCACAGCTCTTGCAATAGTAAGTCTCAATGTTCAAGGGCTAAATTTACCACAAAACTGGTCGCCATATTGAACTTCCTGAGAGCAACCAATGCAGGTGACCCACTTGAATTGAAGTTTACGTTCTTTTCTCTACAGATTTTTGCCTCTCCTAGTTCGAAAACAGCAGGGATTGCCATCTTATCCAACAGCTCCTTTGGGGGTCAGATTATTGATGATAAGACAGGGAGGAAGTTAATGATCGCAATGCATCTAGGTCAAAAATAGACTATTGCTACCATTAATGCTCCTAAAGCTAAGCACGAGACATTTCTAATAAAACAGATTACAAAGCTCTTGGAGATAGCTGAGAATTAACTGATTGTCACTGGGGAATTTAACTGTGACACTCAACTTGAGTAATGAATGGATACCCCTTAGACACGATGGCTACCAAGTACAGCTCCTGAATATTATCAGTTGTTTGGGACATGTAGGGATGGTGGAGAGCTGGCGTAAGTTGCACTCTGTAAAAGAGGACTACATTTTTAAGTTTGCAGCGCATAAGACTTATACTCACATAGATGACTTATTTATAGCTGAGCTGCTATTAACCCAAACTTGGAAGACCATCATAGGAACCACTGCCCTATCAAAACATGCAAGAATATATCTTTACAGATGCACAAAACACAATGAACACTGATCCAGGAAAGGGAGATTAAATAACAATGTACTATGAGTTCCTGTTACTGAAAAGAACCAGTAACAAAAAAATAGGAATACCTAAAAGACAATGATACTCAGGATATGGCCATTGGTACACGTTGGGAAATTCCTAAAGCAGTGCTGAGGGTCTGTTTCATTTAAGTAGCATCATAAACACAAATGAGCTAAGAACAAGGTGGATTTAAAAAAAACTAATGGAACTACCAAAAAAACACAAGTTCTCAGGCTCAAATAAACTCTAGTGCCAGATTACAACCCAACGAGCTCAGGTTAAAGCATATGAGCATGAAAAAGTGGAATATGCGTTGCTGCACATCAAACAACGAGTTTACAAAGTTGGCAAGAAAACCAGAAAGCTACTAGCAGCTCACTTAAAAGCACATCTAACTTCACACAGAAAACAGGTTATCACAGAAAGGACCTTTGCTAAAGAAGGATACAGACCTTAGCTTTGTATTTATACAATTGTACTCATCTCTATATAGCTTGGAATATGTAGAAACCAACCAAGCAGATAAATATATACAGCAAAACCTACAACAAACACTCCCAAAAGCATGGCAACAACAAGATGAGCCAACAAATGCTGCCAAGTTGGTGTCATCAATTCATAACGTATAATTAGGTAAAGGGCCAGACCCGATGGATTCACTACAATGTATTATAAAAGATTCTGTTCCACTGTGACACCAATTCTTGCCAGGCTATTTATTCACTTCTGGAATGTGGGTGAATTTACAGAATTAGTGAAGTGGCAGCTATTACCCTAGTGCCAAAACCAGGCAAAGATAAAACTTTGTGCTCATCTTATGGGCCAATCTTTCTGAGTGTTTATGTCAAACTCCTTTCCACATTTTGGCTACAACTTGGCAAACCCATGTCAGCCCTGATGTAGGCTGACCGATCTGGTTTCATCTACGATAGGCAACGTGGTGACAATAACTAGAAGCTGCCGTACATCTGAAAAACTGCCCAGAGGGGACATAAAAGATTGCTTTTTCTTTTTCTAGTTTGAGGATTTGGGTGTACTATATGATATGGCCCTGGGGTCACACCATGGAGTACACTTGAAAATACCATTCTTGGTCCAGTCAGTATTTTTTACTTAACCTTAGCTCAATCCTGGGTAGTCGTGGCTGTGAGCAGTAAGGCTTGGCAAAGGTACTTAGTGTAAAGCATTTAACAGCATCAAACAACATAATGAGAAAGTCACACACCAATAGAGAGACACAACAACAATTTCAAAAAGAGATCAGATTTTTATGAATTTTTAGAGACATTGATCACCAAAATCCACCGGAGTGCTCCAGAGATACCGATTTGTGAAGCTTTTATCAAATGCAACCGTAAACGAGCATTGTTCAACAAAAAGTTTTTATTTTCAAAAGGTGGAAAGAGTTAGTGCAAGTACTCTGGCCCGGATTGGATGACCAAATCTGGCAAGGAAGAGGTTTAGGGGGCCAGAGAGGATATTTTGGACAACTACCTGGCCACCAGAGCATTTTTTAAACAAGTTCTAAACTTTACAGGACATCAATGGAGTGGTCTTGATGCTGAGGATACAGGCAAAGTATGCATAAAGGATGCTTTGGTTGTGGTACAATTTATGGGGGTGTTTTGTGGTGGTCACTCGTTTTTGTGGTGGTCAAGTTAATTGGGGACCTAAAAGTCCTATATGCTGCAGTAGTCGGTAAGCAGATGCTTCACTACTTGTCTCCTTGCTCAATGGTTGTGGGGTGGTGCCACTTGGGTAAGCTGAATCCAGACTTTGAGGGTACTCCTGGGTCCAGCAGACATAGGTGTAACTTTTGGCTATCTCGGATTTGTCCCCAAATGCCTGGCTACTGGTAGGAGCAAAACGTCTGCAGTGGCTACCAACTGTTGTTTTTCGCTCTTTCTACTTTTGAGTTCCTTGTGCTCGGACCAGGAAATCAGCTGACTGATCCTTGAAGTCACTGCTGGGGGTGAAGATGGGAAATCATCATTTTCCCGTGTCAGGAGCCACAGGCACAGTCCCAATCTCACTAGCCCAAAATTGCAGCAGGTACAGTCCTCTCAATGGTGCAGCCTCTCTTTGTGCGGGTTTAAGGGAAGCAGGGCAGTCCGTCTTCACTCCTCTCTTTGATCCAAACATGGTCTGAGGGGAAGTGTGCCAGGAGTGCCACATTTTTCACAGTAAAAGAACCCTGAGGGCACCACGTGGTCACAAACCAATGGGCTACTGGGTCCCCTTCTACCTAGTGACGCGTTTCCTGCAATGTGTCACATCTAACTATCCGGATTCTTGCCCCTTTCAAAATGGCATGACCCATTCTTGGTCGCCGGTAGGGGTTTGCGGACATTTCCGTTCCGCCCATGGAATGTGCGGTGATTTGCCCCTTCTGCCTTCCGCAAGGAAGGCGGAAAAACGGGGCAAATTTTCCACTCACTCGGGGTGGAACGGAAGTTGGCCGCCCATGCTGCCCAACCACCTCCCACCCACCTCCCGCCCGCCTGCCGCCCGCCTCCCGCCCTCTATATTAAAAATATTAAAACCTTAAATAAGATTAAAAACACTGGCGAGGAATGTGCATGCGCAGTTTCAAGAAGAAGGCACAATAGACCCGGAAGAGATGTCCCCGTTATAAGGTAAGTGTTTTTAATCTCATTTAAGGCTTTAATCTTTTTAATGTTGTGGGCGGGAGGCGGGCGGGCGGCGGGCGGCCGGGGCAGGTGCCATGTAACGGAAATTTGCAGAGAGGCACGGAAATTGGTTACATTTCCGTGCCTCCCTGCAAAAGTCCTTTACGTGACTTCCGCCCACCCCTAGTCGCCAGGAGCACTGTTGCCCACCCTAGAGGTGTGGCTACAAGTGGGCTGCATGCCCATGGGACAACGGTTTGGGGACGGGTTTTCCCTCTCTGTCTCCTAATTGTCTGCAGGAACAAAAGGCATCCAGCTCAGCAGTGTTCTCGCAGTCAGCCCATCAAAGGTGGCTTCAACTTTGAGGCTTGCCTGTTGGGCAAATACCCTGAGTGGCCATCCTGGGAGAGGAGGTCTTATCTCGCTCTGTGGCAACTACCTTTGTTCCTGGGAGTCATTCACATGGCAGTCCGAATTCTGTAAGTGTGTCAGGGCCTTTGTGAGGACTGGGCATCAGATTAGATTTAATGCTATGATTAATTCGATACCTAACGCCACCTTGTTAGGCAGTCCCATTCAGAGGTTAACCAGGCTTGGATACCAGCCGGTAACCCTGTTTAAGCCAATGGGGCTACAAACCTTTCCACAGCAAAACAACAATTTGGAAGAGTTGCTGTTAAGACATATCGAAATTAAGGAAATATTACTTGAAACCCATCTTTTTAAAATATAATACGCATCATCTACAAACAGCAATGACGCTAGTGTTTAATCTAGAGGCCCCAGATGTATGCTTTTATGTGGCTACTTATATTTTAAAATGTATCTCTACAAGAAAATCAATGATTATATGAGTTCCTCTAGCTGCTAAATGTATTATGCACTTTAAAATCGATGCTGCTATATCACGTATTTGTATTTTGCACACATATGTCCATTGGACTCACTGCTGCATCTATTATATTTTCCATAGGGTTGGCTTATCACATGTATTTTATTATTGTCTTAGTTACTGGTCAGACTATGTGCTGCTATTCGCATATGCACTTTAGAATTGCCAATTTGCACATTTACTAAATCTAGAGACAATTTTTAGCACTTTAAATCGCATATTGCACATAATTAACGGTCGTAGGACTGCTAAAATCTTAAACCAATAATTGTACGACCCAATGACTATGCTCTATTGATACTGCTAAAATGTCCCATTATGAGTGCTATTATGTAAGATTGTATTCCTTTTTATTTCTTTTGGATAGCCTAAATTTAGTATTGTGTCAAATTTCTTTTAAATGTATGCTGCTATATGGTTGTATTTTTTTTACAAACCGAATAAAGCATCTTTGAATTGAATTGACATATCGAAAATGATATGTCCTACCTAATAATATACAGCTCCCTGCTATAGGGTTCCGTAGGACTTCCTTAGGGAAGACTTACATATATCCTTAAGGGAAGTGGTGACTTTTTCATTAGGTGTAATGGCAAAGTCATACTAGCAGTGTAAACGCTGCTGTCAGCCATTGAGATGGGAAGTCACCCAAGGAAAACACTAAAAGGGTTGAGGTTATCCTTTGTCTCTTTATTTCACCAAACAAACATAGATAAACCCTTTCTTTTAGAGGTAAACAAAGTCATCCAAAGAAGAGAGTCCAAAACAGGAATTAATGTTGTCTTCTTTCTTTTCAGGACTTCCGGAGTTCCAGTCCGCCAATACCCTCGACAGAAATAGAAACACAGGTAAGAACTGGCTGCACCACCCACCACAATGGAAAAAAGGGATGTGTAACACATCCCTTTACTATATGACAGGCACCATGCGGTGCCTGCCACTTGGGACAGGGATCTGCTGGGGCACCCACACCCAAAGATAAGGGCCCAGGATGAAGGGGGGCGTGCTATGGGCCCCCAATGTCCATCCCCGCCAGCCTTTCCATGGCAGGTGTTCTGCCATGGAAAGGGTGATGGGGATGGACTATCCTAATCCCGACGGCTGTGCCTGTTAGGCGGTCTCCCCGCCATCCTAATCAGCCCCGATATTTTGGTACATGATATGAATGATTTCGATATTAAAATCAATATTACCTTACCTTAAAGATCGATACTCTTGACAATGATATTCTTACACATGATATTTCTGTATGACAATATTTAAACCTTGATATTTTTTGTCTGACAATATTTTAAATCCGATATTTTATCTGAATACCAAATGGGCCCATTAACAGTTTGGGGTTCTCTCTTTTCATCTGTAACCATCTGAGAGGCCTGTGGTCAGACTGAACTGTGAAGTGAGACCCAAACAGGCAGTGTCTTAGCTTTTCCACAGACCAAACCACAGCAAAGGCTTCCCTCTCAATGGAACTTCAACGCTGCTCTCTGGGGAAGAGTCACCTGCTGAAAAAATGTCGCTAAAGTCAGTTGCTTTTAGGAAAGGTGCTCAGCACAGCTTCCTTAAGGGAGTCAAAGGCCTTTTGAAATGTCAGGTCAGAAGACATTCCTTGGCTGTTTCCTGGAGGTTAACTCTATCAAAGGGGCCACTATGGTGCCATTTCCTTTTACAAACCTCCTATATTACCCTGTCGGGCCTAAAAAGGCTCTGACTTCGGTCTGAGTCTTTGGAGCTTCCCAGGACAGAATTGTCTGGATTTTGGGTTGGAGAGGTTGTACATGTCCTTTACCTACTTAGTGGACCAACTACACTACATACCCTGTCTGTGGAAGGGCTTGAAGCACTTTCTGAGGTGGAATGGGGGATCCTCCCAGGTGGAACTAAAGACAGCTATATCATCCAGATATTCTACACTAAAGCTTTCCAGGCCTAAAAGTACTTTATTCCCCAACCTCTGGAAAGTGGCAGGTACTTTTTACAACCCCCTGGGCATCGCCTTGAATTGAAAATGGTCTTCTGTGGGTTGAAAAGGCATCCCTTTCCATAGATCCCGGTGTGAGGGCTATCTGTCAATATTCTGAAGTCAGGTCAAAAGTGCTTAGACATCTTGCGGCCTCCAACCTATCAATAAGCCTACAGCTCTTGGTATGGGGTGAGCATCAGTCTTAGTGACTGTATTTAGGCCTCTGTAGTTTGCACAGAATCTTAACTCTGGTTTTCCTCCTCTTGGATTTTCAATCAATCAGGATTTATAGCACACGGTTGCTTCACCTGTGAGGGTATCTAGGTGCTATAGGATGATGCTGCCAGTTCTCCTGTTGGTTGAACATCCAAGTTATAAGGTCCTTCCTGATCTGCTGAAGTGATTGTGAGGATCTGAGGTGCACAGGAAGGTCTGTACAAGTACCAAATGGGAGAACGAGCGACCTTCACTGTTAGTCTGGCAGATGTGACAGGCGACAGCAAGAGCGATTTTGTTTCGGCACCAGAACTATTGGACTGGACCAGCGACTACTACAAAGCTCAATCTCCCCAGTTCAAGCATTTTTGCAACCTCTGCTTTAATGCTAGCCTTGGCCTGACAATCTGTACATTTTACTTTTGTTAGGTAAACTGTCAATGTGTCCACCATGTAGTCATTTCTGGGGTAGAGGAAAATAATTCAGCAAACTTCCCAAGCAAGTTGTAACAGTCTCTCTGCTGCTGTGTACTCAAAGTGGTGGAGAGAACTACTGCCTTCACTTAATGATCTTTGACATTGGTTGACATCAGGTCCAGGAGAGGTTCACTGTCTTCCTCTTCTTCACCATCTGTCACCATGTAATGTCAGCTCTGTCATGATGTAACTGGAGACTATTCACATGTATTACCAGGTGAGGTTGTTTTAGGCTAACTAAGTCCACCAAGTATGGGACTTCTCCCTTCTTTTCAATATAGGGTAAGGCCTAGTCCATTTGTCTTGGAGTGCTCTGGGTGCTACAGGCTCCAACGCCCAAACCAATTGCCCGGCCTGGTATTCAACCAGAGAAGCCATTTGGTCATAAAAGTGCTTCACAAGTTCCGGCCTGGCCTCCAAGTCTTTGATAGTTTTTTTCATGTATTTAGCCATCCTTGAGTGAAGGATTAGTACATAATCTAAGATGTCCTGTTAGGGCTCTTTGAGCAGTCTCTCGCAACCTTCTCTGACCAAGCTAAAGGGACCCCTGACACAGGGTCCCTTAAGTCCCTTAACTCTTTAAGGGTAGTTTAAAGAGACTAAACCCTAATTCTTGCTGGAGAACCTCCCTGTAGGCAAGCGAACAGGCTTGGGAGAAGAATATTCAATTTCCTTCTTAGTTTATCAGGTAAACCCATGATCATACCTTTGATGGTCTTGTTAAAACTTTCAACAAGGCCATTGTCTTGTGGATGGAAAGGGGGGTGAATTTATGTCACTCCACACTCACCCCACATTGCTTCCATATAAGCAGCCATAATGTTTGTATCTTTATCTGAAATGACCTCCTTAGGAAAAACCACTCTGGTAAATACACCAAGTAAGGATCTAACTACTGCAGGAGCAGTGACTGTCCTTAGGGGTATGGCTTCTGGATATATAGTGACATGGTCCCCTACCACCAGGATAAACCTTTTCCCAGAGGCAGTAGGCAGGTTCAGGGGACCAATTATAGAAATCCCTACCCTTCCAAAGGAAGTCCCCACCACTGGAAGTGATATGAGGGAAGATTTTGGATTGCTACCTGTTTTGCCACTGGCTTGACAGGTAGCATAGAAGCAACAGAACTCCTTCACCTTTTCTGACATCTGAGGCCTATAGACGTGATTGCCCAACCTGCCCCAGATGTCGAGCTAAGGGGATGTCATGGGCTAGGTTAAGGAGGAATTCTCTGTACTGTTGAGGGGCCACTACTCTCCTGGTTGTCCCTGGTTTAGGGTCCCTTGCCTCACTGTACAGGATTCCCTCCTCTCACTACACATTATGGGTACCAGTAACATATCTTCCTTCTGTCTGACAACCAAGTGTCTCAGTGCCTCAAAAGTAGGACAAAGACTTTTGTCCCCGGCATAAGTCCTTTCTTGATGGACCACCTGCTCCTTGTTGTTCTGCCAAGTCATTCCAGTCCTTCAGGGCAGCACCCCCTTCTTTAGAGAACAGGCCTTTCCACTGAGGGTTACACTCCTTCTGATTCTCAGAACTTTTGGGAGAGGTTTCTTTGCCATGTTTCCTTACTCTACTCTTGGTACTAGGGACTTAGTCTACTCTTTCGGGATCCACAATCTCTTTAGTTTCTCTTTAAGGCCTTCTATGCTCTAGTGGAACCACACACCCTCTGAGGGAGACCCAGCATTACTGCATGAGTCCTTCTCTCTACCTCTGCCCACGCAGAAGTTTCTAGGTCATCGGAGAAAGAGGGCATGGCCTCTGACCACATCTCAGCAATCCTACCATGTGGGGTGTACTGGAGGTAACAGGAGGTCTTGTTGGCCCCTAAGGGCCTTTAGCAGCCAAGGGGACTTTATCCTCCAACCAGGAATGTGGCAGGAGGCACGTTTGCATCGTAGTGGAGAAAAGGGGCAGGGCCTCCGGTGAGTTTCCCGTGTTTTTTCTTTCTTAGGAAGGGGGGCCGCGTGCCCCCTTCCATTCCTTGACCATTTTGAGCCCTGGGGACCCCATCCCACGAGGTCTTCCCCCTTAAAAAAAAATATTGTTTAGAAAAAGGGAGGGGCTTTGTGTCCCCCTCCCGAGGACAATTTTGGCCCCGGGGACCCCATCCCACTTGGCCAGGCCATTATAAAAACATTTTTAAAGGAGGGGGGCAGTGTGTCATTGCCACCTTGTTGGAGACCACCGGTGGCTGAAGTCCCCTGCAGTCCCTGCTGGCTCCCCGCATCCTGCTGGAGCTGGCTAACATACAGCTCTCTCTGTCCAAAATCAAATCTGCTCTGCTTCGTGCAAGGAAGAGCATTTTTGCTCTCGCTTACATGAAGTGGATCAGTGTTTGCTATGGCTCGTGACAAGCCATAGCAAACTGCAATGCCCTGGGGGTGGGCATCTCAGGACATTGCTGGAGTCGGCCCAGTGGGGTAGCGGTCCCCAGGGCCATGTGGACTCCTGGAGGGGGGCAAATGCCCCCCCTCCTTTATTGAAATTTGCTCCGGGGAGGTGGTGGTCCCGTAGCCGTTGGCCTCAACAGAATACCTTAATTATTGTATATGTTCCCCAGGGAGGTAGTGGGAGGCCCTAAGGCCGCATTACTTTAAAAAAAAACTGTGTTCCCAGGGGAGGTGGCAGTCTCTGGGGCAGTGGTTGTCCTTGAAGCCCCCCCCCCATTTTGTTGAAATCAGTCCCAGGGAGGTGGCAGTCTCTGGGGCAGGCAGTGTGCATAAGGCCCCCCTATTATTTTAATTAGCTCCAGGGAGGTGAAAGTTCCTGGGGCAGGGGGGCCTGTGAGGCCCCCTCACATAATTGGAATAACGGAATTATGCTCGAGAAGGTAGCAGTCACTGGGGCTACATTCATAACGAAAAGTGCCTCGGTGACCTGACCCACCAGGGGGTTATTTAAAAGCAAGTGCGGGAAGCCTTGGCTTTTTTAAATTTGATGCAGCGAATTGGCTTGGGGTCAGGGTATTCCTACTCTGTCCTCTTTTCTTTATTTTCCCTTTTTTGGGGGGCTTATGTGAAGCAGAGTCCCAAGATGGCTGACAACACTTCCTGGTTGAAGTACTGGCAGCCAATCATGGCTGTGCATTTCCCTGCACAAGCTCCTCTTTTCTTGCGAAGGCTTGTTGACCAAAGATATCACTATAATTTTCAACCCGAATTTCTCAACAACTACTGAACAGATTTACACCAAATAAGTAAAGGATTTTACTTAAATCAACATCTAAATTCCTGTCAAATTTGGTTGCAGTCCATTCAGTGGTTCAGGCTGTGGGTGTGGCTGAAGTTTCCTACGGGAATTAACATTACAAATGCACCCTAATTTTGTGCCCCAATTTCTCAGTCCCCACTGCACAGATCACCCTCAAACTTTCCATGACACACAGAACCTACCTTTACACTTTTTGGGGGAGAATTTCATGAAGGTTGGTCAAACGACACAAAAGTTACAGTCAAGTCCAAAAATGGCTTTTACTATACCCTTCCACCAGGAATAAAACGAATGCGAACTCCTGTTCCTGGTGCAGATTGTTTATTTTGCCCTCACACCACCATGACGCGTTTTGGCCTCGACAGGCCTTGATCACATGATGCGTCCTCAGAGTTTCTTTGTTTATTTAAAGTGCCAATGTGCATATACACGTGATCTAAACAGTGTTGAAAGAGACAAAATACTTTGGATCTACCGTTGTGAAACATCTGCAATTTATAATGAAATTTATTAATGACAACCACCGACATTTGCATAGCTAAAACAATCAGTTAAAATAACTAAAATAGTTAGAACTGTCTAAAAAATGACGCCCGAGCTGCACCTGAATGTAAAATACATAAGATTACATTTTCATTTTCTATTATCCTGCTCTTTGCATAATGTCACGTTAATATTAAATACATTATAACCCATTTGTATAATAATTTCATAATGATGATTTGCTTTTATGCGGGTTCCTCATAGTACAGTTTGATACAGCCCTAGTAGGCATGCTCATGGCATTTCTCTATCTCTATTCTTTATAAAAAATTTGCTAAGTGCATGAAAGTGTACCAGTGCCACCATATTGAACATCCATGTTCATAAAGTGCTATACGTGCATACATAAAAATATTTCAAGAACAATTAAAAAGCAATTATATATAACCAATTATTAGATGCAGCGAAATGCTGACAGAAAGGGATATGTGAGTTAAAAAAACACCAGCTAATTCTGCAGTCAAGTTCCTTTTAGGTGCTTGGATTTTTTGTTGTTTATTTACAAGCACGTGTAAAAACCTCAATAGAGTTATGGCCTTCTGGTGTCTTTGTATCTAGATCGATTATGTAACGTGTTTCCAACTTTCTAAGTTGTGCTTCCCGATTGCCGCTTCGTCTCAATACTGGAATAGAATATATTACAAAGTATTTAAGATGTTCCAGGTTGTTATTATGGACATCTTTAAAATGGCATGCAACAGGGTACGTTGGATCGGAGTTTGTGATTGCTCCCATATGTTGCAGTACTCTCTTGTGGACCTGGAGCATCGTGCTGCCCACGTACTGCAACCCACAAGAGCACTCCAAAATGTATATTGTATATTCTGTTTTGCAGGTAAACAATTTACTTATTGCGATAGGACCTTTCCTGAATGGAGTTGAGTAGGATGCTTTGTTGACACTGTACCTACATGCACGAAAAGTAGTGCATTTCACAAACCCTTTGCGTGACGTCAAACAATTGGTTGGGGATTTAACCTCTAGACTGCTGCTGACTAAAGCATCCTTCATCAAACTGGCTTTTCTAAAAGTGATACTGGGGTTTTTTGGTAAAGAATTACATATAATTGGGTCACTCAGGACAATTGGCCAGTTTCTGTTGATAATTTTGCGTAATTTATTCTGTTGTTTATTATATGTCAGTATTAATCTAGTATCCTGATCTGTCTGGTGGATGTCTGCTCTATTTGCTTGAATGGTAGCAGGTTTGGATAGGATTTCTCTTCTGTTTAACGAACCTGCTTTTTTATAGCATTATCAATTGTGCTTTCCGAGTATCATGTGGCCAGGATTCTTACTTTACTTTGCGTTTGGGCATCAGCACGATCTACGTCTTTACTGCACATCCACCTAATTCTCAACATTTCCCCATAGGGGATGCTATTAATCAAGTGTTTGGGATGGTAACTCTTCGCGTACAGTACAGTTTCCCGCTGTTGTTTTGCGGTGTAGCTTAGTCTCTATTTTTTAATTACTGATACATACTTCTACATCCAGGAAACATACTGACTGTTTGCTAATGGTGGCTGTGAACTGTAGGTTCAAGGTGTTATTGATTAGATTGCCAGAATTATATGCGCTCTCCTCAACTCCCCTGCAAATAACAAACAAGTCGTCAATGTTTCTTAACCAGGTAATAACATGGTTTTCCACTACCAACTTATGTTTCACATTTAAAACCATTTCTTCCCACCATCCCATGTGGAGGCAGGCATAGCTGGGTGAAAAACATGCCCCTATTGCTACACCCAGTGTTTGCTGAACGATTTGGTTTTGAAACATAAAATAGTTATTCTCTGAGCATGTTGACTATCATTTTGTTGTGTTGATAGAGATACATTGGTCTGGATCCCAAGTAATGTTCTATGGCCCTTATACCATCCTGGTGGTGGATACTGATGTATAGAGAAAGTCATGTCAAGGGACATTAAAAGATAGTCTTGTTCCCACACATAGTTGTCAATATTTTTATTGAGAAAATCACTGGTGTCTCGGATGTGTATATATATATATATAAATATATATATATTCACTGAAAAAACCATAGGTTTCACACCAGTTATAGTTAGGTGGAAATTTTACTCGCATAAAACCATTGAAATTCCCACGTTATAGTTAGTTGGACTCACTATAACTTGCGCGTGCAATGCACTGCTGATGATGTCACATATTACATCACTCATGACATGGTCAGTGACATCACTCATGACATCACTGATGACATCTCAAATGACATCACTGATGACAACATCCTTGTGACAAAGTGGCAGACCTCCTATCAGCATACAATAACCTTTGACACACACATTCAAAAATAGAAACTAACATTTTCTTAAAAAAGGAGAAACCAATACCAATTACAACAACTTATTAGGTAATTCCAACATCTACATACACATCCACTCATTCACCAACAGTTCTATATAGTCACTGATGCATGTACTTACTCATCATATGTACTCATACACCTATACATCCTGTTACACACTAATACTCATCCATCTAGTTACTCACACACAAATTCACACATGCAAATAAACTATCAAAAAAACATTTACTTGATTATACTGCTATATACACACCACTACACATACTTCTACAGAAACGGAAACATATTTACTCTCTTAAACAATCAATTATAAAAACACATACTCACTAACACACCCATACACACAATCATCCACCCATACAGTCTTGCACACATGCTGTCTTCAAAATACATACAAATAGTGAGTCACTCATTCATGCATCTGTGCTCTAAGTAATATCCCTCACCGAACCATACAGACACTGATACTGATACTCAAAAAAACAACTAATAACCCATATACACACTCATGTAGCTACTCACCAACCCATGCAGCCACTTATACACAAAGTGAGACACAGATACAGATATTTAAATATTTAAACATTACTCGCTAATATATGTATTCACTAAGATACATTTAATAAGTCAGTTAACCAATCAATTTTACACAAAAAAACATCCATTTAGACATTTATTTACCCATTTATTCTTCCATCAACCTTTAGATATACATATATAAAAAAAAATTATTTTTCAGAAAGATACACATTCACTGGATGATGTCATCAGTGATGTCATTTGAGATGTCATCAGTGAAGTCATGTGTGATGTCACTGACCATGTCATGAGTGATGTAATATGTGACGTCATCAGCAGTGCATTGCACGCGCAAGTTATAGTGAGTCCAACTAACTATAACGTGGGAATTTCAATGGTTTTATGTGAGTAAAATTTCCACCTAACTATAACTGGTGTGAAACCTATGGTTTTTTCAGTGAATGTAATAGTTTTTTTAAATGCTAATTCCTAACTATAACTGGTGTGAAACCTATGGTTTTTTCAGTGAATGAATATATATATATGCTGGCAACTATGAGAGAATAAACTTCCTTTGAATTGCAACTTTAGCGCTGTGGAGTGGTCTGTACCTGTGGCTTTCTTTGTGGAAGGAATGCTTTTCCTCGTGTAAAGAACGGAGCAGGAACTTGAATCATATATATATATATATATTATCACCAACCAAACTTTCATCATCAAAAGAGGCGCTGACTCCGTGTATCTCAGTTCAAGAATTTTATTTCTTACATCAGCTTCTGCTCAGACGCGTTTCGGCGGCTCTTCCCGCCTTGCTCACTAACATCAGACCCACTGAATCTGTGCTATATATACATACACATGTTGCATAATCACATGAGTCATAATTGTTATTTTGTAATTGGCTCTGGTGTCGCCATGGTAATTCTAGTTACACCCACATGCCTACGTGACCACTACCATGAATGCATCATTCCTAATACATAACATCATACACACAATCATGTTTGACTAAACATTATCGTCATGTTTAAACAATATGCTGACGTTATTTCGTTATTTTATTTCATCACAATCCCGTGTTACAATGAATTAATTGACCACATTACTTTAGGTCTACAATGCTTATCCCTACGTTACATTAGTTTGTTTCCGTCATAGCGCTTGGGCGTGATTGACGGGGGGGTGTGTGACGCTTCCCAGGCCGGTGATTGGTTTGTGTGTCGAGAACTACAAAGGGGCTCGGTAATACCGGAGATCGGTTTGCTGGCCTGGTGGCAGAGTCAGAACATGTTACAGCCTACCCAGTCCTTCCTCGTGTGTCTGGTAAGTGAAGCGTATGAATATCAGCTTTCGCGTTCTCATTTTCGAGCACATATTCACGTTGGCCTTTTATAAGCTACAGATTTCGCGCTAGTGCGCACCCTATTTGTTGGGTTTTTGGGCAGATCCTGCTCTGATGTGGTTCATCATGTTTTACCGGGATCGACTTAACTAACGATATGACGTGTTTAGTGTGGATAGTGGGTGTGGATTACATGTGACTGCAATTGGAAATCGTTTAATGTTGGCGCAATCTGGGTCTTAGTTAAAAGGTACTAAGGTACAGTAGGGGTAGGCTATTTAGATGTGCACACTCAGGGCTTCATCTGCGTTTAGCCCTGCGGGGATTTTGGAATTCAACAGAATGATATATCTGGATTCCAGACGGCGTAACGCAAGCTTGCGATTGCCGCCTCTTACATTTCTTGGGATGCTATCAATGACAAAATATGTCAGACCTTTTGCGTCCCCTCCATGCATTTCATGGATGTGTCTCGCTACTGGGTAGGATGGGTCCTTGTTGGTGATAGCTCTCAGGTGTTGTAAGATTCTTACATGTACTTGGTGTATCGTTGATCCTACATATTGTTTACCACATTCACATACAAGTACATAAACGGCGTATTCCGTTTTGCAAGTGAAGTGTTCCTTGATGGCATAGGGTTGTTTGCGAAAGGGTACTGTGACACTCGTAGTGTTCTTCCCATGGGTACAGGCTTTACATTTAGGACATTTTTTGAAACCCTTTTGTGACTGGAACCAATTTTTCTGTTTTTGGATGGCTGGGGCATTGTTGACCAATTGTTGACGCATTGATCGGGCCTTTCTGAAGGATACCAGTGGTTTATCACCCACTTTATCACCTATGATTGCATCATTACGGATCAATGGCCAATGCCTTCTGAGTATTTTTCGAAGGTTGGCATGGTGGCGATTGTAGCCCGTAATTAGCCTCGGGGGTTGCCTTTCCTGTTGTTTTGGTCCAGTTTCTTCCACATCAGGGAATAGTAGCTCCCGTCTGTTTTTGGCGCTACATTTTACTTCCGCAGTTTTGCATGTTCTATCAGTGTAACCTCTATGCTTCAATCTCGTAAAGAGATTGATTTTTGCTTCAGCTAACCCTTCCTCGGTGCTACAGTTTCGGGTCATCCTAAGACATTCTGCGTATGGGATAGACTGTTTAAGGGGTGTCGGGTGGAAACTGGTAGCGTGGAGAATTGTATTGCCCGCAGTGGGCTTTCTGTAGGTGCGTGTCTGTATTGTGTCATTCATAATAAACAATTCTACATCCAGGAATTGTATACTTTCTTTGTTCACATTACAGGTAAATTTGAGATTCAATGAGTTTTCATTCAACTGTTCAGTGAAGCTCCTCGCACTTTCCTCATTCCCCTCCCACAAAATAAAGATGTCATCAATGAAGCGTTTGTAGATGACAATATTGTGGTTCATAGTTTGTCCATATAGTTTCTGTAGCACCTGCTCCTCCCACCAGCCCATATGCAGATTAGCATAGCTGGGAGAGAAGCAAGTGCCCATCGCCGAACCTTGGATTTGTTTGTAAAACAGTTTATCGAATATAAATGTGTTATTCGTAAGACACCATTCACACATCTCCAGCAGCATTTTAGTGTGTTCATATTGGTTGATAGGTCTTTTTCCCAAGAAATGTTTTATGGCATTTAGACCGTCCTTATGCCTTATGCTGGTGTAAAGAGCTTGGACATCAAGAGTCATAAAAATGTAGTTTTCTTTCCACTTTATGTCATAGATCTTTGTCAGGAAGTCTCCTGTGTCCTTAATGTACGCCGGTAATTTTCTGACCTCTGGTTGAAGGAAATGATCAATAAACACACTTGTGTTCTCGAATAGGCTCCCTATTGCCGAGATTATTGGTCTTCCAGGTGGTATGTTTTCATTCTTGTGTATCTTGGGGATCAGATATAGTTGCGCTGTGACCGGGTAATCAGTCTTTAGGAATTCAAATTCATTCTTGCTAATTAGGCCTTTGCCTCTCCATTTATACAGTTCGTTATGGTACTTTTCTTGAATGCCTACCAGATACGTAGGACTGATTCTCATGTAACACTCTCTGTCCTGTAGTTGACTCAGTGCCTCAGTGTTATACATTTCCAGCGGCCAGAGAACTATGTTTCCCCCTTTGTCGGACCATCTCACCACGATGTCCGACCTGGCTTTAATTTTTTCCATCAGTGCATTGTATTTTCTAGTGTGGTCTTCATTTTGTTTATAACGTAGTTTAGTACTCATCATTGAAAGCTCTTTGAGGTCTTTAATCACATACTCTGCGAACAAATCCAACCCATCTTTTGGCATTGTTGGCACAAATATTGATTTAGGCTTGAAACCTGTTTTCACCGTTTGCCAAATATTGATGTCTGAATTAAGGGCTGCCCCACTCGGTGTGATTTCTTCAGTACCATTTTCAATTTCCATTTCCAGATCTATAAGGTCTTGTAGTGCGTCCATATGTTCCACATTTAGCATCTCGGTCATATCATTGTTGGGCATTACAGCCACAGTACTCGTTTTTACGTTGTAGAAATACTTTTGCAGTTTTAATTTTCTTACATATAGGAACAAATCAATCCTTGTTTGGGTGTAATCAAAGTTAGTGTTACTGCAGAAAGTCAAGCCTAATGATAAAATTTCTAATTCTTCCTTCGATAGCTCCATGTTTGTTAAGTTTATGACTGTGTTGTCTTTGTTTGTCTCAATCATCGGCGTCTGTTGTATCTGTATTGTTGTTTTTTCTTTTGTTTTTCGTCTTTTTGCGCTTGTTGTCCCCCACCTCCTGTCTTTTCTTCTCCTGCTTGTTGTTTTTGTTGTTTTTGGTTCTGATTGCTCCTGCCTGGCCCTTCTCCTTGATTTGACGCCCTTCGTGGACGCAATGTTCTGAGGCGCTGTTGGCGTAAAAAAGCAAATTCCTGTGCCGGAGTTGGTGCTGGTCCAAGCATTTGTGCACTTTGATTGCTGTCATTATCTGTGTCATATTCTGAGCTTATCTCATTCTCACTTTGTTCAGGGGCCCCGGGTTGATTACCCTGTGCGTTTTGAAGGGGTTGTTTCCTTATTTGATCGAATTTCCTCGCAAACGTATAGATCCTTCCGTTTAAATAATCATTTCTGTCCCTCTGAAATTTGATGGCTTTTCTTTCCTTGATTTCTGCTTCATGTTTGTCTAATCTTGTTTGGATTTCTTTCATTCTTTCTGCAATTTCTTCCTTGTTCTCTTTTGCGTCTAGTTCTTTTAATATATCTTCAATCCGTGTGATCAATTTCACTCTGTCACTTGCTGCAAATTGGATCAGTATTTTGAGCATATTTTCAGATGATTTTGCACTATTTTCAGCCCACATTTGCAGCATTGCCGGATCGGGGTCCTCATAGGTGGGTGCTACTAATACTCTCAGCCCTCTGGGGATTCTGTTTACATCCAGGTATCTCGAAAGGGATTTCACTTCCCACCACTTTGCGACTTCTTTTTTGCGTAATTTTTCCAACTCATTCAAAAGTATTTTGGTTTCATCTTTCTCTTTGGGTTGGGTCTGAGCACTTTGTTTGGTCTTGTCGCCTTTCCCCGTGTCTGTGTCAGTAAATATGTCTTTTGCAGCCTCCTCTCTTCCCTTTTCCCATTCAGCAGCCATGCTGATCAATTTGAAGACAATATTAATGCTTGTACAGATACACTGCCCGTGTGGTTTAAAGTTCCCTCCACACTTGGGCTCACTCTCCCACTCGATCCTTGCCTTGCGCCCGTTCCCGTTACTCGCATCAAGCCACGGCTTACCAGAAATTCCCGACTGCTCTCCAGCGATCGTCGATCTCCAGGTCGCCAGTCTCAGATGTTTTCACAGGTTTCTCGGGGCTCTTCGCATTTCGATCTTTTGGGGGGCACTGTGTGTCTTTTTTCTCCAAAAGCTTCCCATAGAATTGTCCTTTACGACACAGTGCTGCCAGAACGAGGAGGGTCAGCGTTGGGCTTCCAGGACTCCAGCCCTCTATATTATCACCAACCAAACTTTCATCATCAAAAGAGGCGCTGACTCCGTGTATCTCAGTTCAAGAATTTTATTTCTTACATCAGCTTCTGCTCAGACGCGTTTCGGCGGCTCTTCCCGCCTTGCTCACTAACATCAGACCCACTGAATCTGTGCTATATATACATACACATGTTGCATAATCACATGAGTCATAATTGTTATTTTGTAATTGGCTCTGGTGTCGCCATGGTAATTCTAGTTACACCCACATGCCTACGTGACCACTATGTATGTATATATTACCTACTGGCGGTCGTAAAAAGTAGGTATATATAGTTAGGATTTTTTCCCTATGGGATTTTTGAAAAGTCTATGTCTAATAACTTTGGCGTTTGTGGACGGAATTGGCTGAAATTTTCAGGAAAATGGAACATTTTGTTCCTGAGCAGCCCCTGAAAATTTGGAGGGGGTTCGTTAAGGGGGGGCCGAGAAAAAAGGGGGGTCCCAAAACGTGTTTTTCCAATGTTAATTTCCATAGGGCGGTTGGCCTCACTTTTAGCCCGAACGGCTGAATGGATTTGCACGAAACTTGGCAAAATTGTAGGGACTGTTAGCCCGATGTGCCTTTGCTAGGTCTCAATATATGTGCTCCAGTGGATTTTGAGAAATTAACGTTCAAAAAAAGATATATATCTGTAAGCGCGCTCTGGGCAGCGCTCCGGTTCGCGTACTTGACGCGTAACGGAACTTCGCGAAGCGAAGCTGATTGGCTCTCCGGTGTCTGTCAACATTCTAAACAGTCCGGAGCGGCCGCCATCTTGTCTCTCGGTAGGATCGAGAGACAAGAGGAGGCCAAAACAAAGGGGGAAATGACCATAAGGGGGCATAGTAGATCCTCCCTGACCCCCTAGGTTTGATGTGGAGGCTTTAAAAGGGCCCCGCAGGGCAAAAAAAAAAAAAAAAACTTTTTTTTTTGCGTGGGGAGCGCCAGGTTCGCGAACCGGGAAGCATTCTGGGGAGCGTACTATAAGGAAAAAAGAATGATAGACTTTTCAAATACTGTATGTTAATTGATTGTTGGTTTTGTTGATTATTTTTTAATTTCTTTATTTTTTAAGCAATTATTTATTATTGTGATTGTGTTTCAAAATTTAATAAACTTTCTAACATTTCACTGTCTGAAATGTCATTATTTTCATTGAACATAGTTTGTAATCTCTGAGGGTGTAAAATGTCCTCATTTTGAAGGAGGTCATCTACTGCTTGCACACATTGCAGTAGTTCTTGGACCCAAGTTTCATCCATAAATTCTATATAATTTGGATCAATTATTTCTTGGCTGCTCTCTTGCAGGACAATTTGAAATGAAACTTTGTGTTCGCCTTCCATTTTGCCTGAAATTTGGATAAAAAAAATATATATTAGTAGAGATAGGGCATGGTTGGGATTAATTTTAGATAGGCAGTTTTTATCAGTGAATTTATCTTTGGGCAGTGTATAGTATCAGAGTGGAAGTAGGAATATAAAAAAGTGTATGTGATTTAACGTAAGTAATTTCATAATTATACAAGAGAAACCTAACTCCATCCATAACTATAACAGAGAAGTCTATCTAAATCTATAACTACTACAGAGGGATAGTATATAACTATCAGAAAAAGTTTACCATATTAACTTATAGTGCACAATATACTTCAGTTTTAAAAATAACAACTTACCTTTACAAAGAAGTTGAAGTGATTAGTGAAAATCCAATTGAAATGTACAACAAGAAGTAGTAGTCAAAATGGCTGTGTTTCCTTCTCTTCCTTTATATATATTCAGGTATATAACCAATCAAATGTCAGGTAATAAAAGTAGAAAATGAAAGTAACATTTTCATTGGTTGTCAATTCCAACACTTCAGATGTGTTTTGAGAAGTAATTTACCTCACGGTATTTAGAGAGGTCTACAGGCTAAATGGCTAAATGGAATTTCAATAAAATTTGTGAAAATGATAGGGATTGGTATGTAGTATGAGCTAATCTATATTTGGTGAGAGTGTCTCCAGTCGTTTTTCTGTAAATTACTTTCCCACCTTTTTTGATGGTGCGCTTCCCAGGGAGCGACCCGGTACGCGAACTGGCGAGCGCCCCGGTACGCGAACCTGAAGCGTTACGGGAGTCCACCATTTTGTGTTTCGGTCGACTTAAGATGCAAGATGGAGGGCAAATAATGTTCAGAATGGGTAGAAGGGGGCACGGTAGACTTATCTTGACCCCCTAGGTTTTCTGAGGGTGGCTGAGGAGGCTTATATGTGCGAAAAAAAACATTTTTTTTTTAAATTTCGCGAGGTTAGCTTCCGGTTCGCGTACCGGGTAGCACCCCGGGGAGCGTACTTTGTTGAAAATTAGTGAAAAAAGTTAGAGAAAAATAATAATTGTGAGTGATCAGATGTAGGGTAGCTCTGAGAAGAGCTTTTGGGTTTATGGTAATTTAGGTACTTATAAGTAGGTACCAATGCACAGTCTTAAATTCAGAATGAAAATTCTGTTGCCCTCATCTGAGAAGTGAACTCCATCTCCTCTGTAGATATCTTGCATGTAGTAACGCAAGTTATTGTTGTACATGGAGCCCATTCCATGGTCTCTCATGTAAGCTGAAACAGATTTGTTTACATGCTTCCTCGACTTCTCAATTTGTGGACAAAATTGGTTTGACCACCTCCATTTCTGTCTTTGGCATATATTTGAATATACCAAGGCAGTTTGAGGAAAAAGTGCCATCAATTGCTCAAAGGTGTTCTTTAAAAGCATTTCCAGACCTACCCCAGTCAAAGTGCCCAAATCATTACCTCCACAGTGCACAATTAACAGGTCAAGTTTTGGCAAATGCATAAAGGTTTTCACCAATGGTATCAATTGGTGACATTTTAATCCTCTGTGGCCAAACCACTTAATTTCCACATCTTGTAAATTGAGGTTAGGTAAATTTCTGTTCTCAGCATACCTCTGAGCCCAATAGATGTAACTATGTCCAACAATCCAGACAGAAAACATGGTGAGAGAAGGTTCTGCTGCAGTCAGATGAAGTGTGGCAATGAAATGGCAGTTGAAAAAATAAGAGTTTAAAATGAAAAAAACTGTGGAGTTTCTGTGTTAATGAAGCAGTAACAGTGATTGGTGGATTTTGATTGCTGAAAACAGAAAGTTAGGGTGCATGGATGAGTTCTTTGAAAGATGTATTTTGAGTGGTCAAGAAAAAATCATTAAATGAAAGATTGCACTGGATATGCAGGTGCACTGAGAGTTCAGAGTTCAATTGAAACATTGTTGTGTGAACTTGCAAACACCAGAGGTCTTCCAAGAGGTGGTTGCTATGCAAAAAAGGCAGAGAGGGCAGAGGGGGGAAGGGTTTTGATTTGAAAAAAGTGAGGGAAGAGTTTTGATTGGGTGACATGAGAGATATGTGTGAAGAATTACAGCATTTCTGTGCTTTTGATAGCTGCAGACTCTGGAGTGCATACCTTTTGCTCTGCTGAAGACAAATTGGTGTGTTTCTGAGACTGTTTTGAAACTCATAAAGTATTTGCTAAGGTGAGAAAAGATTTCTTTAATTTAGATAGAGAATAGTGTGCTTTAAGGAGAAAATTATGAAGAAAGTTGTGTTTTTCAAATGTTGCTTTGTCTCAAGTGTTTTACAAATAGATTTTGTTTCTGAGAAATTGTAATTGGAGAAAATGTGAAGTATTAGTACTGACAGGGTGTTTTTGTGCATAGGAGCTGTGGGGTGTTTTCAAATTATGACTTGAAAATCGTTTTTGAGGAAAAGGAATGGTTTATAAAATTTATGACAAGGACATAATGGTGTATGCTTCTTTATAAGGCATTTGAGTGTCTCTGATGTTATTTTTCCCATTTTAATGTAAGACCTTTCCCTGTGGAGCAAATTGCTTGTAAATATGCTCCCACCTGTGCATGGCAAATTTAGATTTTGAATGTTTGCGTTACATAGCCATGTTAAAAGTGACCCAAACATGCTGCAAAGGCAATCAAAAAACGCTTTCATGTGTCTTAAGGACATTTTAAGTCATTTCCCCATGTGGAGTGTTTTCAAATTATGACTTGAAAATCGTTTTTGGGGAAAAGGAATGGTTTTAAAATTTATGACAAGGACATAATGGTGTATGCTTCTTTATAAGGCATTTCAGTGTCTCTGATGTTATTTTTCCCATATTAAATTAAAAGACCTTTCCCCGTGGAGCAAATTCCTTGTAAATATGCTCCCACCTGTGCATGGTAAATTTAGATTTTGATTGTTTGAGTTACATAGCCATGTTAAAAGTGACCCAAAAAAGTTGCAAAGGCTTTAAAAAAACCCTTTCATGTGTCTTAAGGACATTTTAAGTCATTTCCCCGTGGGCAGTGTTTTCAAATTATGGCTTGAAAATCGTTTTTGAGGTAAAGGAATGTTTTTAAAATTTATGTGCGCCATATGCCCCCAAATTTCTTTTTCAGGGGTGCAGCAGGGTGTTCTTGAGACACCCCTGCACCCTTGGAACAATTCCTAATTTGTGATGAGCTAATTGCTAATCGCAAATTGCACCTTCATTCCTATGGGCCTCCTGCAATCGCAAATTAGGAATGGTAAAGAATCGCTATTTATTCCTTAAAATTCGCTATTTAGGAAATGCAAAATAGTTTGATGATACATATGGTGGTTCATCTCTAACAAGATAAGAAGCTTAGGGATAGATTTATGATGACTGGCGCAATGAAGTGGACATCACTTACTTCATTGGTAGGCCTTTACATGTATTATCTCCTCTGTATTCTTCAACAAGCGTAACTTTGATCTGCAACCCTGAGTAGGCCTCACCTTAAACAAACCTCTGGATAGGCCACACCTTATCGTCATCCTGAATTAATCATTTAAAATGCTAGGGACAGATTTATGATAGGTGTATGCCTCTTTTGCGCCACTGTGCGTCACTTTTGTGATGCAGCGGCGGTGCAAAAGATTTGCTATGAGGCGACAAAATTACAAATTGATGCATTTAGGCAGATGTGTCATGCTGTAAAAAAACCGTGCCACATGAAACCGATGCAGCAGTGATGCAAAAGATGCACCATGTTGCAAGACAGGCCTCACTTGGGGCCATATGTATCAAGCTAATTAGCATTCGCAAAGGCAGAAATTCTGCGAATTTCGGCCTTTGCGAATGCTAATTAGACAAATGGTATGTATCAAACAAGTTTGATGCAAAATAAGGAATAGCAAAATTTGCTATTCCTTATTTTGCGATTGCACTTAAGGATTTGCAAATTTTTGCGATTCGTTAAATGCAATGTATCAAACAAAAAATATGCAAAAAATGCCATTAAGGATTTGCAAATTACCACCAACTTCTAGTTGGTGGTAATTTGCAAATTCTTTTCAAAAAGCTTTTTTTCCAAAAAACAAAAGGTGCCATATGACGCCCATACATGTGCGCCATATGCCCCCAAATTTCTTTTTCAGGGGTGCAGCAGGGTGTTCTTGAGACACCCCTGCACCCTTGGAAAAATTCCTAATTTGCGATGAGCTAATTGCTAATTGCAAATTGCACCTTCATTCCTATGGGCCTCCTGGCCCATGGAAATGAATGGGTAATTTGCAATTAGCAATTTGCTCATCGCAAATTAGGAATGGTAAAGAATCGCTATTTATTCCTTAAAATTCGCTATTTAGGAAATGCAAAATAGTTTGATGATACATATGGCGGTTCATCTCTAACAAGATAAGAAGCTTAGGGATAGATTTATGATGACTGGCGCAATGAAGTGGACATCACTTACTTCATTGGTAGGCCTTTACATCTATTATCTCCTCTGTATTCTTCAACAAGCGTAACTTTGATCTGCAACCCTGAGTAGGCCTCACCTTAAACAAACCTCTGGATAGGCCACACCTTATCGTCATCCTGAATTAATCATTTAAAATGCTAGGGACAGATTTATGATAGGTGTATGCCTCTTTTGCGCCACTGTGCGTCACTTTTGTGATGCAGCGGCGGTGCAAAAGATTTGCTATGAGGCGACAAAATTACAAATTGATGCATTTAGGCAGATGTGTCATGCTGTAAAAAAAACGTGCCACATGAAACCGATGCAGCAGTGATGCAAAAGATGCACCATGTTGCAAGACAGGCCTCACTTGGGGCCATATGTATCAAGCTAATTAGCATTCGCAAAGGCCGAAATTCTGCAAATTTCGGCCTTTGCGAATGCTAATTAGAGAAATGGTATGTATCAAACAAGTTTGATGCAAAATAAGGAATAGCAAAATTTGCTATTCCTTATTTTGCGATTGCACTTAAGGATTTGCAAATTTTGCGATTCCTTAAATGCAATGTATCAAACAAAAAATATGCAAAAAATGGCATTAAGGATTTACAAATTACCACCAACTTCTAGTTGGTGGTAATTTGCAAATTCTTTTCAAAAAGCTTTTTTTCCAAAAAACAAAAGGTGCCATATGACGCCCATACATGCCCTTAGGGCATGTATGTGCGCCATATGCCCCCAAATTTCTTTTTCAGGGGTGCAGCAAAAAAACCCTTTCATGTGTCTTAAGGACATTTTAAGTCATTTCCCCGTGGGCAGTGTTTTCAAATTATGGCTTGAAAATCGTTTTTGAGGTAAAGGAATGTTTTTAAAATTTATGTGCGCCATATGCCCCCAAATTTCTTTTTCAGGGGTGCAGCAGGGTGTTCTTGAGACACCCCTGCACCCTTGGAAAAATTCCTAATTTGCGATGAGCTAATTGCTAATCACAAATTGCACCTTCATTCCTATGGGCCTCCTGGCCCATGCAAATGAATGGGTAATTTGCAATTAGCAATTTGCTCATCGCAAATTAGGAATGGTAAAGAATCGCTATTTATTCCTTAAAATTCGCTATTTAGGAAATGCAAAATAGTTTGATGATACATATGGCGGTTCATCTCTAACAAGATAAGAAGCTTAGGGATAGATTTATGATGACTGGCGCATCACCAGGGATGTGCCAGTCATCTTGCGCCGCTGTTCCGCCACCCATGGTGTGCTGCATTTACAATGCGGCGCACCATGGGGCAAAAACGGCACAGATGCGTGATGCATCTGTGCCGTAAAGGTGGCGCATTGCTGGAGTTGTATCGCAAGTGCGATGCAGCTCCAGCAAGGCTCAGGGGTGCCCCATCTCCACAATGCTGCATCAAGATCTATGCCTGCTTCAAGCAGGCGCAGGGTTTTGACGCAGCTTTGTCCTATCTGATTGTAAATGCGGCACACCATGGGTTGCAGAGCAGCGGTGCACGTTAACTGGTGCATCCCTGGGGATGTGCCAGTTAACATAAATCTGCCCCTTTACATTTAAGTATGTGCAGGGGACACAGAGTCGGTGAGGCTTATCCAAGGTTAAGAAGAGATGAGTCCTGTTCACTGAAAAATTGGACATAGGCTTCACCTCCTCAGCATCGCTGGACATGGCTAAATAATAGCTGCAAAATGTTACTCTTGTTAAACAATTTTACTATTATAATCTCTGAGATTTGTCTCTTACTCTGCAACATCTCATTGTTGTTATCTTTCTTTAAAGATAAAGACAACATCAACATGAGCGACAATCAGCAATCAGTTGATTTCGACCTCATCATTGAACTCGTAATTGAAACATCAGTGGATGTTGATCCCTTGGATGATTTAAATCCTGAGGATGAAGAAGAACGTGATGAGGATGCAAATTTGTCAGAATTGTATGACATAGGATGGGAAGCTGACGTGCTTGAGCCTATGGAACTATAAACATTTATTTTAAAAATTTATAATTTATAATAAATAAAAAGTAAAAATGTAAACTGTTTCATTTAAAAATAAAGACACCTTCAAAAACAGGTTATGTGTAGTGTCTTCAATAAAATATTAAAATATGCTCATAAAATTAGATCAGATTCACATATAAAACAGCACAGGTAAAATGAATATAAATTCCATTTCTTTTCTGCTATTTCTGTATTCTAAATTTGCCAAGCACTAAAAAATCTTCTATGTAAAAATGTCAAGTAGTGTGTTACGTTTTTGATGACTGTTATTGATTTACTGTAATAGTGGTTAATAACATTTTTTATTATATTTTACCACAGAGATCAACTGCAGATCATTTCAAGATTTCAGCATGCCAACCAAAGAAAGACTGAGAAAGGCTGCAAAACGTCAAAGACAGCAGGTCAATGAAAAAAAGCAGCAGTCCTCTAACAAAGAGATTTGTCAAGTCACCAAGAAAGCACCGGGTAAGAGTACAAAAACATTCATAAGAAATATCTGTAGTAAAAAAAATATTACTACAGAAAATGTTTCAGTCCAGAAAAAGAGAAGCAATTCAAACGGAAAGGAAAGGCCAATGAAAAATGTTACTGCTAGAGCAAGAGATAACTCTGTGCATGATAGTAGAAGGAAACAACAGTTTAGGGACATTCGTAAACGAATGTTCCGCAACAGGATAATTGGCAATTTGTTAAAAAATATTAAGAAAGGTCAACAGAAAGTGGTTTTTTATAAGAGAAAAAAAATAGTTGAGAAAGTTATTGATCAGGCATTTGAAATTAAACGTAAGTTATTTATTTTGATAATCAATAGAATTAGGAAGCTAAACAAGGCAATTTATGATTTCAAAAGAAATAGTAGATGGAAGAGAATAGTTAATCGTAGTAATTTTTGTGAAGTTTTTTCTGGAGAATGGATGCATAGTTCAAGCTGTGAGGCATTTTTTTAATGAGGAGAGTTATTTCCAGGATAATGATTTGGTGCATGCAGTTGACACCAGTGGTCGAGCTTATGAAGTGAAAGATGGTTGTCCAGTTGAAAAAGAAAAACTTGTGACAACAGAGATAGAAGAGGTGTTAGGTAATGAGGTTTTAGGAAGACGTCCTAAGGGTCCTGTGTACACCTGGAAGTGTAGTAGTATTTGCAGTGTGCGACAGGATTCCATCAATTTGCTTTGTGATTTTGTACGGTCATTTAATAAGAAAAGTTTGAAGCAGAAAATGAAGTTGTTGCAAGAATTAGATCCTTGCAGAGTGAGAGAAGTGACAGGTTTGCATGGTCATTCACTGGCTTGTCTTTCCAGGAGAGTATGCCAGAGTGTTTTTCATCATTTCAGGATGCTAGCAGTGCATCATAATAAAGTGAGGAAATTAGTTAGAATGTTGTATTATGCTAAGAGTCCAGCAATTATGCTTAAACAATTATGCGCTGCTCTTTTGCATGGTTCTGAAATAGATGTGAAGAATATATGTGAAGAAATTGAGTTTTGTTACTTTGGAAGTAAAGAGGAGAATGTTGAAATTGACCAAGAAGAAGAGGGTAATGTGGAAGATAGTGTACAGGTTTCCAGTACAGATAATTTCCAGAGGGAAATTGCGACGTTTGAGGTGAAATCAAGTGAGAGGCCAAATTTCACTTGTGTGTGTTGTCGACGCACTTATTATAAGAATCAGACTAAGCTAGTGGATTTATATGCAAAAAGTGAAAGGGAAAATAATAGCGAATGGAAGGATTTCACAACATACTTGATGGTAGAAAATTGTTTTGATTTGGGATTGGATCAACGTGTGTGTACTTATTGTTGTAACAAATTAAATCAAAACCAGATGCCTGCTAGAGCAGTTCATAATAATCTGGAATTGGTTGAGATTCCTTCTGAATTGAAGGATTTAAATACTTATGAATCTATTTTGATTCAAAGTATCCATCCCTTTCAGGCTATTGTAAGAATGGAGCCAAAGACAGGGAAATTGCCTCCATCAGATTTACAGAGAGGATTAAAGGGAAGAGTTGTTTATTTGCCTCTAGATTTGAAGAAAAACATTAACACAATTGGAGTAGAAAAAGTGGAAGAGGAACCTCTGGTTATCTTAGTTAATGGGGTTCCGACAAAGAATAAGAAAATATGGCAAGATTTAGTGGATGTTAGGAAAGTTAAAAAGGCAACATTGTATTTGAAAAAAAATAATAAAAACTATAAGAATGTATATGTTGCAGAAGAGGAAGTAAGTGAGGAAGAGGATAGCGATTTGTGTGCTGGTCAAATTGAGAAAGTAGAACCCTGTACTAGTGAAGAAATATATGAACATTATAGTGTTCATCCTTTGCATTCCAAGGAAGTCATGGGGAATGCTATTGAGTTGTTTCAAATGAAACAAGCCAAAGGGAGTCCCATTAGTGTTTGGGAGGAAAGTTTGGAAGCTCGGTGTTTCCCACAGCTTTTTCCAACAGGTCAGGGAGGAAGATATGATGAGCGACCTCATCAAATTCCTGCTTCTGAATACCGGACTTTGCGATTGTATGCAGGAGATGCTAGGTTTCGACAATGCATTCCCTATTTGTTTCATCTCCTGTTTGAAAGCGATCTGTCTGGACTGTCATATGCAGTGAACCACATCTTGAAAAGTCATGCAAAACATCTCGGCAAGTGACTTTATGGATAAAGTCAATGTCCAAGACAGTATTTTGGATTCTCACCTGATTAATCTCATGGCGTGTCAGCGTGGTACTAATGAGTACTGGTACCGTCGTCATGGTGATTTAAAATGTATGCTGAGGAACTTAGGAACTCCCACATGGTTCCTCACTCTGAGCTGTGCCGAGTATGGCTGGGAAGACTTACTTGAATTTCTACGAGAGGCAAATGGAAACATCGAAAACATCGAATTCAAGACACCCGGAGAACTGTGCTCTTTGGATCCAGTCAATGTATGCAGGTACTTCAATCATAGATTTGAAGCTATGATGTCTTTCATCATGAATAAGAAGAATCCACCTCTTGGAGAGGTGTTGGATTTCTTCTGGAGAAAGGAGTACCAAGCAAGAGGTGCTCCTCATATACATATGCTGCTGTGGATCAAGGATGCACCTAAATTTGGAACGGATCCAGAAGACTCAGTGATGAGTTTCATACAACAGTATTCTACGTGTGCTGTTCCAAACGCAAAGGAGAAGAAAAGCCTAAGAGAAAAAGTTCTACGTTTCCAAAGCCATCGATTTGGAAAGTACTGTCGTCGTAAATTCCGAAACAAGGACAAGTTCTACACCAAATGTCGTTTCGGCTTTCCACGACCGGTGATTTCTAAAGGAAGAGTAAACAGTTTGATGTCTTCGCTGCGACATAATGTGATGAAGAAATCACCTAAAAACACATACAATTTGAAGAGGAACGAAGAGTCCAAGTACATCAACGACTACAACCTGGTGATTTTGTCCATGTGGAATGCTAACATGGATATACAGTTTGTGGCTGATAACTGTATGGCTGTGGCTCGGTATGTGACATCTTACATCACCAAAAAAGAGAAGACAGAATTGAAGGATATGTGGGAGGACATTTCCCATGAAAAGAGCCTCAGTAAAAAGTTGTACAGTTTCAGTCTGAAGATGTTGTCACATCGAGAAATCGGAGCTTACGAATGTTCTGACCGGTTGTCTTCAGCAAGTCTCTATGCCAAGTCCAGGAGTATCGTTTGGGCGAGTCTTGGTCTTGCTGCAACGCGTAATCGAGTTCTGAAACCTGTGCGGGAAATTGAGTATTTGGCGGAAAAGGAGCCAAACAGTACCGACATTTTGAAGACCAACATGTTGGATACATATTATCCAAATCGAAGCAGTCACCTCGAGAATGTTTGTCTGCATGAGGTTCTTCAAAATTACATATTCAAGAGGAACATCAAAGAAGATACTGAGAAAGGAGTGTATGCTGTAATAGGAAGTGAGGGATGTCTGGTCAAGCAAAGAAAATGCCACTTGGTAAACCATCAAAAATTGAGTGGCGAATCTCCTGAAAAAAAGGAGTTTTTCTATTTAGCACTTTTGCAACTTTTCAAGCCTTGGCGTGCAGAAGAGGAACTGCTTGGAGATTTCCTCTGTTACGAAGACTCTTTCAATGCTGCCAAGGAGACCATAGAATGTCCTGCTTTTCCCAAATATGTAGAAATGTTGAATGCGGAAATTGAGCAGGAAGCAACGATTGCAGCCGAGATTGCCAGAGACAGTTCTCAGGACAGTCAGAGTTCTGCTTCATTGAGTCAGGATCCACTAGGAGGACCTGTTATCGAAAATGAAGCTGCCACTGCTATGAATGAAGTGGAAAGAGCCATGGCACATGCTCAGGAGGATGCGGTTAACTTAGAAGAGTTGGAAAATATATGACGAAGTTACCATGCAAATTGATCATGGATTAAGTCATGAGAAGAAAGAGTGCTCATGTACGTCGTTGAAGCCTGTCCGACTGTACGTGAGTGGAGAAGCGGGAACTGGAAAAAGTTTCCTTATTAAAGCAATTCCATGTTATTTGCAGGAAAGGACAGAGTCATCGCTGTCTTGTGTTGTCACCGCTCCAACTGGACTGGCAGCACATAACATTAAAGGGATTACTTTACATCGTTTACTGATGCTGCCAGTGGAGCATGACAACAAATTACAATATCACAAGCTATCTGGAGATGCTTGTTGTGAAGTTTCAAGAATCTTGAGGAAAATGAAACTTCTTATCATTGACGAAGTAAGCATGGTTTCCAATGTCATGCTTGCCTTTGTGCATTTGAGAATGCAAGAAGTTCTCAAAACAGAGTATGATGTGTTATTTGGTGGCAAACACATCATTGTTTTCGGAGATCTTCTGCAGCTGACACCAGTGAAAGGGCAACCTGTGTTCAAAATGCTCACGCATGAAGATACCAGGAAGTGCCTAGGGAGCATTGGCAACGTCAATATATGGTTAAACTTCAATTATGCTGAACTGCATGAAAATATGCGTCAGGCGAAGGATGAAGTTTACAAGACTATTCTACAAGATGTTAGAATTGGAAAAGTGACCGAGCATGGGAAAGAAGCTTTACATGCACGATTACTGTCAAATTTATATCCAGAACAAGATGTTGGGCCTGAGAATATTTTTCAGAAAATTACTGAGAAGAAATCTGGAATATGTTTGATGCCAACTCTTGCAGAATGTGCCAAATTCAACAACAAAATGTTGCATTTAGAAAATCAAGAGATTGTGAAACTGGAAGCTATTGACAGAGTAGAGCATATGGGATCAACAATTATTTTGTCTGAGAATTTGAAAACAAAATTGGATTCATTAGAGAAGACTATATCTAAAACTGCAGGTTTTGAAAAGACTCTGAATGTGTGCTTGAACTGCCGTATAATTTTAAGAAGGAATTTACATGTTGAAAGAGGTCTGGTAAATGGATCAATGGGTAATGTTGTTGATTTTGTAAAAACAGAAATAGAGATGGAATTGAATTTTTAAAAATTAAATTTGATGGCATTGAGGAAGTACAGCTAATTGGTCGTTGTTCTGCTAGATTTTTGCTTGTAAAAGACTTATATGTTCGCTGTAAGCAGTTTCCTGTTTTCTTGGCATATGCGGTGACAATCCATAAATCCCAAGGTTTAAGTGTAGACAGTGCATTGGTGAATATTGGCAGTTCTGTGTTCAAGGAGGGTATGGCATATGTGGCATTGTCACGAGTTAGAACTTTATCGGGATTGTACTTGATTGAGTGTGATGTCACAAACATTTGTGCGGATCTAGATTGTGTTAAGGAATACAATAGGTTAAGAAGAGAGTATGCGCCACATTTGCCTCAATATCCTTTGTTTGAGAAACGTGTGGTAGGCCGGAAACGAAGAAATGTGACCAATACTGGGGAGGTTGTAGCAAAAAGACGAAAAATCGATGAACCTGAAATTATAAGCAGAAACAAAAAGGATTCTGTTGAAGATGTTGTTGGTTTTCAATTTGAAAACAGTTCTGGTGTCAACTGCTATGCTAATGTAGTGGTTAATGTTTTGTTTTCTCTAGAAAATGTAAAAGAAGAGATTGTGGTCAATTCTGATCAAAGATTTTGCAGTTTATTAAATTCTGTGTTAGAGAAATGTAGCACTGATAGAACAAAAATAGAAAGTGTGTCTGAAATTCGAAATCTGTTAGACAGATGTTCAGGCCAAACACAATTCTCTCAAAATATTCAGCAAGATTGTCAGGAGTTTTTAATGTATATGCTTGATGTATTGCATGCTGAAGGTGTAGATGTAGATCACCTGTTTGGGCTTTCTTATCAATGGCAGCATGACTGCGAGAACTGTAGGGTATCAAGTACTACTAGTGTAGACTCAGAAAGATTTATATATTTAACTTTGCCAGACAGTAAATCAGTCTCTTTTAATAAACTAGTAAAAGCAGCTGATCACAACATGGAGTGTAGCCAATGTAAATCTGAAATGATGTCCACATTATTTATACGAACATATGGCCAGTATGTTATTTTAATGTTCCAACAATGTAGGCCTGATGGAACAAAATTGACAACTTTAATTTAAAATGTTGTGGCTTCACAGTTGTCAATATCAGGAAGGACTTTTGTAACTGCAGCAATTATATATCATGACGGTCCTTCAATAACATCAGGACATTACACAGCTTATTTAAAGTGTGGTATATAAATAAATAATACCGGATCTATTTTTGACTGGACATAGTAATAACAGATAGCTCAATAAATAAGAGTCAAGATTCGAGGTAGTAGGAGTTTGCAGGTTTAATGCAGCATAAGGACAGGAACAGGACAACCTGCACAGGAATAGGATGGCAGCGCTGCCGGGGGCAGGATCAGTATCGGCGTATCGGCGCTGGCGTAACATTTAATAACAGTGCACAAGTATATATACTAAAACAATTGCATTACAATACATACGATAGGCGGAGCAGTGGGTGTGGTCAATAGCATTCGCGAAAGATAAGGGTGAAAGTAGGTGTAACAGGAGGCGTATTCATAGACATGTGATGTAAACGTAACAGAATATGTCATAAATGGGGCGGAAACATGGAGGGGGCTATCTGAGGAGCCGGGACCTCTAACCTAGTGGTGCGCGCAAACTGACAATGACGTGTTACTAGGAGAAGCTGGGGGCTATGACTTCTGCGCTAGGAGCAGAGACTGAAGTCTGGAGAGTCAGGGCGACATGTACCTAAACACTATCTAGTATCTGATGTTTAGAGAACATGTTGATAGAATCCAAAAGTTATCGGGGTAAAGGCTAACAGATTCTAAGACTGGTGCATGCATTATTCTACATGTAGTGTGTGTTGAGGAATATTAAATGACCATTAATACAGCATTTCTCTTTCATGGAGACGTAAAGGCTAGACGATGACTGAAACTATTGATGCGATTCAGTAGCTTAGGAATGCAGAGAAGGAGGGCTGGACTGATAACTAGAATCATAACATACTCTTGGCAGACTAGCAGGCAGAGCCAGGCCGAGCCGGGCACTGTGAGGCAGGAAGTAAGTGAAGGGTCAGGAATACAGGTGGGGGCTGTATCGCTCCTCAGCGAGGGTTCAGGAGACAGGAGCTGAATCTGATGTCCGGGCCCTTTTGAGGCCTAGAAACGGGGACTTTTCAATGAAATAACGTGCACACTGAGAAACGTGGCAACGTAACCTTACATAGGCCTAATACTCGTAGCTTTCATGAGAACTGGAAACTGGCATACTAGAGGTGGACACAACTGTAATTGCGTCTTTAAACGATCATGGGGAATACATATGCATATTAATCATGCACATACAACATAAGATGGGGAACACGTAGGGACACAGAACATGGCAAAATTTACTTTTCCACAAAAGTCTAGAAATGGCTGGTCATTCTGCAATGATTCTGTTTTAATTTTCAAAAAAAAATTGCCGTATGACCTTAAAAACTCTTACCTGGTGTTTTTAAAACCAAAATTTTAGGGAAAGAATCTCGGGATGTGCTCTGAGGAATTTCAAGAAGTACTAATGGCTCCTACACGATTTGGCCTTGAGGATAAGTGTAGTACAGAGACATAACTTCTTACCATAACACTGGACGTCATGGAGAAATAACTGCACTTTGAATGAATTCAGAAAAACTGTTTCTTTTTATAAGCAAATTGAAGCAGCCAATCAAAACATGGAGTAGAGGGAATGTAAGTCTGCAATGCTGTCTACTGTTTTATATTGCTTTGTGATTAAAAGTGATGTAGAGAATTAAATAATTGTAGTAGTCATAGAGATAGTGTAAGTCTGCTTCATAGTAAGCAGTATCAGTGTCATAGGAAATGTAGAACATGACTGAGCAAGAAGGGGAAGATATTACTAGTCCAGGATTGTGAATATGATCTTCAACATTTTAATTGTGAAAGTTGCGGAAATACAACATGACGGGATTGGCTTACAAGAATTCTAAGAGTTATAAATGGCTCTGACATGATTTGGCCTTGTGGAAACGTGTGGTAGAGAGCAAGAAGTCATTTATTGTATGTAACATGTTTTTCAAAACGATGGAGGTTTTCTTTCAGAAAGTGGCGGTCTGAAAGTAATAACAGCACAACAGAGTGTAAGCTGTTCATAGGACATCCTTCGACGTCATGGAAAGTAAGTTAACTTTAAGGAGTTCTGAATTCTGATTTGTTATGTTGTATGGGTTTTTTAAACACAATCATTTTGATTGTGTTTTTTTTTCCCCGCTGTTATATGATGAATACCTTCAAGTCACTGTTTTTAGTGAAATTTGATACATTCTGAGAACAGCAAAAATAAACCATTTAACATGTATAATTAATTCTGTACTGTTTGCATTTATGATGTACATTTAGAACTGTGTAGGAGGCATGGAGAAGGAGAGGCTTCTGTAAGTGTCAAAGTTGTTGCATACAGTGCTCATATTCTACGTAGTCTTTCATATGATAGACTACATTTCCACAATGAGATACCTAAGCAAAGGAAACACAGGTGATATGATTGTGGAATGAGCAAAAAAAATTGCACGTTTTTCAATTATATTACCTGTGTTTCCTAACATTACACATCACATTGTGTAGATGAGGTTTAGGCCTGTTCCTGGAGACAGAGGAGGTCTGACATTTGTTCAAGAGTGCAGTGGACATGACTCACTTCGTTGGTAGGCCTCCACATGTATTATCTCCTCTGTATTCTTCAACAAACCTAAATTCCATCTGCAACCCTGAGTAGGACTTACCTGAAACAAATCTGTGGATAGGTTACACCTTATTGGCATCTTGAAACAATCATTTAAAATGTTAGGGTCAGATTTATGGTGGCCGTGCGCCTCTTTTGCTCCATTGTGGGTCACTTTTGTGTAAAAGATGCACCATGTTGCAAGATAGGTTTCAGTTCATCTCCAGCAAGATACCATCAGTTTAAAATGTATATAATTAGCACTGTGTAGGGGGCATGCAGAAGCTGAAGCTTTTGAAGTGTCAAAGTTGTTGCATGCAGTGCTGCACTTCTGGGTACTGTTTAATATGCTGTACTACATCTGCACTATGAGATGCCTAAGCCTAGGCAACACAGGTGATGTGATTGTGAAATGAGGAAAAGAACCTCCACATTTTTCAATTACATCACCTGTGTTTCCTAAGTTTACGAATGACGTTGTGCAGATGAAGTTTAGGTCTGTCCACGGACACAGAAGAGGTCTGGCCTTTGTTCAAGAGTGAAGTGGACATGACTTACTTCATTGGTAGGCCTTCACATGTATTATCTCCTCTGTATTCTTCAACAAGCGTAACTTTGATCTGCAACCCTGAGTAGGCCTCACCTTAAACAAACCTCTGGATAGGCCACACCTTATCGTCATCCTGAATCAATCATTTCAAATGCTAGGGACAGATTTATGATAGGTGTAGGCCTCTTTTGCGCCACTGTGCGTCACTTTTGTGATGCAGCGGCGGTGCAAAAGATTTGCTATGAGGCGACAAAATTACAAATTGATGCATCTAGGCAGATGTGTCATGCTGTAAAAAACCCGTGCCACATGAAACCGATGCAGCAGTGATGCAAAAGATGCACCATGTTGCAAGACAGACCTGACTTCATCTCCAACAAGATAAGAAGCTAAGTCTTCTGTAAATGTCAAAATTGTTGTATATACTGCTCAACTTCTATGTACTCTTTGATATGCTAGACTCCATCTGCACTATGAGATACCTAACCAAAGGCAACACAGGTGATGTGATTGTGAAATGAGGAAAAGAAACTCCACATTTTTCAATTACATCACCTGTGTTTCCTAAGTTTACGAATGACATTGTGCAGGTGAAGTTTAGGTCTGTCCACGGACACAGAAGAGGTCTGGCCTTTGTTCAAGAGTGAAGTGGACATGACTTACTTCATTGGTAGGCCTTCACATGTATTATGTCCTCTGTTCTCTTCAACAACTCGAAATTTCATTTGGAACCCTGAGTAGGCCTCACCTCAAACAAACCTCTGGATAGGACACATCTTATTGGCATCCTGAAACAATCATTTAAAATGTTAGTGTCTTGCGACACTTTTGTGAGACAACAGCAGTGCAAAAGATGCACCATGTTTTAAGATAGGCCTCACTTCATCTGCATCAAGATACTGTTAGTTTAAAATGTATATCTTTAGGACTGTGTAGGGGGCCTGGAGAAGCAGAAGCTTCTGTAAGTGTCAAAGTTGTTGAAAAACTGTTTGTCCTTCAATCTTTTCCCTTGTCTTTTCTAATTTTTAAATACATGTTTTAATATTTTTCAAATGTTTGTTCTCTCTTTCACAGATTGAAAGTATAAAAACAAAAAGTGAGTAAGTTAACGACAATTATAAGGTAAATGTTTTGTACTCTTTTCGTTACATTTCTATCACATTCACCTACTAGTAGTTCGACAGCTTCATTTCTTTAACCCTCAGTTTCCTGCCTTTGCTACTTCCCTCATTCCTTTCTCTATTACCTACTTACTCTACTCCTTCCACTCCTTTTCTCAGTCCCTCTCTTCTCATAGTTCCTCACTCTTGTTCACTCACTCCGTCTCTATTACTCTTAGTGTCTTTGACTGATCACTCTTTCACTACTTGTTCATTATGCTTTTTCTGTGTAGTTGAAGCACACTAAGGGGCATATTATGAACACAGCCAATAAAATTATTGCTGTTTTTATTGGCAGAAAACTGTTGCAAAAGTGGTTTTAGCGGCAGTTTTCCGCCGCAAAAGAGGCTTTAGCGACACATTTCTGCCGATAAAAGCTGCAAAACTTTTATTGCCTATGTTGATGATATGGCTCTATGTTATTTACATTTCTTTGCTGTTTCAATTAATCTTTTTCTGTTATTTTTTCTTTTCTGTTTTCTGTTTTTTCTCTCTGTTATTCCACATGTTTTAATCTGATTTTGAACATTCACTCACATTCTCCAAGAAACTCTTATTTGTTATTGTTCTACTCTCTTTTTTTTCTTTCACTTCCTTATCTATTTTGTTTTTCACAATTATACCCTCTTCCATCTTTTCTTCGGTAAATAGATCTATTAAACAGTATCTCTGGTTTACTCCCTATAGCTGTCTTTCTTTTAACATTACTCTCTGTTTACTTCCCTTATACTTACTCTTCTTTTTTTTTTTATTTTTTTTATTTTTTGGTTCGCGAACCGGGAAGCGAACGGGGAAGCGAACTAAGAGAAATAGAGCTTGCCAGAGTGCTAAACATTCTAGCAATTTTTTTTTGAAAGGGGAGGTAGTTCTGAAAAGAACTTTTTTTTAATGTTTTTGTTGTTTTATATATTTTTTTTTTTGTGTGAAAATTTTTTGTTTTTTTTGTATTTTTTGAACAGTTTTATGTTTTTTTTGTTTTTGATGGAGGGGAAACAACAAAAAACAGGCATTGAAAAGGGCTCAACAGGAGCAAAAAAAAAAATTACTGTCTGGGGCGGTTAGGGCAATTGTGATTTACATAAGCTAGGTTGATTAACGTAATGCTCATGTTACCACATGACAGCAATGCACCGCAATACAAACAGGTAAATTTGATATGAGCAAAGTTCTCCTGAATGTTTGGCACGGTTTCCCGTGCCTCTGCTCCTGTCAACGATATCTGTGATGTTGACCTGGCCACAGGAGTTGTTGTTGGGTTATCCTGCATGTCACGTATCTCTGCCTGGCTGTAGTTCAATGGATGCCACCTGTTCATGTGACGATGCATTGTATAGTTACCGAAGCTATACTTTTTATCAGTGCCTCTAGATAACCGGTCTTTACAAATGAGGCAGGTGACATACCTAGCATTTACTTTCTTCTGCCCTCGAGGGAGTGAAAAAAACTGCCAAATAAAACTGGCTTTCCGATGGGAAACCCGGGGCACCTCTTGTAAGAACTGTGGTCCTTCTGTCTCCTCTTCCTCTAGTTCCTCCTCTTCCTCCTCTGTGTTGCTGATGAACTGGGGAGGTGGTCCTCTCTTCCCATGAGGAGGTGGAGGTGGTGGTGGGGGTGCACCAGCTGAAGCAACTAATGAAGCCATTGCTCAACTATCAAAAAAAGGTCTTCCTCTCACAAAGATGAAAGTCAGAGTGAGGAAAGAAGGAGGGGTTTTCATCATTTGGGAAAAACAATAGTTCTAAACCAATGAAAAGTGTTATTTTTAGGTCACCTGACCTAGCCTTACATCATTATGAAACCAAAAGTGAAATGAACCAATGAAAAGTTTTATTAACAAGTCACATGACCTCTTACGCTTAAGTTACGCGCTGCGGAACGCGCCCCGGATCGCTTCCGGGTTGCTGCGCTTCGCGCCTCGGTTCGCGCTCCGGAGCACTTCCGGGTGCGCTAACGCGGCGCGTCATAAGACGCATTATGCGGCAACGCGATACGTCGTGCTTTCGCGACGCGCCGCGGATCGCTTCCGGGGAGCTGCGCTTCGCGTCTCAGTTCGCGTACCGGAGCACTTCCGGGTGCGCTAACGCGGCGCGTCATAAGACGCATTACGCGACAACGTGATACGTCGCGCTTCCGCGACGCATCACGATGTAGATTTCTAACGCGGCAGTTGCGCAAACGGAACGTTTACCGGTTCGCGGACTGGGTTGCAGCATCAAGATGAGCTAACGGGAAGCTTCCCGGTTCGCGAACCGGGAGCGAACAAAAAAAAATATTTAAAAAAAAAATTATTAATAAACATATAAAATATATTTTTGGATTTAAAGAAGAATACATTTTACAGCTACAGATATTAGCTTTTAAAAAACCAATGAAATTCACTGAAAAAACCATAGGTTATAGACCATATATAGTTAGGAATTAGCATTTACAAAACCTTGAAAATTCACTGAAAAAACCATAGGTTATAGACCATATATAGTTAGGAATTAGCATTTAAAAAACCTTATTTTACTCACACAAAACCATTGAAATTCCATATATAGTTAGTTGTACTAACTATATATCGCGCACCCGCAATCCACTGCTGATCATGTCACATATTACATCATTCATGACATGGTCAGTGACATCACTGATGACATCACTGATGACATCTCAAATGACATCACTGATGACATCACTGATGACATCTCAAATGACATCACTGATGACATCACTTATGACATCTCAAATGACATCACTGATGACATCTCAAATGACATCACTGATGACATCACTGATGACATCTCATTTGACATTACTGATCACATCACTGATGACATCATTCATGTGATATTATGATGAACCTCTTCAGACTCTTATATAATCTTAGATACACTCAGTATAAACATACACTCACATACTGTCACTCATCCATGGAGTTACTCACACACCTAGTCAGTCATGCAAAGAATCAATCACACCTCCATTTCCTCAACTATACAGTTATACACACCTTACTTATTCAAACATATACTAAAACATATTTACTCACTTATACAATCCTGGATACAAGTTCACAATGATCCATACAGCCACTCACACATTCACTGGCTCTTATGCACAGTTATTTATATATGTCAACTCTCACATGTACTGTATTTTACATATGTACTTACTTTGACATGTAGCACTGAGATATCCATTCACTCACCAATACACTCATGCACACAGTCAACCGCCCATACAGCTGTTTCCACATGCACTTTTGAACCCATACATCTAGTGAATCAACTGCTCACACATCTATGCAGAGAGTCATACACCTCCCAGCCACCCACACACACACTCAGTCTCCCATACAAATGCTTGGGCAACCAATCAATAACCCATATAGTTAATCATATAGCTACTGATCAACACATGCAGCAGTTTACAGAACAACAGACATAATGATGCACAAATTAAGACAGTTTAGCCACTAACCCATGCACTCAGTGAGACACATTTAATCAGTCACTCATACAGTCAGTCATGCCCCTACTAAATCCTTCATCAAGACACTTATACATCCACTCATTCTTCAATATGTAAGACATATTTTAACTTTACAGAAAAATACAGTCACTGGATGTTGTCATCAGTGATGTCATCAGTGATGTCATTTGAGATGTCATCAGTGATGTCATCGGTGATGTCATTTGAGATGTCATCAGTGATGTCATCAGTGATGTCACTGACCATGTCATGAATGATGTAATATGTGACATGATCAGCAGTGGATTGCGGGTGCGCGATATATAGTTAGTACAACTAACTATATATGGAATTTCAATGGTTTTGTGTGAGTAAAATAAGGTTTTTTAAATGCTAATTCCTAACTATATATGGTCTATAACCTATGGTTTTTTCAGTGAATATATATATATATATATATATAAAATTATATATGTAAAATTTCTATGGCAAAATGAAACCCCTCATTTTGTTCCTTTTCAAATTAAATGTATTAAGTGTTACCACTTTATTCCAATCAAGATGACTTCAGGTGTGCCATACTTTTGTCCTAATTAAGACTGTTAGCGTTCTAGTTGTTCTTTAGAACACTCTGGGACATTCTGTCATTGGGCTATAGTTGGGCTACATCTGGCTGATATTTGGGCTACATTTGGGCTCTTTTGTCTCTGGTGGCCATCTTGGGAGACTGCATATCAGAATTTTTTTATGAAATATAAGAGGATTTGAGAAGTCACTCAAAATGTGCCCTAATTTTTTTATCTTCAGCACTAATCATAATTTCTATGGCAAAATGAACCCCCTCATTTTGTTCCTTTGCAAATTAAATGTTTTAAGTGTTAACACTTTATTCCAATCAAGATGACTTCAGGTGTGCCATACTTTTGTCATAAGTAAGACTGTTAGCGCTCTAGTTGTTCTTTAGAACACTCTGGGACATTCTGTCATTGGGCTATAGTTGGTCTACATCTGGCTGATATTTGGGCTACATTTGTTTTTTGTTGTCTCTGGTGGCCATCTTTGGGTTTCATTGGGCTCCATTGGGCTACATTGGGCTACATTTGGGCTCTAACATATATATAGCCCAATGTAGCCCAATATATATTTTTTCAAAGTTAGTTTTCGTAAAAACCACTGGAGCATATATCTTGAGACATAGCAAAAGCACATCGGGGTACCAGTCCCTACAATTTTGCCAAGTTTGGTGGAAATCCATTCAGCCGTTCGGGCTAAAAGTGAGTCCAACTGCCCTATGGAAATTAACATGGGCTATCTAGAATACTCGATCGAGTAGACAGAGAAGAACTGGAGAAAGAAATCACAATGGAAGAATTAGAAACTGCATTATCGGACCTAGCTAACGGGAAGGCGGCTGGTCCTGACAAGATCCCTCTAGAGTTTTATAAAATGTTGGGCAAACAGATACTACCCTATTTATTAGATCTGTTTCTAGGGGTACAACATCACTCAGCTACACCAGAGTCTTGGAAACTCACTAATATAGCGATATTTCCAAAAAAGGGGAAACCCCCCCAGCTTCCATCTTCATATAGACCCATATCACTTATAAACTCTGACTCAAAGCTATACTCCAAGATACTTGCAAACCGTCTAAGGGGGGTCATCGAACATCTCGTATCCCCGTGGCAGCATGGCTTTATCCCCGGGAGGGGAACGACTGATCATACCCGTAGAGTCATTGCCTTATTCGACATCATGGGCGCCACGGGGGGAGAGATGTCGATGGTCCTACTCGATGCCGGAAAGGCATTTGATCGAGTATCTTGGCGGTTCTTATGGGAAATTATGAAATTTAACAACTTCGGCCCAGGCTTTATTAAAGCCCTAAAAGCCCTGTATATCAGCCCTAGGGCTAAACTATCCATTGAAGGCTTTGAGTCAGAGTTTGTAGAGGTACAAAGAGGCACTAGGCAGGGCTGTCCCTGTTCCCCGATATTATTTGCCCTAGTAATTAATCCTTTAATTTTAAAGTTTCTTAACTCCCCCCAAATACAACCAGTTAAGGTAGGTCCGTATTCTACTAAAATATTGGCATACGCCAACGACATTGCCGTGCTTACAACCAAACCGGCAGATGCAGTAGCAGAAATAGAACAAATAACCCAGATTTTTGGACTCCACTCTGGCTATTCACTTAATAGAGATAAAACCATGGTTTTATGTACAAACAATATCATATACGACAGTCCCTATAAAGTCAAAAACGCAACCTATCTAGGTGTAAATATTTCTCCTGAGGTAAAAGAGATTAACCGGCTTAATTATGATCCTTTGATCAAGGCAGTAAAAACAGATCTTAAGAGGGTAGATAACTTACACCTCTCAATAATAAGAAGAGCGAATTATATTAAAATGAGTATATTTCCCAGAATACTTTATTTATTCCGGGCTATTCCATTGATGGCCGACGGTAGCATTGTTAAAATTTTTGACTCCACAATATCTAAATTTATATGGAACTATGGCAAAATAAGGAGAGCACTACCATCATTAACTCTCCCCCCACATAGAGGCGGCCTTGGTATCCCGAACTTGACATTCTATCTCTGGGCGACACTACTCCAACAAATGGGCCTGCTCTTTAAAGTTAAACCTTCCAACTTACCCAACACAGATTCTTATATCCCTTCTATTTTCTATTTTTGAACTTGGACTAGGTGATAACTGTCGAGGGCTATTTTTGAAACAACTCGAAGCATCATATTATAAAAAGACCAAGTTCAAGGTGATTGGAGACGCATGGAAAATCTGGAATTTTGCCTCCAAACAACTAGGCATACCGAAAATAACAAGATATACCTCTGTTTGGCATAGCAAGATCATATCATCATCTTTGATAGATAATGTCTCCAGGAGATGGGAGAACTTAGGCATATATACACTTGGCCATTTTCTTGGGCAGAATGATACTCCATCTTTCGAGGGACTACAACAGAGATATGATATACCATCCACAGATTATTTTAAATATTTCCAAGTTTATACCAACATCCGTAACTCTAAATTTACTATTAATTTAGATAGTTTTTATTTTCTCTCTATTATTGAGAAACGAGTTACTAGGATAGGTACTTTATATGATATATTTTCTCAATCCTCTAATGATGATCTAGATAGTGTTGAGAGATCCTGGGCACAAAAACTTGGAAACCCAAATGTAGACATTAACTATTCTATAACTCTTTACACAACATTATTTTTAGCACCTAACCTTAAAGCACAATATTTCAAAACTGTTTACAACCTTTATTTTACTCCGGCTAAACTCTTCACCTGGGGACTACGAGTAGATGATTGCTGCCCCAGATGTAGACAGGGACAAGCAAATTTAATCCACATGTTTGCCGAATGTCCGAAGATAGACAATCTACAAACATTGATTGGAGGATTTTGGGCTCAAGTTTTCGGGCGGAATCTTAGATCTTCCGCTACCCTATATCTTCTAGGTCACGACGAATCCTTAGGTTATAGTTTAGAGGAACAGAGGATTGTTTTTCTGGATACTGCCGTCTTTCGTATTATTCTGGCGGCCTGCTGGAAAGACCCCAATGTACCCACTTTTCAGATGTGGCTTTGTCGATTTCTTGCCACATATAAGCAGGAGATAGCTATATATAGCACAAGAGGTAGGAAAGCTAGAGCCCGGGGCACTCAGATCTGGGCCCCAATTTCTAAATGGTACTCTAATGTAAGATCTCCCCCATGATAAGAGAAGGGCTGACATGGTATGACGAGGCGAACTGTGTAAATTTTTACTTGTTTTTTTTTTTTTTTTTTTATTCTTATTAATCTTCCTGATGTATTATTGTTTCCTTAAGAATTCATTCTCTTGTAAAGAAAATGTTTGATTGAATACTACAGATCATGCTCAATAAAATATAACAAAAAAAAAATGAAATTAACATGGGGAAAACACGTTTTGGGACCCCCCTTTTATCTCGGCCCCCGCTTGACGGATCCCCCCGAAACTTTCAGGGAAGGAGCGGAGCGCAGCGAGGCAAAGTTAAGGAAAATTACAGGCAGCCAAAGTTATTCCCAATAGAATGTTGCGGATTTCCTATGGAAAACGATCCAAACTATAACTACCTACTGGCGACTGCCAGTAGGTAATATATATATATATATGATTTGTTCTCCGCTGCTCGTTTCAGGGGGAACCGCCCGTAGTCTGGTGGTGCATCGTGCTGGCAGAGCCCCGCCAGTTACTCAATTTTCAAAGCATCCAGGTATAAACGCACTCTCAGAAGCCAGGATAGTACACAGTGTTGTTTATTGCTGTTACGCGTTTCGGAAGCTTCTGCTCCCTTGCTCACACAACAATCAGCCAGCACTCCACCAGTTACATACACAGTATGTGCTGGCTATAGAAACAGGACTGCACATTTGATTTTGGCTGACATCTTTGAGTGTGTCCATGTTACATTATTATTTTACTCGAGATGCCTTGCTTTTCTTGCAGTAAAATCCTGAACATTGACCACGTTAAGTACATATTATATTTATATGTCACTTCCATTCTTTCGCCACAGTGGCTATACTAAGGGTCCAATGTTTCTGGGGAGTGCTTATAAAAACAATAGTGAAAAACAATAATGAAAAACGTGAACTTAAGTGAAATCATTACTGGGTGACGTTATCTTCTACTCTATCTTGTCGTGAGTTCTTCCAGGTGACAGGTTCAATTGCTCGTGAGGTGCACGTGATAACTACTCTGAGCGCCTTGATTCTACCTGTTAGAGTAAAACAAACATTTAATTACAAATTTGCAACAGTCGTGATTAAAAACATATATACAATTTCAAGCTTTACTTATTATAATTGAATGAGAACATGTTACACAACTTGTCCTAAGACCTAACCAATGCAATGCAGTTTAGCCAAACAATTCTAGTGCTTTACCCTTGATACAGTTTTGTAGATTTATACTCGGGTTTAGGAATCATACAGGTGCACTGATAGCTCTTCATGGTCATTATGTCCATTAGGCTGTCTCGTTTCTAGTTCTAAAATCCATTTGGATTCCTTCTTCCTTAGCTGTACCTCTCTGTTGCCCCCTCTTAGGTTTAGGTTTACCTGTTCTATTGCAAAATATGTTAATAAATTGCAATTGGATTTATGGTATTGGGCAAAATGCCTCGCAACAGGGTATTGGGAGTCTCTGTTGGTGATCGCCCTCAGGTGCTGCATAATTCTGTTCTTGGCCATTACTGTAGTGCTGCCTACATATTTCTTCTTGCACGGACACTCAAGCACATACACTACATGCGTAGAGCTGCATGTCAAGAATTGATCTATCTTCCTCTTGTTCTTACTATGTGGGATTTCAAAGTCCTTTCTCATTGTGCTGTATTTGCAGGCTTTGCAGTGCCCACACGGGTAGAAACCTTTCAGGTTGTGTTGGTTTCTATCCTTGTAATCTGTGACGTCTCCCTTTGTGATTATGTCCCTCAGGCTCCAACTCTTTCTATATGTAATGGCTGGTCTTGTACTCAGGTTGGGGCCAATAATGGGATCACTTTTTAAAATGTTCCAATTCCTTTAAATTATTTTTCTAACTTTCTGAGACCCCCTGTTGTAGGTTAGAACTACTCTGGTGTTGGCATTCTCCTTATTCTCATTTTCTTTGGGTGTCAATGTACTCTCTCTTGTTATGTTCTCCATTTTGGATAAGGCCCTATCTAGGACCCATTTAGGGTAACCCCTTTCCCTGAATCTCTGTATCATAGTTTTGCTCTCTTGTCTGTACTCTTCTGTGTTGGAGCAGTTTCTTCTTGCTCTCAGTAGTTCCCCGTATGGAATACTCCATTTTAGGGTGTCTGGGTGGCTACTGAGAGCATGGAGGACACTGTTGCCTGCAGTTTCCTTCCTGAACAGTTTAGTTTCCAAATGGTCCCCCTCCGCCCTGACCTCAACATCTAGATATTCAACCTTGCATCTGTCTTTGTGATGGGTCAGTTCTATGTTGTAGATGTTAACATTTAGTTGTTCCACAAATCTTTCGGCTTCCACATCACTTCCACTCCATACCACAAACAGGTCATCTATGTACCTGAGCCATACTTTGACTTTTTTAAATGTCTGAGTGTATTGGGGATCAGTGTGGATTTCCTCCTCCCACTTGCCAAGGAACAAGTTCGCGAAACTCGGCGCAAAACTCGTACCCATGCAAGTACCAGTGGTTTGCTTGTACAGTTCCCCATTAAACATGAACACATTATTCTCTAGGCATGTTTGTATCATGTCCCCTAGCATTCTAGTGTGATCAAGGTACATTATGTTACGTTCTTTTAAATAGTGCATGCATGCATCAATGCCATGTTTATGTTCAATTATGGTGTACAATGAGTTGACATCCATTGTCATAAGTAGGTATTCTGATTTCCATTCTATGTTGTTCACTTTCTTTAGGAAATCCTGAGTATCCTTTACGTAAGAGGGGAGCTTTCTTACATATTCCTTCAGAAAGTGGTCAACGTATATGGAAACATTTTCATAGACACTTCCTATGGATGACACTATAGGTCTCCCTGGTGGTACTAGTGGGTTCTTGTGAATTTTCGGGAGAAAATAGATTATCGGTAGTTTAGGATAATCTTTCTTTAAGAACACAAACTCCTCCCATGATAACAGGCCATCCTCTTGCCATTTAGCAAGCTTCGACCACATTGTCAGGATGTTATTTTTATACACTCCACCATTGCTTTTACAGTAAAATGTTTCATTCTCCAATTGCCTCATGGCCTCTTTAATGTACATGTCCCTGTCCTGTATGACCACATTTCCCCCTTTGTCAGATGGGCGTATTATGATGGTAAAATCATTCGCTAGGGACTCAATCGCCTTTCTTTGTTTAAAGTTTAAGTTATATCCTCCTTCATTTTCTTTAGAATAGTGTTTATATTTCAACAATGACTTTGTTGTGACATCATGAAAAGTATCTACATTGTCATGAGGGAGATTTGGATAAAACACTGATTTGGGTTTAAAGCCTGTCAGGGCAGCTCTATCTGTAGTCATGTTCCATGTCTCTATGTCCTTATTCAGACCAGATATTTCTATGCTGTCACCTTCCCTGAATAGACTATGCGCCACTTGAATGGCATTGGCGTCACCTACTTGTAAAAAGGGCTGACTCGGAGTAATGGGTTCTTGTACATTAAGAGTACAGGTGTTTGATCTTAAAGTGTGCCACTTTTTAAATTTTAGCTTTCTTATGAAGCGGAACATGTCTATTCTGGCCTCACTGTAGTTGAATATTTCTGTTGGGCAGAACGAGAGTCCTAAGCTCAGGGTGTTCTTTTCTTTGTTAGTTAGATCTTTACTTGACAAGTTAACTATGGTTTTATTTACCATTTCGTTGTTCTCCATTATTAGTTGCGCTTGTTGTAGCCCGCACGTCTGGTTCCCACTGGCTCGCGTTCCGCTCCTTTTCCTTTTCCTTTGTTTCCTTCTTTTTCTCCGCTGTTTGCTTCGTCCGTCCCTCTTCCTGCTCCTCTTGCTTTCCCCCGTGGTCTCCCTCTGGTGCCTCTTCCTCTTTGAACTGGAGGAGGTGAGAATCTTCCCGCTTGCTGCCCCCTCTTCAGCACCCGGAATTCGTCTAAATACGCCGGTTTAGACGTGATTATATCCATTTCTGCAATTGTGCTGACGCTGTGTATGGAGCCATCAATGTCTGACCCATCTGTGGTCTCTGCATCCGGTTCTTTTCCTTGAGTTTGAGGAGATCGGTTCGCTGAAGAAGATTGTTTTGTATCGTACATGTGATCATATTTCCTACTATATGTGAGGATGCGGCCGGAATCGTAATCATTGCAATCTCTGTGCAGTTTTCTCTGTTTTCTTATTTTTATGTCATCCTCATGTTGGTTCAGCGCATATAGCCACTGTGGCGAAAGAATGGAAGTGACATATAAATATAATATGTACTTAACGTGGTCAATGTTCAGGATTTTCCTGCAAGAAAAGTAAGACATCTCGAGTAAAATAATAATGTAACATGGACACACTCAAAGATGTCAGCCAAAATCAAATGTGCAGTCCTGTTTCTATAGCCAGCACATACTGTGTATGTAACTGGTGGAGTGCTGGCTGATTGTTGTGTGAGCAAGGGAGCAGAAGCTTCCGAAATGCGTAACAGCAATAAACAACACTGTGTACTATCCTGGCTTCTGAGAGTGTGTTTATACCTGGATGCTTTGAAAATTGAGTAACTGGCGGGGCTCTGCCAGCACGACGCACCACCAGACTACGGGCGGTTCCCCCTGAAACGAGCCGCGGAGAACAAATCAGCTGATCGAGGAGGAACTGCCGGCCCGCATCAAAGAACAGCCGCGAGGAAGGAAATATTATCAGCGACGCCTGCCTGGGAAACGGCAACCAAAGCAGCCCGACAGCCCGACGGAGGACACTCCGAAGGTAAGCCCAAATTTGAGGCCGGAACTCTGACGGCAAAGCGTGGAGACGCGGAAGCCGTCGGAGTGAAAGCCGATAATGCGGAGGAGCCGACGGGTGTCCGGGGGCGCGTAAGAAACAACATTGGACCTCTGGGCATAAACTCACGCAGCAGTGTGAGAAAGTGTGAAAGCCCATGAGGAGCGCATTTGGACAAAAGGAAATTAACTTTGAATGTGTGTGACTCGGCAGTGAAGAGATAATTAATTAATTATTCACAAGGGCATCTGGAACTCCCACATAGAGGAGGGAAGCAGGAAGGTACACAGTATATGGAAATTCAAGAACAGACTGTAAACGTGAGCACAAATCCAAGTTGCCAAGGTGACGTAACCCTAGTAGTTGGTAACTCATTTCAAGCTTTACAGAGAACTTACATGTAAGCCTAAGAACTGTAAGCACTAATAAGTACAAATGGAAGAGGACACGCAACGCAGACTGGCTGCGCAAACATTACTGGCCAGAGCACCCGGCAAAGGACAAAAGACTGGGGTCCAAAAGCAAGTGGAAACCACATTAATTGGAAAACTAAGAAAATACGAAAAATTGAAGAAAAATGAAATGTCCAAATGGTGGGAGGCAGTATCCCTACAGGACTATGTGGACAAAAACATGGTCCCCAGAGGTCTGAGAATATACATTACGCCCTCAAAAGAATCTCCTAATCCACGCATGCTTGAAGAGTGGTTTGAAAACTCAGCAAATAGCTCAAGGAATATGCTGTGCATATTAGTGAAATACGCCTGGGAAGATAGAGAGAGAATACTAAAAGAAATACTGGACATTGAGGAGGAATTAAATAATGAGAGTGATAAAGCGAGTGTAAAAAAGTACAAGGATGACATGAAAACCAGATTGAACCAACATGAGGATGACATAAAAATAAGAAAACAGAGAAAACTGCACAGAGATTGCAATGATTACGATTCCGGCCGCATCCTCACATATAGTAGGAAATATGATCACATGTACGATACAAAACAATCTTCTTCAGCGAACCGATCTCCTCAAACTCAAGGAAAAGAACCGGATGCAGAGACCACAGATGGGTCAGACATTGATGGCTCCATACACAGCGTCAGCACAATTGCAGAAATGGATATAATCACATCTAAACCAACATATTTAGACGAATTCCGGGTGCTGAAGAGGGGGCAGCAAGCGGGAAGATTCTCACCTCCTCCAGTTCAAAGAGGAAGAGGCACCAGAGGGAGACCACGGGGGAAAGCAAGAGGAGCAGGAAGAGGGACGGACGAAGCAAACAGCGGAGAAAAAGAAGGAAACAAAGGAAAAGGAAAAGGAGTGGAACGCGAGCCAGTGGGAACCAGACGTGCGGGCTACAACAAGCGCAATTAATAATGGAGAACAACGAAATGGTAAATAAAACCATAGTTAACTTGTCAAGTAAAGATCTAACTAACATAGAAAAGAACACCCTGAGCTTATGACTCTCGTTCTGCCCAACAGAAATATTCAACTACAGTGAGGCCAGAATAGACATGTTCCGATTCATAAGAAAGCTAAAATTGAAAAAGTGGCACACTTTAAGATCAAACACCTGTATTCTTAATGTACAAGAACCTATTACTCCGAGTCAGCCCTTTTTACAAGTAGGTGACGCCAATGCCATTCAAGTGGCGCATAATCTATTCAGGGAAGGTGACAGCATAGAAATATCTGGTCTGAATGAGGACATGGAGACATGGAACATGACTACAGATAGAGCTGCCCTGACAGGCTTTAAACCCAAATCAGTGTTTTATCCAAATCTCCCTCATGACAATGTAGATACTTTTCATGATGTCACAACAAAGTCATTGTTGAAATATAAACACTATTCTAAAGAAAATGAAGGAGGATATAACTTAAACTTTAAACAAAGAAAGGCGATTGAGTCCCTAGCGAATGATTTTACCATCATAATACGCCCAGCTGACAAAGGGGGAAATGTGGTCATACAGGACAGGGACATGTACATTAAAGAGGCCATGAGGCAATTGGAGAATGAAACATTTTACCGTAAAAGCAATGGTGGAGTGTATAAAAATAACATCCTGACAATGTGGTTGAAGCTTGCTAAATGGCAAGAGGATGGCCTGTTATCATGGGAGGAGTTTGTGTTCTTAAAGAAAGATTATCCTAAACTACCGATAATCTATTTTCTCCCGAAAATTCACAAGAACCCACTAGTACCACCAGGGAGACCTATAGTGTCATCCATAGGAAGTGTCTATGAAAATGTTTCCATATACGTTGACCACTTTCTGAAGGAATATGTAAGAAAGCTCCCCTCTTACGTAAAGGATACTCAGGATTTCCTAAAGAAATAACATAGAATGGAAATCAGAATACCTACTTATGACAATGGATGTCAACTCATTGTACACCATAATTGAACATAAACATGGCATTGATGCATGCATGCACTATTTAAAAGAACGTAACATAATGTACCTTGATCACACTAGAATGCTAGGGGACATGATACAAACATGCCTAGAGAATAATGTGTTCATGTTTAATGGGGAACTGTACAAGCAAACCACTGGTACTTGCATGGGTACGAGTTTTGCGCCGAGTTTCGCGAACTTGTTCCTTGGCAAGTGGGAGGGGGAAATCCACACTGATCTCCAATACACTCAGACATTTAAAAAAGTCAAAGTATGGCTCAGGTACATAGATGACCTGTTTGTGGTATGGAGTGGAAGTGATGTGGAAGCCGAAAGATTTGTGGAACAACTAAATGTTAACAGCTACAACATAGAACTGACCCATCACAAAGACAGATGCAAGGTTGAATATCTAGATGTTGAGGTCAGGGCGGAGGGGGACCATTTGGAAACGAAACTGTTCAGGAAGGAAACTGCAGGCAACAGTGTCCTCCATGCTCTCAGTAGCCACCCAGACACCCTAAAATGGAGTATTCCATACGGGGAACTACTGAGAGCAAGAAGAAACTGCTCCAACACAGAAGAGTACAGACAAGAGAGCAAAACTATGATACAGAGATTCAGGGAAAGGGGTTACCCTAAATGGGTCCTAGATAGGGCCTTATCCAAAATGGAGAACATAACAAGAGAGAGTACATTGACACCCAAAGAAAATGAGAATAAGGAGAATGACAACACCAGAGTAGTTCTAACCTACAACAGGGGGTCTCAGAAAGTTAGAAAAATAATTTCAAGGAATTGGAACATTTTAAAAAGTGATCCCATTATTGGCCCCGACCTGAGTACAAGACCAGCCATTACATATAGAAAGAGTCGGAGCCTGAGGGACATAATCACAAAGGGAGACATCACAGATTACAAGGATAGAAACCAACACAACCTGAAAGGTTTCTACCCGTGTGGGCACTGCAAAGCCTGCAAATACAGCACAATGAGAAAGGACTTTGAAATCCCACATAGTAAGAACAAGAGCAAGATAGATCAATTCTTGACATGCAGCTTTACGCATGTAGTGTATGTGCTTGAGTGTCCGTGCAAGAAGAAATATGGAGGCAGCACTACAGTAATGGACACGAACAGAATTATGCAGCACCTGAGGGCGATCACCAACAGAGACTCCCAATACCCTGTTGCGAGGCATTTTGCCCAATACCATAAATCCAATTGCAATTTATTAACATATTTTGCAATAGAACAGGTAAACCTAAACCTAAGAGGGGGCAACAGAGAGGTAAAGCTAAGGAAGAAGGAATCCAAATGGATTTTAGAACTAGAAACGAGACAGCCTAATGGACATAATGACCATGAAGAGCTATCAGTGCACCTGTATGATTCCTAAACCCGAGTATAAATCTACAAAACTGTATCAAGGGGAAAGCACTGGAATTGTTTGGCTAAACTGCATTGCATTGGTTAGGTCTTAGGACAAGTTGTGTAACATGTTCTCATTCAATTATAATAAGTAAAGCTTGAAATTGTATATATGTTTTTAATCACGACTGTTGCAAATTTGTAATTAAATGTTTGTTTTACTCTAACAGGTAGAATCAAGGCGCTCAGAGTAGTTATCACGTGCACCTCACGAGCAATTGAACCTGTCACCTGGAAGAACTCACAACAAGATAGAGTAGAAGATAACGTCACCCAGTAATGATTTCACTTAAGTTCACGTTTTTCATTATTGTTTTTCACTATTGTTTTTATAAGCACTCCCCAGAAACATTGGACCCTTAGTAAGCCACTTGGCGAAAGAAGAAGGGTAGTGAGACAGACTAGCGCATATAGCCACTGTGGCGAAAGAATGGAAGTGACATATAAATATAATATGTACTTAACGTGGTCAATGTTCAGGATTTTCCTTCAAGAAAAGTAAGACATCTCGAGTAAAATAATAATGTAACATGGACACACTCAAAGATGTCAGCCAAAATCAAATGTGCAGTCCTGTTTCTATAGCCAGCACATACTGTGTATGTAACTGGTGGAGTGCTGGCTGATTGTTGTGTGAGCAAGGGAGCAGAAGCTTCCGAAACACGTAACAGCAATAAACAACACTGTGTACTATCCTGGCTTCTGAGAGTGCGTTTATACCTGGATGCTTTGAAAATATATATATATATATATATATATTCACTGAAAAAACCATAGGTTATAGACCATATATAGTTAGGAATTAGCATTTAAAAAACCTTATTTTACTCACACAAAACCATTGAAATTCCATATATAGTTAGTTGCACTAACTATATATCGCGCAACCGCAATCCACTGCTGATGATGTCACATATTACATCATTCATGACATGGTCAGTGACATCACTGATGACATCACTGATGACATCTCAAATGACATCACTGATGACATCACTGATGACATCTCAAATGACATCACTGATGACATCATCCAGTGACTGTGTGTTTCTGTAAAGTTTAAATATGTTTGATTTATTGAAGAATGAGTGGATGTATAAGTGTCTGGATGAAGGATTTAGTAGGTGCATGACTGACTGTATGAGTGAGTGAATAAATGTGTCGTACTAAATGCATGGGTTAGTGACTAAACTGTCTGAATATGTGCATCAGTATGTCTGTTGTGATGTAAACTGCTGCATGTGTTGATCATTAGCTATACGAGAGGTTATATGTGTTATTGATTGGTTGCCCAAGTATTTGTATGGGAGATTGAGTTTGTGTGGGGGTGGCTGGGAGGTGTGTGACTCTGTGCATAGATGTGTGAGCAGTTGATTCACTAGGTGTATGAGTTCAAGAGTGCATGTGGAAACAGCTACATGGGCGGTTGACTGTGTGTATGAGTGTATTGATGAGTGAATGGATATCTCAATGCTACATGTCATAGTAAGTACATATGTAAAACACAGTACATGTGAGAGTTGGCATATATAAATAACTGTGCATGAGAGCCACTGAATGTGTGAGTGGCTGTATGGATCATTGTGAACTTGTATCAGGGATTGTATAAGAGAGTAAATATGTGTTAGTATATGTTTGAATAAGTAATGTGTATATCTGTATAGTTGAGGGAATGGAGGTGAGATTGTTTCTTTGCATGACTGACTAGGTGTGTGAGTAACTCCATGGATGAGTGACAGTGTGTGAGTGTCTGTATACGCTGAGTGTATCTAAGGTTATATTAGAGTCTGAAGAGGTTTATCGTATTAGCACAAGAATGATGTCAAATGAGATGTCATCAGTGATGTCATCAGTGATGTCATTTGAGATGTCATCAGTGATGTCATCAGTGATGTCACTGACCATGTCATGAATGATGTAATATGTGACATCATCAGCAGTGGATTGCGGGTGCGCGATATATAGTTAGTGCAACTAACTATATATGGAATTTCAATGGTTTTGTGTGAGTAAAATAAGGTTTTTTAAATGCTAATTCCTAACTATATATGGTCTATAACCTATGGTTTTTTCAGTGAATTTTCAAGGTTTTTTAAATGCTAATTCCTAACTATATATGGTCTCTAACCTATGGTTTTTTCAGTGAATTTCAATGTTTTTTTAATAGCAAATATCATAAGCTGTCGAATGTCAAGTACCTGGTAAGTAAAAACATTTTCGTGTTTATGCACACTGATCTGCTTTGAATGCTGCCCCCCCCTCCCCCTCATTTCTATTAGGAGTACTCTCTCTTTGCAGATAGTGAAGGGTAGTTAACGCAGGCCTTTGCCCCCGTTGTAATCCGTCGTGCCTGCTTCTCTCTCCATTTGATTGATTGTTATCCAAGCATTTACTGTTTTAGAATTGGTTCTCTTTGGTTCATTCTCTATTTACAAACAAGCACAGAGTTGCAATACTCTGTTTAGTCTTTGCAGATAGTGAACAATCGTGTAAAAAAACAAAAGGAATCAAGCAAAATCAGTAGGCCACTAATGGGATCTCTTTTTGACCTCGCTAAAATAGAAACATTAGGAACAACCCCTCATGAGAAATACGAAACTAGTGAGATGAACTGAGCTCCACACCATGATGGCTGCAAGACAGCTCGGCTCCGCCACCCACCCCGCCCAAAATAACGATAAACTCTATGCAAATATTACAAATATATACAACACACCAGCAAAGTAACAGGGTAAAACATTTTATTAAATAACTATTTACATAACTATTTTATACTTTTTGTTGCCCGATCCGGCTAGCTCAATCGATCGAGCATGAAACTCATGCACTCTGATAGTTCAAAGTTTTGAGGAGTGCTTGTAACACTGTCTGAAGCCTATTTGCACTTGCTACAGCTTCACTATTCTCAATGTAAGTGGGGGCTGTTTGAGGACGTGACTGCATTTGAAAACAATGTGATGCGGTGCCACCCTGAACCGCTTGACGGAGGCCCCCGAGGGACGGTGTGATGGCGCAGACTCGGAGGGGGCGCTTGGCTCCGGCCCCCTCCCCAAGTCGTGTTGCCCTGGTGTGGCCTGAGATCGCCCCCGACATAGGTGGCCGGCTCCCGGGGTCAAGCGGAACTTTTTGCCTTTTGGTGACTCTTCTATTCTTGACCTTGCCCCACAATCCGTTTCACCTAAAGACACGCTGTAGTGGGGCGCCCCTTTACCGTTTCAGTTGCCATTCCGCCCGCTTTTGCTACACTGTGCCTCTTCCGCTATTCAGCTGTTTACCGCCCGCTCTTTCGACTACAGCGTCTCGCTCACCATGTACTTGAGTTGCTCCCGCTCTTGCGGTGCAGCGATAGGCGGCTGCCACAGGACTCTCAAAATGGCGGCCGGCTCTTCAGATTTGGGCGTGGTCCACTAAAATGGCCCTGCGACACCTTGGAACTCGGACGCTTGTCTGCTAGAGCTTGGGCTCCATACTCGAAAGCGTCCCCTCAGCCTTGAAGATTCTACAAAAGTCTTGGGGGCCCCCGACTCCCGCAGGCTTCTGGTGGGGAGCGGCTGCCATGATTGCTCGTGGAATGGCCACGACGGAGCTACGAGATGGTGGTGCTCTCATGCTGACGCCAGCTTCAGTCTGAAACATCCAGAAACACTGTAGACTACCAATTCGATCAGTTCCGGTAGCGCCCCAACGTGACCCGGTAGAGAAGAACTTGCCCTCCCCTCTTTGACTGATGGTTCTTGTTGCCTGTCCCTTCTGTTGTCATTTAACAGAACTATTTAGCCTGCTGAAAGGGGTTGTGTTCCAACCGCTGGTTGGTGGAGACATTTTGACTATATTCTGGACCTGCGTTGTCGCGTAATGCGTCATATGACGCGCCGCGTTAGCGCATCCGGAAGTGCTCCGGTGCGCGAAGCGCAGCTTCCCGGAAGCGATCCGGGGCGCGGCGCGCAGCGCGTAACGTAAGCATAACAGGTCATGTGACTTGTTAATAAAACTTTTCACTGGTTCATTTTACTTTTCTTATTCTAATGATGAAAGGCTTGGTCATATGACCTAAAAATTACGCTTTTTATTACTTTCGAACATTATTTTTTCTTAAACATATGTTATAATGTTCCAGGCTAATGTACTTTCCCGGAAAATTTACAACTGTCCTGCAAGTAAAATATATTCCTTTTTCGAGAAAAAGGGCGTTTCTTCGTCCCATGACGGAGCCGTTGAGCAAAAGAGGCTCGGCCTGCTGTCTTAGTCGCCGATACGCCTGAATATCAGATTCTTATCGATCACTTTATGTTGCAGGAGTAGAAAACACAACAGCCCTTGACCATTTATCTTTACTGCGTTCCTGCGTATTATGGGCCAGATGTAGGTAAATCTATTTTACCGACACTTAAATACCGAATTTTACCGATTCGGTATTTAAGAGTCGGTAAAATAGATGTACCGAGATGTAGGTAAATCCAGATGTGGATTTACCGATTCTTTAAAAGTCGGTATTTACCGATTCGGTAAATACCGACCTGTAATGCTCCATTCATTCCTATGGGCTTTGAAGCCCATAGGAATGAATGGGGCATTACAGGTCGGTATTTACCGATCGGTAAATACAGATTTTTGGCAAGGGTGCAGGGGGTGTCACTTTGACACCCTCTAGCACCCCCAAAAAAGGTTCGGGGGCCATATGGCAGGCATACCTGCCCTAAGGGCAGGTCTGCCTGTCATATGGCACAGGTGTGCATGCACACATTTGCATGCTCACCTGAATCGGTATTTCACCATCAAATTGAATTTGATGGTAAAATACCGATTTCTTAGGCCTTGTGGGACTCATCAGAGTCCCACCTACATATCGATTTTACAGAATCTGTAATTTTACCGTTCTGTAAATTTACCGACCGGTATATTTACAGATTCTGTAAAATTACAGATCGGTAAATTTACAGAACGGTAAAATTACCGATTCTGCCCCCTACATCTCAAATTCCTTTTACCGGTCGGTAACGGCCGAATTCGGCCGTTACCGACCGGTAAAACCCTACCTACATCTGGCCCTATACCTTTTACCCTTCATGTAATTGGACTGCTTTATTTCACTTGCCTTTTACTGATTCTAAAACAGTGACTATTATTAAAAACTTTACCAATGTAAATACTACTACCATGTTTTCTTTTAAAAACCTTTATTGTGAAAATGTCAGTATACAAATACGGGCCTATAACCACGTGGGCCGGCCACGGAGCAAACTGTAATCGTATATGATGAGTAGACATTTACACTGTAGAGGAACGTAACGGGCGGGCCATTAGGTTGCAAGAACTAAGGTGTCTAACAGTTGCGGAATCGGTGGACGTACATTTTATAATTAAAATACGACAGGGCCAGTTACAATAAAATTATCTAGATATACATTTGCGGGCAAGTACCATGGGTGACGTTAATTCGAACTTTCAATAGTACAGTAATCAATAACACATCAGAACTTAATATCAATAGGGATGTCGAAATATTCAATCAATTCTCGTCCCCGCCCGCCATGTGCTTCAAAACTGCATACGTATCTCGTGATATCAAGGTTCTGCAACCAGTACACAACAAGGAGTTACGAGTCCCATTTATTCCGGCGCCATTTTGGGCGAGGACGGGCAGGTCCAGGATATAGTCAAAATGTCTCCACCAACCATCGACTATGATGATGTTCATATGCTGTATTTATTAGAGTAACACTCATCTGTCCACATGAAATTAATTTGCCACAATCTAAACATGTCATTTTAATCTTTCCAAAGTTCTTCTAAATATTTGGGACCGTTTCCCTTGCCTCTGATGCTGTCAGTGCCACTTCTTTGGTGAATGTACTGGCAGGTCGGGGGTTCTCCTCCAAATCTCTCTTTTGTGCAGCACTATAGTTAATCGGTGCCACCTCTCCATATGACGATGCATGGTATAGTTACCATAACTATATTTTTTTTCGGTTCCTCTGGAGAGTACATCGTGGCAGATGAGGCAGGTAACGTACCGGGCATTTACCTTTTTTGCATGTAGAGGAAAGGAAAAAAAATTTGAGCGTCCGAGTTCTAAGGTGTCCCAGGGCCATTTTAGTGGACCAGGCCCAAATCCAAAGAACAGGCCGCCATTTTGAGAGTCCTGTTGCAGCCGCCTGTCGCTGTAGCATCAAGAGCGGCCGAAACTCAGCTGAATAGCAACTTAAACGGTAAAGGGGCGCCCCACTACAGCAGACGAGCCTCCACCTGGGGAGGCCCGTTCACGCCGCCTCCCCCCCCCCCTTCGGGCACCCCACGCCGTTATTCGGAGCAGCATTGTAGGATGGCCACACCAGTGCGGCAACTTGCTAGACACCACCTCGGTGCCAACCGAATCTCAGCGCCTTGTGGTGTCTTCCATTCTGAAAATATTGTTGTGCTGCCTTCGGCCTATTCGCCGCAAGTGCGCACGCAACTCAGCTGCATAGCGAGTGAAACACCAAGGGGCGCCCCACTGCAGCCGAGGAACCTTCATCTTGGGGGCGACGCACAGCATCACATTGCTTTCCAATGCAGTCAGATCCTCAAACAACCCCCACTGACTGACGCGAACTCACAGGCCAACGGAGCGCCCCACGCCGACTTTCGGCGCAGCATTGTAGGATGGCCACACCAGTGCGGCAACTTGCTGGACCCCACCTCGGTGCCATCCGGATCTTGGCGCGTTGCGCTGCCTTTGGCCCTATTCGCACATCGGTCCGCTACTGACGCCACCTCACAGGCCAACGGGGCGCCCCACGCCGACTTTCGGCGCAGCATTGTAGGATGGCCACACCAGTGCGGCAACTTGCTGGACACCACCTCGGTGCCATCCGGATCTTGGCGCGTTCTGCTGCCTTCGGCCTATTCGCACATCGGTCCACTACTGACGCCGCCTCACAGGCCAACGGGGCATCCCACGCCCACTTTCGGCGCAGCATTGTAGGATGGCCACACCAGTGCGGCAACTTGCTGGACCCCACCTCGGTGCCATCCGGATCTTGGCGCGTTGTGCTGCCTTCGGCCTATTCGCACATCGGTCCGCTACTGACGCGAACTCACAGGCCAACGGGGCGCCCCACGCCGACTTTCGGCGCAGCATTGTAGGATGGCCACACCAGTGCGGCAACTTGCTGGACACCACCTCGGTGCCATCCGGATCTTGGCGCGTTCTGCTGCCTTCGGCCTATTCGCACATCGGTCCGCTACTGACGCCGCCTCACAGGCCAACGGGGCACCCCACGCCGACTTTCGGCACAGCATTGTAGGATGGCCACACCAGTGCGGCAACTTGGTGGACACCACCTCGGTGCCATCCGGATCTTGGCGCGTTGTGCTGCCTTCGGCCTATTCGCACATCGGTCCGCTACTGACGCCGCCTCACGTGCCAATGGATTTTCTACGCTTTTTATACCCTATGCCGCATAACAGGTCATGTGACTTGTTTATAAAACTTTTCATTGGTTCATTTTACTTTTGGTTTCCTAATGATGGAAGGCTTGATCATATGACCTAAAAATAACACTTTTCATTGGATGAAAACTTTTTTTTTTCCCAAACGATGAAAGCCCCACCTTGTTTCTGGATGTTTCAGACTGAAGCTGGCGTCAGCATGAAAGCACCACCATCTCGTGGCTCCGTCATGGTCATTCCGCGAGCAATCATGGCAGCCGCTCCCCACCGGAAGCCTGCAGGAGTCGGGGGCCCCCAAGACTTTTGTAGAATCCTCAAGGCTGAGGGGACGCTTTCGAGAATGGGGTCCAAGACCTAGCAGACAAGCGTCCGATTTCCAAGGTGTCCCAGGGCCATTTCAGTGGACCAGGCCCAAAAAGGAAAGAGCCTGCCGCCATTTTGAGAGTCCTGTGGCAGCCGCCTATCGCTGCACCGCAAGAGTGGGCGCAACTCAGCTGAATGGCGGATTTTGGCACAGTGTACCAAAAGCGGGCGGAATGGCAACTGAAACGGTAAAGGGGCGCCCCACTACAGCAGATGAGCCTCCACCTGGGGAGGCCCGTTCACGCCGCCTCACCCCCCCCCCGGGGCGCCCCACGCCGTGCCCAAAAAGGAAAGAGCCTGCCGCCATTTTGAGAGTCCAGTGGCAGCCGCCTATCGATGCACCGCAAGAGTGGGCGCAACTCAGCTGAATGGCGGATTTTGGCACAGTGTACCAAAAGCGGGCGGAATGGCAAATGAAACGGTAAAGGGGCGCCCCACTACAGCAGACGAGCCTCCACCTGGGGAGGCCCGTTCACGCCGCCTCACCCCCCCCCCGGGGCGCCCCACGCCGTTATTCGGAGCAGCATTGTAGGATACCAAAACCAGTGCGGCAATTTACTTGACATCACCTGGGTGCCATCCACATCTCAGCGCGTTCTGCTGCCTTGGGACTATTCGCACAACAGACCGCTACTGACGAGCCACCCCCCGGGACGCCCCACGCCGTTATTCAAGGCAGCATTGTAGGATACCCAAAACCAGTGCGGCACCCAGGCAACATCACCTGGGTGCCATCCAGAACTCAGCACGTTGTGCTGCCTTGGAACTATTCGCACAAAACACAGCTACTGACCATTGTTGCTTCTTTTTTCCTAAAAATGTTTAAATGTTTTTACTGTTTTTGTTGCGTTGTATATATTTATAAGTTATTAAAGTTTTATAATCCTACTACTTTGTTGGAGTGCTATATATTTTTAATGTGACACATAATTGTAAAAACTTTGATGTACAAAGAGGCATCCCTGGAATCTTCCGCTTCAGGCTCGGTCCCCTCCCCAATCACAATACAGGATGGTTTTCAGATAGTAGGAACGCGTGTGGTGTGACGGATCTCATCGGGTGGGGGCCTTGATCTACTGTAACTCCTTTGAAGAGGGGTGATTCTTTACAGCTGGGGCCATAAACTACATCTGCAGGGCTACCTGATAGCCTGGGACCGGCCTGGACAATCGGACACAGAGGAAGAGGAGTGTCAGAGGGTGCGGTAGTGAATAGGGCGAAAGGGAGGTGTCGGGCGGGCACAGGGTGTGATTCTCAGGGAAGAGCAGCGCAGATGGGAGGAGGTTTATTGCCCATGCATAAGACAGAGAGCGAGGGTGACCAGTGCCTGGGGGAGATGCTTGCGAGGGTGGGGAGCCATGCTAAGGATAGACAGCGTGCAGAGAGTGGGTCTGGTTAAGGCATCTAAAATGGCTGCCGTGCACGACAAAAGTGTGGCATTTGAAAAAAGGCAAGATGGCGCAGACAATGTTTATCAACACTTCCTGATTTCCTTCTAATCGAACGTTAACAGACGTTATCTCTCCCACACTACCGGTCCCCCTGGGCTTAAACGCCGAGATGGTAGGGACTGCATCCCGTGGACATAGGCCGAGACGTCACTCAGCAGAAAAAAAAGAAAAGAAAAAAGTCTATAAACATACAATAAGTTAAAAGTCAATCATTCTTGTTTCCTTGTAGTACGCTCCCCAGTCCGCTTCCCGTTACGCGAACCGGGCGCACCCCACCAAAAAAAAACGATTTTTTTTTTTTTTTTTTTGCCCCGCGGAGCCCTTTTAAAGCCTCCACATCAAACCTAGGGGGTCAGGGAGGATCTACTATGCCCCCTTATGGTCATTTGCCCCTTCGCTTTGGCCTCCTCTTGTCTCTCGATCCTACCGAGAGACAAGATGGCGGCCGCTCCGTACTGTTTGGAATGTTTACAGACACCGGAGAGCCAATCAGCTTCGCTTCGCAAAGCTCCGTAACGCGAAAAGTACGCGAAACGGAGCGCTACCCGGGACGCTGTCACAGATATATATCTTTTTTTGAACGTTAATTTCTCAAAATCCACTGCAGCACATATATTGAGACCCAGCAAAGGCACATCGGGCTACCGGTCCCTACAATTTTGCCAAGTTTCATGCAAATCCATTCAGCCGTTCGATTTTTTTTTTTTTTTTTTTTTGCCCCGCGGGGCCCTTTTAAAACCTCCACATCAAACCTAGGGGGTCAGGGAGGATCTACTATGCCCCCTTATGGTCATTTGCCCCTTCGCTTTGGCCTCCTCTTGTCTCTCGATCCTACCGAGAGACAAGATGGCGGCCGCTACGGACTGTTTGGAATGTTTACAGACGCTGGAGAACCAATCAGCTTCGCTTCGCAAAGCTCCGTAACGCGAAAAGTACGCGAAGCGGACCGCTGCCCGGAGCGCTGTTACAGATATATATCTTTTTTTGAACGTTAATTTCTCAAAATCCACTGGAGCACATAAATTGAGACCTAGCAAAGGCACATCGGGCTACCAGTCCCTACAATTTTGCCAAGTTTCGTGCAAATCCATTCAGCCGTTCGGGCTAAAAGTGAGGCCAACCGCCCTATGGAAATTAACATGGGAAAAACGCGTTTTGGGACCCCCTTTTTTCTCGGCCCCCCCTTGACGAACCCCCCCCAAATTTTCAGGGGCTGCTCAGAAACAAAATGTTCCATTTTCCAGATAATTTCAGCCAATTCCGTCCACAAACGCCAAAGTTATTAGACATAGAATTTTCAAAAATCCCATAGAGAAAAAATCCTAACTATATATACCTACTGGCGACCGCCAGTAGGTAATATATATATGTATATATATATATATATATATATATATATATATATATATATATATATATATATATATATATATATATATATATATATATATATTAGCCACTCTGTAATTATAGTTAGGACCCTCAGAGATAGGGATTTTCTTTATTTATGTACCTTAATAACTTTTCACCCACTTCACAAATGACTGTGACATTGGAGAAAAGAGTACCAAGCAAGAGGTGCACCCCACATTCATAATCTTTTATGGATGAAAAATGCTTCAAACTTTGGCTATGACTAAGATGAATCTGTTCTTAATTTTATTGAGCAATATGTTACTTGTGATATCCCAAACATGGACAATATTAATAAACAGTTTACACTAGTAATAAAATTTCAAACTCATAAATGCGGGAAATACTACTTGCAGAAATTTAAAACCAAATCTAAACAGTACACAAAATAGCATTTTGGGTTCCCAAGATCAATTCTAAGTAAAGGAAGTGTCAACAATATAATGTCTTCTTATGGGCAAGTCATTAAAGGAAAGTCTCCTATGGAATGCTGAGCAATCTTTAACTAAATGGCTCTATAAATGTAGCCTTCAAATGCTATCTCACAGAGAGGTGAGCAGTTATAAGGCATGTAACTATCTAAGCTCTTCAAGTTTATATGCTAAATCTCTGACCAACACGTGGCTTAGTTTAGGAATAATGTCCTCTTGGAAACGAGTTTTAAAAACTTTCTCAGAAATGGGAATATCTTGCTCACTTTGAGCCAGAGAGCAAAAACATTGTAAAAACTAATTTGTTGGACAAATACTACCCTAACATAAGTCCTTAATTGGAACAGCTATCATTACATGAAGGAGGTCAATTTCATACTTACAGAAAGAATGTCGGTGAGGGTGTTAACAGTGGAACATTTCATGTTGATGGAACAGTTAGCTACTTAATACATTATTCCCAACCCACAAATACATTATTCCAAACCCACCCTAATAATCACCACAAACTTACATATGACAATAGTGCTACTAAAGAATGTACTTTTTTAGCACTTTCACAGCTTTTTAAACTATGGCCAAAAAGAGAAAAATTGCTTGGAACATCACTATCATATGATGAGGCTTTTATATTGAAATGTTGGACCAAGAAATTTTAGAGTTAAAGAAAACACAATCTGAAATATTATGCAATATTGCAAGTAGTGATAACCTTAACAATATTACACCTGCAGAACCGCTTGGGGAACTAAATATTGCTAAGGGCTCTACTGTCGCTATGGGTTAGATAGAACCTGCTATGGGTGAAATGCGTATGGATGGAGAGAACTTTGATTGCCATATATCAAAATTAAATACTAACCAACTTGAACTATTTCAACAGAGTAAGACATCTGTTGACCGTGGCCTTAAACATAAACATGGTTTATGTTTGTGTTCAACATTTCCGCCTACATTACAAAATATATCAAGCCAGGCTGGTCCGGTAAAAATTTTCTTATGACATTCTAACTGCTTACCTTCAAAAACTTCAAAAGTTACTAATTTTAACTTATAAAGTGTTGTTACTGCTCCAACTGGATTAGACTAACATAATATTTAAGGGATTACATTACAGCCCATAACCCTGGCTCCAAAGGAAGCTGTACACTCCGGGTCTAGTGGGAGCCCTACACTTAACAATCAGGTGATCTGTGTCTAATGTTAGCAGACATCCTAAGAGTGAGATGACCATAGACCAATAGGAGCCCAAACTATAGTCTACGTTAGAGGCAAGAGACAAGAAGGGCCTGATCACTTCCCTGTGTGGGCCACAAACTCAGGGGAGAACATCAGCTCCTCAGAGTAGCTCTGCTCCAATACCAACAGACTGTCCTCAATAAATATTTAAACTCTTGTCTTCTGACTCAGGTGAGTGAACCCATCTTGTTGATTTCAAATGCAACAACTAAACCTTTCCTTTAAATGCAAACAGTGAATGCTATCTGGGAAAAGATAACATCCTAGCCTTCAATACAACAACTGCCTTACCAAAGTAAAAACAAAAACAACACTTTTCTCTTTCCTTTCACCTTCTATGTATGTAATATTGACTTTTTTAACTTTTGATTTTAGCAGATTATATCAGATAGTATGGTTTATCTGCAACAGCATATACTGTAATGCATGTATATAATGTATACTGTTGTTCAGCTAAGTGTAAAAAGGGTTCAGAAATAATCTGCCAGCTGGAAACCTAGATTGATAATCTTCATGAAAGACCATCATCGATTATCGCTGGCAATATTAACACTACTTATTAATCATGGGACACTGCAGATTCATCAATCACTGTAGAGGATGATGAAGTGTAGACCATTCCTGAATTCCAAATCCCCACTACAAAACAAAACTATTCAACTGCAATTCATTTAAATTGCAGTTGAGATTAAGTTGTGCAACAGAGTAACTCATTCCTAAATGTGTTGCAGTATAATAGACAAATCACACTAGTCAGATAGATTATATTATGATGTATCTAAGGCTCAGGAAGGACATGATATATATTGCTATCACTGAATGACATGGTAGTGATCACAATGCCCTCAATTTGACCATGAAAGACACCCTTTTCCCACTAAAGCTCCAGTAACTACATTATCTGGAAGTGACCTTAGTATTTCAAATAACAAATGAATAATTAAGTAGGGGTCCTTTAATAAACATCTGGTAAGACTTTATATCATGTATTGAGAGTTGACAGAGAGATTGTACATACTATCACAAGCTCCTATTAATCAATTTAGTCATAACTCAGTTGTTTAGGTTTAGGAAGAAATCTTCACCTACCTATTTAGCTTCTTTTATAGCTAGACCAACCTAAATACTTCTATCCCAAAAGAACATCCTGGTTCAGCAAGGAGTGTAGAACTGCAAAGGGTGCCGGGATTGGTGCTATTAGGAATAATGAAGGCAACTCTATTAAAAGTGCTAGGTGTCTTTATAAGCAATGTTTGATGACAGCGAAGAGTGAATGGGATGACAACAAGTGGCTAGATTTGTTGAAGGCAGCAAAAGTAACTTATATTGGTTGTTTTGACATATAGTGGCAAATGGTATCTGATAAAATAGGGCAGCCATAGACTTCTTTCTTAGTTTGCAGGCTTAGGTTGACCACCTTACCAGCTTGTATCCCCTTAATGATGTTCCTCTGAACTGCCACAATCTTATTGTTTGCCTTTTACTAACAACCCCCTGGAATTGACTTTAACAAATATACTACAAGCAATAAAGGTATCATACCAAATTTGGCACCTGGTCCTGATAAAATTGTGGGAGATTATTTCTGTCAGAGTTGCCAGTTCGGAGACCTTATGTGAACACAATCACAAATGCAGTTCACATACCTTCCACATGGGCAGAGCCAAAAATTATCCCTATTTTTGAAAAGGGGCTTAGGGATAACCCAAGCAACTATAGACTGATTAGTCTCATAGACAGTCTCCAAAATGTTTTTTTGTAGGCATATCTTAAACAGACACCACGACTGGATGGATGAGGAGGATATTTTCTCAGGTTTTAGGATAAAAGACAGCACAATAGACTGAGATCCTGATTTACTAAGGACTTGCATTGTCGTTGCATTGTCCTTGAGTGACACAAGTCATCGTAAGACAATGTAAGTCCTTATCTAGGATTTACTGACCCAAACAAGCCCAATTTGCATAGTTTTGTGTGGTTTAGTATATACAAGGTAACTCAATGCAGGGCATAGCACTGTATTGCATTACTTTGCATCAAAGAGATGTTCTATGGGTGAAGAATGGGCATTCACATGCATCCATCCATGGACTTTGACACAATCCCAGATTGTCATAACCTGGGATTGTGCTTAAATGGTGCGTTTCCCAGAGCCATGCGCAATGTGGAGAAATAATTGTATTTCTCCTTGGTATTTCCTTTTTCTATGTATGATGCATTTCACAAGGTGCAAGGGTACCTGGGTTGGTGCTAGTCAGCTTTAAGTGCACCTGCGCAAGGAGGAAGCAGAAATGTGCCTTATCTTAGTAAATATGGAGCATTTCTGCTCTGTCCATTTCAAGCAATGCAGCACAGTGAGAGATTTGGGAATATCAGATTTGCTATTCTAAATGTAATCTAACAAAACATTGAGAAAGTGCGATCGGTGGAAGGACAGATTTACTAATCTAATTCTGGTCCATAAAAGACTTTGTACAATATTATACACTCAAGAATTTTAATTATTTTTCAATTTAATTAAAAAGTTATTAAAAAAATTAATTGAATGCATCAATTAAATGGCATATCACAAATTCACCCATAAAACATACACCTTAAAAGTTGGTTAGCATTGAATAATTATTTACAGAATATCTTTTTATTTTTACAATAACATACTGACAGTTTACTTAACCAAAAAACATTTATCATTATAAAAATCTCAAAGCAAACACAAAGAGATGATAGACGGAGCGCTACAACTTTTCAGACACTAACCCCCATTCACAGATCTGGGTTGAATCATCATCGTTCTTTAGCTCACTTTGCCACCACAGTTCAGACCCAGCCACATGCAAATCAGTATTGACACCGTTCCTCATTGGAATAGTCCAGCCCGAAGTGCCAAGACAGGTCTTCTCTGGACCAGAAATAAGCCTCCTGGTACAAGTTTTAGGGTAATACACCTCATCAGCCAGGCTAGCTTGAATCCAGTGGCAAAGTGAGCAAGGGACCAAAGTCTTAACTAAGGACAATGGCAGCAAGGGATGATTAAAACTGCACTAACCCTTTGATCACTGAATGTGTTTAGAACAGATTTATAGCCGAGTGCGTGCCCACCTCTGAGGTCCGCTGCCACAAGACCTAATACATTTACATTGATAAAAAGAACAGAGAGGCACACAAAGAATCACATAGAATTTGCAACTAATGACGAATCTTCACAGTCTTCGATGTGGAGGATTCTTCTTTATTGTTGAGGCTGTGTGTATCCCTCATCTTGTTGAAACAATAAAGAAGAATCCTCCACATCGAAGACTGTGAAGATTCCTCATTAGTTGCATATTATATGCGATTCTTTGTGTGCCTCTCTGTGCTTTTTATCGACCCAAGTCTTAACCCTGCTGATGTAGGGTGTTACCCAGAAACTGGTACATTTTAATACATAATTTATAAACATATAATATATTTTAACATACAATAAACTATTTTTTTTAAATAACTCAGCAATAATATACATTTTAAAAACACTACCCATTAAGTGCCCCAATGAATTCTAAACTTAAATTTTAAATTAAATAAAAAATTACTAAACAATCTAAAACATGATTAACAATTACAATATGCAGCATGGTTGACACATTAATCAATTATTATTAAATAAATATAATAATTTATTGAACATTTAAGCAAATATGTATCACTGAAATGACATAACAAAAAAGAATTCAAAAACTTTAAAAAACACTATGCAACAGTCTTTCAGAAAAACCATCAACCCAAAGCAAGAATGTTGAAAAAGACTCGTAGAGGTAGCACCAATTATGAAGACAAACACAAAGTCAAAATGTTCTGAGGATAAACTTCTTCTTTTTATTGAATTTTTTGTTTCTAGGGGTGCACAGGACAGCCAACGCGTTTCGTTCCCCACCTTGGGAGCTTCGTCAGGGCAAAGTCAAAAATTGATATTATACAGGCTGAAGTATGCTAATCCATATCAGACAGGCAATAAGGACCTCAATCAAGGTTCCAATGGTCATGAAATGCACAAAGTAAAAGAAATCAACACAGAATAAGTGCAGGCGATAATTGTGGCGTCGACCAAGTGTGCCGGTTCAAATTCAAAATTAACTAAAATGCGAATGACGACAACAGTTATAAAGGATTCCTAAGAATGTAATTTGTAAGCAAAGGTGATGTTTTTCCAGAGAAAGGAGGGCAGACCTTGATAAGCCGCCACAAACACAAACAATATACATATACATACATACATAAACCAGAATACAAAGAGCAAACAGCTTCGAGTGCATTTAATGTTTCATTATAGAAGGCCTGCGTTGCTGAATTCGCAGAGTGCATCAAATATAAAGACAGCAACTGAAAATATGCTTTATGTAGAATACATCAACACTGCTCTCTTAAAGAGGTGGTCAACCCGCCACAAAACTGCAGGCGGAAACGGTCTTGGGGACCCGTAGTGGGCCCCCCTTAATCTCTGGGCCTGGGGCTAGAGCACTGGGGGCCATTTCCCTGCACCATGTGTGCCTGCCACATAGTCCAGGGAAATGTCAAGGGTGCATTCTTAGCATTTAGGTGGGTGCTGCAGCTAGCAGCACCCGCCACAATGTTAAATATAGCAGATGCGTCTTCCGTAATGGCGGTTGCATCATAATTGCATCCTGTTACGATGGCGGACGGACAGAAGTCCGTCCGCCATCGTAGTCAGGCTCTATCCACATTTTGGCGCACAAGATGTTTTTAGTCATGATATCATGGTCAGATGATATTTTGGATTTGATATTTTAGTGGAAAACCTTTTGTATGAGGTAATTAGGATAAGAATGAAAGTGCTCTTACTGGATACTACTTTCAACAATAAAGAGTACTTCTTCCCAACAAGAAAGATGAAAGAATGCATCTATTTAGATGATCAATGACAACGTGTTCTTAGAATATCATGAAAAACAAGATGTTAAAGTTCTCCTCTTGTCTTCTTGGTTATATTTATGTTAGTCTTTATGATCTTAGTATTAATCTATTCAATTTTTATTATGCATTAATGTAAATATGATTAAATTATTAGTATTGGATTATACAAGTCCCCAGCTCAGTGAGCCATCTACCTTTTATATATTTATCATTCTTCTTTTTTTGTTAAGCACTTTAATGTAGTCAATTATTTGGACAGCACTAACAATATTCCTAAAATAAAATAAAAATAAAAATAATATAATATACTTTTTAATAATGGTGTGAGTGTCACCACCCAGGGGTAATAGGCCAAAATATCATCATGGCTTTTCAAATACAAGAATTGATTTTGGTATAAGGAAGAATTCCCTGCGTGACTCTGGATTAAGTGTGTCTATGCCTTTAAATACCCACCGTAAGCTATAGCAAACTGTAGTGTTTTTGACCCCCACATCAGCACAATCAACAAGCAAGTGTGTGAGTGCTGAGACCTGTCTGTGATGTGAACTGAGATCTAGAACAGGGCTCTGTGGTTGCAAGAGCACATCAAATGCACTTTCAATTCATATGAGTGGACAGTTGTCATCTACCCGTGCAGTAAAGGCTCACAGGGGTGGCAGTGAAATGATTACGCTGTAGTTCGCAGTTTTCCTTGTTTTCTGCTCTGGGAGAGCAGCCTACCGGTCTCTCTCATGCCCCTGAAGCTGGGTGTTTCACCATTTCACAAGAGGAATAGATGTTCACCTGGGTGTATTGCATAGGTGTAGCTGTTGCATGTGTGTGCCCTGACCCTGCCTGCAAGCCAGGTCGCTCCCCCACTGCTGCACAGCTCCACCGGTCTGCCAGCGCCTCTCCCCCTCACTGCTGCAGATCGCTAGTTCGATCCTGCTGTGCCCCTGATCGTGCTGACTGCCTGCCTGAGCCTGTAATTTTCTTCCCATTGTTGCCATTGTTTTTTGGTGATTTCTGTGCATTTTTGTAAGTTCTGTTCCTGTCTGTACCTTGTTTTTTTGCCGTTTTGCCCTCGCATCCTGCTCCTCTTCCCCCTCCCCCTTTCTTCTCTGTAACCTCTGCCCATTTTCCCGCCGCTGCTCCCCTGCGGCCCCGCCCCACTCCCGCCTCCCACCTGCTCCTCCCTCCCCACCTTAAAGGGCGGCCACTGCATGGCAGTAAGAGCAACCCCTGACCCTGCCTGTAGGCGAGGTCGTTTCCCGAACTGCCGCACAGCTCCACCGGTCTGCCAGCGCATCTCCCCCTCGCTGCTGCAGATCCCTAGTTCGATCCTACTGTGACCCTGACCGTGCTGACTGCCTGCTGGAGCCTGTAATTTTCTTCCCATTGTTGCCATTGTTTTTTGGTGATTTCTGTGCATTTTTGTAAGTTCTGTTCCTGTCTGTACCTGTTTTTTTTGCCGTATTGCCCTCGCGTCCTGCTCCTCTACCCCCTCCCCCACTTTCTCCTCCGAAACCTCTGCCCATTTTCCTGCTGCTGCTCCCCTGCGGCCCTGCCCCATTCCCACTTGCTCCTCCCTCGCTCCCCACCTTAAAGGGCGGCCGCTGCGCGGCAGTAAGAGCGACCCCTGACCCTGCCTGCAGGCCAGGTCGCTCCTCCACTGCCGCACAGCTTCACCGGTCTGCCAGCGCCTCTCTCCCTCGTTGCTGAAGATCGCTAATTCGATCCTGCTGTGCACCTGATTGTGCTGACTGCCTGCTGGAGCCTGTCATTTTCTTCCCATTGTTGCCATTGTTTTTTGGTGATTTCTGTGCATTTTTGTAAGTTCTGTTCCTGTCTGTACCTTGTGTTTTTTGCCGTTTTGCCTTCGCGTCCTGCTCCTCTCCCCCCCTTTCTCCTCTGTAACTTCTGCCCATTTTCCCGCCGCTGCTCCCCTTCGGCCCCGCCCCGCTCCCGCCTCCCACCTGCTCCTCCCTCCCTCCCCACCTTAAATGGCGGCTGCTGCGCGGCTGCGCCGCTGGCGTGCCAGAGGCAAGCCAGTCTGTACCCATCAGCGGCTAGAACGCGCCCAGTGCCTGACCCCCTGGACCCCGCGCACACCATTATGCCAGAATCCGATACTACGCCAGCACTCTCCACGCTTTCATTGCCGGACGACACCCCACCTGCTTCCAGGCTGCCCCGAAACACACCCATGGACCTTTCACCTGCCGCAACAGCAGCTTCACCTGCAACAGAATCGCCAATCCACCAAAGAACGAATTCAACCATCTCCGCTGCAAACTCCTGAACACCTGCTCCACACACAAACACGCCGTCGAGCTCTGGGACCTGCTCGACATCTCCACCCCAGACGTCGCCTTCCTGACCAAGACCTGGTGGAACGACTCCTCGGCACCCGACATCACCATAGCCATCCCGGACGGCTACAAGATCTCCCGCAAAGACCGTACCAACGGAATCAGAGGAGGAATAGCCATCATCCACAAATCCTCCCTCAAGGTCTCCACACCCTCAGCATCGCCGAACACCTGAACTTCCAGATCCACACCGACCCCAACACCACCCTCAGAGGAACCCTCCTCTACAGATCCCCTGGACCCCGCCCACAGTTCAGCGACTCCATCGCTGACCTCTCCAGCACCCACGCACTCGATTCCACTGACTACATCCTCCTCGGGGACCTGAACTTCCACCTCGAGAACAACAACAACGTCAACACCACCACCCTGATCGAAAACCTCGGCCTCAAACAACTCGTCATCGCATCCACCCACACCGCTGGCCACACGCTTGATCCCATCTTCTCCACAAGCACCCACGTCTCCTTCAACCACATCACCGAACTCCACTGTACCGACCACTGCTGCGTCCACTTCACCTACAAGAAGCCCACCACGCACCACCGCACCCAACAGCTGCCCCGCCTCTGCTGGAGCAAAGTCACTGACGACAAGCTAGCCACTACCCTCGCCCAGAAACCTCCCACCGACCCCACCGACACAGACACCGCCGCCCGCAACTTCAGACAATGGATAGACAAATGCGCCAACACCCTCGCCCCGCTCAAGAAACCCTCCAACAGCCGCACCAGCAAGAAAGCCATCTGGTTCACGAAGAGCTCCAGACCTCCAAAAGAACATTCTGGAAAGTGGAGAAGAAATGGCTCAACGAACGAACACCGGACAGCCACGCAGCCCACAAGAACGCTCCCCGCAGACATCACCACCTCATCAGATCAGCCAAGAGATCATCCTTCAAAACCCACCTGGACAACAATGCTCACAACAGCAAAGAAATCTTCAGCATCGTGAAAGAACTCTCCAACCCCAGCGCCAACACCAACGACATCCCGCCCTCACAAGAACTGTGCAACTCGCTGGCCAGCTTCTTCCATCGCAAAATCGCTGACATCCACGACAACTTCAACATCTCGACTGCCCCAACAAAGCCAGACTCCACCCCCCATGCGAACCCCACCCGCACCAACCGCCTGACCTCGTGGACCAACGTCAACGATGACGAAACACGCAAGATCATGAACTCCATCCCCTCAGGCTCACTGTCTGACTCCTGCCCACACCACATATTCAACAAAGCAGACGCAGCCATCGCACCCCAACTACGGAAAGTAATCAACATCTCCCTCGAGACAGCCACATTCCCGGAAATCTGGAAGCACGCCGAGATCAACGCCCTTCGCAAGAAACCCAAGGAGGACCCCAAGGACCTCAAGAACTTCCGGCCCATCTCCCTGCTCCCGTTGCCGATGAAGGTCCTAGGGAAAGTCATCAACACGCAACTGACCTGGTACCTCGAGGACAACAACATCCTAAACCCATCCCAGTCCGGATTCCGAAGAAACCACAGACCCAAGACAGCCCTCATCGCCGCCACAGACGACATCAGGATCCAACTTGAAAATGACGAAACATCAGCCCTCATCCTCCTGGACCTGTCAGCCGCCTTCGACATGGTCTGCCACCGCACACTAAAGACAAGCCTCCAAGAAGCCGGAATCCAAGAGATGGCCTTGGACTGGACCACATCCTTCCTCTCCGGCAGAACCCAGAGCGTCCGCCTTCCCCCCTTCTGCTCCGAAGCCATCGACATCATCTGCGGCGTACCCCAGGGATCATCCCTCAGCCCAACGCTGTTCAACATCTACATGGCCCCCCTCATACACGTCGCCTGCCAGCTTGACCTCAACACCATCTCCTACGCCGACAACACCCAGCTGATCATCTCCCTCACCAAAGGCCTGCACACTGCCAAAACCAACCTCCAGGAGGGAATGAAGACCGTCGCCAAATGGATGAGGAACAGCCGACTGAAGCTGAACTCAGACAAGACGGAGGTCCTCATCCTCGGAACCACCCCCTCAGCCTGGGATGACTCCTGGTGGCCGACCACGCTGGGAACAGCACCAACACCCCGCACGCAACCTGGGATTCATCCTCGACTCCTCCCTCTCCATGTTGAAGCAGGTCAACGCCGTCTCCTCCTCCTACTACAACACCCTCCGCATGCTTCGCAGGACCTACAAGTGGATCCCCACCAAAACAAGAAGAACGGTGACCCAGGCCCTCGTCAGCAGCAGACTAGACTAGGGCAACGCACTCTACGCAGGCATCCGGCCAAGCACCTACGACGACTGCAACACATTCAGAATGCCTCCGCCTGACTGATCCTCAACGTCCCTCGCCACAGCCACATCACCCCCCACCTGAGAGACCTACGCTAACTCCCCATCGAAAAAAGGATCACCTTCAAGCTACTCACCCACGCACACAAATCCCTCCACAACACCGGACCAGCCTACCTCAACGGCCGACTCAGCTTCTGCACCTCCACCCGCCAGCTCCGCTCCACCAGCCTTGCCCTTGCCGCGGTCCCACGCATCCAACGAACTACCTCCGGTGGCAGATCCTTCTCCTTCCTCGTGGCCAAGACCTGGATCACCCTCCCTACCCACCTACGGCAGACCCAAGACCTACTCACCTTCAGAAGACTGTTCAAGACCTGGGTCTTCGAGCAGTAGCAGCACAACCCTCCCCTCAGCGTCTTGAAACCCTCACGGGTAAGTAGTGCGCTTTATAAATAGATTGATTGATTGATTGACTGATTGATTGATGATTGAAATAAATGTGAAGAATGCATGTGGAGAGTGAAACAGCGCATGTGGTAACAAACACAGGTTTAGCAGAAGAGCCCAGACAGCACCTTATATTTCAGGGCATTCCAGGGATCTCTTTCATTAGGTCAGGCAGTATGGTGTAGCTGAAATTATGAAAGGAGAAAGATGATTCCTTTGAAGCTAGGGAGTGTCCGCTGCTCCTTCCTGACCGATTGTTCCATGGTACATTCTACCCCCCAAAATTAACAAAAGTGTAGAACTTCTCAGAACTGGTCACAGACGTGGACTGCTGTAATTCACGAGGACTGTTTTGCTGTAATTCACGAGGACTGTTTTAAACTTGATTTTAAAGATGAGGTAGAAACTTACAGTCAGTGTGCCCAGATTTCCTGACCAGAAGCATGGGGTTCCATGTCCACCAGTCTTGGGGTACTAACTACCAATCTCATTGCCAAGTTCTGGGAGAGACTGGCTGATCTTGAAAGGGGGATGGCCTGCATTCTACTTTGAGGGTAAAAGCTGACTGGCTGCTCTAGGGACATTGGAGTTTTCCTTGCATTTAGAAGACACTGCTGAGAAGAAGTAAAAACTTAGATGAACTGAAGTTAAGTGACATTGAATGGCATGCTTTGTGACCTTCATCAAGAGGAGGCGATTGAGGTTCAGTGGCCAGGACATGTCTTTTTGTGAGAAGGCAGCATTTATACCCATGACTGAGGGTGTCCCAGAACTCTTCCTGATGAGAATTCCATTCCAAGCCTAAGGTCCTTATTTTGAGTTTGGTGGTCTTCAGCTGGGACCGCCACAGCCAGGGTGTCAGGAACACTTTCAAACCGGTGGTGCATCCACCCACCGTATTATGGGTATAATCCAGGGCGGGCCGGTGGGCATTGTGGCGGTGGTGTCATGGTGGTGGGTAAGATAGGCTCATAGGAAAGCCTATACAACATACCGCTGCTGTAACATTGAAAAAAAGCTCATCCGTGTATGGTGTGGCATGCACAATGTTGTGCATGCCACACAGTGAACGCACAACCATGCACTTGAGATGGGGCACATGCCTGGCACCCACCCCCTTGGGCAGATTTTCCCTGGGGCCCTTTTGGGGGCCCCATCCTTGCCCTTCTGCCAGGTTTTTCATGGGGGGGTGCACCGCCATATTGCGGGAGGGAAAGTCATAACATGGATGGTAGTGCCGGAATTGGCACTGCCTCCATTCCTCCTCATTTCACACACCACTGACACTGTGGGATCAAGCATCCTGGCGGTGATGGCAGTGTTGTAGTGGGCTGCTGACAGTCCGACCACCACACTCGTAATAAGGCAGGCAGACCGCAGTTGTCGGACCACCACTGCATGAACGCCGTACTCATTTTAAGGCCCTTAGTGCCTAGAAGAAATATAGAACTGAGGTGACTTTAACCATCAAAGGTTTCAAACTTTCAAGAAACTGCATTACTGAGAGAACCCCAACACATCAACATTGGGAGGAGTGTCACAACTGAAACTGTGGTGGGAACACACTTGTTTGGAAGAGGGTTTCCAATTGGGCCAGAGAAAGTCCCAAATGGCAAGATCCCTGCAACTGTGAGCTCAGCCTCCACAGATGATTGGGTTTAGATTTACATTGGAGAAATCGGGTGAGGCAGAGGTGGGGGGGGGGGTTAAGTAGCCTGGTTTAGGTTGTTATATTATTTTCGGGAAAGAGGTAGTCAAGGGTGCATTGTGGGATTAGTAGTTCAGGAGCAGTGTTAGAATAACTTGGTTCAGCTTATGAGTAAAGATCACGGTCTTAACATTCTTGAGTGGATTGGGTGTAAGCTGGTGAAACGGTTTGAGTGACAGCGGGAACAGATGATTTTACGAGGCAATGGGGAAGGTGGACGAGGAGGTTAGGTCACCAGCTGCGGTATTTTATTATAATTCGGAATGATGGGGCACAGAAATGTGGAGTAGGTTTGGCGTTACAATAAGGTGATTATTTATTTGTTGAAAAGTGGGTTTGAATTGAGAAGATCGGGAATGAGGCACCAGTTTTATTTGTTTGTTTGTTTCAGGCAGTTTAGTGGGAGAGAGTACATAGGGTTGGAGAGGGGAGGGGGATAAGGGGATTGCTTGCTGCTTGATTAACTAGTTTAAACATTAAGGAAATCATAGGAATTGTGGGGTTGAGTGGGTGGTAGCAGTTTTGGGTGCATGGTGAGTTACTTAGGATTGTGATTCAGTACCAGAGCCTAGCAGGGAACAACTAGCTGAGTTGTTTTAATTTTTTGCAGAAACCCCTTACTAAGAGCCTATGAGGCTTGAAATGCATTGGGTATATTACGTGACAAGCCTACTCTGTTTTGCTTCACCTTTTCATGGTAAATATTTGAAGATGCTACAATAAAGATGGAAGGTGAAAAGACGCTGTCTCCAAAGTGTTTTAATGAACATTGAAAAGTGTTTAAAATATTGAGTACAATTGGTGTCTCAAGATGATATTGGATAAAATTGGAAGAAGTGGATTAAAGGAGGGAAATTTTCCTACATCGCAGTGCGGCAGATGGGGCGCGTATATATTGTTTATATAAGCTGTGCGCTGGGGCAGTACACAGCAACTGTTTCACACGCATTAAAGGAAGACATAAGATTTGAAGAATGAGTTTATACAAGGGAAGGAGTGCATTCTCCACATATTTTTCTAACTTTCTAAAAGCGGCATTTTCAGGATTGTGACTTCACATCCATCTTCACCATTTAGGAGGATTTGGAATTACCATTTTTTTAGACCACACATGACATTTCTACCTGTTCCCAATAAAAAGTTTGAACTTATTAAATTTAATAAGGCAATCCAATGTTATCCTTTGGGAGAGGTTGGCCATACATTGGTAAATAATTAATTTAGGAGTTTTCCACTACCAGGACATATAAAATTGCATGTCCAACTTTTAAATACACTGCGTCAACTATGATGGCTATTTATGGTCTACCTTAGGGGTGACATGTATTAAAAAGGGAGATTTAGGCCTGGCAAAAGGTTTATTTTGACAGTTCAAATTGGCAGTGAAAAACTGCACACATGCTGCAATGGCAATCCTGAGGCATGTTTTAAAGGGCTACTTAAGTGAGTTGCACAATACGTACTGTAGGTCCACTAGTAGCATTTAATTTATAGGTCCAAGGTAGAGGTAGTACCACTTTAATAGGGACTTATAAGCAAATTAAATGAGCCACTGTGTGTAAGATAGTTTTACCTAGTTTAAAGGAATGAGCAAGTACTTTAGAACTGGTTAGCAGTGGTAAAGCCCCCTTCCTCCCCGCTCCCGCCTCCCAGCTGCCCCTCCCTCCCTGCACTTCGCCATAAATGGCGACCGTGCGCACGAGCAGCGGTAACGCGCAGCGGGCGCGCCGATTGTGCGCCGAAAGCGCGCCAAAGGTAAGCCCGTCTGCGCCCGTCCGCGCCTGGACCGCGCCCAGTGCCAGAACCCCTGGCCCCCGAAGATGCAAGCCCACTCGCCGGATGTACGACGCCGCCACCCTCAATGCACTCAACACCGGCCGAATCCCGGGATGCCACCAAGCCACCCCGAGACGAACCCACGGACCCTTCAGCTGCCACGCCTGCAAGTTCTCCTGCAACCGGACCTGCCCCGCACCAGCGCCCGCCAAGCTGAACACCAGCAGCAACCACCTCAAGTGCATCCTACTCAACACCCGCTCCGTCCACAGACACACCATCGAACTCTGGAACCTCCTCGACACCACGGCTCCTGACGTCGCCTTCCTCACGGAAACCTGGATGAACGACTCCTCAGCGCCCGACATCGCCATCGCCATCCCAGAGGGCTACAAGATCACCCGAAGAGACCGCGGCAACCAGACTGGAGGAGGCATCGCCATCATCCACAGGTACACCATCCGCATCACGACCAACACCGACGACACCCTGAAAACCGCCGAACACCTGCACTTCCAGATCCACACGGACCCCAAAACCACCCTCAGAGGCACTCTCATCTACCGACCCCCGGGACCACGCACACAATTTAGCGAAGACATCGCCGACTTCATCTGTCCGCACGCCCTCCCCTCCGCTGACTACATCCTCCTGGGGGACATCAACTTCCACCTGGAGAACAACAACGACCGCAACACCACCACCCTGCTTGACAACCTCGCCAACCTCGGACTCAAGCAACTGGTGACCACCCCCACCCACCTCGCCGGACACACACTCAACGCTGTCTTCTCATCCAGCAAGGACATCGTCTTCAGCCACGCCACCGGACTCCACTGGACGGACCACAGCTGCGTCCACTTCACCTTCAGAAGATCCACGACCCACCACCACCAGCAACAGGTTGCTCGAAGAAACTGGAACAAGATCACAGCAGACCGGCTCGCCGCTTCCCTGAGCCAGCACCCTCCCGCCAGCTCAGCGAACCCCAGCCAGGCCGCCGACAACCTCACGAAGTGGATCAGCAACTGCGCAGACGACCTCGCCCCACTGAGGACCCCGCCGAGCAGACCCGGCAGCAAGAAGGCCCCATGGTTCACCGACGAACTCAAGAGCTCCAAGAAAAACTGCCGAGCCCTCGAGAAAGCCTGGAGAAGGGAGCCTACACCGGACAACATGACCACCCTCAAGCTCGCCACCCGGAAGCACCATCAACTGATCCACGCCACCAAGAAAACAGCATTCAAGGACCGGCTGGACAACAACGCACACAACTGCAAGGAACTCTTCAACATCGTGAAAGAGCTCTCCAACCCCAACGCCGGAAGCAACGACATCACCCCGTCGCAAGACCTCTGCAACTCCCTCGCCTCCTTCTTCCACAACAAGATCGTTGACATACACAACAGCTTCAGCCCACAAACAACGCTCCCCACGACCGCTCCAACGCCCCCCACCACCACCCTCAGCGCCTGGACCCAGATCAACACAGAAGACACCATCTGCACGATGAACTCGATCCACTCCGGATCTCCGACCGACCCCTGCCCCCACCACGTCATCAACAAGGCCGACGCTGTCATCGCACCCCACCTGCGGGACATCATCAACACCTCCTTCGACAGCGCCACCTTCCCGGAGAGCTGGAAGCACGCCGAACTCAGCGCTCTACTAAAGAAACCAACAGCGGACCCCAACGAACTCAAGAATTACCGCCCCATCTCGCTCCTCCCGTTCCCAGCCAAAGTCATCGAGAAGACCGTCAACAAGCAGCTGGTCGCCTTCCTCGAGACGAATGGATCCCTCGACCCCTCACAGTCTGGCTTCCGAGCCAACCACAGCACCGAGACCGCCCTCATCGCTGCCACCGACGACATCCGAGCCCTGCTGGACAACGGTGAAACAGCGGCCCTCATCCTCCTAGACCTCTCCGCGGCGTTCGACACTGTCTGCCACCGCACTCTAGTACAGCGCCTCAGCAACATCGGAATCCAGGAGAAGGCACTGGAGTGGATCATCTCCTTCCTCGCTGGAAGGACACAGAGAGTCCGCCTACCACCGTTCAGATCTGCAGCCACGGAAGTCATCTGCGGCGTTCCTCAGGGCTCCTAGCTCAGCCCCACCCTCTTCAACGTCTACATGAGCCCCCTTGCGGCCATCGCACGCCAGCACAACCTCAACATCGTCTCCTACGCCGACGACACCCAGCTGATCCTCTCCCTGACCAACGACCCCGCCGCCGCCAGAACCAACCTCCACGAAGGGATGAAAGACGTAGCCGAGTGGATGACGACCAGCCGCCTGAAACTGAACTCAGACAAGACAGAAGTCCTCATCCTGGGCTCCTCGCCCTCCGCCTGGGATGACTCCTGGTGGCCCCCCGCCCTGGGCACCGCACCCAAACCGACAGACCACGCACGCAACCTGGGCTTCATCCTGGACTCCTCCCTCTCCATGACCAGACAAGTCAACGCCGTCTCCGCGTCCTGTTTCAACATCCTGCGCATGCTACGGAAGATCTTCCGGTGGATCCCCACCGAGACCAGGAAGACGGTCACCCAGGCCCTCATCACCAGCCGACTAGACTACAGCAACGCCCTCTACGCCGGAACCACCGCCAAGCTCCAGAAGAGACTCCAACGGATCCAGAACGCCTCAGCCAGACTCATCCTCGACATCCCCCGACGCAGCCACATCTCCGGACATCTGAGAGACCTGCACTGGCTCCCCGTCAACAAGAGAATCACCTTCCGTCTCCTCACCCACGCACACAAAGCCCTACATGACCAAGGCCCGAGCTACCTCAACAACCGCCTCAACTTCTACGCTCCCAAACGCCACCTCCGATCGACCAACCACGCCCTCGCCGCCGTCCCCCGCATCCGAAGAGCGACAACAGGAGGAAGGTCCTTCTCCTACCTGGCCGCCAAGACCTGGAACACCCTCCCTACCGACCTCCGCCTGACCCAAGACCACCTCTCCTTCAGGAAGAAGCTCAAGACCTGGCTGTTCGAGCAGTAGCAGCACCCCCCCCCCCCCCAGCGCCTTGAGACCCTCTGGGTGAGTAGTGCACTCTATAAATGCCTTGATTGATTGATTGATTAAAAGAGTCCTAAAGCCATCCCAAATTAATTTCAGCACAAAGCAGGTTACAAGGCAAAATGTTTGGGGGAAACCATAGCATAGGCTGTCAGGTCTAAAATACATTGTTCCCGGAGGGGAAACACAAGTGTTCTTGAGTGGGGCTAACTGAAAGATTTGGCTGGGACTGAGAATACGATGAGCACCAGACAATATCCCCCTTCCAGGCACCGTAGTGCTCTCCCCAAACACCTTCAAGGGTCAGTGTACTGCACCAGAAAATACAGTTCCATATTATACAAAGGGAAAAGTGCTGCTCCCAGTATAGTGCCTGATTAACCACCCTTTGCTAACTTGCATACAGTGAACCGCTTTCTTTATTGTGTGTGACAAAAAGAAAGTACTTACTTTTCTACAAATAAAAGTGGATGGACAGTGATTTGCTGCTTGTCACCTAAAGACTATTGAGTGCTGAGTCTCTAACAACACAATTCCTCCCCAAGTAAGTCACAGACTGCTCTACTATGTTACACTTAGAGTTAAGTTCTTAAAGTGTGTACTTGGTGATCAGTTTTGACTCCAATAGTAAGGTTAAACACGAGGACAGCAGAGGTAAACGACTCTGGTAGACACAGTCTTAGCCCAGTAAATCCTGACTGCCCAGGTACTTCTGAAAAACTACCACAAGTACCCTCCTGACTAACAGGCAATGGTTAGGATTCAGTCACCTCTCCTCTGGGCAGCACTGTCTGGGGACCCGTGAGGTCATGTTTTTGACCTTTTTGACTTATTTAGAGCCTGTCACATGCTCCATATTTTATGTTATGAATGATAGCCAAAACCATTCCATGCTCCATTCCAAGATTTGATTCATATCCTCAGTTACATTCTGATATCCAGTTGCTTTTTTTGTATCTGTTTTTCTGTAGAAGATCTTGGCCAATCTCAGTAGCAGAGGATTGAGTTCAGTTACTCTATATTAAAGCATGCTCCATGTGTGCTTGTCCTGCAGATCTATATTGACTGCTTGTCCCTTGCAGTCCATGTTCTGTCAGCTGTGTTGAATAAGAATTGTTTCCTCCTGCTCGTCTTTCTGGGTTGTTGAACCATCTCCTGTTTGCTTTTTCCTTGTCTTTGCCCTCACTCCATGAATCTTGCGTAGTGTGTGTGCTTGCTCCTGTATAGTCCCTTGGGGCAGTGACAGTCTCTTCGAGTCTTCAGCAATTCTGAGTGACCCCAATAATTTCTCTACCCATGTTCTTCTTACTCATCTCTCCTTGTACACTGATTTGTCAATAGATCCATATATCTCAGTTCATTAATGTTGCATTGCCTTGTGCCTGTCCTCACTGCAGTTACTGTGACCCTTCCAGCCTTTCCCCTTTCTCTTTACCTAAGTACGCAGCTGTGTTTGTCTGCTAGGCTTTTATCTAGAAAACTAACTTTCTGTATTTGTTCTGGTTCTTTCCCTTGTCCATTAGTTCTTTCGCCCTAACTTTCCATTCCAGATCTTATTGAGGTTAATGTGCAGCTCTCGCTTTGTAACGGTGTGGCCTGAGTTATCTCTGACTGCCACCTCCCACATTACCATGACTATTTATCCACCCAACAGCATCACCCTTGTGAACATTTCATGCATTATACTAAAAGTAGAGAGTACTTGTTGTAAGGCAGCAGACAACCTTGGACCTATGATGCATCTGAGGGAAATAATCACTGTCTGGCGTCCTTCAGGCCACAGGAAATCTAAACTATGCCAAAATATGAAATAAATACAATATATGAGTTTCATTCAACTTCAACCAGTCTCCTCCTAGTGCAAATGCTAGTACAAGAACCAGCACCTGTATCCCCTGAAGTAGTCTCTTCTCTGCCATCTGTTTTCAAATCCAACAACCACACAAGATCACCGGACAGAACCTGCGACGGTCCCTATATTGCAGTAGCTCTCCAGCATTTAGAAAACCCTGGTGAAAAGTCGGTCCTCCTACCACAGAGATTAATGGTGCTATCATGCCTCCCTGCTTGAATGGTATTCCTATCCTATCCCTTTTATGTCTTTTATAATGCTTCTTTTTACCCATGCCAAACCTCAGAGAACCTCACAGTGGAATTATAATGCTCCTCATATAATTAACACCTTCGCCGCGGGGCTAATTCCCCCGTGGTGCTGGGGGGAGGGGGGCACGCGCAGCACCTTCCTGCTTGTGACGAGCTCAGCTCGTCACGCTGCATGGTGGCGCTGTACTCATGACAAGCTGAGCTTGTCATGACCATGCCCGTTTTTACGAACGCTCAGCACAGCGGGGTAATTAGCCCCGCGTGTAATCGCTGCACGTGTCATGACGAGCTGAGCTCATCAGGAACACGGAAGGGGTTAAAGGATCTCTCTTTTTATTGTATAAAAGCACAAACACCATAGAAACTATAAGGAATACATTTTAAAAACAAGTTTCGACTTACAGACCATGGGGCATATGTACAAGGGAAGTGGAGGAGTGCGGCGTTAGCATTCCTGACTTGAATCCTCACTCCACCACTTTAGAAACGCAGGGCTGCGCTATATTTACAAAAATATGGTGCAGCCCAGGGCCGGACTGGCCATAGCGGGCACCGGGCAATCCCCCGGCACGCCGCACTGGTTGGGGCCGCAGGACACAACCCAACCCCTTACTGCTTCATCCATATGAGATAACATGTTGCTTCATCCAAGCACCGGCTACTGGGGTAGAGCCGGAGAGTCCAGGACCACCAGCAGGACGGCCCCCTCTCCCGCCTGCCCAGAGCCCCAATGACTGCCTCCCTGTTGCAGGGTCGGGCAGTTTCCGCATACAGAGGTCCCCCGGCCTTTTCCTGTTGTCCGGGACCCCGCCAAACCTCCTTTAAAACTTAGGGATGGGTGGGTGGGCAACTGTTCCCGCTGCGCCTTTCCGGCCACTCCGAGCGGTGAGAGGACAAAGAGGGCTACTCCCAAGAGTCCGGCTATTTTATCTGCTACAGAGGAGGGGCCGCCAATGCACCTCCTTCTTACACGCATTTCAGGCGTCCCTCCCCCTGCCCACTTTCAGGGAAACGAAACTGTTCCCTCAGCACTAAATCCCACTAAAGGCACCCCTCCCCTAGACGCGGGGGTTGCCTCTCATAGTGGGGATATCAGTGCCATTCGTCCACCACACTCCCCCCACCACAAAGACACCTTACCCGATCTTGGTGTTCACTGCGTAGCTTTATTACTTGTCAATAACACCATCTTTATTAGTTGTTAAAAACTTCCAACTTTTGACCAATTTTATTAACCATCAAAATCCCATTACCAAACATAGGGAGGCGCAGTATACATCTGTGCCACAGGTTATCATGTATTTACAATTCTTCAGCTCTAGATCCCCTCGAGGCGTGTTGTACCAGCAGGACACAACCCAACCCCTTACTGCTTCATCCATATGAGATAACATGTTGCTTCATCCAAGCACCGGCTACTGGGGTAGAGCCGGAGAGTCCAGGCCCCCTCTCCCGCCTGCCCAGTGCCCCAATGACTGCCTCCCTGTTGCAGGGTCGGGCAGTTTCCGCATACAGAGGTCCCCCGGCCTTTTCCTGTTGTCCGGGACCCCGCCACAGGGCAAGTAGCCCACTGGCGCTCTTGCCCTCCCCCCAAGCTACTTCACCTTCCATTTGTGATGCTCTGGGCTATACTTTTTTAGTGCAATTCCATAGCCCCCCAGTATAGTTTGGACAAAACAGCTCCAATCCTTGCCTGGACAGCTGCAATCCCTCCGCCCAATACAGAATCAAGTTTAATGCTTGCAGCATACGATGCCTAATGAGATGAATTTGCGAACCCCGCAATAATTTCACTACCTCTCGATTCAGTTTTCTCACCGATGTGTTTGCCACAGCCATAGACACACCATCACCCCAGACTCTATGAGTGAGCACCTCTGACCCCACGATAGTGGTGTCTAGCCATACTCTCCTGACCCAAGAGAAGATAGAGAAAAGGGGGCTTCTTCCTTCCCCTCCTGCCCCCCCGGAATCCTATTTACACCTCCTGAGTGCATCACCAACACACCTGAAATGGGCATACCATTATCCAGTGCACTCTGCGAATGGGCTGCGACGTCCTCCACACGTTGCCCATCCCAACCTAACCAATTATGGTTGACTCCCATGGCCCTTTGCATTCCCAAATCTCCGGATTTGTTGAACCCTTGCCCAGCTCTGTGTATAACCGAGTCTCCAGCCAGCATACCTGCCTCCCCCTACTTGCCACCACTGCCTATAAGCCCAAAGCGAAAGACAGAAGAGGGGCAACCGCCGAAACCCCTGGCTCCGAACTACACCAGCTGTGGTCTGACATAGCGCTCAAAATCAGATGAATTCCCTCTGTCCACTTACTTGATTGCCCCAGAAGACAGACCCTGATATTAAATGAGTGGTCTCTTCCCCCAACATTCTCAAGGCAGGTCGTATAACCTGAATGCTTCGCAAAGGTTAAGGAATACGCTAAACCCAACCAATGTACGTCATTTGCTGACCAACACACCTGAGGTAATACGTTCCCGATATTAACCAACCTACTGACATCCATGGGTCCCCTATTGTTAATGGTACGGAACTCAGCCCTGTAAGTTATACTAAATCGAACAGCCCGACTTCGCTGGGTCTGCTCCCCCAGCATTGCCTGACTACGTAATGTGTAGCTGCAATGGTACTCAACCACCCCTCTACATAATGACCCAACCGGACCATCCACCCAACTGACACCTGATAGATTTTGTAAACAGTTAAGAGGGAGGCTTTGCATCGCATCTAGGCTCTGCTACTCCACGGCAACACTGTCTATATGTACCTTGAGCCCATTTTCATATCCCATACAAACCAGTGACCACACGTGACACGGACTGCTAGTCGCTGTCTCGAAAACATGTTGCTGCCATGTCCACGTTATGTGCCTCCCATGATCATATAAGGGAAGAGAAAAACAAGCCATCAATAAGTGGAACGTTTACATATGCAGTACACAAACAGAAGCATTTATTTTGCTGCGACTTATGAGGTTTGCCTTTAATCTTGACTGAATACAATATATACATTAAGCCTCAGACATGATGTGCGGATCCAGCGCCGAGACTTGAAACTTGTACTCCCCTATAAGTGGCTATAATGTCACGTATTCTAAATTCCGCGTAACCCTGAAAGTTACTTATTGCAATAGTTCCTGACTGAATTCCAGGCTCTTATGCCCACCGAGAAGTTATGCATCTCTCTGCATGCATTAGGCCTGTACTAGGTCAGCAAGTCTAGCTGTACCTCCACCTATTCTTGATTTTGAAAGGAATTAATTAATGAGCCAAGGGATAATATAGTAATTAATAAGACTGAGGTATTCTCATACAGATAATGGATTGCTATTTATGGTGCCATTTAAGCTATGGCCTAGGAGCAAACCTGTAACCTGTCCCCCACCCTTCCCTTCCTTAGAGTATGCAGCAAGAATCCCCTGTGGGAATGCCGTGGTACCTTCTATGGGAGTGCCGTGGTACCTTCACCCCTTAGGGCCTATTGCCCCTGTGCCTGCTGCACTATTGACACTGCTTCCTGGGCACCGCTTGCTGATAACCTTGAATGCCTCTCAACTGAAAGCCGCACCAATTTGCAAAAGAATTTCGCCAGTGTACCCGCACTGAAGCCCCGCCAAGGGGAACTATCAGCGGTCGCTTTATTTAATGTGTTTTGAAAGCGAGGCTCATTTGTGCAAAGATAAATAAATAACTTGTTCTTTTAAACTATGCCGCGTTATACCCTCAGTTCAGACACATGAAACCAAAGCGGTACGAATAAATAAGTAAAGTAAGATTAAAGAAAATCGTAATGTTTATTCATTGTGCCAAAATGTGCATTTATTTTATTTATGGGTACACCCTCCCTCATCATTTGAATATGTCAAGAATTGAACCACTCAGCACAGCTTCCAGAGCCACCCGTCTTAACCACTGCACAATCGGCCTCATATCCTGTCAAATTTAAAAAACGCACTTGGGAATACCCCAGAAAAACCATAAATCACCAACTCATCTCCCCAACTTCTACAGTTGCTGGCCCCTAGCGCGAAAGGACCAGGACAAGATACCTTGTGGGCCCAGACATGTCTGGTGCATACCGTCTATCAGAAAGTCCAGTGTGTAATTTATTGCAGGCCCCTATGGTGTATCCCCCCCTGCAGGCCCCCGAAGCTTAGAGCACGTTATAATCCGAGCGGTATAGAAGACACCAGCATTTGGAGCCCCACCCTCAAGACCGAAACAAAAATTGTCCTATTGTCCCTGCTATTTGAATGAAATTGTTTTATTTGCCTGCAGGCTATCAATCTGGAACCGTGAGGAAGAGACGGTGATCCAGTTCCTCTCTGTTGCCATCGAGAATCATTGAGTAATGAACCGAAAATGAAAATGAAACAATTTCGCCCAACCACCGCCCTCTTTTATTTATTTAATAAATATAACTGACCCCAGTGTTTAACATACCCCCTCCTAGGCAATGGCAGGAATTGAACTGAGGACTGTAGACTCCTGCAATCCTGGCTTGAACCACTACGCTATGGGCATTGCTTCCAATGTATCATTGACCAGACTGCCAGGAGTATCAAATATTACCTACAGTAACGTGTACTCCTGTAATACGTTGACCACCCCTGCCAAAAGCACATATATCGCTTCCTTTATTGTATGTTTGCCTATTTATATAGCACGAACTCGACCTACGAGTATTGGTGCGCTTTACATGATGAGCACCCTATTTACATTACACATATTGCCCACAGTAACGTGTACATCTGTAATCCATTGACCACTCCTGCTAAAGCACATATATCGCTTTCTGTTCCCCACAAGTGTCTTTATTTTATGTTTGCCTTATAGCACAAACTCGACCCACGAGTATTGGTGCGCTTTACATGAACACCGTATTTATTGACCACTCCTGTTAAAAGCAGTAACGTGTACATCTGTAATCCATTGACCACTCCTGCTAAAGCAGATATATCGCTTTCTGTTCCCAACAAGTGTCTTTATTTTATGTTTGCCTTATAGCACGAACTCGACCCACGAGCATTGGTGCGCTTTACATGAGCACCGTATTTACATTACCCATATTGCCCACAGTAACGTGTACATCTGTAATACATTGACCACTCCTGTTAAAAGCACATATATCGCTTTCCGTTTCCCACATCTTCCTTTAATTTATGTTTGCCTATTTTCATAGCACAAACTCGACCGTATTTACATTACACATTCCGTTACAGGAGTTTAAGTGATTTGCCCAGAATCAATCACCGGATGTGGACGTGAGGCTCCGACCCCGCGGCCCCCCACCGCCGCCTTATTTACCGTGCAGCCATAAATGGGAGCATGTCCTGAGCACCAAGCTTAAACTTTCTGTTTCCCACAACTGCTTTTATTTTTGCATATTTATATAGCCCAAACTCGACTTACAAGTAAAGGTGCGCCTTACATGAGCACCGCATTTACATTACGCATTCAGTTACGGGAGTTTAATAGATTTGGCCAGAATCGCAGGGTGTGGACGTCGAACCCTGCTCTTTCCAACCACAAACTCGACAGCTTAGCCAACGGCCCACATCTTCTCTGCTTGAGCAGATGCTGTCTCCTGAGCACCGTGATCACCCCCGCGCCACCCAAACATATCTTTCCACCCGAGGCACGAACCCCAGAGAAGACGATGCCCCAGACACCATGTTTAAGACCCTGTTCAGATTTGCATTACCCAGTTCATATTGTGCAATTTGACTACACCAAACCCAAGAAACTCGCTTAAAGGTTGGAAAGGGTTTTAGTTCCGTAAGGGCGTTTGTGGCCGCAGTCTACTTAATGCCGTACACGTTTCCATTGTGAAGCGCTCTGACATCTTCGGGTAATGTCCGCGCTATAGACCATCGCGTGCATAAATATTTGACCCCTTGCCGAGGGCCCGCATTGTTACCGTTTCTATTGTGGAGCTCTCTGACACCTTCGGGTAAAGTCCCGCTATCCCAACCGCGTGAATCGATAGTTGGCCACCTCCCGAAGGCCCACATCCTATAGTGGACTTTTGTAGGAAACACTGCCATCTTCTGGTGAAGGTTATGTTAATACCTTCAAATAGAGCCAGTTCTAAAACTACGCTACTTTCTATTAGAATCCTACAATTTGTTATTGGTTTACTTAGGTTCTTTTAAGGGAACCTAATTGCGAATGATGCATTTTAAAATGTTCATTTAAATATAGACATTTATACATTTACCTGGTTGAATACATTTCCTATCCGTGTACTTTTTTGGGAAGGCCCGCTCCCTAGGCTTGCACTTATTTTTGCTCGCTAACAGTGCCTCCCCGGCTCGTGAGCATTATCACTCCCATCCGAATTAATACTTGAAGTCTATGTCGTTTCCTATTTACATTCCCTCTTCCTCACAACGTTCTTCAGTTTTGTAAAAATAACTGATCGTGATGAAATAGGAGAATGCACACAGACAGCCTGTCACTGCTTGTTGCGCTGCCCTTAGGCGCGATCCCAGGTCTCCCATACCACAGTCAACTGCTCTACAAACTACGCCACTCTGCTTTCCAGTAAGAACGGTGGTACTGTTACCACGTGACTCAATGGCGCCAGTGTTTGATTTCTCCGGTCCCCATTCAATTGCCTCTGATTCATATAATGCAAACTCGACCTGGTGTCTCGGAGCGCTTTACCGAGTACCAGTTACTTTACATCCATACACAATAATTTCGGTAGGGAGATTAAGGTATTCGCCCAGAATCCGAGATGTTGCCGGGGACCGATCCTGTTGCCCAAGTCTGGCCGTATCATACCCCAGGCTTCTCGCGACCGCGCTTCCTCTCTCTTTTTTTTTTTTTTTTTTTTTTAAGCTAAATACTCGAACTCCGCTCTCTCATAGCCCGTAGGCCAACTCGCACCCCATCCCGTCACGCGGGTCGGAAAGAAGCGCTCCCTTATAGCCCGCCCCGCATATTTATGATTCTTGCTCAAAATATGGGTAAATATATCTCTACAATTAAATCGCTTCCCCCGAGGCCCGAACTCGAGGTTCCCACTCTGCTCTCTTATAGCCCGTAGGCCAACTCGCACCCCATCCCTCCGCTACGCGTGAGGCCCCCTCACCTTTGAGAGTCGCCGGGAAAAACCGCAACTGTTCCCGCTGCGCCTTTCCGGCCACTCAGAGCGGTGAGAGGACAAAGAGGGCTACTCCCTAGAGTCCGGCTATTTTATCTGCTACAGAGGAGGGGCCGCCAATGCACCTCCTTCTTACACGCATTTCAGGCGTCCCTCCCCCTGCCCACTTTCAGGGAAACGAAACTGTTCCCTCAGCACTAAATCCCACTAAAGGCACCCCTCCCCTAGACGCGGGGGTTGCCTCTCAAGAACTTTGCCAGGGCCGGTTGTGGTTGCCAGTCCGGCCCTGGTGCAGCCCTGTGTTTCCCGTTGCTCTGGCGCTAAACTTTACAGCGTAACACCAACGCAGGCACCCTTACTAAATCCTAAAGCTAAGTAAAGGTTTTGAAATCATTTTCAACCTGTCATCATTGACTGAATATTAAGGATCTGACAGTTGATGATATATGCATGACCTGTGTTTTGTTCCACCTCCATTTGCAACACGGTAACAAAGGTCAATACGACCTGTCAAGAGCCATCTGGATATCCAAGGGTCAATCTGAAAGTTGGTATGTTAAATTTAAAGACCACTTTGGCCAATCCTTGATTCGCGCCAACAGCACCCTTACTCCATGCATGGTACAGGCCTACACTTTACTGAGCTTTTCAACTCCTGGTCAATTTCCTCAGGTTTTACCTGCTCGGATTTACCTGGGTAAAATGGCGGAATTCAATTATGCTACCAAGTGGTAAATTCCTCATTGCCACATGACTCAGAAATCTAAATGTCCAGTAACAAAAGTAACTTCACATCGAGCCCCTGGTGTTTTGTCGTAGAGTCATGCTTTTTCTCATTTGCCTTCGCCTGCTTTTTGGAATGCAGGCGATGCAGATGTCTTTGAATTTTAATCACAAAACGCAGGAGAAATAGGGAAAGAAGAAGGTTGCGCGGGGGTGCATGGTGTGCCCCTGTGTGTCTACGTATCTATTTTAATTGGCATAATGAGGATGAGTTTCTAGCTTCTGTCCTATCCCTGATCTAAGCTAATAAGGTTTCTCTTTCGAAAGGAGCAAGGAAGAAGGAAGAGAGATACTCATTGCTTCCTGTGAGTATAATTTTATATGATAACCGCAGAAATGTAAGCCACAGTCATAGAACGAGTAAACAAGATTTGAATTGTTAAACAAATTCTCTTAAACAGGCAAAAGTGTTGGCCTATTTTCCCGATATTGCACGCTACATAGGAGACGTTGGACACGTTCGGGCCTTTGAACTATATTGATTTAATTGTTTCTCAAATGATTCCGCTTCCGTAAAGAAAGGTATGTTTTTTCCTTGGCTATCGGGGGGAAATAACGGAAAATCACTTGATGCTCTTCAGACTGTATGTGTCGCCAATCCTTTACTTATCTCGGCGATGCCTGCCAAGGCATCACTCAGAATAATTGGAAACTCCAGAGACATTCATTACTTGGCTGGGCGTTTGCGGACAGACCGACAGGGTAATAGCCGGCAGAATAATGCAGGCGCGCCGCGCGCTTCTAATGGCTGCTCCCGAGTGCCGCGCGCGCTGCCTCCATCCGCGTTTTCGAATCCTTGCAAAACTGTATGGATGTGCTCAGCTGACATGCTTAGCTCACAAATATGTGTTGAGGAGTTTGATGCAGCACGTTTATTGTGACAAAAAGAAGAGTCTCTGCATAGGTACAGAGAGCCGCCTATTAGTGCATTGCAGTATGCTTACAATGGGCACCCAGCTGCAATCCGGCACAGATTTCGTACTCGGCCAAACCTACATGGAGGGTGAGGGATAAAGATGCACAGATCCTCTCATGACGGTTTAGGAATTGGCGAGCAGCAGCTGATCAACTGAACTGAAGTTTAGGGGAGGAAATGGCGTGCAGCCCCATATGTGGTATTAAAGGTTGCTTCATTCTGCAGCAAGATTGGTTCACGTTCTATGCCCCTTCGGATGTTCCACACGCTCTCACATGCCCTAAACAACAAACTAACAGTAACTAACTATCACTTCCCTAACCAAAAACTATTTTTACCCCGAAAGCTCCTGGATCACGCCTCCATCCCAAATGGCTTTTCCTTCCTTCTCCTTGCATTTTCTATTGTTTTCTTTACCTGCTACCTAAATTTCTTCTTTAGAGCCAGTTACTCCTAGCGATAATCTACTAACTTTCAATCTTTCCCATTGCCCAACCTACTGCTAACTGTACCAGGGTGGGATGGTGGGCAATTCGTGCGGGGAGCAACCGAGACTCGCTGCGCTTCGAGGCGTGGTGACGCAAGCACAGTAACTGGGCAGCTGCCAGCCATCTCATCCACGCCTCCCTCTTCTTGCAATATTCCCTGAGTAGAGAGAGCCGTGCCCTCTCCTCTGCCCAGGGCGTGATTTGTGCGTGACACAAAAAAAGCCCTGTAACAATTTTCATTTGTCTTTCATTAGGAGTGATTCGTTTGCTCAAAACTATAATTCCTCGCTTTAGTTGGAGGAGATGAACCTTGCAAACTGAGTCGAAAACAACCCTTTCTGCACTTGACTCTCAGTGTAAGTGACCACTCCAAGGATCGGGGGGACCAAAATCCAGTTCATGCAATACGCCGATGATCTGGTACTCCTTGACCACACTAAGACAGGCTTGCAAAAGGAGGTGACTGCCCTGGCAAATTATAATGACAAAAGCAGGCTGGTAGCTAACCCTTCCAAGTCAAAAATAGTAATCTTTGGGCGCTACCCCAAAAAAACAACTAGCCAAATGGAGGCTCGGCCAACTGTCTTTGGAAAGCACACAGCAATATACTTATTTGGGCGTCTGCTACCACGAGTCGGGGCTTTCTGGCGCTCATTTAAAGAAAATCCAATACAAAGGGAAAACCATCACCTATGCCCTCTGCAAATTACAAGCCACCCTATATAGCCCATCTACAACGGCTATTCAAAGAGTACTCAAGGCAAAACTAATGCCGGCCCTTAATTACGCCCAACAAGCTTTCTCGGACAAACTCAATAAGGAACTGGAAAAAATCAACTGCAGAGCCTATAAGAGATTATTCCATCTACCCAAGTGCACCAGAAACACTCTTGTCCGCCTTGAATTTTCGCTCAATCTACAAAAGCTGGAAGAGATGGCTGCCTTGAGCAAATATTACTATCTTACAACAGCGGCACAAGACAAGACTCTGAAGGCAGCTCTGAAATATATTTTCACGGAACCTGGGAACCCTTGGTCAGTCACCCTCACCGCTGCAAAGGAACTCCTCAACCTCACCATCGATCTATGGAACCCTGAGTTAGTCAATTACACGGCAATTAAAAACGCGATTAAAAAACAAGTTTGCATCCGTTCCCGGGAACTGGATTTGGAGTCTTTGGCAAAACGAGATTTTCATGAGTCCCTATGCCTGCCGCACACAGTGCACAATCCCAAACACCATCTTACGCAGGCAGTGGGCTGCTCAGCCCTTCATAAGATTTTAGCCTATAGACTACACCCCCTGCCCCTTAGAGAACTATATGCCTTAGAACGGGCAGGATTGGGTGCTCTGGAATGCAGGCTCTGTAATTATAAACGTGAGTCGCTGGCTCATCTTTTACTCTGCTGCCCGGCCCAGCGCGTAGCTCGCAGCCTTTATCTCAGGCCTATTTTAAGACAAATGGGGACACGCACCGCAAAGGAGGCGGTTTATCAATTATACACATTGTCCATGGTAAAGCAGATGGCCTCGTTTGGCAAGTTCATCCAACAGACACGGTCCAAGCTGATGGCCACCAAGGGCACAAATGATTAGAGACTATGCAGATGCACGTTGGGCCGTCCTATCATGGATATTCTCCCTCTTGAGCTCACCAGCGTTCAGGGTCCCATCATATAGACTTGCCAGCTGACTTACTTGTTGTTTTAATTTTTGTAATTTTGTACTTTGGTTTTAATGTAATGGTTTTGAGTAACCAAACAATAAAAAAAACAATCAATCAACCTACTGCTATCTGTACCAGGGTGGGATGGTGGGCAATTCGTGCGGGGAGCAACCGAGACTCGCTGCGCTTCGAGGCGTGGTGACGCAAGCACAGTAACTGAGCAGCTGCCACGCCATCTCATCCACGCCTCCCTCTTCTTACAAAATTCCCTGAGTAGAGAGAGCCGTGCCCTCTCCTCTGCCCAGGGCGTGATTTGTGCGTGACACAAAAAAAGCCCTTTAACAATTTTCATTTGTCTTTTATTAGGAGTGATTAGTTTGCTCAAAACTATATTTCCTTGCTTTAGTTGGAGGAGATGACCCTTGCAAACTGAGTCAAAAACAACCCTTTCTGCACTTGACTCTCAGTGTAAGTGAAAGCTGTCACAGGCTCCTAAAAACGTAGGGCCCGATTCACGTAGGTAAACTTAGACGTTTGGTCTAAACTTACACCAAACGTCTAAGTTTACGACTTTGGGAATTCACAAAGGCATTTAAGAGTACTAGCTTTATGTTCGTACTCGTGGTGGATCTCTATTTAATAGCATTTATTAGTGCAAACAAGATCTTTGATATTTGCTGCGATCTCTCTAACTCCCACTGTATAAAAAACAATATAGTTCCTTCGCAGAAACTGTGCGATGAGTTAATGCTGTTTTTGATGAGAATATTAACAAGATTTTAGATGATACTGCTGTCTCTTCAGACTGCCCCCTACTTATAGGTCCAATATGGTTGGTGCCTCTCTACTTAACAACAATGGAACAGAGCCTGTTGGTTGAAAAACATGGCTCTAGACAGTATATGTCTAAATTGTCAGTTTGACTGTTTTGAACCTATTGCTGAGAAAATCTTGTTCAGCATTGCAATGACCACTATGTCTGGATCCCCTTTAAATCCCCTTCCCTCTAGACATTGGAAAAAGTGGACTCGTGAGTTACAGCATCACTTTGCAATCAATCCCTGGATTTGGGGGTGGTACCTTGTTGCTGGAAAAAGGCCATAGTTATGCCTCATTGAAAAAGGCCTCTGCAGACCAGGCAGCTCTAAGCAACTTTAGGTCAATTTCTCTACTTCCTTTTCCTGTGAAGATACTGAAGCTACACACTCATTGCTGGAAGAAGAACAATTTGGTTTTAGGCCTGGCCATGTCACGGAGACAGCTATACTGAGTGGCTTGAATGAAATAATCCTGAGGGCAGAAAACGGCTAATCTACATTGCTGATTCTGCGTGAATTATCAGCCGCTTTTGACTCGGTTAATCACCAAACACTGCTGGCAAGACTTGCGTCTCTGGGTGTTGGTTGGACAGTGTTAAAATGGATAAAAGTTTGCCTGCAGTACCGCTGCCAGGCAGTTGCATTGCCGCCTTATCAATTGGGCTTTAGATGTATTCAGCCACAAAGTTCAGCACTCAGTGTGATAATGCTCAATGTGTATCTGAAGCCATTAACCTCTTTAATAAAACAACATCATATTGCGGTTATTAGCTATGCCTTTGATACACAGTTGATGATGTCTTTCAACAATAACCAGCAGGGTGTGGTAAATACTTTTCGGTCCTGCTTGGCAGATATTGTGAAGTGGATGAATTCAAATTCCCTGAAACTGAATGGGAGTAAGACGGAATTCCTCTGCTGTTCGGCAAACAGAGTTCCAATGGCTTTTCCTTTTAATTTTTGGACACTACCTTCGGAGACAGAGATGCGTCCCTCTGAGGTGGTTTGTAATCTCAGCATCACCTTTGACGATCAGCTCTTGCTCAAGAGAAGCACGTCCATAAGATAGCGAGAGTCTATTTTGCCCTGCTTTGTGGCCTCAAGAAAGTAATCCTGGTGCTACCGATGCATGCCAGAACTTCACTTGCACGGAGAGTTATACTTAGTCAACTCGACTATTTTAATGCGCGGCTTCTTGGCTCCCCGAATTATCTGGTTAAGACCCTGCAACCAGCATCTGTCAAGTTAACATTAAGAGACCTAGAAGATCCTCAGCTTCTTCTGCTTTGAGGGAATTCCTTTGACCCCCGTTGAGCAGAGGATTTTCTTCAAGTTCATGTGCATTGTGTTCAAGGTCCTTCAAGATAGGGGCCCTGTGATACTGCAACGTAGATCAAAACGCTTCTCTCTGGGGAGATCATTGCGATCTGCCATAGCTAGCTTTATCATGCTACCTAGGTTTCACAATGTTTGACAGGGTGGACGAGCATTCTCAATCAAAGCTGCTAAAATGTGGATTAAACCCCTGCCTAGCCTGAGAGCACACGCAGACCTATTGAAATTAAGGAATGCCTTGAAGATCTGGCTGTTTCCCAAGTAGTAGGTGCCCACAGCAATTTATCACTTCTGTTCTTTCCTTTGATAGGGAATGCCTCAGCGCCAGGGCACCAGTCTGGTCACAGTATACTCTCCAAATACAGTGAATAAAGTAAATGAAGCTAATGATCAGATGACAGTTTTTATGAATCGCTCAATCCTGCTGTAGTTAAAGGTCTGCCGCAATGTATCCCCAAAACAATTCAGTGTAATATTTGCATTAACCTGGTAATCCTGATCTAACAGCAGCCCTGCTAATATCCACACCTCTCTGAATCCTATAACAATCATACAAAGGATACTTGTGCTGGTCAGCATTGGACCCAGGGAAAGGAGGATGGAATAAAAGAGAAACAGAGACACCAGCTAGCTTCACTCTGCCTGTTCTTACTGCTGCGCTCAACCTGCACAGCAGAAGCATTGATATCTAAAACAAGAAATACATATTTTAGTATTTTATCATTTGCATTCTAATTCACTATTTCTGATCTACTTTGTGACAATACGTGTATAACCGATTCTCTGCGGTTGGTGAAAACTCTGCGACAGTCTGTAGATGAAAAATAGGTACAAGATTAATGAAACCTGTATAATAGATGTATGAAATAGCTTGAACTAATACTATATAGACAAATAGCTTCAGTGATTTTTAAATTACGTCTGCAATCTGAATGATTTTCTGTGTAATAACTTCATCAGCTGTATCATATTGAATGCACATTATTGCTGGTCTTTCACTTCCAGCAAAATACATGAATTTCTCCATCACTGCCATCACTTTAATATTGCATGTGACTCAAACGTAATATAAACAAAGTCTTTTTAAAGAAGATTCCTCTTGTTACTCTTGTGAAATAATACATGTAATAGAATTAGCATTCATTGTAAGAATGACTCCAGCACAAGTGTGCAGCTAAGAGTGAACATCCTTGGTCTCTAGTGTTACCCTTGAAAACGTCTCTGTTTCCAGTAAGTCTTTGATAACTCCAAATGAAAGCAAAATCAGTTCAACTGCCTGGTAACAAGGCTCCAGCTTTAGCAACTAAATATCTCAATTCTCTACCAAAGAATGTTTTGAAAAATGAGGATCTTATACTACATGAATCCAAGATGTCGATGGGCATCCCCATTATAAGTCTTGTGAGTGTCCCTTGGTTCTGTGGGATATCTAGTTTGTCTCAATTCCACATCTGTGGTTCGCATAGTGCATTACAGCCATGAATCCTCTGACCAAGTGGTGTTGAGACTCTGAGTGCACTGCTGACTACTACTGCAGCAGAAGACCCAAGCACCTATAAAGGTTGAATCAGTGTACCTCTTTGCCCACCAGGCATATACAGATGGATCATGCCAGTGAGATAGTCTTTTTGCATTTTGACCTATGATCTCCGTACTTCAATCAGTCCTGGCAAAGTGAATGGAAAGGCAGTACTCCTTTCTAGTTTTCATTGATCAAACCATATACTCCTTGAACCTAAACTCATTATGACTGCGCTTGTTCCTGACTATTAAGACTATCTTACCCAGATTCCTTAATAAAGTCCTTTTTAGCAACTACTGAATTCTTATTACAGACCCAGTCATAATCCACACACCTTACAAAAAGGATAAGGGATAAGGATAACAGACACGTTGGTCATTCACACAGTAGAACTTGTTGGTGTGACGCTATGACAGTTTTGCTGGTCATTATCAAACAACTACAACCCTGACAGGCTCCCAAAGTTTTTGTAGGTGTCCAGTCATGATACACAACAGGGCCTATTCTCAAACTTCATTTTGAAGTACATTTAGTAGTACTACAATAGTACTACTAACCTTCTGAAAAATGCTATTTACATACAAATGTGCCGAGGTCTACACCTCTGCCTCACGTATGTTTTATGTGCAGAGATCACCGCCCCAATTGCGCATATCTCTGCACAACTAAGTATACATTTTAGTAGTATATGTTGGTGGGACAGAGGAAAGTGGCTGCAAAATGGAGAATACTTCCCACTTAAAGGGAAGGGTTAATGGAGGAGTAGGGTTGGGTTTATTATAGGATTTTTGAGGAGTTAAAGAGGGACATGCACCCACCTACAAAAGCGTAAGCCCATTACTATTCACAAACTGCCCATATATAGTTCCTTCAGCCATAGAGGACCCTAATAGTTGTAAATGTACTCCAGCTCAGGGATGGGCAGGCCCAGCACAACACATGGCCAACCACTGGTACTTTCAATCTCATGGAAAGTAATGGAGGTGAGGACTTAAAATAAAACCCAATAGGAAGTGATATTAAATACATTTAATTATTTAAACTATGAATACATTTAATTTAATGTAAAGAAAGTCTAAAAATCAAACATATTCATCACTTTTAATCATTTGTAACACATAGGGCCTGATTACAAGTGACCGCCGAACCTGTGGTGGAGGTGCGGCGGTAGTCGGGAACCGCCACACCAGTGGTCCGACTACTGTATTGCAGCTACAGCAGTCGGACCTCCATGGCACTGATGGAGCAAGTACTCGTAGAAGTAATCCGCTCCTTTAACTCACTAACAAGTTATTAAAATTGTCTTGTGTAAAACTAATGCACACCACATCAACACACAGGTTAGTGAAGCTTGCTTATGTGTTTGCTAACTAGACTAACATGAACGAAGGATTAAACTGCTTTATACTGGAAAAACCTTACTGCACATGCGTCAACGTCATCTACGAAGTATGACAAGCTAATGCTTGGAGGGAAAATCTTGCACATGAGCAGAAGGCACTAAAATGGGGTCATGAAGACTCGTGTGTATGGCATCTGCTTGCTTGAACTAAATTGAGTGTTTTTTATTAAAGCTAACGCAGGGAAAAGTCCAATAAATAAACTGGGATAGAGTAGAAGTGGGTGGTATACAGTGAAACCATTTATTTTTTAAAGTAACATCTGTCTTTCTGACTTTATCACTAGTGCGTATTTGGGCCTCTCATGTATGGCTAAAGTGGGCTGAGTTATGTGACGACTGCGCATGACTACTAAAAGTTAACCTGGAATGATGACACAGAGGTTGAAAGTGGGCAAGGTCGCAGAGTGTCCCAGCTTGAGAACAGATGGTGAAAAGTTCAACAGAGTGGACTTAAATGTTAGAATTTTAACAAATGTGGCAAATGAAATGTGAATGCGGGTCGGAAATAAAATTGTGAATAAAAATTAAGGGAATGGGTTTGTGAACAATGGTTTAGCTGGAATAAATGACATGAAAGCATGGTGTGATGATCTTCCCCTTTGCCTGACCAATTAGAATTCGTATTTTTACGATATTGAAACTTTAGTGGGTGATACATGAAGAACAAAAGGTATAATTGAGAAAGCCTTAGTTAGTTAGTTAGCGCGATTTGGGATACTGTCGCTGCGGGAGTTGCTGTTGCTGGGAGAGATGCTGTGCGATGCTGATGAAGAATCGAATGCAGAACCTGAAGCAGAACTTTTTATACTAAGTTAACTGGGTTAGATAAGAAGATCACAGAAGAATCTCGAAGAGGAAGAGAGTGTCAGAGAGGGGTGCGACACAATCGTCGGTATTCTAGAGAAGTCATCTATCCTGTCCTGATTCCTGTCCTGAAGTCTTTGTCACCTGATCTATTCCGGGGGGACCCTTACTAGCCCTTTGGCCAGGGGGTTGGTCTTCACACCATTCTTGGTAAATATATTTTTGCGTTATTTGCAGATGTTCTTTTCTCTCTGTTCTCTTCCTTTCTGAGCATTGATCATTGCATAAGTCCAAAGTATATGTTTGATGATTTTAATTGAATTTTCTCTCATAAGAATGATGAAGACTGCATTGTGTATTTGAGATGGTTCACATGCGTTTGAAGTTTAGATAAAGATTTAAAACTTTCCCCAGTCTGTGCTTATCTACTTTAAAAGGAGAACAAGTTAGCTTATGTCATTGTCACCATCAACTAGTTCAACTAATGGTCCATCGACCTGAGGAAATAACTTTTTGATCAGTGAAAGGTTAGTTAGGAATGGTAATTAACTAATCTTGAAAACAGTGGAAAATTGATAAAACTTTGACTCCAGCGGTATACTCAATTGTGAGTTCTTTATGAGCCCAGGTGAGTATATGATAGTGGAGTATCTGTTGTTGGTATGCCGCTGGATCAGTTTCACCGCAACCACTAGAGATCCATGCCCCCTGGCGGTGGTGCAGCAATGTGAGGCTGTAATATGCTTTGCAGGGCTGCTGCAGCCTGCCAAGAATATTATGAGTTTTCCTCACCACCAGGATTTCATGGCGGTGTTCATGCCATGAAATTCTGGCAGCGAGGAAACAAAAGGGACCCTACAGTGCCCCCTGTTGCCTCTGGGCCCTTAGGTGCATGCAGGGGGGCACATGGTGTGCCTCCCTGAGGGCATGCACCCTTTTTTCTGAATGGCATGAACTTAACAGTCCATGCCATGCAGAAAAGGACTTTGCCGTTCCCATTGCATCGTCTATTTCAAAGGCACCGGCGGGGGACGACCAAAGAATCATGCTCCAGACCGGGAGAAAACTCCTAATCTGACGGGCGGCCAGTGGGCAAGTTTGGTGGTGTGGGAGTGGGGCAGTGGCATACACCCCACTCCCACACTGCCCAAATCATAAACAGGCCCGTTATGTTTTTTTATTTATGTGGGAACTGTTTTCCTGAATTAAATTCCAGAAAAAAAACATTTTAATTTAAGATATTCTAAATATTTTTATTTATTTAAGTTTTTAATGATGTAACATTTTGTAATATAGTTCTACATTTAAACTGCATATAAACAACTAATTAACATTAGTATTTAACAGAAATATATTTTTGATAAATGTTTTGATACTTTAATAAACTTGACAGCTATTCCTTGTAAATTAGGATACGCAGATATTCACCCCATTGTACAGGTTTGTGCCAAATGTGTGCAACATCAAATATAGTTAGAGGGTCACTACTGGTAGTAACTTTACATTTTTAGCAACTCTTCCCAGTATTTCAATGGTGGGGACGTGTAAGTCTACACGTTTGCATAACTTTACATCCATGAAATGGGAATAGCCAAAAATAGCAAAGTTGCTCAAAAGTGTAGGAGTAAATTGATGTGTAGTATATCTACATGGGTAGATTTACTTTTATTAATATGCCCCAACATTTCCACATATGTACAATCATGTGCTATTTGCTGTAAAGCAAAATGCACTAAAAACTAGTTTTTGGGTTGTTAGAGTTGTACACATTGCCAAGTATGCATGGCACACTATATCACTCAATTTTGTGGTTGATCCTCGGTCTTTTAAGGTGTACCTGTATTCTCAGAGTGGTAGAGCCCTATTGCATTAGATGACAGTTTATTACCTGCATGGCTCTGCCAGCCACCTCAATATTGGCTCTACATAGGCTCACACCTTTTTGAAATTTGAATGGCCTTCTAATTACTATCATATCAGAGAGTGGGACTCAATACATTTTCCCTTTTTGCCTTCCTTGTGTACCACTAGGTGGGGATGTCCGTATTTGTCTATTTATCGTTCACAGATGGATGGGAGACTGAGAGTACAAATCAAATCAGGGAGCAATAGTTGTACATCTATGGTCATGACTGTGAAAAGATTGGCCTTTCTCTTCTGGCCTTCCATGCTCACTAATAGTGCATATCAAACCTCCATAGGGTAATTATTGTTACTTGGACTTTATGAAACTCATCCATGTGCTGTGCCTGAGGACTTAATCACATTGTCTCCAATAACTGAAGTTCTGGGATAACTAAGCAGTACACAAGGAATGCAAGAAAACCAAAAATACAACCTTGAATTTACAATGAATACAGCAGACTAAATGTAAGCATACATTTAGTCTGCTGTATATGGTTGGTGTGAAACAGTGGGTTCTGATCCATATAACCCCCTTGATTGTTTAATTTTGGACCTACTTGTTTTTGTACCTCTATTTTGTGTAAGTATAACTGAATCTCATTAATTGTAAGCTTCTGTAAAACGGACTCATACTTACTGCCAGCACCTTCCTTTTAAATAAGGCTTGCTGCTGTTTAGCTGTGGTAAGAGGCTTAGGGGTCGATTACGATGTCGGTCAGAAAGCATTCCGACCGAATCGGTTCAGGGAGTCCGACCGACCACTTATGATGCTTCTGAGTATGATTCGGTTGGCCTGTGTTCCGACCGAATACACAGGCTCTCATTGAAGAAAGGGATGGCTGGGGAAAATTGAGCACACTGTGACGGGCATCCTATGGTGCTTGCCACACTGTGCATGGTTGGAAAGAGGGGTCTCATGTGTACCCCCACAGGCCCCATTCCGGGTGAAGGGGGGCCTGCTATGGGCCCCCAAAGTCAGTTTCTGTCAGCAGATCTGCGTCGGAACAACCGATTAGGAAAGGCTGTTAGAATCCGATATTGTAATCGCTCAGTCGGAGAAACGGTCCATAGACCTGTAAGAGTCGGCTCCAAATTACTCGGTTCCTCAGATTGCCATTCGGAACCGAGTCGGAACTGACTCAGAAAGTCCAAACGCTTTCCGAACACCGTAATCGGTCGGTCAAAAAGCTTTTCGTAATTCTCGAAAAGACCGACATCGTATTCTTAGTGTTGACTACACATAAACAAGCGTGTGCATGTGTGTGCCCACATGTGCAAGTTCAGTAACTGGGACTATTGTCTAACTCAGCTTGGTTCCTGTGCATAGGTAGCCTGTCATGGGAAATTAGTTATGGCCTTTCTATGTATGTTTACCTTCATGATATTCTGGAAGTTGGTATTTTGGCCACAATATTTTATCATGTTGATATTTTAATCTTGATATTCTGGCAGTAAAGTATCCTCCTATCCTTGTGTGAGACTCTATGCTGCCTGATTAGTCCCTATGCAAGTTCTCCTGTTAAATTTTTCTCTTCCCACCACACCTCTTTTATGGGTTTTGTAAATCGGGTTTGTTATCTTTTTACAAACAAAAAAACACCTATTGTTAATTGAAAAAGTGGTTTAATGCTGGTGACAAATAGGCTATTTGTATTTTTAAATAAACTTACATGTAAAAACGGTTTATGAATTGGCTCGATGATCTTCCGTACTCTTGCTGACTATTTAGGAGTCTGCCAGTCTTAATACCTTCTGCAAATATGCTTTATGTCATTGTCAGTTTGAGTCTGATCTTGATTGTGCAGACAAGCTCAGTAGCATGAACCTTCTTCTTTCATTTTTATAACTGCTAAGAATTTTAGTTTCTCCCACAGTTCCAGTGAATATCACTGTGATAAGCTCTCTAATGTATTTGTTATGCAAGCAGATTTTATATAAGAATCAGAGCCTTATTTATAGTCAATATAAAAGGCACTCCATCACAAATGTCGCAAATGTCTGCTGCATTACAAGTCTTTCATAGCCTATGACACTTACAATATGGCGGAAGGAATATCTGTCATGTTTTGACAGAGTATCTCATGTGCCAAACTCAAAATAAGGCCCTCAGTACTCATAAACTTAATAAAATGATCATGTCACTCCAGCATTGCCTCTCCATAGTGGCTCTATATATTTCAAAGTTCTTTACACTTTCTGTTGCAACTGTCATAGATCCATGTTTATCTCGCCTCTTTGATCCTTGAACAGGAATCAATTCTTAATCCCCTCCTTTTGTAAATATGATCTTAGTGCATATTCAGGTGTGCTGCAAACATATTAGGCTCCCCATGAAAATCAGCTATCAGCATTATCAATGACAGCACTTTCTGGAAGGCAATTATGACATGTAGCCTAACTCAAAGAGCTAAAACACATGATTCTCCCAATTACTTTGCAGAACAAAAATAGCAAGACAACAGAACAGTTTAGTGACAATCTTATTGACTAATATTTATGAAAGAAGAAAAACTAAATTAAAGAGAGATTAAATTGTGACTGAATGGAAAAACGAGAATGAGTTAAATAGCTAAGAGTAATATCATAAGTAAACCATGTGAAAGTTAAGTGCAAGTGTTGGAAGGGAAGCTTTTTTTCGGTTCTTGGATTCTGCATTTTCTTGGCCCATACAACGACTTCTCTAACATAGTCATTTCACTCAGATTGTGTACTTCACCCGCAGAGGCATTGGTCATCCGATGGACCTTGATTCATCGCAGTGAGGGGTGAGAAATCAGGGTGTCGAACTGTTTGCCACCCAATGAGGACCAATAATTGGTAACCAAATCAAATATTAGTGAATACATTGAAGAACACTACTTTCACACTATTGCTCTATCATGCATTCGAAATCACATAATTATATGCACAGTTTCTATGGAAAGAACATTAAGACACAATTAATAAAGACTAAGATAAATTTAAGATGATTTGGTCATTGTATTAAAAATCCAAAACCAATGCATACAAGTGACATTTAAGTCATTCAGTAATGTGTCTTACAATTCGTAGTATGGAACCACACATTTAATCAAACTAAATCTATTGCTAAATAAACAGAATCCATAAATAGTATTGTTCAGGTTAGAGTTTCCCTACCACCAACAAAGGTGAGAGGACGGTTCAGAAGAGGTCACTTAGCATGGGCAAAGGGATTAGGTTAAAGTCAACCAAGAAAACGTCCTTGGGCATGAGCAAGGGAATGGAGCTATTATAAGGAAAGTTCAAGTCTGGGCTCTCACCAGACAGCTCCAAATTGTCCAGCAGGTAAATTAATCAGCAAAGAGAAAAGGGCAAGGGCATGATAAGCTAATCAGGCAAGCAGTCGTCTATGAAGGCAATGGAGGAAAGAGGAAATAGAGCAAATAGCGGACCTAGAGGCAAAAGGCAAAATTCGGCTCCTTCCTCTGAGAAAAGTCACTCTTTAGACACTAAATTTTGCATTTGTGACATCAGTTCCCACCATACAATGGTCTGATCATCATGTGACCATTCTTCCACTGACCAGGTACAACAATGATAATCCTACATATTTTTTTCATGTACCTCAGGAGAAACGATTGTCCATTCCGTCCTCACTGGTTAGTTGGCAAATAGCCTATGTACTTTGTTGCTCTTCATGTATTAAGTCAAAAGTTTGTGTTCCCATGATTTCACTCAAAACGATGTACTGGAAAAAGGATCTATTGATTTAGGACTGTTGCTTAAAAAGGACAGATAAAGCAACATTTGAGGAAGTGTAACATTAGTTCATCATGCTAATAAAAAATAATGCAGCCTAAGCAAAAAGGATATTTCAATGCCTTTTAAAGTCTGAATTTCTTACCAAATTAAAATAAACACATAATTAGATTCAAGCATTATTCAATAAATCAAGCATATCTGAAATGGAAATAATTGTAATGTCTGTTGGTGATTATTGCGTAGAAACGTTCAACTGTAAATATGACATAGTCCCACATTTTAAAAAGTAAATACATGCAAACTATTCTTAAAAATATTTATATTTAAATCATTTTAGGAAATCTAAGAGTCTAATAATGTCAATCAATTACGCTGAATGCTTATTTATATAAAACGTAACATATTCGTTTTTGCACCAACATTTAATTTGCTATGGCATATTACAATGAAAGTAATCGAAATTCTAAGTTTCATAATTATTATTTGCACAATTGGGTGTAAAATTCTTTTGTTACATAAACATACTGCTTCATATTAATAATCTGTGTTATTTTGCACCATAGAACGCTTTTCCATCAATAATCTTTCATAACAACTTTGTTATCATAATAAGGTAATCAGTTAATAAACGTTAAATTAATTATTCTCAAACATCTTCTTTTTGTACAAATCAAAACCACACTTTTACGGTGCTGTTACTTCAGCTTTTCTGAGTTTCAACGTTGTTTTTCTAGACGTGTGCAAAGTGCTCATTAGAGTTTCTTTTACCATAATCAGTTTTTATGTTGTGTAACGATGGACCAGCTTATACGCTGCATCACAAGTTATAAAAATATGTGCACAGTAGGTGCTAGTGAAAGTAGAACATATTGTTTTTATTCTCACCTCAGAAGATGAACCTAATGAGTATATGTTCAGACAGGTACAAGCTTCAAAATATTCTAAAACCTGAAAAGGAAGATTGAATTCATATCAAGTGTACAATAGTGGGCGCTATGCTTCCATGCAAGGTGGTCCATGTCCAAAATTCGGGACATTTATCATTTATGAAGGAGAGCAAATACAAGCTGCCTCCACTCAATTAGTGGAATTCAAACATGGATACAATTCATTTGAATTAATATTATGTGAGAAAATGTAGAACCTACATGTTTTAATAATCATATATAATAGTGAGAATATATAATTCAAGTACAGAGGTTTATTATTCTGATTCACTCATAGCACTGTAAAATGCAGAACATCACCCTCAGGTGACATCAAGGTTCTTGGGTTTAACCACACCAGTGCTGCACTGATTTATGAAGTATGTCTGCCTAGGGTATGTCCGAACCCTATTCACCCAGAATCTTCTAGTATCAGTATTTAGTGGATTCAGAGGCCGTTCAGACGAGAAGCCCTACCATGGAGATCACAATAAGATTCTGGCAGCATATCCCCTTTCTCTGCTGGGCATTGTTTGGGCTTCATTTAAGCAAGGGATCTGGTCACAGAAGGCTACAGGTATAAATGGACTTTGGAGATTACCGAAAATCTACTGGAGCGGCAGCAAAACCAACTCAAGAAGAAGCACCCTCTGGCAAGCAGCGTGGTGCACTTTGCGCAGATTTTTTAGCATGTTACAAGCTCCCAGCGCTAAAACTCAGTTCACGCAGCGCAACTTGCTGATTTTTGCCCAATCATGGAGCTCTGCAGAATCTTGCAAAGTTTTCATGTAACTCCTCAAATTTCCACAGAGCGATACACCGCAACTCCAGCCCACCCCTACCTGCAACACCCTCCCGAAATAAAGCCCCCGTATTTACCCAAGCGAGTGCCAAATTACAACACAACTTAAACTTAACTACAAAAATACCTTAAAGTATTTCAAAACAAACATAAATAAATAGCATTTATTTAAAAATTATTTCTCAGAAACACAGTTACAAAGCTGGCAAAAACAATACCAAACAACGCACGCAGAAAACCGGGCCGCAAAACTATGGCTATATTATAATACAGGAAAGACAGAATGAAGTGTTAATATAATAATAGAGAAATGAAGCTTAACAAATAAAATGAGGAAATGACCCATCTCGTTTTAATTTAGTAAAAGCTACAAAAAACTACAAAACAACAATATTAACTAAAATATTTGTTTTTCCCAACAGTATAATTATAAATAAAAAGAACAATGTAAAGAAGAGAAAAAATAGCCCTCCAAATAACACAGAATAAACCCAAAAAGAGAAGAATCGTCAAAAATCTAAATGCAAAATGTAAAGCATATTGTAAAAATGTAACAATATTTTTAGATAACACGTCATATACATTACAATAATATATATGCTAATAATTATGTAACCCACAGATATGTTGAAGCTGCAAAATATATCAAATCCCAAAAGACGAAACCGTTATTAAGTTATTTGGGATACACCTAGCGCAAAAAAATACTAGTAGTGAAATGGCACACTGGAAATGCACTAAATATTATTCCAATGCTTATTTAATGTATATATGGCACATTACCGTTCCTTTTCTTTTAACCCTCACAAATACACTTTTTATCCTGAGCACTCTACCTCTCTTCCAATCTGAGCACCATTCTCCCAAGTGGATAGACAATTGTGATGTCTTTAACAATTGATTTAGATTTTTGAGAATAAATTGCACCCACTGCAGACGTATAATTATTAAGGGTTGGCGGAGTTGGCGGAATACTGTGGTAAATAAAATATTACCCTGGCAGAATTTCTAGGCATTAACAAAGTATCATGCATCAAATGAGAGACAGGATCCGTGGTGTCCAAGTTAAAATGGGCTTTATTCCAATAACTCGAGTCAAAGGGAGAATATGTTCCATCACCACTGAGGTTCAGGAAGAGTAATCTAACATTTAATAACAATGAACAGAATATATACATTTTACTCCTTGTACATAGGGAGGAGCGCTCCAGGCAGAGCAAGAAAGAAAGAGATAAGAGCATGTGGGCGTGTATGAGGGTGCATGAGGGTGTACACTTGATGAGTCATAGGTAGGTGATAGGTAGGTGTCATAGGTGGGTGGGTACTTAGAGGAGGAGTTTGCATGACCAGCTGGAACTCTGCCCTAATTGTGCAACTTTGAGCATGGCGTGCAATTGACGTGTAACTGGGAGGAGAGCTGACTTCCAGCCTAGCAGAGAAATCTCTTGTGTCAGGGCGAAAAGCACATCTTGTACAATCTGATTTGATAGGGGATGTATTGTCTGAAGCAAAAGGTTGTTCACCACTAAGAATCAGAAAAAGCATATATTTCTCCGTTCATTGCATGGGGGCTGAGACAGAGGGCTAGGCCTTATCTGTCGCGGACGGGTTCTGTTTACTTTTCCTCACCAGGCAGGGATGCCACTCTGTACTGGAAACAGATAACTGTTATTCATAACACTGTCTTGGCAGGCTGCTTGCTGACGTGACTGCAGTTTTCAGTGTGCCAGGAGTCAAGAAAACAATATTTCAGAAAGTGGTTTCAGGCTCAACCACAAAATATAAGGTTCAGTACGATATTTATTTTAAAAGTGCACAATGCAAAATGCAAAAACATGGGCCTTCAAGTTAGCTTAATGTTTGGGAGACTTGATGACTCGATGACTTGCAGGACATGTTTGCAGAGGCCTAGTGATTCAGGCCACTACGAGAAATATGCATGGGTGACATGCACATGAATGTAACATAGGGTGTATGTAGTGGACATTTTGGTCAGGTAAAATATCATTTTCCTCATTCCCTCCTTGTCTCCTACATAACCCTTTAGGATACATCTATATTCATGAGACCGTATAGCTGATCATACAGAATCATTTCTTCATCTTTATCCTTTGTACATGTGGATGGGGAACGCAAGCAGTTGCACACAGGCCGCAAATCGCCAGGCCACACTGCAGACAGAGATAGTATCATGGCAGACTGCTCCTGGGTCAAGTTCGCCAGGGCAGATGCAGTCACATTCACTACTGCTTCAAGGGTTCTTGTTAACTTGCGTATTAGTTGAGTTTGTCTAACATGTTCTAGTTGTGAATCTCTGTGATAATGGGATGGGGCCAAGGAAACAGGTGGCAATAGGAATGCTATATACCAAGTCCCACCCCAATCTAAGGGCAGATGTACATAAGCTGTCTGACCGCAAATGAAATAGGTATGGCGTGACGTTATGAAAGAAGAAAGTCCTTCTGAGAGTGAAGTTCCGTGTAAATAGCTCCTTGTAAATATGGTTTATGAAGAGCATGTCATTATTATAACTTGTTGAGTTTCTTGTAAATAAGGCTTGTGAATAGCGCCATGTGGATATGGTTTGTGCAGAGTATGTTGACATTACGTTAGGCAGGAGAGAGCTGGATCTCTTTCAAGTGTTTGGAGAAAACGTTTTGAAGATGTGCGTACGTGTTATGTGATAACGTGGAGAGATGAGTTCATGACTTTCCCATGTACAGCAGTCATTGGGGAAAGATTGTGCTTCAGCTGCCAAAGAGTTGATATCTTGTATTGAGAAGGCAGTATTTGTTTTAACATGCTGTTTAACAAGGTGTTGAGGGATTTTGGCGTTGTTTGGCGTTTGCGGGGGGCGTGTTTTTGAGCGGAAATTCGTACCCGTTCCAGTTAAGGGATTTGGTTGCTTTTTGGTGAGGATTTAGGGCATCGCTTGGACTACTGTGATGCCAAATTTGAAAAGGATCTGAGCTGTGGAAGTGGTGGAAAAAGCATGTTTTGTGCGGAGGTGCGATTTGCCATGTTATCCAATGGGCGTTTTTTCCGAAAATTCGAGAAATTATTTCGGCAGAACTCCCTTTGTTTTCTGATAAGGGGGTAGTTGGCCACATACCCAGCAATCAGTTGCATTGCTGGTCTGGTGAGAATGGTGTAACATTTGAATAAAAGTATTGTTACGCAAGGCAAGTCGATATGACAATTCATGAGGTGGCAATACACTAAATGTATGCTCTATGGTACTGTTACTGGAAGAGTATATATGTGAAGAAATGGGAAAGAAAACATGTAGCAATAAACTGACACAGATTATAACAATGCACAGAATAAAAATAATTATCAAGGTAACAATACATCTACTGCGTAATGTCTTGCAGTATTTTTCCTTTTTATCTCTCTTCTTGCTATTCTCATATGTGATCTTATACATGTCAGAAACTAGTCTAACCGATTCACCACCGGGTGGGCTTAAACAATTAAACTACGTCTGACTTACTAGATCTTAATTTAGACCTATACTCTTGCTGAGGGGTCTTTTCAAACAAAGGCGGCACAAAGTCTGTATTGTCATTAAAGTCAATGTTCTTTGCAAATGTTCCACATTGTCCAAAATACCGCTTAACATGATGGGCATGGATCCAGCCCTTGCGTCCCTCCACTTTCAGCGCGGTCCTCGTGGTAAGAATCACCAATTTCGGGGTCTTCCAGCGCGGCTCGAGGGGGCTGGAACGATCAAAATTCCGGATGCACACAAAGTCCCCTGGGACTATGGCGTGTTCCTTGACCTGGGTGTTGTCAGGGAAGGCGGCAGCAACCTGTGAACGACAAGAGAGTAGTGCAGACATCAAGGAAGCCAGGTAATCTGTCAGCATGTTACTGTCAACATCAGTTATCTTTCTGGGCATAGGCGTACCCCACATATTTGGCGGTCTACCGAAAACCACTTCATACGGAGATAGGCCTGTTCTGGAATGTGCTACCATACGCATGTAAAAGAGGGCAACCGGCAAGGCTACCATCCAATCCACGCCTTTTTCTGCACAGACCTTTGCTAATTTTGTCTTGAGGGTCTGATTATGTCTTTCTACAAGGCCTGCTGCTTCTGGGTGTCGGACACAATGGAACTTCCATGTATAACCTAACAGAAGAGACACTTGTTTCATTAATTCAGAAGAGAATGGCTGGCCGTTGTCTGAATAGATCACCCGAGGTAATCCATACCTGGGGAAGTACTCGCGCACTAACTGTCTGGCTGTTGTTACAGCAGTATAATCTGGAACTGGATAAGCTTCTGTCCATCTAGACAGTGCACACACTACTACCAAGACATACTTGTAACCTCTACATCTGTCCATTTGGATATAATCCATCTGGAGAACCTCAAAAGGGTGGTCAGGAATTGCAACTTCGAAGGGGACACCTTGTGCCCTTTGTCTGCCAGAAAATGTAAAACTGTCAATGAAGCATTTTCGCATTCTTTTTCTGAACGTGCTGTAATTAGGATGTCATCTACGTACTGGAGTAGGGCAGTGTTAGTAGGCATGTGAACACTGTCTAGCTGTCTTTTTAATGCTTGACTGTATATACTAGGGCTTTCTGTAAAACCTTGTGGAGCTCTTGTAAAGACAAAGCTACGACCTTTTAATGAAAATCCGAACAGGTACTGGCTGTCGGGATGGATGGGAACACTAAAGAAAGCATTTTTCAAATCGATAACAGTAAAGTAAGTAGCCTCTGAATCAATAGCAGTCAATAATGAAGAAATGTCTGGCACCACTGGATATTGTGGTACTACACATTTGTTCAATTCTCGTAGGTCAATAATCAATCGGTACACTGGCAGTACACTAGGATCAGATCTTTTAAGGATAGGAATGACAGGCGAGTTACATACATTAGAGACTGTCTCTACCACTACTCCTCGTGCAATAAGTTCGTCAACTAATTTCAATAAGGCTGTTTCGGCGTCAGGTGGTAACTTGTATTGTCTAATACGTGGAAGTACCACTCCTGCTTTGAGTGTGACATGGTGCGGCGTTATGTCCATGTAACCTACGTCAGTCGGTCCTTGTGCCCATAGTGTCTGTGGCAAATTCTTGAGTCTGTGGTCAAAATCAGTCAGTACATAATGTCCCTTAAAATCACGTAAGAACAGGCGTACTCCTTCTGGAGAACAGCAGATAACTGCTCCTAGAACTTTTAATGTCTTCATACCAAGTAAGTTTTCTGGACATGACTTAGTAAGTAACAGGTCAGTGGTACGTGACAGTGGACCAACCCCTAGGGAAACTGGTTTTGATACTTCATTAACAATAGGCTTTCCTGAAAATCCCAGGGAAACATTCTGTGAGCCTGAGAGAGGTGCCCCTGGAACCTCGTCATGACTGATGGTAGTTCTGCTCGCCCCTGTGTCAATCAGAAACTTTCGATCCTGACCTAGAACACGACTATGTACATACGGACCCTCTTGATCTACAGGAACCTCAATAAGGGGCAAGCCTACTTCCCTCTCGAGGCTGTTTCATGAGAACTGTTGATATTCTGGATAGTCAGACTGTGTGTACTGATACATTTGTGGTATGGCATTAACAGGCGGTGGTGGAGGATAATTCGCTACTGTCTGTTGCGTGTTCTGTTGCGTGTTATTCTGTCTAGGAGTGTACTGTCGCTCTTTTGTCTTGCCTGTAGCAATGTTGTGTTTCAGGACAGTGCAGTCCTTTACAAAGTGACCTGGTTTTTGCAATAATTACAGTTCCCTTTAACTGGTGTCGTGTTATGTTTGTTTGAAGTCGCCGGTACCGTCTGGGCAACCAGCACCTTCCTTTTGGTCTCTTTCATGCGTCTCTTTTCATGATCCTGCTCTTCCCTAATTCTGTTCTGATGATACTGTAGCATCTGTAACATTTGTGAAGGGCTGTTTGCTTGCCAAGTACTCTCAACCTTCAGTACTCTATTCTTGATCTGGGGTAAGGAATTCTCAACTAATTTGCTCACAAAAAGATGTGGAAATGACTCGCTACCTGGCTTAAGGCCACTATTAATAGTGAAGCATTTCTCAAATCTAGAATAGAAATCACTTGTGTCCTCGTCTTGCTTTTGTTTACATGCTGAAATAGCATCCCAGTCTTCCTTTTTAGTAATCAATAATCTTGGCAAAACTTGTATCAGAAATTCAGGTAGTTCTCTAGCTCTTTCTCCAAGACCAACTCCTGGGAGCCTGCCCTTCTCTTCTGTTTCCAATGCATCCCAACTTAACTTTTTCTCACCCACTTCCCAGTCTTTTTCCTTAAGCTTTTCATAAATCCCTGCAGGTAACAGTACTTTTAATAGCTTCAGAATGTCAGCGTATGTATAATCTCCTATGCGGAGGATGTCTTTTAATTCACGGTGAAACCCCCCCGGGTCTTTATCATGACAAGGCAACATCTTTTTCATTTCAAGAATCTCTAATGTCGTTAAGGGGGTGTAAACATACACCCGTTGTAACTCATTGGCCGCATTCTTGACGGGATGAACCTCTCGTAGGGGGTTCTGTCTGTCTATGTGTACGTTATGTCTGTCATGGTGTAAGACTGGAGGCATGCATGTGGTCAGAGAATCTATGTACTTATGTCGTTGATCCAGGATTACATTAATTAATTCAGTACCTAAACCTGTCCATCTATCTAGTAAAATGTCGTCTAGTAATTTATGCAAGTGACCAGGATCAGAATGCTGACTTTCATACAACGTTATCAAGTGTTGGACCATGTAAATACCAGCCAAACGCTGTTCGTTCGGTGGAAGGCTTAAGAAGGTCTGAGCCACTATATCACTGCTATATATATTGGCATTGGACACCCACTGGGTGGCTGACCGGGCCAACTCTATTTTGTGTTGTGTGGGAGGTCTCTCACTCCCTATCCATCGTTTCAGTGCTTTTTCAGTAGCCTGGAATAAAGCTTCAAGGGAATACCTTTCTTTTATAGCTGGCCCTTGTTTACAGTAATCAAGGCACTTGGGTCTGTCAAACTGTCGCGCTTTTCCTACATAATTCATTTTGTCTTTTGGCTCATCTACTTCTTCTGTTGATAACTCACCATTCTCCTCAGACTCTTTTCTGTGCCTTTCTATTATTTCCTTTCGTATTTTCTTGTACATGGCATCTATCTGTCCCTGTTTCTCATGTCTACCGGCATCTATGTGATCACTCCATTCTATCAAACCTGGCTTTACATCTCCGTCTCCTTCGTCTTGTTCCCTGATCAGGCAGTTGATAATAATAAAACGTAAGATATGATTCTTAACCCCTACCTTTCTTTGTGCCATGGCTTGTGCTATACTATCTGGTCCCTCCCCCGTTCTAATAAAATGATACATGCTATCTAGGTGATCTTTCATGTCTGGTAATGTCTCTAGATATGCAACAGCTTGTCTTAGTCTACGTGAAATCACGACCATTGAACCCTTTCCTGGTTCTGGATCATATACACAAAATGGAATGTCTGCATCTACAGTAGGCACCCCTCCCACTGCCCCGGGACCTACGTCATCTTTTACGGGCTGCTGCTGAAATTGCTGGAGTTGATCTGCTGGTGGGGGTGGAGGAAAACCTGCATTAACGTAGTCTGGAAGGGACTCGTCTAGATACGAGGAAATTAACGCATCTGATGCTGTCGGCTTTATTCTATGTACTCTATATGGTATAGGTGGTGGCGTTCGCGGCCTACTGGATCTTTCTGAGGTGGTCACTTTAGCTAGTTCTTCTGACAGAACGGGATAAATACCATTAACAACGGCGTTTCTTTCCCTATCAGTCTGTTCTGTTTTGACACGTTCCCCCTCCTCCCGCAGTTCCTTTTCTCTGGCTTTTTCCCCAGCTTGTCTAGTTCTATCTGCTTTATTCAATTCTTTCTCTGTTCTCCTATGTGACTCTTTGCGCCACAATTCGATGGCATATTTCTGAGAGGGTCTTGACTTCCTTTTCCATAGCGCTTCCTCCACCCTCATAATACATTCAGGATCCCATGTTCCCGAGATTGGCCATCTATACTTTTCCTCCAGGTCCTTTGTATAGTTTACCCATAAATCTAAAAACAAAATGGCGTCTAATCCATGCTTATTATACATATAATGACCAGGTGTGTCTCTAGGCGGGATGTTAACTGACTCTTCTAGTATACCTTTTCTGGTCCCTATCTGACGTAACTTTGAAAACAGTGGCATGTTTGAAACCAATATTCACAAAAATAGACTGAAACAATCAACAATCATTCACACACAAACAAATATTAAACACTAAAACAGTTACAACCTAAACTGATACAGAGAGCTAAACATGTACTTGAAAAACTTTATGCACTGAAATACAGTACAACCATACCGGTCTCAAAAATGAGACACGTCTTTACCGTTCCCACGTTTACCATGGGCCCGTCTTGAAACTTGATGCATTCCCCATAGTGGTACTCACCGGAAAGCAGGACTTGAAACTTGAAGGCCTCGAACTTCTACGCATGCGCCTTGGAACAGGTGGACCTCTGGAGACCTCGGACCTTGCTCTCTCACGGGCTGGGCTCTGGTTTGAGACGATCCGCGTTCCTCACCGCCTCACATGGATGCCTGGTCGCAGTCCGTCCTCCTCCTGGGCCTGAGGGAGTAGCGGGAAATCCCAATGGCGTGTACACTTTAAAGTCCGTCACGGCTGTGGAAGGGGGCAAAGACTAGACCTACAAACTCCGGCGAGTGGGGAAAGGGAAAGGGACATGTTCCTGTTCGGGCGCCAATTAATGTGGTAAATAAAATATTACCCTGGCAGAATTTCTAGGCATTAACAAAGTATCATGCATCAAATGAGAGACAGGATCCGTGGTGTCCAAGTTAAAATGGGCTTTATTCCAATAACTCGAGTCAAAGGGAGAATATGTTCCATCACCACTGAGGTTCAGGAAGAGTAATCTAACATTTAATAACAATGAACAGAATATATACATTTTACTCCTTGTACATAGGGAGGAGCGCTCCAGGCAGAGCAAGAAAGAAAGAGATAAGAGCATGTGGGCGTGTATGAGGGTGCATGAGGGTGTACACTTGATGAGTCATAGGTAGGTGATAGGTAGGTGTCATAGGTGGGTGGGTACTTAGAGGAGGAGTTTGCATGACCAGCTGGAACTCTGCCCTAATTGTGCAACTTTGAGCATGGCGTGCAATTGACGTGTAACTGGGAGGAGAGCTGACTTCCAGCCTAGCAGAGAAATCTCTTGTGTCAGGGCGAAAAGCACATCTTGTACAATCTGATATGATAGGGGATGTATTGTCTGAAGCAAAAGGTTGTTCACCACTAAGAATCAGAAAAAGCATATATTTCTCCGTTCATTGCATGGGGGCTGAGACAGAGGGCTAGGCCTTATCTGTCGCGGACGGGTTCTGTTTACTTTTCCTCACCAGGCAGGGATGCCACTCTGTACTGAAAACAGATAACTGTTATTCATAACACTGTCTTGGCAGGCTTCTTGCTGACGTGACTGCAGTTTTCAGTGTGCCAGGAGTCATGAAAACAATATTTCAGAAAGTGGTTTCAGGCTCAACCACAAAATAAAAGGTTCAGTACGATATTTATTTTAAAAGTGCACAATGCAAAATGCAAAAACATGGGCCTTCATGTTAGCTTAATGTTTGGGAGACTTGATGACTCGATGACTTGTAGGACATGTTTGCAGAGGCCTAGTGATTCAGGCCACTACGAGAAATATGCATGGGTGACATGCACATGAATGTAACATAGGGTGTATGTAGTGGACATTTTGGTCAGGCAAAATATAATTTTCCTCATTACCACTATGCAGAATTTCCAGGAGTTGAAAAAAACTCAGTGCCTCTGTTCTGTTCCGCTCCGCTCAATTAATAAAATGAAAACCTCACACACCTTTGGTAAAACACAAAGAAACTACCTTTAAATGCTATAAAGGGGGGGCGTGGCCAGCCATCATGGCCAATCAGAAGTTACTCCGACCGGCTCCGTCCCAGGCCCCGTAATAAATATGATCTGTGGCGTACCTAAGCACACCTCGACCACCCCAAAGAACAGCCAGGTGTGGGGCAGCTGCCAGAGACTGGTTCTGTGTCCCGGGGAGATCTCCGTGAAGCAGCGGCGGGGTGCTAGACGATCACGGCCGCCCCGGGGCGGTTTACATAACATGACGGCTTTCTTTGAGGGGGCTCCGAGAAGCGGAAAAAGTGAGCCCCACCGGATGAAACAGTGAGCGGAGCTAGGGGCACTCGGCGTACACCACTGAGTGCTTCTAAAGACGTGAGGCGGGTGGCCAGTGGAGTGGAATGGACAGATGACCGGACCCCACATCATAGCGGCGCTAGCGGTTGGGGCCAACTGGCATGGAATTTGACTGGAGCAGGCAGCTCCCAGTTCCGACTCTCTATGTGTCCCCACCGTATAGTGTAGAGGCGCCATCATACCCGTGACTGCCCCCGGCCGGGCTCTCTCAGAGTGGTGGCTCCCCCCATGGTCGTGACATCAGAGCCGCCGAGCCTACAAGCCCCCGTCAAGTGTGTAGTTTACCTGGGGCCCCCCCTTGAACTCTGGTGGACTGCATCGGGCAGCCAGCAAAGAGGCTCAGAATTTTTGCTGGGGGGCACATGTAAAGCGAGGACCCAGGGACTATAAGCTCTTTTCCAATCGGCCGCTTCCCCCGGCGGAGGATCAAGGCATGCAGCAAGATTCAGCAGTGAACTGCAAAGAGGGGGCCGCCAAATCTGAAGAAGCCACGAGTGGGGCAAACAAAGTGTCCGTTGCGTAGTGCTGGCCGCATGGTGCCTGACCTTAATATGGCTGCCATGGCGAGCTGCCAATAAGAGGTGAGCCCAGGGAGTAACAGCGGAGCGGGAGTACAGGCTTCTTTCGTCATGATCCTTGCAGAGATCTTAGGAGCACCAAGCGTGACTTCACAGTCTCCTGAGATGGTTTACTAGTGGCACGATCACTGTGCGTGCCAGGAGGAATCTAGGAGGGATTAATACAAAGCCCCAATAGCCACTGCAGACAGACTCTGGGGAGCCCCCCGAGGGGGCCGAGGAGTGGAGGTGGGCCCCTACAAATCTGGTGAGAGCACAGACTGGTTTTACACTGCAGGTGGGGCGGCCAAGAGCTGACCAGGGAGCGTGGCCACGTATGCCACCGAAAAAGGCCCCCAACAATAAAGTCTCAAATTATTTTGCCACCGCAGGCACAGGGGCGTCTGGGAAGGAGGTGGCTCAACCAAAAGGAACAATGGTGCTCACTATGGTGGCCCTCCAAGAGTTCAAAAAGGAGCTCCGTGCGGACATCAAAGCTGATATGGACGCCTCCTTTGATTCTTTTTGTGTGGAGATGAGGGAAAGGTTGGTGACCATGCAGGCGGATGTAGACTCGGTGGGCACCCGTACGCTGGACCTCGAGGTGAAGTACCAGGAGCTGGCCGATTGAATTAAACACCTGGATGAAGATTCAGCGGATCTGAGTGGTCAGTTGCGAGCCACCTTGCTCAAGTGCGAGGACTTAGAAAATCATTGCCGCTGAGACAATGTATGAGTCCGTGGTCTGGAGGAAGGTTGTGAGGGTCCGGACCTGGCAGCATTGGTGGTGGGCCTTTTCTCCTCAGTCACAGGAGAGGATGGTCCTGTCGTTCAGTTAGAGAGAGTCCATAGAGTGGGGCCATGGCTCCCTGGGGAGAATCATAGGCCTCGAGACATCCTGGTGAAATTCAGTTTGTTCAAGATCAAAGAACTGGTCCTTCAAAAGGCGAGGATTACCGACAAGGTCACCTTCAATAAGGCCACGTGCACTCTCTACCAAGATGTGGCCCAGGCCACGCTCATGCGACAACAGCAATTCCGCCCGGTCACCGTCTTCTTGAGAGAGAGGAAAGTCAAGTATAGATGGACATATCCCTTTGGGATTGCCTTCCAATGGGATAACAAACACCTTCATTGCATGGACTTGGCAGTGGCGGCGGACCTTCTGGGATTAGCGATCTGCTCACCTAACCGCGCAGCATCTTCGAGCGACACAGAGTGAGAGCGGTTGCGAGAGCGACAAGGTGGTGGTCCTTCACAGAAAGCAGGAAGAGGGAAGAAGAAAACTCCGGACAGAAGTCTGCGAACTGTTGGTTCCATGGTTTGATTGTTCCTGTTATCAGTGAAGGAAAATACTCCATGTCAAGGGGATATCAGTGGGTGAGTGGATGGAGCGGAGGACTTGCATTTACCTCGACTTTTGATGAGCCACCTGCTCGGACAGACTTGAGCACACTCCGGACTGAAGTCTGTGAACTGTGGGTCCCACGTTTGAGCTGTACTTATTGTCAGTGAAGCCAAATACTCCCTGCCACAGGAGCGTAAGGAGGTATTATTTGGAGGGTGGATGGAGCGGAGGACTTGCACTTATCTTGTTTATTACGGAGCAACCTGCACAGACTAATGCGCACAGCTAATGCAAGGGTGGATTGGGGTACGAAAGGCAGTAAGTGACTCTGCAGCACAGTTATGCATTTGCCTTAGATGTTGAGAATGTTGGGGCTGGGGGGCGGAAATGTTTCGCTCCTAGAATTTCTTTCTTTTAACGTCGTTGTCCTCTAAGATAAGGATTCTCCAAACTCGTAGTTCTTATTTATACTGTTTTGTTGCGCTAGTTCGATGTTATTAGGTCTTTGCTGCGCTTTGCATTTGCTGGGTCGGGAGGAGGGGCTAATGGGGAGAGTGTCAGAGCAGGGGCCTGTGGGAGTGGGGCCGGTGCCCAACTAGATAAGTATAGCAGTCCGTAGTGTAACATGGAATGTTAGGAGCCATAACTCCCCTAAAAAGCGGCAGCGCCTTCGGAAATATTTGGCAGACCACAATATCCAAGTGGCAGCACTTCAAGAAACGTACCTTAAAAAACCTGAGGAACACTGTCTAAAACATAAAGCTTACCCTCTCATTTTTAGATCCTCCCACGCCTTAAAACAAAATGGGGTGGAGCTCCTTTTTCATGCAGGGGTTCCGTGCCAATCTCACAACACCAAATCTCATAAGCCAGGGAGATACCTTATGATGCGGGGGGACCAGAGAGGACTGCCTTGCAAGTTTGCAGTAATCTATGCACCTTACGCGGGCCAGCAGGGCTTCCTCCTCTCCTTCCTCATGACTCTGGAGAACTTCACACGGGTGGACATACTCCTAATGGGAGATTTTAATCTCTTCTGGGATCCGGGACTAAACACAACTCATATACACAGGGCGGTGGGAGAGTTTTTGGTAATATCACAAGTCCAACACCTGGGCATGGTGGACGTGTGGAGGGAGAGTAATCCCACCGTATGTGACTATTGCTTCTTCTCCCATTCCCACAGGACATACTCCCAAATCGATCATATGTCTGTGAGCCGATCTCTGTTCCCCACGATCTTACAGTCCCACTTTCATCCTATATGCCTGTCTGACCATGCTCTTCTCAAGATGACCTTCAGTTGGCCCGCTCTGAGCCCCAAGCACACGCAATGGTATTTCCCTAATTTCCTCTGCAGGGATAGACTCCTGCATGACGATCTCAGACAGACCATTAAGGACTTTTTCGATAATAATGATCCCGAACTCATCTCCTATGCCACCACCTTAGATTCTCTTAAAGTGGTTGTCTGGGGCAAATGCATAGAATTGGCCACTAACCTGAAAAACCAGCAGCAGGAGGAAAGACTTGTGCTTGAAAAGGAACAGCATGCCGCAGAGAAGGCGCTTAAGGAGGGGCCCTCGGCACCGTTATTGCAGAAGGTAACATCCCTCAAAGGGAAGCTACATGTCATATACACCAACAGGGCGGAAAAATCCATCTTACAGTGGCAGGCCTGGAGATATGAGGGGGGGAGCAAGGTGGGCTCACTATTAACACACCAACTAAGGGCCAAGCAGGAAAGGGAGTACATTAAATTAATGGTGGATGGCGCGGGTGTCTCCCACATGACAGAAGAGGGGAAGTTCAATACCTTTGGGGAGTTTTATCGTACTCTCAACACCTCGGAGGTACCACAGTAGCAGGAACAAGCGACTTATCTAGACCCCTTGGACCTCCCTCAGGTCCTTTCAAGTACTAATGAGGACCTGGATAAACCTATCACGACTGAGGAAGTCCAGAAAGCGATTGATGCACTCAAATTACAGAAGACACCAGGACCGGATGGGTTCTCGGCGCAATTCTACTGCACCTTCACCCCAGAACTAGTCCCCTACATGGCCACCCTGTTCAATGTCATCGCCTCTACACAGCAGATCACTCCCACCATAGGGGAGACGTTTGTTGCAGTGATACACAAAAGGAGGAAGGATCCTATAACTTGCTGCTCTTACCTCCCGATAGCCCTACTGAATTTGGATGCCAAGATTTATTCAAAAATCTTGGCTACTCGCCTAGAAAACGTTCTCCTGGGTCTTATTGACCCGGACCAATCAGGGTTCATAAAGGGGAACCGGACCCATGATAATTTGCGGCGCATCATCCATATCATGGAAAAGGTCTGGATAAAATGCATTCCAGCAGCTCTTCTCGCTAGATATGGGGAAAGCTTTTGACCGCGTGGAATGGTCCTTTTTATTTCGGGTTTGGGTTTAGTGAGAGCTTTATTGGGATGATTTGCGACAATTATCCTTAGTCCAACTCCCGAGTCCTGGTCAATGGCGCTGCATCGCACTCCTTCGGCCTGGCATGGGGGACATGACAGGGGTGTCCGCTGTCCCCCATTCTTTTCACCCTGTGTATTGAACCCCTAGCACATAAAATTAGAGAGCATCCCCACATTCAGGGAGTGCAGTTTGGTATGGATGATCATAAGATCTCGCTCTTTGCAGATGATGTGCTTCTCCCGGTCCCAGAGCCACTGACCTCTCTTCCAGCTATTCAGACGGAGTTGTCACTGTTCGAGACAGTAGCGGGCTTTCGGGTCAACCTGGCCAAGTCCTTCTTACATAATTTGACTTTATCCAAAGAGGAGTGGCGTCAGGTGGAGGAGATCACATACTTGGGCAGCCAAGGAGATCACATACTTGGGCATCAAGCTCACTCCCCATGTCTCAGAGCTCTATAAGACCACCTTTCCCCCTAACTGCACATATTAAAAGCTGACTTGGGCAAATGGAGCGCCGCATATATTTCTTGGTGGGCAGGATCAATGCTATCAAGATGAATGCTCTCCTCTGTTTGCTCTACCTCTTTCAGGGATTACCTATACAAGTAGACAAAGGTCTTTTCAGAGAGCTGAGAAAGATGATCTCTAAATTCATTTGGCTGGGGAAGAGGGCACGCATGTCCCATCGTCTTCTCACAAGTTCACGCAGGGATGAGGGCCTGGCGCTACTGGAATTTTTGGGATACTACAGTGCGGCTCAGATGCAAGTAATGACAGGGGGGTTGCTGCGAGCCTCTGAGAAACACTGGCTTTCACAGATAGGCAGGTCACGGGCAGGACCATTTGGGACCTCCTCTGAAGCCAAAACATGATAGACCGCCCAATGCCTATGTTAGTATGTCCACAGCTACCACACTACGGGTCTGGGATGACCTCACTAAGAGGTTGCAACTGACTACTTTTCCGTCTCCTATACGCCCATGCATTTTAATGCAGCCTTCCCTTCAGCGCTTCACGAAGGACCCTTTGAGGTATGGAGTGCATGAGGATGCCTCGTGATATCCAAATTGTTCAGTAGAGGGGAGATACTCACCTTCCTTGATTGCATGAAACAATTCACTTTGCCTGCCAAGGCGGAGTTCCACTACTTGCAGTTTAAACATTGGGTGCAGCAACCTCTGGTGCGGCTGGACACCACCAGAGACCTGCTCCCCAAAGAGAAATTTGCCAGGTCTGGAACCACCTCCAAGGGTTGGATTTCTTTCCTATCTGCCCTTATTCAGGTGCTGGGCCCCAGAACGGCCCCACGACATAAACAATTTTGAGACACAGTCATAGACACTGTAGTGGCAAAACAGTGGGAGCGTTTATGCAGAGTCATAACCAAATTCAACCGCTCGATGTTCTTTAGAGAGGCACATTACAAACTCATGTCCGACTGGTACTTATACCCCCAGAAAGTGGGCAAGATCTTCCCCAACTCCTCTGATAGGTGCTGGAGGGGGTGTGGTCTGTTGGGCGACTTTCGCCACATTTGATGGGACTGCCCCACCTTAAAGCCTTTTTCGAAAGAGTTTCTGACCCAAATCAAACTCATATTGGGTTACCCAATCCCGAATTCACTTGACCACATATTGCTGGGGGTGAGAGACCCAACACTGAAAAGTCAAACGCAAGGAGACAGATCAGTTATGTGGCTCTGCTTGGGGACAGCAAAAATGGCAGTAGCTGCTGCGTGGAAAAAACACGAGGTTCCATCTTTAACTCAATTGCACGCACGGCTGTGGCAGGCACTGGCTCTGGAGTGCATGACCGACATAGTGGAAGAGTCCAGGAAAGGGTTAGAGTATATATGGTCCCCGTTGTTAGCTTATCTGTCGTACGATGTGCTCCCCACGGCTGAGACGCCTCAATGTATTTCATATATAAAGTCACAGTGGAACATACAGGGGCTTGCTTCTCGGAAGGTGCCTCTCTATTGAGTCGGAAGACCTACTCTCCTGACCACTAACAATAACGTACGCAACATGACATCATGGTTCTACTGTTCTTTTTAATTAGGTTTCCTTTTATCCCCTTTTTTTTCCTTTCTTTCGTTCCTCTTTTTGGGAGGAAGGGTTGAAAACAATGTTACAGGCTAACAATATTGATATGCTACAACTACGCCTACAAATAGGCCCAAGAAGCCAAAGATCTTGTGAACAAGCTGTAACCCTCATGTGATATCTGTAACTGTTGGCTTACAAAGACAATGTTGCAAAATTGTGTTGTATCTCTGTGTTAATTTTAAAACTCAATAAACAGAATTTGAAATGAATAAATGCCATAAAGCATATAGTTATCTCACAAAATTGGAAATTAAGTAATCAGTGATAGAGGTGATGATTTTGGGGTCCCCCTAACATAGAACGAGGACCAAGTAGATGCCTCAAAAACAAAGAGCACATCACGCAACGATAAGGTGGTGGTCTCATTCTCCTAGGACCACCCCAAGCAAAGTTATGGGCAAAAATACAATCCCAAACAAAACCCTGTAAAGCATTATGGGACAAGATTCTAGAATGCAGTGAATATTATAGTATCAGCTCTCCTGCTGAGTTGGGGAGAGCCACTGCGGCCAATTTTTGTGGACCACCCCAAGTTCAAAGAGGGCTTCAGTTTTGGAGCTAACAACTGCTCTCGCCACTGGATGGTGTTGGGGATCGAGACAGCCATCGAACAGGTATATAAACTACTTAAGGAGATCACCAAACTCAAGCTTGAGATCTCTGGTTATACAGCACTGATGAATGCAAAGGAGGCATTGGAGAAATTGGAGAAAACTATAAAAGACTTTGACACCAATATTCAAACTACAAAACTGGACAAATTAGCTAAGGATATACTTTCCTACGATAAGAAAAGCGGGTATCCTTACCTCTAAGAAGACTATTTCAAACAAGACACGCAAGGGTGTTTCTTTAACAGGGGTAGAGGTGGTTACAGAGGCAACAGTCGTTATACCACTTTTTCTGAATCATCAGGCTCAAACAGTGCTGGGAGTAGGCCTGGGTGGTAAATTCTGTTCAGTTCGCGGAATTTGGGTAATTTTGCGTTCCATGGAGAACGCGAAATTGGCCAAACATCTGCTTTCCGCGACTTCGCGAAATTTTTTGCTTGTTCGTGTTCTCAAAATGCGTATACGCAAGATATTTCCCCCCGAGCATGCAAACAGCAATTGCGAACAGTAAAAAAGCCTTGCGAACAAGCAATTCTGCGTGTTTGCGGAATTTCTGCGTGTTCGTGGAGATTTTTTACCGTTTTGCGGACATTTGCGTAACACAATTACGCAAATTCCGCCCACCCCTAGCTGAGAGCGAGGGAGATCAACCAGGCACAAGTTGGTGCGCAGCGGGCACGTCGTAGGCGCGCCGGAGGTGCGCCAGAGGTAAGCCTGTTTGCGCCTGTTCGCGCACAGGTCGCGCCGGGCGCCGGGAACGCTGCCTCTCTCACCTCCCACCGCTCTGTCTATTCCAGTTTAGAACTGAGGCAGCTCAGGCCGGACCAATCGCTCTGTGGTCAGGAGGACACTGCTGTCCGTAAATCGGATGTGCTTGCCTGCGGCCTACTTAATGTGCGGTCCCTTTGTAAGCATCATACTGAGATTGCTCTTCTTATCAAGTCTCTCGGACTGGACGTGCTCTTTCTTACGGAAACTTGGACGCGGGCAGATAGCGATGTAGAACCTGGACTGGCATGTCCATCCGGCTACAAAATTAGTGTCATGCCTCGGGACTCCCCTACGCTGTCCCTTTAAGACTCATGTTATTTAAGGAACTAGGAAACAAGGAATGACGCTTCACGTTCCTGCGTCAAGCTCCCTTTGTTTCCGGATCCGTCTGAATCCTGTTGCCTGACTCCGTATTTCCTGCTTGGATCTTCCTGTTTGTTCTTGGCTTAGCGTATTCGGCCCCCGCGCTATCTAGTGCGGGCTTCGTTTTTACGCTTCCAAGCCGCAGCGTTTTGCTGCCTTTGGGCGTACTTCGTAGACGCCTAGTTTTTTTCCCTTGTCCTTGAGCCTCGCCCGGCGGCCGGGCTTTGCTCCGCCATCCGGCTGGGCTCAGCCTTGCTCTCCGCTTGGGGAGTTCGTTCACGGCACTTACGTGAACCTTCCTTTTTCCCCGCTGGTCTTGAGTCTCGCCCGGCGGCCGGGCTTTGCTCCGCCATCCGGTGGGACTTATCTTTTCTTTTCCCTATGTTCTAGAGTGCTACTTCCGACAGCCGGGTTTTGCTCCGCTGTACGGTGTAGCTATTTTCCCTATTCCTCAATTAATTCCCATTTAGTTAGTTAGTTAGTTAGGAAGAGTCCTATCAATTCCTGTTCCCATTTTTGTTACGCCTCTTCCTTCCACGTCCCCTGATTTCCAGTATATCTTCATATTCCTGACTTGAATACTGGATCCCCCCTTCCTTGGCATTTGGTGGCACTCTTGCGTGGATCAGGGTGGGTGCATATATTCCACACTACAGGGAATCACGGTAAGAGCGCTCAAGCGCTACCAATTCTTTTATCACTATTGACTCTTATGTGAACATTATATATTCCGTTTTGGTTTCGATAGATGGTTATAAACATCATAAACATCAGCAGAAGAAGTGGGTGGAAGGTTCTTTGTGGCCATACAGTAGTGAAAGTATTTTCAAGGCCTGTTACACAACAGTTAAAGTAAGAAGAGGACTAATTAGACCATATTGTTATGTACAGTATCTAGTCTGCAAGTGCTCATTTTTTCCTATTGTGTCATCCCTATCCCAGCTCCAGACGCTGTACCTTATTTCCAACTTCATACGTTAAATCAGCGTCACATTAAGAACCTGGGGTACGTGCTTGTATGTTAGCGTATTCCAGTTATTGGGTTAGAACTAGAGTGTTTTACTTCCTCTTTTTGTTACAGCCTACCTGTTATCCAGTTCCCTTCATTGAAGCACCCCGCATTCACTACTGGAAATCACCAACAACCATCTTTATTTTCCCCCCATCTTTCCTTGTTTTGTTTCCCTGTTTTCCCCTGGCGTGTCTCTCGTACTCTAGTGCTTGATAGAGTCGGAAGGCCGTAGGGGAAGGCTGCGGACTACTCTTCGGATTCCTGACGCTCCTGTGGAACCGGCCTGCAATCCTTACAATTAGGCACACTCCTCGCCTGAAGAACAGAGGTGGAGGAATAGGTTTCATTTTTAGAGAGACTTTAGCCCTTACTCAGTTGGAGATTAAGGAGGTGCAGGGCTTTGAATTGATGGGCTTCTCCTTTAAAGGACAGAAAGGAGTACTACAATCTGGGGTGCTTTGCTACAGACCACCGGGCAATACAGTATCTACTCTGTCTGTACTGATTGATCTCATCTATGATCTCTCTAATTCACATACCAGGTTACTAATCTTGGGAGATTTTAATCTGTGGCCGAACGGCCCTTTACATACTGCTTTTCTGCTTATAGTGACCTATGCCAAGCCTGTAGCAATATTCAGCTGCAACGGTGGTACTTTCCACAACTCACCTGAGGGGCCATATTTTGGATTTAGTCTTTGCGGATACCATGCAGGTGTCGGTGAAAGATATAATCCCCCAGTGTTGGACGGACCATGCACTAGTCTCCTTCTCTCTTTATCTACCGGCGGACCCTTAGAATGTTGCAGGGTCGAAGCCTACGAAAGTGAGCAGATCATGGTCTAAACTTTTAAAACCCCCGGCTCTGCCAATTCTTCTTCCCGGTGAGAATGTGTTGGGGGCCAATGCTGAAGAAAGCTACGCCAGTCTGTGTCAGCAAATCTCGAACTCTTTGGACAAGGTGGCTCCATTCTGTAGGTCAAGGGATAGACAGAAACGAGCCAAGCCTTGGTATTCCAACGATCTCGGCAGTTGAAGCAGCGATGCAAGCGAGCAGAAAGGGCCTGGAGAAAGCATTTTTTAGACCCGGAAAAAAACATCTTTAAGCTCGCTCTGATGGAATATAAAGCACAGATTAAGTGTGCGAAGGCTATCTATCTTGAGGAAACACTGAATCAAGCAACTAACAAGTCACAGACTTTGTTTAGGATTGTCAGTGATCTCTCTCGGCCTGCATGCACCATGAATAACATCCCGGCCTCTCAAGCTTTATGCGACTCTCTGGCTGCAGCATTTGAAGACAAGATAGCTACCATCTTGAGTGGTCTTACCATGCCTGACTCTCAGTCCTCGGTACCCCCGGCTTGTCCATCTATTCCGGGTGACCCGGAAGATCTATCTGACCGGCCTCAGTTGAGCTGCTTCTCTGTCCCACATTTCGATGATTTTTGTAGACTGGCACAGACTGTGTCTTCGGGCTCACCTATGGACCCTCTTCCTCCCAAGTTCTGGAAACGTTTCCATAAGGAACTATTTCGCCCACTGTATTCCATCTGTCTTCAGTCCTTTGAAACTGCTATGGTTCCCGAGTGATGGAAGCTAGCAGTGGTGTCCCCCCTCCTGAAGAAGTCCACACTAGATCCCACCTGCTCGGCGAACTACAGGCCTATTTCATTGCTCCCTTTTCCGGTTAAAATCATGGAGAAGTTGGTTACCCAGTCTTTGTCCAGATTCCTGGAAGATAACACCTGTTTGGATGTGGCCCAGTTCGGTTTCCGGCCAGCGCATGGCACGGAGTCGGCACTGGTGGTCGTGTTGGACAAACTTAGTTCGCGGGTCGACACTGGTCGGGCAGCCTTTTTGATGGTGCTCGACATGTCGGCCGCGTTCGACACGGTCAGCCACTCGACCCTCATAGGGAGACCGGAGGAGGCTGGGGTAGCGGGGCTGGCATGGGACTGGTTAGTCTCGTACCCTCACGATAGGCAGCAGGTGGTGGCATTGCCGCTTTTCAGCTCAGGTGTTCGGAAGGTAGGGCAGGGGGTGCCCCAGGGCTCAGCCATCAGCCCAATATTATTCAATCTGTACCTCCGCCCCTTAATTCAATTGATAAGCTCCTTTGGTATCTCGGTATTTAATTATGCCGATGATACTCAGCTAGTCTTCTCCTTGGAAGGCAAAGAGGCCGTTTCCTTAGAGACCTTTCACCGCTGTATGACAGCAACAGCGGACTGGTTGTGCTCCAACTCACTCCAGTTTAATGGGTCCAAAACTGAGGTGCTGTACTGCTCTAATGACCATGTCCCACGCTCCCTACCAGAGGGTTTCTGGCCCGCCACCTTCTCGGGGGCAGTGACGGCAGCGGAGTCTGCTCGCAACTTGGGGGTCATGTTTGGCCCAAACTTACAACTGGATGCCTTCGCCAATAAGACCGTAGCTACATGTATGTTGTTGCTTCGTATGTTACCCAAAGTCCTTCCTATGCTCCCAGCACAGGCTAGACCTGAAGTCGTGCGGGGATCATCTTAAGCAGGTTGGATACTGCAACGCATTGCTTCTGGGAGCACCTAAAACCTTGGTTGGTAAGCTTCAACGTATACAAAACATGGCAGCCAAGTTGGCTCTCTCCCGTCCACGCACTGCCTCCTCTACTTCGGCGCTGCTTGATCTTCATTGGCTACCTGTCCAGCAACGTGTCTGGTCTTTATAGCCTTGCATGGACAGGGACCTGCTCTGTTGCAGAATCTTTTCTCCTGGTATTCCACTCCTCGGACCTTGCGCTCTTCTTCTGCTTGTCTGGTAACGGTTCCCAGATTTCAGAGGTCAAGGATGGGAGGTCGCTCCTTTAGCTTTTCCGCTGCCAGGCTCTGAAATTCTCTTCCGCTTCCTTTGAGGTGCCAAGGCGAATTTCCATCTTTCAAGAGAAATTTGAAAACTTACTTATTTCCTAGAGTAGTGTGATCTCTGTGAGTGTGTGGCAGCTATGTTTTGTCAAAGCGCCAGGATAACCTCTGGGTGACAGTGTTGCGCTATATAAGATTCCAATACATACATACATACAAGTATTGGGTACCAATATCAAGATGGTTGGTACCAACCACCACAGGCACAGTCTTTTTTAGAAGAAACCTAGTGGAGACCGCCGAGAGGGAGAGGCTACAACTGGAGCAGAGGTCCAAGGAGAGAACAGAATCAACAAATTCAGAATTGGGATGGAGGCCGGCAGCAGGGACAGATCCATAAACAGGTACATACTAATTGCAACACAACAGATGTCATCCATGCCATTCTGTGTCTTTGCAATAAGATGTATACAGGACAAACTAGACAAAAAGTCAAGACCAGGATGCTGCAACATTGTAGCAGGATACGTGTGGCACGGCAGGCGCACCTTTGGTAGACCACTTTCAGACACAGGGACATCAACCAGATTCCATCAAGTAGTTGATCTTAGAAAAAATGTTGTTGGGAGCGAGGGGAGGGGACATTAATTCCATACTTAACATACGAAAGTGTAAATAGATGTATACCAACATCATTGTTCGTATTGGACGAGTATGTATCTAATATTCTGTGACTCAACATATGTAATTACATGACTTACAATGGGAATATTTGTGCTATTTCATTTCAATCTCGTAAGATACCACAGATGGCATTATGCACCGTGGCCCTTGAATACACTATGGACAATTGCCCAATCAACATATATGACGTCTTAGGAGACATTAAATGTTTTATAGATGTGCTCAAAATCATAGATACAATCTCAGATGTGTCTCGTTGTATCGATTCATTCTTTTATCCCATCACGTTTGATAACTGCGGCATACACATGTAGTCCAGAATTTATGTTGTAATATTTATATGTTTACCCTGATGGCTTTGGGCATTCTAATGTTAAAATGTGTGGTTTGCCAACTGTTTCTTCATGGATGGGCATTGTTAATCGGGTCCTTGCTCAGACTATAAATATTGTTTGGGTGTGACATGTATTCATTGTCAACAGCCTGTTTTCATGACTCCATGAATTTCAACACATTATTTGAACACTCCATATTTACCTATGGTTAGGGACTCCATCCCTGTCCCCACTATTCATACCCAGATTGCCCGATCTAGATCTAGATCACCGAGTCCGGTTGTCTACATGAGACATGCGTGCATCGAGCAGCTGCACAACGAGTGCACGTAACCGGTTTGTCTTTATCTAGGCTACGTCCGGGGCCCAGCTGCACCAGTCCATCTTGACACTGACGGCGAATGGAGGTAGGCTATTGCTTAGAGTTTTTGCTCGAGCATCTTTTAATTTCTGCACTTTTGTGTATGGTGTGAGTCTGTCATCCGTCTTTTCTAGTGCGAGTTGAGTCTATCTGATGCTTTTTGTGTCCCTTCCTTGCAGATTCATCATGTCACCTTAAGGTAAGCACAACCGCGGTTGGTAGCCTTGTTTGAGTATAAACGTGAAGCGATACTAGCACTATGGGGCATGCTTTTACCTACTAACTCACGAATTTTGTTGCGCGCACTGCATCACATTTGGCGATGCAGCGCGTGCAAAGAATTTTTTTTTTTCGGTACTTACCTTAAATTGTCCGTTTCCCTCATTTTACAACCCCCCACCCAGCCCCTCCCCACGTCACCCCCGGTGGCACACCCATCACGGTCGATGCTTGCCAGGTGACTGACTGCATCTGCTTAAGATTCAAATATGAATGATTTGTCGACACAGATTACCTTTCACTCATTTGGACAGTCGTTCTAAGGTGATTCGTTGCACCTTTGCCCACGTTCCGAGTAAGTTCTTATCACTTGGGTCTCTGAGGCTTCACCTTACTAGACCTTGCTCCCATAGACTAATGCTCGTTTTCTCTGCTGTAGGAGCTTTAAGGAGCCCTCCAACCATTCTATCCATCCTGAGTTCCCTTGCTGTGTTCTGATTTGGTAAATACCTCCTTGTTTTATTTATTTATTTATGAGGCTTCATGTATGTAATACAGAGTATTCAATCTCTTTTAGGTGTTCTATCTTTCTGTCCTGATGAAGACCCCATGCTAAGGATTCAACAACCTTGATTTTGGGAAGGGGTCAAAACGTTGACTTCTGTTTACTTCCATTAACAAGTATAAACAACTGAGATTTCTTTTCAGCATCCACAGATTGCTATGTTTTGTTATAATGATTCGCCTTCTGTAGGCCGGACAGGTTTTCATTATGTATATATAATGTATATATGGCACGTTACCTTTCCTTTTCTTTCAACCCTCACAAGCACACTTGTTATCCTGAGCACTCTACTTCTCTTCCAACCTGAGCACCATTCTACCAAGTGGATAGACAATTAATTTTGATTTTTTGAGAATAAATTGCATCTACTGCAGACGTATGATTATGTCCTCGTGAATGCTTTCATTCAAATTTTTCTATGTTTACCTTGAAGTTTTTATTGTTATTGTAACCAACTTCTTATTGTAATACACATGGATGATGGGCAGGAAATTTAAAAGGTGCCACCACCATTTACAAAAATATATTCTCTATCCATGGTTAATACCATAACACAAATATCCCTTTAATATAGGCACTGCTACTAAGCAAGCAAAGAGGAACCGATAACAAATTCTTAACAGTAATCAAACAGAAGTCATTATTGATCATGAACAATCTATGATTTGCAAAATCCCAAAGGTTTACCCACACAAAGCTATACAAGGGTTCTACTGTCAGTGGCGGCTGGCATGTAGGCAGAGTGAGGGCGGTAGGCATATGAGGTGTTGATGCGTGCATGCATGCAAGGTGAGTGGTGTGTGTAAATGAAAGAAAAAGCACTTACCTCGCTTGCTCCACTACCCTGATATCCCAAGTTCTCCTTTCTCCGGTCTCCTCAGGCCCCAGTAAATTCCCTTAAGCAATCCTGGCACTGCTCTTGTGCTGGTACCCCATTACAAGCTAAGGGGGTAACCCAAACACGGCCAAAGGCACCACCATAGAACTCATGAAAAACTCTAATCGATCCAGAACACAGCCGTCAGGCTGATCCTTAACCTGCCCCAGTACCTGAAAGACCTCCATTGGCTCCTGGTACAGAGGGATGCCATTTCAACCTTCTGACTCACACCTGCAAAGCCCTGTATGGCCAAAGATCCACCTACATGAACCCCGACCTGCACTTCCACGACCCCCCCAGGAACCTCCACTCCACTCACCTAAATCTCGCACAGGTCACTCGCTTACCCTGCTGCTGTGCCGGAGGGCCCTCCTTCTCCCATCTCACGCCAAAGCCTGGAACACCTTTCCCCTCCACTTCCGCCCCACACCCTTGCTGACCCATTCCAGGAAAGAGCTTAAGACCTGGCTCCTCGACTGAGACCTGTAGCAAGTGCCTGGATCCCCTCTTGGGATGCAAGTAGTACATTACTGATTTATTAATTGATATACAATAAAAAGACTTGGGCCTAATGCATATACCAGAATCAACTATGAAAAAGATCCATACTAATGATAAAAAACCACATAAACATACAACTACTAGCCAATCTAATAATATACTTCTTCCCATAAGTATTAAGTATAAAAAATGTATAAATATTAAACTTACCTCTAGGCTTTAACAGAACAGCAATGAGGAACAACTAACCTGCAGAGCCTCAAACGCCCACAAATAATGAAAAGAGATTACATAATAAAGCAAGTGGTAACAAGAACACACTGGAATAATGGAAATTAAATAAATACTTTCTTTCTTATACAAACCAGTGCAATAAATAAATGCAAGAAATGTATTTCTTACCTACAAAAATGTAGAAAATATGTAAAAAAAAATAAAATGTATGTAAACGGTGTCTAAAAATTGTCTTATACAAAAGTAAATATATATTAAAAATAATGCTATAATAATTAAAAAACACTTATTTATAGTATTTGTATATAAAAAGAAAAAAGAAACAGAAAAATGTAAAAGATATTTGTTAACGACATGCATTTATGTCCATAAAATGTTTGCAAAAATCGCAAACAGGATAAATGTTTATTGAAAAATGAAACATAAGAATTTAAATAAACTGTCTTCTTTTTCATTCAAAAATGGGAAACATGATAAAAGTTGGAAACAAAGTTTATTTTGTTACAAAATAAAATAAAATTGTATTTTCTCTTTAGTGAGCTAACCAATATTCATGTGACTTACATTAAGTATTTCCACTCCAAACTGCACCTCACTAGAGAAAATACTGAACTTTGGGAGGATCAGATTAACCATTCCCATGCCAAACTTAAGCACACTGTGGAAAGGGTTGAACTTTGGGGGAGTGGATCTGGGGGGTCTGATTTAATATTCCAACTGTGGTATCCTGCTCTCATCTCTGGCTAGTCCTTTCTCTGTGTTCTGTACTCTGCTGCTCAGCCAGTGTAAGTGATGTCACAGACTTCCTTGTGTGTATGTCTGTGTGGAATTGTCAGTTGCTGTATGTGGGCTGAGCAGCATGGATGATGCTCCCGGTGGGGCCGATTCTACTACAACCATCTTATCCTCTAATATTCCTGTTCTGATTGTACTGAAGAATAAATCTACCTTTTGGATACAACTTCATCTCAGCATACTTTCTTTCCTGGATTCCAAACGTTTCCACATTAATCAGAGTGTTAAACTTTGAGGGGGTTTACATTAATGGTTCTACTTCAAACCTAAACACAATTTGGAAAGTGTTACATTTTGGGTTTTATTAGTTTTACATTTCCCACTCCAAAATTAACCATAGTAGAAAAAGAGTTGGGCTTTGGGATGTTCAGATGTATTATTCCCACCCCAAAGTGAACCACAATGGGGAAAGGGTTGGACTTTAGAGGGGTTGGATTTACTATTCCCAATATAACTGCAGTTAGGAATGTGTTTGACTTTGAAGATGTTAAATGTACTATTTTGTCTTCAAACTGATGTTGGATTGGGGTGAGGAGAAAGATTTACTATTCCCAAATCAAAAATAACCAAACTGAGGACATTGTTGGACTTGAGGGGATTAGATTGCTATTTCCACTCCAAACCTAACAACGTTGTGGAAAGAGCTACACTTAGGTAGGTAAGATTCAAATTCCCCGCTTCACATGTAACCACATTGAAGAAACTGTTTTGCTCTTTGAGGGTGTTAGATTTATTATTTCCACTCCAAACTTCTATCACATTGTGGATAGTATTGTACTTTGGGAGGGTCTGCTTAACTATTAACACTCAAAATGTAACCACATTTGCTAAAGTGTTGGTCTATGGGGGCTAGATTTCTTATTTTGTCACCTAATGTAACCATGCTGGGTAAAGTGTCGGAATTTGTGTGGTTGGAAATACTATTGCCAGTTCAAATGTATTCACATTGAGGAAAGTGTTATGTTGGCGGGAGGGAAACATTTAACATTCAGATTCCAATCCTCACCACATTCTAACAAAACTAAATTTAAGATACAAATTATTTACACTGAAAGCTAACCCAATTTCTTAAAATTAGAAACATGTAAAACACACCTGAAAACACATCACAATAAAAAACTGAAATTAAAATGTCATTAAAATTCCAATTAGCCAGAAAAAAATACTAAAAGTATCATTACAAATGCAAAGCAATAAAAGAAATGAAAACAGAAACCAACAGTTTTCAATTACAAGCAAAACATTGATTTTTAACCAAAAGTCTACCATTATTAAAAACAATTCAATAATGAATTGCAAACAATATATAACAAAACTGTAAACTAAACTAAATAATGACTAAACAATATAAATGTAAAATTATTACATTTAAAATTATTGTCAATGCAAACACCTACTTTTTAAAAAACTTTTTTGAATAATACTAAAAAAAAAAAAACCACTCCTGTCTAATTTCCAACAAGCAACCCTACAACCCACTTCGAAATCATTTAAAAACATAATAATATAGATAATAAAAAATGTAAAAATTTTCACAATTAAAGAAAATAACTTTTTTTTAAAGAAAATCAAAAAATATATATTAAATGACATATATATATATATGCCGCAATATTTACAAACTTGATAATGAGTACATCGTTGTTAAAAATAGTAAAAACAACATTTTTACCTGTAGTACAAGATCCCACAAAATAAATGACATCACAATGTTACAGCAATAATCATAACTACTAACAATATGTTTGACAAAATATAAAAGTTATGCACCCTGCTAATAGCAACTGAGGGGTTGATTACAATGCCGGTTGGAAAGCATTAGGACCGAATCAGTCTCGGAATGGTTTCTGACCGGATCGGATCTGGGGAGTTCGACCGACCGATTATGATGCTTCCGGATAAGAGTCGGTCGGACTCCCATTGACTTCATTGGGAGCCTTTGTTCCAACCGAATACATAGGCTCCTATTGAAGAAAGGGGTGGTTGGGGAAAATCGTGCACCATGTGGCATGTTTGGAAAGAGGGGTCCCTTGGGGTCCCTAGGCCCCATTCGGAATGCCCCGGGTGAAGGGGGGACTGCTGAGGGCCCCCAAAGTCATATTTTGACAGTCGATCTTAGTTGGAATATCCGATTCGGAAAGGCTGTCTGAATCTGATATCGTAATCGGTCGGTCGGAAACGCGTTCCGCAGACCTGTACGAGTCAGCTCCGGATGACTCGGTTCCTCCGAATGTCATCTGCAACCGAATTGGAAAGTCAGAACGCTTTACGAACATCATCATTGGTTGTTCAGAAACCTTTGAGAATTGGTTGGAAAGACAGGCTCCGAATCGGTTTCAGAAGACCCGAATCTGATTTAGAGCCTTTCCAAGCTGCATCATAATCAAACCCTACTGTACCTACTTCTCAGCTACAACTGCTACTAAAATATTGAAAACAAAGGGGCATGTTCAGAAAGGAATTTTGGAGTACTAAAAGTAATACTACTTTTTTACACTTTTTTAAATACCTTTGTGAATTGTTCTCAAACATGGAAATAAAGTGGGAATATTCAGTGAATATCCGAGAAACAAATAGTTCAAATAGAGAGGACTATGTCCCCTTTTTACTTTTACAAGGAGGGAGTTGGATTTTTTACGCTATTTTCAAAAGGCATGGAAGAGAATGTGAGAAAATTCCTTTAGTACTACTTTCGTAATTATAAATGCTTTTCATGAATCGGCTCTCCGATTGGTATTAAAAAAATTCACTATGTGATTTATGTGCTGCGCAGTCAATATAGCCACTTAAGAGCTGTATAGGGAGATTGACTTTCAGACATTTGTAGCCCTCCTCTAGAACCGTATCACAATCTTGGTACAGGATACCATTTACACCCTCATTATGAGTGGCTATTTAATTACCAGCCCCCTCAGAAAAAGGAGCAATTTACCATCACCCAATGTTTTTGCAGCTGCTTAATGATCCCAGTGAAAGCCTGAGCGAAAATTAGGAATTTACTGGGAGAATTGGATTCAGACCTATTGATTCCCTAGTAATTCCTAATTTGTAATGGGGAGAATTTGCCACGGTGGGTAGAAAAAAGCCCATTTCCCTAGCCACTGGTAATGAGTGAGCTAAGTAGAAGTATATGGCAGATGAAAAGCAGGCTGGTGTGGCCTTAAACTGGATAGAAAGAGGCTTTGCTGTATTTGAGCTAGAGGGTAGGGAACACGCATTGTAAAATAGCATCTGTATTATCTTGATAATCAATCAATCAATCAGAACATTTGTAAAGTGCACTACTCACCCGTGAGGGTCTCAAAGCACTGGGATGGGGGAGGGGATGCTGCTACTGCTCGAACAGCCAGGCCTTGATTAGCCTCCTGAAGGTTAGTAGGTCCTGGGTCTGCCGTAGGAGGATGGGGAGGGAGTTCCAGGTCTTGGCGGCAAGGTAGGAGAGCGATCTTCCACCGGTGGTCGCTCTTCGGATGCGGGGACTATGGCGAGTGTGAGGTCAGTGGAGCGGAGCTGGTGGTTTGGGGTGTAGAGGGTGAGTCGGCTGTTGAGGTATGCCGGTCCGGCGTTGTGGAGTGCTTTGTGTGCATGTGTGAGGAGCTTGAAAGTGATCCTCTTGTTGACGGGGAGCCAGTGCAGGTCTCTCAGGTGGGGTGAGATGTGGCTGTGGCGAGGGATGTCGAGGATGAGGCGTGCAGAGGCGTTCTGTATGCGCTGCAGTCATTTTAGGAGTTTGGCTGAGGCTCCCGCGTAGAGGGTGTTTCCGTAGTCTAGCCTGCAGCTGACGAGGGCCTCGGTGACCTTTCTTCTTGTTTCAGTGGGGATCCACCTGTAGATCTTGCGGAGCATGCCTAGGGTGTTGAAGCAGGAGGACAAAACGGCGTTGACCTGCTTGGTCATGGAGAGTGTCGAATCGAGGAAGAGCCTCAGGTTGCATGCGTAGTTGGTGGCCGTTGGTGCTGCTCCCAGTGTGGTCGGCCACCAGGAGTCATCCCAGGCTGAGGGGGTGGAGCCGAGGATGAGGACCTCCATCTTGTCTGAGTTCAGCTTCAGTCGGCTGTTCTTCATCCACTCGGTGATGGCCGTCATTCCTTAGTGGAGGTTGGCTTTGACAGGGAGGGGGTCCTTGGTGAAGTAGAGGATCAGCTGGGTGTCGTCGGCATTAGAAGATAATGTTGAGGTCGTGCAGTCGGGCGATGTGGGCAAGTGGTGCCATGTAGATGTTGAATAATGTTTGACTGAGGGATGATCCTTGTGGTATGCCGCAGATGATCTCGGAGGCTTCAGAACGGAAAGGGGGGAGGCGGACGCTCTGGGTTCTGCCGGTGAAGAAGGAGGTAGTCCATTCCAGGGTTTTTTCTCGAGTCCCTGCGGTGTGGAGGCGTGTGCGTACGGTGCGGTGGCAGACAGTGTCGAAGGCAGCTGAGAGGTCCAGGAGGATGAGGGTCGCTGTTTCGCCGTTGTCCAGCATGGTCCTGATTACATCGGTGGCAGCGATGAGGGCGGTTTCGGTACTGTGGTTGCTGCAAAACCCAGATTGGGGTGGGTCCAGGATGTTGTTCTCTTCGAGGTAGCGGGTCAGTTGTCTGTTGACGATCTTCTCGATAATCTTTGCTGGGAACGGGAGCAGGGAGATGGGCCGGAAGTTCTTAAGGTCTCTCGGATCGGCCTTGGGTTTCCTGAGTAAGGCATTGTCCTCGGCGTGCTTCCAGCTCTCTGGGAAGGTTGCGGTTGCTTGCGGAGATGGGGTGCAAAAGGTGGCACTGGCTTTGTTGAAGATGTGGTGCGGGCATTGGTCTGATGGAGATCCGGAGTGGATGGTGTTCATGATTTTGATGATGTTGTCATCGTTCACGTTGGTCTAGATGAACAGGCGGTCGATGTTGATGGTGGGCAGGGGGTCCGAGGAGTCGATTGATGTCAAGGCGGTCTTGTTGTTAAAGCTGTCGTGGATGTCAGCGACCTTGCGGTGGAAGAAGGTGGCTAGGGAGTCACAAAGGTGTTGTGATGGTGGGATGTCGTTTGTGTTGGCACTGGGGTGGAGAGTCCCTTCGCGATGTTGAAGAGATCTTTGCTGTGGTGTGCGTTGTTGTCGAAGCGGTCCTTGAAGGAGGTCCTTTTGACGGTTCTGATGAGGTGATGGTGTCTGCGGATTGCATTCTTGTGGGCCGCATGGCTGTCCGGTGTCTGTTCGCAGTGCCATTTCTTCTCTAGTTTCCAGCAGGTTTGCTTGGAGGCCTGGAGCTCCGCGGTGAACTAGCCTCTTTCTTGTCGGTGTGCCTGTTGGAGGGTATCTAGATTGGGGCCAGGATGTTGGCGCAGTCATTGATCCATCGCCTGAGGTTGCGGCGCAGGTGTCAGTGTTGGTAGGGTCGGCGGACGGGCTCCGTGCGAGGGTGATGTTGAGCTGGTCTTCGGGGATTTTGCCCCAGCTGCAGCGGTGGATCTGGGTGTGGTGGTGCATGGTGGGTTTCTGGAAGGTGAAGTGAATGCAGCGATGGTTGGTCCAGTGGAGTTCGGTGGTGTGGCTGAAGGTGACGAGGGAGCTTGCTGAGAAGATGGGGTTGAGCATGTGGCCGGCGGAGTGGGTGGGCATTGTGACGCCCTGTCTGAGTCCGAGGTTGGTGAGGTTGGCGATCAGGGTGGTGGAGTTGCTGTTGTTGTTGTGTGTCGAGATGGAAGTTCAGGTCTCCGAGGAGGATGTACTCTGTGGAGGCCATGGCGTGCGTGCGTGCTGACGAATTCGGCAATGGAGTCACTGAACTGAGGCTGGGGTCCTCTAGGTCTGTAGACGAGTGTTGCTCTGAGGCTGGTGTTGGGGTCAGTGTGGATCTGGAAGTGCAGGTGTTCGGCGGTGCTAAGGGTGTCGTAGGTGCTGGTCGAGACCCGGAGGGTGTTCTTGTGGACGATGGCAAATCCACCTCCTACTCCGTTGGTGAGGTCCTTGTGGGTGATCTTGTAGCTATCTGGGATAGCTATGGCGATTTCCGGTGCGGAGGGGGCATTTATCCAGGTCTCCGTCAGGAAGGCGACGCCCAGGGAGGATGAGTTGATCAGATCCCAGAGTTCGACGGCGTGTTTGCGTGCAGAGCGGGTGTTGAGTAGGATGCATCTGAGGTGGTTGCGTCCTTTCTCGACTGGCGGTTTGGTGACTCGGAGGCTGGTGAAGCTGTAGTTCAGGCAGGAGAAGGGTCCTTGGGTGCGCTTTGGGGCGGCCAGGAAGCAGGTGTGTGATCATCCGGTGTTGAATGCGTGGAGGGTGCTGGTGTTGTAGTGTCGTCGGTCGTTGAGGAGTGCGCAGGGACCAGGGGGTATGGCTCTGGGCGTGGTCCAGGCGCGGATGGGTGCAGACAGGCTGGCCTTAGGAGGGCCTTCAAACAGCGGCCGCCATAAGAGGGGGAGATGGGAGGAAGGAGCAACTGGGAGGCAGGAGGGGATGAATGGGCGAGCAGATGGACGGGGACGCAGGGGACGCAGCGGCGGGAAAACAGGCGAGAATACTGGAGGCAAGGGGCACCGAAGGCAAAAGGGCACAGAAGGAGAAAGGGTATAGAAGGAAAAAAGGGTACAGAAGGAAACAAGGGCACAGTAAAAGGCGAACAATTACAAAATGAATCAGCAGACTACAGGGAGCAACAGGCAATAAACACAATAGAGGCAGAGGGGCCTCGTACCTACGTCAGCAGAGGTAGTAGCGAGCTTCGGGATACGGGCACAACAGGTGGTGCTGTGTGGCTTGGGGAGCGACCAGCCTGCAAAAGGGTCCAGGGTCGCTCTCCTCACTGCGCAGCGGCCGCCATAAGAAGGGGAGGTGGGAGCGAGGAGGAGCTGGGAGGCGGGAGGGAGCGAATGGGCGAGCATGGGGGTGGGGCTGCAGGGTTACAGCGACGCAAAAACGGGCGAGGACACTGGAGGCAAGGGGTACAGAAGGCAAAAGGGCACAGAAGGAGAAAGGGTACAGAAGGAAAAAAGGCTACAGAAGGCAACAAGGGTACAGTAAAAGGCGAACAATTATAAAATGAATCAGCAGACTACAGGGAGCAACAAGCAATACACACAATAGAGGCAGAGGGTCCTCGAACCTACGTCAGCAGAGGTAGCAGCGAGCTTCGGGACACCGGCTCAACAGGTGGTGCTGTGCTGAGCAAGGAGCGACCTGCCTGCAACAGGGTCAAGGGTCGCTGGACGGTGGATGTCTTATAGATTCATTTTTCTCCGATAATCTTTACACAGACATTGAGTCACAAATATGCAACGGTGACATCATGCACTGTTTGACACCTCATGACACAGCAGGGTTGACCTGTGTCATCATCATTAGCCCATCAACAGACTCCAATTCTCTGCTGAGTCATTAGGGGAAATGTAAAGAAATGGAACGTACAGAAAGCATACATGGCTCTTTGTTCTCTATTCCTGCTGATGCCGTCATGGTGCCTGAAAGCAGAGGTGGCAAGGGCAGTGACAGGGGTTTTGAACAGGCTAGTCAGCAGAGGCAAATGCTACATATTTGTACCCCAACTTCCTACCTTGAACTTTTGGTGCTCAAGTCACACTACTTTATTTCACCATTGAGCAACCAGAAGTCGTTCTGTTTATCATGCTCGCCTTTAAATACTCCATACCCATATTCAGGATGATTTCACATTAATTCATCAAATCATTAGAGGAATAGCCCAGCTGGAGTTATCGGGTGACTTTAGAATGACGCCAGGACGATCTTTTTTGGCCAGGGTAGAGCAGCATCTCATAATTCTTACACTGTTAGCATAAAAAGAGCGACGTTGGGCAATTTTCTATTTTCAGCAGGTTCTTAACGATGTCTTTGTTAGAGGTCTGTGATTTCATAGCAGTAATGTATATGGCTCGTAAATCAGCATCAAATCAACATCTAAGCACAGATTAGAATTTTCTTTTTAATATTGTATGGATCGGTGGGAGGAAAGGGACCGGTGTGTTGTAATAATAACACCATAATAGGTGAGGAGGTGTCAAAACGGTGGCAGTCACTGTTCTTGACGTGGCACTGACAGCTATGTATAAAAGGCATAATTACATCTACGCATTTTGCACTCTGATGTATGTACTATTCTCAACATTATGTTTGCGTTTCCGCTTTTACGGTACATGGTGCTTTAGTGGGACGCGAGTCTGGTGCGCGGGCTAGAGTACATTGTGTTGCTCATTCATCACCCACCTCATTCCCTTGGAAACAAGAAATATCATCACGAGCATTTATCTAGACAGCAAAATGAATGAAATATTGAGAAGGTAAATTACAGTTATCACTTATCCTTGTCACACTAAGCTCTGCTTGCACTGCGGTTTGTTAAAATGAAACGTAACTCGAAACCAAGCGTAGGAATATAGCTAGTAGCAAACATTTTAATAAATATCCCTTGTGTGTGAATGACCTACATAAAGGTGTTCACGGGCTCATCCGACTACATTCTGTCCCGGAATACTCGGAGGGACTTCTAAGTACCTCTCGGAGCCCTGCAGCAGGCGTGATCAGAATACAGAAAGTATTAAAGCCTATGTGTCAGCTAACAAGCGCTTTTGGCTTTTGAAAAGAACAGTAGCTAGAAAAACATACTTGAAAACAAAAATGAATCAAATAGTGTTTTTTAGGGTTGTGATGAGGGATTGCTCTTCCATTTAAAAAAAATAGGGCAAATGTCACATTTCAATTTTTACCTTCTAGATATGTTTTAACTAGTTCCATTCTCTCATCACAAAGAGGAAAGTGGGTGTGTATCGAAATGGCATTAGAACATCTCCCTCAGTTGTATTAAGACCACCCGCCTCACCCACAGGTGCTGAGACTGACTAACCACCACTTGTGAGTCCCTAACTTCAGATATATATGTATAATTTGGAAGGGGGGATTTTCAGTGTCAGCAACCAAGTAACAGGTCTCCGAGACCTGTTCTAATCCTCGAGACCAGCTTTCAAACTTTCCACGAGCAGGTGAAAATGCAGCCTTTTCACTTGTAGGCAATGTGAAGGAAATGACCAGAATAGGGTCACCTGGGTCACTCACGACCACCTCTCAGCCTTCCATACCAAATGAAGAGTCGGTCAAACAGTAGAGAAATACAATCCAATATTTGTTTATTTAGATACACTTAGAGCAGAGCCCAATCTGCCCAGTCACTTAGGAGGGCTGCAGAGGGGCTGACATAAGCAAGCATAACAATACATTATGAACACCTTGAAACCAATGAAAGCACACCTACCATGGAATTTTCCAAGCAGATGCAGCTGGACAGTAAATCACAAAGGAGTGAGTTTTGATTCTCAGATTGGGAACACATTATCTACTATTCAAGGTCACTCTGCCTGTGCCCACCACTAGACAAGTGGGAAAAGGCCTACTTCTAACGAGAAAGGTATGCGCTAATAAGAACTGTGCAATCATTAGTATAGCAAAACTCAGCTCCGAAGAAACATAACCAAGAGAAGGCTGTTTCTCGAAAATGGCAAATAATTAGTTTTGATTAAAATTAAAAATGGTGGCCATACACAAAATGGTGCAGTGAATGCTAATTTACGTAAAACGATGTGAAGACACATTTTTATATTCTAACAGACCCTCCTTTTAGCATGAGCTAAACATTTTGTATGACAGCAAAATACATGTAAGTCAATAAGTCATGAGTGAACTGCATTAGTAGCATTCCATGCCTTCAGCATCAGGGAGGGAAATAGTAAGGAGGGAGGAAGTCTCAAAATGCCCTCATCTACTTGCATGAGGTGTTCTACTTCCTTTTGAAGCATGATTGTTCCATTAGTATCATGGATCGATATTACTCTCCTCGGAGCAAGAAGGGTGGTACAATAAGAGAACAAAAAGGGGAGACACTGAATCCGGACACATCAAGAGATCAGAATCACAATGAAATAAATCAGCTTCTCAAGGATATAACCCCAACTAACAGTAACCAACTCCAATTTCCAATTTCCAATTTCCAATTTCCAATTTCCATTCCCTTAATGTTTTCTAGAATGTCTAAAACATGTTGGGTAATATTTAGGGGTGGGCGGGCAGCTACGCTCCGTCCACGGAGCATGCGTAGTGCCGTCTGCTACGCATTTTGCGGTGCGGGCGTAGTAGCCGGCACTACGCATGCTCCGTGGACGAGCATAGCTGGCCCGCCACCCGCCTCCCTCCCGCCCTCAGTAAATACCCCCTTCAATGTTTAAATAAGTTTAAAACCACTTACCTGGTCCGCGCGCGTCCCGGGGCTCCCTCGTCTTTTTCAGTGCGCGTCTTGAACCCTAATGCGCATGCGTGGCCGCCCGCGCATGGGCATTTCTCGCTAGAAATGCGCATGCGCGGGCGGCCACGCATGCGCATTAGGGTTCAAGACGCGGGCACTGAAAGAGACGAGGGAGCCCCGGGACGCGCGCAGACCAGGTAAGTGGTTTTAAACTTATTTAAACATTGAAGGGGGTATTTACTGAGGGCGGGAGGGAGGCGGGTGGTGCGTAGTGGGGCTACGCGAAGTGCGCAGGTGGGCGTAGTTTCTCGCCCACTTTGCATAGCTTCGCGAAGCCCCACTACGCTCACTACGCCCAGGGTTAGTAATATTCTTCTCCATATTGGTGATTGCGACTACACACTGGTCTCCTACTACTGCGCACACACCACCACTTTCAGCCAGGATAAAATCGACTGCATATCTAGTCTGCTCAGAATATAATTGTATAATTTTCAGTTGAGTGGTGATGTCACGCAATGCTGCTACTGTGGCGTTAGACAGTATCTGCAGCTTACATCCAAAATATTCTCTAGCTCTTTCGGCCCTGGCCATAGCAGTACCACCAGAGGTAATAATGGAGGAGAGAATGTAGCCAAAGGTAATACCATTACTATAATTATTGACTTCCAAATCTGTCACCTCATCAACAAACTCTGCTGCCAATGTTCTTTTTACCCTTTTACACTTGGCTTACTATGCTTGCATGGCACGCCTAGTGTAAGTACCATCCCTAAAGCAACAACATCTGCACCTTCATAAACATTTGAGTATTCGACATTGGACAATAAATAAAATCCTGGATGTGCATAAAGTGGGCCTTGATAGTCTACTGGAGCATATCTATTATTCATTCCAAAGGTACTTGGATCCTTATCTTTTGCTGCAGACATTGTAGTTTTGAATAACACTATACCAGAACAATTGATATACAGAAATGTAATAGTACTATTTATTATCTGACAACAGGCAGGATAATATCTAGCTTTCCGGGTAACAGTTAAATCTTGATAGTGCCAACCCACTAAAGTAACGTTCTGTTCTTTCATATACAAATTATCACAATACGTATTATTGTCACACCCCGAATATCCCTTTCCTCGTGGCTTCCTGTAATCTAAACCAGGACAAGGATACCCCATACCAAACTCACCCCTTACCTCTATGAATTGGGCTGGGCAGGTATACGTTTAATTGACAAGTGACAAGTCCATAAACTTGCAGCAGATTCAGTAGGATAACAAGCTGTACCTTCTCCAAATAATCTTTTATGTGTGTCTAGAAATACATTACTCGGGGCTGTCCTTTTCGTGCGGACCTGTGAAGCATCCTTATTCATAGTACATGACGAAGCATCCTGATCATGTTCCAAAACCCAGGACACCCCACCCAGAATCAATAGCAGCAACATCACAAGAATAGCATACAATATCTTTTTCTTTGTTGATCAAAATATACGTGTACGAATAAAGGGAATCACTGGCTGCTCTTTATCAGCAGCCATTCTGCCAAAGGGATGCATAGCAAATGATGAAACAAGAGGGGCAAAATGCCAGCAAGAAGATTATACAAGGTCCCAGTGTCCGTCAGAGCCTCACTGGTACAGGCTTCTATTGTCCATCAAAAACGTTGGAACTCTTGAGCACCGGCGGTGGAGCTTGCTCTGTCCTAAGCTCGGGTTCCCACATCAACCAGAATAATGTACCCCCAAGGGAATACGTCTGAACTATCCTGTCCATTGTTCAAACAGTGCAGAAATCTCACATCAGCTGACTTCTCAGTGCTGGGAGACTTTAATTAGCAGCTAGAAAAATGGAGGATCGCGACATAGCCATACTAGTGGATACCATGACCAGTTTCTCTCTGAGACAGATTGTAGAGCACGTCATTCACATCGCAGGACATACCTTAGATGGTATATTTACTTCTAATTCAGATGTGAAGATTTTAGAAGTACTACCCGTTCCATGGTCAGACCATAAGGCCATTATGTTCTCTATAAGTATAAAGCAGCACTCCATGAGATCTCATAGCCCTTATGTTACAGTCAAAGGCCGAGACTAGAGGAAAATTGATGCTCCCTCCTTACAAGCATCCCTTTCTAGAACTGAGATCGACCTCACCACAGATGCTAACATGGGTGTGCACAGGTTTCTACCAGGATTAAAGCTGCAGTGGACAACTTGGCCCCGGATAAGAACTTCAACAGGCAGAACAATGCTTCAGAACCCTGGTTCTCCGGCAAATTGAGAACCCAGAAACAAATTTGTAGAAGGAAGGAGGGGCGGTGGAGACTGAATTATGACCCAATAGATGAAATACAATAAGCACAATCTCTGGTAGTTTTTAAGAAATTGATTCTAGAAGAGAAAGGCAAATATTTTACAACCAAAAATTTGCAGGCAAAGTACTTGAGTAAGGAACTGTTTTCAACAGTTAAAAGCCTTGCTAAACTGCCAGAGCCCCCTAGGACGGAAAGTAGTGCTGAGTTTTGTAACACTCTGGCGCAGATTTTTAGGAAGAAAGTGGAGGCTATTTACAAATCATTTAGAGATTATGGTAATACCATAATTGGAAGCCTCCAGTAGGTACATTAACCTCCCCACCAAATCTGCTGACTTCATTATTCTCCCCCACCATTGAGCAGATCATCCAAGTAGTTAAGACCTCCAAATCTGGGGCGCCACTCGATCCATGCCCTCCGAAAATACTATACCTTGTTCCTGAAATTGTCAGTGAACAACTGGGGGTCGTTTTTAATCAGATCATCCGCTCTGGCATCTTGCCCAATGCCTGGAAAATTTCTTCAATTCTTTCATTTCTGAAGAAACCTGATCTCGATCCAGTCGACCCCAGTAGCTATAGACCCATTTCGAGAATACCCTTCCCAGCCAAGGTGCTGGAGAAAATACATAACATGCAACTTACAACATTTATCTCCTCCATGGAAAGTCTGGACCCATCACAATATGGGTTCCGGGAGGGACATAGCACAGAGACAGCGCTGGTCATGGCAGCCGAAGAACTGAGACCCATCCTGGATGCTGGGGGAAAGGCTGCACTGATCTTATTACATCTATCGGCGGCCTTCAACATGATAAGCCATGTAACCCTAATCAACAGTCTCTCAGAAATAGGAATCAGAGGCACTGCCCTTAAGCTGTTGACATCCTGCCTCTCTGACAGGGTGCAATCTGTAGATGTCAGAGCCTTCTGATCCAAAAAGTTTTCTCTCCCTTGTGGGGTCCCGCAGGGCTCAAGCTTAAGCTCTTTGCTGTTTAAGCTTTATGTTTCCCCTCTGGCTAAAATTATCAGGCAGTTTGGCTTCTCAGTTGTATCCTACGCTAATGATACTCAGCTAGTAGTATCTGTTTCCAGCAACATAGAAGAGACAGCAGACCGTTTTAATCACTGTATGACCCAGGCCAACCAATAGATGTGCTCTAACTACCTGAAATTGAATGGTGAAAAGACCGAGGTTCTCTTGCTGGGCTCAAATACCTCTTTTCTGTCACATAGATGGTGGCCATCCAGTCTGGGAGACCTTCTGTCCCTATGCATAAAGGCAAAAAATCTAGGCGTTATCTTTGATAAGCTTACTTTCAAAAACCAGATTAGTGCCCTCACCTCATCAATCTTCTTTATTTTAAAGATTATAAGGAAAGTTCGCCTCTTCATTCCCTCGGACACATTAAAACTTCTGGTGACAGCATTGGCCTTGTCCAGATTGGACTACGGTAATGCATTATATGTAGGCATCCAAGGACAACTCCTTCAAAAATTGCAGCAACTTCAAAATGCAGCACCTAGATTGATGCTGGATTTCTAGAAATTTCAGCCAGTCTCTCACAAATTGAGAACCTTGCATTGACTCCCAGTGGACAAGAGGTTCAAATTCAAATCCCAATGCCTAGCATTTAAGGCACTGCATGGATCTGGTCCTAACTATCTGAAGAATCATTTGAAGTGGTATCTACCTTCTAGAAACCTCAGATCCACCCACTGCAAACTTTTACAAACACCCAGGTTTAAAAAAGCGAGTTGGGGTGGAAGAGGTTTCCTGGCAGGTATGGTTAAAACTTGGAACATGCTTCCATATGGCATAAAGAACAGCCCAACACTGCCAGCCTTCAGGAAGGCATTAAAAACCTGGCTCCTTAGCAACTAACTTTGCATACTCACTCCTTTGGGCAACCTTGCTGAACCGCATGTTACTAGTGCCTAGACGCCCATGGGCAGTTGTGCGCTTTATAAATGTTCAAATCAACCATCACCCTGAACTAACTCCATTGGTACTATAGCAAAGTACTACCTTACTAACACAGTCCATACCTAACTAATCTGACTTCTCCTTGAGTGCACTGTCTCTCAGCCGAATGCGCAAATTGTACTTAGTAGCTCCAGGCATAGAAGGATCAATAAAAAGGGGCTCCTGAATAACTCGTATAGCCAGAGGAACAGCTGCATTCAGCACATTATCATTTTCCACATTCATCTTGGTTCAGGTCAGCATGGCATGGCTGAAGGGGACAAACCGAGGTACTGTCTCACACTCGGAGTCATCAAGTCCATCCCTTACCCACTGATCAAAGGGCAAGGGCAGAGGTATCCTGCGACAATGAGTCGCATGCACCCAGTTCTTACTGCCTGCAACCTTGACTGCTGTGCGCATTGATAGGAGGACTTGCTCCGGTCCCTTCCACGGGGGCTCCAATCTCTTCTTCCGCTGGAAGTTCCTTAGCAGCACAAAATTACCAGGATGGATATAATGTACGGCCACTCTGGTGTAACTGGCAGGGTGTCCCAGACCTGTTGGTGAATAGAACACACATTTTCAGTTACCTGAGCAAGATAGTCGACCAACAATGGATACTCAATATCCAAGAACCGCCAAGGGTGTGGGTTGGTCCAGACATTTTCCGGGCGTCCAAGCACGACCTCGTACTGTGACAATCCTGTCCTAGAATGTGCTGTTGTTCTTGTTGACAGAAGAGCCAATGGTAAAGCATCTGGCCACTGTAACCCTGTGGTCTGCTGAATTTTTGCCAGTTTAAGCTTGAGTGTACCATTGTACTTTTCAACCAAACCTGCTGACTGTGGGTGATTGGCAGCATGAAACTTATACCTGATACTCAAACCATCACACATCAATTGAATCACTTTGGCATTAAAATGACTTCTATTATCCCATCAAATCAAACGGGCCAAGCCGAAACAAGGAAATAACTCCTTCAGGAGTAGCTTTGCAGTCGTAATGGCTGTATTGTCTTTGGTAGGGTAAGCCTCAACCCATTTACTGAATGCACAAACAACCACCAACACATACTTCAAATTATTGCACCTATCCAACTCGACGCAATCGATCACAAAATGATAAATGTCTTCATGATCATTAGGAGAACCTAAGGGTGTCCTTTTAAGAATTGGGAAAATAGGGCTATTACAAATATTAGCAGTCGTCTCCTCAACCATTCCCTTCTTAATCAAGTCCTGAATAATTTGCTATAAGGCTCGCCCTCCTGCCAGTGGTATTATATACTGAGGAATATGGGGCAAAATAGCACCATCCTGAACTTGTATTGAAACTTATGGTATCTGCAGCAGTCCCACGTCTGTATCACCTGTCGGCCACAAATTGAGTAGCGCATCAGAAAATTCAACAGAAAGAGGCACATCTTTAGACACACACTTTTAGTGCGTACTACCTCTGGACCCATTGTCATATAAACACCTGCCGGAGAACAGTAAATCGTAGCATGCAATTTTTTCAACAAATCTAAACCCATCAAATTTTCACCACAGTTAGATATCAGCAAAAATGGCAAATCCACAGTGAAAGGACCAATAGTTAATGCAAGGGGTCTTGAAATGGGGTTTACAACCGGTACACCAGAAAAAAACTACTGTAATTATGGCAAGACAGAGCGGCACCAGGGACCATATTTTGAGAAACAGAACTCTTTGTCGCACCTGTGTCCACCAAAAACTCCTTTGTTGAACCTTACCGTTCCGCTGTTACATAAGGACCACGCTGGTCTACAGGTATCGGACTGGTCCCCCACTCTGTCCCTGGCTGTCCTAGCTGTAAGACATTCCTGTCACTTCCTCCATATCATAATCATCATGATAATACTGTCCCTCACGAGGGTCAACAAAATAATTGTTATCAGAACGACCCTGTGAGGCTGCAGCATTCTGAGCCCTATCAGCCCCACCAGCTCCACGACCCCATCCAAGAGAACCGCGTCCTCCAGGGACTGCCACCTTCTGCAAAAGCACAGGACACTCCACGCCAATGTCCCTCCTCTTTACAGTACGCGCACTGATTCGGCCCCAGAGGTGTTGCATTTGGCCGCCTACTAGTACGTGGAAGCTGTCGGGCAGGACCACCACGACCTCTGCCATTCCCTCTAAAAGCCTGCTGTAACAACATCTTCATCTTCAAATCCTTATGCTTTTTCTCTGTCCTCTTCTTTTCCTCGTTATCCCTACGCTCATAATACTAAGCCATATTCAAAATAACAGAATGGGAAGTGGTGGGCTCAGGTGCTTTCAGAAGCCTGCAATCGAGTCGCAATCTCAGGAAGCAAATTGGAAACAAATCTATTAACAAACAACCAAACACCTCCCTCAATAGACAAATCCTGCCCACTGTAATCCCAAAACGTGTCTTCAAAACGGGTGAAAAAACCTGACACAATTTATCCCAATATATTTTCTTTGCGGAATAAGAGAAAGCATATATTTAATATTACAACCAGGCAAAGCAAGTGTCTCAGCTCGGGGTTTATCACCTGGCTTCCTTTCCTGATCCCATCATTTAATCACACCGCATGTACCTCCTAACTCCACAACATGATCTTGAGAGTGCACCGGCCTCCAAATATCAAACGGAACCAGCAGACCAAAAAACATCTCAATATCAGCAAGATTCATTACAGTGGAAGATGCAGCTTCAGTCAATTCTTTATATGTAGTAGGATTTTTCCTAGTGTCAGGCAAATGAGTGTTAAGAAACAAAACTTTGCTTCTTTCCACGGAGTATAAAACCATTGTTCCAGAAAACGGGTGGCCTCCCTCGCCCTAGTAAGATAGCCACGGCCATCCGTTAATTCCGGTATTTCTGGATGATATATAGGATGAACCTCCAGCATCGGAAACAGAGACACTGACCTGGGACTTTTCTTATGTAGTCTTCCCCTATAAGCTATTATTGTCACAACATTAGAAAGAACCTGTCCTGGCCCCAGTTCACTAATATACACCTGATCGCTAATGTCATATAAATTTGAGGCACTTCCGCTTCAAAGTACTGTTACCAAAGACCAATTGATGTTGAGCACATGTCTTTAAGGGCATGCTGCTGTATAAAGTGCTCAAAATCTCTCATAGTCGCCCGGACATCCTCTACACTATAAATAGGATTACGGGCCCACTGTGCAGCTTGGTTAGCTATTACCTGCTTCTCATTATCTCCCACATCTCATCGCATGGTCACACGGTCTTTCTCTGCCTTCAGTCGCTTCTGTCTTGCTGCTTATTGCCATGTTCTGAGGGAGTAAAACATAGACTGTATACTTCATCTCCTAAACAACTGTTCTTTTAAATACTAAGGGGCCCATTACGATGTCGGGCGGATCGCCACCGCCATGGTGGTGGTGGGGATCCACCCGACATTAATGCCCGCCCGCCACCCATTTCCCCCTGCCATATTACTATGGCGGGGGGGACCGCGGCGGACGTAAACACCGTCCGCCGCTTTTCCGCCCCGGTCGCCTTGCGGCCGGGGCGGAAAATGTTTAATATGGTGGCGGTGTCTATGAGACACCGCCAGCCATATTATGATGGGCTTCCTGACATGCTTTTCCGTGGCGGCACGGAAAGGCATGCGGAGACTCCCTGCGGGGGCCCGTTGTGGGTCCCTGGGGGTCCGAGGGGTGTGGCGTGCACATGGGGGATAGGTACCCCCCGCATTTCAAAGTGCAACATGGCAGGCACCGCGCGGTGCCTGTCATGTTGTGCTTTGAAATGCACAACGTGAATTTTTACCATTGCGGTGGGCAGCGCTTCCTGCACCGTCCGCCGAAATGGTAAAAATACAGGATGCGCCCGCCAGTGTGGCGGGCGCATCCTAATGCCCTAGGCGGGACCGCCGTTCCTATGGCGGGTGGTCCCGTACTGCACGAGGATGGCGGGCGGGCAAAGTCTGCCCGCCATCCTAATGGGTGCCACAATCTTTTGTTTGTCAAAAGTGCCTGTCAACGGCCAGTAAAACTCGGCATTGTCCCTCGTATATTTGTGCCATAACGTACTAAACATAATAGGGTCAAGGGATCACTGACAGATTATCGAGGAGCAAAATATTGACCTGCCAAAATATAGAGGAAAAAAAATAGAATGCCAGAATATCAAATTCCTATCCACAAACAGGTAAGTACAAAAATATCGAATCCAAAATATCGTTGTAAATATTATAGTTTGTTAAAATAACGATTTTTTTAAATGTCTTAAAAGTAATGTAAAATTAATGAAATAATAAATATAATTAACTAAAACATACTTAAAAATACTTAAATAACCTTAAAATTAATACATTAATAATGTAAGTAAATAAAAAATAAACATGCATTTTTATTTTTAAATACATATATATATATTAACTTAATATTAAGAAACAAATCAATATTTTAAGCGTAGGATAGCGGGAGGGTCAAATGTACTCTTCCAACTCCAGTGAGTGCAGCAGTAGGGTAAGTGTTGGATACTGGGAGTGTAAAAATTATTATTCCCACTCCAGTGAGTGTAACAGTAGGGAAAGCATTGGATAGCAGGAGGGTAAAAATTACTATTCCTACTCCAGTGAGTGCAACAGTAGGGAAAGCGTTTGATAGCGGGGGTAGGGGGTAAAAATGACTGGTCCCAATCCAGTGAGTGCAACAGTAGGGAAAGCGTTGGATAACAGGAGGGTAAAAATTACTATTCCCATTCCAGTGTGTGCAACAGTAGAGAAAGTGTTGGATAGCGGGAGGGTAAAAATGATTATTCCCACTCCAATGAGTGGAACAGTAGGGAAAGCGTTGCATAGCGTAGGGGTAAAATTACTATTCCCACTCCAGAGAGTGCAACAGTAGGGAAAGCGTTGGATAGCGTAGAGGTAAAAATTACTATTCCCAACCCAGTGAGTGCAACAGTAGGGAAAGCGTTGGATAGCGTAGGGTTAAAAATTACTATTGCCACTCCAGTGAATGCAACAGTAGGGAAGCATTGGGTAGCGTAGGGGTAAAAATTACTATTCCCACTCCAGTGAGTGCAACAGTAGGGAAAGCGTTGGATAGGTAGGGCAGTGGTTCCCAAACTTTTTCAACCCACGGCTCCCTTGCCTTATTGGCCGTTGGCTGCGGCTCCCCAATATGTTACTTTCTTTTGGCGGTGGGGGGATGTAAACCCAGCTTTACATTTTTCTCCCTGAAAATAATTGGGATGAAGCCGACAAAGGTATTATAATGATTGATGTGGGGCTCACTCTTGGGAACCAAATGTGGGGAGATGGGCGGGGAATGAAAAAACTTATTCTCATTGGCACCTTTTGCATGATCGCTAGGTGTAGCTGCTGCACGAGAGAGGGGTCCCCAGTGCTGTGAATCATTATCATTATTTATCAAGGTACGTTGTGTGTAAAAGCAGGTTGTCTGCAAATGTTTCGTTTTGCTTTAAGGGCTGCAGGAAATTGTTTTTCCTTCTTAAGCAGTGCTTAATTTGTGCTACTGGTTTCCGGTGCTCAGCACTGGCACTTAATTTATAGGGCTGAAACTATGCATTTTTTCTACTCCATCCAGCAAGCTCAGCATCACCCCGTGCCAGCTGCTGCAAGTGTTCCAGTACTGACTCCCAGTCGGATGACGGTTTCTAGGAGCATGTGGGGGATTCCATCAGACTGGTGGCTGCACTAGACTGCCTGCTGGCACCAAGAGGCTTGGCTGCATAAAAGTGCCAGCGTATTGCCCCCTTGTGAAACTGAAGTGTGCCCCTTCTGCTTCCCATTGTCAGCGCAGGGCCTAGTTTTACCATTACTGTTTTGTGCCCATTTGTATTCTATCACCGAGGCAGGCAACAGGAATGCACATTTGTTAACTTCTACGAGAGAAGCCTGTGAAATATGAATGTGCACTTGTGAAAACTAGAGTGGACATCCGCTGCACTATAGGTTCACTATGACGTCAAACTTGATCACTGACTGCAGTGACAAGACAGCAGGAGCGTGTAGTTTGACACATCTTCAGTATCAGGAATCTTCTCTTAGCAGGGACGTGGGAGGAATCACGACAGTACACCGCGGAGAGGTGCCTCTTTTAACCCCACAGACCTCCACTCCGCGGTGTACTGTCGTGATTCCTCCCACGTCCCTGCTAAGAGAAGATTCCTGATACTGAAGATGTGTCAAACTACACGCTTCTGCTGTCTTGTCACTGCAGTCAGTGATCAAGTTTGACGTCATAGTGAACCTATAGTGCAGCGGATGTCCACTCTAGTTTTCACAAGTGCACATTCATATTTCACAGGCTTCTCTCGTAGAAGTTAACAAATGTGCATTCCTGTTGCCTGCCTCGGTGATAGAATACAAATGGGCACAAAACAGTAATGGTAGTGCGTGTGAGCTGGGCGCAAATTGTGTCTGCAGCTTTTAGCTTTTAGGTGTTGGTGATAGCTCCCACTACATTTACAATTGTAAAATCAAGGGCGCCACTAATGCTGTTTTTGAGCACCGGGACTTAATGTTTTACACATTAAGTACTGTTCTTAAGTAACACCTCTAACCTAAATCCTGGCAGCCCTGTCTACCAACGTGCTGACCTTGTGTGCCCCACGTAGGCCCCATCCTCCTCCCCAGAATGGCTCTGCCTGAACTCCTAATCACGCTGCTGCAGTGCTTACGCGTTTCCGTACGGGATTTCTTACCTTTCTCCTGAACTCCAGTTTCCCAGCTCCTGAACTGCATTACTGAAAGAATAAACAAAACTGCCACCAAACACAAATCAGTGTCTGAAGCATCCTGCCCTTCACCGCAGGTATTACTTTTATTGTGTATCAGTCAGTGGTTCCCAAACTGTTTGCGGCGCCCCTGGCTACTTTTGATGGCACACCTGGGTGCCGCGGCGCACAGATTGGGAACCACTGGCGTAGGGGTAAAATTACTATTCCCACTCCAGTGAGTGCAATAGTAGGGAAAGTAATGATTTAATATTTAAATAAAAATAAATTAATTATCAATACCAATAGAAAATTAATTACAATTAATTACCAATTACTAAATTAATTAATTATAAATACTATTAAATAGTATCTATTAAAAATTAATTACCTATTAATAATCAATTAACAACCAATTAATTTTCAACACCAAAAATTATTAAGTAATACAAAATTCACCATTTAATAATTAATTAACAGTACATTCATTATCAATTCACAACAATAATTTCAATAATTACTTAATTACAATTACATTACTTCCCACCCTATTCCCCTATAAACCCACAACCCACTCTCAATAAATTAATACAATGAATATAATTATCAATTAATCAATCAATAAAACTTAATTACCAATTAATGAAAAATAATTACCAATGAATACAAATTAATTACCAATTAATAATTAATTAACAATCAATTAATTAACTATACTAATAAATATTTACTTAATAACAATTAAATTACTTCCCACTCTATTCCCCTATAAACCCACAACCCACTACAGAACTAAAACACAACATTAAATTAAAAATAATTAATAATTCCTAAAAATTCATATTTAATTTACTATAATTAAATAACTTCCCACCCTATTCCCAGATAAACCCACAACCCGCTACGGAATTAAATTACGCACAAATTAAATAACATAAAATTCATTACTTTATAAAAATTCAAACATACATTACAAAAATAATACGTACTTTTAACACATATACTAACACTTAAAACACTATAAAAAATCGATATTTTTAACACTATAATATGACTGTCGATATCACTAACTTCGATATTGTGAAAATCGATATTTCTTACCTGAATTTCGATATTCTGCACCACTATATTTTAGCAAGTCGATATTTTGTCCATTCTATATAAAAAATTTAATATTCTGTCCAGTGGATATTTTTTTTTTCGATATTGTGACTGTTCACCAGGGTCAAGACCATGCTTCACATACATATCAAAATGTGTAGTGCCTTCTGGAGGCGCTGGCTGACTTTCCTCCAATCGAGCATCAACAGAACAACAACAGTACAAGGAACACAATTTAATAACACTAGGCATTCTCAAAAAGAAAACAAGTTCACTATTTTATGCCTAGCAAAACTATATTTGGGTGAGTGTTTGATTTGCTTAAACGCTCCGTCCATTAATCCCCTTTTGTATCGCTTAGCAAAACTATTGCAATTGCTTTTATCCCAAAGACAGTCCTTAGACTGTACCAAATAGAAACCAAAATGGTCCCATATCCACAAAGAACCAAAACAAACTCACCTGGTATGCACAGGTCAAACCAATTAATTATCCACTGTCGACTCTTAAGACCAAACGGTCAGGTTCAAGACTCCAGTCGGGATGACCGCCGGGCGAGGCACAGTCTGGCAGGACAGAAGGGGCAGCTGCGAGTACCAGGAACTCTTCACTCAGGGATCCCTGATCCGTCCGTCCGACCTGACGATAGCCTCGACCTCCCTCCCATCCACGGAAGGGGATGGATCACTCACCCAAAGGAGTCCCTGTTCGAGCACCAACTGAAGGAAATTACCTGAATAGGGTAACCCGGGTCACTCATGACCACCTCTCAGCCTTTCATACCAAATAAAGTGCTGGTCAGACAGCAGAGAAATACAAACTAATGTCTGTTTATTTAGATACACTCCGAGCGGAGTCCAATCTGCCCAGTCGCTTAGGAGTGCTGCAGAGGGACTGACATCAGCAAGCATAAAAATACATTATGTACACTCTGAAACCAATGAAAGCATGCCTACCATGGAATTTTCCAAGCAGATGCAGCTGGACAGTGAATCACAAAAGAGTGAGTTTTGAATCAAAGGCCGGGCACACATTATATATTATTCAAGGTCACTCTGCCTGTGCCCACCACTAGACAAGTGAGAGAAGGCCTACATCTAACGAGAGAGGTATGCGCTAATAAGAACAGTGCATTCATAAGTTTAGCAAAACTCAGCTCCGAAAAAACATAAGCAATAGAAGACTGTTTATCGGAAATGGTCAAGAATTAGTTTTGATTATAATTCAAAATGGCGGCCATAAGCACAATGGTGCCGCAAATGATAATTTACGGAAAAACAATGCAAAGACACATTTTTTATATTCCAACAAATGTAAGGAATGGACTGCATGTGATTGTGGTACAGGCGGGTTGTGGGTCGGTCAGGCTTATAGGGCAATCAGGCAGTGTTTGGGCCTGTTTATTAGCAGTTGTGGGCCGTTTTTTTGGCCATGTGGGCTGGTTTTTACTGGTGATTTTCCTGATATTATCACTTTTATAGCTATCTGCTTGGCTAATGGAGGCCACTTTTAATTTGGTCCTGGGGCTTATTTTTTGTCACAGTCTGATTGTGGTTGGGTTTCCTCTACGCCAAGAAGCTACAGAATGCATGTGATATGAAAGAGCTGATGAATGAAAAAAGAATCCCCTGACTCCTGTGTACAAAAAATTGAGTTTTTGCTATGGCCACATGTAAAAAATTGGGTAACTGGTTGAGGGTGTGTGACCCTACTCAAGGAGAAACCCCAATCCTTGTCAGGGTGAAGTTACAAGCAATCCTTAAATTACCCTGTGCTCAACCCTCGGGTAGCTTGCACAGAGCAGTCAAACTTAACTCAGAGTCAATGTGTAAATAAATTACACAACACCTCAAACAGTGACACAGTGAAAACACTCCATAAAAGGATCCCACACCAGATTAGAAGGATAGAGTATTTTTCTATGAATAAAAAAAGACCAAAACAACAAAAATTAAATCAGTAGAACTAAAGATATGCAGGTTTAAAGATTTCAGTGAAAATAGCACCATTAAGCACAAAGTTCCAACTGTGGCTATTTGGTCGTGCTGGACCGGGACAAAGTCACAAGTTCAGGCCAACTGAGATGGAGCCCCAAACAGCTACAGGAACCCAGTATGGTCTGCTAAACATGAGTATCTTAAATCCTGGTTTGCATTACGTTATGAGGTCCTGCACAAGGAGACGTCATGCAGCAGAGGTGATGCATTGCTACCGAGGAGCTGTGAAGTCAAGTCCTGCTTCGTGTTTGAGGATCCCGTTGAGGAAAGATTTGCGTTGCGAGGGCCTGTATTAGGAAAGCTTTGCAAGGGGGATTTCTGATGTGGCTGCAAATTCGATGAGCACAGCAATCTAGAAGAGTGATAGTCCTTTCAGCAGCACAGCAGTCCTTCTTTCTGGCAGAATATTCGTAGTTCCAAAAGTGTCCTGAAGAGTTGGTGTCTGGGGTTCAATATTTATACCTAGTTTGGCTTTGAATTTGTAGAAGCTTCTAGAGGTGTCCTATAAAGTCCACAGGCATCCTACCTTCCTTGCCCTGGCTCCGGACTAGCTACAGGGGGTATGAAGACCTTTGTGTGATGGTAGAACACACTCTATTCAAGTGCTAGTAGGGCTTTACCCAGCTCTGCTGTTAAACCTGATAGCCTGACCTCTTTCATGCTAGTATTAGGAGCCTGCACACTCTACCCCTGCTAACAAGTGCTAAAAAGTTTGTGCTTTCTACCCTAAACATGGTAATATTGGGTCATACCCAAATGGCATATTTAATTTACTTATAAGTCCCTAGCAAAGTGCACTACATGTGCCCAGGCACTGTAGATTAAGTGCTACTACTGGGCCTGCAACACTAATTGTGCCAGCCACTTAAGCAGCCCCTTTAACCATTTTTCAGGCCTGCCATTACTAAGCCTGTATGTGCAGTTTACACTGCCATGTTGACCTGGCAAATAAACCTTATGCCAGGCCCACACCTTCCCTTTTTATTTATTATTTATTACAGGATTTGTAATGCGCATGGCTGCCTCAGCGACGAGGCGTCCCAGCGCAACCAGAAACCAGACAAGAGCAGGGAAACACAGCGAGCGACAGGTATCACAGAGTAGGGAACAGCCAAGTCTTCAGAGATTTGCGAAACGTCAGAAGGCTAGGGGTAGCTCGAAAATTTACTGGAAGGGAGTTCCACAGTTTGGCCGCTAAGAGGCCAAACGAACGGCCCCCTGCCCTCGCTTTCCTAACACAGGGGACACAAACCAAACCTTGATTAGCCGAATGCAGAGCTCGACTAGGCAGGTATGGCTTCAATAGGCCCAATAGCCCCACCGGGGCTTGGAGCCTCAAGATTTTATGCGCAATGCAGAGCACCTTAAACTGTATGCGCGCTTCGATTGGCAACCAATGCAGCTTCACAAGAACCTGGGCCACAGAGTGAGATTTTGGGAGAGCAACTAACATGCGTGCGGCTGCATTCTGGACCCTCTGCAGGCGCTTGATGCTAGCTTTATTGGCACCTAAATATAAGGCATTGCCGTATTCAAGCCTCGCCAAGATGAAAGCCTGAAAGATGGTCTGGCGCACTCTGGAAGGTTAGAAACCAAGCAAAGTTCTCAGTCCTCTCAGAATCCCAAAACAGACTGCGGCTACAGCTTTTGTCTGCTTAACGAATGTTAGTCCGGTGTTGAGCCAGACACCCAGATTCATCCCCGTCTCCTTCGGCAACGGCGCGGCCATCAGATGATCAGACCACCATTGCTCTGACCAGAGTCCCTGGTCCTTCCCATTTTTTGTTTGTTTGAATATGTTTATTGCAATTTAGTCATCATACAACATCACACATATGCAATCACAAAGAACCCACCGAGCTGTAGTGCAAATTATACATCATAGATCAACGTGGTCAACATTATACACAGAAGAGCCTAGAAATAAGGATCATAATATAGGCAGCATAAATGAAACAGCATGGTCGGTTCGGTAAAGGCTGGCTTATACGTAAAAGAACAATAACCAATAATTGCAGCACTCGATGATGGAGAAAGTCAAATCTATGTCCTGATGGCACCGCAGACTCGTTCATTGTAAGTGCAAAAGATGTTGTAGTAGCAACGTTAAGGAAAGTGGTCTTATCAATTGCGCATCATATTTCCAAAGCTGCATTTCAAGGTAATCAAATATAAAGAACAATCCAACAAACATGATAAACAAAAGAGTGGGCGGTGTCTAATAATAAGTATGTGCGTGTGGGTATTGGCCGTGGGGTAGGTGTCAAACAGGTCCAAATCGACCCTCGTTAGTTAGGGGGGTTTAAAGCACCGAAGGAGTCGCGTGTGTGCCAATGGGAGGGGCGGGGGGTCAGCAGTCACACAATGCCGGCCTGTAGGCATATCTGGTGATAGGACGCTAAGGCGATGTCCCAGTCTAGCGCTATAGGGAACTTGAGGAGCCCCGCCGTTTCCTCTCTATGGAGCGCTACACTCTCTGCCCGTACCCAGTAATCTAATGAGCTACGCCAGTGTGTTGGTTGGGGGGGACATTATGTTTCGAGCGCTTAGTAATTAGCCGTTTCGCTGTGATCAGCCCCAGATCCCAGAACCTCGCCTGGACTTTCGTCTGTTTCGTCCTTTTAAACAAGCCTAGTAGGCAAGCCTCCCACGTAACCGGCAAGCTGCCCCCCGTTGCCTTCGCCAGTGTCTCTGCCACCGCAGTCCAGTAGGTGTGTAGCGTAGGACATGTCCAAAGAATATGTAGGAACTGCGCGTCCACAAGACCACATCTGGGGCACGCTGATGTGGTAAGCCCAAAGTATCGATTAATCTTATCAGGGGACAGGTACGCCCGGTGCACGATGTAATAGTGGATAATCTTGAAGCGCGCATTGCGTGGTATATTTCGCATCCCAGCCAGAATTTGTGCCCACTCCCTGTCAGTCCAATCTCGGCCCCTGTCTGCTGCCCATTTATCTCGCAGGCACTGAGGGGAGAATTGTGTATGTGTATGTAAAGCTTGGGCGAGCCAGTGCACTATGTGAGAGCCATTACCCATCACATGTAAATACTGAATGAGTAGGTGCGTCGGCGGCTCATCCGCTAGTGGGCCCCAGGCCTGTGTCAGTGTACGTAAGAGTTTTGCATGGGTCAGGAATTGTCTGGTTGGTAGTCCTGTGCTGTCTGCTAGTGTTGCGAAGGGGAGTAGCGCACCGTCCTCAAATAAATCGCCCAGTCCCTCCAAACCGACTGTCTCCCAGTTGTCCAATACGGGAGATGCGAGCGCACCTCCCTCCCATGGTGTGCCTAGGAGTGGTAGATTGGGCGCATACGGTTTCATTGTCGCTGTAAGTTTTAAGCTTCTTGTGTAGCATTTTCGCGCCACTGCGAGATGCAGGTGGTCCGGAGAGCGGAGCTTGGACAAGGGGTGGAATAGCGCATGTATCTGCGGGACCGTCATTACTGCGTCCTCTGAGGCGGTATCTCCCAAGTTCCTCCCACTCAACCAGTAGGCCACCCATTGTAATTGCGCAGCTAGGTAGTACAGTTCGTGGTTAGGGACCGACAGCCCACCACTTTCCGTTGCAGCATATAGAGTTTTCAGCGCGACTCTGGGCCGCCCCTCGTTCCAGATCAGTCACCTGGTCAGAGTTTCCAGCTCACGGAAGACGCGGGCAGGAACATATACCAGCAAATTCGCATAGGAGTACAGTAGCCTGGGTAGGGGGATCGCCTTCGCCAGCGCGATGCGGCTGGGTACATTCAATGGAAGCGAGTTCCAGAATGAGACTTGCGCTGTAAGAGACGATATGGTCCTCGTAAGATTACCATCTAGTATGTTGGTGGGTTCACGATAAATTCGTATGCCTAGGTACCTAAAGGTTGTCGAATACCAAAGGAGCCGTTCACCTATTACCGTTATCTCACACTCGGGAGTGTCCGCAGCGAAAGAATAGCCACCAGATTTAGCCCAGTTAACCCGGAGTCCAGACATATCACCGAAGGTGCTGAATATGTCAGTGAGCGCACTCGGAAATCGGGCCAGGTCTTTAACATAGATGAGCAGATCATCCGCATATAGGGACACTGAGTGCATCCCATCCGCCAAGGGGATGCCCCAGGTCTCGCCTGACGAACATAGTCGCGCCGCTAATGGTTCCATCATGAGTGCAAATATCAAGGGGGAGAGGGGGCACCCCTGCCTGGTGCCCCTACAAACCCGTAGCGGGGGCAGAGAAAAGCTTTCCCGTTCGCACTCGCACCACAGGAACAGAATAAAGGAGTTCCACCATACGAAGGTAGGCTGCACCTAGACCAAATTTTTCTAACACAAGCGCAAGATAGGGCCATTCCATCGAATCAAACGCTTTCTCGAGATCAAGCACTACGCATCCCGAGCGGGGCCATCGGGCCACAGCCAGATTTTGTACCCTAAACACCTCCTGATATTGTAAGAGGTGCTGAGGGTGGGGACAAACCCATTTTGGTCAGCATGGACTAAGGTAGGGACCAGTGGCGCTAATCTCTGTGCCAGCGCAGCTGCTAGAATTTTGTAGTCCGTATTAAGGAGGGCAAGTGGTCTATAGGACCCCATGTTCAGTGCATCCCTGTTGGGCTTCAAAAGCGAGATCACATTCGCTTTATTTAATGACAAGGGAAGGGCAGCATCGTGTATCGCAGCCGCATACACCCGCAAGTGTTCCGGGATGAGAATGGTAGAATATGCCTTATAAAACTCCGCCGGAAGACCATCGGGGCCTGGGGACTTTCCGTTGGAGAGAGAGAAGATGACAGCACGGAGCTCCTCCGCCGAAAGCAGCGCGCCGAGCTCCTCACACTGTGTATTGGTGAGTGTCGGTACAGGTATGTCTGAGAGGTATTCCATTATATCATCACTAGTGGTGTGCAAGCGGGAGCGGTATAGGCTGCCATAGTGGCCCGTAAAGGCTTCATGTATAGCTTTCTGAGTGTGGACCACAACACCATGTGTGGTGCGAATCGATAATAATGGTGGCGTCTGGGTGTCTTTCCTAATCAGCCAAGTCAATAACTTACCAGGCTTATCCCCAGCATGATGTGTACGAGCCGAGTGTGCAGCATAATTTAAGTTCTTCAACCTGTCCAGGAGTTTCGCATGTTCCCCCCGTTTTTACACCAATCTCGCCTCATCCCCCTCTACCGCTTCGCGTTCATCTGCCAGTAGGTCATCTTCTACCCACGCAATTCTCTATCCACCTGACGTATCAGCCCCGCCTGTGCACCCAGGCAATGGCCCCGCACGACTACCTTAAATGCATCCCACTCAACCTGTGGGGTGGATGCAGTATCAGTGTTTTCCTCAAAATAACGCAGTGTACAAGTCGAAAGCAATTCTCGGAAGGGGGCATCTAATAAGACATCCGGTTGGAGTCTCCATGTGGGGATCGGGGGGTGTGGGCGTTCCCAGGCAAAGTCAAGAGTGTGTGGGTTGTGATCGGAATGGGTACGGCCCAAGTAACAGGAGTCAGTGACGAGGGGCAGTAGGTCACTTGTCAGCATAAACCTGTCAAGTCTGACGTGCAGTGCATGGGCTCCCGAGTAATACGAGTAAATCTTCGTGTTGGGGTTGCGACTACGCCAGGCGTCGATAAGATCCCAATGCATCGCCCAATCAGCAAACGCTCTTGACGTAGCATGCAGCGCCGCATGTGGCAGAGGGGGGGACGACCTGTCTAGCGTGGCATCAAGTATACAATTATAGTCACCTCCTAGTAAAAGAGGCACACCCGGCCATGCCGCTAGCGCCGTCGATAAGCGTGCGAGGAATCGTCCTTGGTCAACATTGGGAGCATAAATAGAGGCTATGACTATGTGCTGTCCATCCAGCCGTCCCTGAATTAACAGAAATCTGCCTTCAACGTCTATGTTGCTGCGCGTGAGTGCAAAGGGGACCCCCGGGCGAATCCATATTCGAGCCCCACGTGCGTACGCTGAAAAACCTGTGGCATATAATTGTCCCCTCCACCTACGGCGTAGAGTATGTACCTCCGTGTCTGTCAAGTGTGTTTCTTGTAACAGTGCTACTTGCACGTGATGTCGCTTGAGATATGAGTACACCTGGTATCGCCGTGAGGGGGTATGCATCCCCCTAACATTCCAGGTGCAAAACTTAGTGGCAGACATGTCTGTTATCCTTCCCCACCTCCCAGTTACTCCCCCCTCCGCCCACAACCCCTCGACCAGCAGCGCCACAGATCAGAGCAGCATAAAATGCTTTGTGGTCAGACCATACCATCCCACCTCTCCGCCAGCACATACCGGAAGTAAGAAAAAGGAGCACCAGACCCATAACTATGGAAAACAAAAGTACAATGCCAAAAGGTCGACTGCGGAACATGCCATCGTCCAAACGCTCTAGCGAGCTCTAACTGTTCTTAAGTTCAAGGGGGGTTCACTGAGCGTTCACGTTGAGTATGCAAAGGGTTCATGTAGGTAGGGTGTGGATATACTCCCCCCACCACAGGCAGGAAGTGTCTTATAGTCCTTCACCAGCAAGAGTTCCCGGTGGCCGGGGAGATCATTCAAGGAGGCCGAGGGACAAAAGACCAGCAACTACTCCGAGCGAGGCACATGCAAGCACTTACCAAAGTCAGGACTCACCCTCGGTAGAACTGGTGGCAGCAGGACACCAGTAGAAGGCCCGATAGCCAGTCTCACAATAAGTGGGTTAGTCTCTCGCCAAGGTGCCCGCAAGTCGCCGTCAGCAGCTCCCATGGCCAACGGCAGTGTGCATGCACAGAGAGCACGGGTGGGTATGTCCATTGTCCTCCACTAGCGGTCAGCGACCCTGGATCATACTCAGTGGAGCACATCAGCCGTCTGTGGCGTAAACTCCGGAAGGTCAATTGACACTTGGGAATCTGGTAGTCCATATATGTATTCGTCGTCACTCCCTTGACCCCCAGGACTTGACTCTGGAGCAGGGATTTCCGCCAACGAGCCACTGATCTCCGCCACCCTACGGATAGCTTCCTGTTGTTCTTCATGGCGGTCTTCAGGTGTAGGGCCCACAGTCGCTTCCTGACGCAGTGAGCTGGTCGTTGAGGGCCTCCTGCGCCTACGTCGTGGAGCACCCCCGCCGCGGCGTGTCCTCGGGGGCATTCCCCCAGGTTCCGGGTCAATCCCAGAGTCGAGCCAAGTCTCCGCAGCCTCCGGGGTGTTGAAAATATGTGTCTTATCCTGGGACACGACTCGCAAACGTGCAGGGAATAGAAGTGAATATTTGAGTGCCAGTCGGCGGAGTCGTTGTTTCACGGCCAGAAAGGAGTGACGTTGCCGCTGCACTTGTATGGTGTAATCCGGAAAGAACATGATGGTTGCATTATCAATCCTGACCTCTGGTAGTTTGCGAACCTCACGGAGGATGGCATCACGATCACGGTAGTTCAACACGCGAAGGAGCATGGCTCTCGGATTAGAGCCCTCAAGGGGAAGTCGGGTGGGCACGCGGTGGACGTGCTCCACCACAAAGTGTTGTGAGAGGGTACCTTCCGGTAGAATGTCTCTGAGCCAACGCTCCACGTGTTCCGGTGCCTCTCTTGGTTCCCATCTCTCCGGCAGGCCCACAATGCGGATGTTGTTCCGTTTCGCTCTCCCTTCCGCATCCTCCGCGCGATCTTCCAAAAACTCCACTCTGTTAAGGAGGTTTTGAACATGTTTGTCCATCTGGGTGATCTTGGGAGACAGCTCTGTCACTGTAGTCTCCAACGTAGTCGTTCGCTCAGAAAGTTTTTTGTGGTCAGCACGGAGATGCGTCATATCTATGGCCACGCTATCAATTTTAGTCTCTATTGATGTATGGGTTAGCTGCATTGACTCCTCCAGTCTTTCCATAGCGGCCAACATCGTGTCCAGCTTAGAGGTTGTGTGGTCCGCATCAGTCTGCTTCGCCATCTTCCCCTTCACCTGCGTGCTCCCCATCACAGCCCTCGTTTTAGGTCCCACAGACATGGGAGGCTTCGAAGTATCCAGCTACAGGTGTGTTCCAGGGGAATCTTCCTATGTCGCCTTCAAGGTGTGGCTCTCCGGCAGGACTCCGCAGGGACCGCCCCGGGAGCTCAGAGTCACAGGGCCCCACCAAACGCCGCTGGTGCTCCCGGCGTGGGGACAGGCAACTCCAGTGGGAGTTGCAAGTACAGAGCAGCGTTGCAGGCCTCAAGCGAAAGGAGAAGCTAAGGATGTAGCCAGCTTGCAAGGAAAAAGACCCATGCAAAATTGCAGCGCTTCATGAAATGTAGTCCTAGCAGGGTGGTTGTGCCTGTAAGGTGCATGCTCCTGCGCCGTTACCAGGAGTGCCTGTGGCGTAGCAACGAGGGCCGACAATGTGTGGCACCCAGGCCCGCTCGTCGCACCCCTACCATGAGGGGGAGCAGTCCGCAGGGGGGGCCAGGTGGGCGATAGCATCTCAGCGACGTCCAGGTCCGTGTCCGCTATGCCAAGTCACCGTTGCAGCAGACGCTACTCCGAGGCCTTCGCCCCCAGGCCGGGCGACTCTGCCACTTGAATCCTGGGTCCCGGGCCGAGCACACAGGTTGCGTTGGCTCACAGGGGCATCGGCCGCAGGGTCGGGTAGGCAACCGGATAAGGGCCACAGAGGTGCACCGCTCCCGGTGGTATCCCGGTGTATTCCTCCGCAGCGCGCTTGGACGAGGGGCCAACACCCCTCGATCAGCGGTCAGTGGAGGGGGGCCAGCGGCCACGCTTCCTCCGACACACACCCCCAGCGCAAGGCAACAGGGGGGGGGATAGTGCACACACCCACCTCCAGGTGTGGGGAGCAGAAGGGCTCCGGTCGCACACTCCGGGAAGCAGTAATCCTCTCCGCACCCCTCCGCCGCCGCGTCTCACTCGTAGGCCGCGTCCCCGGCCTCAGTTGCTCACCGCCGCCCACCGGAAGTGGCTCCAGCCCGGGGCGTCTCAGGGATTGTCCAGCGGGGCAGGTCGGGACGAGCAGGCGGCCGCTGCCGCTCCCAGCGAGGGGGGACGGCGCACCACCGCACCAACTCCTGCACACAGCAGGCAAAGCCCGATGGCTTCTACGCCACAGTAATTAGTGGTCGAGGGTCCTCGGTCATCTCCCCATCTACACAGTAGGCACTAGAGTGGGGGGGAGGGGAAGCCACTGCCACTCTGCTCCCCACAGGCTCCCTCCCTCACCCCAGCTCCAGCAGAAGGGACGGGCAGAGCTCGGCAGCGTCTAGGGATCTTCGCCTTCCTCCGCCGGGCCCAGCAGGCCAGCTAAATCCCTGATCTCAAGTGGCTCCGCCTCGCCGGCAGGAAACGCTCGTCGGCAGGTCGTTCGGGCCAGACACCGTTGGAGTAGTGCGCTTGGGGCAAGAGTTTCCAAATTTCAGCAGCCAGTAGTCAGGTGTGAAGGGCTCCCTCGCTGACAATTTTGGGCCAATTCGGATAAGTGTGGCGGAGTAATAGCCTGCGGTAGGGGAGCTTCTTACAGAGCTCTACCTGAACACGTCCGCCATCGTTGCGTGCTCAGCCACGCCCCCCGCCCCTGGTCTTTCCCATACAGTAAAATCTCGGACTTGCTGGCATTTAGTTGGAGGCAATTAGCCTTCATCGAGGCCGAGGTGATCGATAGGTCCTCCTTAAAGTTCTCCAAATTAGTCCTGCATTTTTTAGAAAAGTCAATCACTAGCTGGGTGTCGTCAGCATACGACACCAAGGACAGCCCCCGGCCTCTGGCCACCTCTGCCAAAGGTCCCACATACAGATTGAATAAAAGTGGGCTCAAGATGAAGCCTTGAGGAACTCCTCTGCCCAGAGCATGCTCGTGAGAATGGAACGGTGGTACAGACACTTGGAACGACCGCTCGGCCAAAAAGGACCGAAACCATTCCAAGGCAGCATCCCTAATGCCGATTGAACAGAGGCGCTGAAGGAGAATCTCATGGGACACCGTATCAAATGCGGCGCTTAGATCCAGTAGGATCAAGGCTGCAGAATCATCTACATCCAACCTACTACGGATGGATTCTGTGACTGCCAAAAGAGCGGATTCCGTACTATGGCGAGGACGGAACCCTTGTTGGGATGGGTCAAAGATATTATGCTCATCAATGTAGTTGGATAAGATAGAATTTACATGTGCCTCTACCATTTTCGCCATGAAGGGGAGCAGAGATATTGGGCGATAATTGCCTGGGTCATCAGGGTCTAGTGATGGCTTTTTTAACAGTGGAATAATCTTAGCGTGCTTCCACGCCCTGGGGACGGAGGCTGACTTCAAAGAGAGGTTAGCCAGTTCTAAGGCCACCAGGGAGATAAGAGGGAGGATCTGGCGGAGATGATTCGCCGCCAGCGGGTCAGCCGGCGACCCCGACTTGATCTTAGCACTTAGGATCTGAAATTCCTCCAGCGATAGCAATGGCAGAGCCAACACGCCATTATTCATCCCATTATCTGGCCCTGCTAGCCCAGCGTTTTCAGCGTGGGTATTCCCTGTGGAGAGACCCCGATAGATCTGCTCCCCTTTTTCCCCAAAGTGGAGAGCTAATGCCTCACAACGATGATTAGAGCCTACCGGGGAAACACTGGCCTGACCAGCATTCTTTATATCATTGAGCAGTTTAAAGATGGTTTTAGTGGGGTTGGAGCTTGTCAAGATTTGATCAGGGACAAACTCTGCCCGTGTTTTACGGATAAGCTTATGATAATCCTCATGGCTCATAAGAGCGACGCCAGACGTGTTCCAACTGCTTACACCCCTTCTTTGCATGCGTTAGAAGGTCAGTGAACCAAGGATTTGATGGACCACGACCCTTACCTCCCCGTTTGGCCGGGATGTAGCTGTCCAAACCTGCTATCAGCCAGTCCTGAAAGCATGCATGCGCTTCCTCGATATCTAGAAGAAGCTGAGGTCTAGATTCCGCTAATCGCTTGGCGAGCTCCTCCTGATCAAGCTTGTGTCATGGCCGTTTTACCACAGCAGCCGGGCGGATCACATCAACTCTACTCTGCCACAGTAGAGAAAATGGGATAACTGAATGGTCAGTCCACGTCAGCGGGAGCGGGGGGAGGATTTTTAGGCAGGCAAAGTTGGAAAAAATGGGGTCAAGCAGATGCCCAGCCGCATGTGTGCCCTCCAGAACTAACTGAGGCAGCTGGAAGGCTTCTAAATCTGCTAAAATGTGAGAGATCTTCGCCTTTTCCTCCAATTCGAGGTGCAGATTAAGGTCCCCTAGAATGGTGAAGTTGGCCGCTTTGCTAGCCATACATCCAATTTTATTTACTAGATCTTCACAAAAGTTCCCAGGGGGTCTATAGATTAAGAGACCAGACATGGTCAGGTTGCTACTCAACTTTATTTTAAAGAGAGCACTCTCGCAGCCCGCAATGTCTTCCTTTGCTAAATTGACATTTTTATACATATATGTTACCCTTAAGGTAGGCCCTGGACTACCAAGAGGGCCGGGTGTGATGTGTTTAAAAGGCAGGACATGAATTTTTTAGTTTTACATGTTCTGGTATTAAAAAACTCTCAAAGTAGTTTTTCACTAATATACGGCCTATCTCTCCCATATGATAACATAGGAATCTCATATTACATTTTATAACTGTAATTTCCAATTGGGAAGTGATAAACCTTTCAGGTCTGGTGTCTCTGGAATCGCATTTTAAAACCCAAACTTATGGTGAAGTCAGATTTTAAATTGCAATCTTGAAAGTGCCTCTTTTAGAAAGTTTGCATTTTCCTGCTTTAGATATTTGGTGCCTGTAGCCCATCTCTGATCACATGGCTGGGTTACTTGGCAGTTGGGCTTTGTGTATTCCTCCTAGACAGCCACACACAATGGGAGTTTGGGTGTTTCTCAATGGGCCATCTCTGGGAGGATCGGCGGGATGAGCTGGGCACAGCCTCACTTACACCTGAATAGAGTGTCTCCTGTCCACACACAAAGGGCTGCATACCCCCCTGTAATGAGTCTGGATCCAGGGCAGGAAGGGAGGATCTCTGTGCAATTCAAAGGCATATCTTTGAAGTCTCCTCCACTTCAAAGGCACCATTGGGTATAAGCAGTGGACATCAGACACCACCAAGACAGTACACTTCTGGACATGTTGATACTCTGTCAAGAAGAAGGACTGCTATGCTGCTGAAGAACTGCCAGTCTGCTGGATTACTGCTTTGCTGGACTCCATCTTTGCTGTGCTGACCTGCTGCCCTCCTGGCTGTGTGAGAAGGACTGGATCTGCTCACTTGACTCCAGACCCAAGACTCCAAGAGCTAGTTGGCTGGCCTCCTGATCTGAAGCCTCAGGAACATGACAGGCTTCCAACCGCTGCACCTGGACTCTGCCAGCTGTGCATCGACCCTGCCATGTGTGGCTCACCAGTCCTGGACCCTTGGAAGTGGACTAAGGTGCTTGCCAGCAGAACAAAAGCATCTTCTCAGCTGAGCAATGCATCCCAGAGCAGAACTGATGCATCTTTTCAGCGCATCTCTGAGCAGAACCAACACATTGCTGCTGCTGCGTGGATTGGATCTGTCGCAAAGGACTCACATTGATGCCACCCCCCACATCTTAAGGCTAATACATCACCGTCAGAACCGCCACTGGACAATGCTTTTCCCAGCGCAAGCTCCTCGCATACCTCGTCGACGACGGCCTAGCTTATCAGGCCTGACTCATCACCTTGGCTGCACCTCACATCCTCAAAAATTGACTTAGCACAACAAGCACCATTTATAGACTCCTCGGCATTGACACATCAGGACCTCACACCACAGCCTCTTCTCATCTCAGAGCTAAAGCATTGCCTCTGCTGTGCAACGCATCTTCGATACGCTCCGTAACCAGGCTGAAAGGTACTTTGTTCAGCAGGCCTAACTGGGTCCCTGCAGCCGGCGTGTTCTGATATCCCTGATATCCCTTAATAGCGATTTGTGCTTTTCTGTGCTATTTTCCACTATAAACTTTAAAATTCAATATCCCCTGTTATACTGATTGGATTTTTGTTGTTTTGACCTTGTTTCATTTATTAAAATCTACTCTATTTTTCCAAAGCTGGCCAGGCAGCAGAAGGAGTCTTTATTTATTTTGAGTTTTTACTTTACTTGTAAAGCGCACTAGAAGTCATAGGTAGAGTCTCTTGGCGCTAGAGATTCATCTTGATGTTGTGATGGGATTATAGGAAATATATTGTGTTAATGAGCATAAAGCCACAAGTTTTACACAGTTTATAGAGCTGAGGCCTGGCTCTGATACTTCCACACCAAACTCCCCAGAATCTGGAGCGATGGGGAGCTTGAACTTTCTAATTGAAATCAGTAAATTAGTGCAGGGCATCAACTGCCTGGTTGGTATATACTTTATAAATGTGTAGTAAAATAATGTAGGAAAGCAGCATAATACAACTTTGTGCATCAAGCAGACAACTTTGAAGTGAATGCTCTTATATATAGGATGTCAATGAAGTTGTTTGCGATGCTTGATCACATGACCATATATTTTCAGCTTGAATACCAGCCTGACAACCATATTCTAAATATTTTTCTATGCTTGTCAATTTAGGCTGAGTGGCCATAGTCCATTCTGAACTATTAAAGCACATTAGCAACAACTTGCATAGCTGTTTAGTCTAGAAAAAACACTGCTTTGCAACTACTGAATTCTAAGGCCCTAGTAAGCGATGATGATAATTTTATTGTTTGACTCATTACAATTATTACAATCACATGAATATGAAAATATTATTTAAAACAAACCATGCATGCTGCTTTCGCTTCCATAGATTCAATCCATGAGTAATACAAATATAAAGTGCGATGCTTAGCAGTATACGCAAATCCTATTCTGTTGTACTATGGCATACTGCCAACATCAGACATCTCAGTAAGAAAGCACCTTCCAAGGTAAAGTTATACATTTGCAATAAACAGTTTTAAATAACCCGGCAGCTGAATACACTAATTGTAAAATACTAAAGTGCAATTACTTATGTGTGGACTGGTATATCCGGACATATCTTAGCAGTAAGTTCAATGAGGCTCTAGTGAACGATTGGAAGAGGACCAGATTGTGGTTTCAAGGGACCACATCTGGGGTAAGTGCCAAGAGAAGAAAGGAAGGGCAAAAACGAGGGTTATAACTGTTGAACTTATTAAAAGTACAAACAGGAGGCTCTCAGTTTTGCTCTGGTCCAATTTCAAACAAATACATGTTTATCCAGTTTTGGATGGCTTGAAGTACTGGACACGTGGGAATAAATGAGGGGGACAATGAACATCTACTCTGTGGAGCGTGTGACACACGGACATTGTCAGGATTTTCAGAGTCAGGAAAACCATCATGTTTAATCTGGCAGAGCCCCTGCTGGCTCTGTTGGCAGAAACCTTAGACCGATGGCTGTCAGCTTAAGTGCCTATTCTAAAGTATGCCCAATTTAGAATAGACTTTCTGATGTACTGTTTTTGCTGTCAGACTGCCAGGAAAAGCGTGGTGGTCCTGAACAGAAATAAAAAGTACCCCAGACTCAGAGTTTCAGGGTCGGTAATATTTTTTGTTTTTGGTGTATGGCATTTAGTATACAGCAAGTGTAGGTACAGTGCAAAACATCTTCTTTGCAATAGGTATGCCATGGTCCAGCATGAGCCCTTAAACAACCAAAAACATATTCTAACTCATCCTCATTAATGTACATCCTGCGTAACTCCATGATCCAGGCAACTCCAACCTCATCACCTATCACAAGCTTGACACACTCCTTATCATAGAAACATTATTCACCCCCATATCTTTGCACATCCTAATTATACTTAATACTACAGGCTACAGCATCCAAAAACAGAGAGCACACTACAGAAAGGTGGAGGCCTCGCTGTCATCCATAAGTCCTCCTGATCCTGCAATCTAAGCAAGCACGCATTACTCATCTCCATGGAGTTCCTCATGCACCTTTTGATATATTTGTTCAAACTGAGCCCTCACCTGCATAGCCCTGTTTCTTATAGGCCCATACCAATCCTTAATTCTGACAGCAAGTTACTGCGCAAAGCCTTGGCCACCAACATCCTCCCATGTCCTTCCCCCAGTTGATCCACCTAGACCAAAATGTATTCATACCCTTCAGAAATACTATATTTATCCTTTGTTGCTTTTACAGAATCCTAGAGGAGGCCCCTAAGCCTAGCTGGGATTCATGGCTCTCAGCCTTGATTTCGAAAAAGCATTTAACACCCTCCTGTGGAAATTATTTTTCAAAGTTCTCCACCAATTTGGTTTTGGCTTTGTGGGTGGGGCACCCAACAGGGTTGTCCCCTGCTATTATTCACTGTTGCCATGGATCCCTTAGTGATTAAACTGTGTATGGCCGAGATGAACTTTGGTATCCCTTTGTCAGATGGGATTCACTCGGTCTCATGGTACATGTATGCCCTTCTCCTTTATTACAAGGGTCTCCGTGATACTACTCCAGAACTCCACTATCTCTTCTAGGAACTTTCTGGTGGCATCTGGCGTTTGGGTGAACTGGTCAAAGTCATGCACCTTCCCTTTGGTTTCAGACACCTCCGAATCCAACATAGATCTAGGAGAAGGCCACCTACACTGGCCACAAACCATGTTTATCTACGTTGGTACCCAAAATTACAATTTGGATAAAGACCTCTTGGACTGTAACCTGAACGGAGCAGTATCAGCTTTTTCTTCCGAGATTTTTGGGCCGATTACGATTGCGGTTAATCCGCATCCTCCGGGCCGTCGGAAGCCACCGCCGGCCCGGAGGATGCGGATTAACCGCTGCGGTCAGAGAAATGACACCCCGCCGAATTAGAATGGTGGGGGGGTCATCTGCAGAAGGCAAGACCATCTGCCGCTTTTCCGCCGCGAGACCGTGGCGGAAAAGCTCTAATATGGTGGAGGTGTCTATCAGACACCGCCAGCCATATTAGGATGCATGGGGAAACATGCTTTTCCACGGCGGGTTTTCCGCTGTGGAAAAGCATGTGGTCTTTGGCTTTTGGGGGCCCGTTGCGGGCCCCCAGGGTGTCGGGGGGTGGGGGGTGCACATGGGGGGTACCTATGGTACCCCCCAACATTTACATGCACAAAGCGGCAGGCACCGCGCGGTGCTTGCCGCTTTGTGCACGTAAATGTAACACATGCAGTTTTAACATTGCGGCGGGTGCTGCTTCAAGCAGCACCCACCGCAATGTTAAAACGTACAGGATGTGACCGCCAGGGTGGCGGTCACATCCTAATTTTCCCGGAGGGACCGCCGCTGCCCCTGCGAACGGTCCCTCCACCTCTGGAGTAGCGGACAGACGCAAGTCCGTCCGCCATCCTAATCCGCCCCTTAGTTCTGGAAATCTCTTCTGCTACCCAGATGGTTGCATAGCGCTCTCAAAGACGGTGGTCCTCCCCTGCATCCTATATCATTTTGTGAATCAGTCGTTGTTTCTAACGAATAGCTTTTTCTGTGTTCTGGACAGGTTTTTGGGCAATTTAATTCGGAATACTGGGAGAAAAGTTGCACTTGCCAAACCACGCCTTCAGGTGGACACAGGTCATTTAGGAGTCCCACACTTCAACTTATATTACTTAGTGGCCCAGCTCCAGTAGCTGTGTAGATGACTAGTGGGGCTCTTACTTGAGGACACCACTCTATAGGTGCTGAGCCTGCTGGTGGAGTAAATCCACATTTATGTCCCTGCTCCCCCTCGCTCCCCTCATTTCCACCCCGTCTTCTCCTTGTGGCATTCTGTTATTATTCTCGCTCACTTCATCTCCCTAAGAGGGTGGCCTGCTGAGACCCACCTGTTCATCCAAGCACTTTATACGATGGGATTTTGGCATCAGCATATTTCTGGTTTTACAAGCCACTCATAGTCCATGCTTCAACTGTCGAGACTCAGTTGAGAGAAAGGTGGAAATCTGCCACCAGTAGAGCTTTCCATGACAAGGAATGGGCCTTAGCGCTCGAAATGCCCTGTTTACTATCTCCCAACGCAAAGCTAGTTGCACAGGGCTGGTCTTTCAACTATGTGAAAAAAGCAAGGTCCAGGCTCTACCTGAAATCAGTAAGTAAAAAATCAGGAGGGAAAAAGAATAGCAAGGAGCGAAGATCATAACAAAAAATCAGGGAACAAAATGTGTTGCAACACATCTCCCACTCATAAACACTCCTTTATATATGCTTTAAACAGGACCTGAGATCACAGGAAAAGACTCTGTGACATCCTTGATTGGGATACTCAAATTCTCCAAAGGACAGACCACCACCCTATAATCTTTGGTTCTGTCCCTTTCCAAAACCTCATGACGTTCATTCAACTACTAAAAAGAAGCCCAGGTATGGAATTTTGCACATTGCAAAGCAATCTGAAGTCCCTCTGCCGGTCTTTGCTCTCTGCCTTTCACACAGTTCAAGGAGTATCCCTATAGCACACCACAAGTGCAGCATCACTAGAATGACTCAGAGGGTGAGGAGGCTCAGCTTGGTTCTGAACGTGGCAACTGGCAGTGTGTGGAATGAAAGCAGATCAAAAGTGTCTTCCCCTTTTGGACCCAGGTGATTTCAGGTGAGATTTGGGTGCAGTCCTTAGCACTGATACTGGCATGAATGTAACAGAATGCATTTGTCAACATAAAATGAACCTTCTTTAAGACAATCAAGCGCTACATTAACCCTTCCCCCTGCCTTACTCTCCCGTCCCACATTCCAGACAAGTGCAATGCCATCAATCATTTTTCTGTGATAAAATACAGAAGGTCTGACAGCACGTCAACTAAACCAGGCCCTCTTCTTCTTGTATACCCATTCCTTCCTGTAGCTTCCCAAAGGGCATTTTCAAAGCTTGGTTTCCCACATATCATCTCCTTCATAGCCACCTGACAAGAAGATGATGTCTAAGCCTTGTCCTTCACCAGATCCCTTCCTTGAGAAGCTCTCTCACATCTACTAACTATTGTGAATGCCTCTCTGGCTCATGACAACTTCCCAGAAGCTATCAATACTGTCCAGATCATCTCCTTCCTTAAAAAACCCACAGTAAATCCTGATGACCTCACCAATTACTGACCTATGACTCTCCTAGATCATTGAAAAAGCAGTCCTTGCTTAACTCCAAAATACACCAACTCCTAACAACTGCTTCTAATCCGGGATACCTTCACGGGTGATAGTACACTTTCCAAATACACATACCATAATACAACACATAATCTGGCTGCAAAACATGCTGTCATACATACAGATACCTTGTAAATTGGAGAAAAGGCCCTCTTGACAACAGTTAAAGATCACCTCTGCCTTCTAATATTGTTGGAACCCCTAGCGGTTTTTGACACCTTCAATCATCACACCCTTATCCACAACCTCATGACTTAAATGGGATTTACAGGCACCAGCCTTCCATGCTTCGGCTTATCCAACTGAAACCAATTTGTTCAAGATTACAGAGGATCTCAACCACCTGTGGAGTACCCCAGGGAGCAAGTTTGTCCCCAGTCATCTGCAGTCTCTATATGGAGCCCGTTGGGGCTCTACTCACTTCTAACAGTATCAAAATACTGATCAAACACAACTCTACATGAAAATCATCTCTGCTACAGGTATCCTATGCTGCAAACACTGCCTGAACTTCATTCAAACCTGGATATCCAGCATTTACTTGAAGCTCATCACCACCAAGAGTGAATTTCAGTTATTTGACTGGAATAGCAAGCAGTAACTAATCCAAACCTGACAATGTTATTGGCTACAGGCCTCTTCACGTGACATCCAAGGCCTGAAGAAATATGACCTCACTACCCCCATACTGATGGAACCTCACTGGCTCGCCTTCCCTGCACACACCATTTTCAAAACCATCTGCATCTTTTACAAAGCTATCACAACTAGAACTCCTGCATATATAACTGACAAGTTCACTGACTTTAGTGGCCACAGCCAGGACACCGAGAATGGAGGTAAAGAAGTACAAAAAAGAAACACCGCAACAGACCTCCTACATCTCTGATGTGTTGATATAAAACACCATCCCTGTATCAATGAGGACCTCCTCAGTCCTGTTCAAATTAGGGAGGAGTTACCATGTACCTCTTTAAAGAATACTACATCATGATGCAATACCAGTCCACTTATACTCCCAGAACCCAGCTATCACTCCATTCACTTGTTGGTAACTGCATCATTTCCTTTGACCATCTACATCACTCCACTGCCTTGTAGCTCTGGTCAAGCTATATATGTATGCATATATATTAGTTAAGCACCATCCTTAAAGACCAATCCACTTGCCAAAAGCACACTTTTGGAATGGACTGCCTGCAGCATACAAAGTGTAGCACCAGATTAATAGTTTTCATCTGGCTACAAGCACAAAACCATGCAGCCTTGTATTTCATCTCCATAGGGGCACATACTATCGAGGATACTCCTCTTCTTGGTTCACGTGTCCTGCCAGTCATTGGGGTTGCACAGCTGATGATGTATGACATTACAACACATGCATTTACATCGCATGCCTTTACAACGTAAGTATTAGAACGCAGTCCATTACAATGCATAGTGCTTTGGGGTGCTGGATAGTGAATAGTTTAATTTACTATTCCAACTCCAGTCCCCGTTGACACTAGGGAAGGTTATTGGATAGTAAATTAACCTATTCCCTATCCTAGATGCCCCCCCAGAGCAATGCGTTGTAATAGTTTGCGTTGTAAAAGTTGCGTTGTAAAGGTAGTGCGTTGTAAAAGTTTCGTTGTAAAGGCTGTTCACCCACAGCTGATCTTCCTCTCCCTGTCCTTAGATGAACATGGGGATCAGGTAGGTTTGCAAGTGATATGAAGGTCATATATTGATGGCAGTCTTGTTACCAGACCTCTGTCCTGAGGAGGACTCTTGCTAACTGAAACTGGCATCAATCATACAGGCATGCCACAAACATAACATGAAAGAGTGCTCCTTCGTATGACTGATTATACAATGAAAGACTCCTGAAGCAGCTAAAGTCCAAGGGGCATATTTACTAATCTTTCAAACAATGCAGGGCAGCAAGCAAAGTGGCTGTGTTGAGCTGCGTGAAAGGGACAGAGTAGAAGTGCTTCTTATTTACATAGATATTTGTTCTATTCTTATGATAGTGCACTGCATGTAATGCTAGGACAACACAAATGCTTCACACCTCTGCCCTCAAATGTCCTAACTGAGAATGAAGAGCTGGCCATAATGTAACTGGCACTCTTTGGGGCCTGGATTTTGCCTTTTGCTGTGAATGGTGCAAGCACTGTTACATTCCAAACTGAAAGGCAATGGACAGATGCAAGGTGATATGTCATGGCTAGTGGAGTAACTCTGAATAATCGGGGACCCCCTGCAGAATGTTGTGAGGGACCCCTCAGTTTCCTATATCTCACAGATATAAAAAAAATCTGGGCATAGCAGGAGCCTGCTTTAGGCTCCTGGTCATGGTATGAGATCAAAGATAGAGCTGTGGACTATTAAGAGTCCACTGTGTCTCCAGCAAAAAGGAAAATTGAAAAACCAATTAGGCCTGGTCGGTTCTGTCTGCAGTTGGCATATGCCTATCTGAATATTCCAATCAACCACTCATTCAATATTTGACTAAGTGGAAATTACCTACCTCAGTGGTCATCCAAATGTATTTCAAATGTGGACAGTGGTATATTCATACTATTCTGGTTTATAGGAAAAATATTTACAGCTTTGTTTTTGTTCTCCTAACCCAAATCTCGCTCCTCCTGCCTTCAGACCTCATCATATCTTGGTGACTCCCACAATGTTTAGGAAGAAAAACCTGAGGCAGACAAGGTGGGTTTGTTAGTCACTGCCCGAGAAGGCGGAAAGCGGAATTACTCGCTCAGCCGTCCTTTGTCTTCTGTAACAGAGTGTACTGAGAAGGATCTCCTTTCTTGTGTTCTTTCTTTTTCACTGTGTATCATGTTGACCTATCTTTTGTGCACTCCTGAGCTTGGCGCTTGGTGATTGTGTTCAATGATAGAAACGCAGAGCTTGTCTTTTAAACACTGCATTCATTGTGTAAGGCAGAAGGGCCTCCCTTTCTTGACATTTGTTTTTGCTGAGGTGTAATTTTACTGTTAATCGTATTGTCTTTCAAAAGTGGTTTAGCTTAGCGTTTGACAGCCTTGTTAATTTTCACAAGTAATTCTAAGTGATAAAAATACTCTCTTTCCATAATTTTCTTGAATTTCTCCAAAGATCTTCCCTTGAAAGTGAGCAAGCCAGCAAATGGGTGAAGCCAGGGGTCTGACTTACCACTAACAGCCAGAGTAGGAGCGGAGCCATCAACATATTTGGTATCTAAATTATGCAACAAATGTCTTATAAAGAAACTTCAAAAGTAAAAAGCGTATTTCTTTAACATCGGAAAGTGGTTATATGTAATGCATTACAATGCACGGCTGCATTGACTGACATTTATTAAAAGTGAAAGAAGCATATTCATAAGGGCATTGTACTACAGGAGTGTCACTTTAACTAACGCTCTGGTGGCACAATGCCCTGCCCATATTTACAAAGCGGTACTAAGCTACTTTGTGTAGGTTAACGCTGCTTTGTAAATATCGTACCCTTTCACGCAGGTATCTGCACGAAAGGGGCGTGCAATTGGTGTTTCTGTGGGTGTTCCACTGCAAAACCAATTGCTTTTTGACGCTGCCCCGGAGTTACAAGGAGGCAGCTCCAAAAGCTAATGCCACTAAAAAGAAGGTGCTAGAGTGGCCAACGAGGAGAAATACTTTTGTTTTGCCTCATTATTTGCTCTTTCTATGTGTACTGCATTCTGCCGAGTAGGTGATGCGGGGAGAGCAAGGTAAGTGGTTTTATTTTTTTATTTTTCCTATCCTGTCATTTGTTGACTTCCCCCCCGCTCTGCCCCACCCCACCGCTCTTACCTGTACCAGCCGCGCCTGCTACAGCGGTATATTAAAATACATTGGTCATGTTTCAGTCAATCTGACACATGGGCCGAGATTTACTAACACTGTGTGCCAGGGTTCTATTACTTTTGTAACACAAACCCAGCACAAAGTATTATGGTTCTATTACTTTCCAACGTTAAACCCTGTTTTGCTTTGGAAAGTTGGCCAAAGTAATGCAAACTAGTACTATGCACTACTTTACGCTACATTGTGTCATGTGGACGTTCCATGCTTCAACTACCTATCTTTTTTTTTATTATTGGGAAAGTTGGGCATTGAAGAAGAAAGCAATTACAGATTTCCTTCATATATTAATCATTAACGTTATTATGGTTTTAAAATATCACAAGACACACAGTTTGAAGGCAATGACAAAGTTGCTAATAAACTATTAAAATCTTATATTTAATCAAAACAATTACTACCAGATTTCGGACAATCGGTAATGTCCCTTTTTACTTTAAAATGACGGATTCAATTTCATGATAATGGCACATATGGGCTCACCAATTGCTCATCATGGTGATTTGTCCACTGTCCAGCGATACATAACCTGGCTATAGCAATTGCTATAAATGCAATAGGTGTATTTCGAGAAGGCACACTTAGCTCGATACCCAACTAATACTGCACACGCTGAATTTGACATCAATATTGAGTCTATTAAATAAATGCCTTTCAATTTCCATACAGTGTTCATAAAGCATGTGGCAATTAGCAAACATATGTCCTATATCAATAATCTCAATCCTGCATAGAGGGCATTTAATATTCCGTCTACCTTTGCACCTATAAAGTCCTCTTTTGAGCTAGACGATATGCCATAAGCTCCTCAAGTGCTGATTTTGGTCTTATCCGAGTTTACTAGGTCTAACAAATCTAATTTATCTAAACATATATTTACATTTTTACTTCAACTAAAATAGCCACTTCTCTGCAAATATCTTTTTTTTTTTAATTTGTTGCATACAAACTCTTTTTGAAGTTCAGAAAATGTTTAAAACAAATCATCTTTAAAAAGTTGAACAACAGTCATCGATCCATTGGTGAACCATTTAGGACACATTGAATCAAGAGAAATAGAGGGAAAAGAGGGAGGATGACCCCCAAAGTGGTGTATATGACTTAACTGCAATTTTATATCTTTTGCACCATTCACCCCATATTTTCCTACCTTCTTGAATGAACTATATTTTTTCTTCATCATGCAATTTCCCATAAGAACTTCAGACAACATTACAGTCGAAACAGCTGGATGGAATCACATCAAACTCGGATGCAAGTTATATAGCATGCTGCTTGGTATTTGGTGTAAATCTGTTTAGTAGTTTCTGAACAATTCATGTTCAAAATGTATAGATATCTACAGTTGGAGCAGTAATGCAGGACAGCAGGTAAAACATGAACAGATCTGATTGGCTGCTGCTTCACATCAAGAAAGATGTTTAGCAGCCAATTTAGGACTCAGGAACTCAGTCCCCGAGTACTGATTCAAAACATATTGCGGGCTAATGTGGGGATTCCCTGCCCCCCCTAGGCCTTGTGGGGGATGGGATACCCTAGGACCAAAAACGGATTTTTTTGTAACTCCCACCCTTTTCCCTAAGAATGGCCCTGTGGTGGGATAGGGTCTGGGGGAGGGTTATTGTGTTTTTTGTATAGGTTTGTTCACCATTTTACTGTGGTGTGTTTTCTATTTGGGGACTAGTCCAGCCAACAGGAGGCGTTGAAAACGTTTTGCAGTTGGGATGTGTTCCTTAACTGTTCAAGCCGTTGCGAGGCACAGGTTTTTACAATGTTGCACACCTTTAAATAAACATTTGCACCTTTATTCAGCTGTCAATCTGTGAATCAAAATAACCCAGAACTGCGATAAATCAATTCCTCCATCATCTGTATCTGAATCACTTTGTGTGCTGCGGAGCACTTTATATAATTTAGATAATTGAATGGCACCCGCATAAGGTATTTTAGAACTCATGGCTTACTAGCGTCTTAAAACCAATCTTTGAGTAAAACCTTATTTTTCTATAAAAGTGTTTTTTTCTCCATTTCCCAATGGCACCTATTTGGTAAAGAAACTAGGATGCCAACGGTTCCCATTTTTTTTTAGTAAACAAATATTTTTGACTTATTTTGTTGCAGTTGTAGGGGTTTGTTTTTTCTTCCGATTTGCATCCAGCTTATCTTCAAAAATTGTAAAAGGGCCTTGAGATGTCAGGAAGCTTCCACTAAAAAACACTTTAATATGCATGCCGGTTTAAAGCGGGGAACATTCTCGCTTTTAACCGTGCTAGCAGTTTTGTTTCAGTGTACGCCTTTCATTTAACAAGAAAAAATGCCCTTTCAAATTGAAATTCCGCTTGTTATTTTGAGTCAGTGATGCAAAGCGTACAGCACGTAAACTGAGTTTGTTTTGCTTAGCAGATGTCCACAGATCACTTGATGTTAATTTCAACATAAAAGCTATTATATTTCTGGCCTTGCCTTATTAGCTGCCAGATACCTATGTATGGTTGGCACTTAAGTTTCGAAAAGCTCGAAGAATGCTCATCAACCCAACCAAACTACATTTTTTTGCATTAATAGTTTCGTTGGGATGTGACCGAAAATTCAATGTTTATTTCACTTGCGGAGTCCTTGACCCGGAAACTAACCCTGCGTCTCCCTTTGAGTATACACCGAACTGAATAACAAGGCCTTTTCGAAAAATAAATTATAATCTTTGGTGCATTGGAACCTACAATTGTACACGTTGATTGTGAGATTATTATGTTTTTGAGCAGCTGTAAACGAGTATGGCTCGTTTAACTATTCATTGTCCTTTTTCGAGTGGTGCCCTCTTTGGTCGGCGTTTGTAGTGCGGGAGATTGTTCGTGGACCATGTCTGATGCCGGTACAAACAAGGTTAGTATCAGAAGTTTGGATGGCCACATGTGCTGGGTGTGTGTGTGAATTATGATAGTGATGTTTTGTTGAAAGCAGACAGCAGGAGACTCTCTTATGTCGATGACGACTGCTGTCCACTGCTCACAGTGCTTTAAATGGAAAAAAATAAGTGCAGGTACTCATTAAATTGAGGTAGGGGCGTGGTAATAGGCGGGATTAGAGGCGGGGTGAGACATGTTGATACAAAAACACTTCTGTTGAGTATTCATTTTGCCCTTGATAGTGGTCTCAAACTTTTCATATGTACAGAGAAGGGCATTTACACCAGTTGCAGGACATACCAAAACATGAGAGAAATGTCTGGAAAAAAAAATGTGCTAACTCATTACACAAAATGAATGTCAAACACCACATGTTAATATTTCCTTGTTTCATAATAGTTGCAGCTTTTTAATGTCATACTGTTCCGACTTACTTGCATTTGGCACAATCCTTTTGTATTCAAGAGTGCACAACATACACACAAAACAAGTATTCCACGCATTTCTTTTCAAATACCTCCTGAGTGTCCCGATTCTCTTCCATTCTGATTTCATTTCTCTCTCACACACAAAGAAGCAGACAAACACTCTCTACCAGTCTTCACATCCTAACCTCTCCATCCCTCCCCCTCACTTCTCTACCATTTGTATTTAACTCCATCCCACTCTCTTTACCCTAATTGTATCCTATCATTCTCTTCCATCATTCTCTCTATTTGTCCGTGCCTCTCTTACTCTTTCCATAGCTTTCTCATTCGCTTCCCATCTCTATCTGCGTTTACCCCTTCTGTCTATCTTTTTCACCTTTAAACTCTTCTCTGCTTCTTCTATAGCTGTCCCTTCACTCTTCACCTTCTCTCACCCCATTATTCGTCCTCTCCCTCGGCAGAAGACCTCAGGGTCGGTAAGCTTTCAGTGGCAGACTGTGGCACTGCTGCATCGTGAGCAAGTGCAGAGTCCAGCAGGGTAGAGGTCAGGGGCAGAACAATACTGGCCTCTGATGGGAAGGTCAGTAGATCGCTTCTCAACTCAGCTGGGTACGAGGGAATCCGCGTAGATAATCCCCACAATCTCATCCCCTGCCCATTAAACACTCAATGTCACCGCAGGCGGGCGGGGCGGGGTGGATTCCCAGGGGTAAGCGAGTCAGGGGAAAGACAGCCAGACCCCAGTGAGAGGCCAAGGGGTGAAAATTACCCTTGTTACCTGGGTTCCTAAGAGGCCACACCTGAGCAGGCTCCCCCCACCCCCGCACACACACTCATTTAGTCTGCACACATCACTGTGCTGCGCCCCATGTAGAAAATGTCCCATACACCATCTAACAAGACGTCCCAGCATGGAGGCTCGGCAGGGGGCTGTTGAGGAGAATCACAGCTTCCATCCGGGTGGGGAGGGAGGGAGCAGAGGCTCTCTTGCCGCAGCAGCAGGCCTCCAGCAAGCCGCTCAGGCCCCATCGTGCCGCTTGTCTCAGCTGAATGACACAGACAAACAGCAAACATACTGCTAAAAAAACAGGAACACAGCTGGCCCTCGGCATCGGCCGGTACCCACCTTATCAATTCGACCTTGAATACCGGTACTCTCCTTGGCAGTGGAGAAGTGCCGGTACTCAGCTCGGTAAAAATGAGAAGTGCCGGTACTCAGTACCGGTGAGTACCGGCCCATTTAAAGCACTGACTGCTCAAGGGCCCAGATGGTATTTCTTTGTTGTTGATGTGATACTGCATCCTGCACCTTTGCATTACCTCCCCGTAAATTCCTAATGCTTTACCTCACATCAAAGGGTTTGCCTCCTTACATAACTAAATGTTACCTATCTTATCAATAAAAATAAAAAAATCTACGGTTGGGCGAAGAATTTCGCTCTGCTGGCGTAGTTTGCAGTTTTGCCCACTCCTCACTCACTGTGGAGCTTGGAGCTCCGTAAAAGTCTGCAAAGTTAAGTTGGTGAGCGGTCACGAGAAAAAAAAAGCACAATAGAACTCCTCCTAGCGAGGTTTCTCAATGCGGGCTGTCGTGGCAGGTCACAACTGCTCGCGCTGGGAAATCTGCCCCTCACATTGAGGAAGCTGCTGCTTGAGTAGAAGTTCTACTCGAGTGGCAGAAAGCAGCATTGCCCTCTTGCACAATACGTATTTTACAGCGCATGACAAACTCAGACGCCGCCGCTGGCAGAACTCCGCAGAGTTTTTCAAGCGCTTTGCAGAGTTTTACAGAGTAAAAGTCCACCCAGGCCTCAAAAAATCCTTAAACAGCTATGAGCTGATAGGGACATTACCGATTCTACCCCTTTCAGTCGGTATTAACAAGGGGTCCATCCTAATCTCTTCTCATCCTTTTGTCTCGTACAACAGAAAACTGCCTGGTTTATCCATACTGATAAGTGTAATACAAAAACCTTAAAGTTCCAGATGTAAGGCAGCTATTATAGCCAGCGATTGGGCCAAATCTATATATGTATGAATATACATCTATATATATATTCACTGAAAAAACCATAGGTTATAGACCATATATAGTTAGGAATTAGCATTTAAAAAACCTTATTTTACTCACACAAAACCATTGAAATTCCATATATAGTTAGTTGCACTAACTATACATCGCGCACCCGCAATCCACTGCTGATCATGTCACATATTACATCATTCATGACATGGTCAGTGACATCACTGATGACATCACTGATGAAAATCTGAGATTGGCGGTAACAATCTGGCCTTTCTCGACCTCATGATCAATGCCACTCCAACCGGTTTACAATCAGAACTATACAAGAAGCCCATGTCCAGGAACTCCCTTTTGGCTTATGACAGTCATCACCCTAAGTCATTACGGGATAATTTGCCATTTGGGCAATTCCTGCGAGTCCAAAGAAATTGCTCCACTGGCACAGCCTTTAAGATGCACTCTACGGCACTTAAGACCCAACTCATCAATAGGAAATATCCTCCTCGCCTGGTACATCGAGCCATGAAACGGGCTAGCAATAACAGCCGAGCAGCAATACTGGAACCATCAACCCCGAAACCACCACTGGAAAGACTTACTTTTGTACACACTTTTGGCACATTATCAAACAATATCAAAAAAGCAGTAAAGAAACGTTGGTCGATTTTGAACTCAGGACCCCATTCGATCCCACAGCCGTTATTCTCCTTTAAGAGAGGTCCTAATTTGAGAGACCGAATGGTCCATACTAGACCACGTGACGAGACTCCCAGAGCGGTGGGTACTTTATGGGACCTCCCTCCAGTATCCGGCCATCATCCATGTGGCACATGCCAATCATGTGCCCAAACGTCAAAAACTACAGAAATTGACATCGGTACATCTAGACCCTGGAGGCAAGTGAGATTCACTAATTGCAATAGCGATAAATTAATTTACTTGATCACCTGCCCCTGCGGCCTCAGATACGTAGGGATGACTACTCGCAAGATCAAGGTGAGGCTGTCTGAACACAGAAGTACCATCAACTGCAAGAGGCAGGCAACAAGACTTACCACTCATTTCATCACCTTGAATCACCCACCGACGTCATTCAAATGGACGGTCCTAGAGAAACCGTTTATTCCGTCCCACGTCACAAATGTGAGCAATTTCCTGCTTAAGAAAGAGCAAAAATGGGTTTTGACCCTTGGCACTGACCGTATAGGTTTGAACGATGACATACCCTGGTCTTCGTTCTGATACTACTACCCGATTAATATTCTGCTGTGTGACCAAGATTTGAATAAATATTTAAATGTGCTAACAATCATATTTCGAAAAATTTTCTTTTCAGTGGTCAATCCTATCACAGAGTAAAATGCTACCTTTCTGTTGACCTTTTAATTTTTGGGGGACACCTACTACCATTAAAAGTCGTAGAGGGGCCAAGGTTTGCTCTCTTACTAACAGCGCGCAGACTTGACCCTGGCAAACACTGTAGTTCGGTGTTTATTTACCAACTATCTCTATGACAACGCGGGAGCTGCCCGCTATTGGTCGTATTCCTTTAGCGCTGATCCAATCCCTGCACGCTATAGACCGAATGCTTTTAGCGCAGACCCTATCACAGCGCGTCTGGCATAACTAACGCGTGACGCGGCTTTTTCGCGCATCACGTGGTTACATTGGGCCAATCAGACACGACTAGACAAAAGAGCGTGTAAACGGACTGCCGGCACCTCCCCAGACGGCACAGATGCCGCGTTGGAGTACCGACAGAGAGGTAAGGCTTCCGTGAGTGCATTGAGCACGCTTGCTTTCTTTTGTTGCGGGCACCCATATTATTAGAGGGCATAGCATCCCCGTTTTGACAATATATACAGAGCGAGTTTGGGGCGAAATGGTTCCATGTCACGCTGCATCGCTGAAATACTGGTATTCTTTAATCAACAAAGGGATCATTGCTACTGCATGTATCCATGCAAGTGGTAGCACTGCCTGAGGGCATATGTTCAGCAGCAGCACGATATCCCCTTATAATATACAGTATGCTGTAAGCAGGCTTAATATTATTGAATACTATGGAACAACCCTATTTTTACAATTGGGCATAGCATCCCCGTTTTGACAACATATACAGAGCGAGTTTGGGGCGAAATGGTTCCATGTCACGCCGCATCGCTGAAATACTGGTATTCTTTAATCAACAAAGGGATCATTGCTACTGCATGTATCCATGCAAGTGGTAGCACTGCCTGAGGGCATATGTTCAGCAGCAGTATGACATCCCCTTATAATATACAGTATGCTGGAAGCAGGCTTAATACTATGGAATAACCCCATGTTTACAATTGGATATCCAGATGGATACTTGGTTGAACAGGCTGAGAACGGGTATGACATCAATTGTACCGTTCGGTTGTGTTACACCAGCACACTACTATACTCTTGTGTGCCCTAGCCTTAAACCATGACAGTATGTCTCGGCGACGAATGAATGAATCTTTTGTTGACATTTGAGTGAGTGATTCAGCTGTTGGATTTATTCACCTTTTTCAGAGCGGTGCTTCACCTATGTCCTGAGCCGCAGCCAGGTGGGGTGAGGTCTTTACTTCTTACAAATCAGGTAAGAAGTAGTCCGTGAAATTTGTAAAAAAAAATTCAAATTCTAATGAAATGGGATGACACTAGTAGAATACAGTGTGTAGTGATTGAATGTCTTGGACATAGATCTCACCAATGTTGAGAATGATCGATGGTGGACAAGGTAGTTTACTGTTGGACAGGTGGTGTGTGATGTACTTATGCCATGCATTTCTTTTTCAGTCGAACACTGAATTCGTAAGAGGTATCGGAACGAGTACACCTAGAAGGTTCAGGTGACATTTCAACTATTAACTAAATCGTTCCATGTACTCGTCCTCTTTTTATAGAACACAAATCTTCTCACTATAGGGTTTTTTTTTGTTTGCAGTAGCGTCATTTCTAGGTCCTGAAGAAAGCAAGGCCAAAAGGCCATTAATTGCTGAAACATGTTGACCACGTTCCACCGCTAGACAGATTATAAATTTCCCCTGTCTTGGCTATTTTTTAACCTTGGTGTCGGGAGCTACACTTTAATAAAACATTTTTGCTCCTCAAACCAATTTTACTCACTTTTCTTATTACTCTTGGTATTACTTTTCCCTAGCACTGCACTCTTTTTTTACCCCGTCAGCCACATTGTGAGTACATATCTTTCTAACTTTCAACAACCATACCCTGCCCAACAAGAGGGCCAGTCCTTCTCTGTTGGAGAAAATAACAGGTGCGTTGTCTGTCCTCGGAGCCCCAAATGATGAAGGGTGGTTCCGAGTGGTGACTGATGGGTGCCAGAGATCGGATGCAAACCTGACCTGGCTGTTATAATTTTCACTGCTTGGCTTTTTGGCAACCACCCCTGTTCATAGTAATCACCTGTAGGAACCTGACCCTCTGATACTCTTTTGTGATAAATGTTATTAGGGCTTGTATTCAGAGCTGGTCGTTAAACTGCCCTTGGGTCCCCCTTAATTAAATGTGTTGTTGATGATTGTTTGAATCGACCATTGAATTGTTCGAAGTTGGTTCTCTTAAGAATCTTCTCTGCCTGCAAACGAGGAAGAATAGGAATATTCTCTCTCCCTTTGCAGATAGTGAAGGGTAGGTAACGCAAACCTTTAACACGTCGTGCCTATTTCGTTCCTCATTGATTGATTGTTTCCCCAAACATTGACTGTTTGGGAATTGGTTCTTTTTGGAGGTATTCCCTGTTTGCAAATATACGTAGGAAAATCTTTGCAAATAGTGAAAGGGTACGTAATGCGGACCTTTCTCCCCCGTTGTAATCTGTCATGCCTATCTACTCCCCACTGATTGATGCACCTGTTTCACCCGGACCATTTACTAGAGATACGTCATCTGGCCCGACCAGAGAGCACCCCTAGTGAAAAGGACATATGCAATAATAACGAAGTGATCACTGTATCCTGTTAACAGAAACTTTAGCATGAAACAACCTGGAAAGAAAAGAATAGGAAAACGAAAATCAGTAGGCCACTGATGAACATGAACTTTTATTAAACAACGAACAAAGAAACGATAACATAACGTAATGATAAAACCTATTAATGTCCTAGAAACAAGAAAACGTTAGAAATATGCCAGTGGTGAGAGACCAGAAAAACAGTAAGAGAAACCAAATCACCCCTCGCTGTCCCACCGCCTGCCACGCCAAAAAAATCGATAGACTAGGGAAAATGCAAGTCAGTAGAACATCCGCCCCCACTCTGGAAACTTCCAAGGTGGGGCAGGGTTGCGGCTACGCCCAGCCGGGAGCAGCCCATATAAGGCGGGTCCTGCTGCCACGCCTCGGCCAGGAGATCCTAACGTAGGGTGTAGCCGGAGGAGAGGCCGAGGCCAGCGGGACCCGGCCAGGGGATTGCCTTTACAACGCTGAAGAGTTGCAGGGGGGGGGAATGTCTCCTCGACCCTCCCCTCTCTCTCCCAGTCCGGCCGCGGTGGCCCTTGAGAGTTTCAGGTAGTCCCGCCACATGCTCTTCCGGTCCGGCCACCAACGGTCGGGGGGCCGAGGCCGACGGGATCCGGCTGCAGCCGATAAACCAAGGAACCCGTTCATGGGGCCAGAGCCAGGGGCGTCCGGCCGACATCCACCGGAAGCCCGGCCCAAAGACGGACGGGACATTTTTTCTTTTCTCCTTCGTAATAGCAGCGGCAACACGCCAGGCACAACTTCTTTCTTCAAAAATGGCTTTGACAACACTGGGGGGGATGTCTTGCACATGCCTCCGACCCCCCCCGTCCTCATCGCCACCGGCCATAACAAATGTCAAGCGGGGCGCCGTGGGGTGCACTGGGAGGGAGAGACGGTGCAAACAGGCCTCTCCCGCCTCCTCAGGTGAAGGCTTCCCAGCTGCACCCTCAGCGCTCCAGGCGCCCCGAAAAGGGTTCGTCCACTGTGGCGATGTTGCAACGTCTCGCCCGGCAGGGTGGAGCCCGTCCGCTCATGTGACCCCGCGATCGCCGGTAGCGGCCGAACTCTCAAAATGGCGATCGACCTGGCAAGAGCGGGCCCAGCATGAAGAAATGGCCCGGTCACTGGTTGACTCCACCACCGTAGTCCTCCACGACCTTGAAGATTCTACAGGAGCCGCGGGAGTCTCCGACCCCCGATGGGGAATGACTGCCATGATCGCCCGTGGAGTGACGAAACTGTATCCGCGGGACGTCGGCGCTCCCATGCTGGCGCCAGCCTCACTTTGAATTACTAGAATCCTGCAGACCTCAGTTCCGGTGAAAGCACAGTGTGACCCGGTAGGAAAAATTGTTGCACCCCCTCCCTTTTTGAAGTGATAGTTCAAACCACCGATTCTTTCCTTTGCCCTTTTAACGGAACTTTGGACTGCCTCCCCCTCTTTTACATTTTCTAGAGAAAACAAAACATTAACCACTACATTACCATAGCAGTTGACACCAGAACTGTTTTCAAATTGAAAACCAACAACATCTTCAACAGAATCCTTTTTGTTTCTGCTGTGACCCTGCTACAGCACAGGCATTGTCCCCAGCAGTAATTCTGCAATGCCGGTAAGAATAGCTGTGGTGCCTACTGGACTCACTCACCCCCGCGGCGCCCCACGCCGTTATTTGCTGGGCGGCAACTTACTAGACATCACTTTCGTGCCATCTAGATTTCAGCGCGTTCTGCTGCCTTGGAACTATTCGCACAACAGACTGCTACTGACGACCCACCCCCAGGCAACATCTTCTGAATTTTCATAATTTGAAAGAACTAATAACATGTCCTCATCAGGAATTCAAAAGAAATTGCCACGGTCTCTTCGTTGTTTAAATGTTTTTACTGTTTTTGTTTTGTTGTATATATTTATATGTTATTAAAGTTTTATATTCCTACTACTTTGTTGGAGTGCTATATATTTTTAATGTGACACATAATTGTAAAAACTTTGATGTACAAAGAGTCATTCCTAGAATCTTCCGCTTCAGGCTCGGTCCCCTCCCCAATCACAATACAGGATGGTTTTCAGATAGTAGGAACACGTGTGGTGTGACGGATCTCATCGGGTGTGGGCCTTGATCTACTATAACTCCTTTGAAGAGGGGTGATTCTTTACAGCTGGAGCCATAAACTACATCTGCAGGGCTAGCTGATAGCCTGGACAATCGGACACAGAGGAAGAGGAGTGTCAGAGGGTGCGGTAGTGAATAGGGCGAAAGGGAGGTGTCGGGCGGGCACAGAGTGTGATTCTCAGGGAAGAGCAGCGCAGATGGGGGGAGGTTTATTGCCCATGCATAAGACAGAGAGCGGGGGTGACCAGTGCCTGGGGAAGATGCTTGCGAGGGTGGGGAGCCATGCTACGAATCGACAGCGTGCAGAGAGTGGGTCTGGTCAAGGCATCTAAAATGGCTGCCGTGCACGACAAAAGTGTGGCATTTCAAAAAAGGCAAGATGGCGCAAACAATGTTTTTCAACACTTCCTCATTTCCTTCGAATCGAACGTTAACAGACGTTGGTGCATATTACCAAAGTTAAGCGATATTTATCGCTAACGATGCTTACCAACGAATTTTTTACCGCTAAGCATCGTCAGAAATTATCGAAGATAAACCTTGCTATTATCAAGGTTTATCGCAAATGCGATAAAAAACGGCCGCAATGCATGAATATCGCTAAAAAGTCAGCGATATTCATGCATTACCGAGCTAATGCTCTTAGCCATGTTATCCACCTCCCATTGGATAACATGGCTAAGAACTGCTCAGGGCAGGTGTTACTTTTTGGAGATATTCGCGCTTAGCGCGAATATCTCCAAAAGTTGGTAATAGGAGATATATATCTTGCATGTTGTAATGCAAATTATTGTGGTATATGGAACTCATACCATAATCTCTCAGGAAAGCAGAAACTGATCCTTTTGGGACCGCCTGAGAAGGCCTAGGGGGTGAGGGGTACTCTACTTTGCCCCCTTTTCACGTTCCGAACTATTTTATTTTACTCTCTTCTGTAATTACACAAAATAGCAGCGATAAGATGCATCAGAGACACACAGTGAGAGAAAGGAGGCCGGAGATGAAGAAGAGATGTCAAATACACATTGGAGATAATATAGTGGGAGAAGGGAAGTAAATATGAGTAAACTTACCATGTAACATAAAAATGTTGCACTCTATACTATAAGTCTCATTTTATACTACAATCACTTCGCTACAACCTCATAAATTAAAAATAAAAATGAATAATGTCTCAAACAATTTTTGATTTCTAAATATAAATTTATTCTTCAGAATTTTCTAAATTTGAAAGAACTAGTAACATGTCCTCATCAGCAATTTCCTCTTCAATCATCTCATCTGGAATCTCCTCATTAAAAGTCTGCAATGATGATTCTTGTAACTCTATGGTCTCCAAACATTCGATAAATTCGCCATCAACAGATTGATCAAAAAAATCATTCAAGTCATCTCCTCCTTGTGACAATATTTCATTATTGGTGCTGTCAATTTCAATCAATGTAGTGGAATCATTCAAGTCATCTCCTCCTTGTGACAATATTTCATTATTGGTGCTGTCAATTTCAATCAATGTAGTGGAATCATTCAAGTCATCTCCTCGTGACAATATTTCATTATTGGTGCTCTCAATTTCAATCAATGTAGTGGAATCATTCAAGTCATCTCCTCCTTGTGACAATATTTCATTATTGGTGCTGTCAATTTCAATCAATCTAATGAAATCATACAAGTCATCTCCTCCTTGTGACAATATTTCATTATTGGTGCTCTCAATTTCAATCAATGTAGTGGACAATGCAAAAGAAATTGCCACGGTCTCTTCATTGTGAGCCATTTTATTTTGAAATTGCTTGCTGTAAATTGCAGAAAAAAATTATCACTTTCATTTATCGTTTTTAGTAATACATAATATAAAACTAACTTTATCAAGTATTTAGTATAACAGAAGGACTGCAAATAAATAACAGAAAACATTTTTCAAATTATCTTCAAGTGTACAACATAGTTCCCCTTACAAATTAACAACTCACCTTTTTAAAAGTAGGAGAAGTGTTAGTACTGTGTAAATCAAACACCAGAAATTCACCACCAAAAATTCCTCACAAATGTACCTCAGACAGTAGTATCACAAAATGGCTGTGGTTTCCTCTCATTTGAGATATATACATAACCAATTAACTTTCATCACACACAAATACAAAACCAAAGTAACATTTTAATTGGTTCTAAATTTCAACACTTTCAAATGTGTTTTCCCCATGCAATTTTCCATAGGACATTTACATACGTCTACAGCCTGAATGGCTGAACGGAATTACACCAAACTTGGCAAAATGGTACATCAAACCTAAGAGGTCAGGAAGGATCTACTATGCCCCCTTATGGTCATTTGCCCCTTCGCTTTGGCCTCCTCTTGTCTCTCGATCCTACCGAGAGACAAGATGGCGGCCGCTACGGACTGTTTGTAATGTTGACAGACGCCGGAGAACCAATCAGCTTCGCAAAGCTCCGTAACGCGAAAAGTACGCGAAGCGGAGCGCTGTTACAGATATATATCTTTTTTTGAACGTTAATTTCTCAAAATCCACTGGAGCACATATATTGAGACCTAGCAAAGGCACATCGGGCTACCAGTCCCTAATATTTTGCCAAGTTTCGTGCAAATCCATTCAGCCGTTCGATTATTGACATTTAGATACGTCTACAGCCTGAATGGCTGAACGGAATTACACCAAACTTGGCAAAATGGTACATCAAACCTAAGAGGTCAGGGAGGATTTACTATGCCCCCTTATGGTCATTTGCCCCTTCGCTTTGGCCTCCTCTTGTCTCTCGATCCTACCGAGAGACAAGATGGCGGCCGCTACGGACTGTTTGGAATGTTTACAGACGCCGGAGAACCAATCAGCTTCGCTTCACAAAGCTCCGTTGCGCGAAAAGTACGCGAACTGGAGCGCTGCCCGGTCCGCTGTTACAGATATATATCTTTTTTTAAACGTTAATTTCTCAAAATCCACTGTAGCACATATATTGAGACCTACAAAAGGCACATCGGGCTACCAGTCCCTACAATTTTGCCAAGTTTCGTGCAAATCCATTCAGCCGTTCGGGCTAAAAGTGAGGCCAACCGCCCTATGGAAAACTCAATGTTAAAAACACGTTTTGGGACCCCCCTTTTTTCTCGACCCCCCCTGGACGAACCCCCCCCCCCCCAATTTTCAGGGGCTGCTCAGAAACAAAATGTGCCATTTTCCTGAAAATTTCAGCCAATTCCGTCCACAAACGCCAAAGTTATTAGACATAGAATTTTCAAAAATCCCATAGAGAAAAAATCCTAACTATATATACCTACTGGCGACCGCCAGTAGGTAATATATATATATATATATATATATATATATATATATATATATATATATATATATATATATATATATATATATATATATATATATATATATATATATATATATATATATATATATATATATATATATATATATATATATATATATATATATATTCCAGCTTAGCAACACTGAGAGGTCAGATGAATACCTGTTTTTGACTATGGACATCACTACCTTGTTTACAAGTATTGTCCATGAAGATGGACTTAAGGCTGCGAGTCATTATTTGGGCAGAAGACCTATTCAAATGTATCGCCATAATGAAATGCTATTGTGTATGTCCAGGTGGTGTTTATGTAACAACATATTTATGTTCAACTACACTGTATTCCAACAACTGCGGGGTGTGGCCACGGGGGCATGTTTCTCCCCAAGCTACGCATCCTTGCATGTGGGCTGGTGGGAGGAGCACATCCTCATGGTCCGACACATCAAGGAATGGTCGGAACACATTATAAATTGATGGCGATATATTGATGATATTTTTGTCATTTGGAGGGGAACCAAAGATCAGGCCCAGAACTTTGTGAATGACATTAACATCAACAGTCTTAATTTACAGTTTACTGCCCATATTGGTCAAACCAGTGCCAGCTTCTTGAATATTACTGTCCAAATTATACAAGACATAATAGAACTGCGGGGTGTAGCCACGGGGGCATGTTTCTCCCCAAGCTACGCATCCTTGCATGTGGGCTGGTGGGAGGAGCATATCCTCATGGTCCGACACGCCAAGGAATGGTCGGAACACATTATAAATTGATGGCGATATATTGATGATATTTTTGTCATTTGGAGGGGAACCAAAGATCAGGCCCAGAACTTTGTGAATGACATTAACATCAACAGTCTTAATTTACAGTTTACTGCCCATATTGATCAAAACAGTGCCAGCTTCTTGGATATTACTGTCCAAATTATACAAGACAGACTAGAAACATGCCTCTATAGAAAGCCTACATCAGGAAACTCTGTACTACATGCCAAGAGTTTCCATCCCCACCATATAATAGCTGGCATTCCATATGGGGAATTTTTGCAAACTCATAGGGCATTCAGTACTGAAGTAACCCGTGATTACCATCAGGAAGAAGTAAAGAAAAGGTTGGAGGCAAGAGGATATGCCTCCAAGATGTTGGACATAGCTAGGAGAAAATCTAAAATTAATGACAGGACGGCCTTACTAGATCCCAAGAGAAACGCCGTCAGCACTATAGACAAGAATAGGAAAAGCAATGCTCAGGGGGATGAGCCTAGATTGGTGTCGACATATAGTAAACAAGCCAAAGCCATTACTGCAATAATCAAAAAACGAATGGCCAATAGTTATGACAGACCTGACTCTCAAGAAAGTGCTTCCCCACCTTCCTACAGTCACCTTTCGAAAAGCTTACTCCATGCGAAATTATGTAGTTAAAAACAGCGTAGAAAATACTAAGTCCTCGAATTGGCTTACTCCTAGAAAAGGTTTCACTAGGTGTAGCTCATGTAGAGCATGTAAATTCGGTATTAATACTTCTGCATATCGGACACCGTTCTCTGCCTCCGAACATACACTAAGAGAGCATTATACATGTAGGACCGACCATGCTGTCTATGTACTCAGGTGTAGCTGTGATTTGTGCTATCTTGGCAGCACTAAGTTACCGGTGCACATGCGCATATAGCAGCACCTCCGTGCTATTGTCAACTCGGATCAAGCATATCCAGTCGCTAGACATTTTAAAGCCGAGCATGAAAACAGTCATAAATGTCTACAATACTTTGTAATTGATGCAGTACCTCCCAATAAAAGAGGAGGGAATCGCGAAAAATTGCTGCGTCAACTAGAATCTAAATACATCTTAGAGCTAGACACATAGGGGCAGCGGCGGTCCCTCCGTGTGAATTAGGATGTGACCGCCACCCTGGCGGTCACATCCTGTATTTTTAACATTTAACTGCTTGAAGCAGCACCCACCGCAATGTTAAAAATGCATGTATAGCATTTACATGAACAAAGCGGCAGGCCCCGCGCGGTGCCTGCCGCTTTGTTCATTTAAAAGCAGGGGGGTACCATAGGTACCCCCCCATGGGCACCCCCCACCCCCTGACACCCTGGGGGCCCAAAACAGGCCCCCAAACTGGTAAGACCACATGCTTTTCCACGGCGGAAAAGCCGCAGTGGAAAAGCATGTTTACGCATGCATCCTAATATGGCTGGCGGTGTCTGATAGATACCGCCACCATATTAGAGCTTTTCCGCCGTGGGACCGCGGCGGAAAAGCTGCGGACTGTCTTCCCGACCCCCCTGCCATCCTAATCCGGCGGGGGGTCTTTTGAATCACCGCAGCGGTGACTCCGCATCCTCCGGCCCGGAGGATGCGGAATCACCGCTATCATAATCGGGCCCTAAGTTCCTGACTGGATTGAATTTAGGGGAAGACTTACATAATTTCCTTTAATTAAAGGGGCTGCAACTTTCCTGTTATACTGTATTTTAGTCTCCGCTCTAATGCCTGCATGACAATAATTTTCAGAGTTTAGTGTTTGTTTTAGATGGTCAAAACTGAATCTATGTGCCATGTTTTATTGCTAACTGTGCCATAATATGGTCTGTAGATACATTTCTTTGTAGTTTTTGCATACACGTTTTGGTCTTAAGATTGGCGATGATATCAACTGCTACATGTTTATAGGCATATCTAATTTTAGTATTTGTACTATGATAGTTTGAAGTTGCATTTATGCCAGTATATTCCAGTTCTCAATGACATCCGCTGCCCTTCTTTTCATTTGGGATTGTTTTTTTTATTCTTAAGCACTGCTTTCCACATATATTATTATTTTCACCCTTATGGACTAAAGAACTCTTTTTCGCTATCAAGGAGGCAGGACAATTTAGTTTCTTCAGGTCTATTGAATTTATACTTGGCGTATTTGCACATCCAATAGAATAATTTTGACATACATTATCTGGACCTATGTACATGAGGCAGTTTGGTATTTTGCTGCTAAAAGTCTAACTACATATGTGTTTTTAGGACCCCAGTGATAAGTTAGGCGGTGTTTATTTATACTATTTATATATCATTGCACTATGTAGACTTGCTTTTGCACATGATCGGATAGTATCATTACCAACCCATTGTTTACATCAGCGTATTTACACATTTGAATGACATTGCTATATTGCAAAGGCATAAACCATTGTTTACATTTTGTAATATTTATTACAGCGTATTTGCACATTTCAATATAATGCCATTTGTATGGGTACATAAAGGTTTTCCACATGTTTTTTATAGCTATGCTTGTATGTCAGTTAATATTGATCTGGTCCGGGTTTCGTAGTCTTAAGATTCTTTTAAGAGTGCAACTCAATGTATTGGAACATTCAATTCAGCAATTGTGTATTTATACTGCCAGGATTCAATTTTGTAGCCATGCGATGTATTTACAGAGGTTTCCTCTTAGTTAATATCAACTTGTGGAGTAACTTTTCCATGTCCACTCTCCTGCTGACCACGTGACCCGGAAGTGTTTGAATGTTTAAATTTCTGGTTGTTCAACATATCTCTGAGTGACCAAGGACACAGTCTATGTCCAAAATGCATCTTGTGGCTTGCACCTTTTGGTTGAATAAAGCATTCGATATCGGCAACAGCACATCCTGTGTCCGTGGTCCTGTGTGTGCGCGTCCGCTCGTGGATACTGCTAGCTAATATATATGTATTTTTATATACATTTTTTTACTGTACATAAGTTAGGAATAGAGGACTGGGTCTAGCAGCCCTTCTCTGCTACTCTCTACATTTTAATGTGCTGGCACTCCTTGTTTCCAGTGCTTACCAGTTGGTAAGCTTTAGAAATTGGTATTGGACCACAGCATCGACTCCTTATGTGGGCCTTTAGGGAGCAGCCACCCTGCCTGCTGTGAGGCCCTATGTTTTTTCATGGTATGGCTTAGCAGCGCAGCTGTTGCCAGACAACTGTGTGAGCATCACTAGTTAAGGTCTGGCTTGACAGTGCAGCTGTCACCAGACAATTTTGTGAGCCTCACTAAAGAGGGACTTTGGCTCAACCCCCATGTTGGGAGCTAGGAGAACAAGTTTTGGTTGGGCAGAAGTTGTGTGGTTCCACAAAAAAGTGCTTGCCCTCGAAGCAGCCGTGATCATTTTATTTATTCAGCTGCCTAAACTTGAACTTTCGTGGTCACACCATGACATTGAAATGCTATTGAATTAGCTTAGATAACTAGATATTTCTTTTCCTCTGGTTGCAGCACAGATGGGAGCAGGGCAGTTATTACCCTATATGGATTAGTAGGTCAGAGTTGGCAGAGCAACTGTTACCTGACCTTTTAACCAACACCAATATTATTCTACAGTTCGTCCGTTTCACACAAATACAGATTTATTCCCATGCTGTTTACTTGTAATGCCTCACATTACCATTCAATATTTCTTTAAAGCTACACCTATTGACATTGCCAATGCTTGTTCAATGTATCAGTGTTCATGAAAACATGAGTTTCTTGTTTCATGAACACTGCCAGTCCGCAGGTCAGCTTCTCTACCTCGTCTCCATACTCCTGATGTTATGTTATGTTATGTGATGTTATGTTATGTTAGTCCGACTAGTATAGCGCGACAGCTGCCTCAGCAAAGAAGCGTCACAGGAGGAGGAGGAGATGGCTGAGTCATAATCCAGCTACAGAGTATTCTTTCAAAATTAAATCATCTATAGCTGAGTGTGTGGATTGCACATGTTTGAGGGGAGTAGTTCACCTATGATCCCATTACACAGGAACAATCAATTATATTTAACAGACATAATGTACGAATGTATGACGTTAAAAAGCATACATTTACAACGCATACCTTTACAACGCAGTTTGTACATCGCAACATCCTTTACAACGCACTCCATTACATCGCGTGACACTACATTGCAAATTTAGATACTGCCTTTACAACGCATTCCATTACATCGCATTATACCTTTACAATGCATTCCATTACAACACATTATACCTTTACAGTGCATACCATTACAACGCATACCATTACATTGCATTTAAGGTAAGTATTGGATAGTATAGAGGTAAAAATTACAATTCTAACTCAAGGGGGTGCAACAGTAGGGTAAGTGTTGGATAGTGTAGGGGTAAAAATTACTATTCTAACTCCAGGGGGTGCAACAGTAGGGTACGTTTTGGATAGTGTAGAGGTACTATGCGTTGTAATGGTATGCTTTGTAATGCGTGCGTTGTAGTGACATGAGATGTAGTGTCATGCGATGTAGTGTCATGCGTTGTAATGCCTGCATTGTAGTGATGTGCATTGTAAAGGATGTTGCGATGTAATGACTGCATTGTAAGTGTAGTGCGATGTAATGGTTGCATTGTAAAGGATGTTTCCCATATTGTACATGCTTTGGGCAGAACATATATCTGTTAAAATGTGGCTGTCAGGGCTCACATCAGTGCATCCGTGAAGCTAATGAAAAGCCACATGGAGCAATAGGGGCAGGATCATCAGAACTACAACAGCTTTTTAGAGGGCTGAGTTTCCAGCCCTATCAAGGAGCTGGAAGACATGCATTACTGATTCTAATGCCCACCACAAGACACACTCTTTTCTAATATGATGAAGCCACTGAGTTGCCGGCTAAGTAAACAAGGTAAGTGAATATTTTTTTATTAGTTACCACAAATAGTAAAGACTACATATCCCATGAGTCTTTAAACAAACAAACGATCATAGAGACAGTCCCATATAAACAGAGTCCAGAAAAAGCACTTCCTCTTTCTTTGGGCGAACCACATGATTCCATGTGCCTCAGTACTCTTGTTTCTGATCCGATCCTGCAATGAAAGTGACAATGTCAGATCATGTAAAAAAACGGCAACATCCCTACAATGAAAAAAGGTATTAGACAAGTCAAACAAGCCAAGTAGCAAAGTCACATGATAATAGAACTACCAGCAAAACCACCAAACCCTCGAAGGAAAAGATACTTATCCAACTTGACATGTGATCGCGGGAGGGTAAGAGTAAGATAATACACTGGGTGGGATAATCCTCGCCTCTGCGTCCTTAATAGAATTTAAACTTTCCTTCACTATAGCAAGGAAGTTTTGCATTCTATGTCAGTAACGGAGGCTTTATCTCATTCTCGTTAATGCTATTGACAAAATCATTTGCCTGCTCCTTAGTCCCTCGCCAAACAATGAACACATCATCGATGTAATGCCAGTATCTTACAATATGTATAGACTATGCAGTAGCGTGTTGTACCATGAGGACATGTTCCTCCCACCAGCCAACGTGGAGCCCCCATAGCCACACCTCTTAATTGTTTAAAGACAGCATTGTCAAACATAAAAACATTGTTTTGAAGACATCTGTCAATCATCTTGATTATCATTTGGTTGTGGCGGTACATTTCAATAGGTCTTTTATCTAAATAGAATTTCGCAGCTCTTATGCCATCTGCATGGGCGATACTGGTATAAAGAGCGGATATGTCCATAGTTAAAAACAAGAAATAATCAGACCATTCACAGTCATTCAAAAGGTTCTAGGAACTCAGTGGTGTCCTTAATATAGGCCGGTAATCCTGTCACAAATTCTTGAAGATAGAAATCGACATATTTTGAAGTGTTCTCAAAGGTACTTTTTATCGAGGACACAATAGGTCTTCCTGGGACCCGTGTTTCTTTTTTATGTACCTTCGGAATGAAGTATATATTGGGAAGGATTGGAAAGTCATTGCAGAGAAATTTATATTCATCCTTGTAATTGAGCCCCTCTCTTTTCCACTCATTCGGATCATCTTTATAAGTTTTTTGGATCTTCTTCACTGATGCCATATCTATTTTCATGTAACATTGTGCATCGCTGAGGTGACGGTAGGGCACTTTCACATATTCTTTTTTGTCCCAGAGAACAATATTCCCACCTTTGTCAGACTGGTTAATTACGATGGTATTGTTGTCCTTTAGTTTCTTCATAAGGTTGGAGTACTGTTCCATTTACTTACTGGGTGGCCTTTGATGTTTTTTGGTAGTATTTTGCAACTTTTTAAGTTCCTCAATGATGCGATCATGGTAGATGTCAATGGCATCCCGTGGCATATTCAGAATGAACGTGGACACAGGTTTAAAAGGACTTTTTGCAGTGTGCGTGATATTAATCCCTTCACCATCGGCTGCCTCTTGGGAACTATTGACACTAGTTTCATTCCCTTTCAGATCATGCAATGTTCGCATCAATACAATGTCCTTGGCTTGTAAACCACACTGCGCAGTGGAATTGCTTGTTTCCAGATTTTTTTTGCTCAAGGTTGTTTTTAATTGTAAAGTATTGCCTTAGTTTAATTTTTCGAATAAACTTAAAAATGTCTATGCGAGTGTTACAGTAGCTGAAATTACTTTCGGGGCAGTACGACAGTCCCAAGGATAGTAATTGTTTCTCCGCTCAGTCTAGAACAGTGTCTATCAAATTCACTATGGTGTTATCATTGATTAGTTCTTCTTCTTCCAAAACCGATTTTTCTGCCTCCTTCCTCTTGCTGCAGAAACATTTGCGCCATTGTCGCCTCCTTGCATTTCTCCTCTGTTGCAGCGTTTTGATTCCTTGGGCATAATGACAATTTTCTCTGCATCCTGATGTAATCCAATTCCTTGGCTAGCGTAAATTGCCCCAAATCCCCTAGCTTTGAACCGGGGGTACTGTCCTCTGACTCTGTTTCACCTGGGGCTAAGCTTGCATCAGACATAGATAGATTAGAGTCGCTAACTGCCGACTCAACGTTTCTTGAAGCTAATCCCTGTTTCACAGCTTTACCACCCTTTTGCTTGCAGAAATGGTCAAACTTGCATGCAAACGTGAAGATTTGCCCTAAATCATAATCCTGCTGGTCACGGGCAAACTTATACGCTTTCCTAGTTTTAATAGTTTCCTCTTGTTTGCGCAAGCATTCCTTCATTTCTTTCGTACTTTTTTCAATATATTCCTTATCATTGATAAATTCAGGTTTGCTCAGTTCATTATTAATGCGCAAGATTTCCTCCAAGTTTTTGTCGCGATCTATTCGGGCATATTTTACTAATATATCATAATAAAACAAGCCAACAAGGGCGGATCCATTGTCGTCTGGGGCACAACAGAGTATATTGTAGCGGCTAACAGACAGTTAATGGACAAGGAATGTTACCGGAAAATTGATAGAGACCCCACTCTGGAACTCCAGAATGAACTCTTTGCTATACTCAATAAAGGATTTGAACAGGGCTTCCTTGGGAAAAAGGAGTTTGAATATCTACAAAACAAACATCCTAGAACCCCATTGTTCTATGTACTTCCCAAAGTACATAAAGATGAGAAAGTACCCCCTGGAAGACCAATCATTTCAGGCTGCGAGTCATTATTCGAACCAATATCTAAATTTGTGGACTTTTTCCTCAAGCCTTTTATGACAGAAGTAAAGTCTTTTTTACAGGACTCTATGGATTTCATTAATAAACTTACAACATTAACATTTACAGAAAACAAGGATCTTCTGGTTAGTATGGATGTAGTGGCCCTATATACACAAATTCCACAAGACGAAGCTCTAGAAGTATTACAAATCTTCCTTAATTTGAGAGAACGACCAATGAAAATACCAACAGAGTTTATTGTTGAGTTAGCAAAAAAGGCCCTCAAGAAGAATTATTTTAAATTCAAAGACGACTTATTTTTTCAAGTCAAAGGAGTCGCTATGGGCTGTCCATTTGCCCCAGAACTGGCAGTACTCTATATGAATCAATATGAAGAGACATTCATTTATAACAATAATCCATTCAAGCAATGGATCAGTGGATGGTTCCGCTTTATCGACAATGTCTTCCTAACCTGGATAGGCAATGAGGAATAATTAACGGCCTTTCATAATTGGATAAACAATCGGACACAAGATATCAAATTCAGCTTACAGTACTCTAAAGACAGAATGTCATTTCTAGACGTAGAGGTGTATTGTACAAATGGAGAACTAGTAACAACGCTTTATAAAAAGAAATCAGACCGTAATAAAGCCCTCCACTATACTAGCAATCACCCCAGAAGCCTCAAACAAAACCTACCGATAGGACAATTTCTTCGCATTCGAAGAAATTGTACTTTCAAATATGAGTATATGGAACATGCGAATGCCCTTAAAGAGAAGCTATTAAACAGGGGATATCCTTCAAAACTCCTCAAACATGCTATAAAGAGAGCTTGGTGGACACCGCGAGAAGAACTTTTAACAAGAAGAGAACGTGAAACCCAAACACGCATAGTTTGTGTATCAACGTATTGTCCCTCGTCTAATTGGCTAAGGAAAGTAATTCATCAAAATTGGCATCTACTCCAAGAACTAGATCCACAATTGGCAGAAGTACCACTCTTTGCTTTTAAGGAAGATAAAAGCATTGCCAATCAAATCGTACGTGCCGCATTACCCAAAACCAGAATTCCAACACTAAGAAATTATGTCAATCTACCTCCAATTACAGGCCACCACAAATGTGGGACATGCTTATGCTGTTCTTCCACAATTGAGGGTACATTATTTCAACATGAGGGAATCTCCTGGAAGAATGATTGTTTCACAAATTGCAAAACGCGAAATCTGATATATGGCATTTTTTGCCCTTACAACAAACTTTATATCGGGAAAACGAATCAAGAGGCGAGACAACAGATTTCCCAGCACAAGTCGAGGATTAGAAGAAAAGTACTAACAGCTCCCCTAGTCCAGCATTAGATCGACAACGCCCATGGAGATAATGACCTGAGATGGGCAATAATCTCAAAAGTAGAATCTGATCCAAGAGGTGGAGATCTGGAATCTAAGCTCCGCAAAAGAGAGGCACTATTGATCCTAAAATTCAATACAGCAATAAATGGATTAAATGAAATGTCGGAGCTATACCATTTATAAATATGAAACTGTGGATAGACTTCTACAGAACTCGATAGACAACATCCCTGAATATAATTATATTCAGGGAACTGTAATTAACAACCTGTAAGGCGAAATTCCTCCAAACCTATGAATACACATGGACCAACACCTTGAGCCTTGTTATCCTCCCTTGAAATTGACCCCATACGACTTCCCAAAGCTTTTTACAAACGAGCAGCTCTGGTTTATTAAAATAGTCATTTTATTAACACACAACATCAAATTCCGACGGGGTCTCAATATTCTACACTATCGTATGGCCCGATTCGTATTTTATTAAGACAAACTACAATACCCAGAAATCTCTTCACTGGAAGTGTCCGCTAATACATTCGATGAATGCCGACCGGAAAGCACAGACACGGACAGCTGATTGAAACGCTGCAGAGAGGAGACTTCGCGTTCTCACCAAAAAGGTACCTTATGCCCGATCTTTCACCCCCGCTTGCGGCTAGTGATTAATGCATAACTGGACAAGCTTAACCATCGTTTCTAGCATGCTTTAATACACACCCAGCGCACTTGCTAGCGTCTTTTGGGACACCGACCGCGCGACTCCAAGGTTTACTCCCAGCCAATTGAACAACGTACATAAGATTCTGTACAAATAATGCGCATATCATAAGCGCAAGACAGAAACTCCGGGGCCACCAAACAATTTATCTCTCCCCTCGGCATCTTAAAATGATCAAAAAATGAGCTTACAACATAGTCCACTCAATGTAGATTTCTTCTTCGTGTTTTACAATAACAGCACGTTACTGTTTAGTTCTTGTCAATAAACGGTAAACCTCAGCCACACAAGCTGACAAGTCTTTTTGCTTTTAGAGACCAACCATCATCTGGCATGAACTAGTTGTGAGGACGGCCAAAACCCAACAGCACAATTTCAGATTATAAACAAACCACCTTCGTCCATCTTCCTTAAACAAACAAGTGAGTAACCATCAGTCCCAAATCAGAAAACAATTCGTCAAATTGCTGTACGTAGAGCTGATAGTTCTCATTATTTGAATTCACACAGATTTCCCATCAAAGACAAGACACGACAAAGAGTACAGGTACCGGTTGAGAGTGTTACTGTTTGGATGTTAAGTTGAGGATTGCACGTTTCCCTTTTATAGGATGCCTATAGTAAGGTTGCTCATCTTTTCATGCTTTTCAGATTTACTTCACGCATGGTCCTGATGAGAATTCCACCAACGTTTGGGATTCGAAACGCGTCGACCCCCCCTTTTCTATTTATTAGGCCAATCATTTGCGAATCATTATGACTAAAAAGACTGTTTGATGGCCTAATTGTATGAATATATAAAGATTTGAAAATATTTCTTTGTGATAGGTGCCCCACTAACTTTAAAAGATTAAATAGCTTAGGGTCACCCATACACACTTCAAACAAACACAAAAGTTCTCCACCTGTTCTTTTCTCTTCGGTTGTATGAGCAAGTACGTATGAGCAAGTTCTTTATGAATGCGTCACAGTATGATTGTTGAAACTGAAATTTGAAGTATGCTTGATTTTCCTTCACATCTTTACTATCTATTACACTTTTGTACATATTCACACATTTTATACAGAAGATAGAAGCTCTCCTCCCAAATGAGAATTTAACGTATCTGTTTGATTAAAAATAATTGTCAAATATAGTAGTTTTCTGTAAAATATTTGAAAAAAACGAAAAAACATAATAATATAGTTTTGAAATAATAAAAACTTTATTTGAAAGCAATCCTGAACTGAAAGAGTGGTCCATGCAGATGAGCTGCTTGTTCCTCGTTTTGCAAAAATTAAAATAAAAAACTGAGCAGTACCTGCACTTTGTTTTGTTGATCATATTTTACTAATAGGCACACCAACCTCATAGAAGCTTCTAAATTGCTCTCAGCCCACTCCTTCAATAGGAGCGGGTTCGGGCTCTCGAAGCTCGGCGCCAACATGATCCGCAGAACCCGTGGGACTCTTTCCACTTCGTGGTACTTTTCTAAAGATCTTATCTCCCACCACTTTGTTAATTCACTGCGGCTATTCTTTTCCAAAGCCTTCATCAAGTGCTTCACATCACAGTTACTGCCACTTTCTGCCGGTTTACTGGCGCCTCCTCCCTGTGCCACTTTCGGCAGATTAAGGAAAAGCTCTTCCGCTGCCCTTTCCCTCTCCCATTCATCCAACATAGCACCTCAATTAAAGTTCCTTCATTAAATGGCAACCCCGTACTGATACATTCGGCACCTCCCGACCTGCTCAAATATCGGTTTGATGCTCACCGCATACAGTTGTCGCTGGTATAGGTCCTCCGACTGTTACTAAAAACTTCCAATGTAGTTTTGCAATACTCTGATAAGATCCGCAGGGGGGCGGCCACCGTTGCTCTTAACTGAACAAACAATCCCACCTGGTTTGAAATGTGGCCAGCCTGCTTGCAAGGGAGGGGTCATTGTAATTCAGGAACAAACCAACTTCCTGGTATCAATCGACTCCACGCTTCCCAAGTGCCTCGTCGCACAGAACAGGAACACGGACTCAGAATATGCCGGTATCAGATTTTCTTTATTTTATAATTTATTAATGGAACGGTGCATGCCTCAGACGCATTTTCGGACACAAGGCTGTGTCCTTGCTCACTTAACAAATGGGGAGGTTAAAACAGTGAATTTAAAACACCCATTTGGCGCCAACACAGAGTGAGGTATAAACATAGAAAACAGACATATCTTGTAGTACTGTTTCTTGAGCGGAGACGGCCATCTTATAATGCCTATCATTCTCTTTGTAAAAAATACAACAATGTGCACTCAATACGTTTTAGCACTAAACAAACATCGGTTAAAAATGCAATATCTCGCCCATAAAACATCAGATCAAGCAGCACTATATACAATATATCTTCAACAGAAATAATTGTTTATAAAAAAATATACTAAAGTGCAAAGTGCCTATGTAAACATACGATTCACTAAAACGCAAAATGCAATATCAAGACCATATGTACATGTGTAAATACATTTCACATGTTACAAAAATGATGTTAAAAGGCAACTATTAAGAATGTTTACGATGAAATTAAAAGCATTCTATTGGATCAACGGGTGAGTTTAAATTGATTTCAATGTTTGTAGTGCAAAATATTCCAGAAATGTGCAAAGATGGAAAGGATAGACACACATGTTAGTGCGTATATAATCGTACAAATACAAAAATAAACATCAATGATAAATATCTCCTAACGTATTACCATCAAGACAATTCTGATTACTAATGCAATGATAAATATGTGCAAATACGCTAAATTAGATCATCCCATGTCATAAATAATGTCTGTACCAATACATAAAAAGACATAGGATTCAATGGACCTACACAAAATACAGGGGAAGTGTATATCATATAATGATCAAAAAGATATATTGATGGCTAAATTCATAGTCTCCTGATTATGATTACCCTATACCCCTATGGCGCCACCATGTGAATCAACTTCTTATATTATCCTATGTGGTGATGTGCATAAAACTGTTGAAAAATAAAGCCCAAAATTGTAAAAATTGAAAAAAAAGAGGTATTTATAATGTATTACTAACTACATGGTGTGGAATAGGAAGGAGACAGCAGAACCACTGAAAAATGGGGCTGTGTGTATATACTAATTCTCATGACTGATTGTCGGACATCAAATCTATATGTATTACAGTAAACACCTATAACTCAGAAGCATCAAAGAGCCTGAGCTGGTAATGAAGACCCTATTTATAAAAAGTTGTAAAGATCTTCCCCTAGATTCAACCCTGCCAGGGCCTTACAGTCTAGATTGACTATATATCTGGATTCTAGTTGCCGTAGGCATTTTTCCCTATATTGCCCCCTTTTTGCTAGATGCCACTGCATCAATGACAAAATATTGTAAATGATTTAAATCATTGGCATTCATGTCCTTGAAATGCCGGGCAACCGGATAGGCCGTGTCGGAATTTACAATCGCTCTCAAATGTTGTAATATAGATGAACTTGTATCTTGGTGCTGTCCACGTAGTGCATATTGCAACTGCATTTTAAAACATACACAGCAAATTCAGTACGGCAGGTATAATGTGCTTTGAGAGCTATTGGTATGTTAGAAAAAGGGGTCAAATATGATGTTTTGTTTACACCAAATTTACAAGCTCGGCATGAGCTACATTTGAAAAAACCTTTACGAGGGGACAACCAATTGCCTGTTTGACTGGTCTCTGGACTGCTGGTTACTAGTTCATTGCGCATGGAATATGCTCTTCTGAACGTGATATAGGGGTCCTCGGGACTACCTCCTTTAGTGTTAGGTCAGTAAGGATGATGGGCCATTCTTTTTTGACAGTTTTCTTGATTTGCTTTGCCTGTCTACTGTACCCCGTGATCAACCTGATTTCCCCCATGCTAGCTGGGTTGGCCTCCACTGTATGTGAATTCCTATACAGATCTAAAAGGGAAAGGCGACTGAGGGCATTTGCTTTCTTCATAGCTATATCTAGGCGACTGTTGATGATGTTGTCGCGCTTCAGGAGTACTACATGCCCTATGGATCCTAAGTAATTCCCCAAATGGTATGCTAGCTATGGTGTGTTGGGGATGAAAACTGCCAGCGTGTAATATTGTATTTCCTGATGTAGACTTCCTGTAAAGACATGTTTCGATCTTACCATCCATTACTTGGACTTCTACATCAAGGAAATTGGTCATCTTAGCATCTATACTGGCAGTAAAATGAAGATTTATCTCATTCTCGTTAATGCTATTGACAAAATCATTTGCCAGCTCCTTAGCTCCTCACCAAACAATGAACACATCATCAATGTAACACCAGTATCTTACAATATGTGTAGACCATGCAGTAGCGTGTTGTACCATGAGGACATGTTCCTCCCACCAGCCAACGTGGAGCCCCGCGTAGCTGGGGGAGAAACATGCCCCCATAGCCACACCTCTTAATTGTTTGAAGACAGCATTGTCAAACATAAAAACATTGTTATGAAGACATCTGTCAATCATCTTGATTATCATTTGGTTGTGGCAGTACATTTCAATAGGTCTTTTATCTAAATAGAATTTTGCAGCTCTTATGCCATCTGCATGGGCGATACTGGTATAAAGAGCGGATATGTCCATAGTTAAAAACAAGAAATCATCAGACCATTCACAGTCATTCAAAAGGTATAGGAACACACTGGTGTCCATAATATAGGCCGGTAATCCTGTCACAAATTCATGAAGATAGAAATCGATATATTTTGAAATGTTCTCAAAGGTACTTTTTATCGAGGACACAATAGGTCTTCCCGGGACTGGTGTTTATTTTTTATGTACCTTCGGAATGAAGTATATATTGGGAAGGATTGGAAAGTCATTGCAGAGGAATTTATATTCATCCTTGGAAATGAGCCCCTCTCTTTTCCACTCATTCAGATCATCTTTACACGTTTTTTGGATCTTCTTCACTGATGCCATATCTATTTTCATGTAACATTGTGCATCATTGAGGTGATGGTAGGCCTCTTTCACATATTCTTGTTTGTCCCAAAGAACAATATTCCCACCTTTTCATATATATATATATATATAGTCCAACATAGCAACAAAGCAGTCCTCAGTGGGGGCATGCAATCAGCTGGTGCTCACGGCAAGAAAGGACAAATCTCGCAAAACACTTCTCACTGATTGAAAGAATATGTGGCACTCTCCTTGGGGTATTCAACTATTTATTCATTCCATCGCTCTCCTCCTAAGCGTTTTGACCATCATAGTCTGGATCACGGTAGTAAACCCAGTCCTGTTTTAGTTTTTACTATGTATACTAAAACACCATACAAGCTGAAGCATAACATAAACCATATACTAAAACATAGTTTTTACTATGTATACTGAATCTCCACTCCACGTATAATGAGGCATTGTGGGATTTGTAGTTCACATTTTACAAACAATTGTTCCTTCATTAATCTTTCAACTCTAAATGGTCAGAGCAATACAGTGCAAAATCTAATTCGTTATTAAAGCAATGTTGCAGAGTGTTATTGATATCTACATGTATTCTATCACTATTAATTTGCCGCTAGCATCCTTTCGGATATGGCAAGCACAACATTGGTATGGTGTTGTAACAGGAAGTGTTTTTTAACAGCTGCCTGATTTAAAAATGATTGCTCCCTATAGCTCTCTTCATAATGGGAATTTTAGGAGTTCAATTTCCTATTTTGTTTACATGTTTGATGAACAAATCCTGACAGAGTGTCCCATTCTTCTGTATTAGGCTAAGTGCCTCTATTTTACATCAGTCTGTTTCTGCATCAATATTCTGCTCTTAGTCATTATGCAACGATCACCCATTCACATAAAAAATATTATCACTAGTACTTATGTGATTGTCTTCTATCTTACATTGATAATGACATGGATTGCAAAACGTTTGTGTTCATATGGGGTCATTAGTACAAATGTAGGTAATTAGTACAAATTCAAATGTCAGTTTGTTCAATTAGATCCATTGTTAGAGATGAATGTACATCTCTTCATCCCCATTGAGTCCCTGCGGGATCTTGGTTTTGAACCTAATGAACAGTTTGGATTCCAAGTTTCTCAGTTTTAAGGACCTGTTGCCTCCCCTCTCATGTGGTGGCACTGTCACCAGGCCTGAATATTTCATTTCCATCCAAGTCTTTACTTTGTGCGTTTGCACGTGTCTTGCAATTGCACATGTCATATCATGATTTTGTATTGCCCTGATGTGCTCCAGGATCTGCTATTTTAATGTGCATATCGTGCTCCCTATGTATCTTTTTCCACAGAAGCACTTGATTAGATACACTACATATGTAGAATCACATGTGATTGTCTCTTTGATGTTAAAGATTTTGCCCCGTGAATCCTGGATTGTCTTCAAATTTCTTCCGATCTTACACGCCTTGAAGCTGTTGCATATACCAAACCTTTCTGTCAGCTCTGTAGCCACATTTCCGGTTTTCTTAGTTCAAAATGGCTGTTCACCAATGTGGCTGACAGAGATGGCACTTTCCTGTATGACATTAATGGGCATTCTCCTAGTTCTGCCCCAATGTCTGGATCTTTTTTCAAGACATTCCAGTATTTAGATAAAAGCTCTCCTTGCTATATGTTAGTATAATTCACGGTATTCCATCCTGTCGTTGTGTTACTCTCTTTTTGGACTGCTTTCTGTTGTCAATCAGCGTCTGTGCTCTTGTTATTCCTCCTGGTTTTGGTTCCCCACATCGGTTGTCACTATATTTGTAGCCTCTCTTTAGAAATCGCTCTTTTGTTTCACTTTGTTGAACTTTGATTCAATTTCCTTCACCTCTAAGCAGTTTCTCTTCATCCTAATAAACTCCCCATTAGGTATACTTTTCTTAAGGGAGTGCGGATGAAAGCTTGAGCTATGGCGCTCCCTGTTTGTGGCCGTGCTCTTCCTGAAGACTGTTGTATGTATTTTGTTGGACTTAATATAAATTTTTATATATAGAAAGTCAATCTCCCTGGAGTTGATATTGAGTGTATTGAAAAACGAACTCCTTTGTTACAGGAGTCAGAGACGCTGAAGGGCAGCCATCAACACAGAACCAGAGCCCCAGTGATTAAAGAGTCCAAGGATTTTGCCTCAAGCATTTCTTGGTTTCATTTGATATATATATATATATATATTCACTGAAAAAACCATAGGTTATAGACCATATATAGTTAGGAATTAGCATTTAAAAAACCTTATTTTACTCACACAAAACCATTGAAATTCCATATATAGTTAGTTGCACTAACTATATATTGCGCACCCGCAATCCACTGCTGATGATGTCACATATTACATCATTCATGACATGGTCAGTGACATCACTGATGACATCACTGATGACATCTCAAATGACATCACTGATGACATCACTGATGACATCATCCATTGACTGTGTGTTTCTGTAAAGTTTAAATATGTTTTACATATTGAAGAATGAGTAGATGTATAAGTGTCTGGATGAAGGATTTAGGTGCGTGACTGACTGTATGAGTGAGTGATTAAATGTGTCTCACTGAGTGCATGGGTTAGTGACTAAACTGTCTTAATTTGTGCATCATTATGTCTGTTGTTCTGTAAACTGCTGCATGTGTTGATCAGTAGCTATATGAGTAACTATATGGGTTATTGATTGATTGCCCAAGTATTTGCATGGGAGACTGAGTGTGTGTGTGGCTGGATGGGAGGTGTGTGACTCTGTACAGATCAATGTGTACTTGTATCAATGATTGTATAAGAGAGTAAGTATGTGTTAGTATATGGTTGAAAACGTAAGGTGCTCTATGTTTAACTGTATAGAGTAGAAAATGGAAGTGTGATTGATTCTTTACAGGACTGACTAGGTGTGTGAGTAACTCCATGGATGAGTGGCAGAGTGTGAGTGTCTGTATAGGTGTATGAGTGCATATGATTGTGTTGTAAACATGAGTGATTGTATGTATGAATGATTGTATGGGTGAATGAGTGAATGTGTGTGTAGACGTAGGAATCAGTGAGTACGTATGTAGTAACTAGTATTGGTGTGTCAATGGTTTCAAAAATTATACTCTGTTTTTAACACTGGGTGAAACAGAGGTTATATTAAAATGTGAGGAGATGCATTGTATTGTCACATGAATGATATCATCAGTGATGTGGTCATTGATGTCAAATGAGATGTCATCAGTGATGTCATCAGTGATGTCATTTGAGATGTCATCAGTGATGTCATCAGTGATGTCACTGACCATGTCATGAATGATGTAATATGTGACATCATCAGCAGTGGATTGCGGGTGCGCAATATATAGTTAGTGCAACTAACTATATATGGAATTTCAATGGTTTTGTGTGAGTAAAATAAGGTTTTTTAAATGCTAATTCCTAACTATATATGGTCTATAACCTATGGTTTTTTCAGTGAATTTTCAAGGTTTTGTAAATGCTAATTCCTAACTATATATGGTCTATAACCTATGGTTTTTTCAGTGAATTTCAATGGTTTTTTAATAGCAAATATCATAAGCTGTCGAATGTCAAGTACGTGGTAAGAATTTTTTTTTTCGTGTTTATGCACACTGATCTGCTTTGATTGCTGCCCCCCACCCCTCATTTCTATTAGGAGTACTCTCTCTTTGCAGATAGTGAAGGGTAGTTAATGCAGCCCTTTCCCCCTTTGTAATCCGTCGTGCCTGCTTCTCTCTCCATTTGATTGATTGTTCTCTTTGGTTCATTCTCTATTTACAAACAAGCACAGAGTCGCAATACTCTGTTTAGTCTTTGCAGATAGCGAAAAATCGTGTAAAAAAACAAAAGGAATCGAGCAAAATCAGTAGGCCACTAATGGGATCTCTTTTGACCTCGCTAAAATAGAAACATTAGGAACAACCTGTTGAAAATAGCAATGCGTATGTATATAAGCGGCGTTCATTTGTGTTCACAGTACCCCTTGTTGATTGTTTCAATCGAGCATTGAATTGTTCGAAGTTAATTCTCTTAACGATCTTCTCTACCTGCAAACGAGGAAGAATAGGAATATTCTATCTCCCTTTGCAGATAGTGAAGGGTAGGTAACGCAAGCCTTTAACACGTCGTACCTATTTCATTCCTCATTGATTGATTGATTGTCCGAACATTGACTGTTTGGGAATTAGTTCTTTTTGGAGGTATTCCCTGTTTGCAAATAAACGTAGGAAAATCTTTGCAAGTAGTGAAAGGGTACGTAATGCGGACCGTTCTCCCCCGTTGTAATCTGTCATGCCTATCTACTCCCCACTGATTGATGCACCTTTTTCACCCGGACCATTTACTAGAGATACGTCATCTGGCCCGACCAGAGAGCACCCCTAGTGAAAAGGACATATGCAATAATAACGAAGTGATCACTGTATCCTGTTAACAGAAACTTTACCATGAAACAACCTGGAAAGAAAAAAATAGGAAAACGAAAATCAGTAGGCCACTGATGAACATGAACTTTTATTAAACAACGAACAAAGAAACGATAACATAACGTAATGATAAAACCTATTAATGTCCTAGAAACAAGAAAACGTTAAAATATGCCAGTGGTGAGAGACCAGAAAAACAGTAAGAGAAACCAAATCACCCCTCGCTGTCCCACCGCCTGCCACGCCAAAAAAATCGATAGACTAGGGAAAATGCAAGTCAGTAGAACATCCACCCCCACTCTGGAAACTTCCAAGGTGGGGCAGGGTTCCGGCTACGCCCAGCCGGGAGCAGCCCATATAAAGCAGGTCCTGCTGCCACGCCTCGGCCAGGAGATCCTAACGTAGGGTGTAGCCGGAGGAGAGGCCGAGACCAGCGGGACCCGGCCAGGGGATTGCCTTTACAACGCTGAACAGTTGCAGGGGGGGGGAATGTCTCCTCGACCCTCCCCTCTCTCTCCCAGTCCGGCTGCGGTGGCCCTTGAGAGTTGCAGGTAGTCCCGCCACATGCTCTTCCGGTCCGACCACCAACGGTCGGGGGGCCGAGGCCGACGGGATCCGGCTGCAGCCGATAAACCAAGAAACCCGTTCATGGGGCCAGAGCCAGGGGCGTCCGGCCGACATCCACCGGAAGCCCGGCCCGAAGACGGACGGGACACTTCTTTCTTTTATAATGGCTGCGACAACACTGGAGGGGGATGTCTTGCACATGCCTCCGACCCCCCCTCGTCCTCATCGCCTGGTCCGGCCATAACAAATCTCAAGCGAGACGCCGTGGGGTGCACTGGGAGGGAGAGACGGTGCGAACAGGCCTCACCCGCCTCCCCAGGTGGAGGCTTCCCAGCTGCACCCTCAGCGCTCCAGGCGGTGGCATCCTAACAACTCCAGTGCTGCACAGTTTCGGAACGACCTAGATAACGGTTCTTCCACTGTGGCCATGCTGCAACGTCTCGCCCGGCAGGGTGGAGCCCGTCCGCTCATGTGACCCCGCGATCGCCGGTAGCTGCCGAACTCTCAAAATGGCGGTCGACCTGGCAAGAGCGGGCCCAACATAAAGAAATGGCCCGGTCACTGGTTGACTCCACCACCGTAGTCCTCCACTACCTTGAAGATTCTAGAGGAGCCGCGGGAGTCTCCGACCCCCGATGGGGAATGACTGCCATGATCGCCCGTGGAGTGACGAAACTGTATCCGCGGGACGTCGGCGCTCCCATGCTGGCGCCAGCCTCACTTTGAATTACTACAATCCTGCAGACCTCACTTCCGGTGAAAGCACAGTGTGACCCGGTAGGAAAAATTATTGCACCCCCTCCCCTTTTTGACTGATAGTTCAAACCACCGATCCTTTCCTTTGCCCTTTTAACGGAACTTTGGACTGCCTCCCCCTCTTTTACATTTTCTAGAGAAAACAAAACATTAACCACTACATTAGCATAGCAGTTGACACCAGAACTGTTTTCAAATTGAAAACCAACAACATCTTCAACAGAATCCTTTTTGTTTCTGCTGTGACCCTGCTACAGCACAGGCATTGTCCCCAGCAGTAATTCTGCAATGCCGGTAAGAATAGCTGTGGTGCCTACTGGACTCACTCACCCCCGCGGCGCCCCACGCCGTTATTTGCTGGGCGGCAACTTGCTAGACATTACTTTCGTGCCATCTAGATTTCAGCGCGTTCTGCTGCCTTGGAACTATTCGCACAACAGACCGCTACTGACAAGAATATTTCATTATTGGTGCTGTCAATTTCAATAAATCTATTGGATAATTAAAAAGAAATTGCCACGGTCTCTTCGTTGTTTAAATGTTTTTACTGTTTTTGTTTTGTTGTATATATTTATATGTTATTAAAGTTTTATATTCCTACTACTTTGTTGGAGTGCTATATATTTTTAATGTGACACATAATTGTAAAAACTTTGATGTACAAAGAGTCATTCCTGGAATCTTCCGCTTCAGGCTCGGTCCTCTCCCCAATCACAATACAGGATGGTTTTCAGATAGTAGGAACGCGTGTGCTGTGACGGATCACATCGGGTGTGGGCCTTGATCTACTATAACTCCTTTGAAGAGGGGTGATTCTTTACAGCTGGGGCCATAAACTACATCTGCAGGGCTAGCTGATAGCCTAGGACCGGCCTGGACATTCGGACACAGAGGAAGAGGAGTGTCAGAGGGTGCGGTAGTGAATAGGGCGAAAGGGAGGTGTCGGGCGGGCACAGAGTGTGATTCTCAGGGAAGAGCAGCGCAGATGGGGGAAGGTTTATTGCCCATGCATAAGACAGAGAGCGGTGGTGACCAGTGCCTGGGGGAGATGCTTACGAGGGTGAGGAGCCATGCTACGAATCGACAGCGTGCAGAGAGTGGGTCTGGTCAAGACATCTAAAATGGCTGCCGTGCACGACAAAAGTGTGGCATTTCAAAAAAGGCAAGATGGCGCAGACAATGTTTTTCAACACTTCCTCATTTCCTTCGAATCAAACGTTAACAGACGTTGGGGCATATTACCAAAGTTAAGCGATATTTATCGCTAACGATGCTTACCAACCAATTTTTTACCACTAAGCATCGTCAGAAATTATCGAAGATAAACCTTACTATTATCAAGGTTTATCGCAAATGCGATAATAAACGGCCGCAATGCATGAATATCGCTAAAAACTCAGCGATATTCATGCATTACCGAGCTAATACTCTTAGCCATGTTATCCACCTCCCATTGGATAACATGGCTAAGAACTGCTCAGGGCAGGTGTTACTTTTTGGAGATATTCGCGCTTAGCGCGAATATCTCCAAAAGTTGGTAATAGGAGATAGATATCTTGCATGTTGTAATGCAAGTTATTGTGGTATATGGAACTCATACCATAATCTCTCAGGAAAGCAGAAACTGATCCTTTTGGGACCGCCTAAAAAGGCCTAGGGGGTGAGGAGTACTCTACTTTGCCCCCTTTTCACGTTCCGAACTATTTTATTTTACTCTCTTCTGTAATTACACAAAATACCAGCGATAAGATGCATCGGAGACACACAGTGAGAGAAAGGAGGCCGGAGATGAAGAAGACATGTCAAATACACATTGGAGATAATATAGTGGCAGAAGGGAAGTAAATATGAGTAAACTTACCATGTAACATAAAAATGTTGCACTCTATACTATAAGTCTCATTTTATACTACAATCACTTCGCTACAACCTCATAAATTAAAAATAAAAATAAATAATGTCTCAAACAATTTTTGATTTCTAAATATAAATTTATTCTTCAGAATTTTCTAAATTTGAAACAACTACTAACATGTCCTCATCAGTAATTTCCTCTTCAATCATCTCATCTGGAATCTCCTCATTAAAAGTCTGCAATGATGATTCTTGTAACTCTATGGTCTCCAAACACTCGATAAATTCGCCATCAAGAGATTGATCAAAAAAATCATTCAAGTCATCTCCTCCTTCTGACAATATTTCATTATTGGTGCTGTCAATTTCAATCAATGTAGTGGAATCATTCAAGTCATCTCCTCGTGACAATATTTCATTATTGGTGCTCTCAATTTCAATCAATGTAGTGGAATCATTCAAGTCATCTCCTCCTTGTGACAATATTTCATTATTGGTGCTGTCCATTTCAATCAATCTAATGGAATCATACAAGCCATCTCCTCCTTGTGACAATATTTCATTATTGGTGCTCTCAATTTCAATCAATGTAGTGGAATCATTCAAGTCATCTCCTTGTGACAATATTTCATTCTTGGTGCTGTCCATTTCAATCAATCTAATGGAATCATACAAGTCATGTCCTCCTTGTGACAATATTTCATTATTGGTGCTCTCAATTTCAATCAATGTAGTGGACAATTCAAAAGAAATTGCCACGGTCTCTTCATTGTGAGCCATTTTATTTTGAAATTGCTTGCTGTAAATTGCAGAAAAAAATAATCACTTTCATTTATCGTTTTTAGTAATACATAATATAAAACTAACTTCATCAAGTATTTAGTATAACAGAAGGACAGCAAATAAATAACAGAAAACATTTTTCAAATTATCTTCAAGTGTACAACATAGTTCCCCTTACAAATTAACAACTCACCTTTTTAAAAGTAGCAGAAGTGTTAGTACTGTGTAAATCAAACACCAGAAATTCACCACCAAAAATTCCTCACAAATGTACCTCAGACAGTAGTATCACAAAATGGCTGTGGTTTCCTCTCATTTGACATATATACATAACCAATTAACTTTCATCACACACAAATACAAAACCAAAGTAACATTTTAATTGGTTCTAAATTTCAACACTTTCAAATGTGTTTTCCCCATGCAATTTTCCATAGGACATTTACATACGTCTACAGCCTGAATGGCTGAACGGAATTACACCAAACTTGGCAAAATGGTACATCAAACCTAAGAGGTCAGGAAGGATCTACTATGCCCCCTTATGGTCATTTCCCCCTTCGCTTTGGCCTCCTCTTGCCTCTCAATCCTACCGAGGGACAAGATGGCGGCCGCTACGGACTGTTTGGAATGTTGACAGACGCCGGAGAACCAATCAGCTTCGCAAAGCTCCGTAACGCGAAAAGTACGCGAAGCGGAGCGCTGTTACAGATATATATCTTTTTTTCAACGTTAATTTCTCAAAATCCACTGGAGCACATATATTGAGACCTAGCAAAGGCACATCGGGCTACCAGTCCCTAATATTTTGCCAAGTTTCGTGCAAATCCATTCAGCCGTTCGATTATTATTATTTTGGTTTTTTTTTGCCCCGCGGGGCCCTTTTAAAACCTCCACATCAAACCTAGGGGGTCAGCGAGGATCTACTATGCCCCCTTATAGTTATTTCCCCCTTTGTTTTGACCTCCTCTTGTCTCTCGATCCTACCGAGAGACAAGATGGCGGCCGCTACGGACTGTTTGGAATGTTGACAGACGCCGGAGAACCAATCAGCTTCGCTTCACAAAGCTCCGTTGCGCGAAAAGTCCGCGAACCAGAGCGCTAACCGGTCCGCTGTTACAGATATATATCTTTTTTTAAACGTTAATTTCTCAAAATCCACTGGAGCACATATATTGAGACCTACAAAAGGCACATCGGGCTACCAGTCCCTACAATTTTGCCAAGTTTCGTGCAAATCCATTCAGCCGTTCGGGCTAAAAGTGAGGCCAACCGCCCTATGGAAAACTCAATGTTAAAAACACGTTTTGGGACCCCCCTTTTTTCTCGGCCCCCACTGGACGAACCCCCCCCAAATTTTCAAGGGCTGCTCAGAAACAAAATGTGCCATTTTCCTGAAAATTTCAGCCGATTCCGTCCACAAACGCCAAAGTTATTAGACATAGAATTTTCAAAAAACCCATAGAGAAAAAATCCTAACTATATATACCTACTGGCGACCGCCAGTAGGTAATATATATATATATATATTACCTACTGGCGGTCGCCAGTAGGTATATATAGTTAGGATTTTTTCTCTATGGGATTTTTGAAAATTCTATGTCTAATAACTTTGGCGTTTGTGGACGGAATTGGCTGAAATTTTCAGGAAAATGGCACATTTTGTTTCTGAGCAGCCCCTGAAAATTTTGGGGGGGTTCGTCAAGGGGGGGCCGAGAAAAAAGGGGGGTCCCAAAACGCGTTTTTCCCATGTTAATTTCCATAGGGCGGTTGGCCTCACTTTTAGCCCGAACGGCTGAATGGATTTGCACGAAACTTGGCAAAATTGTAGGGACTGGTAGCCCGATGTGCCTTTTGTAGGTCTCAATATATGTGCTCCAGTGGATTTTGAGAAATTAACGTTTAAAAAAAGATATATATCTGTAAGCGCGCTCTGGGCAGCGCTCCAGGACGCGTACTTTTCGCGCAACGGAGCTTTGTGAAGCGAAGCTGATTGGTTCTCTGGCGTCTGTCAACATTCCAAAAAGTCCGTAGCGGCCGCCATCTTGTCTCTCGGTAGGATCGAGAGACAAGAGGAGGCCAAAACAAAGGGGCAAATAACCATAAGGGGGCATAGTAGATCCTCCCTGACCCCCTAGGTTTAATGTGGAGGCTTTAAAACGGCCCCGCGGGGCAAAAAAAAACAACATTTTTTTTTTGTTTTTTTGCGTGGGTAGCGCCCGGTCCGGGAACCGGGAAGCTTTCTGGGCAGCGTACTGCAATGAAAAATGAATGATAGACTTTTCAAATACTGTTGTTAATTGATTGTTGGTTTTGTTGATTATTTTTTTATTTTTTTTATTTTTTAAGGATTGTTTATTGTGTTTAATAATTTATTAAACTTTCTAACGCGGCACGTCATATGACGCATTACGCGACAACGCAGGTCCAGAATATAGTCAAAATGTCTCCACCAACCAGCGGACGGCACACAACCCCTTTCAGCAGGCTAAATAGTTCTGTTAAATGACAACAGAAGGGACAGGCAACAAGAACCATCAGTCAAAGAGGGGAGGGCAAGTTCTTCTCTACCGGGTCACGTTGGAGCGCTACCGGAACTGATCGAATTGGTAGTCTACAGTGTTTCTGGATGTTTCAGACTGAAGCTGGCGTTAGCATGAGAGCACCACCATTTCGTAGCTCCGTCGTGGCCATTCCACGAGCAATCATGCTAGGCGCTCCCCACCAGAAGCCTGCGGGAGTCGGGGGCCCCCAAGACTTTTGTAGAATCTTCAAGGATGAGGGGACGCTTTCGAGAATGGAGCCCAAGCTCTAGCAGACAAGCGTCCGAGTTCCAAGGTGTCGCAGGCCCATTTTAGTGGACCACGCCCAAATCTGAAGAGATGGCCGCCATTTTGAGAGTCCTGTGGCAGCCGCCTATCGCTGAACCGCAAGAGCGGGAGCAACTCAAGTACATGGTGAGCGAGACGCTGTAGTCGAAAGAGCGGGCGGTAAACAGCTGAATAGCGGAAGAGGCACAGTGTAGCAAAAGCGGGCTGAATGGCAAATGAAACGGAAAAGGGGTGCCCCACTACAGCGTGTCTTTAGGTGAAACGGATTGTGGGACAAGGTGAAGAATGGAAGAGTCACCAAAAGGAAAAAAGTTCCGCTTGACCCCGGGAGCCGGCCACCTATGTCGGGGGCGATCTCAGGCCACACCAGGGCAACACGACTTGGGGAGGGGGCCGGAGCCAAGCGCCCCCTCCGAGTCCGCGACATGACACCGTCCCTCGGGGGCCTCCGTCAAGCGGTTCAGGGTGGCACCCCATCACAACAGCCCCCACTTACTTTAAGAATAGTGAAGATGAAGCAATTGCAAATAGGCTTCAGACAATGTTACAAGCACTCCTCAAAACTTTGAACTTTCAGAGTGCATGAGTTGGGACAGCGAGGGGTGATTTGGTTTCTCGGACTGTTTTTCTGGTCTCTCACCACTGGCATACTTTAACGTTTTCTTGTTTCTAGGACATTAATAGGTTTTATCATTACGTTATGTTATCGTTTCTTTGTTTGTTGTTTAATAAAAGTTCATGTTCATCAGTGGCCTACTGATTTTCGTTTTCCTATTTTTTTCTTTCCAGGTTGTTTCATGGTAAAGTTTCTGTTAACAGGATACAGTGATCACTTCGTTATTATTGCATATGTCCTTTTCACTAGGGGTGCTCTCTGGTCGGGCCAGATGACGTATCTCTAGTAAATGGTCCGGGTGAAAAAGGTGCATCAATCAGTGGGGAGTAGATAGGCATGACAGATTACAACGGGGGAGAAAGGTCCGCATTACGTACCCTTTCACTACTTGCAAAGATTTTCCTACGTTTATTTGCAAACAGGGAATACCTCCAAAAAGAACTAATTCCCAAACAGTCAATGTTCGGACAATCAATCAATCAATGAGGAATGAAATAGGTACGACGTGTTAAAGGCTTGCGTTACCTACCCTTCACTATCTGCAAAGGGAGAGAGAATATTCCTATTCTTCCTCGTTTGCAGGTAGAGAAGATCCTTAAGAGAATTAACTTCGAACAATTCAATGCTCGATTGAAACAATCAACAAGGGGTACTGTGAACACAAATGAACGCCGCTTATGTACATACGCATTGCTATTTTCAACAGGTTGTTCCTAATGTTTCTATTTTAGCGAGGTCAAAAAGAGATCCCATTAGTGGCCTACTGATTTTGCTCGATTCCTTTTGTTTTTTTACACGATTTTTCGCTATCTGCAAAGACTAAACAGAGTATTGCGACTCTGTGCTTGTTTGTAAATAGAGAATGAACCAAAGAGAACAATCAATCAAATGGAGAGAGAAGCAGGCACGACGTATTACAAAGGGGGCAAAGGGCTGCGTTAACTACCCTTCACTATCTGCAAAGAGAGAGTACTCCTAATAGAAATGAGGGGTGGGGGGCAGTATTCAAAGCAGATCAGTGTGCATAAACACGAAAATGTTTTTACTTACCACGTACTTGACATTCGACAGCTTATGATATTTGCTATTAAAAAACCATTGAAATTCACTGAAAAAACCATAGGTTATAGACCATATATAGTTAGGAATTAGCATTTACAAAACCTTGAAAATTCACTGAAAAAACCATAGGTTATAGACCATATATAGTTAGGAATTAGCATTTAAAAAACCTTATTTTACTCACACAAAACCATTGAAATTCCATATATAGTTAGTTGCACTAACTATATATCGCGCACCCGCAATCCACTGCTGATCATGTCACATATTACATCATTCATGACATGGTCAGTGACATCACTGATGATATCACTGATGACATCTCAAATGACATCAATGACCACATCACTGATGATATCATTCATGTGACAATACAATGCATCTCCTCACGTTTTAATATAACCTCTGTTTCACCCAGTGTTAAATACAGAGTATAATTTTTGAAACCATTGACACACCAATACTAGTTACTACATACGTACTCACTGATTCCTACGTCTACACACACATTCACTCATTCACCCATACAATCATTCATACATACAATCACTCATCTTTACAACACTATCATATGCACTCATACACCTATACAGACACTTACACTCTGCCACTCATCCATGGAGTTACTCACACACCTAGTCAGTCCTGTAAAGAATCAATCACACTTCCATTTTCTTGTCTATACAGTTAAACATAGAGCACCTTACATTTTCAAACATACACTAACACATACTTACTTTCTTATACAATCATTGATACAAGTACACATTGATCGGCACAGAGTCACACACCTCCCAGCCAGCCACACACACACTCAGTCTCCTATACAAATACTTGGACAATCAATCAATAACCCATATAGTTAATCATATAGCTACTGATCAACACATGCAGCAGTTTACAGAACAACAGACATAATGATGCACAAATTAAGACAGTTTAGTCACTAACCCATGCACTCAGTGAGACACATTTAATCACTCACTCATACATTCAGTCATGCACCTACTAAATCCTTCGTCCAGACACTTATACATCTACTCATTCTTCAATATGTAAAACATATTTAAACTTTACAGAAACACACAGTCACTGGATGATGTCATCAGTGATCTCATCAGTGATGTCATTTGAGATGTCATCAGTGATGTCATCAGTGATGTCATTTGAGATGTCATCAGTGATGTCATCGGTGATGTCACTGACCATGTCATGAATGATGTAATATGTGACATGATCAGCAGTGGATTGCGGGTGCGCGATATATAGTTAGTGCAACTAACTATATATGGAATTTCAATGGTTTTGTGTGAGTAAAATAAGGTTTTTTAAATGCTAATTCCTAACTATATATGGTCTATAACCTATGGTTTTTTCAGTGAATATATATATATATATATTCACTGAAAAAACCATAGGTTTCACACCAGTTATAGTTAGGAATTAGCATTTAAAAAACCTATTAAATTCACTGAAAAAACCATAGGTTTTACACCACTTATAGTTAGCTGGAAATTTTACTCGCATAAAACCATTGAAATTCCTACATTATAGTTAGTTGGACTCACTATAACTTGCGCGTGCAATGCACTGCTGATGATGTCACATATTACATCACTCATGACATGGTCAGTGACATCACTCAAGACATCACTGATGACACCATCCAGTGAATGTCTGTCTTTCTGAAAAATAAATATGTGTTATATATGTATATGTAAAAGTTGATGGAAGAATAAATGTTTAAATAAGTGTTTACATGGATGTTTTAAAAAAAAAAATCGATTGGTTAACTGGTTTATTAAGTGTATCTTAGTGAATACATATATTAGTGAGTAATGTTTAAATATTTAAATATGTGTATTAGTGTTTCACTTTGTGTATAAGTGGCTGCATGGCTTGGTAAGTAGCTACATGTGTATGTATATGGGTTATTAGATGTTTTTTTAGTTTCAGTATGAGTGTCTGTATGGTTTGGTGGGGGTATTACTTAGCACATACATGCATGAATGACTGACTCTCTGTTTGTATGTGTTTTGAAGACAGCATATGTGCAGGACTGTATGGGTGGATGAGTGTGTATATGTGTGTGTTAGTGAGTGAATGACTGTCTCACTAGTGTCTTTATTAGTAACTACATATGTTTTAATGTAGTATATGTGAATATTGATGTATCTAAGTGAGTATATGTGAGAGTAAGAGATTGTAAGAGTTCCTGTTTAAATACGTATGTTTTTCTATAAGTGATTGTTTAGGAGAGTAAGTATGTGTAAGTTTCCTTAGAAGTAAGGTGGTAGTGTGTGTATAGCTGTATATGCAAATAAATGGATGTTCAATAGTTTATTTGCATGTGTGAGTTTGTGTGAGAGTATCTTTTGGATGACTGTTGGTGTATAACAGAATGTATAGGTGTATCACTACATATGATGAGTAAATATATGTATGAGTCACTATATATAACTGTTGGTGAATGAGTGGATGTGTACATAGATGGTGGAATTATTGAATTTGTTCTTGTAACTGGTATGGGTATCTCCATTTTTTTGAAAATTTTAGTTTCTATTATTGAATATGTGTTTCAAGGGTTACATTACAGTGAAAGGAGGTCCGTCAGTCTGTCACAAGGATGGTGTCATCAGTGATGGCATGAGTGATGTCACTGACCATGTCATGAGTGATGTAATATGTGACATCATCAGCAGTGCATTGCACGCGCAAGTTATAGTGAGTCCAACTAACTATAACGTGGGAATTTCAATGGTTTTATGCGAGTAAAATTTCCAGCTAACTATAACTGGTGTAAAACCTATGGTTTTTTCAGTGAATTTAATAGGTTTTTTAAATGCTAATTCCTAACTATAACTGGTGTGAAACCTATGGTTTTTTCAGTGAATTTCAATGGTTTTTTAATAGCAAATCTTAATAGGTATAGAAAGTGAAACATTTTAAAACGAATTTTATATTGTATAAATATGTTAAAAAAATATATATATATTTTTTTATTTGTAACCCGGGGGCGCTCCCGGGGCGCGTACAGGTGAACGCACGGGTAAGCGCAATGTTACGGCGCGCCCCGGGGCACGTACCGGGGAGCGTCCCGTTAGCGCTATTCTCGCGAACGAAAACAACATCGTGACGTTTCGCGTAACCGTGTGATGCGTCATATGACGCACAGCGTAATCGCAACCGAAAGCACGCGATCGCATACGATCGCGAAACGTCCTGACGCGCTTACGCTACGCACCCGCGGGCGCGCCCCGGAGCGCGACTATGGGCGCTCCCCGGTGCGCGTAGCGTAAGCGTGTCGGGTCATGTGACCTGAAAATAACACTTTCTATCGGTGCAGAACAGTTTTGGTTTCCAAATGAGTATAGCCTGGGTCTTGTGACCAGCCTGGGTCTTGTGACCTGAAAATAACACTTTCTATTGGTGCAGAACAGTTTTGGTTTCCAAATGAGTAAAGCCTGGGTCTTGTGACCTGAAAATGACACTTCTGATTGGTTCAGCACAGTTTTTTTTTCCAAATGATAAAAACCCACTTTTCTTCCTCACTCTGACTTTGTCTTTTGACTGAGGAAGACCTGTTTCATCTACAGAGACAATTCTTTTGTACTTTGAAATGGCTACTGTAGCAGCAGCTGGAGCATCTGCACCACCACCACAACCACCAAGAGGACCACCACAACAATACATTGCTGGTGGAGAAGAGGAGGAGGTGGAAGAGGAAGAGGAGGAGGGGAGCAGATGGCTGCCGGAAGAAATTACCCCATACAAGCCAAAAGAACACATTGTATGGGAGTTTTTTTCTCTTCCAGAGGGCAAGAAAAAAGTTAATGCGGCCAAGGTAACATGTCGAATCTGTGGTGCAGAACTCTCAAGGGGCAATCCAGATAAAAAATATTCATTTGGGAATCATACCATGATTCGGCATATGACCCGGAAGCATCCTGCTAACTATTCTCGTGCAGAGATCAGGGAACTGGCCAGTCACCTCCCCCAGTGTTCAAGGACCAGCTCAAAAACAAAGCAACCCAGTCAATCGGACCCAGAAACAACGGAGACGATGCCTTGCATTCAGCAACAATTTGGTACTTTTAGAATCACTTGCACTGAATGTGGCAAGCTCATCGCCTATGGTGAAAAGAGCGTAAAGCTGATCGTCCTTGCTGGTCAGAATCACATTTGCCCCAAACAAAAGAAGTCATTTTTTTCGTTTTTTGTTTTTTGCTCCAGTTGAGCCATTTTCAATTCCCTTTCTCTTTGTTTCTTCCCATAAAAAATAAAAAAAAAATAAAACTGTTTTGAAAAGCCCAAAAAAGTACAAAATGTTAAAAAAACATTAATAAAAAATATAAAACAACAAAAAGAATTAAAAAAAAGTTCTTTTCAGAACTACCTTTCATTTATAATATGAAACCTATATTTTTAAAGGATCTCTGTCAATTTTTTGTCCTTAGGGTACGCGTACCGGGGCGCGCCCCGCAAAAAAATAGCATTTTTTTTTTATGAAGCAGTTAGCATGAGGGAAGGACACAAAGAGAGTTATGTTAAGAGAAAAAGAGCTACAAGATGACCACAGAGGGATTGTTTATTACATAGTAAAAAATAGAGAAGGTGTAATTGGATGAAAGTGAGAAAAGTAAAATGACTAAAGGAGCGAAAGAAAGGAAGAGAGAGGAAGAACACTAAAGTAGAGATAGTGTGAGACTGTGATTGGCTGTTAAAAGAAAAAGAAAGGACAGTAAAAAATGGAGAATGAAGGGTAGTGGCGGAACCACGATAAATGAAGAACGATGAGGGAAAGTGAGAAAAGACCAGGTAGTATAAGTAAAGAGGGGTGAAAGAGGGAGAAAAATTGAATTAGGATAACACATGGGGAGTGACAAAGAGAGAGGACAAAGAGAGTAAAGGAAACAGTACCTGAATGGGCTTGAGTAAAACAGCAAAAACAGATAAGTAATGCAGTGTGTGTGACTTATAGGGAGTCAGTGGGTGTAGGTCGGAGTGTGGGTGTGTAAGGTGTGTCTGTGGGTGTGGTTGTGTGGAGTGTTTTGGTGTGGGTGGAGGTGAGGGTGTGTGAAATATGTGTGAGAAGTGTATGAGTGTGGGGTGTATATGTGTTCGATGTATGTGTGTGTATGGAATGTGTGTGTGTTTTTGAGGAGTGTGTGTGGGAGGTTTTTTTGTGTGTATGAGGTGTGTGTGTGGTGTGTGTGTGGGGTGTATGTTACAGGTGTGTGTATGTGTTGGGAGGGGGATGATGTGTATGTATAGGAGTCAGGTAAATAATTAAGAAAAAGAGAATGAGTGAAGAAGCAAAGGAAGGGAACAGAGGGTAAGTAAAGTAAAGAATAGGGATCGAAAGAAGTTGAATATGAGAGGGTAAATAGGGAAAGGGGAGTAAACATGTAGAATAAGAATAAGTGAGAGAAGCAGAGTAAAGACACAGGAATGAGGTAGATTGAGAAAATGTTAGTGACCTTAAAGCAAAGGGTGATGACAAACTACATTTTTTTAGTTATACTTACCATATAATAAATGTAACTTTAATTAATTTTTTTTACTACAGTTTGTATCTGTGAAAGAGAGAAGAAAAAATAAGTTATAATTAGTAAAATATGTATTTTAAATTAAAAGATACAAATGAAGAGGTTAAAAATCATAACGCTCTATTTACAAATAAAGTTAGAGTGAAGGACAGAGAAAGGTAAATAAACTAAGGTAGAAGGACAAAAAGAGAGAAAAAGAAATAGAAGGAGAGCAAATTACAAAGAGTAAGGCATATAGATTCACTGACAAAGAGAGAGAGAAGAACAGAGAAATGAACTGAAGGTAAGAAAGATACTAAAACAATGTGAGTTAGCAAAACTAAATCAGGAAACAGAACTAAGTAAAAAGATAATGACTGAGACAGAAAACAGTCTAATTAAGGATGCATTTAGAAGATTGAGGAATAGAAGATAACTGAGAGTAAGTGAAGAACAGTCATAGAGTGAAAGGATGAAGGGAGACAGGATAATATACAACGATTGAGGGAAATGGACTGAGGAAGTTATAAGGTAGACACACTAAGAGAAAAACTGAGTGAGGTGGAGTACAATGAGTGAGAAAAGGAAATGAGTAAGTGAGCAAAAAGAAGGAAAGAGAGGAGAAGACGACTAAACCAGTGGTACTGAGAGAAAATAATTTGGTGATGAAAGTAAAGAGAAGGACATTGAAAGAAAGGAAATGAGGGATAGTAATGGAACCAGAGTAAAAGAAATGGGATGAAGAATGATGAGAGAGGAGCAGTGAAGGTGTTGTAAAAGAAGTGATAGAAGGTAGATAAACACAAGTGAAAATAACACAAGTAGAGTGAGGCACTGAGGACATAGAAGTAGTGAACAAAAAATAGAGAGAAGAGGTCAAAAGTAAGGAGCAAACAAAGATAAGCTAGGGAGAGTGGGTGATTTATAGTGATAGAGTGCAATAATACTGCTGAGTGAGTAAACAGGAATTACTAAAAGAGCAAAGGAGGAAAATACGGAAAAGAGAAGTAAAGCAGAGAGACTGAAAGCTGAAAAGTTATGCAAGGGAGAGACGGGATACACACAGTTGAAATGAGAATGAGGGGTTGTCAAAGAAGTGGAGTAAGGGAACGGGGGTTACAGAGAGTGAGAGAAAGACATTATAAATGAGTAAAAAGAGCTGAAAGAGGATGGAAAAAGGAAAGTAAGTGTCACAGAATGGGAATACAATTTAATTTACACAATCCAAAGTATAAAATAACTTGTACAACATGTTACATAGTTTATTTTTGCTGTGCTCAGAATATATTGAATTTCACTTAAAACAGTGAGTTCAAATTACTCATCATATGACAGCGTGAAAAAAAAACCACAATCTAAAAGATTGTGTTTTAAAAAAAAACTTAAATACTGACAAATTACAAATGTACGCTAAAGTTAGATTGACTTACTTTTCCTTGAGGCCAAATACTGTATCATGGTGGTCCTTTTCTCGTTGGAAAGTACTTTGCTGTTCACTTAAAAATCCATTTCATCGACTTTCTATAAGAAAAGCTCCAAGAACATCTGAAATATTTTCAATATTTTCATATACTCCTTTTTTTCAGTCATGACTCTTTACTCATTCCTGCACCTTTCCATTTGGCCAAATAGTGTCAGATGTATGAGTATATGTTTAAATTAATTCTAAGGCACTCTGAAATGACCTTTTTCCCGACGTTCTTAAAGAAAGGCTCTACAATATTTTCACAATATTTAAGTATTTGTAAAACCATCTCTGACTCACTCATGTTCATCATTTTGTATAATACTAACATCACTTACTATGACATCCACTTACAGTACCTATATGACAAGTACATTTTTTATATTGCCTGGATCACTTTTACTCAGAATATATTTTTAAACAGCAAAATAACCTTTATTAACTGCTCCCGTCTTCATTAGCCAATTACTTTTACCTAAATTTTGGCTGTAAAAACACTAGGTATGAATTTATAAAGCCAAAAGGCAAACGTTGTTTGAAAGTCAAATGAGTGTCGTTACATTGGGTCCAACCTTTAGAAGTTTTTAAATAGCATGTGTAATGCCCTGATGTTGTAGAAGGACCATCATGAAAAATAATAGCTGCAGTTGCAAAGGTTCTTCCTGATATCGATAACTGAGAAGCCACAACATTTTTAATAGAAGTTGTCAATTTAGTTCCATCAGGTCTACATCGTTGGAACATTAAAATGACATAGTGGCCATCATTTTATAGAAATAATGTGGACAGCATTGTAGATTTACATTGGGTACACACCATATTGTGATCCGCTGCTTTAACTAGATTATTAAAAGACACTGATTTGCAGTCTGGTAAAGTCAAATATATAAATCTTTCAGAGTCTATTCTAGTACTACTTGATGAAGCACAGTTATCACAGTCATGTTGCCTTTGATAAGAAAGGTTAAAAAGATTGTTTATATCTACTCCTTCATCTTCCAATACATCAAACATATACATTAAAAATTCCTGACAATCCTGCTGAATTATCTGTGAAAATTGATTTTGACCTGAACATATGTCTACAAGATTCCTAATTTCTGAAACACTTTCTATTTTTCCTCTATCACTACTACATTTCTCTAACACAGAATTCAATAAACAGCACAATGTTTGTTCCCGATTTTCGACAATCTGTTTTTGTAAATTTTGAAGAAAAAAAACAACATTAACTACTACATTAGCATAGCAGTTGACACCAGAACTGTTTTCAAACTGAAATCCAACAACATCCTCAACACAATCCTTTTTCCTTCTGCTTATAATTACAGTTTCATCTACTTTTTGTCTTTTTGCTACTACCTCACTGCAATTACTCTCATTTCTTCTTTTTCGGCCTACCACACGTTTTTCAATCAGAGGATATTGAGGCAAATGTGGAGCATACTCTCTTCTTAACCTATTGTATTCTTTGACACAATCTAGATCAGCACAAATCTTTGTTTCATCACACTCAATCAAGTACAATCCTGATAAAGTTCTGACTCGTGATGAAACCACATATGCCATACCCTCTTTAAACACAGAACTTCCAATGTTCACCAAAGCACTATCTACACTTAAACCTTGAGATTTATGAATTGTCACTGCATATGCCAAACAAATAGGAAACTGTTTTCGGCAAACATATAAGTCTTTCACGAGCAAAAATCTAGCTGAACAGCGACAAATTTGTTCTATTTCATCAATGCCATCAAATTTAATTTTTATAATTTCAATTCCATCTCTATTTTTGTAATTCACAAAAGCAACAACATGACCCATTGCTCCATTTACCAGACCTCTTTCAACATATAAATTCCTTCGCAAAATGACACGACAATTCAAACACACATTCAGAGTCTTTTCAAAACCAGCAGATTTAGATATACTCTTCTCTAATGAATCCAATTTTGATTTCAAATTTTCAGACAAAACAATTGTTGCTCCCATATGCTCTATTTTATCTGTAGCTTCCAGTTTCACTATCTCTTCATTTTCTAAATTTAACATTTTGTTGTTGAACATGGAACATTCTTTCAGAGTTGGCATCAAACATATGGCAGATTTCCTCTCGTTAATTTTCTTAAAAATATTCTCTGGAAGAATGTTTTCATTTGGGTACAAATTTGAAATTAACCATCCATGTAAAGGTTCTTTCCCTTGCTGACTTATTTTTCCTACTCTTACGTCTTGTAAAATATTTTTATAATCTTCCTTCTTTGCCTGCCGCATATTTTGAAGCAGTTCTGCATATTTGAAGTGGTACACAGACAAAATATCGGGTTTTAAATTTCGATATACAATTATATCGAAGTTTAAATATCGAAGGGACATAATATAGAAGGTAAGTAATATCGACACTCTTAATATCGATATTAGTAATATCGAAGTTTTAAATATCGATGTCAGTAATATCGAAGTAAATAATTTCGATGTTACTAATATCGATTTTTAAATAAATTTTGTGTATATTATATTGTATTTATCATGTTTAATAATTTATTTTTAATGTCATTTAATTAAATGTTGTCTTTTAGTACTGTAGCGGGTTGTGGGTTTATAGGGGAATAGGGTGGGAAGTAATTTAATTATGTTAAATTAATTATTAATTAGTAGGAATTATAAATTAATTAATTGAGAATAATTTTTAAATAATTATAATTAATTGAATAATTGATAAATATGTTCTGTAGCGGGTTATGGGTTTATAGGGGAATAGGGTGGGAAGTAATTTAATTGTGTTAAATTAATTATTAATTAGTAGGAATTATTAATTAATTAATTGAGAATTATTTGTAATTAATATTAATTAATTGATTAATTGATTAATATGTTCTGTAGCGGGTTGTGGGTTTATAGGGGAATAGGGTGGGAAGTAATTTAATTATGTTAAATTAATTATTAATTAGTAGGAATTATTAATTAATTAATTGAGAATTATTTTTAATTAATTTTAATTAATTGATTAATTGATAAATATGTTCTGTAGCGGGTTATGGGTTTATAGGGGAATAGGGTGGGAAGTAATTTAATTATGTAGAATTAATTATTAATTAGTAGGAAGCATACATTAATTGTTATTAATTGGTAAATAATTATAATTAATTGGTAATTAATTTTAAATAATTCATTAATTGATAAATGTGTTCTGTTGCGGGTTGTGTGTTTATAGGGGAATATGGTGGGAACTAATTTTAATGTAATTAAGTAATAATGAATTCTTTTTTATAAGTATGTTATTTCAACCCCTACGCTATCCAACACTTTCCCTACTGTTGCACTCTCTGGAGTTGGAATAGTAATTGTTACCCCTATGTGATCCGACACTTTCCCTACTGTTGCACTCTCTGGAGTTGGAATAGTATTTGTTACCCCTACGCTATCCAACACTTTCCCTACTGTTGCACTCTCTGGAGTTGGAATAGTAATTGTTACCCCTACGCTATCCAACACTTTCCCTACTGTTGCACTCTCTGGAGTTGGGATTGTAATTTTTAATCCTACGCTATCCAACACTTTCCCTACTGTTGCACTCTCTGGAGTTGGAATAGTAATTGTTACCCCTACGCTATCCAACACTTTCCCTACTGTTGCACTCTCTGGAGTTGGAATAGTAATTGTTACCCCTACGCTATCCAACACTTTCCCTACTGTTGCACTTTCTGGAGTTGGAATAGTAGTTGTTACCCCTACGCGATCCAACACTTTCCCTACTGTTGCACTCTCTGGAGTTGGAATAGTATTTGTTACCCCTACGCTATCCAACACTTTCCCTACTGTTGCACTCTCTGGAGTTGGAATAGTAATTGTTACCCCTACGCTATCCAACACTTTCCCTACTGTTGCACTCTCTGGAGTTGGAATAGTAATTTTTAATCCTACGCTATCCAACACTTTCCCTACTGTTGCACTCTCTGGAGTTGGAATAGTAATTGTTACCCCTACACTATCCAACACTTTCCCTACTGTTGCACTCTCTGGAGTTTGAATAGTAATTGTTACCCCTACGCGATCCAACACTTTCCCCCACTGTTGCACTCTCTGGAGTTGGAATAGTATTTGTTACCCCTACGCTATCCAACACTTTCCCTACTGTTGCACTCTCTGGAGTTGGAATAGTAATTGTTACCCCTACGCTATCCAACACTTTCCCTACTGTTGCACTCTCTGGAGTTGGAATAGTAATTTTTAATCCTACGCTAGCCAACACTTTCCCTACTTGTGCACTCTCTGGAGTTGGAATAGTAATTGTTACCCCTACGCTATCCAACACTTTCCCTACTGTTGCACTCTCTGGAGTTGGAATAGTAATTGTTACCCCTACGCTATCCAACACTTTCCCTACTGTTGCACTCTCTGGAGTGGGAATAGTAATTGTTACCCCTACGCTATCCAACACTTTCCCTACTGTTGCACTCTCTGGAGTGGGAATAGTAATTGGTACCCCTACGCTATCCAACACTTTCCCTACTGTTGCACTCTCTGGAGTTGGAATAGTAATTGTTACCCCTACGCTATCCAACACTTTCCCTACTGTTGCACTCTCTGGAGTGGGAATAGTATTTTTTACTCATACACTATCTAAAATGTATTTAGCTTTTTTATTAGTATTATGTTGTTATTAATTGTTATTTATGTGATTATTTTATGTATATAAATGTATTAGTGATTTATTATATTTTTATTTTTTTATAAGTTATGAAAATAATTAATTTAGAGTTAATATTAATGAAAAATGTATTATGTATTATATATTTATTAATATTAATTTGTATTACATTATGTATTAATTTTAAATATTATAGTACATTTTTAAATATGTTTATTACATTTATAAGTATTATTTTGTTAATATTAGATTTTTATTTAATTTAAAAAAACGATATTTTACAAAAAACGATATTTTTGTCATTCTATATATTTTTTTCGATATATTTGTACTTACCTTGTTAGGGATAGGATTCCTATATTTTTTACTTCGATATTTTTGTTCCGATATTTTTGTATATCGATATTTGTGTTATCGATATTTTGTCAGACATTCATTTGAAGTTTAACCATATATTAACGATTCCAATGCTTCCTAGGCACTTCCTGGTATCTTCATGCATGAGCATTTTGAACACAGGTTGTCCTTTCACTGGAGTCAACTACAGAAGTTCTCCAAAACAATAATATGTTTTCCTCCAAATAAAACATCATAGTCTGTTCTAAGAATTTCTTGCATTCTCAAATGCACAAAAGCAAGCATTATATTTGACACCATGCTTACTTCATCAATGATAAGAAGTTTCATTTTCTTCAGGACTCTCGAAACTTCGGAACACGCATCTCCAGATAGCTTGTGATATTGCAATTTGTTATCATGCTCCACTGGCAGCATCAGTAAATGATGTAAAGTAATCCCTTTAATATTATGTGCTGCCAGCCCAGTTGGAGCGGTAACAACACAAGACAGCGGTGATTCAGTCCTCTTCTGCAGATAAGATGCAATTGCTTTAATCAGAAAACTTTTTCCAGTTCCCGCTTCTCCACTCACGTACAGTCGGACAGGCTTAAATGATGTACATGAGCACTCTTTCTTCTCATGACTCAATCCATGTTCAACCTGTTCTGTGACTTCGTCATATATCAGTTTCTGCTCAACGTTTAATTGTTTCACCAAATCTTCTAAATTAATTACATCCTCTTGAGCTTGCTCCATAGCTCTTTCCACCTCATCCATGGCAGTGGCAGCTTCATTTTGGATAATTGGTCCTCCTAGTGGATCCTGACTCAATGAAGCAGAACTCTGACTGCCTTGAGAACTGTCTCTCGCAATCTCTGCAGCAATTTTTGCTTCTTGCTCTATTTCTTCATTCAACATTTGCAGATAATTTGGAAAAACAGGACATTCTATGGTATCCTTCGTTGCATTAAAAGAGTCTTCATAACAGAGAAAATCTCCAAGTAGTTCCTCTTCTTCTCGCCATGGTTTAAAGAGTTGCAAAAGAGCCAAATTGTAAAATTCTCTTTTGTCTGGATTTTCACAACTCAATTTTCGATGATTAATCAAATGACCTTTTCTCTGTTTCACTAGACATCCTTCACATCCAATGACAGCATATATTCCATTATTGATATCTTCTCTGAAGTTCCTCTTATAAATATAGCTTTGAAGAACTTCATAGAGACAAACGTTCTCAAGATGAGGACTTCTATTTGGATAGTATGTATCCAACATGTTTGTCTTCAAAATATCTGTACTTTCTGGTTCTTTCTCCGCCAAATACCCTATCTCTTGTACAGATTTCAAAACTCGATTTCATGTTGCAGCAAGACCTAGACTCACCCAAATGATGGTTCTAGATTTGGCATAGAGACTTGCTGACGACAATCGATCAGAACATTCATATGCTCCAATTTCTCGATGCGACAACATCTTCAGACTGTAACTGTATAATTTCTTGCTTAGACTCTTTTCATGTGAAATGTCCTCCCACATTTCCTTCAGTTCTGTCTTTTCTTTTTTTGTGAAGTAAGACGTCACATATCGAGCCACAGCAATAGAGTTGTCAGCAACGAACTGAATATCCATGTTAGCATTCCACATGGACAAAATCACTGGGTTGTAGTCGTTGATGTACTTGGACTCTTCGTTTCTTTTTAAATTGTATGTATTTTTTGGTGATTTCCTCGTCACAGTATGTCGCAGAGAAGACATCAAATTATTTACTCTTCCTTTAGAAATCACTTGTCGTGGAAAGCCGAAACGACATTTTGTGTAGAACTTGTCCTTGTTTCTGAATTTTCGACGACAGTACTTTCCACAACGATGGGATTGAAAGTGTAAAACTTGTTGCCTTAAACTGTTTTCCTCTGTAGTTTTCAGAACAGCACATGTTGAATACTCTTCAATGAAGCTCATCACTGTCTCATCCGAATCTGTTTCAAATTTGGGTGCATCTTTAATCCATAACAACATATGTATGTGAGGAGCACCTCTCGCTTGATACTCCTTTCTCCAAAAGAAATCCAAAACCTCTCCAAGGGGAGGATTTTTTTGTTGGTAATAAAAGACATCATAGCTTCAAATCTATGATTGAAATATCTGCATACATTCACTGGATCCAAAGAACACAGTTCTCCAGGTGTTTTGAATTCTATATTTTGTATATTTGCATTTGCCTCTCGTAGAAATTGAAGTAAGTTGTCCCATGCATACTCGGCACAGCTAAGAGTGAGGAACCATGTAGGAGTTCCTAAGTTTCTTAGCATACATTTCAATTCCCCATGACGAGGGTACCAATACTCGTTTGCACCACGCTGACATGCCATGAGATTGATTAGATGAGATTCTAAAATATTATCTTGCAGATTCACTTCCTCCATAAAGTCCCTCGCCGAAACATTTTGCAGATGTGCTCCACTTTTCAGTATATGGTTTACTGCATAAGAAAGCCCAGACAAGTCACTTTCATACAGTAGATGAAACAAATAGGGAATGCATTGACGAAACCTTGGATCTTCAGCATATAATCTTACAGTTCGATATTCAGATGCAGGAATTTGAAGTGGTCGATCATCATATCGTCCACCTCGACCTGTTGGAAATAGCTGTGGAAAACAACGAGCTTCCAAACTTTGTTCCCATACACTAATGGGACTTCCTTTTGCTGCTTTCATTTGAAACAATTCAATTGCATTCCCCATTACTTCTTTGGAATGCAAAGGATGAACAGCATAATGTTCATATATTTCTTCACTCCTAGACACATCAACTTTTTCAATTTGGCCGCCTGAACAATCACTGTCTTCATCTGCAGCTGTTTCCTCTGCTGCAACACATACATCTTTGTAATACTCATTGTTTTTGACTAAATACAACGTTGCCTTTTTAACTTTCCTAACATCCACTAAATCTTGCCAGATTTTTTTTACTCTTTGTCGGAACCCCATTAACTAGAATACCTAAAGGTTCCTCTTCTACTTTTTCTATACCAATTGTATCAATATTTTTTTTTAAATCTAGGGGCAAATAAACAACTCTTCCCTTTAATCCTGTCTGCAAATCTGTAGGAGGCAATTTCCCTATCTTAGGCTCTATGCGAACAATTGCCTGAAAAGGATGGACAAATTGAATCAAAATAGACTCATATGTATTTAAATCCATCAATTCACGGGGAATGTCTACCAACTCCAGATTATTATGAATAGCTCTAGCAGGCATTCTGTTTTGATTTAATTTATCATAACAATATTTACAAATACGCTGATCAGAACTCAAATCAAAACAATTCTCCACCCACAAATAAGTTGTAAAATCTTTCCACTCATAATTATTCATCTTTTCACTTTTTACATATAAATCAACTAATCTAGTTTGATGCTTATAATGACTTCGTCGACAACACACACAAGTAAAATTCGGCCTTTCACTTGATTTCACCTTAAACCTGGTAATTTCCTGCTCAAACTTTTCTGTATTTGAAATCTGTACATTGTCTTCCACATTACCTTGAATTGCTGTGTCAATTTCTACACTGTCCTCTTTTTCACGAAAATAACAAATCTCAATTTCTTCACAAATCTTCTTCACATCTAATTCAGTTCCATGCAAAAGAGCACTGTTTAATTGTTTAAGCTTAAGTGCTGGACTTTTTGCATAATACAACATTCTCACTAATTTCCTCATTTTGGTATGATGCACTGCTAACATCCTAAAATGATGAAAAACACTCTTACAGACTTTTCTAGAAAGACAAGCCAGTGAATGCCCTTGCAAACCTGTGTTTTCTCTCACTCTGCAAGGATCTAAGTCTTGCAACAACTTCACTTTCTGCTTTAGACTTTTCTTACTATATGTACGTAAGAAATTACAAAACAAATCAATTGATTCCTGTCGCACACTACAAATACTACTACACTTCCAAGTGTACACTGGACCCTTAGTACGTCTCCCTAAAACTTCATCAGTTAACACCTCTTCTGGTTCTCTAGGCACAAGTTTCTCTTTTTCAATCAGACAACCGTCTTTCACTTCATACGCTCGACCACAGGTGTCAACTGCATGCACTAAATCATTATCCTGGAAGTAACTCTCCTCATTAAAAAATGGCTCACAACTTGAACTGTGCATCCATTCTCCCGAAAAAACTTTACAAAAATTAGTCCGATTAATTACTCTTTTCCATCTACTGTTTGATTTGAAAACATCAATTGTCTTGTTAAGTGTCCTAATTCTATTGATTATTAAAATAAATAATTTTTTCTTAACTTCAAAAGCCTGATCAACAATCTTCTCTACACTTTTCTTTTTCTTATAAAAAGCAGCTCTCTGTTTACCTTTCCTAATGTTTTTTAACAAATTTAAAACCACCCTATTGCGAAACATTTGTTTACGAATGTCTCTAAACTGATTCTGCCTTCTATTCCTATACATATTATTCTCTCCTGCTCCAGTTGTAGAATTCTTTGAGGGTCTCTCCTTCCTTTTCAAATTTACTCTCTCATTCTCTTTTTCTACATGCTGTCCATCATTTTTGTGCGATGTACATATGTTACGTATGAAAGACTTAGTTCTCTTACCAGGAGCTTTGTTCCTGTTTTTTGAAGTATTTGTTGTGGAAGAGTGCTGTAATTCCATTGCTCTTTTTGTTTTTTAGCGGTTATCTTCTTTTCTTCGCCTTTCCCTTGAAGGCATTTTGTCTTACTCTTGAAATCTTGATTCCAATCTGTGTTAAAGAAAAAAATAGCACATTATAGATCACTATTACCAAACAACAAAGCAATGACAAAAACCAAACAGTCTATTCAGGGTTACAGATTAAGTCAGGATTCTCCAGGGGTGCAGAAGAGGTGAGGCCTGTATTGAAGAGTGTAGTGGAACACAGCTCTGTCCACAGGTACAAAGTAGGTGAGACCTGTGTCTAAGAGTCCAGTAGGGGATAGACTTCATGAAGTCTAGTCCACTGCACTCTTATACAAAGGCTTCACCACCTATGCTTCCCAGGAAAGGCCTCTCTCCCACTACAGTCTTGAACATAGATCTCACCTCCTCTGTCCCTCTGGATATGCCTCACCTCATCTCCACAATCTACTTCCTAATCTCAGGTGAAACAGGTGACATGATTGTGAAAAGATCAATTTTTTTATGTAATCATGCACACACAATTTATTCTGTCTCAAAAAGGTAAAACACATTACTTTGCCCTATAAATGTTTCAGTAGTGTAATGAAAAGCTTATACATATCACCTTATCTCTGTTTTTCAAATTTCATTCTAAAAAAAGATTATGAGGCCTAAGCAGGACTGCTCATGTGATGAATCCTGTCCAGGGGAGCACAAAACGTGAGGCTTCTGTCCAAGAATGCAGTGGACAGGACTAAACTGGAGTAGTGTGCAAGAAAAAGATGAGCCTCATTTATAAAACCATGCGTCAGTTTTGCGCTACTGTTGCGTCACTTTTTGTGACGCATTGGCGGCATAAAACATATGCCTTGTTGCACCATATTTAAAAAGTGACGCATGTAGGCATATGCGTCATTTTTTAAACCTCTGCACCACATTATACCTCTGTCAAGTGTAATGTACTTTACAATGATGCTACCTGTGTTAACTCAGTGTAGGAAGCATATTGAGTTCGTTTGCATAGAGGAATTGTATGTTGTAAAATAGTGAGGTTTCAGTAATGACATGGAATGCTTGTACATAGGACCTGTGCTGTGTTTCCTAAATGTGATATCAAAAACGATTTTGAGGAAAATGAATGGCTTTTACATTTTTGAGTATAATGTGGCGCAGAGGTTTAAAAAGTGACACATCTACCTACATGCGTTACTTTTTAAATATGGAGCAAAAAGGTACATGTTTGGGCTTTCCTGGGGAGCGTAGGTGGTGAGGCTTGTGTCTAAGAGTGCAGTGGACTAGGCTTCATGAAGCCTATGCTTGTACATAGGACCTGTGCTGTGTTTCCTAAATGTGATGTCAAAAACGATTTTGGGGAAAAGGAATGGCTTTTACATTTTTGAGTATAATGTGGCGCAGAGGTTTAAAATGTGACGCATCTACCTACATGCGTCATTTTTTAAATATGGCGCAAAAAGGTACATGTTTTATGCCGCCGATGCGTCACAAAAAGTGACACATCAGCAGTGCAAAACTGACGCAGGGCCTCACAAATGAGATTCTTTTTTTTTGCACACTACTCCAGTTTAGTCCTGTCCACTGCACTCTTGGACACAAGCCTCACCTTTTGTGCTCCCCTGGACAGTCTTCATCTCATCTGCACTCCTTCTTAGGTGTCAGAATCCTATCACCTGGGCAAAGCTCCATGTGAAAGCGTTTGCCTCAGTCTTATCCCTGCTGTGAGGCAGATGCTTGTACATAGGACCTGTGCTGTGTTTCCTAAATGTGATGTCATAAACGATTTTGGGGGAAAAAAAAAAAATAGATGCATCACTTTTTAAACCTCTGCGCCACATTATACTCAAAAATGTAAAAGCCATTAATTTTCCCCAAAATCGTTTTTGACATCACATTTAGGAAACACAGCACAGGTCCTATGTACAAGCATTCCATGTCATTACTGAAACCTCACTATTTTACAAAATACAATTCCTCTATGCAAACAAACTCAATATGCTTCCTACACTGAGTTAACACAGGTAACATCATTGTAAAGAGTCAAATTGACACCTGTGTCTAAGAGTGCAGTCGGGGATAGGCTTCATGAAGTCTAGTCCACTGCACTCTTAGACACAAGCCTCACCACCTACGCTCCCCAGGAAAGCCCAAACATGTACCTATTTCCGCCATATTTAAAAAGTGACGCATGTAGGTAGATGCGTCACTTTTTCAACCTCTGCGCCACATTACACTCAAAAATGTAAAAGCCAATCATTTTCCTCAAAATCGTGTTTGACATCACATTTAGGAAACACAGCACAGGTCCTATGTACAAGCATTCCATGTCATTACTGAAACCTCACTATTTTACAAAATACAATACCTCTATGCAAACAAACTCAATATGCTTCCTACACTGAGTTAACACAGGTAACATCATTGTAAAGAGTCAAATTTATTTCTTTAAACATGCACACATTCTTTATTCCTTTTAAAAAATGTAAAAGCCATTCAATTTTCCCAAAATCGTTTTTGACATCACATTTAAGAAACACAGCACAGGTCTTATGTACAAGCATTCCATGTCACTACTAAAACTTCACAATTTTACAAAAAACAATTCCTCTATGCAGTAAAAACCTTTTACCAAGCATTATCAAAAAGCATGACACAAAGCAACATTAAAAAACCACAATTTGCTTCCAAATCTTCTCCATAGAGTATACAAGTCTCTATCTATATTAAATGAATCATAACTCACCTTTACAAATGCTCTAGGAGATTCACAACAGTGTCAGATACACACACCAATATTTCTTTAGCAGAGCAAAAGGTATGTTCTCCAGCCACTGGAACCATTAATGGCACAGAAAACCTCTAATTGTACACACATATTCCTCATGGTAACCAATCAACACCCTTCCCCCCCTCAGCCCTTTCTACCTGTTACCATAGCAACTCCCTCCTCACTGAGCTCCCAGGGTTAAAAGTTTATTCTACAATGTTGCAAATCAAATGAGCAAGGGTGTTTGACCACTCAATACACCAGCTTATCTGGTGCAATGTTTCTTTAAATAACTTTTGTTTAACCATTCAAATTACTTCTTACACAGAACACAACCATGCACCCTATCTTTCAGTTTTCAACTATCTCAATCTACCAATCATTGCTTGTGATTCAAGAGCACTGAAACTCCACAGGTTTTATTTTTGCAAACTCCTACTGTTCCAACTGCCATTTCATTTCTACACTTCATCTGACTGCACCAGAACCTCCTCTCACCATGTATTCTGTCTGGATTATTGGACATAGCTATATCCACTGGGCTCAAAGGTATGCAGCTACCAGAAATTTTCACAACCTTGCCTTACCAAATGTGAAGATTAAATGGATTGGCCAGAGAGGATTGAAATGTCACCAATTGATACCATTGGTGAAAACCTTTTTGCATTTGCCACACCCTGACCTTTTAATTGTGCACTGTGGAGGAAATGACTTGGGCACTTTGACTGGGGTAGATCTGGAAATGCTTTTAAAGGACACCTTTGATCAATTGATGGCACTTTTTCCTCAAACTGCCTTGGTATATTCCAATATATGCCAAAGACAGAAATGGAAGTGGTCCAATCAATTTTGTCCACAATTTGAGAAAGCACGGAAACATGTGAATAAATCTGTTTCTGCTTACATGAGAGACTATGGAATGGGTTCAATATACAACAACAACTTGCGTTACAACATGCAAGATATCTACAGAGGAGATGGTGTGCACTTTTCAGATGAGGGGAATAGAATATTCCTCCTGAATTTAAGACTGTGCATTGGTACCTACTTGTAGGTACCTAAATCAGCCACAGAACCCAAAAGCCATTTTCAGGGCTACCCTATCTCTGATCACTCCAAATGATTATCTTTTTCTAATTTTTTTTGTTTTTTGCCTATTTGGGCCTCCTAAGACCCCCTCAGATACCTAGAGGGTCAAGGAGTGCCTACAATGCCCCCTTACACCCATTCCCAACGTTGTTTGTCCTCCATTTTCTGTCTTAAATCTACCGAAAACAAAATGGAGGACTGCCGTAGCGCTGCCGGTACGCGTACCGGGGCGCGCACCGGGAAGCGCTCTAAAAAAATGTTAAAAGTTAATTTACATAAAAACCACTGGAGACACTTTCACCAAATATAGAATAGCTCATACTACATACCAATCCCTACCATTTTCCCAAATTCGATGGAATTCCATTGAGCCATTTAGCCTGTAGACCTCTCTAAATACCCTGAGGTAAATTACTTCACAAAAACACATCTGAAGTTTTAGAATATACAACCAATTAAAATGCTACTTTCATTTTCTACTTTTTTTTCCTGACATTTGATTGGTTATGTACATGAATATAAATGAAAAATGAGAGGGAAACACGGCCATTTTGACTACAACTACCTGAGGTACATCTTGAAAGGATTTTCGCATTTTGTCTTCTTCACCTCTCTGTAAAGTAAGTTGATAATTTGTATGGGGCACTTTAAGTTAATTTGTAAAAACGTTTTCTGATAGTTATTTACTGTCCCTCTGCTATAGTTATAGATAGAGATAGGCTCCTCTGTTATATTTATGGATTGACTTAGGCTTCTCTGCTATAATTAGGAATTTACTTACGCTTCTTCACAGGCACTTTTTTATATTTCTACTTCCTGCCTGTTAGCATACACAGCCCAAAGTTAACTTCACTGTTAAAAAATCTGAACTACCTGTCTGAACTTAAACCCAACAGTGCCCTAACTCTACTGATATAGTTATTTTTTATGCAATTTACAGCAAAAAAATGGAAGGGGAGCAAGAAAATATCAATATTTCCTTCGAGATGACATCTGAGGATATTCTAAATGAAGATTTTTTTTGATGAAGAATTTATGGATGTCTTTGGATCAACAATTTGTTGAATGTTTACAAGATATAGAAACATGCATGTTTGAGGAGATTCCAGATGATGTAATGCTGGAAGTTTTATTGAACTATGAAAATTCAAACCAATAAATTTTTATTTAATAATTACAAATTCTTTGAGACATTATTCATTTTTATATGTAATTCTTAAACTAGTACCAAATTGATTATAATGTAAAGTCAGACTTATATTATACTGTGCAACTTTTTTGTGTTACATAGTAATTTTGCTCATAGATACTTCCTTTCTCCCACAATATTATCTCCAATGTGTATTTGACATCTCTTTTTCATCTCCTGCCTCCATGTTCTTTCTGCTTTCCTGACAGACTATGGTATGAATTCCATATACCACAATAACTTCTATAAGAACATGCAAATTATCTACAGAGGAAACGGTGTACATTGAATTTAAGACTCTGCATTGGTACCTACATGTTGGTACTTAAATCACCCACACAACACAACAACTCTATTCAGAGATACCCTACCTCCAAGCACTTTAAATTATTATTTTAGTGTTTCACTGAGTTTTCCCCATGTGTGTGGGGGGGGGGGGTGTGTGGGGGATGTGCGGGGTGTGTCTGTGAGGTGTGTATGTGTGTGTGTGTGTCTGGGGGGATGAGGTGTATAGGTGTGTGGGGTATGTGGGTGTGGGTGGGGATGTGGGTGTGTAAGGTGTGTGTGTGGGTGTGGGTGTGTGGGGTTTTTGGGTGTAGGTGGGAGTGTGGGTGTGTGAGGTGTGTGTGGGGTGTGTGTGGGTATGGGGGGTATGTGTGTAGGATGTGTATGTATGTGTGGATGTGTCTGTGAGGTGTGTGTGTGTGTGGGGGGGAGGTGTGTGTGTGGGATGTGTGGGGTGTGTCTGTGAGGTATCTGTGTGTGCATGTGTGTGTGTGTGTTGGGGGGGTGAGGTGTGTGTGTGAGTGTGGGTGTGTGGGATGTGGGTGTGGATGTGTAAGGTGTCGGTGTGGGGGGGTGGGGTGTTTGGGTGTGGGTGGAGGTGTGCGTGTGTGAGGTGTGTGTGGGGAGTGTGTGGGTGTGGGGGTGTGGGGTTGTGTGCATGTGGGTGTGTGTGGGACGTACTTGTAGGTACCTAAAACAGCCACAGAACCCAAAAGCTCTTTTCAGAGCTACCCTACTGGTAATCACTCAAAATGATTATTTTACTTAGACACAAGCCTCACCACCTACGCTCCCCAGGAAAGCCCAAACATGTACCTTTTTCCGCCATATTTAAAAAGTGACGCATGTAGGTAGATGCGTCACTTTTTAAACCTCTGCGCCACATTACACTCAAAAATGTAAAAGCCAATCATTTTCCTCAAAATCGTGTTTGACATCACATTTAGGAAACACAGCACAGGTCCTATGTACAAGCATTCCATGTCATTACTGAAACCTCACTATTTTACAAAATACAATACCTCTATGCAAACAAACTCAATATGCTTCCTACACTGAGTTAACACAGGTAACATCATTGTAAAGAGTCAAATTTATTTCTTTAAACATGCACACATTCTTTATTCCTTTTAAAAAATGTAAAAGCCATTCAATTTTCCCAAAATCGTTTTTGACATCACATTTAAGAAACACAGCACAGGTCTTATGTACAAGCATTCCATGTCACTACTAAAACGTCACAATTTTACAAAATACAATTCCTCTATGCAGTAAAAACCTTTTACCAAGCATTATCAAAAAGCATGACACAAAGCAACATTAAAAAACCACAATTTGCTTCCAAATCTTCTCCATAGAGTATACAAGTCTCTATCTATATTAAATTAATCATAACTCACCTTTACAAATGCTCTAGGAGATTCACAACAGTGTCAGATACACACACCAATATTTCTTTAGCAGAGCAAAAGGTATGTTCTCCAGCCACTGGAACCATTAATGGCACAGAAAACCTCTAATTGTACACACATATTCCTCATGGTAACCAATCAAAACTCTTCCCTCTCTATTTTCAAATCAACACCCTTCCCCCCCTCAGCCCTTTCTACCTGTTACCATAGCAACTCCCTCCTCACTGAGCTCCCAGGGTTAAAAGTTTATTCTACAATGTTGCAAATCAAAAGAGCAAGGGTGTTTGACCACTCAATACACCAGCTTATCTGGTGCAATGTTTCTTTAAATAACTTTTTTTTAACCATTCAAATTACTTCTTACACAGAACACAACCATGCACCCTATCTTTCAGTTTTCAACTATCTCAATCTACCAATCATTGCTTGTGATTCAAGAGCACTGAAACTCCACAGTTTTTTTTTTTGCCAACTCCTACTGTTCCAACTGCCATTTCATTTCTACACTTCATCTGACTGCACCAGAACCTCCTCTCACCATGTATTCTGTCTAGATTATTGGACATAGCTATATCCACTGGGCTCAAAGGTATGCAGCTACCAGAAATTTTCACAACCTTGCCTTACCAAATGTGAAGATAAAATGTATTGGTCAGAGAGGATTGAAATGTCACCAATTGATACCATTGGTGAAAACCTTTTTGCATTTGCCACACCCTGACCTTTTAATTGTGCACTGTGGAGGAAATGACTTGGGCACTTTGACTGGGGTAGATCTGGAAATGCTTTTAAAGGACACCTTTGATCAATTGATGGCACTTTTTCCTCAAACTGCCTTGGTATATTCCAATATATGCCAAAGACAGAAATGGAAGTGGTCCAATCAATTTTGTCCACAATTTGAGAAAGCACGGAAACATGTGAATAAATCTGTTTCTGCTTACATGAGAGACTATGGAATGGGTTCAATATACAACAACAACTTGCGTTACAACATGCAAGATATCTACAGAGGAGATGGTGTGCACTTTTCAGATGAGGGGAATAGAATATTCCTCCTGAATTTAAGACTGTGCATTGGTACCTACTTGTAGGTACCTAAATCAGCCACAGAACCCAAAAGCCCTTTTCAGGGCTACCCTATCTCTGATCACTCCAAATGATTATCTTTTTCTAACTTTTTTTTTGTTTTTTGCCTATTTGGGCCTCCTAAGACCCCCTCAGATACCTAGAGGGTCAAGGAGTGCCTACAATGCCCCCTTACACCCATTCCCAACGTTGTTTGTCCTCCATTTTCTGTCTTAAATCTACCGAAAACAAAATTGAGGACTGCCGTAGCGCTGCCGGTACGCATACCGGGGCGCGCACCGGGAAGCGCTCTAAAAAAATGTTAAAAGTTAATTTACATAAAAACCACTGGAGACACTTTCACCAAATATAGAATAGCTCATACTACATACCAATCCCTACCATTTTCCCAAATTCGATGGAATTCCATTGAGCCATTTAGCCTGTAGACCTCTCTAAATACCCTGAGGTAAATTACTTCACAAAAACACATCTGAAGTTTTAGAATATACAACCAATTAAAATGTTACTTTCATTTTCTACTTTTTTTTCCTGACATTTGATTGGTTATGTACATGAATATAAATGAAAAATGAGAGGGAAACACGGCCATTTTGACTACAACTACCTGAGGTACATCTTGAAAGGATTTTCGCATTTTGTCTTCTTCACCTCTCTGTAAAGTAAGTTGATAATTTGTATGGGGCACTTTAAGTTAATTTGTAAAAACGTTTTCTGATAGTTATTTACTGTCCCTCTGCTATAGTTATAGATAGAGATAGGCTCCTCTGTTATATTTATGGATTGACTTAGGCTTCTCTGCTATAATTAGGAATTTACTTACGCTTCTTCACAGGCACTTTTTTATATTTCTACTTCCTGCCTGTTACCATACACTGCCCAAAGTTAACTTCACTGTTAAAAAATTTGAACTACCTGTCTGAACTTAAACCCAACCGTGCCCTAACTCTACTGATATAGTTATTTTTTATGCAATTTACAGCAAAAAAATGGAAGGGGAGCAAGAAAATATCAATATTTCCTTCGAGATGACATCTGAGGATATTCTAAATGAAGATTTTTTTGATGAAGAATTTATGGATGTCTTTGGATCAACAATTTGTTGAATGTTTACAAGATATAGAAACATGCATGTTTGAGGAGATTCCAGATGATGTAATGCTGGAAGTTTTATTGAACTATGAAAATTCAAACCAATAAATTTTTATTTAATAATTACAAATTCTTTGAGACATTATTCATTTTTATATGTAATTCTTAAACTAGTACCAAATTGATTATAATGTAAAGTCAGACTTATATTATACTGTGCAACTTTTTTGTGTTACATAGTAATTTTGCTCATAGATACTTCCTTTCTCCCACAATATTATCTCCAATGTGTATTTGACATCTCTTTTTCATCTCCTGCCTCCATGTTTTTTCTGCTTTCCTGACAGACTATGGTATGGATTCCATATACCACAATAACTTCTATAACAACATGCAAATTATCTACAGAGGAAACGGTGTACATTGAATTTAAGACTCTGCATTGGTACCTACATGTTGGTACTTAAATCACCCACACAACACAACAACTCTATTCAGAGATACCCTACCTCCAAGCACTTTAAATTATTATTTTAGTGTTTCACTGAGTTTTCCCCATGTGTGTGGGGGGGAGGTGTGTGTGGGGGATGTGCGGGGTGTGTCTGTGAGGTGTGTATGTGTGTGTGTGTCTGGGGGGGATGAGGTGTATAGGTGTGTGGGGTATGTGGGTGTGGGTGGGGATGTGGGTGTGTAAGGTGTGTGTGTGGGTGTGGGTGTGTGGGGTTTTTGGGTGTAGGTGGGAGTGTGGGTGTGTGAGGTGTGTGTGGGGTGTGTGTGGGTGTGGGGGGTATGTGTGTAGGATGTGTATGTATGTGTGGATGTGTCTGTGAGGTGTGTGTGTGTGTGGGGGGGAGGTGTGTGTGTGGGATGTGTGGGGTGTGTCTGTGAGGTATCTGTGTGTGCATGTGTGTGTGTGTGTTGGGGGGTGAGGTGTGTGTGTGAGTGTGGGTGTGTGGGATGTGGGTGTGGGTGTGGATGTGTAAGGTGTCGGTGTGGGGGTGTGGGGTGTTTGGGTGTGGGTGGAGGTGTGCGTGTGTGAGGTGTGTGTGGGGAGTGTGTGGGTGTGGGGGTGTGGGGTTGTGTGCATGTGGGTGTGTGTGGGACGTACTTGTAGGTACCTAAAACAGCCACAGAACCCAAAAGCTCTTTTCAGAGCTACCCTACTGGTAATCACTCAAAATGATTATTTTACACTATTATTTTCACTATTTTTCACCAAAGTACCCTCCCCGGTACGCTCCCCCGTGCGCGTACCGGGCGCTTCCCCCGCGAAAATCGAAAAAAATGTAAAAAATGTTTTTGTCCCGCGGGACCCTTTTATGGCCCCCACATCAAACCTAGGGGGTCAGGGGGGGTGTACCCTGCCCCCTTTTGGTCATTTCCCCCTTTTGTTTTTACCCACCTCTTGTGTCTCGGTCCTACCGAGACACAAGATGGCGGCCGCTCCGGACTGTTTCGAATGTTTACAGACACCCGAGAGCCAATCAGCTTCCCGTGCGCAAGTCGCGTGGCGCGCCCGGAGCGCTCCCCGGTGCGCGTACCGGGGCGCTGCCATAGATATATACATTTTTTTGACTTAAATTACTCAAAATCCTCTGCAGCACACATCTTGAGACATAGCAAAGGCACATCGGGCTACCAGTCCCTACAATTTTGCCAAGTTTGGTGAAAATCCATTCAGCCGTTCGAGGTAAAAGTGCGACCGACCGCCCTATGGAAATTAACAAGGGGAAAACACGTTTTGGGACCCCCCTTTTATCTCGGCCCCCACTTGACGAATCCCCCCCAAACTTTCACAGAAGGAGCGGAGCGACGCGAGGCAAAGTTGCTGAAAAATTCAGGCCGATTCCTCAACCGGCGCCAAAGTTATTCCAAATAGAATGTTGCGATTTCCCTATGGAAATCAATCCTAACTATAACTACCTACTGGCGACCGCCAGTAGGTAACATATATATATATATATATATATATATATATATATATATATATATATATATATACATATTCACTGAAGAAACCACAGGTTATAGACCATATATAGTTAGGAATTAGCATTTAGAAAACCTTATTTTACTCACACAAAACCATTGAAATTCCATATATAGTTAGTTGCACTAACTATATATCGTGCACCCGCAATCCACTGCTGATGATGTCACATATTACATCATTCATGACATGGTCAGTGACATCACTGATGACATCACTGATGACATCTCAAATGACATCACTGATGACATCACTGATAACAACATCCAGTGATTTTTTGTTTCTATAAAGTTTAAATATGTCTTACATATTGAAGAATGAGTGGATGTGTAAGTGTCTGGACGAAGGATTTAGTAGGTGCATGACTGACTGTATGAGTGAGTGATTAAATGTGTCTCACTGACTGCATGGGTTAGTGACTAAACTGTCTTAATTTGTGCATCATTATGTCTGTTGTTCTGTAAACTGCTGCATGTGTTGATCAGTAGCTATATGAGTAACTATATGGGTTATTGATTGATTGCCCAAGTATTTGTATGGGAGACTGAGTGTGTGTGTGGCTAGCTGGGAGGTGTGTGACTCTGTGCAGATCAATCTGTACTTGTATCAATGATTGTATAAGAAGGTAAGTATGTGTTAGTATATGTTTGAAAATGTAAGGTGCTCTATGTTTAACTGTATAGACAAGAAAATGGAAGTGTCATTGATTCTTTACAGGACTGACTAGGTGTGTGAGTAACTCCATGGATGAGTGGCAGACTGTGAGTGTCTGTATAGGTGTATGAGTGCATATGATAGTGTTGTAAAGATGAGTGATTGTATGTATGAATGATTGTATGGGTGAATGAGTGAAGGTGTGTGTAGACGTAGCAATCAGTGAGTGCGTATGTAGTAACTAGTATTGGTGTGTCAATGGTTTCAAAAATGATACTCTCTTTTTAACACTGGGTGAAACAGAGGTTATATTAAAATGTGAGGAGATGCATTGTATTGTCACATGAATGATATCATCAGTGATGTGGTCATTGATGTCAAATGAGATGTCATCAGTGATGTCATCAGTGATGTCATTTGAGATGTCATCAGTGATGTCATCAGTGATGTCACTGACCATGTCATGAATGATGTAATATGTGACATCATCAGCAGTGGATTGCGGGTGCACGATATATAGTTAGTGCAACTAACTATATATGGAATTTCAATGGTTTTGTGTGAGTAAAATAAGGTTTTCTAAATGCTAATTCCTAACTATATATGGTCTATAACCTGTGGTTTTTTCAGTGAATTTTCAAGGTTTTGTAAATGCTAATTCCTAACTATATATGGTCTATAACCTATGGTTTTTTCTGTGAATTTCATTGGTTTTTTAACAGCTAATATCTGTAGCTGTAAAATGTATTCTTCTTTAAATCCAAAAATATATTTTATATGTTTATGAATAATTTTTTTTTTTTATATATATTTTTTTCTTCGTTCCCGCTTCGCGAATCGGGAAGCTTCCCGTTAGCTGACCTTGATGCCGCGAAATAGACCGCGAGCCGGTAAACGTTTCTTTACCGCAAGTGCCGCGTTAGAAAACAACATCGTGACGCCTCCCGTCCGCATGACGTTTCACGTTGTCGCGTGATACGTCATATGACGTGCTACGTTAGCGAACTGGTACGCGAAGCGAGTCGCAAAGCGCAGGTTTCTGGAAGCAAACCGGGAGGCCCTGCAAAGCGCTTAACGTAAACACAGCAAGTCATGTGACTTGGTAATAACACTTTTCATTGGTTCATTTCACTTTTGGTTTCCTAATGATGTAAGACTAGGTCATATAATCTAAAATGAACACTTTTGATTGGTTGAGAACTCTTGTTTTTCCCAAATGATGAAAATCCCTCCTTCTTTCCTCACTCTGACTTTCATCATTGTGAGAGAAAGACCCTTTGTGATCACTGAGCAATGGCTTCTTTAGTAGCTTCAGCTGGTGCTTCCCCACCACCTCCACCACATCCAAGGAAGAGTGGACCACCTGCTCAAGTTATAATTCAACAAGAAGAAGAAGAAGAGGAACAGGACGACGAGCACGAAGAGAGGCAGTTTTTGCCTGAGCAGCCCAGGACGTCTCACCGGAAAGAAAACTTCATTTGGCAATTTTTTAAAATTCCCAAAGGTCAGAAAAAAGTAAATGCAAGATACGTAACTTGCCTTATATGTCAAGATAGACTGTCCAGAGGAACCGAGAAAAAATACAGTTTCGGAAACTACACAATGCATCGCCATATGACTAGGTGGCATCCTAACAACTACAGTGCTGCACAGTTTCGGAACGACCTAGATAATCTCCCTATTATGGCCAGAAGATCTGTTGTACCGGAAGTAACGGGACCAGAGGGCAGGGAGATGGTGCCAAATATACAAATGAAATTTGGTGAAGTAAAACACACCTGCGTATTTTGCGATGGATTCATTTCCTACGGAGAAAAAAGCATCACTCTGATCAACAGAGCTATTGACTATCATATGCAAGTTTGTACGAAACGCCCAAAATAATAAATACTTCTTTTTTTGTTTTGTTGCTCCTGTTGAGCCCTTTACAATGAATCGTTTTCATTGCCCCCTCCAAGAAAAACCCCAAAAAATATAAAACTTCAGAAAAATTCAAAAAAAGTAAAAAAATGTTCCGAAAAATAATAAAAAAAATATAAAACAACAAAAACAATAAAAAAAAAGTTCTTTTCAGAACTACCTCCCCGTTATTAAAAAATTGGTACAATATTTGGAACTGTGCCAACCTCTATTTCTCTTAGTTCGCTTCCCAGTTCGCTCGCCGGTACGCGAACTAGAAGCGAACCAAAAACAGTAAGTATAAGGGAAGGAAACAGACACTTATGTTAAAAGAAAGACAGCTATAGGGGAGTAAACTAGAGATACTATTACCCGTAATCCACTGCTGATGATGTCACATATTACATCATTCATGACATGCTCAGTGACATCATCAGCAGAGGATTGCGGGTTTTTTGGCAACGTGCCTTATCCACGGTTTAATAACGCTGCCTTTTGCTTTATATAAGTTTTCAAATTGTATGAAATATATACCAATAGGTCGTTATGAACCTTTAGGTAGTGCTTTTCTTCATGAGGTCTGGTCGCTTCCATACACATACAGATGTTTCAAAGATGATCAAGAAGTTTATCTGAATGGAGAGGAATGCACTGAGACGCCAGATCATTCACTAATGTGTAGGCACATACAGTTACACGGTTCATGCAACAAACACCGACCAAATATGGCTTGCGTGTTGCAAGGCACGCCAGTTCCTGCTATCATCCCCACGTTCAAGTTGTTGGAAAATGGTAGTTATTTGATGCTCAATAATGAAGATTGTTCTGAGTTAATTGAAAAGGGTCTGCACCTCTGTACGGGTGTTCGCTATGTGAAGCACGAAAGTTTCACGGGCCGAGCTCAAGGCCACCTCTCTCTGAGACAAAAGAGCTCTTATTCTTGCCATGCCGTTGAAATCTGTCCCAAGGTTGGTATTTGTGGCCAGATTGAAAACTCCCTATATTCATGTGTGGGAGGAAATAGAACATTTCTGCAGCAAATAACCCGTTCACTTACTGTTACGATAAAAGGAATACTTTTAATTCAGATTTGCCTTTCAATTTCAGCAAGATGGTTCCGACTATCTTTAACGCATCCTCCACAAAGACCCTGGCGCACTTTTTTAAAGTTGTTACCAGTGGTCTCATGACTTCATTTGAGAAAATCTTTGGAGTCATCCCTGCTTCCTTTCATTCCATTTTCTCCACTCCGGTTCGTGGATTGGCATTTTTACTTGCATTACCAGCGGACGCTCTTGTGCTTTTTTTACATTTTTAAATATGGATGTCCCTCCTATGCAACCTCCCACCCTGCAGCTGCTGACACTGTTCCGCAATCGCATGCTAGAATATTATGGCACAATGCCGTTGGCGATATTAAGCACGGCATATGGATTATCTTTTCGATTCTCCTACTTCACCTGTGTCCAGCCTGTATTTCACTGCCTGACCTGTGATTTCGATTGGGCCATTGATTTGTGTCTCTGCGGACCGGTTTCTCCTGACGTCGACTTTAATCAGCTGATGACTCCTATCATTACTCACGAGTTGGTTTGTCCTGGCGAAAGGATTATGGCTGTGGCATTGATGCATGGACTACTTGGTCCCTGGAATTTACTGGCGGCAGCACAGTCTTTCTTGGAACAGAGCTTTCTTGAAAACCCACCGAGCTGTCCTCTGATGGTGATAGAGGATCCGGTGCTGGGAGAGCACGTATGTTCTTTTCCGCTTTTAAATTGGATGGCTGAACTGTTTTCGGATGAAGACGGTGACTTCCTATTGGAGGCTGTTGCAGCTTATTTTGCATACACAGTTATGTCATAGACCTTTTTCATGTTTGATATGCTGAGTACTAGCATTTCATTGACAATTCATTGACTTATTTGTCAAGTTTTTATTATTTACCTTGCCTATTGGCTTAAGACTCGATAAAGTACTTGGCTGTTTTATTTTTCTTTAGCATTAAATTTTCCTAGTTTTTAATGCTTTACCTTGCGGACCGTCCACATATAAACTTGCAATCTGCTCTCATGAGATGGCACTTCTATTATCTTATTCAGTTCGTTTCCGGATCATGGGGAGGTGTCATCTAGGTCCTGGATATCTTTACACCGTGTTAAGTTAGCATGGGCTCATTACCGGTTTAAACGCCATTTTTCCTTTTTTGCAACTTCTGCACACGACACTTAGTTGTTGCTTTAGCTTTCCACCTAGTAGTTCATCGTGGTTTACATGAGAATAATATGTTATTGCTCTACTATCTGCTTTGCTTGTTAAACTATATCTGTACAGCGAGTGCTAAAGTTTCAAGAACAACACGATACAGAATTGTTATGAGGTCTGATCTCCACGACTTCATACTCATAACATAAGTGCAACTTCTGCCAATTCTGGGCATGAGGCGAGTTTTATATTGCTTTGCCGAACACACATACACAACAGTTGATGCGGTTCACATGAAGAGAGAGCTGGTGTATGCTGATGTGATTCCTTCAAATCTAAGACACTAAAGTATGGGCACGCCCTAAACCAACACAAAGAGACCTTCTTAGCAAATAATATAATATGTGTATTAGGGAGGGTGAGATATAAGCAGCCGCGGGCCGTGGAGGGAGTTACGGTGAGGCAGGGAGGCGGGGAGGGGGAGAAGCAGGGTGGAGCCCTCTCTACCTTGCCCCTCCCCCTCCCCGCCTCCCTGCCCCACCGTAACTCCCTCCACGGCCCGCGGCTGCTTATAAGTGTTGCTAACTCTTATTCATTTACAGCATGTTAACATACTGTCACCATTCGCTTTTTATGTACTAGTAACTATGCTGGTAATTTTGCTACTGATAATATGTGTACTTCTATTATCTAAGATACTACGCCTGAGAAGACGGCATTAGTAAATAAACATTTCAAATACACATGTGTTCTTCTTAACTCCATGTTCTGGTTTCTAAGAAATATATAACGACCGACTGTTCATGAGTTCCACGTATCCTGAGGTACTATAAGTTCATATTCTGGATTGTCTAAACATTGAGAGTTTGTTATATCCAATGTGACACTGTACCTAGCTTGCTAAGGAGTTTTTGATTACTAACGTGAGTTTTGGGACACCCTAATTCGCCGAGGTTCCAATCCTCTGTCCACAGTTCTGTGTGAGAACAGAAACCCTGCGACAGGGGCACCCCCGACCCTTGCTGGAGCTTCATCACACTTGCGATACAACTCCAGCAATGCGCCACCTTTACGGCACAGATACATCACGCATCTGTGCTGTTTTTGCCCCATGATGCGCCGCATTGTAAATGCAGCACACCATAGGTGACGGAATAGCGGCACAGAATGACTAACACATCCCTGGTGATGCGCCAGTCATCATAAATGTATCCCTATGCTTCTTTCTTGTTAGAGATGAACCGCCATATGTATCATCAAAGTTTTTTGCATTTCCTAAATAGCGAACTTTAAGGAATAAATAGCGATTCTTTACCATTCCTAGTTTGCGATTAACTATTTGCTAATTACAAATTACCCATTCATTTCCTTCATTTCCATAGGGCGGTTGGACTCACTTTTAGCTCGAACGGCTGAATGGATTTCCACGAAACTTGGCAAAATTGTAGGGACTGGTAGCCCGATGTGCCTTTGCTATGTCTCAAGATATATGCTCCAGTGGTTTTTACGAAAATTAACTTTGAAAAATATATATTGGGCTACATTGGCCTATATATATGTTGGAGCCCAAATGTAGCCCAATGTAGCCCAATGAAGCCCAATGTAGCCCAATATAGCCCAAAGATGGCCGCCAGACACACAAAAAAACAAATGTAGCCCAAATATCAGCCAGATGTAGCCCAACTATAGCCCAGTGACAGAGTGACCAATCAGCTTCGCAAACCTCCGTTACGCGAAGCGGAGCGCTGTTACAGATATATATCTTTTTTTGAACGTTAATTTCTCAAAATCCACTGGAGCACATATATTGAGACCTAGCAAAGGCACATCGGGCTACCAGTCCCTAATATTTTGCCAAGTTTCGTGCAAATCCATTCAGCCGTTCGATTTTTATTATTATTTTTTTTTTTTGCCCCGCGGGGCCCTTTTAAAACCTCCACATCAAACCTAGGGGGTCAGCGAGGATCTACTATGCCCCCTTATAGTTATTTCCCCCTTTGTTTTGACCTCCTCTTGTCTCTCGATCCTACCGAGAGACAAGATGGCGGCCGCTACGGACTTTTTGGAATGTTGACAGACGCCGGAGAACCAATCAGCTTCGCTTCACAAAGCTCCGTTGCGCGTAAAGTACGCGAACCGGAACGCTGCCTGGTCCGCTGTTACAGATATATATCTTTTTTTAAACGTTAATTTCTCAAAATCCACTGGAGCACATATATTGAGACCTACAAAAGGCACATCGGGCTACCAGTCCCTACAATTTTGCCAAGTTTCGTGCAAATCCATTCAGCCGTTCGGGCTAAAAGTGAGGCCAACCGCCCTATGGAAAACTCAATGTTAAAAACACGTTTTGGGACCCCCCTTTTTTCTCGGCCCCCCCTTGACGAACCCCCCCCAAATTTTCAAGGGCTGCTCAGAAACAAAATGTGCCATTTTCCTGAAAATTTCAGCCAATTCCGTCCACAAACGCCAAAGTTATTAGACATAGAATTTTCAAAAAACCCATAGAGAAAAAATCCTAACTATATATACCTACTGGCGACCGCCAGTAGGTAATATATATATATATATATATATATATATATATATATATATATATATATATATATATATATATATATATATTCATCTCGAACGCCTGGAGCTTCTAGGAGACACTCGACGGCTCTCCGCCTTCTGGGCTCTTCATTGCAGCGCATTTGGTCTTCTTGCTTTAAAATTTGCCCGACGCGTTTCAGGGAATTTATCCCATCTTCAGGGGCTGCCCACACGGAGCACTCGTTAGGCATCTTCAGTTTCACGGGTTTAAATTACACAAATCACCTGGTAGGCGTGGACTCGGTACCGCGTCATACCACACATTTCTGGGATTCGTAGTCCATATTGGATGCCTTGTTTGTTCTGCTTTTAAGTAAATTCGAGTGTTCAGTGTTAATTGGGGCATAATATACATATCCTTTAGTAGGTCGCATTGAAGCTTTCGTGCGCTGTGATTTAATTCAGGAGTTCCGTTCACACCTCCAACCAGTTTGGAAGTGTTCGCCTCACATCGCCATGAAGTTTCGTATTCCAGGCAAGTGATGGTGCCTCCCCACGGCACAGGCAGCCGTGTGCATATTCATCTCGAACGCCTGGAGCTTCTAGGAGACACTCGACGGCTCTCCGCCTTCTGGGCTCTTCATTGCAGCGCATTCGGTCTTCTTGCTTTAAAATTTGCCCGACGCGTTTCAGGGAATTTATCCCATCTTCAGGGGCTGCCCACACGGAGCACTCGTTAGGCATCTTCAGTTTCACGGGTTTAAATTACACAAATCACCTGGTAGGCGTGGACTCGGTACCGCGTCATACCACACATTTCTGGGATTCGTAGTCCATATTGGATGCCTTGTTTGTTCTGCTTTTAAGTAAAGTCGAGTGTTCAGTGTTAATTGGGGCATAATATACATATCCTTTAGTAGGTCGCATTGAAGCTTTCGTGCGCTGTGATTTAATTCAGGAGTTCCGTGCACACCTCCAACCAGTTTGGAAGTGTTCGCCTCACATCGCCATGAAGTACCGAGTCCACGCCTACCAGGTGATTTGTGTAATTTAAACCCGTGAAACTGAAGATGCCTAACGAGTGCTCCGTGTGGGCAGCCCCTGAAGATGGGATAAATTCCCTGAAACGCGTCGGGCAAATTTTAAAGCAAGACCGAATGCGCTGCAATGAAGAGCCCAGAAGGCGGAGAGCCGTCGAGTGTCTCCTAGAAGCTCCAGGCGTTCGAGATGAATATATATATATATATATATATATATTACCTACTGGCAATCACCACTAGGGAGTTATTGTTAGGACCTAGTTTCCATAAGAATAGCATATTTTGACTTGCCTGTAACCCTGTAACTTTGACGTCGTGTGACCGATCTTCATGAGATTTTCCCAAAAAGTGTCACAACAGGTGCTGGTTGTCATGGAAAGTTTGGGGGTGATCCGTGCAGTGTGTACCAAGAATTTGGCGTGCACATTTTGGTGCATTTGTAATGTTATTTCCCATATTGACCTTTAGCCACAGCTACAGCCGAACGGCCTTACAACAAATTTGGCAGGGAGATAGTTGTTGGTTCAAGGAAGTGCTTTTTGCCTAATTGGTGTAAATCTGTTCAGTAATTTTTTTTAAATTTAAGTGGAAAATGATAGTAATATCTCTGGTTGTGATATTTCGCAACGGTTTTGCAAGTAATCGCGAATGCACGCTCCAATGGGAATGCTCTAATTGGCTGGACAGAACCTGAACAGAAATTTGCGGCTGACATTTTATTGATCGGGAATGTTTCCCAGGGCTGAACATTTCTGAAAAAGCTAACCTAAGGGGTCAAAGCAGGAGTGCTTTGATCCAATGTGTGAGAAGTGGGAGTGTTAGTAACAAAAGTTATGTCTCCAAAACAGTTTTAACCGCGTGATTTTCACCAGCATGGTTCCCGTGTACCATCGCAGGGACATCGCAAATATCACAACAACACCGCGAATATAGGTGGGAATATAAAAAAATATATCAGTGAATCACAAAAACTCATTGTTATGGAGATATCGAGATTATGATAAATGTTTTAATAGTCATTTATATAGTGAGTTATCTACTATGATCGGTAAAATGAATTATATAGTTTTTTATGTGGTGGTGGCTATTGAATTCCTGCTTTTGCTTTTGACTTTTGCGACACAACCGCAGGATTGCAGCGACTACGGTCATTGCGATCTCCGGCCTCACCGCGAAACAGAAAATAGGTTTTAGAGATGGTTGTTCTAGAAATACACTAGAAAAACATGATTTTAGAGAATACTGAAAGAAACCCCTAGAGTGTAAAATATTGTAATATGTGTGGACATATGTGTTTAAGACTTCATGGAAAAAGTACGATCGTCATGGTTAATGACGTTATTGCCATGTCCCAAATAATCGAGAAAATGGAAAATAGGTCTGGAAGATGTTTTTTAAAGAAACTTAGGGGCCTATTATGATTGCGGATTTCCCGCATCCTCCGGGCCGGCGGAAGCCACCGCCGGCCCGGAGGATGCGGGGAAAACCGCCGCGCAGCCCAGAAAGACCCACCGCCATATTACGATGGCTGGTGGGTCTTGCATTCAGTCTGCAGCTTTTCCACCGCGGTCGCCTTCCGACCGCGGTGGAAAAGCTTTAACATGGCTGGCGGTGTCTATCAGACACCGCCAGCCATATTATGGTGGTGTAAAATTTATGCTTTTTCATGGCGGCTTTTCTGCCATGGAAAAGCATACGGACCTTCACTTTGGGGGCCTGTTGCGGGCCCCCTGGGTGAAGGGGGGGTGAGGGGTGCACATGGGGGGTACCTATGGTACCCCCCTGCATTTGCGTGAACAAAGCAGCAGGCACCGTGCGGTGCCTGCCGCTTTGTGCACGCAAATGCGGTGCATGCATTTTTAACATTGCGGCGGGTGCAGCTTGAAGCTGCACCAGCCACACTGTTAAAGATAGAGGATGTGACCGCCACCCTGGCGGTCACATCCTAATCTGCACAGAGGGAACGCCGCAGCCCCTGCAGACGTTCCCTCCTACTCTGGGGTCACGGACGGACTCAAGTCCGTCCGCGATCCTAATCGACCCCATATTACAAAAAAATGAGTTTAAACATGCTTTAGAAGAAGTATGCCTATAGTAATATGTGTAATGCAATGTTCAGAATGTTTTTTTTACATATTATTTTTGGATGTGTTGGTGGTCATTGAATGCCTGCTATTGTTTCCGTTTTCACGAAGTATCTGCAGGGATCATGACTAACCCTGGGCTTAGTATGCGTAGTGGGGCTGCGCGAAGCTACGCAAAGTGGGTGAGAAACTACGCCCACCTGCGCACTTCGCGTAGCCCCACTACGCGCCACCTGCCCCTCTCCCCTACATACCTAATTTTTGTAAATGCTCAAAGAAAAGTAAATAAAAGGCACTTACCTTGTCCGCTGCGTCCCGGGGCTCCCTCTGCTCGTTCACGCCACCGTCTTGGATACCAATGCGCATGCGCGTCCGCCCGCACATGCGCATTTCTCGTGAGAAATGCGCATGCGCGGACGGCCGCACATGCGCATTGGTATCCAAGACGGCGGCATGAACGAACAGAGGGAGCCCCTGGATGCAGCGGACAAGGTAAGTGCCTTTTATTTACTTTTCTTTGCACATTTACAAAAATTAGGTATGTTGGGGAGGGCGGGAGGGACGGCGGGTGGCGGGCAACTTTGCTACTCCCACGGAGTGGGCATAGTGTTGCCTGCTACGCCTACTTTGCAAAGGGCGAAGTAAGCAACATCTGCAGGGATCATGACTAACCCTGGGCTTAGTATGCGTAGTGGGGCTACGCGAAGCTACGCAAAGTGGGCGAGAAACTACGCCCACCTGCGCACTTCGCGTAGCCCCACTACGCGCCGCCTGCCCCTCTCCCCTACATACCTAATTTTTGTAAATGCTCAAAGAAAAGTAAATAAAAGGCACTTACCTTGTCCGCTGCGTCCCGGGGCTCCCTCTGCTCGTTCACGCTGCCGTCTTGGATACCAATGCGCATGCGCCCGCACATGCGCACTTCTCGTGAGAAATGCGCATGCGCGGATGGTCACACATGCACATTGGTATCCAAGACGGCGGCATGAATGAACAGAGGGAGCCCCTGGATGCAGCGGACAAGGTAAGTGCCTTTTATTTACTTTTCTTTGCACATTTACAAAAATTAGTATGTAGGGGAGGGCGGGAGGGACGGCGGGTGGCGGGCAACTTTGCTACGCCCACGGAGTGGGCATAGTGTTGCCTGCTACGCCTACTTTGCAAAGGGCGAAGTAAGCAACACTACGCCCACTCCATGGGCGTAGCGAAGTCCTTCGCCCAGGGTTAAATCTGATGTCATCACGAAGATTGTCAAAAACAAAAAATCACAATATTTCAGGTACTAGGCTGCCTCTGACAAGAGCTGTTGCATTGGTTGCGTGTATATGGCTGCTACACATAAGACTGGATGCAGGTTCAACTTACTTAGAAACACCCTGTTGACCGCTCGAACCTGTGCGACCACTCGAACCTGTTCCAGGTGAGGTTGCCCCACCTCCGCTGCTCCTGCCCGCCGTGGCCAGGACCCTGCCCTGCACTGCCTTGCACACCCTCGTTTTCGCCGCTGTTTGTCTGCTGCGGCGTGCCTGCTTCCCCCCTGTGTCTTCTGTGCGCCTGCTGCTTGTACTATCCACTAGCCCCCCTGGTAATTTCTCCCGTTTTTGCCTCCACTCGCATCTTCTCCTTCCCCCCGTTGTGTAACTTGCCTCCACTTGTTTTTCTGTTTCTCCCCGGTTCTTACCTGTCCCCCCTCGCCTTCGCTCACTTGCCTCCCCCTTTTGCCTTCTGTACCCCTGTGCTGCCCTCCCCCTCCTGTTCGCTCCCTCAAGCCGCCCTCCTTCCCGCCACTGCCCCCCGGTGTCTCCGCCCCCCTCCTGCCCATTGGCCGCCCCGCTCCCACCACCCAGCTGACCCGCCCTCCCGGCTCCTCACTTATGACGCCCCCAGAGCGACCGCGCAACGGACGTGCGCAGCGGGAGCACCGAATGAGCGCCGAAGGTGCGCCAAAGGTAAGCCCGTCTGCGCCCGTCCGCGCCTGGACCGCGCCCAGTGCCAGGACCCCTGGCCCCCACCAACGGAAGCCGACCCGACGGACCTACGACGCTACCGAACTCAACGCACTCAACACCGGCCGAACCCCGGGTTGCTACCGAGCCACACCTAGACGCACCCACGGACCCTTCAGCTGCCACTCCTGCAAGTTCACCTGCAACCGGACCCACGCCACACCAGCACCCACCAAGCCGACCTCCAGCAGCACCCACCTGAAGTGCATCCTGCTCAACACCCGCTCCATCCACAGACACGCCGTCGAGCTCTGGAACCTGCTCGACACCACATCTCCAGACGTCGCCTTCCTCACGGAAACCTGGATGAATGCCTCCTCAGCGCCCGACATCGCCATCGCCATCCCAGAGGGATACAAGATCACCCGGAGAGACCGCGCCAACCAGACGGGAGGAGGCATCGCCATCATCCACAGGAACACCATCCGCATCACGACCAACACCGACGACACTCTTGCACCCGCCGAACACCTGCACTTCCAGATCCACGACAACCCCAAGACCACCCTCAGAGGCACCCTCATCTACAGACCCCCGGGACCACGCACACAATTCAGCGAAGACATCGCCGACTTCATCAGCCTGCACGCCCTCCCCTCCGCCGACTATATCCTCCTCGGGGACCTCAACTTCCACCTGGAGAACAACAACGACCGCAACACCACCACCCTGCTGGACAACCTCGCCAACCTCGGACTCAAGCAACTGGTGACCACCCCCACCCACTACGCTGGACACACTCTCGACCCGGTCTTCTCTTCCAGCAAGGACATCGCCTTCAGCCACGCCACGGGACTCCACTGGACGGACCACAGCTGCGTCCACTTCAGCTTCAGAAGAACCACGCTCCACCATCACCAGCAACAGGCTCCCCGCAGAAGCTGGAACAAGATCACTGCAGACCAGCTCGCTACTTCCCTGAACTAGAACCCTCCCACCAGCACAACAAACCCCAGCCAAGCAGCCACCAACCTCAGGAAATGGATCAGCGACTGCGCAGACGACCTCGCCCCGCTGAAGACCCCGCCGAGCAGACCCGGCAGCAAGAATGCCCCATGGTTTAACGACGAACTCAAGAGCTCCAAGAGGAACTGCAGAGCACTCGAGAAAATCTGGCGCAGAGACCCAACACCGGACAACATGTCTGCCCTCAAGCTCGCCACCCGAAAACACCACCAGCTGATCCACGCCACCAAGAAAAACACATTCAAGGAACGACTGGACAACAACGCACACAACAGCAAGGAACTCTTCAACATCGTGAAAGAGCTCTCCAACCCCAACGCCGGAAACAACGACATCACCCCTTCGCAAGACCTCTGCAACTCCCTCGCCTCCTACTTCCACAACAAGATCGCGGACATACACAACAGCTTCATCACCCAACCGACGCACGCCACGACCGAACCACCGCCCCCCACCACCACCCTCCGCGCCTGGACCCCGATCAGCACCGAAGACACCATCCGCACGATGAACTCCATCCACTCCGGATCTCCGACAGACCCCTGCCCTCACCACGTCTTCAACAAGGCCGACGCTGTCATCGCACCCCACCTGCGGGACATCATCAACACCTCCTTCGACATCGCCACCTTCCCGGAGAGCTGGAAGCACGCCGAACTCAGCGCTCTACTAAAGAAACCATCAGCAGACCCAACCGACCTCAAGAACTACCGCCCCATCTCGCTGCTCCCGTTTCCGGCCAAAGTCATCGAGAAGACAGTCAACAAGCAACTGGCCGCCTTCCTCGAGATGAACGGTTCCCTCGACCTCTCGCAGTCTGGCTTCCGGACCAACCACAGCACCGAGACCGCCCTGATCGCAGCCACCGATGACATCCGAGCCCTGCTCGACAACGGAGAAACAGCGGCCCTCATCCTCCTGGACCTCTCCGCGGCCTTCGACACTGTCTGCCACCGTACCCTAGTACAGCGCCTCAGCAACGTCGGAATCCAGGAGAAGGCACTGGAGTGGATCGTCTCCTTCCTCGCCGGAAGGACACAGAGAGTCTGCCTTCCCCCGTTCAGATCGGAAGCCACCAAAGTCATCTGCGGCGTTCCTCAAGGCTCCTCGCTCAGCCCAACACTCTTCAATGTCTACATGAGCCCCCTCGCAGCCATTGCACGCCAGCACAACCTGAACATCATCTCCTACGCCGACGACACCCAGCTGATCCTCTCCCTCACTAACGACCCCGCCACCGCCAGAGCCAACCTGCACGAAGGGATGACAGACGTAGCCAAATGGATGTCGAACAGCCGCCTGAAACTGAACTCGGACAAGACGGAAGTCCTCATCCTGGGATCCTCACCCTCCGCCTGGGACGACTCCTGGTGGCCCCCCGCCCTGGGCAGCGCACCCAAACCAACAGACCACGCACGCAACCTGGGCTTCATCCTGGACTCCTCCCTCTCCATGACCAGACAAGTCAATGCCGTCTCCTCGTCGGGCTTCAACATCCTGCGCATGCTACGTAAGATCTTCCGATGGATCCCCACCGAGACCAGGAAGATGGTCACCCAGGCCCTCGTCACCAGCCGTCTGGACTACGGCAACTCCCTCTACGCCGGGACCACCGCCAAACTCCAGAAGAGACTCCAGCGGATCCAGAACACCTCAGCACGACTCATCCTGGACATCCCCCGCCGCAGCCACATCTCCGGACACCTGAGAGACCTGCACTGGCTCCCGGTCAACAAGAGAATCACCTTCCGGCTCCTCACCCACGCACACAAAGCCCTACACAACCAAGGACCAGGATACCTCAACAGCCGCCTCAACTTCTACGTTCCCAAACGCCAGCTCCGATCGACCAGCCACGCCCTTGCCGCCATCCCCCGCATCCGAAAAGCCACCACAGGAGGAAGGTCCTTCTCCTACCTGGCTGCCAAGACTTGGAACTCCCTTCCGACCCACCTCCGCCTGACCCAGGACCACCTCGCCTTCAGGAAGCAGCTCAAGACCTGGCTGTTCGAGCAGTAGCGGACCCCCAGCGCCTTGAGACCCTCCGGGTGAGTAGCGCGCTATACAAATGCTCTGATTGATTGATTGATTCATCTGTAAAATGCACTCCATCATTTCTATAAATTCAATGCATGTGTAAACACAGATTGTTGTTATAGATACAGCCCATGCCATGGTCTCTGAGGAATGCAGAAGCAATTTTATTAACATGTTTCCTGGCTTTGTCGATCTGTGGACAGAATTGATTTGACCACTACCATTTCTGTCTTTGGCATATATTAAGTACACCATGATAGTGTGAGGGAAATGCGACATCAGTTCAGCAGAGGCTCTTTCATTAGGATTCCCAGCACTATGCCAGTCAATGTGCCTAGGTCATTGCCATCACAGTGAACAATCACGAGGTAAGGAGCTTGGGAATCCAAACTGATGAAACTGTAACCCTCTCTGGCCAAACCAAGTAATCAGCACATTTGGCAAACCCAAGTCCCTCTCAATACCTCTCTTTTTGCACCCTCTTTAGCCCATTAGATATAGCTGTGGCCCACAATCCATACTCTAAGCATTTTGAAGTGAAGGAGCAATTGTAGTCAGGAGAAGGTTGGAGCTGAATGAGGTAGTTTTCCAAAGAAAAAGCAGTTTAAATGGAGGTCTTTTTAAAACAAAAATATTATTTATGTATATACATATGTATATATATATATATATATATATATATGTATATATGTGTATTACCTACTGGCGGTCGCCAGTAGGTATATATAGTTAGGATTTTTTCTCTATGGGTTTTTTGAAAATTCTATGTCTAATAACTTTGGCGTTTGTGGACGGAATTGGCTGAAATTTTCAGGAAAATGGCACATTTCGTTTCTGAGCATCCCTTAAAAATTTGGGGGGGGTTCGTCAAGGGGGGGCCGAGAAAAAAGGGGGGTCCCAAAACGTGTTTTTAACATTGAGTTTTCCATAGGGCGGTTGGCCTCACTTTTAGCCCGAACGGCTGAATGGATTTGCACGAAACTTGGCAAAATTGTAGGGACTGGTAGCCCGATGTGCCTTTTGTAGGTCTCAATATATGTGCTCCAGTGGATTTTGAGAAATTAACATTTAAAAAAAGATATATATCTGTAACAGCGGACCTGGCAGCGTCCCAGGACGCGTACTTTACGCGCAACGGAGCTTTGTGAAGCGAAGCTGATTGGTTCTCCGGCGTCTGTCAACATTCCAAACAGTCCGTAGCGGCCGCCATCTTGTCTCTCGGTAGGATCGAGAGACAAGAGGAGGCCAAAGCGAAGGGGCAAATGACCATAAGGGGGCATAGTACATTGTCGCTCACCCCCTAGGTTTGATGTGGAGGTTTTAAAAGGGCCCCGCGGGGCAAAAAAAAATAAAAATAATAATAATCGAACAGCTGAATGGATTTGCACGAAACTTGGCAAAATTGTAGGGACTGGTAGCCCGATGTGCCTTTGCTAGATCTCAATATATGTGCTCCAGTGGATTTTGAGAAATTAACGTTCAAAAAAAGATATATATCTGTAACAGCGCACCGCTTCGCGTACTTTTCGCGTTACGGAGCTTTGCGAAGCGAAGCTGATTGGCTCTCCGGTGTCTGTAAACATTCCAAACAGTCCGTAGCGGCCGCCATCTTGTCTCTCGGTAGGATCGAACAGCTGAATGGATTTGCACGAAACTTGGCAAAATTGTAGGGACTGGTAGCCCGATGTGCCTTTGCTAGGTCTCAATATATGTGCTTCAGTGCATTTTGAGAAATTAACGTTCAGAAACAAGATATATATCTGTAACAGCGCTCCGCTTCGCGGAGATAAAATTATATGTGTATTACCTAGCTGTTGCTAACACCAGTTAGCGACGGCTAGTAGAAGATAGCGACCATCTTGGGCCCCACTTTGCATGTGAGTGATATTTATCACTAATGACATGCAAAGTGGGCATGCCAAGATGTTAGCGACTGGAAACAGTCGCTAACATCGCTATCTCCTATTATCAACTTTTGGAAATATTCGAGATAAGCGCGAATATCTCCAAAAGCTACCACCTGCCCTGAGCAGTTCTTAGCCATGTTATCCAATGGGAGGTGGATAACATGGCTAAGAGCATTAGCTCGGTAATGCATGAATATCTATTAATGCATTGCGGTCGTTTTTTATCGTATTTCCGATAAACCTTGATAATAGCAAGGTTTATCTGCGATAATTTCTGACGGTAAAAAAATCGTTGCTAAGCATCGTTAGGGATAAATATCGCTTAACTTTGGTAATATGCCTCAACGTCTGTTAACGTTCGATTCGAAGGAAATCAGGAAGTGTTGAAAAACATTGTCTGCGCCATCTTGTCTTTTTTCAAATGCCACACTTTTGTCGTGCACGGCAGCCATTTTAGATGCCTTGACCAGACCCACTCTGTGCACGCTGTCGATCCTTAGCATGGCTCCCCACCCTCGCAAGCATCTCCCCCAGGCAGTGGTCACCCCCGCTCTCTGTCTTATGCATGGGTAATAAACCTCCCCCCATCTGCGCTGCTCTTCCCTGAGAATCACACCCTGTGCCCGCCCGACACCTCCCTTTCGCCCTATTCACTACCGCACCCTCTGATACTCCTTTTCCTCTGTGTCCGATTGTCCAGGCTGGTCCTAGGGTATCAGCTAGCCCTGCAGATGTAGTTTATGGCCACAGCTGTAAAGAATCACCCCTCTTCAAAGGAGTTATAGTAGATCAAGGCCCACACTCGATGAGATCCGTCACAGCAGAAGCGTTGCTATTATCTGAAAACCATCCTGTATTGTGATTGGGGAGGGGACCGAGCCTGAAGCGGAAGATTCCAGGGATGACTCTTTGTACATCAAAGTTTTTACAATTATGTGTCACATTAAAAATATATAGCACTCCGACAAAGTAGTAAGATTATAAAACTTTAATAATTTATAAATATATACAAGAAAACAAAAATAGTAATAACATATAAACATTTTTAGGGAAAAACAACGAAGTAGCGGTCGGCTGTGCGAATAGTCCCAACGCAGCACAACGTCCAGATTTCCGGCGTGGGGCGTCGCGGGGGGTGGGTCATCAGTAGCAAACTGTTGTGCGAATAGTTCCAAGGCAGCAGAACGCGCTGAAATCTAGATGACACTAAAGTGATGTCTAGTAAGTTGCCACCCAGCAAATAACGGCATGGGGCGTCGCGGGGGGTGGGTCATCAGTAGCAAACTGTTGCGCGAATAGTTCCAAGGCAGCAGAACGATGGCACCAAGGTGATGTCCAGTAAGTTGCCGCACTGGTTTTGGTATCCTACAATGCTGCTCCGAATAACGGCGCGGGGCGCCCCGGGGGAGGCGGTGAACGGGCCTGTCCAGGTGGAGTGTCATCTGTTGTAGTGGGGCGCCCCTTTACCGTTTCAGTTGCCATTCCGTCCGTTTTTGGTCCACTGTGTCAAAAGCCGCAATTCAGCTGAGTTGCGCCCACTCTTGCGGTGCAGCGATAGGCGGCTGTCACAGGACTCTCAAAATGGCGGCAGGCTGTTTCCTTTTTGGGCCTGGTCCACTGAAATGGCCCTGGGACACCTTGGAAATCGGACGCTTGTCTGCTAGGTCTTGGACCCCATTCTCGAAAGCGTCCCCTCCGCCTTGAGAATTCATCAAAAGTTTTGGGGGCTCCGACTCCTGCAGGCTTCTGGTGGGGAGCGGCTGCCATGATTGCTCGCGGAATGACCACGACTGAGCTACGAGATGGTGGTGCTCTCATGCTGACGCCAGCTTCAGTCTGAAACATCCAGAAACAAGGTGGGGCTTTCATCGTTTGGGAAAAAAAAAAAGTTTTCATCCAATGAAAAGTGTTGTTTTTAGGTCACATGATCAAGCCTTCCATCATTAGGAAACCAAAAGTAAAATGAACCAATGAAAAGTTTTATAAACAAGTCACATGACCTGTTATGCGGCATAGGGTGTAAAATGCGGAGAAAATACGTTGGCACGTGAGGCGGCGTCAGTAGCGGACCGATGTGCGAATAGGCCGAAGGCAACACAACGCGCCAAGATCCGGATGGCACCGAGGTGGTGTCCAGCAAGTTGCAGCACTGGTGTGGCCATCCTACAATGCTGAAAGTCGGCGTGGGGCGCCCCGTTGGCACGTGAGGCGGCGTCAGTAGCGGACCGATGTGCGAATAGGCCGAAGGCAACACAACGCGCCAAGATCCGGATGGCACCGAGGTGGTGTCCAGCAAGTTGCAGCACTGGTGTGGCCATCCTACAATGCTGAAAGTCGGCGTGGGGCGCCCCGTTGGCACGTGAGGCGGCGTCAGTAGCGGACCGATGTGCGAATAGGCCGAAGGCAACACAACGCGCCAAGATCCGGATGGCACCGAGGTGGTGTCCAGCAAGTTGCAGCACTGGTGTGGCCATCCTACAATGCTGAAAGTCGGCGTGGGGCGCCCCGTTGGCACGTGAGGCGGCGTCAGTAGCGGACCGATGTGCGAATAGGCCGAAGGCAACACAATGCGCCAAGATCCGGATGGCACCGAGGTGGTGTCCAGCAAGTTGCAGCACTGGTGTGGCCATCCTACAATGCTGAAAGTCGGCGTGGGGCGCCCCGTTGGCCTGTGAGTTTGCGTCAGTAGCGGACCGATGTGCGAATAGGCCGAAGGCAGCACAACGCGCCAAGATCCGGATGGCACCGAGGTGGTGTCTAGTAAGTTGCCGCACTGGTGTGGCCATCCAACAATGCTGAAAGTCGGCGTGGGGCGCCCCGTTGGCCTGTGAGTTTGCGTCAGTAGCGGACCGATGTGCGAATAGGCCGAAGGCAGCCCAACGCGCCAAGATCCGGATGGCACCGAGGTGGTGTCTAGTAAGTTGCCGCACTGGTGTGGCCATCCAACAATGCTGAAAGTCGGCGTGGGGCGCCCCGTTGGCCTGTGAGTTTGCGTCAGTAGCGGACCGATGTGCGAATAGGCCGAAGGCAGCACAACGCGCCAAGATCCGGATGGCACCGAGGTGGTGTCTAGTAAGTTGCCGCACTGGTGTGGCCATCCTACAATGTTGAAAGTCGGCGTGGGGCGCCCCGTTGGCCTGTGAGATGGCGTCAGTAGCGGACCGATGTGCGAATGGGGCCAAAGGCAGCGCAACAATATTTTCTGAATAGAAGACACCACAAGGCGCTGAGATGCCAAGATCCGGATGGCACCGAGGTGGTGTCTAGTAAGTTGTCGCACTTCTGTGGCCATCCTACAATGTTGAAAGTCGGCGTGGGGCGCCCCGTTGGCCTGTGAGATGGCGTCAGTAGCGGACCGATGTGCGAATGGGGCCAAAGGCAGCGCAACAATATTTTCTGATTTGAAGACACCACAAGGCGCTGAGATGCCAAGATCCGGATGGCACCGAGGTGGTGTCTAGCAAGTTGTGGCACTGGTGTGGCCATCGTACAATGGTAAAAGTCGGCGTGGGGCGCCCTGTTGGCCTGTGAGATGGTGTCAGTAGCGGACTGATGTGTGAATGGGGCCAAAGGCAGCGCAACAATATTTTCTACAATATTTTCGGAGTAGAAGACACCACAAGGCGCTGAGATGCCAAGATCCGGATGGCACCGAGGTGATGTCTAAGTTGCGGACCGATGTGCGAATGGGGCCAAAGGTAGCGTAACAAGATTTTCTGTATGGAAGATACCACTAGGCGTTGAGATGCCAAGATTCGGATGGCACCGAGGTGATGTCTAGCAAGTTGTGCCACTGGTGTGGCCATCGTACAATGGTAAAAGTCGGCGTGGGGCGCCCTATTGGCCTCTGAGATGGTGTCAGTAGCGGACTGATGTGCGAATGGGGCCAAAGGCAGCGCAACAATATTTTCTGACTGACACCACAAGGCGCTGAGATGCCAAGATCCGGATGGCACCGAGGTGATGTCTAAGTTGCGGACTGATGTGCGAATGGGGCCAAAGGCAGCGTAACAATATTTTCTGTATGGAAGATACCACTAGGCGTTGAGATGCCAAGATTCGGATGGCACCGAGGTGATGTCTAGCAAGTTGGTGTGGTCATCCTACAATGCTGAAACTCGGCGTGGGTCACCCCATTAGCCTGTGAGATGGCGTCAGTAGCGGACCGATGTGCGAATAGGCCGAAGGCAGCACAACGCGCCAAGATCCGGATGTCACCGTGGTGGTTTCATAGTTGAGAGGCTCTTCATCTGCAGTGGGGCGCCGAGATCCGGATGGCACCGAGGTGATGTCTAGCAAGTTGCTGTACTGGTGTGGTCATCCTACAATGCTGAAATGTAGTGGGGCGCCCATTTACCGTTTCAGTTGCCATTCAGCTGAGTTTCGGCTGCTCTTGATGCTACAGCGACAGGCGGCTGCAAGAGGACTCTCAAAATGGCGGCCTGTTCTTTGGATTTGGGCCTGGTCCACTAAAATGGCCCTGGGACACCTTAGAACTTGGACGCTCGATTTTTTTTTCCTTTCCTGTACATGCAAAAAAAGGTAAATGCCCGGTACGTTACACGCTTCATCTGCCACGATGAACTCTCCAGAGGAACCGAAAAAAAATATAGTTGTGGTAACTATACCATGCATCGTCATATGGAGAGGTGGCACCAATTAATTATAGTGCTGCATAAAAGAGAGATTTGGAGGAGAACCCCTGACCTGCTAGTACATTCATCAAAGAAGTGGCACTGAGAGCTTCAGAGGCAAGGGAAACGGTCCCAAATATTTAGAAGAACTTTGGAAAGATTAAAATGACATGTTTAGATTGTGGTAAATTAATTTCATGTGGACAGATGAGTGTTACTCTAATAAATACAGCATATGAACATCATCATAGTCGATGGTTGGTAGAGACATTTTGACTATATCCTGGACCTGCCCGTCCTCGCCCAAAATGGCGCCAGAATAAATGGGACTCGTAACTCCTTGTTGTGTACTGGTTGCAGAACCTTGAAATCACGAGATACGTATGCAGTTTTGAAGCACATGGCGGGCGGGGACGAGAATTGATTGAATATTTCGACATCCCTATTGATATTAAGTTCTGATGTGTTATTGATTACTGTACTGTTGAAAGTTCGAATTAACGTCACCCATGGTACTTGCCCGCAAATGTATATCTAGATAATTTTATTGTAACTGGCCCTGTCGTATTTTAATTATAAAATGTACGTCCACCGATTCCGTAACTGTTAGACACCTTAGTTCTTGCAACCTAATGGCCCGCCCGTTACGTTCCTCTACAGTGTAAATGTCTATTCATCATATACGATTACAGTTTGCTCCGTGGCAGGCCCACGTGGTTATAGGCTCGTATTTGTATAATGAAATTTTCACAATAAAGGTTTTTAAAAGAAAACATGGTAGTAGTATATACATTGGTAAAGTTTTTAATAATAGTCACTGTTTTAGAATCATTAAAAGGCAAGTGAAATAAAGCAGACCAATTACATGAAGGGTAAAAGGTATAATACGAAGGAACGCAGTAAAGATAAATGGTCAAGGGCTGTTGTGTTTTCTATTCCTGCAACATAAAGTGATCGATAAGAATCTCATATTCAGGCGTATCGGCGACTAAGACAGCAGGTCGACCCTCTTTTGCTCAACGGCTCCGTCATGGGACGAAGAAACGCTCTTTTTCTCGAAAAAAGAATATATTTTACTTGCAGGACAGTTGTAAAATTTCCGGGAAAGTACATTAGCCTGGAACATTATAACATATATTTAAGAAAAAATAATGTTCGGAAGTAATTAAAAGCGTAATTTTTAGGTGATATGACCAAGGCTTTCATCATTAGAATAAGAAAAGTAAAATGAACCAATGAAAAGTTTTATTAACAAGTCACATGACTTGTTATGCTTACGTTACGCGCTGCGCGCCCCGGATGACTTCCGGATGCGCTAACGCGGCGCGTCATATGACGCATTACGCGACAACGCAGGTCCAGAATATAGTCAAAATGTCTCCACCAACCAGCGGTCGAAACACAACCCCTTTCAGCAGGCTAAATAGTTCTGTTAAATGACAACAGAAGGGACAGGCAACAAGAACCATCAGTCAAAGAGGGGAGGGCTAGTTCTTCTCTACCGGGTTACATTGGGGCGCTACCGGAACTGATCGAATTGGTAGTCTACAGTGTTTCTGGATGTTTCAGACTGAAGCTGGGGTTAGCATGAGAGCAGCACCATTTCGTAGCTCCGTCGTGGCCATTCCGCAACCAATCATGGCAGCCGCTCTTTATCGTTATTTTGGGCGGGGTGGGTGGCGGAGCCGAGCTGTTTTGCAGCCATCATTGTGTGGAGTTCAGTTCATCTCACTAGTTTTGTATTTGTCATGAGGGGTTGTTCCTAATGTTTCTATTTTAGCGAGGTCAAAAAGAGATCCCATTAGTGGCCTACTGATTTTGCTCGATTCCTTTTCTTTTTTTTTACACGATTTTTCGTTATCTGCAAAGACTAAACAGAGTATTGCGACTCTGTGTTTGTTTGTAAATAGAGAATGAACCAAAGAGAACTAATTCTAAAATAGTAAATACTTGGATAACAATCAATCAAATGGAGAGAGAAGCAGGCACGACGGATTACAACGGGGGCAAAGGCCTGCGTTAACTACCTTTCACTATCTGCAAAGAGAGAGTACTCCTAATAGAAATGAGGGGGGGGGGGCACCATTCAAAGCAGATCAGTGTGCATAAACACGAAAATGTTTTCACTTACCACGTACTTGACATTCGACAGCTTATGATATTTGCTATTAAAAAACCATTGAAATTCACTGAAAAAACCATAGGTTATAGACCATATATAGTTAGGAATTAGCATTTACAAAACCTTGAAAATTCACTGAAAAAACCATAGGTTATAGACCATATATAGTTAGGAATTAGCATTTAAAAAACCTTATTTTACTCACACAAAACCATTGAAATTCCATATATAGTTAGTTGCACTAACTATATATCGCGCACCCGCAATCCACTGCTGATCATGTCACATATTACATCATTCATGACATGGTCAGTGACATCACTGATGACATCACTGATGACATCTCAAATGACATCACTGATGACATCACTGATGACATCTCAAATAACATCACTGATGACATCTCAAATGACATCACTGATGACATCACTGATGACATCTCAAATGACATCATTGATGACATCACTAATGACATCACTGATGACATCACTGATAACATCTCAAATGACATCTCAAATGACATCACTGATGACATCTCATTTGACATTACTGATCACATCACTGATGACATCATTCATGTGATAATACGATGAACCTCTTCAGACTCTAATATAACCTTAGATACACTCAGTGTAAACACAGACTCGCAGATTGTCACTCATCCATGAAGTTACACACACACCTAGTCAGTCATGCAAACAATCAATCACACCTCCATTTCCTTAACTATACAGTTAAACACACCTTACTTATTCAAACATATACTAAAACATATTTACTCACTTATACAATCCTGGATACAAGTTCACAATGATCCATACAGCCACTCACACATTCACTGGCTCTTATGCACAGTTATTTATATATGTCAACTCTCACATGTACTGTATTTTACATATGTACTTACTTTGACATGTAGCACTGAGATATCTATTCACTCACCAATACAGTCATGCACACAGTCAACCACCCATACAGCTGTTTCCACATGCACTTTTGAACCCATACATCTATGCAGAGAGTCATACACCTCCCAGCCACCCATACACACTCTCAGTCTCCCATACAAATACTTGGGCAACCAATCAATAACCCATATAGTTAATCATATAGCTACTGATCAACACATGCAGCAGTTTACAGAACAACAGACATAATGATGCACAAATTAAGACAGTTTAGTCACTAACCCATGCACTCAGTGAGACACATTTAATCACTCACTCATACAGTCAGTCATGCACCTACTAAATCCTTTGTTCAGACACTTCTACATCCACTCATTCTTCAATATGTAAAACATATTTTAACTTTTCAGAAATATACAGTCACTGGATGTTGTCATCAGTGATGTCATCAGTGATGTCATTTGAGATGTCATCAGTGATGTCATCAGTGATGTCACTGACCATGTCATGAATGATGTAATATGTGACATGATCAGCAGTGGATTGCGGGTGCGCGATATATAGTTAGTGCAACTAACTATATATGGAATTTCAATGGTTTTGTGTGAGTAAAATAAGGTTTTTTAAATGCTAATTCCTAACTATATATGGTCTATAACCTATGGTTTTTTCAGTGAATATATATATATATATGTATATATATATATATATATATATATATATATATATATATATCAATGCTCCAAGGTGTCCACCTTTGAGTAGCACGCGAACAGCAGCTTGGTTTATGTATAGGTGAGGACGGGGATCCATTCGTAGATGCCGCTCCGTACGGGATCTGCCCGACGCGTTTCGAAGCTCCATATGCCTATTTCAAACACGCAACTGCCCATACCAACTAACGCTTTGGGGAAGGCGCACGCAGGCTCGGGTGCTACCCGCTACTTAGACAACCCCATGGAGCGTAATATATATATATATATATATATATATATATATATATATATATATATATATATATATATATATATATATATATTCACTGAAAAAAACATAGGTTTCAGCCACGTTATAGTTAGGAATTAGCATTTAAAAAACCATAGCAATTCACTGAAAAAACCATAGGTTTCACCCATGTTATAGTTAGCTGGACATTTCTCTCATACAAAACCATTGAAATTCCCCCGTTATAGTTAGTTCAGCTAACTATAACTCGCGCGCCCGCAATGCATTGCTGATGACGTCACATATTACATCACTCATCACATGGTCAGTGACATCACTGATGACATCACTGATGACATCATCCACTGAATGTGTGTCTTTCTGAAAAATAAATATTTTTATATATGATATCTAAAGGTCGATAGAAGAATAAATAGGTAAATAAGTCTCTAAATTGATTTTTTTTTTTATTTCATTGTATAACTGACTTATTAAGTATATCTTAGTGAATACATGTATTAGCGAGTAATGTTTAAATATGTAAATATCTGTATCAGTGTCTCACTTTCTGTATAAGTGGCTGCATGGGTTGGTGAGTAGCTACACGAGTGTCTATATGGGTTATTAGTTGTTTTTTTGAGTATCAGAATGAGTGTCTGTATGGTTTGGCAGCGGGTATTACTTAGGGCACAGATGCATGAATGACTGACTCACTGTTTGTATGTGTTTTGAAGACAGCATGTGTGCAGGACTGTACGGGTTGATGAATGTGTGTATGGGTGTGCTAGTGAGTTATTGACTGCCACAATAGTGTCTTTATGAGTAACTACATATATTTTAAACTAGTGTATGTGAGTATTGATGTATATAACTAAGGATATATGACAGTGACAGATTGAAAAAGTTCCTGTATAAATCAGTATGTGTTCTATAACTGATTGTTTAAGGGAGTAAGTATGTGTACGTTTCTGTAAAAGTAAGTGTACGGTGTGTGTATAGCTGTATATGCAAACAAATGGATGTTTGATAGTTTATTTGCATGTGTGAGTATGTGTATGAGTAACTGTATGGATGAATATCGGTGTGTAACATGATGTATAGGTGTATGAGTACATATGATGAGTGAGTACATGTTTAAGTGACTGTGTAGAACTGTTAGTGGATGAGTGGATGTGTATGTAAATGTTGGAATTACTGAATAGGTTGTTGTAACTGGTATTGGTTAACCCTGGGCGAAGCACTACACTCCGCTCGCGGAGTTTGCGAAGTTTTTGCAACTTCGCACTACGCGAGCGGCACGTAGCACAGTGCGAACATGCGTAGTGCAGCGTAGCGTAGTGCAGCGCTCATTTTTTGCTTGTTCGCGGTCCTGAACGTCATGTTCATGACCGCGAGCAAGCAAAATGACATCCCGGCGAGATTCTCAACGCGAGGAGGTCAGGTTTCTCATTGTGAGTGGTTGCGCATGCTCGCGACCGCTCTCAATGAGAAACGACCTGTTCGCGTTGAGAAAGCTGCCGCTCGAGTAATAATCTCCTCGAGCAGCAGAAAACTACAGCTCGCACTGTGCAAGATGCCGTTTTCAATGCTTGCACAGTGCCGGATGCTTGTCCGCACTGTGCAATCATTGAAAACGCATCTTGCACAGTGCGAACATGCTACTACGCAGCTCGCGTAGTGCTACGTGAAGTTCGCGTAGTGCGAAGTGCACTTCGCGTAGCTTCGCGTAGCGCTACTTCGCGAACTACGCCCACCCTTAGTATTGGTATCTCAATTTTTTTGAAAATGTTAGTATCTATTTTTGAATGTGTGTATTATAGGTTATATTAGGGTGAGAGGAGGTCTGCCACTCTTTCACATGGATGATTTCATCAGTGATGTCATCAGTGATGTCATTTGAGATGTCATCAGTGATGTCATCAGTGATGTCATTTGAGATGTCATCAGTGATGTCATCAGTGATGTCACTGACCATGTGATGAGTGATGTAATATGTGACGTCATCAGCAGTGCATTGCGGGCGCGCGAGTTATAGTTGAATGAATGAATGAATGAAAAATATCTTGTAACGCGCAACTTAGCCCAGGGGCATCAAGGCGCCTAAAAGGTGGTACAGCCTCAGATATGAACCGGTGCAAGAGTTACAGATAGGCCTCTACGAAGAGCAATGTTTTAAGTGCTTTGCGAAAGAGCACGATGGATGATTGTCCTTTTAATAACATGGGAAGAGCGTTCCAAAGCCTCCGGGCAAGAGAGGAAAATGCCCTCCCTCCCCACCTGGCTTTGAAAATCCGGGGGACAGACAAAAGGTTTTTATTAGAGGAGCAAAGAGGTCTGTTAGGAGAGTAGGAGGGAAAGAGGGACCGTATACCATATGAACTTGCTCCATACAGAGCCCCATGGGTAAGGCAAAGGATCTTGAAAGAGATCCTGGACTGGATGGGTAGACAGTGCAGGTTTTTCCTGGCTATAGAGGCTGAAGAGAATCTAGGGACGTCAAGAACGAGCCTGGCCGCCGCATTTTGTACTATCTGCAAGCGCTCAATAAGCTTTTTATTGATGCCTAAATAGAGCGCATTACAGTAGTCAAGTCTCGAGGAGACAAGAGCCACAGTGACCTGCTTTCGAGCTTCTGGCAAAAGGTAGTGTGAAATCTTTCTCAGGATCCTGATGACACCACAGCAGGTGGATACAGTCCTACTGACCTGTTGGTCAAAGGAAAGGGTGGTGTCTATCAGCACACCTAGATTCCGGGCGGATTGAGAGGGCAGAGGGCACACTCCGAGGGACGATAGCCACCAGTCACTCGACCAGATGTCCTGTTTACCCCCGAAGATCAGGACCTCGGTTTTCTCTCCGTTTAACTTCAGGGAGTTCACAATCATCCACTGGGAAACTGCCTCCATACAGTTTCTAAAAGGGAGAGGGAGACCGTGATTTGCGTGTCATCAGCATGTGACAGCACTTCCAACCCAAAGGATCTAACTAACCTGGCAAGTGAGGCCGCATAGATGTTGAAAAGAGTAGGGCTCAAAGATGAGCCCTGAGGGACCCCACACTGCACAGGTTTAGCGGGGGAGAGAAACTCGCCCAATTTGACCTTCTGTTCTCTCTGGTTGAGAAAAGAGGTCAAGAGGCTCAGTGCTGGGCCCTCAACTCCCATCTCCCTGAGGCGAGTTACCAAGACAGAGGGAGACAGGGTATCGAAGGCAGCTGTCAGGTTGAGCAGGACCAGAAGAGTAGCCTGGCCCTTGACGACTTTCGAGCGAATGTTGTTAATGACCACCGTCGGGGCGGACTCGGTACTATGGGCCCTTCGAAAACCGTGTTGCGAAGGGTCCAGCATGCTGGAGTCATCCAGGAAGGCACTTAGATGTTGATTCAGATGTGCCTCGAGCATTTTTGCTGGGGCGGGAAGCAGGGATATAGGACAGAAGTTCTTCAGAACCCCGGGGTCCAAAGTGGGCTTTTTCAAAAGAGGCTTGACAACTGCCATTTTCCATGAGGAGGGGAAGATACCTTCAGTAATAGCTAAGTTCATCACCTCTAAGAGGGGAGGCAACACAGCCTCCCTGCACTCCTTAAGGATCTTAAGGGGGCAAGGATCCAGAGGGGATCCAGATTTTGTTTTATCGAGGAGCAGATTTAGTTGTTCAGAGGTGAGAAGGGGGAAATTGAGGAAGCTGCTACAGGGTTCATCTACCTGGCATTCGGTGGGGGGGAACCGGGGGGACAGGAGTACCCAAATCACAGTTTAGGGATTCGAGAGTGGTGTAGATATCCACTATTTTTGTGTGGAAGTAAGTGGAGATCCTGTCACACAGCTCCTGAGATCCCACTGTGGGATCCGGCATTTGAAGGATGGAAAGGGAGTCGACGATCTTAAACAATTCCCTAGGGGGGTTGAGAGAGGCCGTCAGGTTAGCAAAATGGGCCTTCTTTCCCTCGATTACCGCCGATTTATACTCTTTAAGGAGATGTTTATGTTTTTCCTTCTCCTTAGGATCAAGACGAGTCCGCCAGAGCCTCTCCTGTTTCCTACAACCCTGCCTTAGCAGCCTGAGCGAGTCAGAGAACCAGGGAGCCGAGGGTCTCTTTCTCGCAGAATAGTGTTGTTTGGTGGGGGCCAGGGTATCCACGGCTCTCGCAATGAAGTTAGCGAATTCGAGGGCAGCGGAGTTAGTGTCCCTCACGGTGGAAGACTTAAAACTGGTCATGAATGGGGCCAGTGTCTCATTTTTAATCAGCCTAAAGTTCCTTCTCAGTTCCTGAAACCGAAGGGGGGTATGGAGAGAGGGAGCAATTTAAGTTCCAGTGGGATGGCCATATGGTCTGACCAAGTGAGAGGGATGGGCGAGCCTATACTTAATCTAGGATCATTGGAGAAAACTCCGTCCAACATGTGGCCGGCTATGTGGGTAGGACTATCCACAAGTTGCACCAGGCCACACGAGGCCAAAGAGTCCACCAAAGAAGAAGTGTCACTAGAGCTCGTATTTTCGAGGTGAAAATTAAAATCTCCTAATACGGTCAAATTAGGTCTGTCAATGAAAGGTTCTAAAACTTTCAGCAGGTTGTGGCCGAAAACAGACCTAGGGCCCGGGGGCCTGTAAAACAAAAGGCCAGAAAATGAGACAGTAGGAGAAGAATTAAGCGAGAAATACGTAGCCTGGAAGGAGTCTGTAGGGGTGGAGAGGGATTTGGTACAGCAGATGGAAGAGTTCTTATACAGTATGCCCAGTCCTCCTCCCCTACGTCTGACTCTATCCATCCGAGCTTGGGACCGGCGGATTCTGATGCCCAGGTTTCCGTAATAAAGACCCAGGAGGGCGTTCTAACAGAAACAAAATCCCTAAAAGCAATATTATTTTTAACTAGGGATCTTGCGTTACCGAGAAAGCCATCCTCAGTAGTTGGCGAGAAAGACTTTTGCATCTGGGGGGTAGGCTGTTTTTTTGAGGTGACAGGGGTTAAAGAGTGGAGGTTTTTAGTAAAGCAACTACAGCTAGAAGTACCAGGGAACGCCTCTGGTGGAAGCACGTGATGACAGGGCAGTCTGAGTGGCTTAAGGGCCAGTAGTTCACGGAGGGAGTACAGGGGACTTACTCGAGGGCAGTTAGAAGTATAGCCAGCCTCCCTGGCCCCCGGCGCGTACTCCGCGCAGACGGGCGCAGACGGGCTAAGCGCGGAGAGAGCCATCCAAACTAAATAGGGTTGTCCCTAAGAGTCAAGCCCCGCGTGACCCTGTGCATCCAATCAGGGCGGGGAGACCGAATATTTGCTGGCGCCCTCCACAACAACCGGGAAATCCCGTGGTGGACCGGGGCGCTGGCAGGAGCAGCGTTAACCAGGTAAGAGAAAGCAGGGAAGGGTGGCAAGAATACAATGAGGGTCACACAGTAATAAAATAAACAATCACAGCAACATCGTAGTCATGCAGCCAGAAAGTGTTAAAAGCGGCAATATTTAAAAACAAGGCATCCAAGTCATGCACTCGGTATCCTAGGTCTAACAGGCAGAGTTCGATCCAGCCAAACTAAATAGGGTTGTCCCTAAGAGTCAAGCCCCGCGTGACCCTGTGCAACCAATCAAGGCGGGGAGACCGAATATTTGCCGGCGCCCTCCACAACAACCGGGAAATCCCGTGGTGGACCAGGGCGCTGGCAGGAGCAGCGTTAACCAGGTAAGAGAAAGCAGGGAAGGGTGGCAAGAATAAAATGAGGGTCACACAGTATTAAAATAAACAACCACAGCAACATCGTAGTCATGCAGCCAGAAAGTGTTAAAAGCGGCAATATTTAAAAACAAGGCATCCAAGTCATGCACTCGGTATCCTAAGTAGTTAGCTGAACTAACTATAACGGGGGAATTTCAATGGTTTTGTATGAGAGAAATGTCCAGCTAAGTATAACATGTGTGAAACCTATGGTTTTTTCAGTGAATTGCTAAGGCTTTTTAAATGCTAATTCCTAACTATAACGTGGCTGAAACCTATGGTTTTGTCAGTGAATTTCTCAGGTTTTTTTAAATGCTAATTGTTAACTATAACGTGCCTGAAACCTATGGTTTTTTCAGTGCATATATATATGCACTGGAAAACTAAACACCCACTTCCTTTACAAAGAAATGGAAAGTTTGCATCTCTGCAACCTCTCTAATTTTTAACGTTAGTCATCTTCCACTCAATGAACACAACAACCACAAATACACACACCTATTTACTACCATTCTTGCCTAAGCTTATCAATTATTCTTCTTTCATTCAAATTCAAAGTACAGGCCCTTTATTAATCCTTCTTGGTAACTACTACCCGTGAATAGCAGTGGGTAATTTGCACACTTCTGTCCTTTCTTGTGTCTTTTCTACCACACACTGCGACAGGTTTACAAACCACTTGCGCCACTTTTGCATAATTTTTCCCACAACCTTGTAAATCTGCCCAACTGTGTGTACTTTATGCACTAGCTTTCTTCCTTAGTTGTTGTACTAGTTTTTCTTGCTCCCACTGTAGAATCCAACACCCTATCTGTGTAATGACCTGGAAATCCAAAGATCCACTTCACTGACAATGCAGTGGGTAGTTTGCATCTCTCCAACCTTTCTTATTTTTCACGTTTTTCATCTTCCACTCAATCTACACATCATCCACACATACACACATCTAATTGCTGCATTCCTTAGCTGTGATTATCAACTATTCTTCTATTTTATATTCATCTTCAAAGTGCAAGCCCCTTATCGAGCCTTTTTGTTGTAACTACTGTTCCAGGAATTCTGCTCATACACAGAACTGTGCATAAAGACTTAGGACCTCAGTGAATTACGGTGTTCCAAAACCCACCTTACTACACAAACCCCCTACCAAACTAGCAATCAGTGACTCATTGGTTGTTCGCCCTAGAGCAAAAACACCAATGACTAGTCAACCCAGAACATGCGACTTAGATTACATGAAGTAAAGTGGATAACAAAAACACTCTTTCAATATAGTCTTACACCAGTCCAAAACAAGATGTAAATAAAGACACATGCAACTTTGAAATGTTTATTTCTAACGCCATATTCTCATGCACAGTACCTTAAAAAATACAACCAAACATATTATCAGAAACAAGGTTGTCAGCATTGTTACTATTCTATCAAATACAAACGGAAAAAGCATCCTATAATGCTAAAGGTAAACAAATTTAAAATATACCTACATTTCACCCTCCCTACCTAACAGATTAGTTTATAACTACAGAAAGTCTCATAGGATTACATGGGCAGACACATACCTCTGGTACTCAGCAGTAGTGGATCACATTCAGTGCTCCACAAACTGTCAAGATACAAATGTTCTCCAACTGTGTGTAACTTTGCCTCCACAATGGACTATGAAATGCGCAAGTATCAGAGGTGGCCACAGCTCCATATGTATTATGGCTCGAACGTGCGAGGATCATTCTGAATAACAGACACAGTATTCAAAATAACCTTGATGTTCCATGCTCTCACTATACACACAAAACTAGTGAGGCAGTTTACAAATCTAGCATATCAAATTATTCTCATATAAAGCAAAAAACTCAGCCTTCTCTCAACAATATCACAAGTACTTGTCGTGTGCAAAGCAGAGCAGGAAAGCAAAAATAGCGTATAAGCTTCTGATAAACGCATGCTAACTTAACAGGGTGTGAGTGCAACGCTCAGCCCCACGGCACCCTTTCTTGATCAAAGCACGTGATATAAACGTGGGCAAATTAGAAACGCAGAGTCCAAGCCTAAAAAGCAGAGTCAAGTTCACATTTCCAAAAAAAAGTTATTCGCTCTTTGATAGAAAGCAGTAGCTAAATAATAAAGAATACGTAGAAAAATCAAAGAGTCTTAATACAACGTGTAAGCACAGTATGTAGCGACAGCTTCCAACAGGAAGTCATTGTTCTCATCTGAAAACATTTCAGCCATCCAATACAATAGTGGGGATGAACATACATGTTCCTCAACGACGTGAGCCTCTATCACCATCGGAGGAAAACTCGGGTCATCTTCAATGTAACTGCGTGCCAAGAACTCATACGCCGCTGCAAAAACATTCCAACGTCCCATTATTCCATGTGTCGCTGCTAAGGCCATAATCCCGCCGCCAGAACAGAGCACGTCATGAACCAGTAAGGGGCTAATCAACTGGTCATAATCCACGTTGGGAGACACCGTACTGCAGAGAAACAAATCCAGGGCCCATTCGAAATCACAGCTCAGGCAATGGAAGACATGTGAAAAAGGAGAATCGAAACGATAATCCATAAACTGCACTCAGCGTTGCGAGAGGCACGCTACATAGTAACTAATCATTCGGTTGCGAAGCATCAATAGCCTGGACATATTATCGTCTGCTGCAGGATGTGCATCCATATTTATGTAAACAAATTAATAAAAGCACTCCGGCAACTAATGCGAGTATTAAGCGCAAACCACCAAAGATATTGGAAAAAAATCGAATGAAAAAATCCCAAAAAGACACCAAATATACTTTCTACAGAAGTCAAAAGGCCACTGCTTCTAACTTTAAAAAAGTAAGGTAACCCCGTAGTCAAGGACACATTAAAGATACTCTGAATTAACTCCCCAACATTCAAGAGCATGTCTGTATTTAATAGAGCATCCACTTCTGTGCGGGTGTTTGCTACATGAAGGACAAATATTTCTGTACCAGATATAAGAGCGACCTCTTTTTGAGACAATAGCGCTCTTATACGACTCATTTGGTTGACTCTGCTTTCAATGTCGAAATCGACAGCCAGATGGAAACATCCAGCTTCCCATACAAAGGAGTTAACACAACTTTTTTTTAATCAAACCGCACGCTCAGTTACCGTAACCATGTAACAGATTCCTGCTAACATTGCACAACAATCTCCATTATGTCAAAGTAAATAACTCCTGTTTCCAGTAAAGTGAGCGTTGTAATGATAGCAGGTGTCGGACTACCTTTCAAAACTCAGTCCAAATTAGCCGCATCTTGATTACAAGAGCCATGCAATTGTATGTGTCTACAAATTAATTAGTGATCTGGTACTATTGTGCAATCCTCGCCATTCACATAGACTTCTTTTACCTCCCTCAGACACCTATATGTAAATGGTAATAACCAACCTTCAGGCAGATAAGCGCTCCCTAAACATCCATATCTGCCTATAGCATAGTATTTCATACAAACCTCAAACTTAACCAGGTTAAAAAATAACGTTATGATACTGTGGATAAGCCACTCAGCTGAATTGGATCTCCAATGAGTCAGCACTTCTAACCATTCTCATTGCGCACCCTGTGCTCTGATTTGACACTGAGAGAGTGATTGCACTATAGTTTGTACTGCTAATCATTCTCAGCATACGCTACGAATACCCTTTGACGTTACACGTCGCATCAAAGCTTCCGTGTGACGTCATGTACGGTGCCTGTACAAAAAATACGTGAATGTTTTTAATTGTTTAAAAACATATATTCATGTATTTAATGAACATACTAACAGAAGACTTAATGTAGGATAATTATGGAATCATTTTTTTTAAGTTTTAAAAATCCTATATTACTTCTATATAGTATGAGTGCAGCTGCGTGCCCCTCCGCCTGGTACCCTAGACTCCACCATGCCCAGACCCGGTTCATAAGCACGCGTGATCGTCACCACAAAACCATTATCGCTTTTCTACACATGCTTTTACAACTAGTTTCCATTTACCACACATAATAAATGCATAACCTTAATAATGCTTTTTGTTGACCAACACGTGTTGTAATGCCTGTGGCTTACGTCCTTCAAATTAGTTTCTAGCTATACGTGTGACCAAGTCTAATAAGATCGGAGACCAAGGACACCGTGGTATCTGTGGCACGAAATCTCATCGATCACAGAGAAAATATGCACAGGGTAAAATGAAAGTAACAGGTATAATAAAAATAACGGAGAAAAACTACTAAAATGGCGGTTGGACGGAGTATGTAATCAACATTTGGCGCATCGGCACTACATTTCAAATAAATATACATGCAATATGTTTATTAATATATTACAAAAGTATAGCACCAGATGACACACATGACCCGGGAAAAGAAAGCAGCAAATTTAATACCTAAAATCAGGAGAGGTTTGCTTGGCGAACTTGAAGAAAAAGAAAAAAAAGTGTACTTGCAAACAAGGCTGCGCATGCGTAGAGTACCACTGATGCAGGAAAAAAAACGGAAAGTTTTACATACTGTCATAGAAATATAGCTCTAAAAATTGCCCCCGTAATTTGACCCCCCCGGAACCTAATAAACAAAACGGACTTCTAGTTTTTTCACCTTTTCCACCCCGTACAAGTACTGCATGAGTACCCCGCCATTTTTTATTTTATTTAAAATAAAAATTGAGCCTAAAGATCCATGTACCATCCCCCTGACCAAGACTATAGGGTCAGAATGTTTCTACCCTGCCCCCTTTCCTTATTTCTCAACTTTGTTTTACTGTTTTCTTGTGACTCGGCTCTTGCGACACACAAGATGGCTGCCAACATTTCCTGTTTTGGCGTATTGACAACCAATCAGCATGCAGCTCTTGCTCGAAATTGTACGTGTTTCCATACGCGTACGCCGCGATATTCCTTTAAAAAAATTAAAATAAAAAACAGAGCCTACACATCCATGTACGACCCCTTGAGCAAGCCTAGATGGTCAAAATGTTTGTAGCCTACCCTCTTACCTTATTTCTCGACTTTGCTTTACTGTTTTCTTGTGACTCGGTTCTAGCGAGGCACAAGATGGCCGCCAACACTTCCTGGTTTTGAGTGTTGACAGACAGTTCACAGCCAATCAGCATGCAGCTCGCGCTCGTAATTGAACGGATTTCCGTACACGTGCTGAACTCCGTCTCTAGATATTGCTATGATTTTACTTGCAATTTTCTCAGAAACTACTGAATTTACTGAACACCATTTAACAAAAAGCACAATCTGCGAACAGAACTCTACCTCTCTGCCAAATTTCGTGTAATTCCGTTTAGCCGTTCGGGCTGTAGTCGGCCCCCACTTGACGAATCCCCCCAAACTTGCAGGGAAGGAGCAGAACCAAGCAGGCCATTTTCTTGGAGAAGTTGGCTAAGATTAGTCCACCAGCGCCAAAGTTATTCCAAATAGAATGTTGTGGATTTCCTATAGAAAGTAGGTCCTAACTATAACTACCTACTGGCGACCGCCAGTAGGTAATATATATATATATATATATATATATATATATATATATATATATATATATATATATATATATATATTTTCAAGCAATTCAAAAAATACACCGCACTCTTCTCGGATGATTAAAGCAATTTAATCCAGCTCAGTAAAACTTCCTTCACCTACGCGTTTCGAACAATAAATGTGTATTTCATTATCAATTTCCTATTACTAATACACAAGCCACAGAACAGACATAAGTGATAAGCACTCATAAGTATATATATATATACATAGTTTAAAAGAATTTAAACCAATTCTTTTATCAAATGGGGCACTTAGCCCTTCATTAAAGCCCTATTTATGATTTAAGAATGTCAAGTACAAACAAAACTTGTGGCCTGATAACATGTAGAAGGAAAATGATAAATGGTTTTAATAGAAATAAGCACAAACTACCCCCCCCCCCCACAATGCATCCTAATTGTTAAAGTGGGCAGGAGGGTATAAATAACAGAAAGTAAAAACGGACTTGTTACTACCGTGATCAGGAACATTTATTGTTCGAAACGCGTAGGTGAAGGAAGTTTTACTGAGCTGGATTAAATTGCTTTAATCATCCGAGAATAGTGCGGTGTATTTTTTGAATTGCTTGAAAATAATTTACGAGCCTTGTCCTTGACTCGTCACCTGCACCAGCTGGCTGGCCGCTCCTTCTCTAACAAGGGACGTTTGCTTTTGGGAATATATATATATATACATATATATATATATATTACCTACTGGCGGTCGCCAGTAGGTATATATAGTTAGGATTTTTTCTCTATGGGTTTTTTGAAAATTCTATGTCTAATAACTTTGGCGTTTGTGGACGGAATTGGCTGAAATTTTCAGGAAAATGGCACATTTTGTTTCTGAGCATCCCTTGAAAATTTGGGGGGGGTTCGTCAAGGGGGGGCCGAGAAAAAAGGGGGGTCCCAAAACGTGTTTTTAACATTGAGTTTTCCATAGGGCGGTTGGCCTCACTTTTAGCCCGAACGGCTGAATGGATTTGCACGAAACTTGGCAAAATTGTAGGGACTGGTAGCCCGATGTGCCTTTTGTAGGTCTCAATATATGTGCTCCAGTGGATTTTGAGAAATTAACGTTTAAAAAAAGATATATATCTGTAACAGCGGACCTGGCAGCGTCCCAGGACGCGTACTTTACGCGCAACGGAGCTTTGTGAAGCGAAGCTGATTGGTTCTCCGGCGTCTGTCAACATTCCAAACAGTCCGTAGCGGCCGCCATCTTGTCTCTCGGTAGGATCGAGAGACAAGAGGAGGCCAAAGCGAAGGGGCAAATGACCATAAGGGGGCATAGTACATTGTCGCTCACCCCCTAGGTTTGATGTGGAGGTTTTAAAAGGGCCCCGCGGGGCAAAAAAAAATAAAAATAATAATAATCGAACAGCTGAATGGATTTGCACGAAACTTGGCAAAATTGTAGGGACTGGTAGCCCGATGTGCCTTTGCTAGATCTCAATATATGTGCTCCAGTGGATTTTGAGAAATTAACGTTCAAAAAAAGATATATATCTGTAACAGCGCACCGCTTCGCGTACTTTTCGCGTTACGGAGCTTTGCGAAGCGAAGCTGATTGGCTCTCCGGTGTCTGTAAACATTCCAAACAGTCCGTAGCGGCCGCCATCTTGTCTCTCGGTAGGATCGAACAGCTGAATGGATTTGCACGAAACTTGGCAAAATTGTAGGGACTGGTAGCCCGATGTGCCTTTGCTAGGTCTCAATATATGTGCTTCAGTGCATTTTGAGAAATTAACGTTCAGAAACAAGATATATATCTGTAACAGCGCTCCGCTTCGCGGAGATAAAATTATATGTGTATTACCTAGCTGTTGCTAACACCAGTTAGCGACGGCTAGTAGAAGATAGCGACCATCTTGGGCCCCACTTTGCATGTGAGTGATATTTATCACTAATGACATGCAAAGTGGGCATGCCAAGATGTTAGCGACTGGAAACAGTCGCTAACATCGCTATCTCCTATTATCAACTTTTGGAAATATTCGAGATAAGCGCGAATATCTCCAAAAGCTACCACCTGCCCTGAGCAGTTCTTAGCCATGTTATCCAATGGGAGGTGGATAACATGGCTAAGAGCATTAGCTCGGTAATGCATGAATATCGCTGAGTTTTCAGCGATATTAATGCATTGCGGTCGTTTTTTATCGTATTTCCGATAAACCTTGATAATAGCAAGGTTTATCTGCGATAATTTCTGACGGTAAAAAAATCGTTGCTAAGCATCGTTAGGGATAAATATCGCTTAACTTTGGTAATATGCCCCAACGTCTGTTAACGTTCGATTCGAAGGAAATCAGGAAGTGTTGAAAAACATTGTCTGCGCCATCTTGTCTTTTTTCAAATGCCACACTTTTGTCGTGCACGGCAGCCATTTTAGATGCCTTGACCAGACCCACTCTGTGCACGCTGTCGTTCCTTAGCATGGCTCCCCACCCTCGCAAGCATCTCCCCCAGGCAGTGGTCACCCCCGCTCTCTGTCTTATGCATGGGTAATAAACCTCCCCCCATCTGCGCTGCTCTTCCCTGAGAATCACACCCTGTGCCCGCCCGACACCTCCCTTTCGCCCTATTCACTACCGCACCCTCTGATACTCCTTTTCCTCTGTGTCCGATTGTCCAGGCTGGTCCTAGGGTATCAGCTAGCCCTGCAGATGTAGTTTATGGCCACAGCTGTAAAGAATCACCCCTCTTCAAAGGAGTTATAGTAGATCAAGGCCCACACTCGATGAGATCCGTCACAGCAGAAGCGTTGCTATTATCTGAAAACCATCCTGTATTGTGATTGGGGAGGGGACCGAGCCTGAAGCGGAAGATTCCAGGGATGACTCTTTGTACATCAAAGTTTTTACAATTATGTGTCACATTAAAAATATATAGCACTCCGACAAAGTAGTAAGATTATAAAACTTTAATAATTTATAAATATATACAAGAAAACAAAAATAGTAATAACATATAAACATTTTTAGGGAAAAACAACGAAGTAGCGGTCGGCTGTGCGAATAGTCCCAACGCAGCACAACGTCCAGATTTCCGGCGTGGGGCGTCGCGGGGGGTGGGTCATCAGTAGCAAACTGTTGTGCGAATAGTTCCAAGGCAGCAGAACGCGCTGAAATCTAGATGACACTAAAGTGATGTCTAGTAAGTTGCCACCCAGCAAATAACGGCATGGGGCGTCGCGGGGGGTGGGTCATCAGTAGCAAACTGTTGCGCGAATAGTTCCAAGGCAGCAGAACGATGGCACCAAGGTGATGTCCAGTAAGTTGCCGCACTGGTTTTGGTATCCTACAATGCTGCTCCGAATAACGGCGCGGGGCGCCCCGGGGGAGGCGGTGAACGGGCCTGTCCAGGTGGAGTGTCATCTGTTGTAGTGGGGCGCCCCTTTACCGTTTCAGTTGCCATTCCGTCCGTTTTTGGTCCACTGTGTCAAAAGCCGCAATTCAGCTGAGTTGCGCCCACTCTTGCGGTGCAGCGATAGGCGGCTGTCACAGGACTCTCAAAATGGCGGCAGGCTGTTTCCTTTTTGGGCCTGGTCCACTGAAATGGCCCTGGGACACCTTGGAAATCGGACGCTTGTCTGCTAGGTCTTGGACCCCATTCTCGAAAGCGTCCCCTCCGCCTTGAGAATTCATCAAAAGTTTTGGGGGCTCCGACTCCTGCAGGCTTCTGGTGGGGAGCGGCTGCCATGATTGCTCGCGGAATGACCACGACTGAGCTACGAGATGGTGGTGCTCTCATGCTGACGCCAGCTTCAGTCTGAAACATCCAGAAACAAGGTGGGGCTTTCATCGTTTGGGAAAAAAAAAAAGTTTTCATCCAATGAAAAGTGTTGTTTTTAGGTCACATGATCAAGCCTTCCATCATTAGGAAACCAAAAGTAAAATGAACCAATGAAAAGTTTTATAAACAAGTCACATGACCTGTTATGCGGCATAGGGTGTAAAATGCGGAGAAAATACGTTGGCACGTGAGGCGGCGTCAGTAGCGGACCGATGTGCGAATAGGCCGAAGGCAACACAACGCGCCAAGATCCGGATGGCACCGAGGTGGTGTCCAGCAAGTTGCAGCACTGGTGTGGCCATCCTACAATGCTGAAAGTCGGCGTGGGGCGCCCCGTTGGCACGTGAGGCGGCGTCAGTAGCGGACCGATGTGCGAATAGGCCGAAGGCAACACAACGCGCCAAGATCCGGATGGCACCGAGGTGGTGTCCAGCAAGTTGCAGCACTGGTGTGGCCATCCTACAATGCTGAAAGTCGGCGTGGGGCGCCCCGTTGGCACGTGAGGCGGCGTCAGTAGCGGACCGATGTGCGAATAGGCCGAAGGCAACACAACGCGCCAAGATCCGGATGGCACCGAGGTGGTGTCCAGCAAGTTGCAGCACTGGTGTGGCCATCCTACAATGCTGAAAGTCGGCGTGGGGCGCCCCGTTGGCACGTGAGGCGGCGTCAGTAGCGGACCGATGTGCGAATAGGCCGAAGGCAACACAATGCGCCAAGATCCGGATGGCACCGAGGTGGTGTCCAGCAAGTTGCAGCACTGGTGTGGCCATCCTACAATGCTGAAAGTCGGCGTGGGGCGCCCCGTTGGCCTGTGAGTTTGCGTCAGTAGCGGACCGATGTGCGAATAGGCCGAAGGCAGCACAACGCGCCAAGATCCGGATGGCACCGAGGTGGTGTCTAGTAAGTTGCCGCACTGGTGTGGCCATCCAACAATGCTGAAAGTCGGCGTGGGGCGCCCCGTTGGCCTGTGAGTTTGCGTCAGTAGCGGACCGATGTGCGAATAGGCCGAAGGCAGCACAACGCGCCAAGATCCGGATGGCACCGAGGTGGTGTCTAGTAAGTTGCCGCACTGGTGTGGCCATCCAACAATGCTGAAAGTCGGCGTGGGGCGCCCCGTTGGCCTGTGAGTTTGCGTCAGTAGCGGACCGATGTGCGAATAGGCCGAAGGCAGCACAACGCGCCAAGATCCGGATGGCACCGAGGTGGTGTCTAGTAAGTTGCCGCACTGGTGTGGCCATCCTACAATGTTGAAAGTCGGCGTGGGGCGCCCCGTTGGCCTGTGAGATGGCGTCAGTAGCGGACCGATGTGCGAATGGGGCCAAAGGCAGCGCAACAATATTTTCTGAATAGAAGACACCACAAGGCGCTGAGATGCCAAGATCCGGATGGCACCGAGGTGGTGTCTAGTAAGTTGTCGCACTTCTGTGGCCATCCTACAATGTTGAAAGTCGGCGTGGGGCGCCCGTTGGCCTGTGAGATGGCGTCAGTAGCGGACCGATGTGCGAATGGGGCCAAAGGCAGCGCAACAATATTTTCTGATTTGAAGACACCACAAGGCGCTGAGATGCCAAGATCCGGATGGCACCGAGGTGGTGTCTAGCAAGTTGTGGCACTGGTGTGGCCATCGTACAATGGTAAAAGTCGGCGTGGGGCGCCCTGTTGGCCTGTGAGATGGTGTCAGTAGCGGACTGATGTGTGAATGGGGCCAAAGGCAGCGCAACAATATTTTCTACAATATTTTCGGAGTAGAAGACACCACAAGGCGCTGAGATGCCAATATCCGGATGGCACCGAGGTGATGTCTAAGTTGCGGACCGATGTGCGAATGGGGCCAAAGGTAGCTTAACAAGATTTTCTGTATGGAAGATACCACTAGGCGTTGAGATGCCAAGATTCGGATGGCACCGAGGTGATGTCTAGCAAGTTGTGCCACTGGTGTGGCCATCGTACAATGGTAAAAGTCGGCGTGGAGCGCCCTATTGGCCTGTGAGATGGTGTCAGTAGCGGACTGATGTGCGAATGGGGCCAAAGGCAGGGCAACAATATTTTCTGACTGACACCACAAGGCGCTGAGATGCCAAGATCCGGATGGCACCGAGGTGATGTCTAAGTTGCGGACTGATGTGCGAATGGGGCCAAAGGCAGCGTAACAATATTTTCTGTATGGAAGATACCACTAGGCGTTGAGATGCCAAGATTCGGATGGCACCGAGGTGATGTCTAGCAAGTTGGTGTGGTCATCCTACAATGCTGAAACTCGGCGTGGGTCACCCCATTAGCCTGTGAGATGGCGTCAGTAGCGGACCGATGTGCGAATAGGCCGAAGGCAGCACAACGTGCCAAGATCCGGATGTCACCGTGGTGGTTTCATAGTTGAGAGGCTCTTCATCTGCAGTGGGGCGCCGAGATCCGGATGGCACCGAGGTGATGTCTAGCAAGTTGCTGTACTGGTGTGGTCATCCTACAATGCTGAAATGTAGTGGGGCGCCCATTTACCGTTTCAGTTGCCATTCAGCTGAGTTTCGGCTGCTCTTGATGCTACAGCGACAGGCGGCTGCAAGAGGACTCTCAAAATGGCGGCCTGTTCTTTGGATTTGGGCCTGGTCCACTAAAATGGCCCTGGGACACCTTAGAACTTGGACGCTCGATTTTTTTTTCCTTTCCTGTACATGCAAAAAAAGGTAAATGCCCGGTACGTTACACGCTTCATCTGCCACGATGAACTCTCCAGAGGAACCGAAAAAAAATATAGTTGTGGTAACTATACCATGCATCGTCATATGGAGAGGTGGCACCAATTAATTATAGTGCTGCATAAAAGAGAGATTTGGAGGAGAACCCCTGACCTGCTAGTACATTCATCAAAGAAGTGGCACTGAGAGCTTCAGAGGCAAGGGAAACGGTCCCAAATATTTAGAAGAACTTTGGAAAGATTAAAATGACATGTTTAGATTGTGGTAAATTAATTTCATGTGGACAGATGAGTGTTACTCTAATAAATACAGCATATGAACATCATCATAGTCGATGGTTGGTAGAGACATTTTGACTATATCCTGGACCTGCCCGTCCTCGCCCAAAATGGCGCCAGAATAAATGGGACTCGTAACTCCTTGTTGTGTACTGGTTGCAGAACCTTGAAATCACGAGATACGTATGCAGTTTTGAAGCACATGGCGGGCGGGGACGAGAATTGATTGAATATTTCGACATCCCTATTGATATTAAGTTCTGATGTGTTATTGATTACTGTACTGTTGAAAGTTCGAATTAACGTCACCCATGGTACTTGCCCGCAAATGTATATCTAGATAATTTTATTGTAACTGGCCCTGTCGTATTTTAATTATAAAATGTACGTCCACCGATTCCGTAACTGTTAGACACCTTAGTTCTTGCAACCTAATGGCCCGCCCGTTACGTTCCTCTACAGTGTAAATGTCTATTCATCATATACGATTACAGTTTGCTCCGTGGCAGGCCCACGTGGTTATAGGCTCGTATTTGTATAATGAAATTTTCACAATAAAGGTTTTTAAAAGAAAACATGGTAGTAGTATATACATTGGTAAAGTTTTTAATAATAGTCACTGTTTTAGAATCATTAAAAGGCAAGTGAAATAAAGCAGACCAATTACATGAAGGGTAAAAGGTATAATACGAAGGAACGCAGTAAAGATAAATGGTCAAGGGCTGTTGTGTTTTCTATTCCTGCAACATAAAGTGATCGATAAGAATCTCATATTCAGGCGTATCGGCGACTAAGACAGCAGGTCGACCCTCTTTTGCTCAACGGCTCCGTCATGGGACGAAGAAACGCTCTTTTTCTCGAAAAAAGAATATATTTTACTTGCAGGACAGTTGTAAAATTTCCGGGAAAGTACATTAGCCTGGAACATTATAACATATATTTAAGAAAAAATAATGTTCGGAAGTAATTAAAAGCGTAATTTTTAGGTGATATGACCAAGGCTTTCATCATTAGAATAAGAAAAGTAAAATGAACCAATGAAAAGTTTTATTAACAAGTCACATGACTTGTTATGCTTACGTTACGCGCTGCGCGCCCCGGATGACTTCCGGATGCGCTAACGCGGCGCGTCATATGACGCATTACGCGACAACGCAGGTCCAGAATATAGTCAAAATGTCTCCACCAACCAGCGGTCGAAACACAACCCCTTTCAGCAGGCTAAATAGTGCTGTTAAATGACAACAGAAGGGACAGGCAACAAGAACCATCAGTCAAAGAGGGGAGGGCTAGTTCTTCTCTACCGGGTTACATTGGGGCGCTACCAGAACTGATCGAATTGGTAGTCTACAGTGTTTCTGGATGTTTCAGACTGAAGCTGGGGTTAGCATGAGAGCAGCACCATTTCGTAGCTCCGTCGTGGCCATTCCGCAACCAATCATGGCAGCCGCTCTTTATCGTTATTTTGGGCGGGGTGGGTGGCGGAGCCGAGCTGTTTTGCAGCCATCATTGTGTGGAGTTCAGTTCATCTCACTAGTTTTGTATTTGTCATGAGGGGTTGTTCCTAATGTTTCTATTTTAGCGAGGTCAAAAAGAGATCCCATTAGTGGCCTACTGATTTTGCTCGATTCCTTTTCTTTTTTTTTACACGATTTTACGTTATCTGCAAAGACTAAACAGAGTATTGCGACTCTGTGTTTGTTTGTAAATAGAGAATGAACCAAAGAGAACTAATTCTAAAATAGTAAATACTTAGATAACAATCAATCAAATGGAGAGAGAAGCAGGCACGACGGATTACAACGGGGGCAAAGGCCTGCGTTAACTACCTTTCACTATCTGCAAAGAGAGAGTACTCCTAATAGAAATGAGGGGGGGGGCACCATTCAAAGCAGATCAGTGTGCATAAACACGAAAATGTTTTCACTTACCACGTACTTGACATTCGACAGCTTATGATATTTGCTATTAAAAAACCATTGAAATTCACTGAAAAAACCATAGGTTATAGACCATATATAGTTAGGAATTAGCATTTACAAAACCTTGAAAATTCACTGAAAAAACCTTAGGTTATAGACCATATATAGTTAGGAATTAGCATTTAAAAAACCTTATTTTACTCACACAAAACCATTGAAATTCCATATATAGTTAGTTGCACTAACTATATATCGCGCACCCGCAATCCACTGCTGATCATGTCACATATTACATCATTCATGACATGGTCAGTGACATCACTGATGACATCACTGATGACATCTCAAATGACATCACTGATGACATCACTGATGACATCTCAAATAACATCACTGATGACATCTCAAATGACATCACTGATGACATCTCAAATGACATCATTGATGACATCACTAATGACATCACTGATGACATCACTGATAACATCTCAAATGACATCTCAAATGACATCACTGATGACATCTCATTTGACATTACTGATCACATCACTGATGACATCATTCATGTGATAATACGATGAACCTCTTCAGACTCTAATATAACCTTAGATACACTCAGTGTAAACACAGACTCGCAGATTGTCACTCATCCATGAAGTTACACACACACCTAGTCAGTCATGCAAACAATCAATCACACCTCCATTTCCTTAACTATACAGTTAAACACACCTTACTTATTCAAACATATACTAAAACATATTTACTCACTTATACAATCCTGGATACAAGTTCACAATGATCCATACAGCCACTCACACATTCACTGGCTCTTATGCACAGTTATTTATATATGTCAACTCTCACATGTACTGTATTTTACATATGTACTTACTTTGACATGTAGCACTGAGATATCTATTCACTCACCAATACAGTCATGCACACAGTCAACCACCCATACAGCTGTTTCCACATGCACTTTTGAACCCATACATCTATGCAGAGAGTCATACACCTCCCAGCCACCCATACACACTCTCAGTCTCCCATACAAATACTTGGGCAACCAATCAATAACCCATATAGTTAATCATATAGCTACTGATCAACACATGCAGCAGTTTACAGAACAACAGACATAATGATGCACAAATTAAGACAGTTTAGTCACTAACCCATGCACTCAGTGAGACACATTTAATCACTCACTCATACAGTCAGTCATGCACCTACTAAATCCTTTGTTCAGACACTTCTACATCCACTCATTCTTCAATATGTAAAACATATTTTAACTTTTCAGAAACATACAGTCACTGGATGTTGTCATCAGTGATGTCATCAGTGATGTCATTTGAGATGTCATCAGTGATGTCATCAGTGATGTCACTGACCATGTCATGAATGATGTAATATGTGACATGATCAGCAGTGGATTGCGGGTGCGCGATATATAGTTAGTGCAACTAACTATATATGGAATTTCAATGGTTTTGTGTGAGTAAAATAAGGTTTTTTAAATGCTAATTCCTAACTATATATGGTCTATAACCTATGGTTTTTTCAGTGAATATATATATATATATATATATATATATATATATATATATATATATATCCAAGCTCAAAACCATTTCTTTCATTCAGGAAATGTAAAGCGCACTCCAGGGGTAAAGTGGCAAGGTTTAATTTTTCAGCCCACAAACAACTCGTGCAACAGACGCGTTTCGGATGCCAAGTCCTTCGTCAGTGTTTACATTTACGACCATCTGGCAGCAACATTTAAGGTTGGCCAACGAACTGAAAAACTGACAATACTTTACAGTGCAAGAAAATGCAGCGGCCATTTCAGAGTGGGTTAGATCACACAGTAGACATTCGATGTATATACTTATCAAAGAAAATGTCATAAGGCTATTGTTGCCCAAAGTTCATGTATATAATGCCGTGTATCGGCAATGCACTGCATTACTAAGCATTATCAAAGTCGTGCGTTTGTGCATATGTGAGAATGATTGCTATCATCGATGTCAGGATCAGCAATGCTCACAGAAGGTTGTACCTGTTTGGTGCTGCTTTCCTCTCATACTTCACCGCCACCTACTCGTAGTGGTGAAGTCTCAACGAATGCCGTCATCAGAATAGGTAGCCGCTGGGGACAACACGATGCATGAGTCGTTACCGGACCTAGCAAGGTATCTGTATCCATTGGTACTGCTGATGGTAGTGTAAGACAGACGTCCAACACGCATTCTTCTCCGCATAGCATACATCACAGCACAGGTAAGATGCAATCTTGACAGATAGGTCTGAATGAAAGAAACCATGTTGCACTTAGATCTCTTAGCCGGGCTAGTCCGAGCACTTTAGTGATGCGGGCTCGGTAGCGTATTGCTAAGATCGTTTCTTCCATTGTAGCTGGAGTTTTGTCTGTGGCTTGGCTTGCCATATCGAAGCAGAAGGATCAAAAATAAAATTCCTGCTTCGAGTCCCAAAAGAAGAGGCATGCCGCTGAATACAGAATGGACAAAATTCGGGAAAATGCCCAGAACTGTTTCAAAGGGTGTTAACAGTCCCGAAAAAATTGTCTTAAATACATGTGCGATGCCACTGGTATCAGACATGTTTAAAATTTGGCTTAACATTTCTACGAAAAGTACGGGGCAATTTGTTGATAATAGGGAATGTATCTCTGCTGCTGTCCTTGCAACTTGCAGATCATACTTCTCTTTGGACGAGGTTAAAGGCACAGTTGTCTTTAAAAGAATGGATTTCATTCTGCTTAAAGTATCAATTTGAATAGAAGAGATATTCAAAGAAGGCCATATTGCCGCCTCCATGTCTGGATTGCTGTTTGGATACAATACTTGCATACAGCAAGTGACCATGGAACTAACGCTCACGAGATAGGCTTTTCCTGGCACCATGCCACAATAGCTGTGGTCACTTATTAGAACGTAGCTGCCGTTGGAAAGCTGTCTAAAGAATGGCTCTATCTGTGCTGCAGGAGTGCCGTGCAGGTGACATGAAAGGTTATTTGAAGACCCTTCGCAGGCTCCATGCAAGTTAATACCTTGACACAGGAGTGTACCGCTTAATGATTTTTTACAATTGTTACCACTAAGAAATACCTCTTTTTTCCCTTCACTATATCATTTGTGTGTATAAGGTAAATTCCATGTTGACTTGATGTATCCTTTACCCAGCCTTTCATGCAGGCCTGCTGGTATATATTTTTGGCAATACTTAAACTGGAAAGTTGTTATTGGGATTGTAATCGTCCCATGTATTATACATTCAATGACAGGTCTTTCTGACATTGTCAATGGTAATCTCTCAAGTTTTTCAATGCTCAGAATCGTATAGTCTGCTCCTTTTTGTGCCAAACTGATTTGTTTATCAGTAAGGTTAAAGATTGAGAATAATGACGTTACGTTGATTAAACGCCATGGCACGTAGCCTGAACGCAGATTTTGCAACGTCCAGCCAAGCTGTACAATCGATCGTAATTGGGACTGACCATGTTGTAACATTAGTAAGTCCTGCTCTATTATATCAATAGCAGATGATACAATGCTGTCCAGTGAATATATTCTGGAGGACAGAGTCGTTAACCCATTGTCCACTATAGAAAGTGATTTTTCCAAATGAATACGATCAATTTCTCGTATTTTTTCAGCTGTTTCAATTTGTGTTACTTTTCAAGCCTCGTTGTAAGCAGCGTATATACCGGCGTATATGAAACGTTTTTGACGCTGTTTGCGTGGTCCCATTATGAAATCATGCAAGTCAGCACCGTCTTTAAGTAAAGTCAAGTGTTGCTTAATTTTAGCCAGTGTGGATTTCTGTAGCCATTTGAGGCAGAGTTTCCCTACACTGTATGTTGTAACTATCCCTGGATGTTGTCTCTGGGAGTATATAGGGTCTGGCCTGGTCTGTTTAAACCCCTGCATTTTTTTCAGGAATCTATCTTGACAGTTATTTGTGTCTGTGGGCCAGATCAACCATTTTTTCCAATCAGGATTTGTTCTGTTTTGGTGTAAAATATGGGATATGTCTATCTCCACATCTGTAGTGCTATTACTATCAGGTATGGGCTTCGGAATAGACGGTTTATTTAAGTCTTTTATCTTGGCTAGACCAAGACAAGTTGTTTGCTAAATGGTGTCATTCTGGAATATTAATTGTTCTGGGATCATGCAGGCTCTAAATAATGCTTCTAAACCTTGGACCTGCCATTCTTTTGTACCCCAGATGGTTTTTGTTTCAATGTTGTTTTTCCAGAATTCAAAACCAAATGTAGTCATTTTTTCATAAAATGTTTCAGAATAAATCAATTTAGTATTTGTCAACATTGTTTTCATTCCTGTCTTATTTAACATTTTAAAATAAAACGTTTCTGGATCACTGTTGTTAAACCCTGAGAAGTATTGGAATTTCTCATAATATGTTTTTGAGCTGCCTTTTGGCGGAGTTGGACAATGTTCCCATTGGTTATAATTTAAAACATTTCTAGGTTGAGCAGATTTATGCAAATAGTGATGACCAAAATGATTATAACAATATAACTCTTCATAATTTGATGAACCCTGCAAATAATCATATTCTGTGAATTTAGCTGACATTACTAAATCTGACATCATATTATCAATATTATCAAAGTCCCAATCATCAGAAAAAGTACTTGGTTTTACAATGTCACTTAATGAAACCTTGAACTGGTGTGGGTATTTCAAGAGCTCAATCGGGCCATAAATTTCATAATCCGTTTTGTCCCATGCTACCCCACCGGGTATTGGCTTGGCTGTGATGTTCACTGATGACAGTTCTCTTTTCTCGATGTGAGATGACTTGTGATGCTTTAGGACCAAGTTGATATTCTGACTTGCTGTGTCCATTGTACTGTATTTTCCTTCAATGAATTTTCTCAAACAAAGAACCATGATGAGCCAAAGCAGAAGGAAAAGTACACCTAACACAATCCAAAATTCAATCCATGGGGAAATCAGATAGGTTTTTTTGAGTTAATGAAAGAGTTCAGTTACTTTGTCTTTGAAAGTTTTTGTTGCTGGCGTTTCTTCATGGTCACTTGGATCATCAGAAAAGTCATCGAAATTGATGAAGTAGCCAGATGCAGTTCTGTCAATTGTTGGAATTGCTTCCGGATTTTCTTTAGTCTTTGGATCTTTCTTTGAGACATTAGTATAGTCCGATGCTACATCATTGTAGACAGGTGTTTCTTGACGAACTGTTGTAATTTGGGTTTCAAAAGGCACAAGTTCCATGGCTTTGTTGCATAGTCCTTTTTTATTCACTGCAGGTTTATCAAAAGTGATTAGTCTTTCAGTTTGAACCTCTTGGATTGTAGCAAGATTTGGTCTTCTGCTATTTCTTGGGAGTCCACTGGGCCTACTACTTATTATTGGCCACATTATTGTGGTTTTACCAGGTCAATGGATACAACTCGGTTCTCCTTTTTACCAGCAAGGGGCGGTAGTACTACTGATCTTGTTCCGCTGACAGCTAAGACAGGTACTGCTTTTCTGTAAGAAGGCCCAAATTCTTTCTTCACCGCGATCTTTTCTCTGACCAGATCCCCAATCTTTGGAATCCAGACAGGTCTTGCTGGGACAGGTGGTTTTTCATCAGTGGCTGTTGGCTTTAGCTTTATATTACTCAGACTTCTTCTTGTTTCATTTAAGTCCTGTAAAACAGCCAAACGGTCTTTGATATCAAAGGCTTTTTCTTCTACCACTGAAGTGTGACTATCTAAGTCTTGGATATGCATTCTAGTACCGAACAATAGTTCGTAGGGATTGAGACCTTTTAGAGAATTTCTTGGCAGATTGTTAAGACTACGTTGGACACTTGTTAAATGTTTGACCCACCCATCACCCGAACCTAATACCCTCGTCGTTATAGATTGCTTTATGTCACGTTTTTTTTCTTTCCACTACCGCATTTCCCTCAGGATGGAAGGGAGAAGAGTACCGCAATGCAATGCCCATGCTGGCCATGGCCTCCTTGTAAGCCCTAGAGCTAAACGCAGGACCCTGGTCAGAATGTAGCATGCCAATTGCGTATATGCCCATAAAGACTTGCAAATCTTTTATAACAGTTCTGGCGTCAGCCGAGCGCTGGGGCCACATCCAAATGAATCTCGTGCAGGAATCCACTGCGACCATGATATATTTATAGTTGCCATCTCTTTGTAAGGGACCACAGTGGTCCAGGTAAACACACGCTAATGGTTTATCTGAGATTAGAAGGGGCTTCTGTGCTGGTCGTTTCACTGTTGATACTTTCATTCTTTGGCATAATTCACATTCTAGAACATAGTTCCTAGTTTGTTTTCTCATGCGCGGCCACCAATATCTCTGTTTTAATAACAATATTGTGGCTGAAACACCAGCGTGTGCAGAAGCGAGCCCTTCGTGTGCCGCTAAAATTAGTCCTAATCTGTGTTCCATGTTTGGAATTGCCCTATCCCCCACTCCAGGGATTCGAGCAAAAGGAACATTATTCCCATCAGTTATGTATGAGTACTTTACTGGAAAGCCTTTCGGGAGTGTTTTTCTATCATCTTTTACTGAAGCACTGACAGCTTGCATTATATCGCTGTCTATTTTTGTTTTTGACCGGGTGATGGCAGCTACGGAAGCCGTTTGCACAGCTGCCTTCGCGGCCTCATCAGCCAATAAATTCCCCGCAACGTGAACGCCATCACGTTGATGACTCAGTGTATATATCACGTGAGTCTTTCGTAATTCTTTCTGTAAAAGAACTACTTGTTCCCAAAGCGTTTTATGCTTGATTGTGCCACCTTTTGCATCTTTGAAGCCGTTTTGAACCCAGTTCTGCAAGTATTCATTATAAGACTGGACGCAATAATATGAATCGCATACTATTAGTGTGGGGAATTCGCGATCGGTATTTTCAAGCGCCATCTTAAATGCTAGTAGTTCAGCTCGCTGAGCTATACAGTCTCCTAGAGATTGGGTTTTAGTGACCAGTGGTCTAAATTTTCCTTCGTGCCAACGACCTTTAACAATGGCGCACGCAGCACTGTAAGCTTGTTTACCCCCAACTGCGGGTTGTGCTGATCCGTCTGTATATATTATACAGCCGTAATGTTCTAGAGGCAGGATTTTGGTCGGCAGAGGAAAAAACTAACATGTAGCACCGGGTTTTGTGCATATTTCTCAATGACAACCTTAGACGTTGTACAAATGGACTAATTACACACCTTATATATTCATGATATATTCTATTTTATTTTTATGAAAATATTATATTTATTTCATCTTTTTATCTTTTTTATCCTTTTTTAAATATACAAACATTAAATAAATTGCTTTTCATACAAGTATGATTATGTGGATAAACGATACAGTATTACAATCAAATTACAAAAAAGAAATTTTCCATAAAACAGTTCATCAAATACAGAACCAAAATCCCATTCAACGCGTTTCGGCGTGTGCCTTCCTCAGGAATTTTGTATTGTTTTCAAAATAGTAGTTACTATGAAACAAAGAATTAATACAATTAATTATTCATGAACTACAAGGAATGTCAACGTCTAACCATATTCACTATTTATATTGCTAACATCTATATCTATTTATTATTTTTTTAAGGGACTTCTCTTACACCGGAGGTATTCAGTTTAGCTAAGCCAACAATTCATATTCACTTAGTTCACATCACGGTACTATACATATTCATACATTGCTATACATATTTACAGTACATATTTACAGTATATGTTTATGACTCACTAAATTAATACATTCATCTATACATTCTATAAATTATATACATGTGACTATTAATCATGGAATTTATAGGTATGAAGCTCACTCAAATTAACCAATCAATGCTTATAGATAGGATCGCTAATGAACAGGTCTGCCAGAAAAAATATATTCAATTGATTGTGCTATGTTAAGAGGATTTCAAGGTTCTACGAGCTAGTATTCTCTGTTCTATTAGATGACTAGTTAAAGAAAGTCTAAATGAGAGGATGTTGATTAGACCGATTTGATTAGACTAGATCATATGAGCACAACAACTGCCTCATATGAAAATAAAAACGTAAATATACTAAATGAATGGAACCATCTAAGTAATAATAGGAGGGTGGAGATAGTACCTATAATCAAGTCCTGATGGACTGACTTTACTGGAGGCATATATCGTATCTGTAGTTACCCTAGCTTCTCATAAGTGGAACTTCCAGAGGATAAATATGTAACAAGGGAATCTGATAAATCAAAAGGTGGAGAATACCAAAAATGTAAGCCAACTCACTCTTATCATGAATTGTAACCTACTACTCAAATGATTATATACATGCTCAAGTGACTTCTCTTTATGTCCATCCAATAAAGTGTATGAGAAAATACTGAGGAGGATGTTCTACTGGTACCATAGCTGGCACTACGATTAAAGATAATAAAAAACATGCGTATCATCAGTTACTAGAGTCCAAAATAAGTATTATTAAGGCTGTAACTTCTTGGTGCCTAGACATACCTGTACTCGCTTCATTATCGCATCATAGTTTATGCAAGGAATTCTTCTAAATGTCTGTGATTCCAATCAAAGTCCGAGTGTTAAAATTATCCTATAGGATGAAAATAACGGGTACATGTAGTATAGCTAATGTACTCTGTCTAGATTTACAAAGAACCTCTCTCTACGAAAATTCTGGATACACTAACGTCGACTTTCGGTCGGCAGAGGACATTCATATTCATATTGGAGAAATTCTTGTGTTTTTAAATTAGGATCAAATTTGTATACTACGTCTGTTGCAGCAAGAGAATTAACCCATTGTATCCATCTCGGATGTAGTGCTTTAGCATTTGGAATGCTTGCCTTTGTTACTGCTTCTAGGGCAGGTATTGGTGTAACGATTATTATTCGTTTACCTTGTGCTAGGGCTCTTTTCCTACAGCAGTCTGAACCGCAGTTAGAATTTTTTCAGTAGAACTGAATTTCATTTCAGCTTGGGTGTACAAGTGTGATTTGTAAGCTATTGGTACCGTTTCTCCCTCATTTGAGGTTAGGTACGTGAATCCGCATCTTCCTGGGATGACTCGGATTACAAGGTTGCGTACGTTTTCGCGAGTTTGCAATTTAGTTTTAGCTAACATGTCTGTTTGCAATAATCTTAACATTTCTGTGTGTTTCTGAGTCCAATTTATTGGTTTGAAATCAGGTTTTATTAATTCATAGAGAGGTTTAAATCTCTCTGCATAATTTAGAATGTATGTTCTTCCGAAATCCAGGAAACCTAATATTGATTGTAAGTTCTTCAGCGTTTTAGGTGCTTGGAGTACAGCACACTTCTCTAAGAAGTTGTCTGCTAGGCTTTTGCCTTCACTTGATAGTTCATATCCTAAAAATAGGACAGTTAGATGGGCAATTCATGACTTTTTAAAGTTGAATTTGTAACCCTCAGCTGCAAACCCAAGTATTATGGTGTTCACTCTTTTCAAGTGTGTCTCCAGGTCATCATCTGTGAGATAGATGTCATCGACATAAGATAATGCCTCATCATCATATATTTGTAGTAACTCTGTTACTCTTGCTGAGAAAAATCCTGGGCTATTCTTGAATCCCTGTGGGAGTCGACAGAAGTGTTTTTGCGACCCTATTATTGAGAAAGCGGTCAAATACCTGCTTTCAGGTGCAATGTTTTGACAAAAGAATCCATTAGAGATGTCTAATGTCGTCTTATATTTTTTTGCGCATGATGTTATTCATTAGTGCTGCACTGTGTGAGTTTTGTACTGCAAATGTTTTGCAGCAGGAGTTTAGGTGTCTGTAGTCCAAAACTAGACGATATGAATCGTCTGGCTTGGAGACAGGAAACAAAGGATTTTTCATTTGTAAGGTGCATGTTTCAATCACCCCCTGATATTCAAGTTGATCTAAGATCTCCCTGACTTGCTTTTTAGCTTCTTGTTTAACTGGGTACTGCCTTTGTGCAGTGGGTTGATTTTTTAACTGGATTTTATGGTGAGGAGAATCCTCATCCCATCCTACATGATTTTTATATAATGCAGGAGCTTGGGCCACTGCCCATTTTCTTGCTAATGTGTATTTTTTATGAATTGGAATGTGATTTGAGAAGGCAGGCATAATCATTTCTTCACCATGAGGGCACTCCCTGACAAACTCTGGTGGCCAGTCTTTCTCAGCTAACAGAATGTCAAAGCCTTTCGAAAGGTTATCCCAAAAGAGACCCCTTACTTTCCTAGTCTTGTCCCCTCTATACGTAATGTTATTTCGTATAATTTATGGGGTTTGCTAACTCTGTTGTCTGCAGTTTCCACTTGAATGTATTCATTCGTGTCCACTGTCTCCAGAAGATTAATCAAGATCTTGCGAGCTATGGTCACTTCTGCTGCGCTGTCTAGCATTGTCTGGGCCCACTCTCCGTTTTTCAGTTGTGTCCTCAGTATCCTCGGCATGTTTTATTATTTTAATACTGGCTACCCTCTTTCTTGGAAATTGTAATTTTTTACTTTGATGAGCAGGTTCCTTGTCTTTGGACTTGACGTGCTCTTCCTTGTGTTCTGACCGTCCTCTTCTTTCCGATTTCTGTGAGGAAGTCTGAAAAGATCGAGAGGGACGTGTATCAATATCTTGATATCTATCAGGTTTTCTCAATTTATCCCTATCTCTAAGGTTGTATCTTTTCTCAGAGGGCTCCCTCTGGGGAGACTTGTGTCCTCGGTCCTGAGATCTTTCTCTCAGTTGAGGAGACCTTCCTCTGGACTGGAAACGTTTTTCTCTGGGAGTGGATTGTTTATTACCATCCCAACTCTTTTTTGGAGTGTTTAGATTATTTTTAATAAAAGTCTTTTCAGGATTTTCAGTTAGTTGGGGTTTTACTGGTTTCCCACTCAAACTATCTCTACCTAGTTCTTCATAGGATTTTTCTATGATTCTGGCAAGTTCAAATGGTTTTTCTGCTATATCTGTTTCTTTCAATTTCTGGCGGATCGCCACAGATGCTGCTTTTCCTTTTATGTTGGCTAATAATATAGCCGAGACCTGCTTGAAGTCTTTCAGTAATTTCATACCCAGAGTTAAAGCAGGTTCTGGACCGTATTAATTTTGAATCTGTCTTAGCACATCTGGTATTACCGCCATGGACGGAACACCATGCGTTTTTGTGTATATCGAAGCAAAGACTGTGTCCCAAGTGTCACAGTCCTCCACATGTGGTGCGATCCCCATCGGAAGACAGATAGTCAGAATTCTGTGTTTCTCAGTAGGTGTAGTATCAGGAAATACTGCCTCTATTTGAGTGATTTTTTGTGCTAAACAGAATGGAATTTGTTCCCGTTTTGCGGGTATTTTGCCAATGGCTGATTGTATATTTTGTGGTGTGATTTTATTTGTGTTCCCCTGGTGAGGGGTGGTCTGTGGAATTTTTATTGCTGGTTGGACTGTTGAAGTCCGCATTACATATTGGACTAATTGTCTATGTATTTTAATTAGCAATTTTAGCTGAGCTAAAAGTTCCTGGTCTGACATTGTTTCAATGTCTGGATGTGGTGTGTAGCTGGCTCAAACCGGCCACGTGGCTCTTGGTCTACCTAGTGGACCGAGCCTGCTGATGTGATTTCGATGTTTAAGGGCGCCATTAAACCAGAGCAGGTGCTCTTGGTAAGTTAATGGGATTTCAACGTCCTCGAAAGGAGCATATTCATCCGGAGGTTCCCCTATTTTGTAATAGTGGAATTCGTGTGTCACAGCGTGTGCTGCTGGAAAATTTATCCATGAATAGAATACCTCTGTCTGCCGATATTCATGGGCCTCTACCACGAATATGACTGTACCACCTCTTGATGATACTCCATTTGCTATAAGTTTGTTAGTTATAGTTCTTCTTACATTTACCGGAATGAGTATAGCATTCGGGTCTTCCTCTTGGAGACTTGAGTCATCCGCTAGGAGTTGAGCTGCTAATCTAGCTCTCTCCGTTTCGTCTTCATTTTCCACCATTTTACTGAAGGAAAGTTTTGTTGCAGATCAGGTTTCAAGGAAACAAAGATTAGGTGCACACTATTTTGGAACACTGTATCCTTCAACGTTGACTAAACCAAAAACTATACATAGGAATCTCTTCCTACTAAGTTCCGGCGGATTTTAACCTTTTACCCACTCCAGACGTCTTTTGGAGTTTTTATGGGAAAAAGGGGTCTGTGTGAAAAAGCACGACTGAGTTACTCTAATGTCTTGCGTTAGATTATCGCCTTACCAAACGTGGGGCGCCATGTAGTGTAGTTCCTATATTCCCAATAGGCTCTGCGCATTGGAATAATATAAACAGCAGTGTAGACGTAGGACTGAGGTCGACTAGGTCTCTACTGACTATATTAGACTTAATTAGTTTTGCCAGCTAGCTCAGAGGTCACTAGAAACTTTCTCGAGTAAACAAGGAGGAGTTTAACTTCTTGGATAGACAAGAAGGGATTCGCTTCTGACAACCCTATAACATGACAACTTTGCTCCCTCAGAATAAAGAGTGTATCTCTAGAGTCGTGTGAAAACAATAGACAACTATTTTGCTCAGTCAATCGTGCATACTTAGTTTCACCAGAGTGCAGAGAAATAGAGAGAAAGGCGTTTTCAATAAAAGGTGTTATTTATTGAGCAGTCTTCTTTCTCATGCAAGAGAAATGAATTGCCACAATTACAATACTTATCATGAAGTAAAGTGCGTACAGTAAAAGGAGTATTATGAAATAATACTGTAAAAGCATTGATATGGTTTCTTAGCCATATGATACTTTAAAATGGATAAAATATATACATACATAAAAACATTGACTAACGTACTCAACTGGTGCTTCTAATCTACGCCTACCCCGGTGTACCTGACCTAAGTCTAATACCTGGGAAGGAGTAAGTAAGTAGCATTTTTAAGTTAAGTTAGGGTTTTTGCCGAGGATCTGAATCAAGAATTCTCTTAAGGGTTTAGTCAGCTCCGTACCTTGGTTCTTAGAATGAAGGAGGTCTTGTATCTCTCTCTCAGGTCTCGATATCCCAGCAACCCGCAAGGGTGGCTGGAAACACCGGAGCTGGATTTTCTCAGCTGGAGAAAAAGACAGCGTCTTCCTCAGTGCGTCAAAAGGGAGGGGCGGCTTCCTTTGGCTCCTCGCATCAGCTGGGCTTCCGGGCAAGTAGATAGCCGCTCTGCTCCAAACCACCGTGTGTTTGCTTAAGGCAACGTTGGTATATTTATACCTGAAAGGTGCCGGGTTTGACATAAGGTTGGACATAAGGCGTCACCAAGAACTAACAGTTCTTTCTGACTCTAGGAGTTCTTGTGCAAATCAAAACCAGAGCAGGGGGATTTCCCGGGCTGCTGGAGGCTTGGTTTGTTTAAAGAACGCGTTGTACTTTCTAGGAGTCTTGGGGAGTAGCCATGCCGTATTTGGACTGCATGGGCTATTACTAAATATGGATATGATTCTTATGCCTTTATAAGGATATTATTTATTATAGCCATATGAGGGCATAAATCGGGAATATTGAATTAGGGTCCTAGATAGAAACACAACAATATTCACACAAAAATTAAAGGTTACAGGGATGCTATAGTTAGGCTGACATTTCACTCATACAAAACCAGAGAAATTCAGCTGTTATGGTTAGCTGAGTTATCATTAACTTGTGCCCCAATGTACTGCTTATGACCTCTTGGAGAAGTGTGGCTCAATGGTTAGAGCGGCAGACCCTGATGCAGAGGTCTAGCCCGGGACCAAGGTTCAATTCCCCGCCTCGGCGGGTCTTGGGCTCAAAAAATTCCACGGACCTGATAATTTTTGCCTCGGTGCCTATTCCAATCATGGAGTCCCACTCTGCAACTCTGAGCAATAGCTTGCTTAATCTCCACAACGGCCCCCACAACGGTAAGGATGCCTGTCCTACACCTTAGGGGTGCCCAGGAGTGGTCACCTCACAGGGAAAGCCAGGATGGGTTCCACAGAGGTTTGCGTGGTCCCATTATGAAATCATGCAAGTCAGCACCGTCTTTAAGTAAAGTCAAGTGTTGCTTAATTTTAGCCAGTGTGGATTTCTGTAGCCATTCGAGGCAGAGTTTCCCTACACTGTATGTTGTAACTATCCCTGGATGTTGTCTCTGGGAGTATATAGGGTCTGGCCTGGTCTGTTTAAACCCCTGCATTTTTTTCAGGAATCTATCTTGACAGTTATTTGTGTCTGTGGGCCAGATCAACCATTTTTTCCAATCAGGATTTGTTCTGTTTTGGTGTAAAATATGGGATATGTCTATCTCCACATCTGTAGTGCTATTACTATCAGGTATGGGCTTCGGAATAGACGGTTTGTTTAAGTCTTTTATCTTGGCTAGACCAAGACAAGTTGTTTGCTGAATGGTGTCATTCTGGAATATTAATTGTTCTGGGATCATGCAGGCTCTAAATAATGCTTCTAAACCTTGGACCTGCCATTCTTTTGTACCCCAGATGGTTTTTGTTTCAATGTTGTTTTTCCAGAATTCAAAACCAAATGTAGTCATTTTTTCATAAAATGTTTTAGAATAAATCAATTTAGTATTTGTCAACATTGTTTTCATTCCTGTCTTATTTAACATTTTAAAATAAAACGTTTCTGGATCACTGTTGTTAAACCCTGAGAAGTATTGGAATTTCTCATAATATGTTTTTGAGCTGCCTTTTGGCGGAGTTGGACAATGTTCCCATTGGTTATAATTTAAAACATTTCTAGGTTGAGCAGATTTATGCAAATAGTGATGACCAAAATGATTATAACATTATAACTCTTCATAATTTGATGAACCCTGCAAATAATCATATTCTGTGAATTTAGCTGACATTACTAAATCTGACATCATATTATCAATATTATCAAAGTCCCAATCATCAGAAAAAGTACTTGGTTTTACAATGTCACTTAATGAAACCTTGAACTGGTGTGGGTATTTCAAGAGCTCAATCGGGCCATAAATTTCATAATCCGTTTTGTCCCATGCTACCCCACCGGGTATTGGCTTGGCTGTGATGTTCACTGATGACAGTTCTCTTTTCTCGATGTGAGATGACTTGTGAGGCTTTAGGACCAAGTTGATATTCTGACTTGCTGTGTCCATTGTACTGTATTTTCCTTCAATGAATTTTCTCAAACAAAGAACCATGATGAGCCAAAGCAGAAGGAAAAGTACACCTAACACAATCCAACATTCAATCCATGGGGAAATCAGATAGGTTTTTTTGAGTTAATGAAAGAGTTCAGTTACTTTGTCTTTGAAAGTTTTTGTTGCTGGCGTTTCTTCATGGTCACTTGGATCATCAGAAAAGTCATCGAAATTGATGAAGTAGCCAGATGCAGTTCTGTCAATTGTTGGAATTGCTTCCGGATTTTCTTTAGTCTTTGGATCTTTCTTTGAGACATTAGTATAGTCCGATGCTACATCATTGTAGACAGGTGTTTCTTGACGAACTGTTGTAATTTGGGTTTCAAAAGGCACAAGTTCCATGGCTTTGTTGCAAAGTCCTTTTTTATTCACTGCAGGTTTATCAAAAGTGATTAGTCTTTCAGTTTGAACCTCTTGGATTGTAGCAAGATTTGGTCTTCTGCTATTTCTTGGGAGTCCACTGGGCCTACTACTTATTATTGGCCACATTATTGTGGTTTTACCAGGTCAATGGATACAACTCGGTTCTCCTTTTTACCAGCAAGGGGCGGTAGTACTACTGATCTTGTTCCGCTGACAGCTAAGACAGGTACTGCTTTTCTGTAAGAAGGCCCAAATTCCTTCTTCCCCGCGATCTTTTCTCTGACCAGATCCCCAATCTTTGGAATCCAGACAGGTCTTGCTGGGACAGGTGGTTTTTCATCAGTGGCTGTTGGCTTTAGCTTTATATTACTCAGACTTCTTCTTGTTTCATTTAAGTCCTGTAAAACAGCCAAACGGTCTTTGATATCAAAGGCTTTTTCTTCTACCACTGAAGTGTGACTATCTAAGTCTTGGATATGCATTCTAGTACCGAACAATAGTTCATAGGGAGTGAGACCTTTTAGAGAATTTCTTGGCAGATTGTTAAGACTACGTTGGACACTTGTTAAATGTTTGACCCACCCATCACCCGAACCTAATACCCTCGCCGTTATAGATTGCTTTATGTCACGTTTTTTTTTCCCTCAGGATGGAAGGGAGAAGAGTACCGCAATGCAATGCCCATGCTGGCCATGGCCTCCTTGTAAGCCCTAGAACTAAACGCAGGACCCTGGTCAGAATGTAGCATGCCAATTGCGTATATGCCCATAAAGACTTGCAAATCTTTTATAACAGTTCTGGCGTCAGCCGAGCGCTGGGGCCACATCCAAATGAATCTCGTGCAGGAATCCACTGCGACCATGATATATTTATAGTTGCCATCTCTTTGTAAGGGACCACAGTGGTCCAGGTAAACACACGCTAATGGTTTATCTGAGATTAGAAGGGGCTTCTGTGCTGGTCGTTTCACTGTTGATACTTTCATTCTTTGGCATAATTCACATTCTAGAACATAGTTCCTAGTTTGTTTTCTCATGCGCGGCCACCAATATCTCTGTTTTAATAACAATATTGTGGCTGAAACACCAGCGTGTGCAGAAGCGAGCCCTTCGTGTGCCGCTAAAATTAGTCCTAATCTGTGTTCCATGTTTGGAATTGCCCTATCCCCCACTCCAGGGATTCGAGCAAAAGGAACATTATTCCCATCAGTTATGTATGAGTACTTTACTGGAAAGCCTTTCGGGAGTGTTTTTCTATCATCTTTTACTGAAGCACTGACAGCTTGCATTATATCGCTGTCTATTTTTGTTTTTGACCGGGTGATGGCAGCTACGGAAGCCGTTTGCACAGCTGCCTTCGCGGCCTCATCAGCCAATAAATTCCCCGCAACGTGAACGCCATCACGTTGATGACTCAGTGTATATATCACGTGAGTCTTTCGTAATTCTTTCTGTAAAAGAACTACTTGTTCCCAAAGCGTTTTATGCTTGATTGTGCCACCTTTTGCATCTTTGAAGCCGTTTTGAACCCAGTTCTGCAAGTATTCATTATAAGACTGGACGCAATAATATGAATCGCATACTATTAGTGTGGGGAATTCGCGATCGGTATTTTCAAGCGCCATCTTAAATGCTAGTAGTTCAGTTCGCTGAGCTATACAGTCTCCTAGAGATTGGGTTTTAGTGACCAGTGGTCTAAATTTTCTTCGTGCCAACGACCTTTAACAATGGCGCACGCAGCACTGTAAGCTTGTTTACCCCCAACTGCGGGTTGTGCTGATCCGTCTGTATATATTATACAGCCGTAATGTTCTAGAGGCAGGATTTCGGTCGGCAGAGGAAAAAACTAACATGTAGCACCGGGTTTTGTGCATATTTCTCAATGACAACCTTAGACGTTGTACAAATGGACTAATTACACACCTTATATATTCATGATATATTCTATTTTATTTTTATGAAAATATTATATTTATTTCATCTTTTTATCTTTTTTATCCTTTTTTAAATATACAAACATTAAATAAATTGCTTTTCATACAAGTATGATTATGTGGATAAACGATACAGTATTACAATCAAATTACAAAAAAGAAATTTTCCATAAAACAGTTCATCAAATACAGAACCAAAATCCCATTCAACGCGTTTCGGCGTGTGCCTTCCTCAGGAATTTTGTATTGTTTTCGAAATAGTAGTTACTATGAAACAAAGAATTAATACAATTAATTATTCATGAACTACAAGGAATGTCAACGTCTAACCATATTCACTATTTACATTGCTAACATCTATATCTATTTTTTTTTTTTTTAAGGGACTTCTCTTACACCGGAGGTATTCAGTTTAGCTAAGCCAACAATTCATATTCACTTAGTTCACATCACGGTACTATACATATTCATACATTGCTATACATATTTACAGTACATATTTACAGTATATGTTTATGACTCACTAAATTAATACATTCATCTATACATTCTATAAATTATATACATGTGACTATTAATCATGGAATTTATAGGTATGAAGCTCACTCAAATTAACCAATCAATGCTTATAGATAGGATCGCTAATGAACAGGTCTGCCAGAAAAAATATATTCAATTGATTGTGCTATGTTAAGAGGATTTCAAGGTTCTACGAGCTAGTATTCTCTGTTCTATTAGATAACTAGTTAAAGAAAGTCTAAATGAGAGGATGTTGATTAGACCGATTTGATTAGACTAGATCATATGAGCACAACAACTGCCTCATATGAAAATAAAACGTAAATATACTAAATGAATGGAACCATCTAAGTAATAATTGGAGGGTGGAGATAGTACCTATAATCAAGTCCTGATGGACTGACTTTACTGGAGGCATATATCGTATCTGTAGTTACCCTAGCTTCTCATAAGTGGAACTTCCAGAGGATAAATATGTAACAAGGGAATCTGATAAATCAAAAGGTGGAGAATACCAAAAATGTAAGCCAACTCACTCTTATCATGAATTGTAACCTACTACTCAAATGATTATATACATGCTCAAGTGACTTCTCTTTATGTCCATCCAATAAAGTGTATGAGAAAATACTGAGGAGGATGTTCTACTGGTACCATAGCTGGCACTACGATTAAAGATAATAAAAAACATGCGTATCATCAGTTACTAGAGTCCAAAATAAGTATTATTAAGGCTGTAACTTCTTGGTGCCTAGACATACCTGTACTCGCTTCATTATCGCATCATAGTTTATGCAAGGAATTCTTCTAAATGTCTGTGATTCCAATCGAAGTCCGAGTGTTAAAATTATCCTATAGGATGAAAATAACGGGTACATGTAGTATAGCTAATGTACTCTGTCTAGATTTACAAAGAACCTCTCTCTACGAAAATTCTGGATACACTAACGTCGACTTTCGGTCGGCAGAGGACATTCATATTCATATTGGAGAAATTCTTGTGTTTTTAAATTAGGATCAAATTTGTATACTACGTCTGTTGCAGCAAGAGAATTAACCCATTGTATCCATCTCGGATGTAGTGCTTTAGCATTTGGAATGCTTGCCTTTGTTACTGCTTCTAGGGCAGGTATTGGTGTAACGATTATTATTCGTTTACCTTGTGCTAGGGCTCTTTTCCTACAGCAGTCTGAACCGCAGTTAGAATTTTTTCAGTAGAACTGAATTTCATTTCAGCTTGGGTGTACAAGTGTGATTTGTAAGCTATTGGTACCGTTTCTCCCTCATTTGAGGTTAGGTACGTGAATCCGCATCTTCCTGGGATGACTCGGATTACAAGGTTGCGTACGTTTTCGCGAGTTTGCAATTTAGTTTTAGCTAACATGTCTGTTTGCAATAATCTTAACATTTCTGTGTGTTTCTGAGTCCAATTTATTGGTTTGAAATCAGGTTTTATTAATTCATAGAGAGGTTTAAATCTCTCTGCATAATTTAGAATGTATGTTCTTCCGAAATCCAGGAAACCTAATATTGATTGTAAGTTCTTCAGCGTTTTAGGTGCTTGGAGTACAGCACACTTCTCTAAGAAGTTGTCTGCTAGGCTTTTGCCTTCACTTGATAGTTCATATCCTAAAAATAGGACAGTTAGATGGGCAATTCATGACTTTTTAAAGTTGAATTTGTAACCCTCAGCTGCAAACCCAAGTATTATGGTGTTCACTCTTTTCAAGTGTGTCTCCAGGTCATCATCTGTGAGATAGATGTCATCGACATAAGATAATGCCTCATCATCATAAATGTGTAGTAACTCTGTTACTCTTGCTGAGAATAATCCTGGGCTATTCTTGAATCCCTGTGGGAGTCGGCAGAAGTGTTTTTGCGACCCTATTATTGAGAAAGCGGTCAAATACCTGCTTTCAGGTGCAATGTTTTGACAAAAGAATCCATTAGAGATGTCTAATGTCATCTTTTATTTTTTTGCGCATGATGTTATTCATTAGTGCTGCACTGTGTGAGTTTTGTACTGCAAATGTTTTGCAGCAGGAGTTTAGGTGTCTGTAGTCCAAAACTAGACGATATGAATCGTCTGGCTTGGAGACAGGAAACAAAGGATTTTTCATTTGTGAGGTGCATGTTTCAATCACCCCCTGATATTCAAGTTGATCTAAGATCTCCCTGACTTGCTTTTTAGCTTCTTGTTTAACTGGGTACTGCCTTTGTGCAGTGGGTTGATTTTTTAACTGGATTTTATGGTGAGGAGAATCCTCATCCCATCCTACATGATTTTTATATAATGCAGGAGCTTGGGCCACTGCCCATTTTCTTGCTAATGTGTATTTTTTATGAATTGGAATGTGATTTGAGAAGGCAGACATAATCATTTCTTCACCATGAGGGCACTCCCTGACAAACTCTGGTGGCCAGTCTTTCTCAGCTAACAGAATGTCAAAGCCTTTCGAAAGGTTATCCCAAAAGAGACCCCTTACTTTCCTAGTCTTGTCCCCTCTATACGTAATGTTATTTCGTATAATTTATGGGGTTTGCTAACTCTGTTGTCTGCAGTTTCCACTTGAATGTATTCATTCGTGTCCACTGTCTCCAGAAGATTCATCAAGATCTTGCGAGCTATGGTCACTTCTGCTGCGCTGTCTAGCATTGTCTGGGCCCACTCTCCGTTTTTCAGTTGTGTCCTCAGTATCCTCGGCATGTTTTATTATTTTAATACTGGCTACCCTCTTTCTTGGAAATTGTAATTTTTTACTTTGATGAGCAGGTTCCTTGTCTTTGGACTTGACGTGCTCTTCCTTGTGTTCTGACCGTCCTCTTCTTTCCGATTTCTGTGAGGAAGTCTGAAAAGATCGAGAGGGACGTGTATCAATATCTTGATATCTATCAGGTTTTCTCAATTTATCCCTATCTCTAAGGTTGTATCTTTTCTCAGAGGGCTCCCTCTGGGGAGACTTGTGTCCTCGGTCCTGAGATCTTTCTCTCAGTTGAGGAGACCTTCCTCTGGACTGGAAACATTTTTCTCTGGGAGTGGATTGTTTATTACCATCCCATCTCTTTTTTGGAGTGTTTAGATTATTTTTAATAAAAGTCTTTTCAGGATTTTCAGTTAGTTGGGGTTTTACTGGTTTCCCACTCAAACTATCTCTACCTAGTTCTTCATAGGATTTTTCTATGATTCTGGCAAGTTCAAATGGTTTTTCTGCTATATCTGTTTCTTTCAATTTCTGGCGGATCGCCACAGATGCTGCTTTTCCTTTTATGTTGGCTAATAATATAGCCGAGACCTGCTTGAAGTCTTTCAGTAATTTCATACCCAGAGTTAAAGCAGGTTCTGGACCGTATTAATTTTGAATCTGTCTTACCACATCTGGTATTACTGCCATGGACGGAACACCATGCGTTTTTGTGTATATCGAAGCAAAGACTGTGCCCCAAGTGTCACAGTCCTCCACATGTGGTGCGATCCCCATCGGAAGACAGATAGTCAGAATTCTGTGTTTCTCAGTAGGTGTAGTATCAGGAAATACTGCCTCTATTTGAGTGATTTTTTGTGCTAAACAGAATGGAATTTGTTCCCGTTTTGCGGGTATTTTGCCAATGGCTGATTGTATATTTTGTGGTGTGATTTTATTTGTGTTCCCCTGGTGAGGGGTGGTCTGTGGAATTTTTATTGCTGGTTGGACTGTTGAAGTCCGCATTACATATTGGACTAATTGTCTATGTATTTTAATTAGCAATTTTAGCTGAGCTAAAAGTTCCTGGTCTGACATTGTTTCAATGTCTGGATGTGGTGTGTAGCTGGCTCAAACCGGCCACGTGGCTCTTGGTCTACCTAGTGGACCGAGCCGGCTGATGTGATTTCGATGTTTAAGGGCGCCATTAAACCAGAGCAGGTGCTCTTGGTAAGTTAGTGGGATTTCAACGTCCTCGAAAGGAGCATATTCATCCGGAGGTTCCCCTATTTTGTAATAGTGGAATTTGTGTGTCACAGCGTGTGCTGCTGGAAAATTTATCCATGAATAGAATACCTCTGTCTGCCGATATTCATGGGCCTCTACCACGAATATGACTGTACCACCTCTTGATGATACTCCATTTGCTATAAGTTTGTTAGTTATAGTTCTTCTTACATTTACCGGAATGAGTATAGCATTCGGGTCTTCCTCTTGGAGACTTGTGTCATCCGCTAGGAGTTGAGCTGCTAATCTAGCTCTCTCCGTTTCGTCTTCATTTTCCACCATTTTACTGAAGGAAAGTTTTGTTGCAGATCAGGTTTCAAGGAAACAAAGATTAGGTGCATACTATTTTGGAACACTGTATCCTTCAACGTTGACTAAACCAAAAACTATACATAGGAATCTCTTCCTACTAAGTTCCGGCGGATTTTAACCTTTTACCCACTCCAGACGTCTTTTGGAGTTTTTACGGGAAAAAGGGGTCTGTGTGAAAAAGCACGACTGAGTTACTCTAATGTCTTGCGTTAGATTATCGCCTTACCAAACGTGGGGCGCCATGTAGTGTAGTTCCTATATTCCCAATAGGCTCTGCGCATTGGAATAATATAAACAGCAGTGTAGACGTAGGACTGAGGTCGACTAGGTCTCTACTGACTATATTAGACTTAATTAGTTTTGCCAGCTAGCTCAGAGGTCACTAGAAACTTTCTCGAGTAAAGAAGGAGGAGTTTAACTTCTTGGATAGACAAGAAGGGATTAGCTTCTGACAACCATATAACATGACAACTTTGCTCCCTCAGAATAAAGAGTGTATCTCTAGAGTCGTGTGAAAACAATAGACAACTATTTCGCTCAGTCAATCGTGCATACTTAGTTTCACCAGAATGCAGAGAAATAGAGAGAAAGGCGTTTTCAATAAAAGGTGTTATTTATTGAGCAGTCTTCTTTCTCATGCAAGAGAAATGAATTGCCACAATTACAATACTTATCATGAAGTAAAGTGCGTACAGTAAAAGGAGTATTATGAAATAATACCGTAAAAGCATTGATATGGTTTCTTAGCCATATGATACTTTAAAATGGATAAAATATATACATACATAAAAACATTGACTAACGTACTCAACTGGTGCTTCTAATCTACGCCTACCCCGGTGTACCTGACCTAAGTCTAATACCTGGGAAGGAGTAAGTAAGTAGCATTTTTAAGTTAAGTTAGGGTTTTTGCCAAGGATCTGAATCAAGAATTCTCTTAAGGGTTTAGTCAGCTCCGTACCTTGGTTCTTAGAATGAAGGAGGTCTTGTATCTCTCTCTCAGGTCTCGATATCCCAGCAACCCGCAAGGGTGGCTGGAAACACCGGAGCTGGATTTTCTCAGCTGGAGAAAAAGACAGCGTCTTCCTCAGTGCGTCAAAAGGGAGGGGCGGCTTCCTTTGGCTCCTCGCATCAGCTGGGCTTCCGGGCAAGTAGATAGCCGCTCTGCTCCAAACCACCGTGTGTTTGCTTAAGGCAACGTTGGTATATTTATACCTGAAAGGTGCCGGGTTTGACGTAAGGTTGGACATAAGACGTCACCAAGAACTAACAGTTCTTTCTGACTTTAGGAGTTCTTGTGCAAATCAAAACAAGAGCAGGGGGATTTCCCGGGCTGCTGGAGGCTTGGTTTGTTTAAAGAACGCGTTGTACTTTCTAGGAGTCTTGGGGAGTAGCCATGCCGTATTTGGACTGCATGGGCTATTACTAAATATGGATATGATTCTTATGCCTTTATAAGGATATTATTTATTATAGCCATATAAGGGCATAAATCGGGAATATTGAATTAGGGTCCTAGATAGAAACACAACAATATTCACACAAAAATTAAAGGTTACAGGGATGCTCTAGTTAGGCTGACATTTCACTCATACAAAACCAGAGAAATTCAGCTGTTATGATTAGCTGAGTTATCTATAACTTGTGCCCCAATGTACTGCTTATGACCTCTTGGAGAAGTGTGGCTCAATGGTTAGAGCGGCAGACCCTGATGCAGAGGTCTAGCCCGGGACCAGGGTTCAATTCCCCGCCTCGGCGGGTCTTGGGCTCAAAAAATTCCACGGACCTGATAATTTTTGCCTCGGTGCCTATTCCAATCATGGAGTCCCACTCTGCAACTCTGGGCAATAGCTTGCTTAATCTCCACAACGGCCCCCACAACGGTAAGGATGCCTGTCCTCCACCTTAGGGGTGCCCAGGAGTGGTCACCTCACAGGGAAAGCCAGGATGGGTTCCACAGAGGTATTCGTACAAGCGCCTTGAGACCCTTGCGGGTGAGTAGTGCACTATACAAGTATCAATTTACAATTTACAATTTACCTCACTTACTACATCACTACTTACTACATGCCCCCTTTCTCCACCGCTCTGCAAATGTGCCTTCTGGCACGCTCTTGGTTGGGGGATGAAGTCCTCTTTGCTGCTGAGGTTCCTTAGGGGCCAACCATGTGGGGCTTACTGGAGGTAATAGGTGGACAAGTTGGCCCCTAAAGACCCTCAGGAGCAAAGGGGAATTCATCCCCAACCAAGAGCGTGCCAAGAGGTGTGTTTGTAGAGTAGTGGATAAAGGGGAAGGGTCTCCAGCGACTTACCGGCTTCAGTTTTTTATTTTTTTTATTTTTGGATGGGGCTGTGTAGGTATAGTTAGGACCAAGTTATCACAATTTATTATAGGAAGAGCATTTTTTGTTTTGCTTATAACTTTGGTGTTGTTGATGAATCGTCATGAAATTTTCCAAACTACTTCTTCGTTCATACAAGCTCCTATGTTGAAAGTTTGGGAGTGATTCGCCAAGGGGGGGTGAGTAAAAAGGAGGATCGAAAAAAGTATTTTCTCCAACTTTAGACAAGGCTATAGGTTTAACTGTTGAACGGAATTACCCCAAATTTGGCATGGAGAAGGATCTTGGTCTAGAAAGCACGCTTTTGTTTATTTGGTGTAAATCCATTCAGTAGTTTTGGAGAAATATCAAAAGTTACAGATATCAATATTTGGGAATTCTGCCATCTGATTGGATGAGGCGTTACGAGCATGAGCTTGCTGTTTATTGGCTGCGAGCGGTGTGAGCGGTTGCAACTAGGAAGTGTTGGCAGACATTTTGTGATTCCGTTGAAGCGAGTAAGGGAAAAAAAAGGGTGAAAAAAGTAGGAAGAGGAGGGTAGGAGCAATGTAACCTCTGTGGGGTGTTTAGGGTGTGCTATACAGAGGGTGCGAAGTAAACTACTCATACCTATCGGTCTGAAAGTGCTGGGCTACGTAAATTAAGTGAGGTATTGTCTAGAGTCTGATGCTGCTAAGGTGAGCTGCTGCAGGACTCGGGGATTAAAGTGTGAGTTCAAACTGTGTGTCTTATGCTGTGAAGTCATGTGCCCTGGCCGCTGCACCACACCTGTGGAAGTAGTGTCAGCAGGTGTTTATAGCTACTAGGATGAACTAGTGACCCCTACTGGTCTGAAAGTCCTGGGGTACGGAAAATAAGTGAGGTATTGTCTAGAGTCTTATGCTACTAAGCTGAGCTGCTGCTGGACTCGGGGACAAAGCGTGAGTTTAAACTGTGTGTCATATGCTGTGAAGTCATGTGCTCTGGCTGCTGTGCCAAATCTGTCCAAGTAGTGTCAGCATGTAGTTATACCTACTCGGAGGAACTTTTGTTTTGAACATCGTAACTTGTGTATGGTGCTTACGGGGTGTTATACAGGAAGTTCGAAGGTAAATTTGCACGTATTGAATCATTTCGGTATTTGTAAAGTGCAAACTACTCAATCCTACGGGTCTGATGGTGCTGGGGGCGTAAGCTGAGCTGCTATCATACTCGGGGATAAAGCCGTTAAACTACTGACCCCTACCGGTCTGAAAGTGCGGGGTACGGAAATGAAGTGAGGTATTGCCTAGAGTGTCATGCTGCTAAATTGAGCTGCTGCTGGACTCGGAGATGAAAGAGTGAGCCCAAACTGTGTGTCCTATGCTGTGAAGTCATGTGCTCTGGGCGCTGTGCCACACCTGTCTAAGTAGTGTCAGCAATATTTTATACGTAGTAGGAGGAATTTTTGTTTTGAAAACGGTAACTTGTATATAGTGCTTAGATAGTGTTATACAGGGAGTGCGAATGTAAATCAATACGGTATTTGTAAAGCGCAAACTACTCACCCCTATGGGTCTGAAGGCCTTGGAAATTATGTGAGCTATTGCCGAGAGTCACATGGTGCTGAGCTGAGCTGCTGCCAGAGCAGGGGATTAAACTGTAAGCCCTGTGCTCTGAAATCGTGTTTTCTGGGCGCTGCGGCACACCTGTCTAAGTAGTGTCAGCATGTCTGCATACGTACTAGGAGGAACTTTTATTTTAAACAGTGTGACATCTGTAGGGTGATTGGGGGGTGCTACAGAGGGAGAGTGAATCAATCCGGTTTTCGTAAAGTGCAAACTATTCACTCGTACGGGTCTCAAGGCGCTGGGGGGTGGCATGAAAATTTAGTGAGCTATTGCCCAGAGTCACATGGTGCTATCCTGAGCTGTCGCTAGAGCCGGTGATCAAAGAGAGAGCTCTGTGCTCCAAAGTCAGATGGTCTGTCCGCTGCACCACAGCTGCGTGGAGAATACATTTTGGGGAGTGTCCAGGAGTTGCTGTTACCGGGCCATAAAATGGCAGGCCTAAGTTGTTAGTTATAGGGTGGCTCTATAAAGAGCCCTTGTGTTCATTAGTTGGAGCTACATGTAGTGCGGATGCACAACTTCAGGTTATTCAGAAAAACTCGATTTCCCTGATCTGTGAAGTGTACTCCATCACTTCTATAGATATCAGCCATATCAAACTGTTGTTGTAGATTGACCCCATTCTATGGTCTCTGAGGTATGCAGACACAGCTTTGTTGACATTTTTCCTAGATTTTTCAATCTGAGGACAAAATTGGTTTGACCATTTCCACTTCTGTCTTTGGCATATATTGGAATATACAAAGACTGTTTGAGGCAAAAGTAACATCAATTGTCCAAAGGTGTCCTACATAAGCAGTTCCAAACCTACCCCAGTCAATGTGCCTAGGTCATTTCCACCACAATGCACAATCATCAGGTCAGAGTGTAGAAGATGCAAGATGTTTTAACCAAAGGTAGCAATTGGTGCCACTTCAATCCTCTCTGTGCAAACCATTTAATGTTAACATTTTGTATACCTAGGTCTAAGTCAATACATCTCTGTTTTGCATACTTCTTGCACCAGAAAACATAGCTATGTCCTGTGATCCACAGTAGCATTTTGAATGTATGGCTGGAAGGTATGGAAAGATGTCTGTAGCTCATGCAGTTCCTTCATAGAGTAAGAGATATGTTTAAAGATGGGGAACAATCTTTGTTTTTCCACAGAAAACGATAATTGATTGGAAGATAAGAAGCATTGGGTACTAAAAACTAGGGTGCATATTAATTGCGTGAAAAAGCATGTTTGTCATTGGTTAATAAAGAGCAGTCTAAATGTGGAGTACATACGATAGGATGAAATGTGCTCAGCTCAACCACATGTGCTACTTGCATTTGGAAGGTACATTTGTTACTTAAAACAATGATGAACTTTTAACCCGCAGGTGCTGTTAAATGTTTGAGAATGTGCTGGAAAAAAAACTTTACGTTTAAAAAAAATATGAACTTTTAACCTGCAGGTGTCGTAGAATGTTCCAGAAAGTGTGGTGATAAAATAGGTTGAATTACTGACCTGTATGTGGCGCGGAATATGAAGAAGCTTTTCATATGGAAAATTCAAAAATAAGCAATGGAGATAAGTTTTGGAATGTCGTTGAAGGAATGAAGTGTTCTGATTTGTTCTTTACATGTATTTATATGTGGAGCGACAGAGAAATTGTTCCATTACTGGTTTCATTCTTGATGAAAGCGGTGCATTACATGTACTGTGTGACAAAGAAAGAACTGCATGCATGTGTGACATTTGCAATCTGCATACCAACTACAAAGGTGAGGTAGAAATGAACAAAGTGTGTTATGTGTTCTGTAGTAGTGATTAACCCCTTCGACGCTCATGACGAGCTGGGCTCGTCATGGCGTAGCCTCCTCGCACGATATCAATAATTATCAAAGTTCCCCCATGGTCAAAACATAGTTTCTATACTGGCTTCGCTCTCACAATTTAACCATCACCATTTACATTTAGTACAGGAATAACAGTCTCATATTTTTCATTTGAATGTCTTTTATTTCTTTTTTAGATTTTATCAAAATTATTTAAAACAGTTTTTTACTTTTTTTTCCTCTTTCTTTTTGAATCTTTTTTTCGTGTTAATCATCAGTTCATTAACATTTGTTTTAATCCAAATAAGTTAGAAGTGCAAAATCGAATATCATCATTTATACAGTCCAAAGTAAATTATTTATTCTAAAGAATACATAGAGACAAAAAAACAATTATACCCCTATAGCACACATTAGCTACCTAACATACACTCATTCATACCGTTTCACACTCTAACAGGTTCTAAAACAATCTCTAAGTTTGGGATAACAAAGATCTTAAATGTTTCTTAACGCCAGGTCTACGCGTTTCGGTGGGATAAGACCACCTTCCTCAGGACCAGCTTAGAAATAGTTTTATCCTTTCATCCTTCTTTGTGTGCAGGGTATCTGTAATTTAAAAGAAGGTACAATATCATATTCCTGTAACTAAATCCCTATTCAAGGGCATAACTCATCTCAAGTATTATTTCACTAGTTGCAGTTCATTTTGACATTAGCTTAGAGACATCAAATCACACCAAGAGGCAGTGGCACCATGAACCTGAGTCTATTCATTTTGTATACTCTACTTAAAAGAAGAGTCTAAAATAAGGCGATTCTACATGCCCCTTGTATTGTCTTACATCTCACAGGAGCTCTGAGGGTACCGACGATAGTCGTCCATTTCATGTTATGCCAATGCTGGCCCTATAATTACACATGTTTATACTAGTTCTGGACCTTTCATTATCTATTTTATATACAAATTATGTTCTCATCTTTTACCTTCCAATCAATTCAGTACATGGCCTCTTCCGGATAAATTCGTTTCTATTCAGTATAAAAATCCGTCTGTCACACCTGGGCAGAAATATAAAGATATCATGTATGTGTTCTTACTTCCTTATCCATATATGTCTTATAAAGAAAAAGATTCTCTTACCCCTAATTTTTCAGCAAATGTCCTGTGTGGGGCTACTCCTTACTGCTTTGCTAATATTGCCGTTTGTTCTTATGGACTTTCTAAATAAAGATCATAATATCGTTATATCACTCGTTTTTTAGTTGTTTCAGACGTAAGGAACAAAGACTGGAACAATTCTTACCACAGGATATCTTGTCATCTACGTTGATAGAGGGCCTACTCTTTTCCTTATTTTCGATATCAGAAGGGGGGGCGCAGGTTAGGATATCTTTGTTTTTGAGTTTCGTTTTCTATTTGACCTTAAAGATAGTAGCAAATAATTAATTTTCTTGTTCTCCCTTTATTTTAACTAACAAGATGAATACGTATGAAAGACTAACCTTAATGTATCATCCTCTGGGGCTAACTGTAAGTTCTTCTTATATCTTGCCTTTCATATACGCAACCTTACTTCTCTGTACATCGCTTTCAAAGTTGTGACAAATTCTATGTCAAAAAGTAGACAGAAAAACATATACGTCTTTATTAAGTTGTTTACATTTTTCCTTTTTTGGGGGTTTATGACAAGCGAACATATTTATCTTTTAACAATATCTACTATCTGTGGTGTAAACGTTCTTCCATCTAAGTCTAATTCTCCCATGGGCTACCCTTGTATGAGGTACATTGTACTGCTCCTCACAAGCCACATATTTTCAAAACGGTACCTCCACTGGATATTCTACAAATTCCAGCGATATACTTCGGATGCATGTGGTCAGGGACCCTCTCTATCTCTCACAATTTGGGGTCGGCACGTCTCCCTTCTCACATATTATTACCCCCTCGGGACTTAGATAAAAGGACACCCGTTGCGTCTTCGTGATTCCTTATCTCAATGTATTCGAAGTTTCCCCGATTTTTTCAAACACGTCCGCGGCGCTTACCTCATTTGCGATGTAGACTCCCGTGCGTCTATTTCTCCTGCCTGTTCTCCCCTTCTGCGGCCTGCGTTTTAGCCGATACTGGCGCGTTCTTAAATAGTATCCCTCGTTCCCGCTATCAACGCCTGCGTACTTGTGCCGAACCGGAAGGAATCAACCCAATTTCCGGTTCGATTTTCAGCGCCATTTTAGAAAGGGATCAAATGGTTACCTTTCTCACGCTGTTTAGTCTCCGTGCGCGCCATCTTTGTCAGGTCTATATTTCATTATCTCTATACTGATAAGTACTGAATATTTATGACGGCTCCGTACTAAATCTCATGGTGTTATTCTCACATTTTCCCGCTAGTGTTGACCCCCAATAATAATACCACATAACTCATTTTGGGCTGTTACCCATTATCAAGATTTTTCCGATCGTATATTATATCACCCAGTAAAATCACAAGAGTGATTTATTTGGGAACTTCATATTATTATACAAAAATTCGGGTCAAGTGCTCTTAAGGTTAACATGAATATGATCCATCGATTTATATGTGTTTAGTGACGAGCCAAGCAATATTTTCATTCAATCCTTTGCGAACACTATCAAAGTGATAGATCCAAAAACACTCTCGTCTTTTTCGAGTGTACTCCATAGTCTGACCTGATCGGAGTTGGACCTTCTCCAAGATACACCATCGCAGTTCACTTTCGTTGTGATTAAGATCTATACAGTGTTGTACTAGTGGGGCTGATATTCTTTTCAGTCTAACTGCAGATTTATGTTCACTAAATCTGGTGCGGAATTCCCTGCCTGTTTCTCCAATATAGGCGAGGCCGCAAGGGCACAGAATTATATATACAACATTGCTACTCCTACAGTTTGTTAGTGATCTCAGAGTTACTTCAAAGTTGTTATAATTGACCGATTCAGTTGTGATTGCTGCCTCGCAGGCATGACACGATCCGCATCTGTGGTTACCTAGTACAGGGCTTTGTCCTGTTATTGAACTCTGATTGTTCCTAGTTTTCTGTTTATTCCTAGTATGGACCAGCCGGTCTCTTAGATTTTTATTCCTCCTGTAGGCTACTAGGGGTTTTGTTCCAAAGTTCTCACTCTCTTCTGTTTCCAGTATGTTCCAGTTTTTGTTGATTATATTTTTAATTTTATAATTCAATGCGGAGTGATTAATGACACAGGTAATGCGATCTGCCGGTTTCCTTTTAGTGCCGCTCAGTAGAGAGTCACAATCAAAATATTTTGCTCTTTTAAAGGCTTGTCGAATTAGGCGATGCGGATAACCTCTATTGAGCAATCTAGTTCTTAGTTCTGTTCCATGGCGTTGATATTCTGTCAGGTTCGTGCAGTTTCGGCGAATCCGAAGAAATTCGCCAAAGGGAATGGAATCCTTTTGGCAGTGTGGGTGGAAGCTGCCAAACTGTAGTATGGTATTTTTTGCAGTTGGTTTCCTATATAAACTTACTTCTAAGGTCCCACTGCTGCCATTTATTTCGATATCAAGGAACTCTACCTTATTAGTGTGATGGTTAGATGTAAACTTCAGATTGATCGTGACTCTCTACTGAGCGGCACTAAAAGGAAACCGGCAGATCGCATTACCTGTGTCATTAATCACTCCGCATTGAATTATAAAATTAAAAATATAATCAACAAAAACTGGAACATACTGAAAACAGAAGAGAGTGAGAACTTTGGAACAAAACCCCTAGTAGCCTACAGGAGGAATAAAAATCTAAGAGACCGGCTGGTCCATACTAGGAATAAACAGAAAACTAGGAACAATCAGAGTTCAATAACAGGACAAAGCCCTGTACTAGGTAACCACAGATGCGGATCGTGTCATGCCTGCGAGGCAGCAATCACAACTGAATCGGTCAATTATAACAACTTTGAAGTAACTCTGAGATCACTAACAAACTGTAGGAGTAGCAATGTTGTATATATAATTCTGTGCCCTTGCGGCCTCGCCTATATTGGAGAAACAGGCAGGGAATTCCGCACCAGATTTAGTGAACATAAATCTGCAGTTAGACTGAAAAGAATATCAGCCCCACTAGTACAACACTGTATAGATCTTAATCACAACGAAAGTGAACTGCGATGGTGTATCTTGGAGAAGGTCCAACTCCGATCAGGTCCGACTATGGAGTACACTCGAAAAAGACGAGAGTGTTTTTGGATCTATCACTTTGATAGTGTTCGCAAAGGATTGAATGAAAATATTGCTTGGCTCGTCACTAAACACATATAAATCGATGGATCATATTCATGTTAACCTTAAGAGCACTTGACCCGAATTTTTGTATAATAATATGAAGTTCCCAAATAAATCACTCTTGTGATTTTACTGGGTGATATAATATACGATCGGAAAAATCTTGATAATGGGTAACAGCCCAAAATGAGTTATGTGGTATTATTATTGGGGGTCAACACTAGCGGGAAAATGTGAGAATAACACCATGAGATTTAGTACGGAGCCGTCGTAAATATTCAGTACTTATCAGTATAGAGATAATGAAATATAGACCTGACAAAGATGGCGCGCACGGAGACTAAACAGCGTGAGAAAGGTAACCATTTGATCCCTTTCTAAAATGGCGCTGAAAATCGAACCGGAAATTGGGTTGATTCCTTCCGGTTCGGCACAAGTACGCAGGCGTTGATAGCGGGAACGAGGGATACTATTTAAGAACGCGCCAGTATCGGCTAAAACGCAGGCCGCAGAAGGGGAGAACAGGCAGGAGAAATAGACGCACGGGAGTCTACATCGCAAATGAGGTAAGCGCCGCGGACGTGTTTGAAAAAATCGGGGAAACTTAGAATACATTGAGATAAGGAATCACGAAGACGCAACGGGTGTCCTTTTATCTAAGTCCCGAGGGGGTAATAATATGTGAGAAGGGAGACGTGCCGACCCCAAATTGTGAGAGTTAGAGAGGGTCCCTGACCACATGCATCCGAAGTATATCGCTGGAATTTGTAGAATATCCAGTGGAGGTACCGTTTTGAAAATATGTGGCTTGTGAGGAGCAGTACAATGTACCTCATACAAGGGTAGCCCATGGGAGAATTAGACTTAGATGGAAGAACGTTTACACCACAGATAGTAGATATTGTTAAAAGATAAATATGTTCGCTTGTCATAAACCCCCAAAAAAGGAAAAATGTAAACAACTTAATAAAGACGTATATGTTTCTCTGTCTACTTTTTGACATAGAATTTGTCACAACTTTGAAAGCGATGTACAGAGAAGTAAGGTTGCGTATATGAAAGGCAAGATATAAGAAGAACTTACAGTTAGCCCCAGAGGATGATACATTAAGGTTAGTCTTTCATACGTATTCATCTTGTTAGTTAAAATAAAGGGAGAACAAGAAAATTAATTATTTGCTACTATCTTTAAGGTCAAATAGAAAACGAAACTCAAAAACAAAGATATCCTAACCTGCGCCCCCCCTTCTGATATCGAAAATAAGGAAAAGAGTAGGCCCTCTATCAACGTAGATGACAAGATATCCTGTGGTAAGAATTGTTCCAGTCTTTGTTCCTTACGTCTGAAACAACTAAAAAACGAGTGATATAACGATATTATGATCTTTATTTAGAAAGTCCATAAGAACAAACGGCAATATTAGCAAAGCAGTAAGGAGTAGCCCCACACAGGACATTTGCTGAAAAATTAGGGGTAAGAGAATCTTTTTCTTTATAACACATATATGGATAAGGAAGTAAGAACACATACATGATATCTTTATATTTCTGCCCAGGTGTGACAGACGGATTTTTATACTGATTAGAAACGAATTTATCCGGAAGAGGCCATGTACTGAATTGATTGGAAGGTAAAAGATGAGAACATAATTTGTATATAAAATAGATAATGAAAGGTTCAGAACTAGTATAAACATGTGTAATTATAGGGCCAGCATTGGCATAACATGAAATGGACGACTATCGTCGGTACCCTCAGAGCTCCTGTGAGATGTAAGACAATACAAGGGGCATGTAGAATTGCCTTATTTTAGACTCTTCTTTTAAGTAGAGTATACAAAATGAATAGACTCAGGTTCATGATGCCACTGCCTCTAGGTGTGATTTGATGTCTCTAAGCTAATGTCAAAATGAACTGCAACTAGTGAAATAATACTTGAGATGAGTTATGCCCTTGAATAGGGATTTAGTTACAGGAATATGATATTGTACCTTCTTTTAAATTACAGATACCCTGCACACAAAGAAGGATGAAAGGATAAAACTATTTCTAAGCTGGTCCTGAGGAAGGTGGTCTTATCCCACCGAAACGCGTAGACCTGGCGTTAAGAAACATTTAAGATCTTTGTTATCCCAAACTTAGAGTTTGTTTTAGAACCTGTTAGAGTGTGAAACGGTATGAATGAGTGTATGTTAGGTAGCTAATGTGTGCTATAGGGGTATAATTGTTTTTTTGTCTCTATGTATTCTTTATAATAAATAATTTACTTTGGACTGTATAAATGATGATATTCGATTTTGCACTTCTAACTTATTTGGATTAAAACAAATGTTAATGAACTGATGATTAACACGAAAAAAAGATTCAAAAAGAAAGAGGAAAAAAAAGTAAAAAACTGTTTTAAATAATTTTGATAAAATCTAAAAAAGAAATAAAAGACATTCAAATGAAAAATATGAGACTGTTATTCCTGTACTAAATGTAAATGGTGATGGTTAAATTGTGAGAGCGAAGCCAGTATAGAAACTATGTTTTGACCATGGGGGAACTTTGATAATTATTGATATTGAGTTTTTTCCTCTCTTTTACCCGGTCATCAAAATACATATATAGAGGGGGTCCCGCAACATACATAATTGTAGCCTCCTCGCACGCTCATGACGAGCCCAGCTCGTCACGTAAAGTGCAATTTTTAAAAACCCAGCGTACGGGCGGAATTCCGGCCGCACGCATGTGGTTAAGTATTTGAGGTGATATTTTTAAGTTTGAAAGTTTTTTTAATTTCAAAATAACATACTGTTATTGAAGTGTGGTGTTTCATATTGGTTATAAAATATGCATAAAGTTTGACCTGTTGTTAAATGAGTACTTTATATATCTTTAGGAATTTTTCACAAAGGAGAAGTGCAGTTTGTCATCTTTAAAGGACTGTATGGTTTTGAATGAGATATATCGTTAATTTGAGTTTGCTAATGTATTCATGCGAGATAAACAAAATGTCCCACGTTTGCAAATTATACTTTTTGTGGAAAAAGTGGGGAAGGGGAGTGGAGACGTATGTAATATTAAGTTAAAAGCGATAAAACCAAACCCAGAAATGTTATGTGGACAGGTTGTTGTCTCATTTTTGACACTGAGAGGTACATTTGAATATAAGTCGAGGTAGGTTGTTGTACTGTGAGGCCATCTACAGTGTTTGGAGATTACATGGAAAGGAGATGGAGATAGTAAAAGTGATAGGTTCCTTTTATATGTACGCATAGTTTGAATCATTTGATCATAGGTTGAGATATAATATGAACATGGTTTCTGGTTTGCATTTGGGTATAGATAACAGTTTTAGTAGCTTCTGACTAGTGAATAATAAAAAGGAAAATATATGGTAGTAAATGTATTAATGATTGTCTGTTCTTATGAAATAGAAGTAGATGGGGAGTGTTTGTTTAGAAGAGATGTTTTATAAATGTGTGAGCGATAAAATAGAAATGAAAATGTTCGGTATATTTTCTGTATGACTTTCTTGACATTAGTAAACTACCTCTGATTATAAGTGATACTAATTGCCAGGCTGTGTCCCTGTGCTGAATATATGTAGGTGTTTAAGTGGTCCGGGTTTTACCGGTGCTCAGCTTCACTATCCCTTTTGAGACACTCGTCAATTTTTTTCATTCCATTTAATGTCCTTAATAGACATACAGTAAAGGGACGGTATATCAAAAGTTTGGGAAGTACAACTTTGTTTACTCCCCCATCCCCTGCTATACACTCTAAATAGTGTTTAAACAAATGTAGTAACATACAGATGTCTAGCTAGTAAAGGTGGTGTAGTGCCACTGGGCCCATTTATAAAGCGCCCTATGGCATGGTACATGTTTTACCCACAAATTTGCATGTTTTCAAACGTTTTGCTGATGAGCATTTCGGGAGACATCTGTTATGTTATGTTATGTTAGGTGCCACTTATAAAGCGCGCTGACGCCGAAGCTTCCTGGCGCTAGTAGACAGAGTAGGAGAGGAGGAAAACACGGGAGGGAGAGGAACCTTAACTAGAGGAAGGGAAGAGGTAGGTTTTTAATTGTTTTCTGAAAAGAGAGGAGAGGGGAAGAGGATTTGATAGATAGGGGAAGAAGGTTCCAGAGAATAGGAGCCAGATAGGAAAAACGGCGGCCGCCAAATTTCTTAGTTTTGTTTCTTGGGGTGGCTAACAAGTCACAGTGGGCTGAACGAAGGTTGCGTGTGGGGCGGTAGGGACGGATAAGGGATTTGAGGAATCCAGGGCTGGAACAGTGAAGAGCTTTGAAGGTGAGACATGCCACCTTGAAGGCAGCCCTTTGGTCTATTGGGAGCCAATGGAGGCTATGGAGCAGAGGCTTGGCAGATTGCCATCTGGGGGTACCATGGATCAGGCGGGCTGCCTGATTTTGGACGACTTGGAGACGGTTTAGAAGGAACTGTGGGAGACCGTGGTAAATAGAGTTGGAGAAATCGAGCCGGGAAAGCACAAGTGAGGTGACAGTTTGGGTAAGTGCCACAGGGGGGAGAAGGTGACGGACTTTACGAATCCTCCGAAGTTGGAACATACAAGATGAAATTACCGTTCCAACCTGGGCTTTGAGGGAAAGTTCAACGTCGATGATTACACCCAAGCTTTTTATAGTTTTAGCTGGGGTGGGGGGAGGGCCGAGCTCCGAGGGCCAGAAATGAGGCCCCCAGTGGACGTGGCTGAGGCCAGGGAGAAGAAGCTCAGTTTTTCCGGGGTTCAATTTTAATTGATTCTGGTCCATCCAGAGTTGGATGTGGATCAGAACTGCGTGGAACGTGTTAATAGCCAGTGGGGAGTTGAGTGGAAAGATGAGCTGTAAGTCATCGGCGTAATTATAGGCTGTGATGTCCCATTTGAGAAGGGATTGAATCAGTGGCCAGAGGTATAGATTAAATAGAAGCGGAGAAAGGGAGGAGCCTTGAGGGACTCCACAGGACGTGGGGGATTTTTCGGCCGTATAGGGGCCCAGACGGACCGCCTGTGTTCTTCCAGTAAGGAAGAACCTGACCCACTCGAGAGCAAGGCCCTGGATGCCAGCCTGCGCAACACGGTGGAGAAGGATGTTGTGGTCCACCGTGTCGAACGCGGCAGACAAATCCAGCAGGACGAGGGCTTGAGGACTCCCAGCGTCCGCGTTGCTCCTGAGTGTATCAAGGACTGCCAGAATGACAGCCTCTGTAGAGTGAGCAGGTCGGAATCCAGCCTGATTAGGCTCAAGATGACAAGAGGATTCGATGAAATTTGACAGGCAGCGGGTGACATGGGCTTCTAAGAATTTAGAGAAGTAGGGGAGGAGGGAGATGGGGCGGTAGTTCGATGGCTCTGCAGGGTCGGCGCCTGGTTTCTTAAGGAGGGGAACTAGAATGGCCTCCTTAAAGGAAGTGGGAAAATAGCGACTGCTAAGTGAGCTGTTGAGTAGATGTAAGATGCAGTCTGGCAGATTAAGGCAGATGCTCTGCAAGACAGAGGGTGGACAACAGTCATTGGGAGAGCCAGATTTCACACGGGTGGCAAGTTCCACTAGGGAGGTAGTATCCAAAGCGGGAAAGGTAGTGAAGGTCGAAGGGTTATGAGAGGAAAAATCCAAGGGGGGAAACTGGGAAGGAGAAGAAATGGATTCTTTGATTTTTATAACTTTTTCCAGAAAGAAAGAGTTCAGGGTGTCACAGGCGTCCTGAGTAGGCGCCTGGGCTGGGAGGGTTCTGTCGTCTATAGTGAGCTCGTTCAGGACTCTGAACACCTCCTTGGATTTATCTGCTGCCGATGCGATCCCATGGGAGAAATGTTCTATTTTGGCTGACCTGATGGCGGATTTATAGTCATTACGTGTGGCCAGGAAGGTCAGTCTGGCTGAGTCAGAATAGTCCCGTCTCCAGGTGCGTTCTGACTGGTGCGTTTTTAGTATAAGAGCCTTGAGGTCGTCCGAGAACCACCTGTGGGAGTTCCGATGCCTAGTACGAGGGAAGGTAACTAGGGGAGCGAACTGGTCGCTGGCTGACTCTAACCAGGAGCCTATGTCTTGTTCTAGTATGTCGATGTTACAGGAGGGATGAAAGCCTGGGCAGGAATCGGCGAGGGCAGTAAGAAAGCCCTGGGCATCATACGTATTCCATTTCCGTGACTGGCCCCCGGCCATTAGAGGGGTAAGAATCTGGCCGGCGACAGTGATGGTAGTGTCCACCAAGTGGTGGTCAGACCAGACACAGGGAAGAATGTCCGGAGAGGACAAGGCTAAGTTGCAGGACCAGATCTGGTCCAGAATGTGTCCCTTAATATGAGTGGGTTGAGAGACATGCTGGGTGAGATTCAGGTTTTCAAGAGTCTCGAAAAGCTCAGTGGCGTGAGAGCCGGCATTGGTATCATTAAACCAATAGTTTAGATCTCCAAAAATGGCGAAGCCAGAGTGCACTGTTAGCAAGGTGGACAGTTGTTCACTCAGAGTGGAGGGGAAAGAGGGCATGGAGTAGGGGGGTCGGTATAGGAGGAGAAGGGTAAGGGGACCGATGTCGGTTTGTACACTGAAGAGTAAGTTCTCAACCTCAGGCAGGGGGAGGGAATTAGAGGAGATAGAGGGCAAGCGTTTAGATATAATGGCTGCTACCCCACCCCCCGGCCGGTCATCAGGGCGGTCGGCGTGTAGAATGTAGTAATCAGGGGGAGGGCTGCCAGTAATCTGTGAGAGACTCTGGGGTTAACCAGGTTTCTGTGAGCAGGAGCATATCAGGGTTGGAGTTGGACAGCAGGATAATGATGTCCTCGGCGTGTTTCACCAGCGAGCGGGTGTTTAGGTATAATACCCTGATAGACGTAGAGTTGTTGAAACTAAGCCTCTGTATGGCTATAGTGGCACTTCCAGGTTTGCTGCGGCTCTTTCTTTTATTGCGTAAAGTTAAGCAAGGGCGGGTGTGTAGGTGGTGTACTGGTACTGGGACTATTTATAAACCACCTTATGGTATTGTGTATGTTTTACGTGCAAAATTGCAGGTTTTAATACCTTTTGCTAATGAGCGTTCCGGCAGACACCTGTTGAAATTAAGTCTATAAGTGGCTATAGTGGCGCTAACAGGAGTGCTGGGGCTCGTTGTTTGATTTTGTAAGGTTAAGCAAGGGCAGTGGTGGGGGTGGGGGTGGGGGAGGTGGGTATGTTGCTGATTATAACACGTACATTTGTAACTTGGACATGTGTAGCTAGTAAAGGTTATGTAGTGCCACTGGGTCCGTTTATAAAGCGCTCTATGGCATGGTATATGTTTTATCTGGAAATTTGCATGTTTTAATACCTTTGGTTGCTGAGCATTTCAGCAGACACTTGTTGAAATTAAGTCCCTGTATTGCTATAGTGGCTCTACCAGGTATGCTGGGGCTCTTTTTCTTTTATTTTGTAAGGTTAAGCAAGGATGGGGATGAGGCTGGTGTAGTGGCAGTGGGCCCATTTATGAACCGCTTTATGGTATGGTGTATGTTTTACTCGTAAATTTGTATGTTTTAATAACTTTTGGTGATGAATGTTCCAGCAGACAGCTACGCAAAGTATACAATATTTCTGTGGGTAAGAAATCTTCGTGCTGATAGACACTCTTGAACTGTGGTAGGAGGCTGCCAGCGTTGATGGCAAATTATGAAACTTGGTGCCATTGTAGATTTAAATGGAAGCTTTGACCATTTCTTTGTTACTATGGTGTGGTCAGGGCTTTAAGTGGGAAAAAAATTGGGGATGCTCTAAAAGGTGCAGGGCAAACCTCTAACATGGGTGCGGGCTATCCAAGTAGGGGCGTGGTCTAAATCAAGATAAGTAGTACTGTGTGCTTAAGAAAATCCCCTCCAATTATCCTACCTTTGGAAAACACACTCTTTAAAGGATTTCCCTTCCTCCTACAACATGGCTCACCTAGCATGATGTCCCCACTTCTCAGTAGTGAGCAAAATGAGCATGTGCACATCGATGTGCATGCTCTCACTGCAGTCCAATAAAAAAAAATAGAAAACCGACTACCTTTGCGAGGGCCCGAAATAGAGCCCGATAGAGACCCGTTTCAAGGACGCCTGAAAATAACTGCCCGTGCTGAGACCCGGCCCTCTTAAAGCCATGCATTAATCCATCCTAAGCACTGCGCCATCCAACCATCTTTCAATTCATCCATACATTCCTACCTACATACATACATCTGTCCCTGCACATATCCTAAGCATCTATCAGCCAGCTCACCTACGGTAAGCACTGTGCCATCCATCCAGTCATACGCCCATATATCCATACATACATCTGTCTCAGAACCAATTCTAAGTATATATCAGCCCACCGTCTATCCTAAGTACTGGTCCATGCATCCATTCATCCTACCATCCATCCATACATCTAGCTAACTATTCATCTATCTGGCCATCCATCCACTCGCCCTTTATTCAACTATCCGTCCTTATTTCCGTGCATCCTCCGCCCCAATCCTAAATACCGCGTATTATACTCATCCACCCAGCCTGTTAAGGGGCTGAAAAGGCTGGCGATAAGCATTGACAGACAGATGTTTCTGATAAAGAACAAGAAAGCTTTGAGTTGCTCTTTGTGGACCATAGTTCACCACCCTTCTGTGGTGGTGTTTTAAACAAAGGTTGATCCAGCGAAAAAGAAATGTAAAGCAGCTTTTCAGTATAAGATGTTAATTTAGAAACATAACATTTTGCCCTTTTCTATATAGGAAGACTGATTTAAACTGACTGTGACTGACAGATTGTGGTAAATAAATAATTAATTACCGGATCTATTTTTCAGAATAATCAATAAACGGGTAGCTCAATAAATAAGAGTCAAGATTCGAGGTAGCTGGAGTATACAGGCTTTAATCAGGCATAAAAGGACAGGAACAGGACAGCCTGCATGGGAATAGGATGGCAGCTGCCGGGGGCAGGAATAGGCTAACTTTTAATAAAGTGTACAATATTTATAGTTAAACAGAATACATTACATTCAATATAGTAGGCGTAGCAGTAGGCGGGGTTTGTAGCAGTCGCGAAAGATAAGGCATAAAGTGGGTGTAACAAGAGGTGTGTACAGGGCGTATACATAGACATGTGACGCAAACGTAACAGAATATGTCATAAACGGGGCGGAAACATGGAGGGGGCTACCTGAGCAGCTGGGACCTTTAACCTAGTGGTGCGCGCAAACTGGCAATGACGTGTTACCAGGGAGAACTGGGGGCTATGACTTCTGCACTAGAAGAGGAGACGAAAGTCTGGAGGGTCAGAGCGACATGTACCCAGGCATATCTAGTATCTGATGTTTATAGTACATGTTGATAGAATCCAAAAGTTATCAGGGTAAAGGCTAACAGACACTAAGACTGGTGCATGCATTATTCTATATGTAGTGCGTGTGTGAGGAATATTCTATGAATATTAATACAGTATTTCTCTTACATGGAGACATAAAGGCTAGACCATGACGGAAACTATTGATGCGATTCAGTAGCTTAGGAATGCAGAGAAGGAGGGCTGGACTGATAACTAGAAACATAACATACTCTTGGCAGACTGGGAGGCAGAGCCAGGCCGGGCCGGGCACTGCGTGGCAAGAAGTAAGCTAAGGGTCAGGGATACGGGTGGGGGCTGTATCGCTCCTCGGAGAGGGTTCAGGAGACAGGAGCTGAATCTGAGTCCGGGCCCTTTTGAGGCCTAGAAACGGGGACAATTCAATGAATTAATGTGCACACTGTGAAACGTTGCAACGTAGCTTTACATAGGCCTAATATTCGTTGTATTCACGAGGACTGAAAACTGGCATACTAGAGATGGACACAACTGTAATTGCGTCCTTAATCGATCAGAAGGGGATACATGCATATCGATCATGCACATATAACATAAAATGGGGAACACGTAGGCACATATAACATGGCAAAATTTACTTTTCCACATTCCCTCCTTGTGCCCTACGTTTCCATCAGGAAACATCTATATTCATGATACCATCTATCATTTCATATAGCATCATTTGCTCGTCTCGAATTGTCTTGGAACGGGATTTAGGACTAGGAATACAAGAGGTAGCACAAATGCCGCAAATCGCAGGGCCACATTGTATACAGAGGCAGCAACTGAATAGGATCATTACTGCAATACCTAGAAATGACAATACTTTCCATCCCCAGGCAGACATGATACTCCAGAGCCAACCGGACCATGTCCAGGTGCCTGGATTCTGGTGTAACTGATGGGCAATTTTATGAAGTCTGGTTATAGATGAATAAACAGACGGCGCGTTATTAGGAATGAAAATGCAGCAACTAGATCCGATGACTCTACATGCTCCTCCTCTATCGGCCAGTATGACGTCAAGAACGAGACGATTTTGGAGCACGACAAATCTCATAGCAGATTGCTCTTCGGTTAAGTTACCTAGAGCAGAAGTAGTTTCATTCACTACTGCTTCAAGGGTTCTGGTTAGTCTACGTATTAACTTATTTATTCTGGACAGGTCCTATAAAGAAGAATAAACCTTTATTGAAGTCTTGATATTGTTCTAGAGTAGTTTCAGTTTGATCGACAATTGGGGACTCGATCTCCCTTCTATGTCTGACGTGTACTAGATGGGTGTTTCTATGATAATCAGATGGGGCTAGAAAAACTGGTGGCAGTAGGAAGGCAATGTAACATGTTCCATCCCAATCGAGGGGCAGACGAATATATGCGGTCTGACCACAAACAAAATAAGAATGACGTGATGCTTTGAAAATAGATTTCCCACTGGCACTATACTCGACAGTAGTAATACAATCACTATGTCCTACATGTGCGGAACCATTCTTTCTGACACATAATTCGCCTTTGACTGGTAGTACTGAAATAGCAGGCAAATATGGAGTAGTATCAGACTGAACATTCAGGACCATAAAATTCGAAGAATAATTACCTAAATAATATACTTCATTTTCTAGATCTAACCCTGTTCTATGGGAGAGACCCTGCTTGTCTGGAAAACATGTTCTATTCAGAAGGGACATGTCATTGGAGGATAACGTTAACGTGGACCATGCTCCACACGAACCATTATGTGAAAACGGATAAGGAAAAAGTGGCAGAACTCCCTTCGGTGTCTGGAAAGGGGGGAGTCGACCACACACCCAACAATTAGTGGCATTGCTGGTCTGGTGTGAATAGTGTAACATTCTGATAAATGTATTATTACGCATAGCAAGACGATAGGATAGCTCGTGAGGAGGCAGATCACTAAATATGTGCTCTACTGTAACATTAGAAAACTTATTTACATGAGGAATTGGAAAACATAAATGTAATGCATAACTTGTGCAGGTAACCATTAAACTCACATATAATAGAAAACTTAGAATAATGATACATTTGATAGAGTTTTGACTAACTCTCTCACTATGGGGGTCTATCTCATACATGTCAGAAACCTGTCTAACCGTTTCACCCGAGAGGGACTTAGACAATTAAACTGGCTGACTTATTTTACTAGACCGGAGTTTCAATTTATACTCCTGCTGCGGAGTTTTCTCTAACAGAGGAACTTTCAGTTCAGTGTCTGGTTTCAGGCAGTCTTTCAGGCAGTCTTTAGAAATGTCCTTTGAAAATATTTTTTTTCGGACTCCATGGAACTTCTTTAGATGAGACAGATGGACCCACCCCTTGCGGCCCTCCAACTTCACGGCCGTGCGGGTGGTCAGGAGAACAAGTCGCGGCTCCTTCCAACGAGGCTCCAGCGGACTTGAACGATCAAAGTTCCTTACAAGGACGAGGTCCCCTGGTATGACCTTGTGCGGTTTCACTTCAGTATTGTCTGGAAATGCAGCGGCAACCTGTGAACGACAAGAGTGTAGGGCAGACATCAAGGAAGCTAGGTAATCTGTCAACATATTACTGGAAACATCTGTAATACTGCGGGGTCTAGGTGTACCCCACATGTTTGGGGGGCGGCCGAATACGACCTCATAAGGGGACAGACCTGATCTGGAATGTGCGACCATTCTCATGTAGAATAAAGCAACTGGCAGGGCAACTAGCCAGTCTACACCTTTCTCTTTACATGTCTTAGCAATACGGATTTTCAGGGTTTGATTATGTCTCTCTACGAGACCGGCTGCTTCAGGATGGCGCACACAATGGAACTTCCACTGGTACCCTAACAAAAGGGAAACATGTTTCATTAACTCGGATGAGAATGGCTGGCCGTTATCAGAATACACGACCCTAGGGAGTCCATAGCGGGGAAAGAATTCACGAACCAACTGCCTGGCAGTGGTCGCGGCTGTGTAATCTGGAACTGGATATGCTTCTGTCCACCTGGACAAAGCGCATACAACTACGAGGACATACTTGAAACCTCGACATCGCTCCATCTGAATATAATCCATCTAGAGGACTTCAAAAGGGTGGTCAGGAGGTTGGAATCCACCTTGTTCCACCGGGACACTTTTACCTGGATTGAACTGGCAACATATCATACAGGTACGGACTTTCTGCTTGGCTGCAGCTCGTAAATGCTTGTTGAACCAGAGGTTCTGTATACTGTCTAACATGGCTTTTTCTCTTAGATGTGCTGGACTATGTGCGGTATTGATAATGACTTGAACCATGGAGTCGGGGAGAAACCATGTGGCTTTTCCCTTCGTCACCCATCCCTGATCTGTCTGGACCCCTCCTTGTTCGGACCATTTCTTGATTTCTTCAGGAGTAGCATGTAACTGTATGTCTATGACATCTTGTGTAGGGTCCTTAACTGTCATACAAGTAGTCTGTTCTGGAGTGAGTGTCTGTGTCATGTTAACTGGAATGTCTGGGGTCTGAGCTGTAAGCTTGGCTGTTCGATCTGCTAGATCGTTACCTTGGGAAATGATGTCAGTAACTTTCGTATGTGCCTTGCACTTCATGATAGCGATAGCTGTCGGTAAATGTATTGCATCTAACAGAGCTTGAATGAGGAGACCATGCTGAATCTTGGTTCCATGAGAAGTCATGAAACCTCTCTCCTGCCAGAGTACTCCGAAGTCGTGTACAACTCCGAATGCGTAACGTGAATCTGTATATATGTTTACTTTCTGGTTCTTGGCACGTATGCAGGCTTGGGTCAGAGCGACTAGCTCTGCTGCTTGAGCAGACAGGATGTCAATACGGTGTGTTTCTATAACTTCAGTGTCAGTAGTCACTGCGTACGCGGCTGCTAGTTCTCCTGTACTAGTTCTCATACATGAACCGTCCACATAAAGTGTCAGGTTGGGGTTAGGTAATGCAATGTCTGTCAGGTCTTGTCTTGGCTTAGTCATAGTATTAATGACTTCCACACAGTCATGTGTGGCAGGATTTGAAGTAACTGATGGTAACAGGGTAGCAGGATTTAGAACGTTGCAGCGTCTGATTTCTATGTGTGGCTGGAACAGTGTCAGTTCATAACCTGTTAAACGTGCAATTGTCAAGTGCTGAGTCTGTGTTCGGTTTAAAAGAACTTCCACGGAATGTGGAACTTGTACTGTCAGGGAGTGTCCTAACACTATGGAATCACTTTGTCTGATTGCTAGAGCTGTGGCTGCAACTGACTTGAGGCACGCAGGCAGAGCCTGGGCTACTGGATCTAATGTGCTCGAAAAATAAGCACAGGGCTTGTACTGTCCGGCTTGATCTTGTGTGAGAACAGATAATGCAGTACCATCACGTTCTGTGACAAAAAGTGTAAAAGGCTTACTGTAGTTCGGTGTAGCTAGAACAGGTGCTTGGCATAAGGCTTTCTTTAACTCATTAAAAACAAGTGTATGTTCCTGGGTCCAAGGGAGAACAGTCGATACGGCTGCCTCCTGTGTCGTTAACTGTATCAGTGGCTTGGCTAGAAATGCATACTGAGGAATCCATTGTCTGCAATAAGAAGTGAGGCCAATAAAAGCTCGTACCTCCTTCTGTGTCTTGGGCTGTGGAAGACTCGCTATCAACTGGATACGGTCTGGTGTCAACTGCCTACCCCACTTGGACAGCAAGTGGCCTAAGTAGATCACTTGCTGGACACAGAACTGGAGCTTCGAAGGGGACACCTTGTGCCCCATCTCGGCCAGAAAATACAGAACTGTAAGTGACGCTCGTTCGCAGTCACGTTCAGAACGGGCTGTGATCAGTAGATCATCGACATACTGGAGCAGGGCAGTGTCAGTTGGCATGTGGATATTATCTAGTTGTCTTTTAAGTGCTTGACTGTAAATACTAGGACTTTCTGTGAAACCTTGAGGAGCTCGTGTGAATTTATAGCTCCTTCCATTCAAACAAAAACCGAAAAGGTACTGGCTGTCTGGATGAATGGGGACACTGAAAAATGCATTCTTGAGGTCGATTACAGTAAAAAATGTAGCTTCAGAATCAATAGCTGTCAGTAGGGAAGAAATATCTGGGACTACTGGATACTGGGGTATGATACATTTATTAAGTTCTCGAAGGTCAATCACTAATCGATATACTGGAGGTGCATTTGGATCAGTACGTTTCATGACTGGAATGATAGGAATTACATACATTGGAGTCAGTTTCCACAACCACTCCTTGAGCAATGAGCTCGTTAATAATTTTGGATAAGGCTGCTACAGCCTCAGGTGGCAATCTATATTGTCTGATTCGTGGCAAGTCTATACCTTGCTTGAGAGTCACACGATGGGGTGTGATTTGCATAAAACCTACATCAGTTGGACCTTGCGCCCATAAATGCTGCGGTACATTGGATAATCTTGGATCAAAATCGCGTAATACATAGTGACCTTTAAAGTCTCTCAAAAACAATCGGACTCCTTCTGGGGAACAGCATATCACTGCACCTAATTCTTTCAATGTTTTAATGCCTAACACATTTTCTGGACATGACTTCGTAAGTAACAAATCAGTAGTTCGGGACAATGGACCAACTTCTAGAGTAACTGGTTTTGAAATCTCGTTCACAATAGGCTTTCCTGAAAATCCAAGGGAAACATTTCTATAGCCTGAGAGCGGAGCCCCTGGAACCTCGTCATGACTGATAGTAGTCCTACTTGCCCCTGTATCAATCAAAAACTTTCTGTCTTTCCCTAATACTTGACTGTGCACATAGGGACCCTCTTGATCTACAGGTATCTCGATGAGAGGCAAGCCTACCTCCCTCTCTAGGCTGTTTCATGAATACTGTTGATACTCTGGATACTCTGTCTGGGCATACTGGTACATCTGCTGTGTAACATGCTGTGTTGCAGCGATAGGCTGCGGTGCTGGAACTGTCTGTTGTGCATTCTGGGGTGACTGAGAAGTCTGTGAAACTTGTTCTTGTCTAGGCGGACGTGGTCTTTCTTTAGTCTTACCAGTAGCTATGTTGTGTTTCAGAACTGCACACTCGTTTATAAAATGACATGGCTGTTTACAATAATTGCATGTCCCTCTAACGGGAGCTGCAGGATGACTGGCTTGATTCGGACCCCTCTTCTGACTGTCTTGTGGAACAGATTGTGCAACTAGTACTTTCATTTTCGTGTCTTTCATACGTCTCCTTTCGTGTTCTTGCTCTTCCCTGATTCTATTCTGGTGATACTGGAGCATTTGAAGCATTTGTGACGGGGTACTAGCTTGCCAGGTACTTTCGACTTTCAAAACTCGATTTTTAACTTGTGGGCTTGAATTCTCGACTAGTTTAGTAACAAAAAGATGAGGGTATGACTCGCTACCTGTCTTCAAACCACTGTTAATAATAAAACATTTTTCAAATCTGGAATAAAAATCACTAGTGTCTTCATCCTGTTTCTGTTTACATGCTGAGATTGCATCCCAATCTTCCTTTTTCGTGGCTAATAACCTTGGCAAAACTTGTATCAATAACTCGGGCAATTCTTTACATTTGTCCCCAAGACCGGTACCTGGTACTCGTATTTTATCTTCAGCTTCTAGAGCTGTCCAATCTATCTTTTTCTCTCCCACCTCCCATTCTTTTTCCTTGAGTTTTTCATATACCCCTGCGGGCAACAGGACCTTTAGCATTTTAATAATATCTGGATACGTGTATTCTCCCATACGGAGCATGTCTTTTAATTCTCGATGGAACCCTGCTGGATCTTTGTCGTGACAGGGAATTAATTTCTTCATCTCTAAGAGTTCCATCTTTGTGATAGGGGTGTAAACAAATACTCGTTGCATTTCACCACCCGCTGTCCTAACTGGGTGTACTTCTCGTAACGGATGCTGTCTATCTATGTAAAATGGTTTACTTTCTGGAGGTGAGACGTGAACAAAATGCGGATTCAGAAACGTTCTATATTTGTGGCGCTGTTCTAGAATGACGCTAATTAAATCGGTACCTAGACCTTTCCATCTATACTGGAGCAACTCGTTCAGAACATCATGTAACGGACCTGGATCAGAATGCTGTCCCTCATACAGTGTAATGAGGTGCTGGATCATATACATACCCGCCAGTCGCTGCTCGGCTGGGGGCAGTTTCAGAAACATTTGTGCCACTATTTCATCTGGAAAAGTGGTAGAATCAGTAGCCCATCGGACTGCTGATCGGGCTAGTTCTTGTTCATGCATGGTACTAAGTTCACTATAACCGATACGTGATTTCAGAATGTGATCGGTAGCTTGAAATACTTGTTCTAGAGAACCTTGTTCTAGTGCTGGAAGGTGAAAAACTTTCTTGTGTTCTAGGCGTGAATGTCGGTCTAGAAGTCTAGATTTACCTACATACGCTATTCTGGCGGGATTCTCGTCTTCTACCTCTTCAGTATCAGTGTTGTCTTCTTTCTCGGACACTTGTGCTGCTTTGCGTTTCTCGTGTAACCTTATTATTTCCTTACGAATTTTCTTGTACATACTCTCTATACTACTGAGTGTCTTGTGTCTTCCCTCAGCTATATGATCACTCCACTTTGTCAGAACTCTCATTTCGATCGGATCTTTAGTCGGATAATCTTGTTCCCTTATTAAACAATTAATTAAAAACTTTAATAGCATGAGCTGGGTCTCAGCTTTCCTTAGAGACATGATTTCGCCAATACTTTCTGGATCGTCTCCTGTACGGATGAAACAATATATTCTGTCTAGATCTTCTTTCATATTCGGTAGGGTGTCCAAATACTCGGTCACCCGTCTTACACGTAATGAATATATAACCATATTATCATCGCCTGGGACTGGATCATAACGGCATTCGGTAAGAGCTCGTCTGATATCTGCAACGGACTGATATTTGGGCGTACGCTGTAACGCACGTTCATGTAACTCGACTAACGTTACACGTTTGTGTGGCGGCGGGGTACCAGGAGGACCTCCCCCCGCGGCCCCTAAACTAGAATCGTCGACTGATACTCTTCGTGCTGGCAGAGTGACCGATGTAGCGGGAACTTGTACTATGGGCTGGACCGGGGGTACCGTAACAGGTGCTGTAACAGGTGCCCCGGTGTCTGGAGGAACAGGAATTACATTATTTACAGGAGCTGGCGGAGCAGGATTTGCATATTCTGGGACTGTGTCGTCCAAATAGGACGAGAGAAAAATATCAGCTGCGGTCGGTTTGTGACGTAGCTTAATCGGAACTAATGGCGGCGGAAAATTACATGGTGCTTCCGGGGTTGCTTTCGGCAAGCCCTCGGCAAGAAGAGGATACATACCCTTAATGAGGGCATTTCTCTGTCTGTCTGACTGTTCGGCTTTAACTCGTTCGCCTATTTCGATTAATTCCCTTTCTTGGGCTCTTTCTGCGGATTCTCTACTTAATTCTGTCTTTCTGATTTCTTTTTCAGTTCTTTTATGAGATTCTTTGCGCCATAACTCGATGGCATCTTTCTGGGACTGTCTGGATTTCTTTTTCCATAATGCTTCTTCTACTCGCATGATGCACTCGGCATCCCATGTACCTGATACAGGCCATCTATATTTCTCTTCTAGATCTTTAGTATACTCGACCCATAAGTCTAGATATAATATGGCACTTATGCCATGCTTATGATACATAAAATGTCCTGGACTGTCCCTAGGCGGGACAGGAACTGCTTCTTCGAGCAGACCTTTTCTGGTTTTTAACTGACGTAACTTCGAGAACAGAGGCATGACTTAGACTGGAATCTGGACACAATACAATACACGATAAACACAATCATAACTTAAAAAACAAATCACTCATACCACGACACTGAAAACACATAAAATAACATTTATAATAACAGTTCGGACTACTACCTGAAATACTGAACACAGAACACATGGATTTCTCGAAAACAGAACAGAACTTACTGGAACAGAAACTTACTAGAATGACTAGATGCACTGCTAAAACAGTACGAAACTTACCGGTCCCATAAAGAGACACGTCAGGACCCGCATCCACCTAGGTGGACACTTCGTGTTGGATCTGTGTACCCAAACCCACGGACCAGAGACAAATTAATTGACCCTGTCTAGATACTACCCCAGCAATGGTACTCACCGGGCAGCAAGAACGGAAGGCCTCGGACTGGACTGGACTGCTACGACGACGGACGGACGAACTTCGGACTTCAGTTACATTACAGGTGGGCCTCCGGATACCTCGGACCTTGGACTCTCGGCTTGGGCTCTGGTCGGGACTCGCCGCGTTCCTCCACCGCCTCGTCTGGACGCTGGACCGCAACCTCCGTCTCCTCCGTGGGCCTGAGGGATACTTGAAGCAGAAATATCTGCACGTGGCCGGTATGGTTCCGTCACGGCTGCAGAGGATCAGGGGGCCTGCGTGGCTTCTCCGGCGCGTGGGGAAAGGGCAAGTCCCTATTCGGGCGCCATTATGTGGTAAATAAATAATTAATTACCGGATCTATTTTTCAGAATAATCAATAAACGGGTAGCTCAATAAATAAGAGTCAAGATTCGAGGTAGCTGGAGTATACAGGCTTTAATCAGGCATAAAAGGACAGGAACAGGACAGCCTGCATGGGAATAGGATGGCAGCTGCCGGGGGCAGGAATAGGCTAACTTTTAATAACAGTGCACAATATTTATAGTTAAACAGAATACATTACATTCAATATAGTAGGCGTAGCAGTAGGCGGGGTTTGTAGCAGTCGCGAAAGATAAGGCATAAAGTGGGTGTAACAAGAGGTGTGTACAGGGCGTATACATAGACATGTGACGCAAACGTAACAGAATATGTCATAAACGGGGCGGAAACATGGAGGGGGCTACCTGAGCAGCTGGGACCTTTAACCTAGTGGTGCGCGCAAACTGGCAATGACGTGTTACCAGGCAGAACTGGGGGCTATGACTTCTGCACTAGAAGAGGAGACGAAAGTCTGGAGGGTCAGAGCGACATGTACCCAGGCATATCTAGTATCTGATGTTTATAGTACATGTTGATAGAATCCAAAAGTTATCAGGGTAAAGGCTAACAGACACTAAGACTGGTGCATGCATTATTCTATATGTAGTGCGTGTGTGAGGAATATTCTATGAATATTAATACAGTATTTCTCTTACATGGAGACATAAAGGCTAGACCATGACGGAAACTATTGATGCGATTCAGTAGCTTAGGAATGCAGAGAAGGAGGGCTGGACTGATAACTAGAAACATAACATACTCTTGGCAGACTGGGAGGCAGAGCCAGGCCGGGCCGGGCACTGCGTGGCAAGAAGTAAGCTAAGGGTCAGGGATACGGGTGGGGGCTGTATCGCTCCTCGGAGAGGGTTCAGGAGACAGGAGCTAAATCTGAGTCCGGGCCCTTTTGAGGCCTAGAAACGGGGACAATTCAATGAATTAACGTGCACACTGTGAAACGTGGCAACGTAGCTTTACATAGGCCTAATATTCGTTGTATTCACGAGGACTGAAAACTGGCATACTAGAGATGGACACAACTGTAATTGCGTCTTTAATCGATCAGAAGGGGATACATGCATATCGATCATGCACATATAACATAAAATGGGGAACACGTAGGCACATATAACATGGCAAAATTTACTTTTCCACAAGATACTGAATACCTGTAGTTCTTACATTTGAGAGAGTATACCAGACAGCTAATTTGGGGTGGTGATAACCTGCACTTCTATATTTCTATCTGAAGCACAGTATAGGGATATAAAGGTAATTCCAAAGCTACTATATTCATATTAAAGAGGGGGTATGAGAACTAAGTGAGCCAGGCAAAGTGTGTGTTTTTGTAGCACTAAAACAAGACACTGTGAAAGGTCAGAGCAGGGTCGTGCTGTAGTTGGCTGCCTGTAGTCGTCTCCAGAGGCGCAACCACCGCGAAATCTTGGGGAGGCTAATTCTTTCAGCAATAGGCAAAGTGGGGATGTAGGGGCTCTAACAAGGTGTGAAAAAACACATAGCCTCATTTACAAGCAAATGGTCTTAAAAAAGACCTGTGAAGTACTAGGGTGTGGCTCTGTGTGTGCACCCGGAAAGCTGTCTCAGGGAGACCCGGGCAATGGGCATTGCAAGCTTGGTGGTCTCTCTGCTAATCACCCCACGATGATGTTGCTCCTGTGCTGCAAAAAGAGAAGGGAAATCCTGAGAGAAAATGGCTCTCTTTAAAGGATTTCCCTTCTCCTACAACGCGACTCACCTGGCATGATATCTCCACTTCTCAGTAGTGAGCAATGTGCATGCTCTCACAGTCTCACTGCAGTCTAATAAAAATAAGAAACAACGGACTACCTTTGCCCGAAAATAGAGCCCCATAGAGACCAGTTTCGAGGCCCCCAAAAATAAACTGCCGGTGCTAAGATCACCGCAGACCCCCCACTTAAAGCTTTGGGTGCAGTGTTATGTTTGCGAAGTTGTAGATAAAATTGTTAGGCTAATAAGGGTAATTTTTGTGTGTGCCGTTTGGTTGATAATATCATCCTAAGTACATAGATTACAATTTTTTAAAATTCTATCTATAAAGTTGTCTGCGGTGGGTTGCAGGGGGAGTGCTGTGGGGTGGTGGGGTGAGGCGGAGAGGTGAAAAGTATGAGGTACTGCAGTTGCATATAAATTGTAAAGGTGTATGTAAATAATTAAATAAATACTTGCTGTATGTTGTAAGGCACTACCCGTCATCCTACTGCTCCCCTGCCCTGCTCCATCACGTTGCAGCACTACCTCTGGAAGCCGTAGGTAGAACTTATGTAATTGTATGTTATTATTTTAACAAATTGACAGATGTAAAAAAATAATTGAATCTATTTTTTCTTTTTCAGAAAATTATTTTGTTTGGATTAAAATTTGAAAATGCCTACAAGAACTGGAAAAAAAGGAAAGAGAAAAAATATATATTTGAACAAAAGGAAAGATTTTCAATTAGAAAAAAATAGAGTACCACACAAACAGTTTCTTCTGATAAAAACACTAGACAATTTCTGAAACAATATTACAAACCTTTAATGAAAATAACATCACACAAAACAAAAAGAAGAATTTTTCAAGTAAGGAGAAGCATGATAAAGAAACAGTATGTGTTACCTGAGAGACAAAAACTATTTCAAGAAATTTGTCAGAGACTTTTTCGAACTAGATTGATTCAGCATTTAATGAAATGAAAACATGCTGCAAATGTAAAAAGAAAGTCCTGTAAATCAAACAGAAGCAGCGTATTGACAGTATAGTGGATACTGCTTTCAATTTAAAACAGAAGTTATTCATTGTGATTTTGAAGAGGATCACAGGAATGGATAAAATAATGAAAATGTTGAAAGAGAAAAGTAGAAGAAAAATACTTGTGAACAGAACCAACTTTTGCAAAATGTTTAGTGGACATTGGAAATATGCTTCTACGAGTGAGCCTTTTTTTAATGAGGAAAGTTACTTCCAGGAAAATAGTTTACCATTTGCAGTTGATACTGGAGGTCGTTCCTACGAAGTTCAGGGTGGTTGTCCCCTTGCAAAAGAGGAAATGGTTGGTAAAAGTGCAGAAGAGTTAATAGCTGAAGAAGTGCAAGGGAAACGTCCACAAGCTCCTGTATATAGGTGTGGTTGTAGCAGTATTTGTAGTATTCAACAGGAATCTATTGATATAATGCAAAATTTGCTACAAGAATATACACAGAAAAGTATTAAACAGAAGATTAAGTTGTTACAAGGACTAGATCCATGTAATGTAAGAAAATATACTGAGAAGCATGGACATTCTCTGGCTTGTCTTTCAAGAAAAGTGTGTAAAAGTGTTTTTCGTCACTTGAGGATGTTAGCAGTACACCATGCAGAAATGTGGAATTTTGAAAGGAAACTGTTCAATGTAAAAAGTCCTGCATTATTTTTAAGTGAACTGAATACATGTCTTTTACATGGTTCTTTATCAGATGTTCAAAAAACGTGTGATGATTTTGAAATGCGATATTTTGTTTCAGAAGAGCAGTTCATAGAAAGTGAAAGTTTGACAATTACCGATGTTGGAGGAGAAGGGAAAGTGATTAGCACTGATCAGTTTGAAGAAGAAATTGGAAAGTTTAATGTAGTGTACTCTGAAATACCAAACTATGGGGCCGATTATGATGGCGGACGGACCTGAGTCCGTCCGCCACCATAGAGTAGGAGGGACCGTCCGCAGGGGCAGTGGCGGTCCCTCCATGCAGATTAGGATGTGACCGCCAGGGTGGCGGTCACATCCTCTATTTTTAACATTGCGGCTGTGCAGCTTCAAGCTGCACCCGCCGCAATGTTAAAAATGCATGCACGGCATTTGCGTGCACAAAGCAGCTGGCACCGCGCGGTGCCTGCCGCTTTGTCCACGCAAATTCAGGGGGGTACCATAGGTACCCCCCATGTGCACCCTCCCAGCCCCCCTTCACCCAGGGGGCCCGCAACGGGCCCCCGCAGTGAAGGTCCGTATGCTTTTCCACGGGGGAATAACCGCCGCGGAAAAGCATACTTTTTACACCATCATAATATGGCTGGCGGTGTCTGATAGACACCGCCAGCCATGTTAATGCTTTTCCGCCGTGGTCGGAAGGCGACCGCAGCGGAAAAGCGGTGGAGAGATTCAAAGACCCACCAGCCATCCTAATTTGGCGGTGGGTCTTTCATTCATCCGCGGTGGTTTTCCCGCATCCTCCGGGCCGGCGGTGGCTTCCGCCGGCCCAGAGGATGCAGGAAATCCGCGATCCTAATGACCCCCTATGTTTTTGTTTGTTGTCGAAGTACTCATTATAAAAGTCAAACTAGGAATGTTGATTTGTATTTGAAAAGTAAAAAGGAGAACAATGGTAAGTGGGAAAAATGTGCAACTTACTTGTTGCTGGAAGGTCGATTTGAGTTAGGTTGTGATCAACATATATGTAAATATTTTCACAACAAATTAGAAGAGAACGAAATGCCTGCTAGAGCAGTACATAATAACTTAGAATTAGTAGCTATTATGGAGGAACTGGCAGAATTGAATACATATGAGTCGGTTCTAATTCAATCTGTTCATCCTTTTCAAACTATAACTCGGATGGAGCCTAAAACAGGTAAACTGCCACCAACATACTTGCACAGAGGGCTGAAAGGAAGAGTGGTATACTCACCTTTGGATTTTAAGAAAAATATTGAAATTATTGCTGGAGAGAAAGAGGAAAATGAGGCAGTAGTCATTCTAGTAAATGGTGTACCAACAAAGAGTCAGAAAATATGGCAAAAACTTGTGGATGTTAATAAAGTTGAAAAGGCTACCTTATATCTTATATCTTATAGAGAACAATATTTATTACAAAACTGGTAAATGTGGATGAACAGGTAATAAGTTTAGAAGATGAATCTGAAATTTCAAGTGGTCAAATAGAGAAAGTGGACAAGTCAAGGACTGAAGAGATTTATGAACATTACACAATATTTCCTTTGCATTCAAAAGAAGTAATAGGAAGCAGCATTGAGTTATTTCAAATGAAAAAAGCACAGGGAACTCCAATGAGTGTATGGGAGAAAAGCTTGGAAGCTTGTTGTTTTCCACAGCTGTTTTCTACTAGAAAAGGTGGATGATATGATGACCGACCTGTACGAATTCTAGCTTCAGAATATCATTCAACAAGATTATATTCTGAAGATCCTAGATTTCGACAGTGCATTCTAGACCTTTTGTTTGAAAGTGATCTATCTTCTCTGTTGTATGCAGTGAACCACATACTTAAAACTGGAGTTCATCAATCTCTTCATTCTGCGAAAGAATTTGTGGAGAAAGATCAAGAAACAGATGAAAATTTATAAGCACACTTAATCAATTTGATGGCATGTCAATGTGGAACAAATAAGTATTGGTATCGTTGTCATGGAGAACTCAAGTGTATGTTACGGAACTTAGGTACAGCAACATGGTTTGTCACACTTAGCTGTGTAGAGTATGCATGGGAAGATTTGCTTGAATTTGTAAGAGAAGCAAACTCCAATATAAAAAAGGTTGAAATAAAGACTCCTGGTGAACTGTGTTCATTGGATCCTGTAAATGTGTGCAGATATTTTAATCATAGGTTTCAAGCTATGATGTCTTTTATCTGTAATAAAAAGAATCCACCTCTTGGAGAAGTTACCGATTTCTTTTGGAGAAAGGAGTATCAAGCAAGAGGTGCACCTCATATACATATGCTACTATGGATCAAGGATGCAACTAAATTTGGAAATGATTCTGATGAAACAGTATTGTCTTTCACCGAACAGTATATGACATGTGAGATTCCAAGAGAAGAAGGAGATAGAAGCTTGAGACAGCAAATTTTAGGTTTCCAAAGTCTCCCTTGTGGAAAGTACTGCAGAAGAAAATATGTCTAAAGGAAAGATTTTCACCAAATGTTGGTTTGGTTTTCCACATCCAGTCATTTGTAAAGGAAGAGTACATTTTTTTTCTTCTGTAAGGCACACAATAACTCGGAAATCTCCAAAGAATACCTACAACTTAAAAAGAACAGAAGTGTCAAAGTACATCAATGACTACAATCCAGCCATATGAAAAATGTGGAATGCGAACATAGACATCCAGTATGTTGCAGATAACTCAATTGCTGTTTCACGTTATGTTACATCATACATACAAAAATCAGAAAAAACAGAGATGAAACAAATGTGGGAAGAAATTGCACAAGAGAAAAGCCTTAGCAAAAAATTGTACATCTTTACATTGAAAATGCTTTATTAGGATTTAAATAGTCTTATTCATAGGATTTTATGTATTTTGTAACTATATGCCTTTTTAGATTATTTATACAAGTTTTTAATATATGATTCCAAACCTCAATGGTGTTATCCTATGTGTGTTTCATGTATTTTCCTTGTCTATGGATTGTATGTATGTTTTATGTATCTTTTATGGCTCGATTGGGCCGAAATAAAGATTAATTCGATAGGAAAATGCTTTCCCACCGAGAAATGTAATCCTATGAATGTTCAGACTGCATGTGCTCTTCAAGTTTATATTCAAAGTCACAAGGAATCATTTGGGTAAGTTTAGGTCTTGCCCGCAAACGAAATAGAGTGTTGAAATCATTTGAAGAAATTGAACAATTAGCAGGAAATGAACCAGACAGTACAGACATTCTTAAAACTAATATTTTGGACACATACTATTCAAAAAGGAGTCGACATCTGGAACAGCTATGTCTGTATGAAGTACTTCAACATTACAGCTTCAAAAGAAATGTTAAACAGAATTTTAATTTAATCAGTGATGTCATTTGAGATATCATCAGTGATGTCATCAGTGATGTCACTGACCATGTCATGAATGCTGTAATATGTGACATCATCAGCAGTGGATTGCGGGTGCGCGAGTTATACTTAGTACAACTAACTATAACGGAGGAATTTCAATGGTTTTGTATGAGTGAAATGTCCAGCTAACTATAACACCCATGAAACCTATGTTTTTTCAGTGAATTTCTAAGGTTTTTTAAATGATAATTCCTAACTATAACCTACCTGAAACCTATGGTTTTTCCAGTGAATTTCTAAGTTTTTTTAAATGATAATTTCTAACTATAACCTACCGGAAACCTATGTTTTTTTCAGTGAATTTCAAAGGTTTTTTAAATGCTAATTTCAAACTACAATATCCCTATAACCTATAGTGTTTGTTAAGTAAAATTTGGAAACACATGTATTCCTTTTATAGTAAAAACAAACTTAACAGTAGTATTTTATAAGTTATAATAATACCTCCTGGTTTTATGATATTTATTTTTTGCACATTTCCATGTGTATTTATCCATATTTTTTTTTAAATAATTGTATGTGTATTTGCCAATTTATATTTCGACGTTTGTAAAAAAATGAATCTGAAATTAGCAAATTTCCACATTTATTTTACTGATAAATATGCACTGATGGCTGAAAGACTGACCATTTTCACTCATGTAAACACTCTTAGATGATAAACTATACACAACCTTCATATTAAAATGTGCAAGTTTTCTTATACGAGGATATATATTGTTCTTTAAGGCTCTTTACTAAAAGTCTTTTATTGTTTTTACCCTTTTACTTTTAGAATGACAGACCTATTGGCCCACTACTCATCATTGACAGCATATACAAACGCTCGAAAAATAACCCAATTTCCGTATTTATCCACACTTTAAAATAAATACAGAGAGGAAAATACTTTTCTGTCTGTATTTATCTGTAAAAATCATTAAAAACATCAATCAAGGAGCCGTACTTATAATTTCAGAATATTTTCAACTTAATAAGAAGTAATTAACATATAAGTGTGGTAAAAGTGTGACGCAGCACTTATAATACCTGAGGTTCAAGAACAGTGTTCACAGTTCGATTCCAAAGTCCATCAGCATCTTAGACCACCACTATCTCACTGTAGGTAATACCTTGCTTAATCTTCTCAACGCCCCAACACCGGCACACCTTTCCGGCGGTAGCTTTACGCTTTACAAATGCTGGCATTTTTATAATTAAAAAGCATAGTGATAACAAATATTAATACGTTCTTTTTTTTCTTCTATTTTAAACAATATATTTTTTCTATATCTTCTATTTAGATGTTTTTAATCATGAGATTCCAAAGGACACAATTTACCAGGTAACACTTTTTAAAATTTCCAACGTATGTAAATAATAAGGACCTTATACGTGTTACTATGGAAATCAAAACCTTTACAGCTTCAGAGTTTGTAACTTTTCCCAACAATTACACAAGTAAAACAGTTAAAACGTGAGCATGTGTAAACGGTAAAACGTGACATCTACATAGGCGGAGCCGAAACTTCCTTCCGTAGACTACTAAACAACCAAAAACTATATAAACCACACCTATTGTGCGATTAGTTTTGTTTTCGCAAGTTATTTCTGCGTCGCCAATCTGTGATGCAGGTTCCCTTTTCTAGCATTGGATTCTTGTTTTGCGTCAACAAACATATTCCGGAGTTGCAAGTTGTTTCATTATGGCTGAGTAGATAGTTATAATATGTGGCTATTTGTCAATATTTAAACATTTATATCTAGAAAAAAGTGTTATTGCATGTTTTTCCCTTTTTCTCTGTAACTTTAGCAGCTTGTTTTCAGAAACAGATATAATACAACAAACACTGCTCCTTTTCTGGCTCATTTCAGCTTATATATTGTGACTTTCTATATTATAATATTGACACTGTACTTCGCTTCAGAGGTGTTGGTGACCCGTCGGCGCAACCCTATACAATTACAATCAACGTCACCACCTTCCAGTTGTTAGTGTGTTTTCCCCTAGGGATCATATACCGTTAATATGTATATTATAATATTAACAGTAATGCTGATTTCAGTGGAGTTCATGACCCGTCATCACAAAGAGTAAAGATATATAAGCAACGTCACAAGCTTCTGGTTTTTAGTCTGTTCCCCCCTTTTGATCATATACTGTGAATATATATATTATAAGTTTCACAGTCATGATCTCAGAGGAGTTTATGACCCGTCACCACGAAGATCAAACTTTTCGACCTCCCGGAGAAAAGAAGCTCAGAAAATAATTACCACTCGAAAGTATTTCGTTATGGATGTTCTGTTAAATAGATAACTTTATTTTCCTTTTCTTTTTACTGTAACAATGGTATCAATCGTTATATTGTAATATATTGTCCAATTGTTACAGAAGAGGAATAGGAGATTTTTCTGCGTCATCTGTAATACAGCTTACAAAACATTCGAACGTACTTGATCACATATTTTTTTTCAGGGAGCATATTTTACGAAATTGCAGAATAAAAAAATAGCTTTCATACATACTTTGTTACTTTAAATATTTGATAAACCCTACATTTCTGAATGTTATTTTCTAATTTCTATTGCATCAGTTTCTGAAGAATGTTTATTTGTATTTGCTAAATAAAAACTGTTTCAAACTTAGACTGAAATTTGTGCTGCGCAACCACACCTCCCCATCAGAAAAGTAAGCACCACATTATAAGTAAATAGTGCTCCTGGGAAGTATCCCACCCGAAAACTTGATAAAAAAAGCACCGCAAGACACTGTCATTTTTCCGCTGAGATTTGTACACCACACGGCAATTATATAAATGTCCCTTAAAACATATAAAAACAATGTTTACCTTCATAATCCCTGTCCACCACCTTGTGACCACTGTACAGAGTTAATAGTGTTCCTAACCTCCCCTCTACTACTTTCTTTTCCCATACTCCTTTGAAAGGGCGTCACAAAATCACTGACAACAGTGAACTGTTCCCACCCAATAAGAAGCAAACTTGTGATCAAAATACTTTAGCCAATAAAATGCCCATGTTGTTCCACAGAGGAGGAAGGAATGACTGCCAAAACTTCTACTTTTAATGCTTCATAGCCAATGAACATTAAGCTTTGTAAGGTCCCGCTTGGAACACGTTACCCAATGAAATGTCCCTAATACTCCGCGAAGTATTAGGGACTACTTTCAGCAGTTTACAGCCAATCAACATTAAGCTTGGGAAAGTCCTCCCTGTAGCATGTCAGCAAATCAGATGTCCCTCCTACTCCACAGAGCGGAAGTGAATGGCAAGCAACCCTTCTACTTTCAATAGTTCGCAACCAACCAACATAAAGCTCAGGAAAGTCCTCCCTACAACATGTAAGCCAATTAGATGTCCTTGCTACTCTCCGGAGCAGAAGTGAATTGCAGAAAACACTTCTACTTTCGATACTTTTCACCCAATGAACATTAACCCCGTCGGTGCTCATGACGAGCTCAGTTCGTCATGCAGTACAGTGCTCCTGTGCTCATGACGAGCTGAGCTCGTCATGACCCCACCCATTTTTATTATGGCCCAGCACAGGAGAGGAATGAGATCAGCAGCGATGGTGTTAAGCTTGTTGTTGGAATACCTTAGCCAATTAAACGTTAAATTTGTTCCACGCACACATACAGAACACGCCGTCCTACATATTAATACATTTCCTGTATCAAAGTAACTCTATCCATAACAATAGTGAACACTGCCTTATAAATAAACATTATTCCACATTGTATTGAAGAGAAGCTGCAATAAGCCGCATTGTTTTTTCCCGATATAATTTCCACTGCCTACTGCACCCCCCTCCCAAAATGACTGAAGCCCCAGGACTGTGGGGGCCCCAGCGAACCCCCGCTATTATTTTTATTATATTTTCCACTGCCTTCTTCTTTGACTAACGGTTTTGATTAGCAACATTGTGTGGTGAACGTATGACCTGTATGCTCACTTAAGTGTTCCATGAACTGTTACTAGGGTAACAGGCAGTAAGCAGTTTGGAGGTAGGGTTGAAAAGTACTAGCTGTACAGAAACCTTTATATTTACCCAGGATTCTTTACATAACAGAAAGGAAAGCAAAGTAAGACAGAACACCGTGTAGCAGATTTACAAGCCCCTTGAGCCACTTTCGCTTCACTTTTCCCACCTTAAAAATGATGCAACAGTAACACAATGAACTTGTAAATCTGCCCCTATGCACATTATGAGCAAAAGAAGTACACAACTCTTTCAATTGTTTATCGATCACAATTAGACAGGGTTGCTTCATGATTCACAATGCACTTCAATAAATACTTTGTGCCTATTTAAATGGGAGACGGGATTATAGACATTACAAAACGTAGGGGCATATTTACAAACACGGCGTTTAAATTGTCGTTGCTTTAACGGCAGCAAACTACAACAAAAACGGTGAAAATGGACTTCAAAATCCTTTGTTATCTTACTGGAAATTGTTTTCAACATTGCTGTTTGCTATGCAAGAGTGAGAGCTACCCCCGGGGCTATAAAACAAATGGTGCCTACCCCTGGGACACTGCTGTTTCCTATGAGAGGGCAGGAGTCTTGCAGCTCCCGCCCTCCCATAGCAAAGTTAGTTTGGATTTTGAAAGAGAGAGCAAGGAAATCTGTTCGGTCTTTCAAAATCCAAACTAGACTGCTTTTCCACATGCATGTTAGCATCTCCCAATGTGGAAAAGCAATGCCGGCTACGGAAGGACGTGGGGAGCCGTCGGGACCCGGAGGGCATTTTGGCTCCCCCCACGGTCCCCAACACTTTTTATAAGGCCCTGGGGATGTGGTCCCCAGAGATATTAGAAATTACTGATAGGAACTATTTTTTTACGGTAAAATTAGAAGTCCCGCACCCAGCACGGCACTCAGTGCGGGCCCCTGGTGTGAACGCGCTGAATGCACGATTCATAATCTGTAGGGTGCACGACTCCAGCGCCTTTCGTGCACAACTTCTACGCGTTTGGGAGCCGGCATTGCTTTTCCACATGGGAAGCTGCTAACATGCAGCTCCCAATGTGGAAAAACAATCTGGTTTAGATTTTGAAAGAGAGAACAGATTTCCTTGCTATTGGAGGGCGCGATGGACACTGCAGGAGCCTGCCCTCACACATTACATAAAGCACCAGGGAGTGGTGGTCCCCGGGGCTTTGGGGACTTTGGAGGTCACCCCAACCCTTTTTGTTAGCCCGGAGGGATGACGGGCCATCAATTGTAATAATCCCCGGGGCTGGGGGGCCCCTCCGGGCCCCCTATAAAATGTAATAATTTTGCCACCTGGGATTTTACGGCAGAGTCCGTGCACCCTACATCATTTTCCGGTTTTTAAAAAAAATAAAAAATTTAGTGGGCCCTGGGGGTTCTTCTGGGACCCCCTAAGCAGGTCTAGAGGGTCAAAATATTTCTACCCTGCCGCGTCGGGAATAGAACCCTGGTCCCGGGCTGCTTCAGGGTCTGCCGCTTCTAACCAGTGAGCCACACTTCTCCACTATAACATCCATGCACCAGTTATGCACTTACTCCAAGATATATCTGACTTTACCTTTTTTACCTGTAAAAAGCAGTACCAAAAGGAAACTTTTTTTGTTTTTGATTTTTATTTTAAATGCTTTTGTAAAGTTTTTGATTTTTTTTCCTACTATTTTATAATAACAAAAATGGCAACTAGGACAGGAGGAATTTAAAAACATGCACTGAAAATGTGCAAAAAATATAAAACGGTAATCAAATTAGCCTGTATGTTGTATTGCAGCATTGCAAATAGCTATAACACACTGCTCACCAGCAGTTATAACAACACTACAGTCCATGCAGTATGTGGTCATTCTTGAAAACTCTGGAGCCATATCTGTTGTGATAATCTACACCTCTGAGGAATTGTTGCTGCTGCCCCTGAAGTAGATGGTCCTCCAGCTTCCCTCTGCTTGATCACCAGTTGGGGACGTTTTCTATGATAGGTTTTAAGATGAAATGACATGGACGTCATCCCACATGAATATTTCTTGTTCGTCCCTCCTAGAGAAAGTCGTGGGCAGAATATGCATTGCACTAGTTTTGCAGCAGTTTTAGATTCCCCATATGGGATTTTGAAAAAATCCATTGCTAGGCTTTCTCTCCTTTGAGGAGGCTCCTCTTCTAAATCTTCAGTCTCCACCTCCCCCACATCCTGGTCCTGTTGTTATTGATGCTGACCCCATCTTGTTCCTGTGTTGCCATTTTTGAAGCAAAAAAGGCTAAAAACTCTCAACACCAAGATTGAGCCACCTGTTCAGAATAAAGTTCTATGAAACAAGATTCAAGAGGGAGGAGTGGGTGTGTACTTCCTTTTGATTTTGCTGAAAACTATATTATCCAATGATATTCCTTGCTTTTTTTTTCATGTGATATTCGCGGTGACTGAAATAGTCACAGTTAGCGCGCAGAATCTGAAATTCAAAAGTTTAAAGTAGTTGTCTATAAAATTGGAACATAAAGCAGAACTTTCAATACTATAAAAGTGAACAGCTATACTGAAATGTGTTCACGATACCTCTACATATATGTTTCAGAGTTGTTGAAAAACATGCGGTATTGGCGATTACCGACGTCATCGCAACTTCCACTGTATTCGCGGAAATGGTAAATAGTGCTTGAAGATGATTTTTCTGGAGACTAACTACGAAAATATGAGTTTGAAAAGTACACTAATAAAGCTCTACTGTTAAATATACTGTAGAATATGTCTATATATAGGTTTTACATTTTGCACAAATCACGCGCTCTTCGCGACTACCGACATCACCTCGATGACGTTGGGAGTCACAAAAATAAATTTTATTGTAAAGGTGATTTTCTCCTAAATTGATCACAGAAAGAAAAGTTAAAACAATTTCTTACTAAATATTTAGGCTTAACCTTTATTTAAAAATGCCTTTAAGTGTATTTTTCAGTATGTGAAATACATTTACTGATCACAGCTTCCCCACAGTAAATGCGACAATGTTGTGCGGACTCACAAAATTGTAATAAATAAAATCAGTTATTACTGTGCTTTCTGATAAAACAGGTAACTATAACTGCAACATTTCACTGGTTTTGTGAAATCTGAAACTAACTATAATGTCCCTGTAACCTTTCGTTTTTTCAGTGAATTACTAAGGTTTTTAAATGCTAATACCTTACTATAGCCTACCTGTAACATTTTGGGTTTTTTCAGTGAATTTCTATGTTTTTTTAACTAGTAATTGCTTTTGCAGATTGGTCGAGAAAGGGGACTGGGCCTCCAACCAGCTCTGAGGAATCCCGCTGTGTAGGACTTACAGGAGGTACTAGGAGGGCTTCTTGGCCAACAAAGTCCCTCACAAGTAAAGTGGACTTCATTCCCCAATCAGTAGTGCACCGCCAGCTGTCTTTGCAGAGTGATGGAGAAAGGGGGCGTGGCCTCTGAACACCTCTTAGCAATCCCGCTGTGTGGGACTTACTGGAGGTAACAGGAGGAGTAGTTGGCCCCCAAGGCTGTCCTTAGGGCCCAACTACCCCTCACGTTACCTCCAGTAAGTCCCACCCAGCGGGATTGCTGAGACATCGTAGGAGGCCACTCCCTCGTTCTCAACCCTTCTGCGAACGAACCTCCAGGCGCACTACTAGTAGGGGGAAGAAGTTCCCTTGGCAGTTGAGGGTCCTTGGGGGCCAACTATCCCTCCTGTTACCTTCAGCAAGTCCCACTCAGTGAGTATGCTGAGAGGTTTTTGGTGGCCACACTCCCTTTCCCCACCATTCTGCAAATGCACCTCCTGGAACACAACTAGTTGGGGGATGAAGTCCTGTTCCCTCTTGTTACCTCCAGTAAGATCCACACAGCTGGATTGCTGAGAGGTCGTCAGAGGCCACGCCCCCTTTCTCCACCAATCTGCAATCATATTGCACTGCTGCATGGGGTATAAAGTTCACTTTAGTCCTGAGGAGCTCAGGAGGCAAAGGGACCCCATCCCCCACCAGCAGTGCACCAAGAGGCACCTTTGCGGAGTGATGCAGAAAGGGGGCATGGACATGGACTACCTCTCAGCAACTGGAGGTAGCAGAAGATCTTGTTGGCCCCTTACGGCCAAGGGAACTTCAGCAGCCAAGGGAACTTCATCTCCCACTCAGCAGGGCAAAAGAAGGCGTGCTTGCAGAGTGGTGGAGAAAGAGAGGGTCTCTGCATTTTGCCAGGTTTTTTGTGTGCTATTTTTTAAGAAGAGGGGCTGCGTGGCCCCCTTCTCTGGACCAGTGTGGGCCTCAGATTCCCAATCGCCAGAGGCCTGGCCCATGTTTTGTGTTTATGGAAAAGGGAAGGGACCGGTCAGCCCCCCTCCTGAGGCCGATTTTGGCTCTGGTGAACCTATCCCCCAGAGCTAGACCATTATATATATATATATATATATATATATATATATATATATATATATATATATATATATATATATATATATATATATATATATATATATATATATATATATATATATAAAATTTATTTTTTATGGTGAGGGGTGCAGTTGGCCCCCTCCCCAGGCCAATTTTGGCCTAGGGGTCCCCATCCCCTGGGGTCAGGCCTTTCATTTTTTTTGTTTTTTAAAGTGGAGGGGGCTGAGCAGCCCCCCTCCCCAGGCTGACATCAGACCTGGGGACCACATCCCCCAGGGCCAGGTCTTCATTTTTTTTTTAATGGGCATGGGGGCTTGTGCGGCCCTTTCCCTGGCCCGATATTGCCCTGGGTACTCCATCTACTGGGTAATGACTAGCTCGTTGGAGACTGCAGGGGAAGTCTCAAGGCCCCTGCGGTCTTTGCCGGCTCCCCACCTCCTTCGAGGGCTGGCATTGCTTTGGGACAGAGGAAGCTGCAAACATGCAGTTCCCTCTGTCCAAAAGCAATTCAGCTCTGCTTCTGCATTTTTAATGCTCTCGCTTCCACAAAGTGGACCTGTGTTTGCTATGGCTTGGCTCCTGCCAAGCCATAGCAAACTGTAGTGTCCGGGGGTGGGCACCCCGGGACATTGCTGGAGCTTTCCCTGGCAGGTGGCAGTCAACAGGGCTATTTGGGGCTCCTGGAGGGGGCCACACGGCCCTCCTCCTTTGATCACATTTGTCAGGGAGATGGTGGTCATAACGGACCACCATAGTGTTTTAATTTGTGCCCTGGGGAGGTGGCGGTCCCCAGGGCTGCAGGAGAGGCCATAAGGCCTTCCCCACTTTTTATCATTGTTAAAATGTGTGCCGCCGAGAGGTGGTGGTCCCCAGAGAAGCAAGGGGCTATGTGGGCCCCCAAATTTGTTTTGAATTAGCCACGGGGACGTGGCGGTCCCTGGACTGTGTCGGGGGAGGAGCCCCCCCATGCATTATTATTCAATATAGCCCCAGGGAGCTGGTGGTGCCCAGGTCTGTGTGGGGCCATGTGACCCCCACATTTGAATGAATTAGCCCAGACAGGTCATAGTCCCCGAGGTGGGGTGGTCCCTGAGGCTGCGGGGGCTCACACAGGCCCCCCATCATTATTCTTAATTGCCCCAGGACCTGGCCTACCTGGGGGCTTAATTAAACAAAGCGAGGGAACCTGTGCTTCATTTTTTAAACTTTTAAACAAAATGTTTTTCAGGCCCTGGTGGTCCCTGTGGGACCCCTCCACGAGGCCAAGGGGTTCAGGGTGTTTCTACCCTGACCCCTATTTTTTTTTAAAGTTTTGTCTTGTGATTCAGTTAAAACCGAGTCACAAGATGGCTGCCAACACTTCCTGGTTTGAAGTGTTGGCAGCCAATCAGATCTCAGGCATGAGATTGGAAGGACATGCGGATCCTCCTAGGCCCCAGTTGTATATCTGAGAAATCTTTACATTTCTCAGCAGCTACTTAACAGATTTACACAATTTTAAAAAAGATCGCTTTCTGGAGCGAGCGCTACATTTGTTTCAAATTTGGTGCAAATTCCGTTCAGCAGTTTGGGCTGTAGCTGTGTCTAAAGTTTCCTAAGGAAATCAACCTGGAGAAAAAGCGCTTGACGGATCACCCTGATATTAGCAAGACAGCAGCTGAAGTGACTGCCCCGATAGTTTTGAAAGATTTGTGTAGATTCATCAAACAGCGCCGAAGTTATTGGTAAATAAAAAAAGCTCCTCCTATGGAAACTGCATCCTAAATAAAACTACCTACTGGCGATCACCAGTAGGTCATATATTTATATATATATATATATATATATATATATATATATATATATATATATATATATATATATATATATATATATATATATATATATATATATATATATATATATATATATATATATATATGACCTACTGGCAGTCGCCAGTAGGTATATATAGTTAGGATTTTTTTGAATAGGGATTTCTGAAAATTCTATGTTGAATAACTTTGGCGTTGATGGACGGAATTGGCTGAACTTTTCAGGAAAATGGCACATTTTGTTTCTGAGCGTCCCCTGAAAGGTCGGAGGGGTTTCGTGAAGCGGGGGCCAAGAAAAAAGGGGGGTCCCAAAACGTGTTTTTAACATTGAGTTTTCCATAGGGCGGTTGGACTCACTTTTAGCTTGAACGGCTGAATGGATTTCCACAAAACTTGGCAAAATTGTAGGGACTGGTAGCCCGATGTGCCTTTGCTATGTCTCAAGATATATGCTCCAGTGGTTTTTACGAAAATTAACTTTGAAAAATATATATTGGGCTATATATATGTTAGAGCCCAAATGTAGCCCAATGTAGCCCAATGTAGCCCAATGTAGCCCAAAGATGGCCACCAGAGACAAAAAAACTAATGTAGCCCAAATATCAGCCAGATGTAGCCCAACTAATGCCCAGTGACAGAATGTCCCAGAGTGTTCTAAAGAACAACTAGAGCGCTAACAGTCTTACTTATGACAAAAGTATGGCACACCTGAAGTCATCTTGAATGGAATAAAGTGTTAACACTTAGAACATTTAATTTGCAAAGGAACAAAATGAGGGGGTTCATTTTGCCATAGAAATTATGATTAGTGCTGAAGAAAGAAAAATTAGGGCACATTTTGAGTGACTTCTCAAATCCTCTTATATTTCATTAAAAAAATTCTGATATGCAGTCTCCCAAGATGGCCACCAGAGACAAAAGAGCCCAAATGTAGCCCAAATATCAGCCAGATGTAGCCCAACTATAGCCCAATGACAGAATGTCCCAGAGTGTTCTAAAGAACAACTAGAACGCTAACAGTCTTACTTATGTCAAAAGTATAGCACACCTGAAGTCATCTTGATTGGAACAAAGTGGTAACACTTAATACATTTAATTTGAAAAGGAACAAAATGAGGGGTTTCATTTTGCCATAGAAATGTTATATATATATATATATATATATATATATATAGTTAGGATTTTTTTGAATAGGGATTTCTGAAAATTCTATGTTGAATAACTTTGGCGTTGATGGACGGAATTGTTTCTGAGCGTTTGGGGTTTCGTCAAGCGGGGGCCGAGAAAAAAGGGGCGTCCCAAAACGTGTTTTTAACATTGAGTTTTCCATAGGGCGGTTGGACTCACTTTTAGCTCGAACGGCTGAATGGATTTCTATGAAACTTGGCAAAATTGTAGAGACTGTTTGCCCGATGTGCCTTTGCTAGGTCTCAAGATATGTGCTCCAGTGGATTTTGAGAAATTAACGTTCAAAAAAATATATATATCTGTGACAGCGTCCCGGTTAGCGCCCCGGTTCGCGTACCAGACGCGTAACGGAACTTCGCGAGGAGAAGTGGATTGGCTCTCCGGTGACTGTCAACATTCTAAACAGTCTGGAGCGGCCGCCATCTTGTCTCTCGGTAGGATCGAGAGACAAGAGGTGGAAATAAACGAAGGGGGAAATAAATGAAAGGGGGCAAGGTAGGCAAGGTAGGCCCCTCCTGACCCCCTAGGATTGATGTGGGGGCTATTAAAGGGCCCCGCGGGGCAAAAAAATAAAATACATTTTTTTTCGATTTTTCGCGGTGGAAGCGCTACCCGGTACGCGAACCGGGTAGCTCACCGGTAGCGTAACGGGAGTCCGCCATCTTGTGTTTCGGACGAATTTATTCACAAGATGGGGGATAAACAATGTTGGGAATGGGTATAAGGGGGCATGGGAGACATATCCTGACCCCCTAGGTTTTCTGAGGGTGGCTGAGGAGGCCCATATATGTAAAAAAAAATTCGCACGGTTAGCGCCCGGTCCGCGCACTGGGTAGCGTTCCGGAAAGCGTAACAAGGGGAAAACCAAGGGAAATATTAAAATAATATTTTAGAGTGCTTTGAGGTAGGGTAGCTCTGAATAGAGCTGTTGTGTTGTGTGGGTGATGTAAGTACCAACATGTAGGTACCAATGAAGAGTCTAAAATTCAATGTACACCGTCTCCTCTGTAGATATTTTGTATGTTCTAATATGAGTTATTTAAATGTAAATGTGTGGAAAAGCACTTCATGCTTTAAAGCAATTGTATTTTTGAACTGATTGTTCTTTCCTCTTAGTCCTCCTCTTTGTTTTTTTTCCCCACACTCTTCTTCAGCATGATAGTTGATAAATTCGTTCCCTCAAAAAATTTATATACATAAAAAAATTATATTAAATACATATAAAATATATTTTTCCTTTAAAAGAAGAATACATTTTACAGCTTTTGATATTTGCTATTAAAAAACCATTGAAATTCACTGAAAAAACCATAGGTTATAGACCATATATAGTTAGGAATTAGCATTTACAAAACCTTGAAAATTCACTGAAAAAACCATAGGTTATAGACCATATATAGTTAGGAATTAGCATTTACAAAACCTTATTTTACTCACACAAAACCATTGAAATTCGCATATATAGTTAGTTGCACTAACTATATATCGCGCACCCGCAATCCACTGCTGATCATGTCACATATTACATCATTCATGACATGGTCAGTGACATCACTGATGACATCACTGATGACATCTCAAATGACATCACTGATGACAACATCCAGTGACTGTATGTTTCTGTAAAGTTTAAATATGTCTTACATATTGAAGAATGAGTGGATGTATAAGTGTCTGGATGAAGGATTTAGTAGGTGCATGACTGACTGTATGAGTGAGTGATTAAATGTGTCTCAACGAGTGCATGGGTTAGTGACTAAACTGTCTTAATTTGTGCATCATTATGTCTGTTGTTCTGTAAACTGCTGCATGTGTTGATCAGTAGCTATATGAGTAACTATATGGGTTATTGATTGGTTGCCCAAGTATTTGTATGGGAGACTGAGTGTGTGTGTGGGTGGCTGGGAGGTGTATGACTCTGTGCATAGATGTGTGAGCAGTTGATTCACTAGATGTATGGGTTCAAAAGTGCATGTGGAAACAGCTGTATGGGCTGTTGACTGTGTGCATGAGTGTATTGGTGAGTGAATGGATATCTCAGTGCTACATGTCAAAGTAAGTACATATGTAAAACACAGTACATGTGAGAGTTGACATATATAAATAACTGTGCATAAGAGCCAGTGAATGTGTGAGTGGCTGTATGGATCATTGTGAACTTGTATCAGGGATTGTATAAGAGAGTAAATATGTGTTAGTATAGGCAGAGGCAGAATTGGCCTCTTTTGGACCAGTCACTGTGGACAAAGTTCTCGGGGTTCTGGCTTCCGTGAAGAGTGGGTCCCCGAGAGACCCGGCCCCGATGAAATATCTGAAGCAGGAAGCCCTCACCATCGGCGGCCCAGTGACGGATCTTCTGAACCTATCCCTTACTCAAGGCGTGGTGCCCCCTAGTTGGAAAGGAGCGGTAGTCAAGGCCCTCCTGAAGAAGCCCAGCCTAGACCCCGCCGACCTTGCAAACTTTAGGCCCATCTCCCTACTTTCCGGCCTGAGTAAGGTGGCGGAAAAACTTGTGAATAGGCGCTTATCGGGCTTCTTGGAATCCCACTCCCTACTGGGTGACTCGCAGACGGGTTTCCGCCCCGGTCAGGGGACGGACACCGCTCTGCTGGTGGTCGTGGAGAATGCCTGGAGCATTTTGGATTCAGGGGGATCAGTGGCAGTGATCCTCCTGGACCTCAGTGCGGCATTTGACACCGTACACCATCAGGTGCTACTCCAGCGACTGTCGGGGGTGGGAGTTTCCGGGATGGCGCTGAAATGGCTTGCGTCCTTTTTACAAGAGCGCACGTTCGAGGTGTGGGAAGGCCACGAAAAGTCAACATCGTTCCCTCTCCAGTGTGGTGTGCCACAGGGCTCATCATTGAGCCCTACATTGTTTAACATCTATATGGCCCCACTGGAGAGTGTGGTACTTCCACTGGGAATCAAGATCATTAGCTACGCTGATGATACCCAGTTGGTGGTAGGGCTCCCCCAGTCCGCGAACCAGCCCGATCAGCTGCATGCATGCCTGGTTAAGATCTTTACCTGGATGGGCAATTCAGCCCTCAAGCTCAATGGTTCTAAAACCGAGCTGATGATGTTGGGGAACTCTTCTCCTTCCCTGCCCCTAAGCAGCTGGCCCAGCTGTCTGGGAGTGCCACCTACCCCTAAACAGGAGATTAAGAGCTTGGGGGTGTGGCTGGAGCAGGACCTTTCTTTTAAGTCACACGCCAAAAAGATCGCAGGCGTGTGCTTTGGCCTGCTCCGATCAGCCCGGAAGATCTTACCCCTCTTCCCGATGGCCTCCAGGAGGCTATTAATCCAGGGGCTCATCATCTCCCTGCTGGATTATAGTAACGCGCTGTTCCTGGGGGCGCCAGAAGCCACTCTGAACAAACTGCAGCAAGTACAAAATGCCGCTGCCAGGCTTCTGACAGACCTTCCCAGGTGGCAATCAGCCCGCCCGGCGCTGAAGGCACTTCACTGGCTTCCAGTCAGAGAGAGGGTGAAGTTCAAGGCACTCTGCATGGCCCACAAAATCCTGCAGGGGAAAGGGCCTCCTATTCTTCGGGGTATGGTTCAACCCTACAAGGCCCCCCGCGCCCTTTGCTCAGACCACCAACATCTCCTGCAAGTCGCAAGAGTAAGAAAGGCCAGGTCTGGTGGCAGAAGATTTTCTGTTAACGTGGCAGCGCTGTGGAATTCTCTTCCGCTTGCCCTGCGTTTTGAAACCAGCACTTTACGATTTCGTAAACTTTTAAAGACTCACCTGTTCCCTGCCTAATGAGTCGTTTCTGTTAGGGCCGCTCTTTCTGGATAAGCGCTGGGATGCCCAAGGGTAACCACGCGCGATACAAAACTCATTAATAATAATAATAATAATAGTATATGTTTGAATAAGTAAGGTGTGTATAAATGTATAGTTGAGGAAATGGAGGTGCGATTGATTCTTTGCATGACTGACTAGGTGTGTGAGTAACTCCATGGATGAGTGACAGTCTGGGAGTGTCTGTTTACACTGAGTGTATCTAAGGTTATATTAGAGTCTGAAGAGGTTCATCGTATTATCACATGAATGATGTCATCAGTGATGTGATCAGTAATGTCAAATGAGATGTCATCAGTGATGTCATTTGAGATGTCATCAGTGATGTCATCAGTGATGTCATTTGAGATGACATCAGTGATGTCATCAGTGATGTCATTTGAGATGTCATCAGTGATGTCATCAGTGATGTCATTTGAGATGTCATCAGTGATGTCATCAGTGATGTCACTGACCATGTCATGAATGATGTAATATGTGACATGATCAGCAGTGGATTGCGGGTGCGCGATATATAGTTAGTGCAACTAACTATATATGCGAATTTCAATGGTTTTGTGTGAATAAAATAAGGTTTTGTAAATGCTAATTCCTAACTATATATGGTCTATAACCTATGGTTTTTTCAGTGAATTTTCAAGGTTTTGTAAATGCTAATTCCTAACTATATATGGTCTATAACCTATGGTTTTTTCAGTGAATTTTTATATATATATATATATATATATATATATATATATATATGTACATGTCTTTTACACTTACTTGCAAAGTACTTTTCCTTATCATCCTTGCTAGAATGTCTAAAGCTGCCCATTGGGAATGATCCTGGTGCATTTTGGGTGCCTTTTTAAGTTTGTATCTGGTTACTATCAGATCAAAGTTGATGGTAATACCATTTCCTAATTGCCCTTTTCCAAATTAGGGTAGGAAATGCTATGTACATGCGGTTTCCGATCGGCAAATAGGAAATCCCTACATGTGTTTTTCTTTTTTTGCTAATCACAAAATGCAATTTCTACTGGGAAGAAATCGTATTTTGTGACGCTGCATATGCCTTTGTACATGAGAAAGCAGTTTTGCATTTCTTAAAGGCCCGAAATAGCGATCCAGACTAGTAATAGATGCAAAATACGTTTGTACATATGGGCCTTGGTTACTACGGCAGATATGAAAGTCATCCAACACTTCAGTTACATATTTGTGAATTGAAAACACTGCACAGGTTGAATCATCAGCTTTAGCAAAACTGTTCAAAGCAGCTCCACACTACAGGATGCCAGCCACGACAAGTATGGGGCCATGGAGGCATGCTTGGAATATTGTAACCCACTCTGCTCTGAAAACAGCTCCTATGGCTGCAGCCTACTGGGACAATACCGGTAGCAGAATGGCCAGCGTGACCCTGGGTTGTCTCTTGCGTGCTGAGCTAGTCCCGTCCCGCTGCTGCAAGTGCTGCCAGCCACGTGCGTCCAGCGTAAAGTTTATAGGTAAACCCAATTAATTGTAATAACAGTGCTCATGCAAAGTTCCAAGGGGAGCTTTTAAACATCACTTCATTTTTGTTACCGGTCTGTCAAAGACCCAGAAGGTAGCAGCATGCCTTAGTCAGTCCTGCCATGCTCTTTCACAACACTATTTATTTTGCCATTTCAGGATTAAAGGCTACACTGTGGCAAGCACAGAATGAGAACAGCTGCCTCCAATCTACCAAAGATTTTAGAGAATATTATTCAATAAAGTACATAGCGCATACACCCGTGTCGTCTATCTAAAAACCTTGGAATGAATATATAATAGTTCCAATAACTCTTTTAGACAATTAGAAAAACAAACACTGAAGCAATTATTATAAAGTGTGTGGTCCTGCAAAAGGAAAGAACCAACATTCAGTTTAGCGATGCATGCACTGAGACTAATTGTCAAATTTATTTCATAAAATGTCACAAATTAATTTTTTAGATTAGAAATCATTAACCGCCAAAGGGCAATTCATTTTAAGTGTCTCCTTTTGTTTCTTGTGTGCACTATTGCTTTCCTCAGTACAGAGAAAACCCTATCTCAATAGATTTTTACGTTTGAGCATTGAACAATTTTCATCACTAGATGTTTCAATCCAGTAGTAATAGCAATGTCTATTGAGGACTCTGTTTGAAAGTGGGAGCGTGGAATTAATTTTTAAAGACTGTGGTGTACTAATACGATTTTAGAATAACAATGTGGTCGAAATGGTGAAATAACATTTTCAAAATCGGTGCTTGTTATGTACCGCATGAACGATTCATAATGTTGCTACTGCAACTTTTCGAAGCTGTTTTGATTTGAACTGTGGAAGGCATTTTGTGGCCTCTTGTCCTTTGTTTTCCTTCTTCTTGGTAGAATAAAGTGTAGGAGCAAGAAAAAGATCAGCAACAACTAGCAGGTTTTTTAGAAACATCTGGTGCCTATCGCGACTCTCAGCATGGTTTTAGACCAGGGTATAGCACTGAGTCGGCGCTAATTGAGATGGCAGACGCCGTACGCTGGAGGATGGACGAGGGATCAAGAGCGGTGTTGGTGCTGCTTCACTTGTCAGCAGCATTCAACACCGTCTCCCACTCCCTACTCCTGGACCGCCTACAATCCAAAGGCATCCAGGGTACGGCCTTAAACTGGATTGCATCCTTCTTGTCCAACCGGACGCAGGCAGTGTTTACCCCTCCCTACACCTCGGACAGCCGTCCACTTCGGTGGGGAGTCCCTCAAGGCTCCTCACTGAGCCCCCTCCTATTTAATGTTTATTTTTCACCCCTTGCTGATATCATCGCTCAAACTGGAAGAAAAGGCCACTTCCTACGCTGATGATATTCAACTCTTATTCTCGGTCAATAGTATCACCCAAACAACCTTTGACCCATTAAAAAAACTGTTTACGCACAATTGCCCAATGGATGGACAATAACTTCCTCAGGTTAAACGCAGGAAAAAGGGAGGTTTTATTTTTCCACCAGCCGTCCCCACTGGATCCCAACATCTGGTGGCCTCTTGATTTGAGTGCACCACCCAAGCCGAAAGACTCGGTGAAAAACTTAGGGGTCAGATGGGACTCTAACCTCTCATTTCAACAACAAGTACACACAGTCTCTGCAGCATGCTTTGCCAAAATTAGGATGGTGAAAAAATTGATCAATTTTCTACCTAACAACACCAGGAAGATCATAGTCCAGGCATTGATCACCTCGCATCTGGACTACGCTAATGGCCCGTATACCGGACTGTCTGTTGGTCTATGCCATCGACTACAGACAGTCCAGAATGCTGCAGTACGACTGGTTGGTGGCATTCCCCTACGTGAGCACATCTCGCCCCACCGCCGTAAACTTCATTGGCTGCCTATACAAAAAAGGGCAGAATTTAAAGCACTGGTACTGGCTCACCGTGCAATGAGGGGCAAGGGCTCTGCTCACCTCTCCACCTGCCTCACCCCTCACAGCAATACCAGGTCCCTTCTTTCTACTTCAAAAAATCTCCTCACCATTCCCAGATTCAAAAAATCCCGCTCAGGCGGAAAAACCTTTCAAGTATGCACCTCTGCCATCTGGAACAAGTTACCAAATTCTCTCTGGATGATCCAGGAAGAACCCCCATTCCGGAAAGCCTTAAAAACTTACCTGTTCTGTTGAACATTCCCCCCTTAACATAACATCTAACTCAGCTTAAAATCGCACAGGAGCGCCGGGACACCCCGTTGGGGTAACTGTGCGCTATAACAAAATACACTAAATAAATAATAAATAATCAGAATCGTTTTCCTTCCCGCTAAAATCAGCTTCTGGTGAAATCATGGCATTCCTTGGGAGTGCGTTGCAGAATTTTGCGCATTGCTTGGGACTGCGCTGCAGAATTTTGAGCTGTTTCTGAGTAAAGTTTTCCAGCATTAGGACTATTTTTGGAGTGAAAATGCACCTCAAGACCTGACCTATGAAATTATATAACTAGCCCTAAAGTCTGGTGTTCACTAGGGCTGGGCGTAGTTCGTGAAGTAGCACTACGCGTAGCTACTCGAAGTGCACTTCGCACTACGCGAGCTATGCGTAGCACTACGCGAACTGCGTAGTACCCTGTTCGCACTGTGCAAGATGCCATTTTCAATGATTGCACAGTGCGGACAAGCATACGGCACTGTGCAATCATTGAAAAAAACGGCATCTTGCACCTTGCGATCTGTAGTTTTCTGCCGCTCGAGTAGATTTTTACTCCAGTGGCAGCTTTCTCAACACGGACTGGTAGTTTCTCATCGCGAGCGGACGCATGCATACGCGACCACTCGCAATGAGAAACCTGACCTCCCCGTGTTGAAAATCTTGCCAGTAGGTTTATTTTCCACGCTCGCGATTGGCAACTTGATGTTGCTGATCGCGAACAAGGAAAAAGTCTTGCCGGGATGTCATTTTGCTTGCTCGCGGTCATCAACTTGACATTGAGGACCGCGGGCAAGCAAAAAATGACTGCTGCACTAAGCTACGATACGCTACGTGTGTTTGCACTGTGCTACGTGCAGTTCCCGTAGTGCGAAGTAGCGCAAACTTCAAAACTACGCGAGCGTAGCGTAGTGCTTTGCCCAGGGTTAGTATTGACTGCTGACCTTTTGGCTTTACCAATCTTTATTTTGTTTATGAATGCTTTTTGTACGAAGGCACGTACTGCATGAAAAAGCATTGTTTACATGTCAAACGGTATATTTTTAGTGTAAAAGCATGCATTGCACCAGTAGTTCCAAGCACTGAAGGGGACTACTTAACCTGTGGATGCGCACGAGCTGAATATTATTACGCACAGTCAGGTAAGGCAATGGCTGAAGTGGGCTGGTTATGTGCTGTGTTCTATGGTGAGTGGAGGCAAAATGTTGATGTCACTACAGCAGACCAATTGATACAGAGGGCTGGCTAAATGCCCTTGTAAGTATGTATAGTATATCTTTTTTTTATTAAAACAAAAGGTCTTGGTTAACGACAGACCTTAAGAGGAAGGGTGATTCAATATATCAAGACAACAATTACATTTCAATGTGAGCTTTTGATATGCAGTGCTTAATTTTTGCTAGTGGTTTCCAGCCCTCAGAACCAGGACTGATCATAGAGGGTCTGAACTTATATTATACTGTGTTTTGTTACTGCACAGAGATTAAAACTGAGACAGATGCTGCAGTGGAAATATGTTATGAAGAACAAGGGAACCCAAATAAGGTTGGTCAGGGACCTTGGGTAATCAATTATTTCTAAAGACAGTGGTCCCTAGACAAGGACTAATGAGAGCAAACAATAAATATAGACCTAATCAGTACTATATTTTACAGCTGTCCAGCCGGACAGGTGTTTTTAATATATAACTGCTTAAATATACACAAAATTCAGCGAGAAACAAATAAAGTGGGGCACAAGCCAGTATCAAACTTAATGGGAAGGACATACAACATGAAAAAAAAAGGCTCAGGCAGAGTAAATTGTTTGTATGAGACACAGTTTGGTGGGACAAACAAATTATAGTGGAGACACCATTACACATTATAAGTATTAAATAAAGAGGTGTACATGGCGTACAACAAGTCAACAGCGTTTCGATCCTTACAAAAGATATATGATCGTCAATAGGCCATGAACAATGGTATGCCTGTATACATTTTGCCTAGTGCCAGGTCAGAGTGACTTGTAGGAAGTTTGTTTCAGGCGAAGACCGAGTAGAAGTCCAGGCCAAGTACAAGAAGAGTAAAGGATGCAGACAGCTACGGTCTGTGCAGTTGGATGCTGGGTCAGAATCAACCTAATAAAGGCTGTAACAGCTTAAATGAGACGTTTGAAATGTTCATGCCGCCGAGCGGTCTCGAAATCGGAGTGGCCTATTGCAGTGATCTGCTGTATATCATGGAGGCCAATCTGTGTGAACAAGAACTAACTAAGAACTCAAAGCTCCTGAGGCGTTCAAGCCGGGAGTTAGGACATACTCGCACTCACCTGCCCCTCCTGTCTCAAGTTCGTTTTTAGTTTTCAAACTTTCGCATTGTGTGGTGCTTGTTTAAATAATTTTTAATTCACTGACCTTAGCGGACAGACTGAAGCGGGATCGCTCCGGGTCCCCTCACTGCTCCGGTGGTAAGCGAGGGCCGATTGAGGGCTCTGAGAGCTTGCAGCCAACCCACGGGCGCAGAATTTGGGCGCCATCTTAGGACAAGCTAAGCAGGTCAGCGCACTAGTGTCCGGGCGATTGTCGGCCAAGACACTACAAATTGGACTCACTATTCCACACGCCGGGACTAAGAACTCAAAGCTCCTGAGGCGTTCAAGCCGGGAGTTAGGACATACTCGCACTCACCTGCCCCTCCTGTCTCAAGTTCGCTTTTAGTTTTTAAACTTTCGCATTGTGTGGTGCTTGTTTAAATAATTTTTAATTCACTGACCTTAGCGGACAGACTGAAGCGGGATCGCTCCGGGTTCCCTCACTGCTCCGGTGGTAAGCGAGGGCCGATTGACAGCTTGCAGCCAACCCACAGGCGCAGAATTTGGGCGACATCTTAGGACAAGCTAAGCAGGTCAGCGCACTAGTGTCCGGGCGATTGTCGGCCCAGACACTACAAAATGAACGTCACTTCCTGCACGCGCAGCGGGCGGGCACAGCGGGCGGGCGCGGCGGGCGTGCCGATGGCCCGCCGGAGGTGCGCCAGAGGCAAGCCCGTCTGCGCCCGTCCGCGCCAGACCGGGCCTGAGGCCAGATACTCTGCCCTTTACCACCTCTAAGGATTGCAGGAAATATACCAGGGACGAGCTTCTGCAATTTAAGCATAAGGTAGGACCTCAGTATGGACAACGGGAGAGTTACGATAGCCTACTCAGACAAGGCCAGCCTTGTCCTAAAATCACCCAGGTAAATAGAACTGATGACAAGCCCCGTAGTCATCTTAGTATGGCACTCCTTAATTGCAGGTCACTTCCAAAGCACGCTATCGAGATTAAACTTATGCTCCATGAGGGGAACCTGGATATACTGTTTCTATCTGAAACATGGCTATCCTCCAACTCAGAGTTTGATATTGTCAGCGCCCTTCCGACTGGCTTCCTTATTCAGTGCCAACATAGGGCGCATGGGAAGGGAGGTGGCCTGGCCATAATCCATAAAAATAGGTTTACATGTAGGATAGAGGACAGTTGTATTGCTGATTCAGAAAGTTGTCATTTTATTATCCAAACCACCCCTAACAACTCTCTATCAGGTCTCCTCATCTATCGCCCCCCGGGCAGCATAAAACAATTTAAAGATTCTCTTTTAGACACCACTATAGCTGCAGCTGTGTCCTCATCCAACTTTATGATATTGGGGGATCTCAACCTACATTTCAATGATCCTGATGACAAGTTGACAGTGGATCTTAGGCTCGACCTTAAATCTTTCAAGCTTAACCTTATAAATAAGGAGGCCACCCACACTAAAGGACATTTATTGAACCCTATATTTACTAACATCATTCAGCTGGATTCCAGCCCCCCTCTCTCTCTTCCATGGACTGATCACTTTTTGGTTCCTTTCACATGGAAAATTTGCACTGACACACCAAACACCACACTATCCCATACATTAGAGAGAGCCTGGTCTAAACTTCCCCTTGAGAACTTTATCCGGATACTGGAACAAACAATACCCATACCAGAACCCGATCCACTAGTGGCGGACACCAATTTTCATAGTTGGCTGAATAATTCTCTAGATGTGGTACTGCCTAGGAAAAGTATTACTAAGAAGAGCAGCCCCTTCAAAACACCATGGTATACCTCGGAACTTAGAAATATGAGGAAAAAGTGCAAAAAAATAGAACGTACATGGCAAAAAGACTGGTCGGCCAATAATAAGGCAGCATACCGCTCTGCTATGAGGCTTTATAAAACTGCCTGTAAAACAGCCCAGTCAGCCTACCTGGAGGAGAGAATTAAAACCGCCTCTAACTCATCTAGGGAAACTTTTAAAATAGTAAAAGAACTGCTGAAAGTCCCCTCACCCTCAATTAGGTAGGAGAACTCAAAAGCAAGATGCAATCAACTAGCCGACGTTTTTGATATGAAAATCCATAAAATTTTAGACAGTCTTCCGCATAGTGGCCCATCCTCTTACTCCGTCGACCACTGCTCCCGTATACCTGGCCCATCGTTGGATTCCTTTTCCCCTCTAACTAGGGAAGACTTTTGTAAAACCTTGTCTCCTCTGAAAAGCGGTTCCCCGTCCGACCCCGCGCCTATGCACATCCTCAAACTCATCTCAGACACCATGGCCCCTGTAGCCACGGAGCTTATCAATGCCTCCTTTACCTGTGGTACTGTTCCACCCAGCTGGAAGCAAGCTAGGGTGAAGGCTCTACTTAAAAAGCCAAGTCTTGATCCTGCAGATTTGGGAAACTTCCGCCCAATATCATTATTACCTGGGCTTAGCAAAATCGCGGAGAGAGTGGTCAACCAGCAGCTCTTTTCCTTTCTGGAAAACAACATGCTGCTGCGTAACTCACAAACAGGCTTTCGCCCGGGTCAGGGTACTGAATCCGCCCTGATAGCGGTAGTGGAAGAGGCAAGATGCATTATAGATTCAGGGGGATCTGCAGTTGCGATCCTCCTGGATCTTAGTGCAGCTTTTGACACGGTGGACCATGGTATCCTAATCCATCGACTTGCGGGATTGGAAATTTCTGGCATGGCATTAAAATGGCTGTCATCCTTTTTGAGCTGTCAATCCGTCCAGATTTGCGAAGGCAGTGCAACCTCGAAATCCATCCCTCTCCAGTGTGGAGTACCTCAGGGCTCTTCACTGAGCCCTACCCTTTTCAACGTTTATATGTCCCCACTGGAGGAGGTGGTCAATCCTTTCGGGATAAAAATAGTCACCTACGCTGACGACACCCAACTAGTCATCTCGTTATCCCAACAAGAGAGTTGCTTCTCAGGACTTTATGCCTGGATGTCCAGCTCTCGGCTCAAATTAAATGGAGCCAAAACAGAGATCATGCTCCTGGGCCACCAATCAACAGCCCTGCCCAAGTCCATATGGCCTCCCTGCCTGGGTGATGCCCCCGCCCCTAAAGATGAAATCAAAAGTTTAGGGGTTTGTTTTGAGCGGGACCTTACCTTTAAGACCCAAGCAAAGAAAACAGCAGGTATATGCTATGGGCTGCTTCGGTCTGTTCGAAAGGTTCTTCTACTTCTGCCTTTCCAGTCCAGGAAGCTATTAGTCCATGGTCTAATAATATCTAGACTGGACTACAGCAATGCCCTGTTTCTGGCGGCACCCGAAGCAACCATAAACACCCTCCAGCGTGTCCAGAACTCAGCTGCTAGGCTGCTTACTGGCTCCTCATTAAGAACCTCGGCTAAGCCAGCATTAAGATCTCTCCACTGGCTCCCGATTCGGGAAAGAATCAAATTCAAATCTCTCTGTATAACACACAATGCCCTTCAGGACAAGGGACCCCCCATCCTGAGGAGTTTGATTCGCCCTTATAAGCCCTCCCGGACTCTACGATCTGACCGGGGAAACCTAGTCATTATCCCCAGAGTGAGGAGGGCACGCTCGGGGGGCGTCGTTTTTCGGTCAACGCGGCATCGCTGTGGAACACCCTTCATGTGACGATTCGAACTGAGCCCAATCATTGGAAGTTTCGGAAGCTTCTCAAAACTTTTCTTTTTCCCAACGACCCTTAACTAACGGACCCCGCCTTAGGTTGCTTTTTGTTCTGTCAGCGCTGGGACACTCTCGGGCAGGCATGCGCTTTATAAATCAAATTTCATTTCATTTCATTTCAACAACCTCTGTTACAGCATGTCTTGCCTGTCGGGATGCTGTAACAGAGGTTGTTCACAGTTTGCAGTTAGGAATGTTGGTTTAGTGACAAACGTGGACTTTTTATGCAAAAATTAGGGTGTGCATTTATGTTTGTAGGTTTGAGTGCACATGTGTATTGCTTTGGAGTTGTTTTGGTGGGGGTGCAGGATGAGAGAGAACAGGATCATATGGGAAAAGGGGGAACCGGCGGGAGGATAATTAGTAGGGACGTCAGGCGATTGATTGGGTGACTTCTTTTGTTTGGATCATGTGTTTTGTTTAAATAGGTGAGTGGTGAATAGTTTTCTATATGCTTTCAAACATACTGGATTTCAGAACACTTCTGAAGAATAGTGAGGGGAGAAAATGACATGATCTGCAGTGATTAGCCTCCTTTGCGTTTCTTCTAAATTCCTGAGTTTTATGAACTTATCACTGTTGGACTTGAAAGTATGAAACTGTTTACATTTGGTGAGTTTGTGCTAGAGACGTCATGTACTTTTTATCGCAGGACCCTTTCACTCTTTTTGTAATAGGGAGTGTTAGACCTGACATCCTTGGATCCACAGATGGATCACCAACAGCGCAGACAAGCTCGCACCCCTACACAACCCCGACAAACAGAGCCCCAGGAAGGCCACTTGGTTCACAGCCAACCTCCAAGTATCTGTACACACCTGCAGATGTCTCGAAAAGAACTGGAGAAATAGCAAAACCTCAGAAGACAGCATCGCCAACAAGAATGCCATGATGGAATACCACCAGCGCATCAGATCCACCAAAAGGACATCCATCCAGAACAAGATCCTCGCAAACTCCAGCAACTCCAAGAAACTCTTCAGCATCATCCAGGCATTCACCAAACCCCCCAGCGAATTCACGGACATCAACCCACCCAGGACCTCTGCAAGAAGCTCGGCTCCTACGTACATCTAAAAATCAAGGGCCTCTATGACAATTTAAATGACCAGACATCAGACTTCGAAGCCACCTCCCTCCTCCAGCAACGCCGGCCAGCCAACTGTCTCCCACTGGACCACAGTTACCACCGAAGACACCACATCGACCATGAAAGGCAACCACCCAGGAGCCCACACAAACAACTGCCCCCGAACATATTCCACAGAACCGCCATCACCCCGTAACTGCGATGCACCATGAACACCACCTTCGAAAACAGCATCTTTCATGACGACTGGAAACGTGCAGAAGTCAGACCCCTACTCAAGAAGGCCACAGCGGATCCCACAGACCTCAAGAACTACCTGCCCATCTCCCTCCTCCCCTTCCCGGCCAAAGTCACAGAAAAAACCGCCAGCGCACAACTAACAAAATTCTTCTAAGAAAACTCCATCCTCGACCCCTCCATTTCGTATTCTGCAGCAACCTCTGCACCGAGACCGCCACAGACGACATCCGCTCCCTCCTTGACCAAGGACACACTGCAGCCCTGATCCCACTCGACCTCTCTGCAGCGGTCAACACCGTCTCCCACCACACACTCACTACAAGACTCCACAACGCCGGCATACAGGGAACTGCACTCAACTGGCTACACTCCTTCCTCACCGGCAGAACACAAAGAATCAGACTACTGCCCTTACTCTCCCGACACATGAAATCAACTGCGGAGTACCCAAAAGATCCTCGCTCAGCCCTCGCACTTCAACGCCTACATGGTCCCCATCGCTGCCATTGTCAGACAGCACGGACTCAGCATAGTATCCTACGCCAACGACACCCAGCTCATCCTCTCCCTCACCAAGGACCCCATCTCCACTAAACTCAGCTTCCAGGAAGCAATGAAAGACGTTGCGTCCTGTATGAGCAGCAGCTGCCTGAAGCTCCTCTCGTAAAAGACAGAGGTCCTCGGACCCTCCCCCTCTGCATGGGACGACAACTGGTGGCCCCCACCCTCAGCACCACCCTTGCCCCCACGAACCACGCCCAAAACCTCGGCATCGTACTCGACTCTTCCCTCTCCATGTCCCCATAGGTCAACGCTGTCGCCTCCACCTGCTACAACACCCTCCGCATCCTCCGCAAGACCTTCAAGTGGATCCCCCGAGTCAAGAAGGACAGTCACCCATGCACTCATAACCAGCAGTCTGGACTACGGAAACTCCATCTACACCGGGAACAACAAGTCTATGTTCCGCAAACTCCAGACTATACAGAACACTGCAGCCGGTCGCGTCCTCAACATCCCTCGACACGAACACATCACCCAACAACTGCGCAATCTCCACTGGCTCCCCGTTGAGAAGCAAGTAACCTTCAAGATACACACCCATGCCTACAAATGCCTCCACAACACTTGTCCTCAGTATCTCAACAACAGAATCACCCTCCACGTACCCAAGAGGAACCTCCGATAGGCCGACCTCACCCTCGCTGAACCCCCGCGCATCCACAGAGCAAGAACAGGTGGAAGAACCTTTTTCTATATCACGGACAAGACCTGGAATGAGCTGCTGGTCGACATCAGACACACCCCACCCTGCACATCTTCAGGAAGACCCTCAACACCTTGCTCTTCGACTGACCGAAGCTTCTTCCTCCCTCCCTCCCTCAGCTCCTTGAGACCCTCACGGGTGAGTAGCATGCTTATAATTCCCCTGATTGATTGATTGGTGTGCATTGCCCTGACTTTTTTTTGCTTTGTGACCTCCTATTTTTCTGACTTCATTTTTGCTGGCTTTTGGCTTCTGGGCACTTTATCACTGTTGACTAGTGATAAAGTGCATGTGCTCTGTCCCCAAAACATGGTAACATTGGCTTATCCATAACTAGCACATTTAATTTACTTATAAAGAAGTCCCTGGTAAAGTAAAGTGCACTGCATTTGCCCATGGGCTGTAAAGCAAATACTTCTAGTGGGCCTGCAGACGTGATTGTGCCACCACCTCCAGTAGCCCTTTAAACATGTTGCAGCCCTGCCATTGCAGTGCCTGTGTGTGCAGTTTTAAACTGGCATGTCAACCTGGCAAGGTAACCCACTTGCCAGTACCAAACCTTTCTTTTAATACATATAACTTACACCTAAGGTAGGCCCTAGACAGCCCCAAGGGCAGGGTGCAGTGTTTTAAATGTTTGACATGTACTTTTAAGTTTTACATGTCCAGGTAGTGAATAACTCTTTCATTTGTTTATCACTACTGCAAGGGTTTTCTTGCCTGTGGGTTAACATTAGGATTATCTTGTTTCATCTTATAAGTGTAATTTCCAATTGGGACAAGATAGAAATTTCAAGTTTTGTGTTTCTGGACTCATAATTTAAAACCACAACTTATGGTCAAGTTAGATTTCAAATTGTAAGTCTGAAAATGCCACTTTTCGAAAGTTGGCATTTTCTTACTTTACCCATTCTGTGCCCCTGACTGTCTCTGAATACACATCTGAGGTGGGTGACAGTTGGGCTTTGTGCATTCCCTCGAGGCAGTCACACACAAAGGGAGCTGAGGTGTGACATTCACATCATGATGGCCCATCACCAGGCTGATGGGTCTTCCTGGGCTAGGTGGGAGGGAGGAGTTAAAAGAAGGATGCTAGTACAGGAAACCCAATGCAATGAATATCATTCTTTGGGTTACTGTAAAATAAAGTTAATCAAACAAACTATAGCAGAGAGCAGATCACATTTACAGCATAAATATTGATAATGTCCGCATTCATGATATTTTACAGTCCGACCATGGGGTGTGTGTCGTGATATCCAACATAAAAACATAAACAGTTTTCAACATATTTCAATGTTTAATTCCAGAGCTCTTTCCTCCCCCCTCTTGGGAAACGGTGACATCGGGCAGCCAACTCATCAAGCATAGTGGGACTGTAGTACTACTGCCTCTCTCAATTTTCCATACGCTATTTCGTCAACAGGTGAAGTTCAGGAGACCCCAAACTCTAATAACTATTACCCGTCCAGGGGAGCTTCTTGTGTGCCCTGTAGTTCTTGTAACATATTCTCCCAATATTCAGCAATAGGGACCCTACGGAGACCCCTGGCCTCTTCCCTCCAACTTCCTCGGCCCTGCCCCGTTTGAGTTACTGCACGCCAATGCTGTATTCTCAGGAGTTTGGTGGTTTTCCAATGCATTGCAATGGAACGACGAGTGATGAGCTTCGCCAAGTTTATGAATCCGTTGGTTACTTTATTTTTTTTTGGCACCTGTATAGCTCCAGTAGAGCTTCCACCAAAGTGTGGAGGTCTGCAAGACACGGCAGGGTGGCAGTATATTTGTAACTTCAGTCCACAGTGCTGCTGCATCCATGCACAGCGAGTGTTCAGCATCACATTTGCATTGTGCACGTGGCACCTTGGGCAAAGAGAGGAGTACCCATATTTTTTGTGTAAGGTAGCCGGGGTGACATATGCCTTATGCAGTATGTTATATTGTATATACTGGACTTTGGCATTACGAGACACCCTCCGTGGGTAATGAATGGCTTGTTCCCACTCTTTGGTTGTTAAGTCGTGGCCTATATTCAATTCCCAGAGTCGGCACGTGGACAACAAAGGGTCTATTGTCGTGTGAGCCAAAGCTTTGACGAACCAGGTTATATGTTTTCAGCCAGTGATGTGAAGGGCATGGCTCAGTGGGTGTTGTTCTGGTTCGGTGTCTGTAATACTCAACAGATGTCCCAACTCCACTCTCAGTGTCACGTGGGCTAGGAAATGCCCCACCAGCAATTCATATTATTCCTGTAGCTGTCCAAAGAGTCTCTGAACAGATCACCCACTGAGTTCAACCCCGCCTCTCTATAGGCCATAAAGCCTTCCCTATCTAAGTGTGTGTGAAATGGCGTTATGAAGTTCAGACTAATGGCTGGAGAATATGGGATTATATCCAGCATAAGTTTTAAACCTCTGCTCTAACTCTGGCAGCTCGCCAAACCATTCACCCCTTGAGGGATTATAGTTCCAGGAAGCAGCATCGACCCCTCCATTTCATGTGCTCTGTGTGTCAGAGGTCCACCCACCTCATCCAGTTGCCTCTCACTTAACCATGATGCAGGCCAATTGCAGCTGCCCTGCCAAATAATAATGTTCAAAATTTGGTACACCTAGGACACCCAGCTCCACTGGCAGCTGCAGTCTAGGGAGTGGCACTTGTCTCCTGCCCTTGTTCCAAATAAACCCTCCCAGCATGGCATGTAGCTCCATGAATGTGGCCTGAGATACTTTTGGAGATTGATATTCGCCCTTCTACTGTGAGCGGGAGAATACTCCAAAAAGACCATCTATGGGCGTACGTAGGATATTGCCTTAGTCAGGTGCCCATCAATGAGATCTTTTTAGTGTGATAAATAAGGATCCCCAGGTATCGGAAGGCACGAGGTTCCCACCTCACCACCTGTTCTCCCACTCCCACTATGACCTCCTGTGGAGGGCCATCCGCACATAAAGGAAATACAAAAGATTTTGTCCATTTGACTCCCAATTCCGATGCTCACCGAAATCTCTCTAGTATTTCTGCTAACATGGGAATCCCCATGCAGATGTCCCGTATATAAAGGAGACTAATATCGGGGTACATGGAGACTAGGTGGACTCTGTCTTCCAGCCTGATACCCCAGGCGCCTCCGCTCTGGTGGTGCCGCTGGTTAGTGGCTCCATTGCCACGGCAAAGAGTAATCAGAAAAGGGGACAGCCCTGACAAGTGCCCATACTCACCCTGAGAGGGGACGACACGTATTGTCCTATTTTTACTCCGGCGGTTGTAGCTGTATAGAAAAGTTGTATGTCTCTTGGCAATCCCCCCTCGATACCCCTTTTTGATAAGGTGGCAAAAAGGTATTCCCAGTCAATGGTGTCATATGTCTTTCCTAATTCTAACACCAAATTGGCCATGTATGGTCATCTCCCTGGGGCCATCTCCATCATTCTATGCAGCCTCCTGATGTTAAGTGTGGTGGATATATCAGGAATTCAATCATTTTGGTCTGTGTGTACTAGGTGTGGCATTTGATTAATCAGAGAGAGCACCACGACCTTGCTTATAATTTTGTAGTCCATCCCTAACATGGACAAAGGGCGGTAGGACATCAGTTCCATCGGATCTCTGTCAGGCCTGGCCAGGTACACCAGTAGGAATTGACACATGGATTGCAGAAGGCTCCCCTCGCGGAGGGCAGCCTAGTATACTTTCAGTAATCTAGGGGCTAATAAAGGCTCATAAACCTTATAGAACTCGGCAGGAAATCCATCACTCCTCACAGTCTATGTTAGTAGCTATTTGTCTAAATGGGACTCCCAGTCAGACCCACACAAGGGCTTACCTCGCAAACCCTGAATAAGTAGTGCTGAAGCACTGTCCACGCCATTGCTTTTGCAACCGGGTCTTCTCCCTCCTTTCCACATGAGCCTCTTGCATCCGTGTAATTTGCGCCCCACATCTCCAGATGTATTGTTGTTCCCATTTCCCGGACATTCCATGTCAGTGTACTCATTTTACTCAGACATGTACAAGATTCTGTAAATCTTGACTGGTCAAATTATATGGTCAGCAGTTTGTCGGGTGATGTACGGGAGAGATAGTGATGAAGTACTTTGGTGGGAGGACCCCTTGTCTGCATCCAAGGGGGATCCTTCGTGAAATGTGCCTGTGAGAATTGTTGCTCCACCAGTAAGGCCGCGGACAAGACTTGAGGCTGGCTGGTGTGGGGGTGGCAGTCAATCATGTTGTCTGGCGATCCCTATCATGCCGCCGTCCTCTGCATCACACGCTTGGTTCGTGAATGCTCACTTGTAAGGATTGTGGCCCATCTGTCTCAAATCTACGCTGCTCCAACCAATCCCCTGCATCAGAAAGCTAAGTGAAGGAATAGTTAGTGTTGTTTGCTATCACTTTCAGTCTGGCTGAGAACAGCAGGGAGTACTTGAGGACCACCTGTCAGAGTTTGCCTTCCATGCCCAGTAAGGAGGCCCTTTGGCACTGCACTGCCAAGGCGTAGTCCGAAAAGATGTAGATGCATGCATTCTCATATTGAAATTGGGGGTGGGGTCGCACACTACTCACACACCAGCGATATCGCCCCTAAGGACTATGGTAAATGCAGTTACGTGTTCCGCGATGCATCTTCTTTCGATTCTCTGCTATCTTTGCTGTCTTCGCCATCCCTGGACACGTGTTTCGAGGTATCACCCCTCGTCAGCAGGGATAGGCCGTGTTCTGGGGTTGCCGGTGGCTGCCAAATATCTGCCAGGTTTAGTACCACTCAGGCGCGTAGGTGCGGGGTCCCAGGCTCGTCAGCCAACTGCTCGAGGGAGCTTTAACATTACAATTGGGGGTGGGGTCGCACACTACTCACACACCAGCGGTATCGCCCCTAAGGACTATGGTAAATGTAGTTACGTGTTCCGCGATGCATCTTCTTTCGATTTTCTGCTATCTTCGCTGTCTTCGCCATCCCTGGACACGTGTTTCGGGGTATCACCCCTCGTAAGCAGGGATAGGCCGTGTTCTGGGGTTGCCGGTGGCTGCCAAATATCTGCCAGGTTTAGTACCACTCAGGCGCGTAGGTGCGGGTTCCCAGGCTCGTCAGCCAACTGCTCGAGGGAGCTTTAACATTACAATTGGGGGTGGGGTCGCACACTACTCACACACCAGCGGTATCGCCCCTAAGGACTATGGTAAATGTAGTTACGTGTTCCGCAATGCATCTTCTTTCGATTCTCTGCTATCTTCGCTGTCTTCGCCATCCCTGGACACGTGTTTCGGGGTATCACCCCTCATCAGCAGGGATAGGCCGTGTTCTGGGGTTGCCGGTGGCTGCCAAATATCTGCCAGGTTTAGTACCACTCAGGCGCGTAGGTGCGGGGTCCCAGGCTCGTCAGCCAACTGCTCGAGGGAGCTTTAACATTACAATTGGGGGTGGGGTCGCACACTACTCACACACCAGCGGTATCGCCCCTAAGGACTATGGTAAATGTAGTTACGTGTTCCGCGATGCATCTTCTTTCGATTCTCTGCAATCTTCGCTGTCTTCGCCGGCGTCTCCCCTCTGCCCAACCTTCTCCAGCGGTGGGCCCCGTCTCCTGTTTGGAATGCGGCCGCACCTCCGACCACACTAGGCAATCACGCAGGCTCTCCTCTTCTCATGCGAGCCCCGCCCACAACCAGGTGTCCTTCGCCTGGCTTCCTGCTCGGGATTAGCTTCCTGGCCTGCCCCGCCCACAGTCAGGCTCTCCTTGCCTGACTTCCGGTTTGCGGAAGGCCTTTCTCCGTGGACAGTGGAAAGAGCCCACGTCTAGAGCTCAAGGGGGACGACAGCACAGCGCCCACCATGCGCTCCTAGTGGGCAGGACCCCCTCTCATCAGGGGTGCAGGAAGTCAGCTCGTCCCGCTCTCTGGATCCTGGTTTGTGCCAAAGCGCCCACCACACCTTGGTCATTGAGGGGAGGCAGACAGCAGAGCACAGCACTCCCCACAGGATACCTCTTTCCAGTCCGGGGGCAGTAAACCATGAACAGGCAGGCCAGCACGCAGGGCCCCTTTTGGGGGGGGCACCTGTCCAGCTACCTAGCAGGCAGCAGGTAGTTTCCAGAAGCAGTTCTTCCTGGCAGTCCAGCAGCCTGCCGGCCGCAAGTTCCCTGTAAACACTAGCAGCCCCATGAGCACCAAAACATGGGGTCACCGCACCAATACACTACTTTAAGTCTTTGTTTTCCCTCTAGCACAGGTCTCTATGCCCGGTCTAAAACAGTTCTGGGGGACACTTACACCTCTCTTTTCAGGTGCACAACAACCTTCATTGTTAGTGTAGGCTCTGGCCCCCACAGAGGGGCGTAGCCAGCATAGTGGAAGGCAGGAACAGTCCTATTCAGGCCCAGGTGCTACTCTTCCAAACACTCCAAAGGCAGATCTGCTTATTCAGCCTAGCGTTAGCTCACCCAGCCCCTATGGAGCCACTGCACCTCCCCAGCCCCAATCATCCACAGCCAGACACGCAATACACATCTGGCAGGCAAAAAGACACATAGCACATAGAAATGCCCACAAGTGGCATTTCTAAAATAGTGATAATAAATCTGCATACCAAACTTGATCACGCTACTCCTCACATATGAGGAATTACCACTGAAACACATATCAGGGAATCTCCAATGCATTCCTATTAGAGGGCAGCCTCACAATAGTGAGAAACCAAAACGGCTCTTTGTCACTACCAGGACATGCCACACAGTTAAGGGACATGTTCTACCTTTTACCTACAGCGCACTCTGCCCATAGGGCTAGCTAGGGCCTGCCTTATGGGTGACTGATATTTAGTAAAAGGGGAGTCACAGACGTGGCACCCACTTTATGTGCCACGTCACAGTGGCAGTAAACTGCTTGTGCAGGCCCTGCAATGTCAGAGGCCTGAGGCAGGTTTGAAAAGGCTACTTTGGTGGGTGGCGCAAGCTGCGCTGCAAGCCCAACAGTAGCATTTAATTTACTTGCCCCGGGTATATGAGATACCACTTTACAAGAGACTGATAGGTAAATTAAGTACACCAAACAGGCGTAGACCAATCTTACCTTGTTTACCATAGAGAGCACATGCACTTTACACTGGATAGCAGTGATAAAGTGCTCAGAGTCCTATAACCACCAACACCATGTCAGAAAAAATACCAGTCCGAAGGCAAAAAGTTCTGGGATGATCTGCAAAAAGGGCCAAGTCCAACAGCTTCTGTATCCAAACCATGCTTCATTGCGATCCGCTTGACTTTTCAGATTTGACTCAGTCAAGCGTGACCTCAAATAACCATTAATCACTATTGACTTTTAAGTACTAGATTTCCATTTAATTTTTTTTTTAATTTATAACTAAGATTCTTTGTATTGGGTTTTGTCATTTTGGTTTTGTTTTATTCATAAACATATACTCTATTTTATAACCTGGTATAGATAATTTTTGTGTGGTGATTTCACTGTTCCGCCCACTTTGCGGAACGCGGAACAGGCAAAATTCCGCCCATCCCGTGGGTGGAACGGAGTTGTCCGCCCACCCCTTGTCTTTAAATGTATGCCATGTAGGGGAATATGCAACAGGGTGTGGGGAGGATGGAAACTTGTTTGTCCTGCTTTGTTGACATCGTGCTCTAGGCAGAGTACTGAATCCCTAAGTATTCCAAGGTTTTTCCTGCTTTGAAGGGAGAGTTGGCAAGGGCCCAGAGTGTCCAGGGTAAGGTTACCACACCATCATGAGATGACAGATCAGGATTTCAGTTTTGCCTGGTTTAAGATTAAGATGATTCTTGAACATTTAAAACCTGATCTCGTTCACATAGTTGAGAAGGAAGTTTGGATTTTTTCTAATGGCTTTGCTACTTTGAAGATGATATGTGTGCCATCAGCTGGAATGCCAACCTGTGCTCTGTGTAGTAAGACGAGAGGCATTTATGTTTAAGATTGCAGCACGTTTTTTTGATTTGGTAAGAGAATTGGATAAACCATTGAGAGTGGTTCAGCCTGAGGGAGCACTTGAATTTCTTCAGTGGTTCTATATTGTCAAAGGTATCTGTTAGCCAGTTATAGATTGCGTCAAGTCTAGGGGAAGCAGCAATGGGGTGCTAAGGAATGGAGCTGAAGAGGGTTGTGGTGAGATCCAAGATCTCTATAGTTTTCCAAATACATCCTTATGTTTGTTTTCAGGGTGTGTTTGGTTGTGCAGTGGGTGGGAGGTTTTGAGATTGTAAAGGGAATGAGAGAATGTTTGCCCCAAGGTAGAGTTATGGGTGGCATAAGTGTGAAAAGTGAGTCAGAACTGGATATAGCTCCAAAAGTATGACCTGCTATGTGGGTTGGGCCTTTCATTGTTCTAAACCTAGAGACTCCAGGTTGGAAATTAAAATGTGAGTTGAGGGTTTGTTGGGAGGTTGAACCACGTGATTAAGAATCCCAGTATAGATATTCTTGGGTTGGTAAACATGATGTCTGCCAGTGAGTCAACGAGGGATATCATTTATGATTTAAGCGAAGGGGGCCTGTATATTAAAAGGAAAGAAAGTGTGGTGTTGGGTGTGATTTAGCAGTGAAAGGAAGGCGGACTAATTTTCTGTATGGTATGCAGTTTGAGTAATTTGTTTTGTAGATTGAAATAAATAGTGCTAGCCTCTGCCCTGGAGGCCTTTGTGTTGAAGTCCCTGAAATGCCCATCTAAATTTTGGACTATCTGTATAAAAAATAATGTGACTTCCTTCTCCTTTAACTGCAATGACTTACCCTGACTAGAGTAGTGGCCCTTAATTGAACAGGCTGCATAGATCTTCAGCAGTCCTCCCCCCCTACCCACTCCCCCCTCGCCCAGCACCTTGAGACCCTTACGGGTGAGTAGTTGCGCTTTACAAGTCTCTTGATCGATTGACTGGGCTACAGCCTCTAATGTGCGAATTCTGCAGCCCGCCTAGCTGTAGTACAATGTTAATAGAAAGATGCTATGACCAAAACGATTCTTTTTCACTAAGTCTATCTTTGGAAGAGTCAAATAGTTGGCGTTGCAGTGTTAGGTTAAAGGAAACAAGATACAGCCTTCCTCATATCCCTTCGTCCCAAAACCACAGAGCATTCTATGCACCGAGGGTAGCTTAAAAGAGTATCATAACTGAACACTGCATGCTCCAGTGCAGTAGGTTCAGGCATGTGCAATACGCACTCGGATCTTAGGGCACAGCATGAAGGTGATCTATCCACTGAAGTGGGTATGGTGTAACAGGAGTATCCCACTTCCGGAAAGAGACACTAGCAGAAGTGGCCCATTCCCTTAGTAAACTCCAGCTGGAACCACTAGCATTCACGAGTGCAAAGGATTTGCTGAGAGATTTTCATCCATAAAAGACAACCCGGCACAGATCTGTGGCGGAGCACCTCACTCTTATAGGAAGATGTTGTTCAAACTGGTTGTTGCAAACAACAACATTAACATAGGGGATTGGGCAGGGCCGGCGCTAGGCATGGGCAGTGTGGGCAGCTACCCAGGGCCTTTCGCTCAGCTGAAACACAGGGGGCCCACTTCACTGTGAAATGCCACACTTTCACAGGTTGCCCACCTGCTCCTCCAGGGCCCCCTCCCCACACAATCACAATACACATCGTGTCTGGAGTTGACCTTGTTGGTCAGGGTGTGTTGGCCTTCCTGGGGGTGCAGGGGTGGGGGGGGCAAACAGAGTGGGGAAAGCACAGCAGCCAGGCCAGCAATTATGGCTCACAGTGTCAGGGGCAGGGCAGCACCTCTGTTAAGTACCGGCCATTCCCTTTCTGCATTTTGTTGCTAGGTGAAAGAAGGCCCCTTTGTTTTCAGGACCAGCCGGACACAGGTAAGGTGGGGTGGGTGAGGGTAGGAGGGAGAATTCAGATCAACTGGCTTTTGTTAACTTTAGCATCACCCATTTTTTTATGGGAATGTCTATTTAAAAGGTATTTAGCACTGCCAGTGCGAGGGCAGTGTTTTATGAAATGCCTCCTTACTGCTTGAAAGGCCCAGGGGAGGGGGTCCCCTTTCCCTGGGCCTCTAAGAACTAAAGCAAGCTGCAAGGTCCAGGTGTGGGGGTCCCCTTCCCTGGGCTTTGTAGCCAGTACGCCCACTTTCCTTTCCTTTACTTAGTCCCCTGTGAAATGAATCAAAAAAATAAAACCACTTTTGCTGGAAAGGCTGTTTTTTTCCTGACATTTTTCACTTGCAAAGTGCAGCCTTGGGATGGAGAGAAATAAAAGGTTCAAAATGTGAAAAATAACTAAAGCAAGACAGAGTGGGTCAAAAAGGGTCAAGATTGATTTTATTCACACCCAAAACACATTAGCGCCACTTTACAGAGCTTGACAGTGAAGCACTACTTTTATTTTCTTGTCTTTCTCTGAACAGCATTGTTTTCCCCAGGTGGGAAGTGCAACATTCCTGGATGTACTGCAATACCTGCTTGATAGGCGTATTGGAAAACAAAATACATACCGCGGCTCTGTATTCACGAATGTGGTCTTTTTAAACCATATTGCTTACGTTTTGTAAGGATATAAGCAATGGACATCAAAACAGGTGCCTTCCGGCCCTGTAGTCATGGCCTTAATTTTCCATGCAAAAGCACTCATTGATTTCTGAATAATAAGTGCCAAAGCGTTAAGGTAACCATGTTGATCCTGCTTACATTTCACATGCTTTACTTCATCTTGCATTCCCTATGAATTTGCTTTTTCCAGGATGTTGTCACTTTTTTTTTAGGCAGCATATTGCTCTTGTCTAGTGCCTAATTTGAATTGAGTCGCCTACAGGTGTTTATTGCTGGCACAATTGGGTTGTAGTTGAAGGCAGTGCGAGTTTCACTCAGTGGGGCAGTATGGTGTTCAGTGGGGTAGAGGATGCGGCACTATGGTCAGAGCTGCTGAATTTGGAACTGGGGAACCAGGTTCAGCCTTCATGCCCTGTCCACCAGACAACTCTCCCGAGAGAGCACATTTCCATGCTAGACCTTAGAAGGTCCCGAAAGACCTTAGAAGAATGGTGTCTGAGCACCAGCAAGTGGACCATAGCGGTGGCAAGTGTGGGTTAACCTTGAAGACCTGTCCATTACAACCCCTATTGAAGCTCACCTCGAGTCTTTTATGCAGACCTACGAAGCAGCACACCCTAGAGCAACAGTGACTCTGTCATTGAGGTCACAGGACCCTTGAGCAGGAAGGCTCTAGAGCAGTGCGACCTATGAGAACACACTGAGCTCTTACTTCGGAAGGGGGCATCATGTTTGCAAGTACATTATGTTTCTAAAAGCACTTGCTCCCTCCTTCCTGGCCTCCAGCAATTTTCGGCAACAATAAAAATGTCATGATAACTCCGGTGATTACTGTTCTTCCTAGAGAGAGATGGATTTTTGTCAAGTGGAAGTATTGACTTGTGGAAAGGTAGCACAGAGGGTTAATGTGCCTACTGCAAAGAGCATGTACCATGCAGATCACTAAGTCCACATAATGTAAATAGGCCAGTGAGTTAATGCCTTTGTCAGAGAGATCCTATTGTTACTTGCAGTTTATAAGTCAAAATCCTAACATAGAACAATGAGCTATTAACTGTCATCTAAGAGCAGCATGCAAACTGCAAGGTAAAAATTACAGCATTATGTTTTTTTCCCCAGTCCTTGATTATACTAATGTTGCAAAAAGGGTTTATTTGGACAGAAATCAATTCTGGTTATTAAAGAGAACCCCCTACCATGGGATTACATTCTAAATTCAGAATTTGTGTTTCTCCAAATCAATCACTATTAAACAATACTGCCTACTAGTATGATTGTCATGTGACCGCTAGTCTTTTGTCTTATGTAACATTACCTATTGTGATTTACACAGGTATGATTAATTGTCTCTGTGTCATTTGTGATATAAAGTTTTCTGGCACCCTACACTGGTATCAGTGGCACTGTAAATCAAATTAAATGCATCTGATCAAGAATGTGGTTATGGGGACTTGAGGGCACTGTTAAAGGGTGGTAGTGAGGGAATCCGTGGCAGAACGAGTCATTGGGGGGCACCAACATTGTTGCACAGGGCTCCACCAGCGCTAAAGGCGGCCACTTCTACTTCCTACAGTTCTAACACCAAATCAAAAACGTTGATTTGCAAACTCCTTGAATCTGAAGCATACCATCAAGTCAATGTATGATTTAGCAGTGGTCTCGGTTGTTCTAATATTTTTTATTTATGTACAATCTTTATTTGTTTGCAATGGTCTTTGTACTGTATGTGTTGTGTTTTTGCACTTAACATAATTCTGGCGAGTAAAGAGAACACACAACAAAAAAGATTTTCTTACGTCTCTTAGCATGTGCGTGTGGGATACTGGTGAGAGGATTTAGGTTAAAACAAATTACGAAGTATTAATGTCATCCTAAGTTAGCACAATAATGGCACAGAAAGATAAGGGAGCCTTTTGAAATTTGCAATTATATCCATGGTGTGAGAGGTTTTTTTTTTGAGTCATTTTATATTTTGAATGATCTTGCCCCTCATTACCTCAACAGGATCTCGCCCTTTATGAGGCAGAACTGGAAATTGTATCATGCACTCATCTGGAAACAATCAGTTAACGAGGAGTAAATAATATACATCTTTGTGAGACCTGCACCTAGCTTTTCCATTCGATGTGACAAATGTAATTCATTTAATACAGTTTTAAAATATATGGATTTATTTCATTTGTATATTTATCTTTTTGTCCATGTTACTGATATCCACGTTAGGTCTCTTCAGTGATGCCAAATAAGATCAATAGTCCTGCGATGCCACTTTCTGTGATGTCACTTCTTGTGATGTTACTAAGGGCGGCTCGTCCACTAGGGCGGAGGAGCGTCGCCCCACTGCTTTCTCACAGTGCGAGAAGCAGAAACACAAAATGCTAAAACTACCATTTTATGTTCCTGCTTCTCGCACTGCGAGAAAGCAGAAGTGTTTGGTTGGGGGCGGGCGGGTCTGCTTAGGGCAGGGTAGGAGTGCCTTGCTCACTGCTAAGGTACACTGACTGCTTGGGAGGCCCTGCAGGGCTGACCAAACGCATCATGCGCGCCCTGGCCTTTCTCCATGTAGGCTGCAATGAAGCCTACAAGGAGAAAATGGCCTCCCCATACTCCCTTGGCTGGTCGGCGTCCCGACCAATCTCAATGCTGCCATTGCAGCATTGTGATTGGCTTAGGGGACGGGAGGGAGGCTGCCTGCTTCTTGTTCCTGCCGAAGGCAGGAAAGCAGGAGAGCAGGTCAGGAGCAGAGACGACGCGAGACCAGGGAAGGTAAGTTTATTTTATTTTTAAATAAACGCCCCGTGCGCAACCCCCACGAACCCCCGCGAGACCCCCCACCCGCAAGTCATGCCGGCCGCGACTGGATGTTACATGCAAATTAGAGGGGCCTCACATCTTCCCTTTCGCCCGGGGCCCCAGAAGTTCTAGGACCAGCCCTGGGATTGGGTGATTACTGCCTTTGTCCGTGCAGAGGCCATGGGCCTGAACGTCTCTTTTTCCCACGGCCAACCTACCCACCAGGTGCCTCGGCAAGAGTAAGAAGCGCTATAGGAAAGCAATTGCAAAACAGTGCTGTCCAAAACGGCAACAATTGGAGACAGGAGATATTTCATGACTTCTGTTATCAGTACCAGCTGGAGCATTATGTATTGATTACCAATGCGGGCCTTGCTTCGCCTTGAAGACAGACACGTCTGGTGAGCGACGTTAACATGTCCAGTTAAATTTAGTAGTTATGCATTGCAATAATCAAGCATCAACATTTTTAATTTTACAATTACCTGTTTGCCTTTCATACCAGCATGATGGCACAACAAATAGAGAATGGTATCAAGTGGGAAAGTTGGTGGGTATTTCTCCATCCCTTGAGTCACCGGTACCCATAGTATCAATAAGTCGCAGGTGAAAAAATACCACCCGTTTCACACATACTTCCATAAAAACTCTCCTACCAGACAACAAACTTTTACAATATTGCACCTTCCCTACCCACAATAATGGCTCCATCCGGGCCTGATTTTCGTAGTGAAAGGTAACAAGAGTGATATTGAAAACATAAGGGATAGTTATCTTCGTATTTATGACTGTGAAAGATGTCGTATTTGTAACTCTCTGCCACATCCTGTTTGATTTAACGGATGAAGCAATGTATCTGTTTTCTAATTTCATAATTTTTTTTGATTTGTGTACTTTTTTTTAAAAAAATGATTGAAGCATTTTTAGTACTATGACATGTATCGAGTACATTTGGTATGATGGCATACAGAGAAGCTTCTCAGTGTTCAGGTAACAATAGAGAAAATATGCTACCCACGTTAAAGGCAAAGCTATCGACATTGAGGTTCTTATGTAATTGGTTTATAGATATTTGCATAATTTGTTCACTAGGGGAGATCTGGAGACCTATGACTCCAAATCAGATCATATGAAGGTACATCAAATCGAGTCAGGCCATCTGCAATCAGACCTATCTAGGTCAAACAGCAGCAAAGAATAAAAGCAAAAAAAACAAAGGTTTTCTGTAAATAAAAGCTAGAGAAGACAGTAAGCCTCACACAATGCTACGTGCACATTTCCAGCTAATCCCTGTTGTGAGTTCCCACACGTATAGCTGTAATTATATCTCTAAACCTCCATAGTCTAATCCCCTCTTAGTCTTACACCCATCAGTATCTGGATTTACAATTAGCTGTTAATAGTCGTAGGCTGGTTCTCCTCCCTTGGTGTCCCCCCCTCCCCGGTGTACTTTGAAATAAACGAAGTTCAGTTTTGCTTCTTTAATACCTAGTTTGTGGTTCTCTGGGTTCTCTGAGTGGAGTCTTGCTGGAGCATCGCCTGACACAGCAAGTGTAGATACTTTTCCAATGGCCTAGAGAACACATTGGTTACAACGGCTCCACCACAACACTCCCAAGTAGTTGCTTTATTTTGATCATCACATTGGCCTTCAACGCATGCGTCTCTTCTGCTGTGCTCAGTGCTTCTACCTTTCTTCTGACAGATCAATGTCACTCCTTTGCTCACCCCTCCTCTATTCAGCTAATTTAAGAAAACATGGTGTTCCATCCAGCTCACTAAAGTAAAATGGAATATAGACATTTATTCATTATATGATAAAGCACTTTTCACTGTTTGCCACCCATAAGCTTTAAACAAAAGCAGCATTATTTATTATTTCAAAGCAAGATGCAACATGCAACTACAAAACGCACATGCGGCCTACGAATGCATTATTTCTTGTTTCTTTCAAAGCATACGTTTAAACGCGGTTTTAGTTCTTTCATATATTATTTCACATTAGTGCATACATGCGCAAAGCTATTTCCCTCATGTTTGTGTAAGGTGCACGTTAGTTTTCCATTATTACTTACTGTTAGTATGTATTATGGGGGTGTCAATTCGATCAGGTTTCTTTTTGTGAATCCCTGCTCCATTGCAACACTCCCATGTAGTTACTTTATTTTGTCATATAATCTAGCATTGGAAAAAAGGGTAGCTCTAATGATCAACCCACACAGTCAATACTTTCCCTACTTTCTGCGGGGATGTGCATCTCTTGTAAGAGTGCTATATCTATTTGCTTTCTTGACAGGTAAAATTAAATTTGTTTTTCTTTCTACATAGGGGGACGTTCCATTTATGTTTAAGAATAGGATATCAATGTGTTTCCGTGGAGGCCCACACAATGCCATTAGCCCACCTGGACTTTTGCGGTGGAGTCTGGGTCATGAGGCACAGATTTCACAGTTAAACGAGTTTGTTAAAGTACTGACATAAAAGAAGAAACCAACAAATAAAGAAGGGAAGGGATTTATAGTTGTCAAACAGTGTCACGTGTGTGTACGAATATTAGTCTGATTCACAGAGAAGTGGTTAGAGGGGTGCTGGCAACAATGGGGATTGGTAGAGTGATTACCGTGGGAAATCTGGCTCGGTAGGGGTCATAGTGGGATTAACAGAAATGTATGAGAGTGGGATTCAAGATTCATATCAGTGAAGTACACCTGAGTACAAGGGGGATTAGCTTTCAGCTTTCAAACTTTGAACAGCGAGTTGCCATTCCCAGGACAACAACAGTCCAGCAGACCCTGGGAACCAATGAGATATGAAGGCACCACACATATATTATGTCTATGTCCCAAAGTTTGAGTGACTATACCTTGTGCGTGTGGGGTGGGAGGTATTAAACAGAACCTCCAATAGCTGTGTAGTTGAGGAAGAGAGGGAGAGAAGAGTGGGATCCTGGAGCTTGTGGTGGGATGGTGAAACAGAAAACAAAAGGTCTCAGAAGAGTTTTAAACATCATTGGGGTGATGATCCATAATGGAATCACTATCTCTGGTCAAACAGAAAAAGTTCAATGTTGGCTCACAGTAGTTTTGATTGAGGGAGGGGGTTTTCATGCAATTAACTTCACTGTTCTCTGGCACACTCACTTTGTCGCCTACTGGTGAACTTTCTAAAACAGTCAAGTTTATCAGTGGTGTTGAGATATGTTTGGGATTACAAGTGAGGAGTTTCATACAATCAATGAGAGACAGCCCGGGGTGAGTATGTCATCATTCTTTGGTGTGCAACATTTGGGAGGAAGATAAATGTTTACTCTCCAAAGTATAACGGGAGAACAAGTCTTGTCACTGCCCTTTGGTAGTTTCCACAACACAATGCATACCTTCTGTACCTTAGGGTCTGTTGTAGGACCTCCGGTCTACTTGGGTCTAATGTCTGTGTCTACATTCAAGAGGAGGTGATGTTTGCCCTAACGGCTGGGTGGCCGAGTAGACTTTCATGTCTATGTTTTCAAGGCTGGTTAAGTAACATTCTAGGTCGTTATTAGACCTGGCCCTTTTTGCAGGTTTATCCCCAACCATTTTTCCTTGTGCCTCCTATTTTTCCGACCCTGTTTTTTTGTATTTTTATCTTGTTTTTATTGAGATTTTAAAGCGAGATACAATAGCCACAATATGTACAATACTGGTCATATACCTAAACATTGACATATAAATGTGCTTTGGGGATGACACTGACAAATATGGCATATCAAGAAGAAAGAAATAAAACAAACAAACAGAATCAAAAAATTCCCAGCACAGGTTCGAGTTGAATTAGATCCTAAAACATTTTACATTGCAATTTGCTAGCTTTCATCACAATCGTTGTTAGTGGAAAGCCACATCAATCAGTAAGTTCGGGATGGAGCAGCAAGTAGGAGCGAAGTGGTTGCCAGATATTCTTTGGCCAGGAGGTAGAGGGAAGCAAGGATGCTTAGACATCACTAGTGGTGTCGCAATACATCAAATCCCGGAGCCATGCCTTCGCCGATGGTGGGGAAACATCACCCCAGTGCAGAGAGACCTGCTTTTGGCCAGCATAAGTGCAATTGCAGTAAAACGCCTAATGCCAACTTGCAAGGGAAGAACGAAGCCCAGCAGAGCCAGTAAAGGCAAGGGATTAAGAGTAGTTTTGACCATTAGGCCAAAATGTTCAAAGACCGACTCCCAGAAGGTCAAGACAGCAGGGCAATTCCACACCAAGTGGATAAAATTGGCATGTTACATTGCACATCTCTGGCAATTATCTGGTTTAGCGCGATTCATCTTGTAAACCAGCATAGGGGTGACACTTTCTATGTAAATACTTAAAACGTAGAAGCTTGTGCTTATAATTATTTGAGGCCTATCTGGTCTGTTAGCAACAATAGGTCCACATTTTGTTAATCCGTGGATCTGTCAAATCCTCCTCCCAAGGCGTCCGTTACGCCCACTCACCTTCGGTCGGCATGTCTGCACAAGATGGTACAATCTAGAGACTAAATGTGTTTTGTGGGTGTTGTAATTAATCTGGTTAGGGGCTGGAATTCATGGGGCTCTAACACCAGTGGCCTTAGGGCTGTAACTAACGAGGTGCGCGTTCTATGTATCAGGAATCGGTCCAATGCAGTCACCTCCCTGTCCTTCGTCAAGTCTGCTTTGGAGAGCATTTGTCCGTTTTCAAACATGTTGCCCACAGTCTGAAGGCGGCAGCGGGCAAGTGTCTGCTGCGTCAGCGCCTCGGTAGTAGGGTGAAGCCATGGGTTGTCCAGTAGAGGCAACTGCAAAGAGTACCAATGCTCGGTCCCTAAATATTTAAAAAGAAGTCTCCAAGCCCAGCTAGTGGTTTGTAAGGTGTGAAGTTCAGCAGTGGTCCTAGTGAGCCCGAGTTGGAGAATACAGGACAGGGGAGCAGGACGGGCCTGGGTGAACTCTGTATTGAGAAACTGCAACCGCGCGTCTGGGTGATACCAAAAATATGCATAATGCGCCTGCGGGAACTCCAAACCCGCCCGCTGGAACGTCTGGGTAAGGGTCCGCCATTGTACCGGCGCCTGACCCCCATCTGCACCAACCTCATCAACATGCCATGGAGGGTGTTAAAGAAAGTAACTGTGAGCGGGATTGGAATATTCAGAAACAGATACAGAAAACAGGGTAGCACTACCATTTTTATGATTATGATCCGATCAGCGATAGATAATGGAGGCGCTATCCAGAGGTCTATTTGTCCTGCCAGCCGGTGCATGGCCGGGCCGTTATTGAGACGGATGACTTCCGCAGTTGTGCGGTGTAAGAGTATCCCAATATATCTGGGAGGATCATAGCATCAGCGCAGGGGCAACTCCATTGCAAAGGGAAGGGTAATCTCCGTCAATGGAAACATTTCAGACTTGGACCAATTTAAGACAAGCCCAAAAAAAGGCCCTTTTCACGGATAATTGGGGGGAGATTAGTAGCAGGTTCGCGAAAAACTTTCTGACCCTGTTTTTGTTGGCTATAGAACTCTGAGCCCTTTATCACTGCTGATGAGTGCTAAAGTGCATATGTTCTCTGTGTAAATTGTGATTATGATTGGTTATCCATGATTGGCGTATTCGATTTACCGGTGATTCCCTAGTATAGTGCACAGAGTGTGCCAGGGCCTGTAAATCAAATGATAGTAGTGGGCTTGCAGCACTTGTTGTGCCATCCACATGAGTAGCCCTGTAAATGTGTCTCAGACCTGCCCCTGCAGTGTCTGCATGTGCAGTTTTAAACTGCCATGTCAACCTGGAACATGCACCCACTTGCTAGGCCCTCACCTTCCATTTTCTTACATGTAAGACACCCGTAAGGTAGGCCCAAGGTATCCCTGTGGGCAAGGTGATGTGTATGTGAAAGGTAGGACATGTTGCTGTGTGTTTTACATTTCCTGATAGTGAAATACTGTGCATTATTTTTTTTTAGTATGGGAAGGCTGTCTGTCCCACAGGTTAACATTGGAGCTGCTTTGTAACATCTTACAATTGTAACTTTCCATTGGGACAAAATAGAGAAATGGTGTCTAGGCTCTCTGAACTCAGAGTTTAATCACACACCTATCAGTAGAGATGTTTTCTTAAATAATGTGTTTGAAAATGCCACTTTTAGAAAGTTCAGACTGGACTATTCACATTGGGTGCAGTGTCAAGACTGATTTGCATATGGCTGGGTTCAAACTGGAAAGGCTTGGGGAGCAAAGGTCAGATGGATTTAGGCCCAGATCTTTGTACTGGGGTGAATGTATGAAATTGTTCTGCATTCTGTCCATCAATTGTTGTTTTTGCACTTTTAATAACTGCCCATTTTCTTGCTTTACCATTCTGTGTGCTCTGCCTGTTTGTGTATTCACTGTCTGGGTTGGGAGTGACAGGAGCTGGGGGTGTGCATTTACTCTAGACAGTAACAAGGGGGATTGATGTGTGTCCTGCCTTTCCTGACTGACTCATAGACAGGTTGAATAGACCTTTCTGCATTTTAGTGGAGGGAGAAGTTTAACTAGCACCTGTGCCTGTGCTGCACAATGCTGTCTCCACCTTCTGTAGTGAAGATGGACCAGAAAGGACAGATTAGTTTTACTCAGCAAGAGAGACTTTCTGAACAAAGACTTCAAATGGAAAAAGGGGTATAAGTAATAAACCCAAAACCCCGGACCATACATTACTTCTAGAATCAAGGGGAACCTCTGCCAAGGAAGAAGAGCTGAAGAGCTGGGAGGAGGAGTACTGCCCCTTTGCTGTGTGTTGCTTTATTGGGCTGGCCTGCAGTTGCTGCTTCTGCTAAGGAGAGGACAAAGACTGGAACTTGCTTTGAAACTTGCTTGAGAAGTTTCTCCAAGGACTTGTGTGTGCTTGCCTCCTGTAAGGAAGTCTCAGGGCCACAAAGACTTCACACACAGCTTCCTGGAACTTCACTGCTGGGCGTTCTGACCTGCCAGGAGGTGCCTATTCCAGTTCTGGGCCTCTGGAGGTTGTTCCTGCTAAAGGAAGCTGTCAGGAACTAAAGATCTGAAGAAAATCAACGCTTTGCCCTCCTTGTGGCTGAATTTTCCAACACACAGCCCCGTGCTGCTGAAAAATCAACGCAGCACCTGCCAGCGACCCAAGAAACCACTGTACGCTGAGTCCTGTGCACTGACCTCTGATGCGGAAGATCACCACACCAATTCCGATGCATGTCCAGCTGGGTTGCAATTAGAACCAATGCATTGTCGGTCGGCAGCTTGAGAAATCGATACAGCACCTGGTTTACTGTCACCGCACTGCCTCCGTGCATCCAGATTTTTCACGCATCACACCTGTGCACCAAATCTACAGCAATGCTGGGGCCGCAGTAACAAACCGACGCATTACCTCCCCGCACAGTAAGAAACCGACACATCACTTCCTCTCCAGTAAGGAACCAACGCATCACCTCCCCTGCGTGACAGTAAGGATCCGTAGCATCACCTCCTATGGAGCAAAGAACCGGCGCATAACCTTCCTTGCGCGTAAGGAAACAACACATCCCAGGTACTTTGTGCTGAAGTAACACATCCATAGTTTCCTAAGGACAGAACTGTTTCTACCTTTTAAATGTCATAGTTTGATATTTGTATGTTGGATTTTTAGCATTTTGGTCTTGTTTGGTTTAGATAAAGATACTTTTTTTTTAACTGATGTGGTGCCCATTTGTGGTGTTCTCATTGTGTTACTGTCAGTTATATTAAAATACTTTACGCATTGCCTCTCTAGTTTAGTCTGAATGTCTGTGCCAAGCTACCAGAGGGTGAGCACAGGCAAACCTAGGTACGCGCTTTACTCATCCTGACTAGAAGGAAGGGACCCTACCTGGACAGGGTGCAAGTCACTACCAACTAGAGACCCCCATTTCCAACAGTTGTTAAATTAAACATTTTCTGAGGAATTGCCATACATAGCAATCCAAATTATGTCTTGTTCAATTAGGCCATATTTTATATCCAGTTTAAGGAGTCATGTGTGTAGCGCCAAGAAATCTTTTCTCTTCACATTAGTTTCAAGGGAAAAGTCAGCTGAATTGTAAACAGTGTGTTCTCCCAGAGTGCATGGTACATTCTTGATGGCTGCTTGGATTACTTGATCAGCGTGCTAATGTCTCAGAATGAATGCGATGATAGGTTAGGACATAAGTCTCTGGCAGCAATCTTAAACCTGATCTGTGCTCCCTTTGAAATTCCAGTGACAAGGAAAAGGTGATGCACATGAGCCCAGGCTGGAGCATCATCAGGAAGTCCCTAAAATCGAACTTTTCTAGTTTTTTGAGAATCCAGCAGAATTTCAGGTTTGTACGCTTTTTATGTAGGTGCCACACATCGGGCCCCAATCAATAGCAGAGTTCGGGTGATGCTCAACACTGTTCAGGTGTTTTTCAGACAAGGAGAGAAAGGCCCAGAAGTATGCCCTCCCAGATTTTATTTTCAACATCAATTCCAATATTCTGCCATCCAGAGTCCCCATCTTGGGCCATTCATGGTGAGCTCCTTCATAATTGCCTTCAGTGTGATGGCATGAGTTTTTGGAGTGGCAGCACTCTGTGACACTTTGTTGCTCATTACTGCTTCCAAGAATAAGAGCTGTGTCGATGGTTGCCTGTTAGGTGATATAGAAAAATATCTCTTATTGTATGGTCACCCCGATTTCTTGTGACTGATGATGCTGTTCCTTTACTCTGTGCACTGGGACTCTGCTAAATAGACCCCTGTGCATGTGCTCCAAAATCCTAAAACATGTGAAAATTGCTTATACTCCTAATTGGCATATTTATTTACTTGGAAGTACCCAGGGCCTGTAAGTGAAGTGTCACTAGTGGACCACACAATCAATTGTATCAGGCACTTCAGTGACAGTATAAACATTGCTTCAGGTGTACCATTGTAACCTGACTGTAGGAGGGTAAAAACTTCAATTTGAACTGTCAAAATAACCCCTTTTTACAGATGAAAACCTCCCTTTTAAATGTTAATAAAGTCACCCTAAGTAGGTCTTATAGCCCATAATGAAATGGTATTTAAAAAAATGATGTGTAGGATGCATTGTTAACATGTCATTACAGTGACTAACACCTATAAGATATTTTTCACTGTGGCAGGTATAGCTGTCGTAATTAAAAAACCAGAGTACAAAATGTAAAATCCTAATACTGTATCTCGGGACAGGGACTAGCTAGGAAAATAATTAAACAACAATTTTAATAGATATTAAAATTCCAATTCAACTGTGAAGTTGGATTTTTAATAAATATTAAGGAAAATGTACTTTTAGAAAGTTTCCTTTTCCATTCCTGAAGTTACTGGAGGCTAATGTGCTTTTGCTTTCCGGCCTCTTCCAGCCCGTAGTTGCACATGAATCATGGAAAATGTATGAAATGCATCCCTGGGCAAATAATAGGGTGACCAGAATTGGCAGCGAAGACTGTGCTGAGCCTCACAGAATATGCATGTTGGGGGTTGTGAACATCCTCTTTGACACTGCAGTGTCAAATCCTGCTTGAGTGTCAACTTCTTCTTGACAGGTCTTCCGGGTTTACATATAACTCTTGGGGCACACTTGAAAAGTACGGAATGGAGTACCAAGACATTTTGTGTGTGTCCACTCTCTGCTTGCTCAAAACCCCTCTTCTTTTCCTACATGACTTCTATCTCTAGGTTCTGCATATACCCCTTGGGGTGCACTTGAAAGAAAGGGAACAAGATTACAAGACAATTCTTGTGGATCCACTCTCTGGTTGCTGAAGACTCTGCTTTTTTCCTACCAGAATTGTATCTCTGGGTGTGCTGTGGGCACACTGCCTGTTTCAAACTGGATTTTAGTGTTAGCTGTGGGAGGACACTAGGATTACCATAGTACAATTCCCACGCACAACCACAGCTCTCAGAGCCCACCTTTAGTGTGGCTGAAAACCTTACCATCTTGAAAATGAAAATGTCACCATTTTATGGACTCCTCAAAAAACATAAAAATCTTGCAGATCCAACCATTAGACCTATTGTAGCATCTGTTGACTCACAGTTACAAACCCCTCAGTAAATATGCAGATGTGTTCCTAAAGCCTCTGGTACAAAAACAAAAATCCTACATAAAAGACACTGCTGACATGATCAACAAAATAGAAGGTCTTGAGTTCAATAACCAAACTGAGTATATGGTGACCCTCGATATTGAGGCACTATATACAAATATACCCCAGCTAGACACCATTGAGGAGGTCAGACAGACCCTGGAACTATCTATCATAGCAGGAGCCAATAAGCCATGTATCCTAAAGTGTGTGTAAATGGTGCTCCTTAATAATATCTTCCTGATTAAGGAAGACCTATATTTACAACACAAAGGGACCAGCATGGGGGCCACATGTGCCCCCAGTCTGGCATGTATTTATGTAGAAGCATTTGTAGAGAAACACATATATAATTAAATCTGTACTTTTTATGAAAACGTCTACCATTGGTGTCGTTTTATTGACAACATCTTTTTCATCTGACAAGGCCCCAAAGAACCATGATCAACATGATCAAGTCAGAGATACTGCTGAATGAGTAAATTGGTATGAATGGAAGGTGATGAGCAGTAGTTATTCACCTATCTTAAAGGGAAGGTTACTACCTACTGCTGTACAAATACACCTCATAAACAAAGAAAGAAGTGGAAGAGACATCAAACTTGGCAACCTGAGTTAAAACTGCACAATCTTTAAATGCCCCAGATTTCACCTTCTTCTGTTAGGCTAGTACTAGGAGCTATGTGAAAATCTGCTAGTATGACAATTTCTCAGGGTGAGAAGAAATTGTTCATCATTACAAGATGTTGATATAGACTCCAATACCCTAAGCCTCATGCACTTACAGAAGAGTGTGTACGGGAGGTGCGTACAAGTCCAGGGATTGCAGAACACACGAATAAGATAAGCGTTATGCCCACCTCTAAGTGCCGAACAAGGCAATAGTTAAATTGATGATGCAAGCCCCAAAAGAGTATTTGATCAGTGCTCAGCCAGCCTATAAGGCCTGGTTGTCTAGGTTAATGAGTGGCTAAACGCATGAGCATAATTTTACACTTTTGGTGACATTGGCAATTCTGTCATTAGTGACATGCCAAATTTTAAGGGAGTTCCCGCTGACGTGTTTGTGGTAAAATGATCAATTCCCAAAGCACATCTTTGTGGGAGCACTACATTGGTCCCTCATACAATACCTTGTCTTATATATGAATCCTTAATACAAGCACACTAATAACCCATGTGACTGATTACTTACCTACTTCAGTCTAAACTTACTCTTGTTTTGGTTGACTATTCCACAGCACCCTGCATGATATTGCACGGGGCAGGAGTTATGTTCTTCCTACCAGTACCTTAAAAAGTGTTGAGGTTTAGTTATATGTGAACCGTCTTTACACAATTTGATTGCACACACATATGTACTTACAGTCTACCACTTTGGGTGCTGTTTTGCTGGTAATGGTAATATGAACATCATGTGTCATGATCTAAGGAGTTAATTAGTATTACTGCTGATGTTGTGTCTTTCCCATACAGGATACCAATGATAATTCCAATGACAATGTTGTAAGAGGTAAATCTGTAGTTACTAACCCCATATAGGTAGGGCCTAAATAGAGTAGCTATTTTAGAGTCGCCAGTTAGGTCCTGATGTCTGAGTTCACCAGAAGGGCTAAAAAATGTGATCACTGTGGAGTGAGAGGAAGCTACCCTAATAGTGTCAACATCCTCATACTCCATCGTTGCTTTTAATCTTGTGCAGGTGGGCTTTTTATCACTTCAATAAACATACAGACTCAGAAACCATAACCTGAAGCCATTGTAATACCATCAATTACCGGCCCAAGTTACCTCAACCAACACATAACAACATAAAATATTTACCAGTTTTCACACAGAGACTGCTCAACACCATGATTGCTGCTCACGATGAAGTAAACCCGATGATGAAGATGCCATTATTTATGGGTGAAGGGTCGCTTCCATGTTTTTACTACTGGTTTCTGTCACCCTGTAGAGCAAGTCCAACAAGAGTTGACGTGTAAGCCATCATTAGAAAACACCACAATAGTGAGCAGTTACACCATGCAAGTCTGAGTATAACACCCATCAGAGATTGGCAGTTTCGTACTTGAAATATGTTGTAATTTGGGAGGACAACTTTTCAGGTTTTTTAAATATTCCTCTCATTCTCCTTTTGCGTCGCAAGCAAAAAGATGCAACATTTTTTTTAGCAGGGGCTCACCCTCAAGCCCTTCTCATGCTCCCAAAATCAGGCGTGCACCAGTTGGGCAAGCCCAAGTCAGGTCATGGTCCAAACCGGTACCTTGTACAGGTGAATATGAGAGAAAAAGCTCTTATAGGTTACTCCCGACAGAACAAGAATGAATCGGCCAGCCCTGAGTTACCCTTCTGTCTTCACCCCTCCATGCGAGCCCTACGCTTTTTTGTAAATCTCAGAAACCCTTCTTGTTTCTTTTTATAGGTGAGGAGGCCTACTCCTGCACTTGTGGAATCACCTCACTGAAAAATATTGACATTAATTATTAGAAAGGAATGACATTTCATGCTATACAATAGGCAATGTGGTTAAAGGAGTCTTGCCCTGATTACATTATTTCAGCGAGGCCAGCAGCAGCATAACGTGGTCAAAATTAAGTTGACTTGGTGCCCCAGTGCATTTATAGGCAACCGTAATGTGCCGTCTTAACACTTTACACAACTAAACAGACAAGCTGGTGCCCCTTTATTACTATAAGCTGCTATCATATTTTTAAGTCGAGTATTTATACTCGAACCTATTACATCTGAACCAAAATCTCTTAAACCAGCAGATTTGCTACAATGCATGTTGGGCACTCGAGCATGAAGCTTCCCCGGGTGCGCGCTTGTGCCGAGAGCTTCACACTTCAAAGGAATACTCTCCCCCGCCCCCCTCTGAGCAATGCCTCTTCTCTCACCCTTTCGCTATCTCCCCCGCCCTCCCACCTTCAGCCTCTTCCTCTGCAGCACACTCTATCCCCCCTCCCTACTCCTCACCTCAACATTTGGCTCTCACACCACAGGCTGCTGCTCCCCCGCCCACCCAGCAATGCCAAGAGCTATTCCCTCCCACTTACTGGCTCCCCTGCTCCCCCACCACGACCAGGAAAACACACACACACATTCACAGAGCAATTTTTTTTCTTTGTTTTAAACACTCACTGCTAACATCTTCAGTTATGTAATAAAGGTCATCAGTTCACTTCCTGGCAGGACCAACTCACACACCTGCTATTTAGTGCTAATTCTTTCACACACATGCACGCACGCACACACATACTCACGGCAAGATTTTTCTGTGTTTTAAATGCTCGCTGCTGACATCTTCAGTTATGTAATAAAGGTCATCAGTTCACATCCTGGCAGGACCAACTCACACACCTGCTATTTAGTGCTAATTCTTTCACACACATGCACGCACGCACACACATACTCACAGCAAGATTTTTCTGTGTTTTAAATGCTCGCTGCTGACATCTTCAGTTATGTAATAAAGGTCTTCAGTTCACATCCTTGCAGGACCAACTCACACATGTGCTATTTAGTGCTAATTCTTTCACACACATGCACGCATGCACACACACACTCACAGCAAGATTTTTCTGTGTTTTAAACACTCGCTGCTGACATCATCAGTTATGTAATAAAGGTCATCAGTTCACATCCTGGCAGGACCAACTCACACACGTGCTATTTAGTGCTAATTCTTTTACACACATGCACGCACGCACACACACACACATGCACACACAAGCACACACACACACATTCACCGCAAGATTTTTCTGTGTTTTGAACGCTTGCTGCTGACATCTTCAGTTATGTAATAAAGGTCTTCAGTTCACATCCTGGCAGGACCAACTCACACACATGCTATTTAGTGCTAATTCTTTCACACACATGCACGCACGCACACACATACTCACAGCAAGATTTTTCTGTGTTTTAAATGCTCGCTGCTGACATCATCAGTTATGTAATAAAGGTCATCAGTTCACATCCTGGCAGGACCAACTCACACACGTGCTATTTAGTGCTAATTCTTTCAAACACATGCACGCACGCACACACACACACATGCACACACACGCACACACACACACATTCACAGCAAGATTTTTCTGAGTTTTAAACGCTTGCTGCTGACATCTTCAGTTATGTAATAAAGGTCTTCAGTTCACCTCCTGGCAGGACCAACTCACACACATGCTATTTAGTGCTAATTCTTTCACACACATGCACGCACGCACACACACATTCACAGCAAGATTTTTCTGTGTTTTAAACGCTCGCTGCTGACATCTTCAGCTATGCAATCAAGGTCTTCAGTTCACATCCTGGCAGGACCAACTCACACACGTGCTATTTAGTGCTAATTCTTTCACACACATGAACACACGCACACACTCACAGCAAGATTTTTCTGTGTTTTAAACGCTCGCTGCTGACATCTTCAGTTATGTAATAAAGCTCATCAGTTCACATCCTGGCAGGACCAACTCACACACATGCTATTTAGTGCTAATTCTTTCACACACATACATGTACGCACACACACACATGCACACACACACACACATTCACAGCAAGATTATTCTGTGTTTTAAACGCTCGCTGCTGACATCTTCAGTTATGTAATAAAGGTCATCAGTTCACACACATGCACGCACGCACACACTCACAGCAAGATTTTTCTGTGTTTTAAACGCTCGCTGCTGACATCTTCAGTTATGTAATAAAGGTCATCAGTTCACATCCTGGCAGGACCAACTCACACATGTGCTTTTTAGTGCTAATTCTTTCACACACATGCACGCACGCACACACACACATTCACAGAAAGATTTTTCTGTGTTTTAAACGCTCGCTGCTGACATCTTCAGTTATGTAATAAAGGTCTTCAGTTCAAATCCTGGCAGGACCAACTCACACATGTGCTATTTAGTGCTAATTCTTTCACACACATGCACGCAATCACACACACTCACAGCAAGATTTTTCTGTGTTTTAAATGCTCGCTGCTGACATCTTCAGTTATGTAATAAAGGTCATCAGTTCACATCCTGGCAGGACCAACTCACACACGTGCTATTTAGTGCTAATTCTTTCACACACATGCACGCTCGCACACACATACACTCACAGCAAGATTTTTCTGTGTTTTGAACGCTCGCTGCTGACATCTTCAGTTATGTAATAAAGGTCATCAGTTCATATCCTGGCAGGACCAACTCACACACGTGCTATTTAGTGCTAATTCTTTGACACACATGCACGCACGCACACACGCACATTCACAGCAAGATTTTTCTGTGTTTTAAACGCTCGCTGCTGTCATCTTCAGTTATGTAATAAAGGTCTGCAGTTCACATCCTGGCAGGATCAACTCACACTTCCAGCTTCTAAGGTGGATGAATTGAGTACCATTACATTGGGTAATAGTAGTTCATTTTCATTGTGTTGTGAGTGCGCCAGCTGGCCAAAATAGACTGCCACGTTAACGCACGCGAGCCAGTGGTTCAACGGCTATGGCTAAGGGGGTGTCATGATTCTCTTTCCTTGCCTTTGCGACACGCAGATCTTTTGGCTAAGATCTGATTCTATCTCAAAAAATCCTGCCCCATTCCCGTGCACCAGCACTTCCTATGAGTGTGTTTTGTATACTTTGATGTGAGTGTTTAAAACCGTCTAATAATTTGTTCTACAAATATTGAATTCCTGAATATTGCGTTAATTTTATTTAGAAGACCTGTTTGTAGATTGTATAATTTTAGCTTGTTGTAGGAGTTTTCAGGATGTTAAAGTAAGAAAACCGATCTCCGCAAACCTCAGACACCTGTTGCATTAAAGCCGCTTTGAGCTCCTCTGCTCATAGCGGCTTTACGTTAACGTGCGCACTACTTTCCCTGGGTGCGGTCGCCTATTTAAACCGCACCCAGGCTTCCAGAAGACACTATGCCTTCCGTTTCGGCTGAAAGAACGATTGCGTCAGTGGTTTCCTGTTTTCAACTTACCTGACTTGGGAGATCAATCCGGAGAAAACTCCATTTCTGAGATTCTTCGTATCTTGATGCCTGACAAGAAGGAGAAAGACAAAGATAAGTGCAATTTGATTGTTTAGACTTCAGGCGCCCATCGCAAGAAAGCACATAACAATTTTTGGAACATTCCATTTCTTTTGAAGAAAGAATAAGACGACAACTGCATATTTAATTATTCTTATTTATTATTTAAAATTATAAATGTTTAGAAATAAGTGTGCAAGTCTTTGGAGATTAATGTTTTGAAACAAGGTTCAACACTTTGAGAATCAAGATAAGATTATTGAAACAGTATAAGGAAATATTGTGAAGTTTATTTTTGAAGTGATAATTTCAAGGATTCAGGTGATACAAATTAGGGTGTGTGCATAGGTAGTTGTTCATTTGTGTTTGCAACAGGTTTGGCACAATAGAACACAGAATCCAGAAATAAACATCGCAAGAAACCAATTGCAAGTAAGTCAAGGTGTTAAGAAGAGAGAGTCAAGTAAGAATGTGAGAATTTCCAAGAACATTTTGTAAAATAAAACTTCTTATTTTATAGTTCTCATGCAAAGTCACATCTCATCATATGAACACCTGACCAGATCATCTGACGACATCACTACATAATCAAGACAAAGAAATACTGGACGAGGGACAAGCCTAATCTGATCGCAGGTAGGAGTCTAAAAAGGTTCAAACACATAGTAGATAGAAGTTAACTGATTAGGAATACTGGAAGTAGAGGTTAGATTAGTAAACCCTAGCTACTTGTTGTTTCGCAGGTCGACAGCAAGAACCTCCTAATTCAACATCGTCCAGTACCGGCCCTCCTCCCAAATTTCTAGGTTTAATCTTTGCTGTATACTTTAAGATTCAGCAAGTTTATAGTTAGTAGTTTGGGAAGTTGGTCCCTTGCGTCTCTGCGAAATCTTCTACGTCTTCCCAGAGATTCCAGTAAAGTTCAAGGTAAGGGACGACGTAGTTTGAACTTGACAGGGGGATACATTTATCACTTTGTGTGCAGACTAATTACTGAGATTCATGCGCATCAGCAAAAATGGAGGCCTGCGGGTCGGCAATTCTCATCACATTCTCTGCCTCTCTCGTCATACCGTCACTGTAAATTGGCCGGAATGCGGCTCACACAAAGCCTCCCTTTACCTGGGGAATGCTTCTGAGGAGCACGCTGCCCACAGCAGAAATTTATTAACTCACTCTATCTGTCTATCCATCGCACTCACTCTATCGCCAACACTCTATCTAGCTTTCTATCTATCTATCCCCCTCCCTCTATCTATCTATCGCACTCACTCTATCGCATCCCCACAGCATCACTCAGCACCACCACAGCATCACTCAGGGGCACCACATCACTACTATGCGCTACCACAGCATCACTCGTCGCCACCACAACATCACTCAGCGCCACCACAGCATCACTCTGTGCAACCATTCAACAAGAACTGGTTCAAATATGTTCTCTCAATGTTTCAAGCTTTATTGCAAATGTCACAAAAAGATGTTAATATTTCACTTCTGTTCTTGGATTTTAGTCACAATAAAATACACTGAACATAATCTTCACAAAAGTTATTTACCAAAGTTTAAGCTATTGCCATTATAAATTACAATCACTTTTATTTAAGTAATAATTATTAAAAATAAATTAAAGCCATTGTTGACTAGTGTAACCAGGCGCTCTACAAAAGGTGTTATTATTATTATTATTAATATTTGTAATATCAATACATCTAAGTCACGTTAATACAATACATATTGCATTACAAATGCTATAGGAGTCACATTTGCGAAAGTTAAAACTATTGGCTTTGTAAATGACAAAGCTATTAATTTCGCTATTTTCAAAACCAACACATAAATAACAAATTTGTCCTTTACAATACCAATAGCTCAAACTTTCCTAATGCGAGACCTATTGCATTGCAAATGCTTGTTTTTTTCGCGAACTACTTTCATCCCCATATATTAATTACTTCTCATTTGGGAAACGGGTTGGGAAGAGATGGAATACGCTTTATTGCGCGGTTTTGCAAGTAGCATTTCCTTGCCATTCGTAGTTCGAGAAGACATTTGCTCTGCATGTAGTGGGAAGTGACACTGAATTTGCACTTGGTGTAGCACACCTGGCATCTTGTGGCAGGTTCGTGTCTATCTCCCATCATAAAAACTGACTACACCCTGTCACACGACCCCGGAGGCTCCGCTCCTTGCTAGAAACGCAACACCATAATCTGTTCAGTCCGTACTGCGGGCTGCTTTCTCGGCGAGCAGCACCACTCTGCTGCAACGTGGCGACCCAGCCCCTCATGCTTGGCCAATCCGAAGCCTTCTTACAGCCGAACCCACTCCTTTGACCGATCTGTTAACTGCCTCAGGATTGCTTCGTGCAGACAGCAAGGAGAAACTTTGGTGAACTTCTACACCCCTCCGGTCCGGTGGTGGAGACTGGAGAGTAGCTGCCAATGAACTGATGCCAGTCTGAGGCTTGGGCACAGACGCGGGTAGCAGGAGGGCAGCGTTTGCACTGTGCGAAGCGCGGACCCGGCTGAGATTGCCACACGCGCCAACTTTCTGTGATTTGTATTTTTCGAAGCCGGCGGATCTGGTCCTGAGCTGGGTGGGATCCGAGAGATGGGCTTCTGGTGCCTGCTGATGCTGCTCTGTGCCGGAGGGGTGCTGACTAAGCCCACCTATCGCAAGGACAGGATGCGCCCGGAGCTGGAGCTCAGTGACCTGCTGATCGATGACAACCAGAGCTTCCAGTATGACAACGAAGCGTTCCTGGGACGGGAGGAAGCCAAGAGCTTCGACCAGTTAACCCCGGAGGAGAGCAAGGATAAACTAGGGTAAGGACGCTCCTTGTGTGGACAGTCCCGCTTTAAATGCAAATATCAAACCCCACTCAGCCCGATATATCTGTAATAGCATGGGGGAGTGGCTGTCTGCTTTACACCCATGTGATGTCTAAAACTGGAGCCGGAGGTACCAGCAAGGGTGACTCCATGTCACCAGAACACTACTTTTCCAGTTCTAGGTTCTGTTCCTACAAAACATTTTCAGTTCTGTCAGTCCAGTGGGCTCAGCCGAACCCGACCACAACTGCGAATCCGACTATACGATGATTTCTTAAATGAAAACCCAGTACTGGGAAGGAGGTCTCTCTGTGACATGGGGCAATCTTATCACCAAGGGTGTAACAAAAACCCCTGTAGCTATTGGGGGCGGGGGCCACCTTTCAACCCTCGGCCAATGAATAACAGTGAGATATGTAAGACTCGGGGGACCCCTCATCGCATTCTGTAGGGGAGCCCCATTACTTTGCGTTAAGCCACCCTGAACATGAAGTTGTTCCTGAGCGCGACGAGTATGGTTTCCTTGGTGAAGGGGACGCAGGCTGGCACCGGCCTGGCTGCATTTCAGCTCGGGTCACAGCTGCCACTATCCACCCACCCACTGCTGTTTTTTTTTTTTTGCCAAGTAGAGTCCGTGCTGGGGCTTGCTGAACCGAGTTTATTATTCAAACAAAAAGCGCACCACAGGTGATCGCTAAAATAAAAAGTCCAGGGTAGGGTTCTTTGAAGCTGACCGCCCTGACATGACGGCGCCACAGGTGTGCGGGTCACCTCTGACCTGATGATGGAATTCGTTTTGCAGTGTGCTCGTGGAGTGGTATGCATTTTACAAAATGTGTCCAGGGGTCCTTGTCACGCTCTTCAAAACAATTTGGACAAGTGGATAAAAATATCACAGTCGGAGCCGTTTGGTGGTGCTGCCTTTCGGTTGGTCTTGTGAGTTGACCTGGGAGTGCGGAGGTGGGTATTTTTAGCTTTTCTTAGTGGTGGGCTCGGCCAGCGAGGAGCATCACGCAGTAAGATGATAACGTGGCAGAGGACACGACAGAGAGGCGAGGCAAAGAGGGAAGGCCTAGGAAATTACCTCAACTAGCCTTGGTGTGAGGGCGGTGCCCACCCATCGCCTCAAGTAGGCATGGTGTGAGGGCGGTGCCCGCCCATCATAAGCTCACAGTGTATGTATTAAGTCTCCGTGGTGTAAGGCCCCGTCTCCTGCCAGACAATGCACTGCTTTTTATAGATCGGGACGAGGGGCGCAGCATGCCAGCAATGTCTGCAACCTGATCACCTCTTGCCATGTACCTCTCGGAATGATGCCAATGTGCCATCACCCCTTTCATGGTTGTTTAACTGAAAGTTTCATACCTGGACCGTGGACGTCTATATACCCTCTCGTCCCATGTAAGACAAGACATTCCGAAATCAGACGTCATGATTTGAAATTTTAAAATCATGTTCCATTTTATTAACTACCTGAACTCTTCTATACTAAACGAATAAACCTAAACTGTAGACCAACCCCAAAAGGTTGCTTTGGTAAACAGAAGACGTTTTATAAGTATGAATATTTCCGTCCCTGGAGATGCTTGTACGCTTTGCAAGAGTTTTACTTATTACAGGGTTTGTAAAACTTGGATATAGTGTCCATAGTTTCGAAGATTTATACCAGAGCGATCCTGCATGTCAGGACACCTGGTGCCTCGTGTTTCTGGAAATCTAAAATCGGTTCATTGCATCTCAGGGAAAAAAGCATTTGCAATGCAATAGGTCTCGCATTATGAAAGTTTGAGCTATTGGTCTTGTAAATGACAATTTTTTTATTTATGTGTTGGTTTTGAAAGAAGCTAAATTAATAGCTTTGTCATTTACAATGCCAATAGTTATAACTTTCGCAAATGTGACACCTATAGCATTTGTAATGCACCATGTTTTGTATTTACGTGACTTAGATGTATTGATATTACAAATAACCACGGCTTTTAATTTTTTAAAATAATTAATACTTAAATTAAAGTGATTGTAATTTATAATGGCAATAGCTTAAACTTTTGTAAATAACTTTTGTGAAGATTATGTTTAGTGTATTTTATTGTGACGAAAATCCAAGAACAGAAGTGAAATATTAACATCTTTTTGTGACATTTGTAATAAAGCTTGAAACATTGAGAGAACATATTTGACCCAGTTGTTGTTGAATTGTTGCACAGATTGATGCTGTGATGGTGCAGAGTGATGTTGTGGTGGCGACGAGTGATGCTGTGGCGTTCAGTGATGCTGTGGTAGCGCATAGTGATGTTGTGGTGCCCCTGAGTGATGCTGTGGTGGCCGTGAGTGATGCTGTGGAGGTGCTGAGTGGTGTTGTGGTGGTGCTGAGTGGTGCTGTGGTGGTGCTGAGTGGTGCTGAGTGATAATGTGGTGGTGCTGAGTGGTGGTGCTGAGTGATGCTTTGGTGGTGCTGAGTGATGCTTTGGTGGTGCTGAGTGATGCTTTGGTGGTGCTGAGTGATGCTTTGGTGGTGCTGAGTGATGCTGTGGTGGTGCTGTGGTGGTGCTGTGGTGGTGCTGAGTGGTGCCGTGGTTGTGCTGAGTGGTGCCGTGGTTGTGCTGAGTGGTGCCGTGGTTGTGCTGAGTGGTGCCGTGGTTGTGCTGAGTGGTGCCGTGGTTGTGCTGAGTGGTGCCGTGGTTGTGCTGAGTGGTGCCGTGGTTGTGCTGAGTGGTGCCGTGGTTGTGCTGAGTGGTGCCGTGGTTGTGCTGAGTGGTGCCGTGGTTGTGCTGAGTGGTGCCGTGGTTGTGCTGAGTGGTGCCGTGGTTGTGCTGAGTGGTGCCGTGGTTGTGCTGAGTGGTGCCGTGGTTGTGCTGAGTGGTGCCGTGGTTGTGCTGAGTGGTGCCGTTGTGGTGCTGAGTGGTGCCGTGGTGGTGCTGAGTGGTGCTGTGGTGGTGCTGAGTGATGCTGTGGTGGTACTGAGTGATGCTGTGGTGGTACTGAGTGATGCTGTGGTGGTGCTGAGTGGTGCTGTGGTGGTGCTGAGTGGTGCTGTGGTGGGGGTGCTGTGGTGGTGCTGAGTGATGCTGTGGTGGTGCTGGATGATGCTGAGTGGTGCTGTGGTGGTGCTGAGTGGTGGTGCGGTGGTGCTGAGTGGTGGTGTGGTGGTGCTGAGTGATGGTGTGGTGGTGCTGAGTGGTGGTGTGGTGGTGCTGAGTGGTGGTGTGGTGGTGCTGAGTGATGCTGAGTGGTGCTGTGGTGTTGCTGAGTGATAATGTGGTGTTGCTGAGTGATAATGTGGTGGTGCTGAGTGGTGCCGTGGTGGTGCTGAGTGGTGCCCTTGTGGTGCTGAGTGGTGCCGTGGTGGTGCTGAGTGGTACTGTGGTGGTGCTGAGTGATCCTGTGGTGGTACTGAGTGATGCTGTGGTGGTGCTGTGGTGGTGCTGAGTGGTGCTGTGGTGGTGGTGCTGTGGTGGTGCTGAGTGATGCTGTGGTGGTGCTGGATGATGCTGAGTGGTGCTGTGGTGGTGCTGAGTGGTGGTGTGGTGGTGCTGAGTGGTGGTGTGGTGGTGCCGTTGTGGTGCTGAGTGGTGCCGTGGTGGTGCTGAGTGGTGCCGTGGTGGTGCTGAGTGATGCTGTGGTGGTACTGAGTGATGCTGTGGTGGTACTGAGTGATGCTGTGGTGGTGCTGAGTGGTGCTGTGGTGGTGCTGAGTGGTGCTGTGGTGGGGGTGCTGTGGTGGTGCTGAGTGATGCTGTGGTGGTGCTGGATGATGCTGAGTGGTGGTGTGGTGGTGCTGAGTGGTGGTGTGGTGGTGCTGAGTGGTGGTGTGGTGGTGCTGAGTGATGGTGTGGTGGTGCTGAGTGGTGGTGTGGTGGTGCTGAGTGGTGGTGTGGTGGTGCTGAGTGATGCTGAGTGATGCTGTGGTGGTGCTGTGGTGTTGCTGAGTGATAATGTGGTGTTGCTGAGTGATAATGTGGTGGTGCTGAGTGGTGCCGTGGTGGTGCTGAGTGGTGCCGTTGTGGTGCTGAGTGGTGCCGTGGTGGTGCTGAGTGGTACTGTGGTGGTGCTGAGTGATGCTGTGGTGGTACTGAGTGATGCTGTGGTGGTACTGAGTGATGCTGTGGTGGTGCTGTGGTGGTGCTGAGTGGTGCTGTGGTGGTGGTGCTGTGGTGGTGCTGAGTGATGCTGTGGTGGTGCTGGATGATGCTGAGTGGTGCTGTGGTGGTGCTGAGTGGTGGTGTGGTGGTGCTGAGTGGTGGTGTGGTGGTGCTGAGTGATGGTGTGGTGCTGAGTGGTGGTGTGGTGGTGCTGAGTGGTGGTGTGGTGGTGCTGAGTGATGCTGAGTGATGCTGTGGTGGTGCTGTGGTGGTGCTGAGTGATAATGTGGTGTTGCTGAGTGATAATGTGGTGGTGCTGAGTGGTGCTGTGGTGGTGCTGAGTGGTGCTGTGGTGGTGCCGAGTGATAATGTGGTGTTGCTCAGTGATAATGTGGTGGTGCTGAGTAATAATGTGGTGGTGCTGAGTGATAATGTGGTGGTGCTGAGTGATAATGTGGTGGTGCTGAGTGATAATGTGGTGGTGCTGAGTGATAATGTGGTGGTGCTGAGTGATAATGTGGTGGTGCTGAGTGATAATGTGGTGGTGCTGAGTGATACTGGGGTGGTGCTGAGTGATACTGGGGTGGTACTGAGTGATGAGGGTGTGTGGGGTGTGAGGGGTGAGGGTGAGTGAGGGTTGTGAGGGTGAGTGAGGGTGAGGGGTGTGAGGGTGAGGGGGTGTGAGGGAGGGTGAGGCGGTGTGTGAGGGTGTGGGGGTGTGAGGGGGTGGGGGAGTGTGGGGGTGTGAGGGTGTGGGGGTGTGAGGGTGAGGGGGTGTGAGGAAGGGTGAGGGGATGTGAGGGTGAGGGGATGTGAGGGTGAGGGCTTGTGAGGATGAGGGGGTGAGAGGGTGTGTGAGGGTAAGAGGGTGTGAGGGTAAATGATGGTGAGAGGGTGGGTGAGGGTGAGTGGGTGAGAGGGGTGTGAGGGTGAGTGAGTGTAAGGGGGTGAGGGGATGTGAGGGCGAGGAGGTGTGAGGGTGAGGGGGGTGAGGGGGATGTGAGGGCGAGGAGGTGTGAGGGTGAGGGGTGTGAGGGTGAAGATGAGGGGGTGAGAGGGTGTGAGGGTGAGAGGGTAAGAGGGTGTATGAGGGTGAGATGGTGTGTGAGGGTGAGAGGGTGGGTGAGGGGTGAGAGGTTGTGTGAGGGTGAGTGGGTGTGTGAGGGTTCAGAGGTTGTGTGAGGGTGAGAGGGGGTGTGAGGGTGAGGGGGTGAGAGTGTGTGTGAGGGTGAGAGGGTGAGAGAGGGTGAGGGTGTGTGAGGGTTGAGGGTGTGTGAGGGTGAGGGTAAGGGTGAGGGGGTGTGAGGGTAAGGGTGAGGGGGTGTGAGGGTGAGGGGGTGAGAGGGTGTGTGAGTGAGAGGGTAAGATGGTGTATGAGGGTGAGAGGGTGTGTGAGGGTGAGAGGGTAAGTGAGGGTGAGAGGGTGAGAGGTTGTGTGAAGGTGAGTGGGTTTGTGAGGGGTGAGAGGTTGTGTGAGGGTGAGAGGGGGTGTGAGGGTGAGAGGGGGTGAGTGTGTGAGGGTGAGAGAGGGTGAGGGGGTGAGGGGGTGTGAGGGTAAGGGTGAGGGGGTGTGGCAGAGGCAGAGAACAGGACCAGTATAGTGAGCAGATGCAAATATAAAGTGGAGAGGGCAGGCTGGGAGGCAGAATCAAATGAGTTGTGATACCCTTACTGCCATTCAAGTGTCATTTTTTTTTGCTTTGTTAGGGAGAATGGAGAGTAGATGCAGACATTAAAATCCAGAGATTATAGTTCGAATCCAATTGCAAGGATTTGGCTCTATTTTCTGCTACAAACACAGCACTAAGTAAAAGGTCACATACAAGTATTACGTTATATAAATAAACAAGGGTGAGTAAGACGACAGGAGGAGGAGCAGAAGAGACGCAACGATCGAGGCATGATGAAAGGACGGGTAACTAGAGATGATTGCCTGCCACCTTGTTTATTAAGTAATTGCCTCATGCATGTCCCGTGACTTCGTCCTGCCTGCAGCCCTTTATATAAACAATGCTAAAGAAGACGACATGGGATGGGGCAGGAGAGATGCAAGATCGGGGCAAGATGCAACTCGTAAATAAAAATTGAAAAATGTTTTCTCTCCATCCGGCTGTGAGCACTGTTACTTATGGCACTTACATGAGAAGAAACCTCCACCTTCACAGTAGAGTGTGTGAGGAACTGGATTCAGCTTGCAGGACTTTGCATGCACGCAACATGACAACGCGACCGGGACATTATGAATACATTTTTAAGTCTAAATAACCACAAACAAGCCCATTGCCGCCTCTCCCCCCCCCTCCCCCAAAAAAAAGAACAGCACGATCTGAGTGTGATAGTATAAAGAAACAGTCCTACCTGGTCCCAGTCCTGGCTCCTTGCCAAGTGTGCACAGTTTCCTGATGGCCGCACAGCATGGCGGGAACTGTGGTTTTCCTTTGCAAGTAAAAGCCGCGTTAGATGCCGCCGAAGGACAGGGTTGTAATCAGTGGCAGTGGCTAAGGCGCGTAGTCCTTTGCTCTTACTTTAGTAGCCGTTAGTATTACCCGCTCTGCCAGAAGTGTTACCAGATAAGATTGGCTGCCATGTTTATTTGTTTAATTAATAAACGCCTAATGTACGTTCGTCCTGCCTGCAGATAGTTATGTAAATCACATAGATTACGAGGTCTCCGAGAATGGCAAAGGGTAAAGAGGTGACAACAGCGAAGTATATTATATCCCGCTCCACCAAAAGTTTAACCAGAGATGAATGCTGCCATGTTCTTTAGTAATTAATTGTCTCATGCACATCCCGTCCTGCCTGCAGCCTATTAAATAAATTAAGATTCCTGGCAAATGATATGGTGAGTAACTCATCAGGCAGCGCAGTACACTAGTTGCGGTGCTCGGGCACTTAAAGCTGCGTGTGACCGCCGACTCAGTGTTGCTCGCTGGTGTGTTGTAGAAATAAAACAAGAATGGACAGGAAAGGAGACGCAAGAGAGGGTAAGGGCTGCCTCTTGAAACAAGTAGAAGAAAATAAAGCGTCCGCTCTTTATTCTCCTGGGAGCTGGATCAGAAGAGTCGGAGAGATAGACGGCGCTTGAAAGGTGCTGAGCGCTGCGATCTGCCAGACTTATTTTTTGGAGCAAAAAAGATAAAGAGTGCTAATGTGCTAATCAGCTCCATTTACATTCTGCCATACAAATAACCTTCTCAGTTCTCGAACTCGTACTGCGCTGCTCCGAGTCCGAGCCCAAAACACGAGACAGGGAACAGTTAGTTCATCAATTTCCAAACCTATATTTGTGTAAACAAAACAAAAAAGAGAACCAGCCTAATGTAGGCATAGGCATGAGGCATCTGTTTCTAGATGGCAAACCCCATTTGAATACTAAACCGAAATAAAAAATGCTTTCAAAAGCGCACAAAAGCTTTTTGTGAAAATGGGGCAGTTTAGCAGTAAATGGCAGTGACGTTGCACACAAGAGAGAGCAAGAAATCAAATAACAAGCATTAGCAAAGCAACCAATCAAGCGGAAAACGAAAGCCGTGGAAAACTAGATGTGCCGGCCGGCCGGCCAGCAGTGAATAATTAGGGGAGAGAGAGGGGAGGTGCTGGGGAACAGATGGCCGTGAAGCAGGGGGCGGAGCAGCGGAACCCTTTGAAGTCACGGCCTGCGGCCGTGAATAAGTGACGGCGGGGGGCGGGGCAGCGAATGCCTTTGATGTGATGCTGCTGGCAGGGGGAAGCTCGTGCACGAGGAGCTTGTCACGTGACTCGCTTCTCGGGAACTGTTGAGAATCCGGATCGTAAAAAGTCAGCTTTGTGGATGGACGGCATTAGGTCTCTCTCTTCGCGAGACCTAATAAAAGCATTAGTCAGAAAGCACTATCCAGCGGGAAGTAGCTCAAATAAGGAGTCGATTTCACCCATTCTTTGCCTTCTAACTCCATGTTTCCCATCAAGTCCTTTTCTGTTAAATAATTATAAGGTGTATTCGGCCTTTTTGTTTAATTGAAGCAAATCAAAGACCATAATTCCTAGGCTACATTAGCTTTTAAAACGAAAGCCCACCAGTGGATTACTGCCACTGAACAGTAGGTGGAATCAAAAGTGTCCCACTCACACTGAACATTACACCAGGCTTCTGGACTTGGTTATCTCGGGTACCGGAAATCAGAGTGGGGAATGGACCACTTGTAACTACGGTTCCAGGGGTTTTGTCTTTTATTAATAAAGAACCCTCATACACGCACGTAGGTGGAAGGTGGTATATCTTGATTCTCCGCCAAATACAATCCGTTAGTGCATTATCACTGGGTCTTTTTTGTTGTATGCTTACTTCTAGCCAGAGGTAACCACTGGATACATACCGACCTTAAATGGGTGTCCTCATACCTGTCTAACAAGCAACAGATGGCTCTCCACCCTCCTTTTAAGTGTAAACCCAGAGTCCTTAACTGCGGTGGCCCACAAGGCTCCATATGGCCAGAGACTGCCTGAAACCCCACCCACCCTTTTCCTTAACAAACATTATTAAAATTACATGAGAGCGATTCCTTTGGAGGCGGGGGTCGTACAACCCCAGGCTGTATTTATTAAAACATGAACAGAAAACAAAATTGAAATAAACAATATTTACACAATTATGCAGAAAACGTTCCATGACATTTGTTTACAATTGATATATACATGTATCAGATGGCTAACCTTTACATAATTCTAGTATAAGGAATTTCCTATCCGAATCTAACATATGAACCATAATCATACAGTAATTACTTTTCTGCGTATCCTATTTGGGCATACGGCAAGGTCACTAACTGGTGTCAGATCCTTATCAATTAACCACGTCCTCCAGTCGGAGTGCACATGCACAGAGGGCCCGTTTACCGTGAGGGTACTTCCCCCCCCCCCATTACCCCCGTACGCTGTATTAACTCCATTAAAGGGGGCCCTTGCATCTCTGCGCCATTTACTGACGTCATTGTGCACGTGCGGGGTGGCCAACCAGCCTAGAGAAAGCGTGACTCCCCCCTCCCCCGCACCCATCTAGCCAACCGGCTTTAACTGCCCCTGGAGTTTTAGGAGAGACCACTTGTCCCTCCCCTTTGGTGACCCCATTCAAGAATGGCGCCGCCCTCTAAGGACCTTACATTTACTGCTCACCAATCATGACCTTACCGCCATAGGCCAGCGTAGTTGACCGACTATCTGGCCCCCCGCTACCCTCCTACACTGAAAGGTCATGTCCTGTGCTTAAAACTCACTAGCCATGCCATTATATTTTCTAACAGAATTTCATTCCCTACCCTAGTCAGGTGAACCCCGTCTTTTAAGAAGCACGGCTCCCCCCTGATACACCCATGTGCGGTCGTCTGTAGCTGAGGAGACCTAAACAATTTCTCTATTTTATTGTTGATCCTCCTTACCGAGTGACTCAATGCTTTTACAGAATCTCCCCCCTCCATTTAAATCTGGGTACCATCTGAGACCAACTATGATGCAGCCCTGGCAAGCCTTAGCTAACCACCCTACTTCAGAGATTATGTCTTCCATCAAGCCTCTTCTACCCAGATTTACCAGATCGTTCCCACCCAAGTGTAGGATAACTATACTGGGTGGAGGCCCATGTTTACCCAAAAGATCCGTAACGAAACCCCTGAACTGACTAAGGCAGAGACCCCCTTTTCCATGGAAAGATACCCTAAAACCGACCTGCTCGGCTCTGTGTCTGTAATTACCTGAAAGAAAACAGCATGCAAACGTTTTACATACGAGTGACCAATGACCCAAACAACTTGTGCTCCTGCTTCCACAGAGAGCGGGTGGGGGCCTGTGTGCACTCCATACTTGCGGCGGGGCAGATGCCGGCCCTGCTTTTCTCTTCTTCCCCTAATGCGTGTTAACATGTTTCTGCATCCAGTAGCCCAGCATTTAAATCAAAAGGGGCTGAAAGTCTACATGGTGCGCCGATGACACACAGTTGGTCTTACGGTTGTCTAAGAAATCCTCACATATTTTGGTTTAGAATGACCCTGTTCTTAAACTAACCTGATGAAATGGGCTTCTGCCCGGATTATCCTTCAGCTGTTTGAAATTTAGACATTTTCTTAGACTCTAATTTATCCCTTGAAATGCAGGTGTCCAAACTGGCTAATACAGTGTGTTGATAAGAATCTTCATGTGCCTATCATTCCTGCTGCAGTCCAATCTCAGTTGACAAGGAGTCAACCAAAACAAGTGGGGTAGCACACTGCCTGGTATAAGAAGAGCACACAATTGCATTTGTGGTAAATGCAGTAGTTGATAACAATCACTGGTTTCTCCACTGTTCGTGCAGCTAGTGTGAGTAGCTCCTTTGAGCTATTGGGCTGACAAGTCAGTTGGGATGAACCTGCACTCTGGGAGTGTTATAGAAAGCTGAAAAGACTGTGAGCAGCATTGCAAGCACCTTCACATTTAACTTGTTACCCTCTACTGCAAAAAAGGACAAATATCCTATGTTGGAAATTGGGCTACTGGTTGAGTGGGTGAAACCCTACTAAAGCAGCAACCACAATCTTTGTCAGGGTGAAACACAAGCAACCCCCACATTAACCTGTGCTTAACCCTCTGGTAGCTTGCGAAAAAGCAGCCAGGCTTAAATGAGAGGCAATATGTATTTATGCAGGTTACTGAGATGGGTGGATCAGTCTAGGTTTCACGCTACAGTGGTCAGGGCCCGATATTGATAGGGGCACGCGCCTCACAAATGGCTGCACCCAAGAGAAATTGGGAATACAATAACTTGAGTTGTGGGTGGAGGTGTGTGCCTTCTTATTAGATGTCGTGAGAGTAATAATTTCCAAAACTCATGTTTTCATGTTGACATGGTGTTGTCCTTTTTAATAATTAGTTCCAAATGTGAACTCACACAAGACAAAACAGCCGACACATGGCTAACTGGCAACTGGGTAAAGCACATATTGGCTGGTTTGTCTTGTGTGACTTCACGTTTGGTACGAGTTATTAAAAAGGACAACACGTGTCAACATGAAAATATGAGGTTTGGAAATGTTTACTCTCACGACATCTAATAAGAAGGCACAGACCTCCACCCAAAACTTAAATGTATTTATGCCGACTGCAAACAGTAATAAGGTGAAAACAGAACACAGGAAAAATCCCACATCAGTTTAGAAAATTAGAGTAACATTTAATACATTATTTGAGAGCAAAATGACAAAATTCCAATCAGTAGAACCTGAGATATTCAATTTTAAAGATGTTAGTGAAAACTGTGCTTAGAAGCACAAAGCCCGAACTCTGGTTATCTGGTCAAGCCGGACCTGGACAAAGTCATTAATTCAGGCCAAGCACAATAGAGAGTTGGCCAGACACAGGGACACATTTAGGACCAGTTAACAAAGTACATTAAATCCTGTTTTGTGGAGGATTGCAGGACTCCACTTCAATGATGCATCTCACAGCAGCAGTTCATAAGAAGCTGTTGTGGTGAGGTTCTGCATTGGGGATGCGTCACGCAGCAGCAGTTCTTATGCATCTGTAAGGAGATGCGTCCGTTCTGCTCACAGTGACACAGCTGGGGTGTCAAAGCACCTTCTGGCCCACTTCCAAGGGTCTAAGACTGGAATGGCACCACTTGGAGGGGGGTAGGACTCAAAGCAGGCAGTCCAGGTGCTGAGTTCTAGATGGTTAGAGCCTTTTCTGTCCCTTAAGCTCTGATCAAGAGGTCAGTCAACTTGCCCTTGGAGCCAATTTGTTGGTCCTGGGTTCAAGATGCAGTTTCAGCTCTTCTCACACAGGCAGCAGAGTAGAAGTCCTTCTTACAGAGCATCACTGCAGTCCTTTTGAGTCTTATAGAGTCCAGTGGTACACTGAATAGTTTGGTCTGAGAATCCACTATTTATACCTGGTGCTCAGTGTAAAATAGGAGATGTTTCTAGAGAATTCCCTTTGAAGTCCTTGAATTTCCCTAGCTCCAAGCTGGATACATGAACAATGCAGTGGCAACAACTCCATTGTGTGAAGGCAGGGCATAGCCCATTCAATTTAAGTGGTGCTGTTCCCAGCTCTGCCTCCCTGTCGTGCCAGTTGATGACACATCCAGGTACACCTACTCCCTTTAGTGCTTGGCTGACTGGAAAGAACAAGCAAGGTTCAACTGCCAATTACACCCATTCATATGACCCAGGAACAGGCTGTACTGCTGCAGGCAGAAAATGCCAACTTTCTAAAAGTATGAAGTACATAGGTGGAGATGCACACCTCATAGTCTTTGTTTTAATCCTTGTTTTAAACCTTTCTTTTCACCATGTAAATTTTGACGGCGTGCAATACCTGCTTCGCGCTTCGTCTCATTGCGCTGCAATTTTTACAAATCCACGACGGAACCCTGTTACCGACTTTTTCGTCTCAAAAGAGATTGCACCCAGGATAATATTAAGAGCACAGGAATATCAAGCAAGGACATGATTAAAGCAAGGCTGGGGATGGTAAAAAGTAACTGGAGCAGGGTTTCCTTCCATGTTCGATTACCAGGCAACAAGGAGCACTTTTATAAATACAGTCACGAAGATTTAGCAAAACTATGAACTGTTTGTGAAAAATGGGCTCCGTGAAGTTAATGGGAATGAGCACAATAAATGGGAATATTCATATGAAAATGTACGTGGAGGGGTTTGGAACATGTAGCATTCTGGGAGTAGTAGTGGCACCGTTTTTTAAGTAATTGAAAAAAGGCAGTTCAGCGAGTCCGTTGTTAATGTCAGTTTAAAACCTTGGGGAACACAGGTGCTGATAATTATTTGGTGATGTCGAATATGGACAGGAACACAGATAAGAACGCTTTTGCATTCACAGATTTAACATGCACATAAATGGATGTCAAGCTTTTTTTTTCCGTCAGGAAATGAAAAGATGGAATATTTTACTTTAAAAGACCGGGGTGATTAACAGACTATGGTGAGCATAGAGTTGTTTATATTTGTACTTGTGTAGTAAAAGCTTACAGTTTGAGTTAGCAGACAGAAAGAGAGGACTGATTAGTGTATGAAATGCTGGATTTTATTTTCGAGATGGAGAGGAAGCAAATGGGGGATGCACTATGTTGGTGACTCTTAAGCTCGGGTTGATTTATTGTGCACATGGTTTGGAGAATATGACAAACATACGATTGAGGTTTTTTAACTGAGTCTTGCTGTTGTTTTTAATGTAAAGAAATTATTGAATAGAATTAATGGGCTAAAACGTATATTTGTATTTACAGACTCCTCTGAGGAAGGGAATGTACTTCCTTAAATACATTAGGCCGTTATAATAAACGTCGTGGTATGAGAAACCCACTTTAGACCCCTGTGCTTTTGTGAAAAACCAGAGTTAAGACACAGATTGGATAAAATGAATTAAATATAAGTCAAGAGTGGATTAAACTAAATGGTTAAACAAAGAAGAATAAAAGAGAGTAAAGAAATTGATTCATTGGATTCAAATCAAAGTCAGGGCTGTGCAGCCTGGTGGAATCGGTAACAGGGTTCCGTCGTGGATTTGTAAACTTTCTAAAAGTGGCGTTTTCAGAATTGTGACTTAAAATCTGACTTTACCATTTAAGAGGATTTGGAATTACAATTCTTTAGACCCCAAACTTGAGATTCCTATCAGCTCCCAATTGAAAGTTACAACTTATTAAATGGAATAAGGGAACCCAAAGTTACCCTATTGGAGAGGTAGGCCTCACAGTAGTGAAAAACAAATTTAGGAGTTTTTCACTACCAGGACATGTAAAACCTAAAAAGTACATGTCCACTTTTTAAATACACCGAACTCTGCCCTCTGGGCTAGGTAGGTCCTACTCTAGGGAGTGACTTATATGTAATAAAAAGGGAGGTTAGGGCCTAGCAAGACGTTTATCTTTCAAGGTTGAAATGACTATTTAAAACTGCAAAAAGAGGCTGCCATGGTAGGCCTGAAACAAGTTTAAAAGGCTTCTTAAATGTGTGGCACAATCTGTGCTGCAGGCCCACTAATAGCATTTAACTTACAGGCCCTGGGTACATGTAGTATTCAGTTATTGGGGACTTACAAGTAAATTAAATGTGCCAATTGGTTGTAAGCCATTCTCACCATGTTAAAAGGAGAGACCACAAGCACTTTAGCATTGGTTTACAGTGGTAAAGTGCGCATAGTCCTATGAGCCAACAAATAGGGTTTCAGAAAATCGGAGGGTGAAGGCAAAACGTTTGGGGATGACCCTGCAGAAAGGATCACTTCCAACATTCTGAGACACTTGTCTAGAGTTTCAAAGCACTAGTTGCACCAACAATGGTGAATGTTAAATGCTTCCGACTAAAATGAGCATTATCATGCACTGCATTTACTAAAATACATCTGGGTAAGTTGTGGGCTGGTATGCCCTCCTTAATATGAGCAGCTAAAGAAGTTTTAAATTAAGATCTCTCACATATGTTGTGCACTAACATGAAATCCTCTCTCAACCAATTTAACTGACTGTCACAAACCGCTTGCAGATTTCTAACCTGAAGCAACCGCTGCTTGACTGCCTACATCACTTTTGAAGAAAAGGGCTTGCATCTGTCCAGAAGGCAGACCTGTTTCTAAGAGTTACTGTGGTCTGCCAGTTATGTAGTTCAGCGTGTTAATAAACGTCCCAAAGAAAAGTGTTAAGTTGAGAGGAAATGGTTCCCGTCCCGGCAGTTCGACTCTGCCTTTTAAATGTTTGAGGATGGGAAAGTATACTATTGTGTACAGTATCACCTTTTACCGAGATAACTGCGATGCTGTAAGACTGAGTGATTGACCCATGCAATAAGTTATCTTTACTTCATAAGGGTTGAGTCTGTAGAACAGGGCGAGCACTACATACTTACGAATTTGGCTCATGCACTTTCTTTAGGAAAAGGGCTTTCCAAACCAGGCTTTGGCAGTTTTTGGCTACCAACAGCTCTGACATTTGAAATCTACTTTTGCTTTTATAATTAATTTGCTTTGATTTGATATAGTAATTCGGGGTTTTATTGTGATTGATGAAACCAAGTTCGTAATTAAAATAATAATGAATTAGGAAGGTGCAGCTACACCTGGTATTAAACCGATGAAGGCTAGATAGTAGTACCTTCCGGGACAGCTACATGGGACCTGTGGTGTTTTCTGGTCTGACTGGAAACTTCAGGAACCAGGACAGGGTACTGTATTTGAATGCCTGATATACAGGAAGGACAAGCTGTACTTGCATTATTTTGTTTTTGTCTTTGTAATGTCTTGTTAATCAAAATTGAGTGACACATGGAAGCTGCCATAGAGCCAGCCAACAATACTTCCTGGTCTGACTGGAATTTCAAATGTGTGTGCATTAAATCCCACGGTCAGAACAAGAACGGCTGCTGTTTGTATTGCTAAATTATTAGTGAGCAGAGGGTGCAGACGTAAGGTAGTGTCTAACGGAAGCACCCCCACCTTAGAACCTCGAAACGAAACTGAACACAGACCAAGGTAAACTAAAAATCATCACGTGTTTGATATAGATATTTATTCTATCCCACACACCAGGGCTGTAATTCAAGACATGCCACTCTCGTCTTAAGGGCCTGCTCAGTTGTTCTCAGCCCTCCATCAGAGCAAGGACTATACTACCTAGATATCCCGCCCTGGCACACTTTTATAAAAGTAGCTTGAATCTGGACCACATTTTGAAACCGGTGCCACTTCCCATGGCTGATCAGAGTCGCCCATTCCTTCAATTGGCATAAATGTGTTTGGGAGGAAGGAGGCGCACACCTGGTATGTCAGTTATAAACCTTAATCTGTGAAGTCTCTAAATAATGGTGCTTTAGTGTGACGCTTGCTGTCTGTACAAGCGTGTGAGTCAAGAAAAATCAATACTAACCAACGTGGTAGTATCCACTGTGCACTGTGCAGTAGGTTCCTAGTGAACCCTCAACAATGTTTACAATTTCAACCATACAGTGAATAAAGTAAACCAATTTTACTACGCAGAACTTGTATTTAATTATATTCTTATACATAATTGTACTTCATATTATGATTAGGAAAATATAATAGTTTCACAGCTGTGCATCATATTGCAAACAAATCATAACATGTGATCATTTACAACATGAACAACATGTGCAATAGTACATAAATGCTTAAAAAAACGCCCGATGCATTTCGGGACTGTGGCGTTGAATCCACGAGTCAAGAAAAGAAGATATATTGTTACAAAGAAAAAAGACCCTCCTTGCCACTCACAGGCGAAGCCTTGCAAGATACAAAGTAATTCTCCGTGTCTATCACTTGAGATCATTCAGATGCCTGCTCTTCAGGTGTTTTGCCATCCTGGCGAGGTCCTGAGGACAAGCTCACGCCACATTCTGATGCAAAATAATACCTTAAAAACTCATATCCACGAATCCGATGAAACAGCAGTTTAGTGTTGAGTTATTACGTTAACGCATTAGTGCTAGCAGTAACCCTCACAGTTGTATTACAACTTTCCTGAGTTTAGTCGTGGCTTTTCCTAACATGTGAATCGGATCTGGGAATCTGATTCTGTGGCTATGAAGCTCTATGAAAGGGAGGCCGAGGCTTGATATTTCCACAACTACAGAAAAAAGTTCAAGGCAAATGCATCTGTATTTCCATTGTATAAACACAGTGTAAACAAAAGGCAAAGGTATCAATCAAGATTTTTTCATCCATATGGAAATGTATGTCTACAAAGAAGACAAAAGTTATCACGGTATGCAAGGTACTATCAGAGGTCTCATTGCTTGTGTCCGCCATGAGGAATATACCTCCCCCTGCAATGTGCATTCCATTTAAAATTCCAAGATTACTAAAGCACACAAATTATATTTCCTTAAAATATGGAGATATTTTCCTGTACAGTAACAAATGGACATTTTCACAGGTACTCATATATTCTTGACATCCAGATGTTTGGAAGTGTTACAATATGCCCATAATCAGTTAATGTGTCGCGAAATATCGCTGTCTTTTGTTTCTAGTTAGACGGCGGATAGATCATCTCCTCATTTGTCTATTTTCCCCATCTACGAAGTACTTGTCTGACTGGAAGAAACCCGGCTTCAACTGAAGCATCCATCTTCTAGTCGGTATATGTCTATACTGTGTTTGTATAGCTGTGGGATGACGATTCTCTGAGTGTTACGAGTAGAGAATCAAATTTACTTAAAGACGCGGAGGCTAACATTATGCATTACCCTTTTAACAAAACAACAATCTAGAATTAGAACTCCATAGTCCGTTAATATTCTCCTCATAGAACACTCTTCATCTTTTAAATGCATCAATTATCTTCAACTCTTATTTGATCTAATCTTCTCTCATCTTGAAACTGAAACTGTACAAATTCTCTTCTTACTTATTCTTTTTGCACTGAGCATCTAAGATAAATAAACAAGCAAAAATTAATTTCCATATTCACAGCTATGTATCTTCTGTGAATATATGTAATTGTTATTAGAAAAATCAATTTGTGCATATACAATATTTCCGCTCCAACCTTTCCCTTTTTTTCAAATTTTATTACAAGTTGCGCGGTTGATGGGATAATGCTAGCCTCCAAGTCTTTAACGATATCTTGATTCTCTACTCATAACACTTTTAGAATCGCCATTTCCTTACAACACCGGACGCTACCATTATGCATGCTGAAAGCCCTTAAACACTTCATTTGCATATACCTTATTGGTCTAAAAGAATAAGTTGCAAAAATACTCTCATTTGACCAATCTGCTGCTTTCATGATCTCTTCCATTAGCCAAAAAGCTTTTTTTGCCATAGCACCCCTTATCGAATTTGCTGAAAATTTCCCTACTTCTATACCTGTATGTTCCATCACCTATTTAATCCTTCTCGCTTTTGTAGTAGTACTCACTGCACCATATGGTTTAACATAAGATATCAAGAACTAATTTTCTTCATCCCTTCTGTATTCTATAATTCTGTTCTCGTATGTTGACAAGCATTCCACCACACATAACTTCTTACATTCTAGAAAACGTGGATAAAATATTGACTCCGACATTGTTTTCACTCTTTTCAAAATGTCAAATAACACTCCATCTAAACCATAAACTCAGTTACTTACTAAGATTTTGCATCCCACACTCTTTGGCAAGATATCAAATATAACAATGTTGTTAACTTAACTAAAAGTCTCTTCAAATCTAAATATTTATTTAGTGGCCAAGACTCAAGAAAACTCAGCACCATGCTCACATCTCATAAAAACTCATGTTTAGCTCTAAGATGCCTTCTCAACGTCATACTCTACATACCATAGTATGTCGTTCTACTGATCTTCCATCAACTTGAACATGACTGGCTGACATTGCTGGCCTATTGCAATGTATTGTTATGTTATGTTATGTTATGTGCATACTCTTTTATAGCGCACGGCTACCCAAACGGGTGTCCCGGCGCTTTTGCAAAGAGATCAGAGACCGGTGTATCCATTCAGCAACTCAGGTAGTCGGGACGATCACGCAGAAAAGAGCCACGTCTTTAGCTCCTTTCTAAAGGTAAAGAGACTATTGGCTTTCCGCAAAGAGATCGGAAGCCCATTCTAATGGAGGGCCGCTAAATAGCGGAAGGACCGACCACCCATCCGGACACGTTTGATGGACGGGACCACAATCGTGGCTGATGAAGCCGATCGCAGCATCCTCCTTGGAGCATAAAAGGCCAATCTCTTTTTGATGTACGCAGGGCCTACAGAATGCAGGGCCTTGAAGGCCAAAGTCAGAGTTTTAAAAATAACTCTTTTAGAAATAGGGAGCCAATGTAACTCCTTAAGCAAACTAGAAGCTCTGGCTCTGCGTGGGAGGCCAAAGATTGCCCTTGCAGCAGAGTTCTGGACTATCTGCAATCTTGCCAGCAGGTATTTCGGCAGACCTACATACAGGACATTAGCATAATCAAAACGTGATCCAACTAATGCCTGCACTACAATTCTCTTATATTGCAGTGATAACATCGGTAAAAATTTTCTGAGCATTCTCAGGATGCTGAAGCATTTCCCTGATAATGCATTGATCTGAGATCTAAAGGACAGATCTACATCGCAGACCACACCAAGATTTTTGGCCTGCATTGATGCCGAGCCGGGAGGAAACATGTCCTGAGGCCACCAGGATTTCCAGCATGGGTCCGGAGCACAGCCAAAAAAAATTGTTCTGTAACTGAATCCTTTTTCACACTGTTCTACAAGCAAATGAACTACCTCTATAATAGGAGCCACCAATGGATCCTCCCCATGCACCAGCAAACCCACATATTCCATATTCCATATTCCCTTATACCTTCATCTAGTTCCTGGTGCCCAGGTCTCCTCAAGCAGTTCAACAGCCCTGTACTTTTTGATGGAGTTAAATTCATCCTTTCCTGTCTTGGACATGTCTGTGCTCTCAATATATTTAATCTTCTTCAATCTCTTTTGATCTTTTTCGCCTCTTATTTCTTCTTCCTCAGACATTGAATAAAATGAATCACCCTATCCCGATTCCTTTCTTTTTAGGTCTAGTCTGGGTAGCGCCTGCTCTGCGAACCATGTTGTATTGGAGTATGTACTTGAAGCCCCGCCCATATTTGTAATTGGCTTGTATCATTGTCCTTCCTAAATGCTGGCTTCTGATTCGCTTTTAGGCCTGTTAGTCCCTCCTTAGCACCTTCTTGTCTTCATTTGTAACCTTCCGTGAGGACTGGCCCTTTTACTTCGGTTGTTATATGGTACGTCTTCTTTAGTCTGTAAGCACTATTTTCTTTAATGAGTTTCTCTTACTGCAGAAGGTCAGGAGGGTCTCTCGTGCACAGTTGTGACCACCGGCTTGTTTATTTAACTTGTAGGAAATGGAAAGTTCTTCAGGGGCCATTGGAGACAGAAGGGGGAAAGTCAGCGACGCCTTTAAGCATTAGGAATGCAATAGGTCCTGCGTTTGTGAGAGTTTAATCTATTGGCATTGTAAATGAAAATGGCTTTTATTTATGTTTTAAAAACCAAAACAAATATAAAAGGCATTGTCATTTACAATGCCAATAGCTCAAACTCTTGTAAATGCGAGACCCATTGCATTTGAGATATGTTTCCTCTAGCAAGTTGTCTGTGGTTTCTTTAATTTGTGCCTTCATTTCATGATGAATTAATCTCCTCCTAATCACATCCTCACTCATTTTCTCCCCTGGTATTTCTACACTATTTCCTAGATCAGAATCCATTACAATTTGACAATCTATCAAAACATAAAAAAACTATATTAGTGTACTTTATTCTGGTAATTATTTAAATAATCTATCTGAGTGCTCAACAAGATAATCCCCTCACTAAAACTCAGTTTATTGTTAATTGTTGCATGGTACATTTTAGAGAGCCAAAGGTCAATCAAACAAGGGCCACCTCGCAATGGGTGGGTGTATAACCGGATATTGTTGGAATACACCTTCTTTGTTAAAATACCCCTCACACACCAAAAGGGCCCTTGGTGTCATGCTTCATCATCGGGGTCTTCCCGTCCCGCTGCGGGGCGGGGCAGTGCTGCGACAAGCGGATACGCCGGAGCACCTTTAGATGGAAGTGCTATGTGTATGGAGTGAGTGTCAGTGGGGTCAGGAGTGAGATATAGGTGAAATGTTAAAAAATACCTGGCCTAGTGGAAAAAAAGATATTTATTAAACACTGGCTGGTATTGTTAAAAGAAAAGTGAAGCGGAGAGATGGAGCTGATTAATGGGCTCTCTCTCCTATGTGGGTCAACATGTTTTGAGGCGCTAGGCCTCTTCGTCAGGACCTTAGGGGAGATCCCCCTGTCACTCACTAGTGTTTCCTCCACAAAGGTAGAAATAGTGTATATACAAAAAAAGTGAAAAAAAAGGGAACTATGTGTGTAAATACAATTAATAATTACAACACTGCTATACTACCACACTGATAATGTAGTATGCCTGCAAGATAAGAAAACCAGTTTAATAATAGCGCCGATCCCAGTATGCGCTTAACTCTATGTCACCTGTAAGGGAAAAGAGACATACACACACAGATATACCGGTATGCAAATGAGGGATCTAGCATGATTGGTGAAGAAAAACATCATCAGACAAACAAAGTCACACACACAGAGTAAGTAATGGGGGATGAGGATAGCCAGGGAATCAAATACATACTTTTCACAGGAGGAAGTAATGCCTCATGAGTCAGCTTTAGACTGAAGGGTATAGTGGGGTCCCAACTGCAGGAGGGAAAAAAAGGGGGTTTGCATTGTAAGTTCTGTCCCATTAGTAGTATCCCTAGGTACAGGCATGGCTGGGATATACAAGTTTATCCTCTTTGAACCGGCTACGCCGTACTTACTGAGCCCCTAGCACGCTTGTGCTTCGTCCTTCGTCTGCTGCTTCCGTGGTTGTGAGGGAGGAAGGGAGCGGCAAGTATTTATATGCTTAAATGATTGGATAATTAATCAATTACCTCAGGAAAAACCCCCGCCGAAACTATAAGGGCCTAACAGGTAGGTAAGGGGGGCGGCCATGCTGGAAGGTCCGCTACCTGCTCGTTATTATGCGCGTTCGATCGTGAGTGTGGTAAATACAAGGATCGGTGCATGACTTAAGGATAGGAGATCATTACATGTTTAAGCCTGGGGTACTGAGGGAAGGCTCTGACTTGGCGCTGAGCAGAGAAAAGCAATGCGTGTGTCGAGTGCACCGCGCATGCGCCGGTCACCCTGCATCGCGCGCATGCGCGTCTCGAAGTCACTATCCCCCGGTGTGTGCGCGTGCGCACAAGTACCTAAACAGATAGTGTCGATTTTGTCTCGAGGTCTGGGGAAAGACTGCGAGGCATACAAAGGAGTACATGTAGTGTGGCTCCAGGTGGGGCGGATTACAGGGTTTAATGCTCAATAAATTAACCAGTGGATTTTTACTGTGCTTAAAGGCAGTTCTTTGAGGACTAGAGAGGAGCATTAGGTGTGTTCACGTTAATAATGGCTTCAGTTTATTATTATAAGGAAAATACAGTCATGTATAAGACTTCCATTTTTCTAAAAAATGGGTGATTTGTTTTTGTAAAAAACAGAAGGGGGGGGGGGGAAAGACAGGTAGTAAACCTATTGAGGTTAAGGGGAAAGCTTTAGAGCCATACACCTATTTGCAGAGAAATTATTCATGGTGGCTCTGGCTGTCAGTGGCTGTGTCACAAGCAGCAGACCCTAGGTATTTAAATGAGCCCACGGAATATCGTCATTCAAGCCTGTGCGATGTGTCCCCAGACGGTACACCCAACGTTGCTCTTTCGATAGAAGGTCTCTATCGTTGGAAAAGGCTTCTATGACGGTCCATTTAAGGTCGTGGACACTGTGTCCAACAGTAGCAAAATGTGTAGACATTTTCGTGGTAGTCTTATTGCAGCGGACGTTGCTACGGTGTTCGCCCATTCGGATCTTCACGGGTCTGCTGGTCATTCCCACATATTCCATGTGGCACGGACACGTGATTAGGTACACCACATTGCGGGTGTTACAGTTAGTGAAGGCTCGCTGTTCCCATGTAGATTTGTTAGAAAAAGTGATGTTTCTACTCTTCTGCGTGTATTGGCAAGATACACACGAGCCACAGGGGTGGTGCCCGCTTACACCTGCTATCCTGGGGGGTTCACTCGCTCTTGTAGCTTTTGGTCTGGTATGAACTAGAAGATCCTTCAGGTTCATTCCTCTCCTATGCGCAAACATAGGTTTAGGAAAATTCAATTTGCCACAGGATAACACTCTCCAATGTTTGTTCACGATCTTCGTGATCTGGTTGGAGTTTGTGTTGTAAGTTGTTACGCAAATTGGGCGAGGATCGGGTTCTTTCCTTTCGGTATCCTCTAAAAGTGCTTCCCTGTTGTTATTCCGTGCACGTTTGAGGCCTTTCCGAACAATGTTCGTGGGGTATTGCCTGTTCAAGAGTTTGACCTCCAAATCTGCCGCCTGTGATTTGAAATCCTCAATATTGCTACAGTTCCGACGTAGGCGAAGGAACTGTCCGTACGGGAGATTCTCCCGCAGGTGGCGTGGATGGAAACTGCTGTACAGGAGCAGACTGTTCTTTGCTGTAGGCTTAAAGTGAGTGCTCGTTACAAGTTTACCGTCTTTCGGGTAGATGTTTAAATCCAGAAACACCAAATTTTCATTAGAGACCGTGTGTGTAAATTTCAGGAACTGATCTTGTCGGTTCAGCCAGGTCATGAACTGGATAACAGAGTCTTGGTTACCCCTCCAGATGACAAAAATGTCATCTATATACCTCTTCCATGTTCATACCTGGTGTCTATAGGGATTGCTCTGTCCCAGGATTTTCGTTGATTCTAGGTGGTGTACATATAGTCCAGCCAGGCTGGGCGCACAGGTGCTCCCCATGCTGGTTCCATGTCTTTGGAGGTAGTAGGTGTCCTCGTATTGGAAGAAGTTCTTTGTGAGGGACAAAGAGGTACACTCCAAGACCACTTGTCTAGGGGTTTGGTAATCCCATGTTGTAGAGAAAAGTACTTCCTCTATTATTTCTAACGTTTCTTTGTGTGGGAGGCTTGTATAAAGGCTCTCCACGTCGAGTCCCACTAGGAGATCATGCTCTGGGTCAAAAGGAACGTCTTTTATCAATTGGAGGACTGCCTTAGTATCTCTGAGATAGGTGTCGGTTTTTTGGACAATTGGTCGAAGAAATGCGTCAGCAAACTTCGATAGTGGTTCCAAAAGTGAGTTAATACCGGACACTATCGGACGCCCAGGTGGATAGGGGGCGTCCTTGTGAATCTTGGGGATAGTGTAAAAGTATGGTATTTTCGGTTTATCTTGGACCAGAAACTCACTCTCTTTCCTAGTGAGCCAATCATTAGCTCTGGCTTCTTCGATCATGATTTGGATCGCTATCCTTACTTCCTCAGATGGATCATCTCTCAGTTCTTGATAGTTACGTTCATCTTCCAGCAATTTCCTGCACTCCCTGTCATAGTTGCAGTGAGATTGTACAACCGTGGCCCCACCCTTATCGGCTGGTTTGATCACTATAGTCTGGTTATTGGCAAGTTCTTGTAGGGCTGTTTGTTCTTGCCTGGAAGTATTCCAAAAGGAGATCTTATCACCCGTGGGTAACTTGTCAAGATCTTCCATTACTGCTTTCTCGAAGGTTAGCAGTTCAACAGGGATAGTTGAGTCTAATGGGGTGAAAGTCGACTTTTTCTTTAGCCCTGTATCAGACTGCTCTGTGCCCTCTTTGGTGGAATCCTGAAAGAAAGCTCGGAGTTTTAGTTTTCGCATGAACTCCTTCATCTCCATGCAGATTTTAAATTTGTCCATTCTGTTCGTAGGGACAAAACCTAGACCTTTTGATAAAACATTCGTCTGGGCCTCTGTTAAATCCTGATCTGATAGGTTCACTACTAAGTTCCCCGACTGGTGGAGGCTGTTTGGCTCCGAGTCGATACACCGGGTATGGACTCCGGTGGTTGGTTCCAATGGACTTGGGTTCCTTTTCGATTTCTTCCCCTTCTGGGGCCTCGGCGCTGGCCTAAAAAAGGCTGCTGCCCATAGTAATTGAATTGGGGAGCTTGTGGGTCCCAAGGTTGGAAGGGATGGCCCATGAAAGGTGGTACTGTTTGGTATTGCATGTACCCTGGGGGGGCCTGGTATGGCATCCAACCTCTTCCACCCCTTGGGAATTGTCCTCTAAAGGAGGGCTTTCCTCTGTTGGCACCTTGGTTACTACTTCTACTGGAGTTAGAGCTATTTGAGCTGGTATCAGAAAAGGTAGTGTCTTGATCAGTGTTTTGATTTTTTGACACATAGTCTTTCTTGATGTACGGATAGATCCGCTCATGTGTGAACTCCTCTGTGTCTTTTTTATGTTTTTTAGATTTGCTTTTTTTCAGAGTGAGTTCGAACTCAGTCATTTCTTGATTTAGTTCCTCAAGTCGTTTTTTCAGGGCAGTAGGGGATAGGTAGCTCTTGATTTTAACTTCCAATTTAGAGATTTCAATTTTGAGTTCCTGGGTCAACTTGGTTGCTGTCTTTACAATAAGGACTAACCAATCCCTGGTGCAACGCCAGCTGATCAAGGACCAGTCTCTTTTAAATTCGAGGTCATGGGTGAAGATGAAAGGTTCGTTCTTGACTATCAACCCCGCTGGGGCTGTCTTGGATTTCAGATACTCTGACATGAACAGACCGTGTAGGGCCGTCTTGATCTGTGTCCTCCTGAGCACTGCCAGTTCATCCCAGTCACTGTCATTTCCGCAAGGTTCTGTGTTGCTTAGGCCCTCAAACAGGCGGAGCGTGGCTAGAATTCTATCGACTTCCTCATCGTCAAAGGTAAGGCCTCCCGCATCCTCCATGGTGGATGGCTACTTAGAACAAGTGTGTGGTGACTATGTGTGAGTGTTAGCTGTGATGTGCGTGAAAATAAAGAAAATGAAAATGAACACAAGGCAGCCTAATACGGTGCTATGTGTAGGTCCAGAACTACTGGTGTCTCGATGAATTCGAGAGAAAAAGACTCCCACAGCTGCACGCTGTCTGAAGAACAGGGAAATCAAAAGGGGGGAGTGAAGAGGTGGTGCCGATGGGCACCGAGGTGGGCACGTCCTCCTCTTAACAGGGATAAAGGTCAATCAAACAAGGGCCACCTCGCAATGGGTGGGTGTATAACCGGATATTGTTACATACTTTTCACAGGAGGAAGTAATGCCTCATGAGTCAGCTTTAGACTGAAGGGTATAGTGGGGTCCCAACTGCAGGAGGGGAAAAAAGGGGGTTTGCATTGTAAGTTCTGTCCCATTAGTAGTATCCCTAGGTACAGGGAAGAGGTTGGATGCCATACCAGGCCCCCCCCAGGGTACATGCAATACCAACCAGTACCACCTTTCATGGGCCATCCCTTCCAACCTTGGGACCCACAAGCTCCCCAATTCAATTACTATGGGCAGCAGCCTTTTTTAGGCCAGCGCCGAGGCCCCAGAAGGGGAAGAAATCGAAAAGGAACCCAAGTCCATTGGAACCAACCACCGGAGTCCATACCCGGTGTATCGACTCGGAGCCAAACAGCCTCCACCAGTCGGGGAACTTAGTAGTGAACCTATCAGATCAGGATTTAACAGAGGCCCAGACGAATGTTTTATCAAAAGGTCTAGGTTTTGTCCCTACGAACAGAATGGACAAATTTAAAATCTGCATGGAGATGAAGGAGTTCATGCGAAAACTAAAACTCCGAGCTTTCTTTCAGGATTCCACCAAAGAGGGCACAGAGCAGTCTGATACAGGGCTAAAGAAAAAGTCGACTTTCACCCCATTAGACTCAACTATCCCTGTTGAACTGCTAACCTTCGAGAAAGCAGTAATGGAAGATCTTGACAAGTTACCCACGGGTGATAAGATCTCCTTTTGGAATACTTCCAGGCAAGAACAAACAGCCCTACAAGAACTTGCCAATAACCAGACTATAGTGATCAAACCAGCCGATAAGGGTGGGGCCACGGTTGTACAATCTCACTGCAACTATGACAGGGAGTGCAGGAAATTGCTGGAAGATGAACGTAACTATCAAGAACTGAGAGATGATCCATCTGAGGAAGTAAGGATAGCGATCCAAATCATGATCGAAGAAGCCAGAGCTAATGATTGGCTCACTAGGAAAGAGAGTGAGTTTCTGGTCCAAGATAAACCGAAAATACCATACTTTTACACTATCCCCAAGATTCACAAGGACGCCCCCTATCCACCTGGGCGTCCGATAGTGTCCGGTATTAACTCACTTTTGGAACCACTATCGAAGTTTGCTGACGCATTTCTTCGACCAATTGTCCAAAAAACCGACACCTATCTCAGAGATACTAAGGCAGTCCTCCAATTGATAAAAGACGTTCCTTTTGACCCAGAGCATGATCTCCTAGTGGGACTCGACGTGGAGAGCCTTTATACAAGCCTCCCACACAAAGAAACGTTAGAAATAATAGAGGAAGTACTTTTCTCTACAACATGGGATTACCAAACCCCTAGACAAGTGGTCTTGGAGTGTATCTCTTTGTCCCTCACAAAGAACTTCTTCCAATACGAGGACACCTACTACCTCCAAAGACATGGAACCAACATGGGGAGCACCTGTGCGCCCAGCCTGGCTGGACTATATGTACACCACCTAGAATCAACGAAAATCCTGGGACAGAGCAATCCCTATAGACACCAGGTATTAACATGGAAGAGGTATATAGATGACATTTTTGTCATCTGGAGGGGTAACCAAGACTCTGTTATCCAGTTCATGACCTGGCTGAACCGACAAGATCAGTTCCTGAAATTTACACACACGGTCTCTAATGAAAATTTGGTGTTTCTGGATTTAAACATCTACCCGAAAGACGGTAAACTTGTAACGAGCACTCACTTTAAGCCTACAGCAAAGAACAGTCTGCTCCTGTACAGCAGTTTCCATCCACGCCACCTGCGGGAGAATCTCCCGTACGGACAGTTCCTTCGCCTACGTCGGAACTGTAGCAATATTGAGGATTTCAAATCACAGGCGGCAGATTTGGAGGTCAAACTCTTGAACAGGCAATACCCCACGAACATTGTTCGGAAAGGCCTCAAACGTGCACGGAATAACAACAGGGAAGCACTTTTAGAGGATACCGAAAGGAAAGAACCCGATCCTCGCCCAATTTGCGTAACAACTTACAACACAAACTCCAACCAGATCACGAAGATCGTGAACAAACATTGGAGAGTGTTATCCTGTGGCAAATTGAATTTTCCTAAACCTATGTTTGCGCATAGGAGAGGAATGAACCTGAAGGATCTTCTAGTTCATACCAGACCAAAAGCTACAAGAGCGAGTGAACCCCCCAGGATAGCAGGTGTAAGCGGGCACCACCCCTGTGGCTCGTGTGTATCTTGCCAATACACGCAGAAGAGTAGAAACATCACTTTTTCTAACAAATCTACATGGGAACAGCGAGCCTTCACTAACTGTAACACCCGCAATGTGGTGTACCTAATCACGTGTCCGTGCCACATGGAATATGTGGGAATGACCAGCAGACCCGTGAAGATCCGAATGGGCGAACACTGTAGCAACGTCCGCTGCAATAAGACTACCACGAAAATGTCTACACATTTTGCTACTGTTGGACACAGTGTCCACGACCTTAAATGGACCGTCATAGAAGCCTTTTCCAACGATAGAGACCTTCTATCGAAAGAGCAACGTTGGGTGTACCGTCTGGGGACACATCGCACAGGCTTGAATGACGATATTCCGTGGGCTCATTTAAATACCTAGGGTCTGCTGCTTGTGACACAGCCACTGACAGCCAGAGCCACCATGAATAATTTCTCTGCAAATAGGTGTATGGCTCTAAAGCTTTCCCCTTAACCTCAATAGGTTTACTACCTGTCCCTCCTTTCCCCCCCCCTTCTGTTTTTTACAAAAACAAATCACCCATTTTTTAGAAAAATGGAAGTCTTATACATGACTGTATTTTCCTTATAATAATAAACTGAAGCCATTATTAACGTGAACAAACCTAATGCTCCTCTCTAGTCCTCAAAGAACTGCCTTTAAGCACAGTAAAAATCCACCGGTTAATTTATTGAGCATTAAACCCTGTAATCCGCCCCACCTGGAGCCACACTACATGTACTCCTTTGTATGCCTCGCAGTCTTTCCCCAGACCTCGAGACAAAATCGACACTATCTGTTTAGGTACTTGTGCGCACGCGCACACACCAGGCGATAGTGACTTCGAGATGCGCATGCGCGCGATGCAGGGTGACCGGCGCATGCGCGGTGCACTCGGCACACGCATTGCTTTTCTCTGCTCAGCGCCAAGTCAGAGCCTTCCCTCAGTACCCCAGGCTTAAACATGTAATGATCTCCTATCCTTAAGTCATGCACCGATCCTTGTATTTACCACACTCACGATCGAACGCGCATAATAACGAGCAGGTAGCGGACCTTCCAGCATGGCCGCCCCCCTTACCTACCTGTTAGGCCCTTATAGTTTCGGCGGGCTTTTCCTGAGGTAATTGATTAATTATCCAATCATTTAAGCATATAAATACTCGCCGCTCCCTTCCTCCCTCACAACCACGGAAGCAGCAGACGAAGGAGGAAGCACAAGCGTGCTAGGGGCTCAGTAAGTACGGCGTAGCCGGTTCAAAGAGGATAAACTTGTATATCCCAGCCATGCCTGTACCTAGGGATACTACTAATGGGACAGAACTTACAATGCAAACCCCCTTTTTTCCCTCCTGCAGTTGGGACCCCACTATACCCTTCGGTCTAAAGCTGACTCATGAGGCATTACTTCCTCCTGTGAAAAGTATGTATTTGATTCCCTGGCTATCCTCATCCCCCATTACTTACTCTGTGTGTGTGACGTTGTTTGTCTGATGATGTTTTTCTTCACCAATCATGCTAGATCCCTCATTTGCATACCGGTATATCTGTGTGTGTATGTCTCTTTTCCCTTACAGGTGACATAGAGTTAAGCGCATACTGGGATCGGCGCTATTATTAAACTGGTTTTCTTATCTTGCAGGCATACTACATTATCAGTGTGGTAGTATAGCAGTGTTGTAATTATTAATTGTATTTACACACATAGTTCCCTTTTTTTTCACTTTTTTTGTATATACACTATTTCTACCTTTGTGGAGGAAACACTAGTGAGTGACAGGGGGATCTCCCCTAAGGTCCTGACGAAGAGGCCTAGCGCCTCGAAACATGTTGACCCACATAGGAGAGAGAGCCCATTAATCAGCTCCATCTCTCCGCTTCACTTTTCTTTTAACAATACCAGCCAGTGTTTAATAAATATCTTTTTTTCCACTAGGCCAGGTATTTTTTAACATTTCACCTATATCTCACTCCTGACCCCACTGACACTCACTCCATACACATAGCACTTCCATCTAAAGGTGCTCCGGCGTATCCGCTTGTCGCAGCACTGCCCCGCCCCGCAGCGGGACGGGAAGACCCCGATGATGAAGCATGACACCAAGGGCCCTTTTGGTGTGTGAGGGGTATTTTAACAAAGAAGGTGTATTCCAACAATATCCGGTTATACAACCACCCATTGCGAGGTGGCCCTTGTTTGATTGACCTTTATCCCTGTTAAGAGGAGGACGTGCCCACCTCGGTGCCCATCGGCACCACCTCTTCACTCCCCCCTTTTGATTTCCACATTTTAGAGAGCCAACAGCCTTTCTATCCTTGTAATATATTTTTGCCCAATCTAAGATGGCCGCCAAGTTGTGTGAGTTTGTACAATGAACATGCACACCTGAGCCTCTCCTGTAGTTTGGTCTCATTGTATGCTGTCTACTATTGTGCTGATTCCCATGGTTGCAGCTCTAGCAGAACAACTTGAGTTGCAGTTGAGAGGCAAACCAGCTCTCAGTCAAAATGTTTTGTAATTTTCAAACAAGTGCTTGGCTCATCGCAAGGTACGATGTCTCCCTTCCCTCTTATATCCACTCTGCTTGATTTTAGAGCACCCCAACAATTGTGTACCGTTCAAAACATCAAACACAGCTGTTGCATTTATTTAAGATATCACATATTTTACACACAAGTCGCTTCCAAAAATTGGAAGCTTAAACAAGTATACAGCTCAGTATTTCTACACAAACATTGCCAAAGCTCAACACCTTTATTATTGTACTTATCTTTCTCAGGAGGAGCATTTGAAAAAGGAAGAGTGTTCTATGAGGGGAATATTTATGCCCTGGAGTTCTAATTCTAGATTGTTGTTTTATTGTTTGTAAGTTCTGTGAAGGTGCTGCAGAGGCGGCAATTAAATGGGTAATTCATAATAGTAGCCTCTGGCCTTGTAATGAAATCTGGTGCTTTCTGCAATATAAATAAATTATATTTAAATATGTGTTTTTACATAGGTCAGTATTTGCAATAAAGTTTGAAATCTTGGTATTTAATTTCACACTGACTTTTGCCTTCGAATCTGCCATAGGTTTTAGTTCTTTATGCAAATAAACAACTAAAGAGTCAGGGTAAATGGGTCACTTCTGTACCCCTTAATTAAATATTAAACAACAACGAAAGAGTGACAACAACTACAAAATCATAAATATATAATCCCACAAAGAAAGCCACAGAAAGAAGGATAGGGTGAAAAAGAAAAGAAAATGTTTTCTTTAAAAGAACCCTCACTCACCGACCTAGTCGGTGACATGCTTCATCATTGGGTTCTACTGGGGCAACCAAATGTCACCCCAGTATGCTAGTACGTCTGTGATACAGCGGAGATGGATTTTTTCTATGTGACTTCCGTGGCCCGAATGCTACTGAATAGGTAGTCCGCGGGGAGACGCTGGCTTGCAAAAAGAGCACGGCGTGAAGAATACCCCTGCCGTTTGAGCCCATGACACTCGGAATTTGTCTGTTTCTAATTATGGGCCTTAGACAGGTCTAGGAGAGCCCCCACGGGTATTTTGCGTGAGTAACATTGATTTTTTGTCACATCTTCACGGTAGGGTGCACCTTAGCGTGTGCATACCGCCGGAGGATCAATTGATAGGGCAAAATTCGCCAAGCATTCTTCAGGACCTATCTAGCAGAAAATGTTGACCACTACTTTTTAGAACACAGGGTTTCAAATTAAGAACTCTAAATGGTCCGCTTTTCACCTGTTTTTAACTGTAGCTGTTTGACCATGTATTAAAATGAATATAGGTTACAATCAGCTATCTTTTTTTAAACCACTCACATTAGCACTTTTTCTCGTCACTTTTTTCACATAGAAAAAATCCAGCTCCGCTGTATCACAGGCGTAGTAGCATACTGGGTTGACATTTGGTTGCCCCAGTAGAACCCAATGATGAAGCATGTCACCGACTAGGTCGGTGAGTGAGGGTTCTTTTAAAGAAAAAAAAGTATTTTCTTTTTCACCCTATCCTTCTTTCTGTGGCTTTAGTTCTTTACGATCACATAAACCTGTTGACTATAGCACATTCGTAAGATTGTCACACTGGTCTTAATCACTGTTACCTTTTAATATGTGCCTGTTTGTGCCTTCTTTTGATATATTGGTATGAAATCATTGCATGTGCCTTCTTTTGATATATTGGTATGAAATCATTGCATGATATATCTAGTTTGATAAGAGTTATAAATATTTGACAATCGTAGATCCAAATGAAAGAGCACCTCTCTCTTCTTTCAAAAGGATGTTTGTGTCCATTGTAATCGTTTAGCACTTTTACAAGGTAGGAGAACATAGTCATACAACAACGTTGATGCGTACTTCAAATCACGCGTATGCTTTAGTGGATAGTGTCAGACCCCATTCGGGTACAAGGGGCAACGGGCAAGCCGGGCCTACCAGGCCTCAGATGTTGGGGCTGGGGTAGTGTTAGACCTGGCATCCGTGGCGTGGTTTTCCCCCTAACACTTTGCCTTCAGACCGCTTGTTTTTCTGACTTCGTTTTGGCTGGCATTAGGACTCTGAACACTTTACCACTGCTAACCAGTGCTAAAGTACTTGTGCTCTCTTCTCAAAACATGCTAACATTGGCTTATACCCAACTGGCCTAGTTAATTTACTAATAGGTCCCTAGTAAAGTGCCTTACATCTGTCCAGGGCCTGCAAATTAAATGCTACGAGTGAGCCTGCAGCACTGGTTGTGCCACCCACTTAAGTAGCCTTTCAAATGTGTCTTAGGCTTGCTATGGCAGCCTGTATGTGCAGTTTTAAACAGCCATTTTAATCTGGCAAGATAAACTTTTGACCAGGCCTAAACCTTCCTTTTTAATACATATGTCACCTCTAAGGTAGGCCCTACACCACCAAAGGGCATGGTGAAGTGTATTTGAAAAAGTTGGACATGTACTTTTAAGTTTGCATGTGAAAAACTATAATTCATTTTTCACTTCAGCAAGGCCTATCTCTGCCACAGGATAACATTGACATTGCCTTATTACATTTACAAGTGTAATTTCCAGATGTGAAAAGATTATTGGTTCATGTGTGGTGTCTCTGGAATCCTAATTTAAAATCATAACTTATTGTGAAGTCCAATTTTAAATAAAAATTCTGAAAACACAACTTTTAGAAAGCTTGGCATTTCCATTGCCTTAGCCATTTGGTGCCTGCAGCCTGTTTCTGGTCTCATGACTTGGTGTAGTTGACATTTGGGCTTTCTATAGTCCTCGTAGACAGCCACACACAGTGGGAGCTTAAGTGAGACTGGTTGGGCCATCACTGGCAGGATGGGAGGAAGGAACCAGGACCAGCCTCACTTACACCTGAAAAGGCTGTGTCTTGTCTCCACACAAAGGGCTGCATACCCCCTGTCTGGAGCCAGGGCCAGGAAGGCAGGGCATCTGTGCACTTCAAAAGCATGCCTCTATACATTTCTCCCCACTTCAAAAGCACAACTGTGTGTAAAAGAAGGATCTCAGACACGACCACTTCAGTAAACTTCTGTACCTGCGGATACTCTGCCAAGATGAAGGGCTGCTGTGCTGCTACAAGAACTGCCACTCTGCTTGACTGCTGCTCTGAATGAACTGCTGCCCTGCTGTGCTTACCTGCAGCCCTCTTCACTTCATGAGAGGGACTGCTGAGCCGCTACAAGGACTGCCACTGTGCTGGACTGCTGCTCTGAAGGAACTACTGCTCTGCTGTGCTGACATGCTGCATTCTTGCCTGGGAGAGAAGGACTGAACCTGCATCACTTGCACCCAAGGTGACTCCATGGGCTATTTGGCTGGCATCCTGAGCTGAAGCCTCATGGACATAACAGGCTTCCAAACACCTTGCAACCACACCTTAACTCTGCCAACTGTGAGTCTTCCCAGCCAAGCGGTGCCACACCTGTCCTGGACCCTAGGGACTAGGCCTAAGGTGCTCTGGCAGCTTCTGTGGATTCAGCAGAACCAACATCTTTCTCTGCTGCGCGATGCAAACCTGAGCAGATCCGCCACATCGATGCACTGTGTGGATCGGAACTTCAACAAAAGTGGCGCCTCATATTGCAGTACAATGCTGCATTGGAACTCGCATCTCTTGTCGGCAGAAGCATTGATGATGACACCAAGCTCCGCATTGCAGCCTCACAGGTCTTCCGATCCGACGCATCACCCCAACTGCCTGGTGTATCACTGATGCTGGACTTCACATTGCAAGCCCTGACTTCACCCCAGCCTCAATGCATCTTCGCCTTCGATCCATTCAAACTCCACAATCTATGATTTATGGTACTCTGTTCAGCAGGCCTAACTGGGTCCCTGTAGCGGGCCACACTCAATTGCGGTTGACCTAAACATGTGACTTTGTCCCAGTGCAGCATGACCAGATATCCGCAGTTTGCGCTTCATGCCTTTTGGCTCTATATACTCTAAAATCTTTAAAATTCAATATTTCTGGTTCTACTAATTGGATTGTTTTAGTTTTGATCTTGTTTTATTTATTAAATTTTGCTTTAATTTTCTTAATTGGTGTTGGATTTTCATTGTGTGGTGTTTTCACTGTTTTACTGTTTGAAGTGTTGCACACAAACTTCACACATTGCCTCTAAGTTCAGCTTGACTGCTCTGTGCCAAGCTACCAAGGGGTTGAGCACATGTTAATTTGGGGTTTTCCTGTGCCTTACCCTGACTAGGATTGTCGTTGCTGCTTGACCAGGGCTCACAAACCAGTAAACCAGTAACTAAATTTCTAACAGGTATTTAATCTCCGATATCCCTGGGCCCGCTCTTCTGTGGGTCATAAAACTGGTCCAAGCACAACTCCTTGAGCACTTGACTTTCTATGGTAGCAGTGGTGAGCAGTCACAGGCTTCTCTTGAAGTGTTGGGCCTGGTCTTTTTAGCACTGTTATCCCCAGTCCTTTTGCCTTCCTCCTGTATTTGTCTGACTTCGTTTTTGCTGGTTTTAGGACTCTGGGCACTTTACCACTGCTGACCTGTGCTAAAGTGCAAGTGTTCCCTGTGTAAATTGTATTAGTGATTGGTTTATCCACTAATGGCATATTTGATTTCCTAGTAAAGTGCACCAGGTGTACACAGGGCCTCTATATCAAATGCTACTAGTCGGCCTGCAGCTCTGATTGTGCCACCCACATGTGTAGCCCTGTGAACATGTCTCAGACCTGCCACTGCAGTGTCTATAAAGGCAGTTTTGTGTGGCCATTTCAACCTGCAAGTGCATCCACTTGGCAGGCCCAAACTTCCTTTTTGTAATTTGTAAGTCACCCCCAAGGTAGGCTCAAGGCAGCCCCATGGGCAGGGTGCTGTCTATTTATAAGGTAGGACATGTACTGGTGTAGATTCATGTTCTAATAAAGAAATACTGCTAATTTCGTTTTTCACTATTGCAAGGACATTGCTCTCATAGGGTAACATGGGGATTGCCTTGAAAAATGTTTTAAGTGTAATTTACCATTGGTAGCAGATAGAGATTTGGAGTTTGTGGTCCCTGAACTCACAATTTCAAAGTACATCTTTTGGTGAAGTTAGTTTTTAAATTGCCTGTTTGAAAATGGCACTTTTACAAAGTGGGCTTTTTTTTGCTTAACCATTCTGTGCCTCTCTGTAGAATCCAAGTGTGGGTTAGGATGACAGTTGGGCTCTTGAGCATTCACTCTAGACAGTCACTCAAAGGGAGCTATGGTGTGCCTTGCATATCCTGATTTGCCATCACCAGGGTGATGGGCCTTCCTGAGCCAGAGTGGTGGGAGGAGTTGTCACTGACACCTGAATAGGTCTGTTCCTGTACACATAAAGTTGTCTACATCCCCCTGTAGTGTGTCTGGAACCAGGTCAGGGAAAGGCAGGGTCTTGTGCACTACAAAGACTTTCATTTGATGTTTGCCTACTTCCAAGGCAGTAAAGGGGATAAGTATTGGACCTCTGACCCTCTCAGATCAGAAAACCTCTTGTCCGAGGACATTCTGCTAGGGATAAGAGCTGGATGCTGTAGGAGGGACCAACACTCTGCATGTTGCTTTGTTGTGCTGGCCTGCTGGTTGCTACTTCTGTCCTGGCAGTGAAAGGACAGGGCTTTGCTTTCTAAATCCTGGTTCCATGGTTCTCCAAGGGCTTGTGCATGCCTGCCTCCTGTTGAGAAGTCTCAGGGCCATCAAAAACTCACCTACCAGTGCCAGGGCTTTTCTGCTGAGAGCTCTAACCTGCCAAATGGTGCCAAATAAAGTTCCTGACGCCTTGGAAGAGCAAACTGGTGAGAAAATCCACAGCACTGCTGTGGAGTTGAAAAATCAGTTAATCAATGCTGTGCGGCAGAAGAATCGATGCATCGCCTGCTTCGCCTGTTTCACCTGCTACCTCCTCATGTCTGGATTTTCGGCTCATCGTACTTCAACGCTACATCTTCATTGAGACTGGTCAGCGGTAAGGGACTCAGTCCTCGTGTCCGGAGATCCACACATCACCTCCCCTTCCAGTAAGGAACTGACGCATCACCTCCCCTGGCAGTAAGGACCCAATGCATCACCTACCCTAGGAGAAAGGAACCCCAAGGGTAAGTTTACCTTAAAGAGAGTTTCTCAATACAATTTCAAAGACGACTAACATGACATAACTACCTGCTTGCAATTAGAAATTACAGCTTATTAAATGTAATAAGGAATCCCCGATGTTATCCTATGGGAGAGGTAGGCCCTCACAGTAGTGAAAAACAAATGTTGGGGGTTTTCACTATCAGGACATGTAAAATTTAAAAGCATACGTTCAACCTTTTAATTACACAACACCCTGTCCTGTGGGCTACCTAGGGCCTACATTAGGGTGATGTGTATATATAATAACAGGGGATTTTGAGGCCTGGCAAGGAGGTTTAAATGCCAAGTCAACATGACAGTTTAAAACTGCATTCAGACTGCTGTGACAGGCCTGGTGCATTTTTTAAGGTGCTGCTTAATTTGGTGGCACCATTACTGTTACAGACCCACAGGTAACATATCATTATCATTACAGGTCCTAGGTATATGGTATACCACTCTACAAGGGACCTTAGATTTGCCAATCAGGTGTAAGCCGAGTTTACCATGTTTTAAGAAGAGAGAACAAGTTCATTAGCAGTGGTAAAGTGAACAGAGTCCTAAAGTCAACAAAAATAAAATCAGCAAAAAAGTGGAGGGAAAAGGGCAAAAGGTTTGGAGGCGTCTCTGCAGAGAGGTTCAGGTCCAACAGGACCCCTAAGTGGTTCCTGGGGGTGTTGAGGTCCATTAGGTAGGCGACCTCCCCCTTTAACTCATACACCTAATAAGGCCCAGACCAACAGTCTTGTAGGGCTTTGAGCTCCACAGGCTCCATCAGCCACACGTTTTGGCCAAGCTAAAATTCAACCAGAGTGGCCTTTATGCAAGAGGTCATCACCCCATGGCTGGCTTGCAGATTTTCAGAGGCCTTCTTCCAGAAGTGCATCTGAGCCCTGGGAGCTAACTTGTAGCTAACTACACTGTGGGTGAGCTTCTTTGGAGCTTGCTCTCACTCCTCCTTCACAAGACTGATAGGTCCCCTAACAGAGTGGCCATACAGGAGATCAAGGGGACTGAACCCAACTCCTCTTTGTGGTACCTCTCTGTAGGCAAAAAGAAGGCATGGTAAGAGGATGCCTAGCTTCCGCCTCAAGGGCTCTGACAGGCCCATAATCATGACTTTGAGGGTATTGTTGAATCTCTCAACAAGCCCATTGGTCTGGGGGTTAAAGGGTGCACAGAACTTGAAAGTGACTCTACACTTATTCTGCATTGTCTTCATGTAGGCTCGCATGACGTTGTGCCCCTGTCTGACAACTACTTCATTGGAAAACCTCACTGTAAAAATACCCATCGGGTTCTGGCCAATGAAGGTGTAGTCCCCGTCCTTAGAGGTATGGCCACTGGGTATCTATTGGAATGGTGCACCAAGGCCACAATGAATGTGTTGCCTAAGGAAGTCTTGGGGTCCATGGGCCCAATTATGTTGATTTCTACCCTTGCAAAGGGGGTGCCAATGACATGTAAGGGAACCAGGGAAGCCTTTGGCCTTTTCCCTGACTTCTCACTTCCCTGGCAGGTAGGACATGACCTGTACAATGCATCTGAGGTCACTTTCATCTAGGGCCAACAAAAGTGGGTGACAGGCTTGGCATAGGTCTTGCCCTGCCAGGGATATATTCTGAGCCAAACCCACTAGAAAGGCTCTGTACACTGAGGGACCAGCAACACATGAGTTGCCTCACGTCCAGGAACCTTAGGCTCACTTTACAGGAGGTCATTGTCCCAATATATCAGGTGATCTGCAGAAGTGTTGCCAGCTGCCTGGACCTCAGCTTGCCGCCTGAGGTTCTCAAGAGTAGGGCACTCCTTTCGAGCTCTGCAGAATACCACACTGGATGTCCCACCTTCTGCTTGATAATCACCCACCCCAGGCAGGTCTCCCAGGGCAGCAATGTCCTCCTCTGTATGTTTTGCGGTGTCACCCTCCAGTTCAGCCTTCTCTCAGATCATGGGCCTTTCAGGGGCAGGCTTCCCACAGCCCTGGCCCTTTCTCTTCTTAGCAGCTACTTTGGCCATGTTCTCTGTCTCCAGGACTCCTATACTACTTCTCGGGCTGACATTGACTTGTGGTGAGGCACACCCAATGAGGCAACCCTAACATCTCCAGGTGAGACTAGGGCTCCGCCACTTTGCAGATGGTGTACTCTGAATAATTTCCAAGGAGATAGTCTACGGCAGGACTCTTAGCTATTTTCAAGGAACTTGTGCCCCCCCCCCCAACTTAAAGGGAATTGGAGCTACAGGGTAGTGACCCTCGCATTTGTGTGCTACCGCACCCTGGTGCATTGTATTGGCAACTACCTGTTCTGAGGATACCAGTAGTCATGCTAGTTCCTGTGTTTCTCAGAGCATCCACCCGCTGCCCCTTGATGGTGACTCACTACCTACCCTAGGACGTGTTGGCCATCATGTGGGCCTTTGGCACCATGCCCATGTCACCTAGGGACACTAGGTTAACCTTGGCTCTACTCACCATTGTGAACTGGGACAACTCCTTCCCAAGCACTACACTAGCCATTCCTTGTGTCTCTGCCCACCAATGGCCCCCTTGGGGCATCTGGCTTCTCCCCTGGTGTGTCTGTACCTATAACACTCATTGCAATTGGGGTTGAATTTCCCTGACTTCTTTTCAGGGAACCCACTTTTCTAGTGGTTAAGTTGGGACTGGGAATCCTTCCCCTGAGAATTGTTTTGAGGGTCTCTAGAAAACTCCTTGCTTTTATTTTTTTGACTCTTCTTTCTTCTGTTGGGGACCCTGCCATCCATTTGGGTGATTCCTCCCTCCCCCATACCTTCTTTTTAGAAAGCTCAATGGGGTCAGAGAGCTCACTGTCCACTAGTTGTTGGTGCAGCTCTGTAAACCAGTTACTGAAGATGTGCTCTCTGTCAATCAGATTGTACATTTCTTCATAATCACTCACATCACTGCCCTTCACCCATAAACTTGCAAAAGTGATCCTTGAAATCCACCCAGAACCGACGGGGCAGCTTCTGGCTATCTCTAAACTTCTGCCAATACTTCTTGGGGGTGAGACCATATTTCCTGAAAAGGATATGGTTCATGAGGGAATTTCTACATCCTGTCGCCCTTCCCTAGGGCCAGTAATGCATCCCTCCCTTCGCTGGGAGTGTGCCTTCAGAGACTGGCTCTGCAATCCTCTGAGATAGTGTGTATCTTCAAGGCAAACTAATAAGTCTCAAACCACTTGTCAATATTATCCTCTAATAAAAAAGCTTGGTACTTTTGGGCAGTGGACCCTCCTGTCTCCACTGGGCACTGGTGTACCGGTACCACCATTTCTGCTGGACTGTGAGACTTGTTTTGCATTTAAGTCCAGCTCATTAAGGCTCAATTCATGAGCTAACCTAATTTTTCTTTCTTCCATGGCCCTGTCAGCTTCTGCCTTCCACTCCTCCAAGGCCCTCTGGGCAGCAGCTTCCTTTGCTGGCCTTCTTGCAGCAGCCTCCTCTGCAGCTCTCTTTGCAGCAGCCTCCTCCTTGGCTGCTTCCATTTTAAGCTTGGCCAGCTGTAACCTGAACTCCCTTTCAGCTTACCAGCCCTACAGATCCTGCAGGAACAGGTTGTGCGAAGAGATGCTGCTGCCTGCACTGGACCTGGTGTGGACCTCATTCCTGTGGGCCCCCCTCTTGCCTCATCTGGGGCCACGGTCTGGAGGTTTTCTCCCTCCTCCTCAATCTCCTCCTCCTCCACCACCTCCTCCTCCGCCACATCCTCCTCCTCTTGTTGCTGCTGTGATGTAGACTGTAACTGGTGGGCCTTCTCCAGGGCCATTAGGGCCTTCTGAAGCTCTTGCTTCTTGGAGCTCTTGGTTACTAGTAGCCACCTTTCTCTGTAGTATCCCTTGAGCTCAACCACAATGTAGGTCTCCAAGTTGTTGAGCTCAGACTCCATGCTTGCAGGTAAAGTTACAGGTGCAAAAACTCAGCTAGAATGGTAGTTAATTTGAGAAAGCAAAAGAAGCATAACAAGAAGAATTAAAGGTCGAATGAGGTATCATGTTATTTAAATGGGATTTTAGTTGCACACAAAACCATTGAGTGGCACTACACATGTACAAGTACTGGATCCCACCAGTGAACATCAATGTAAAAATGTGGGTTATTGGCTAACGGGGGGATAAAACCCTACTCAAGCAGCAACCACAATCTTTGTCAAGTTGAACCATAAAAGTCACAAAATAAACCTGTTAAAGAGGAACCTACTCTCACCTTCTCAGGGCCCGGCCCCAAACTCCGCAATTTTGGTTGGGGTCAAGGGTAGCGATGCATGCAATAGATCCCTCCACCACGCAATCCTAGTGTTGTCCACTCCCAGAAGTGGGCTTGCATCCAGCCAGCAGCATGGCAGTAGATCTCCTTTGTCTCCAGAGCCCCAACGGCAGCCCAGTTCCGGCATCCGTTGGCTGTTCAGCACTCCACTCCTCAACTCTTCCACTTCGGTTTCTCAGGCCCAAGCTGTCAGCTGTCCGCACAGCTTTCTGCCTCCACTCTGCAATCGAAACAATCATCCGGGTTTACAGTCGGTCAGCTCTAACGTGTAGGGTGCAAAACTTATGGATGCATCCCTGCAGCGGATAATATTTAGAGATTAATGGCAAGCCCGGCAGAAGCCCAACTGAATGGCAGCCATGTTCATCAGTGCTCACTAGCAACCTTTTCCCCCTCTTACTAGGGCCCCCAGTATGATTGGTTAGCAACCAATCTTCCCACTGTGGCTCTCTGTTGACTAAAACATCCATTCCTGGAATAAGCATCTCACTTCAGGATCCCAAATTGTTACGGCTGCAGGGGCAACAGGACTTCCATCCTTCTGAGGTAAATAAAGTACCATTCAGTTGGTTAACTGATCTATTACTCAGTGCATTATTCAGGCTATGTATGTTACATGTATGTGTTTGCAAAGGTTTTCAAAATGAGCGATATAAATCTATCTTTCAAATGCCTCCACAGCTTTTTCCATGCTGCACTAGCCATAGCAGTGAATCGTCTGTGCCTTACTAGCATGTTCTGTTAAGATTTGATAACGATATTGAGATAAAAGCGTACAGATACATTTCTATAATGTTGGCCTGGCAGATGCAGCCAGGCCAACACTAGCATTGACAATAACATGTTCACAAAAGCAATGTTTGTTATCACTTTTTTAAACGCCACTTTGTATATAGAAAAACACGTATATACCCACTCCTAGTAGCATCGCTGAGGTATTGCAACATTTGTTGCTGACTTAGGCCTGTAACTGAGACAGGTTTATGCCATTGATTATGAAACAGAGTCGTGTCATTGGTCATGATTCAGGATCATGCTGTCAGGCATGTGACTCAGTCACGACTTCGGAATTGAGATGGAAATCCTGATCCCTTGGCCCTGGTTCCATACTGGAGAGTAGTAAGACACCAGCAAAGGATCACCAAAAATATGTCATGCTGTTCAGAAAAATAGTACTCCAGGCCCGTAGAGAGTGATTTCAAGGTGTTCCTAGGGAAGAAGAGCACTTCTTCTTTAACTGCCCCATAGAGAAAGCTGCATGCCTACTTGAGCAGAGAGAAAGTATTTGGTAAAATATCATTTGGAGCAGCACTCTGCAAACCTACATTTTTAGTACACCATCTTCCCAGTGAGCCTGACAGAGCATCTGCTAATATAGGACTATTGAACCAATCCCTTCTTTCCCAACAAAAGCACTTTTATTGTCTGATGGAAGAACCTGAGGCTGTGACAGACGCAAAACTCAGAATATGCAAAATATAAGGTAGCTTTTACAGCAGCAGAACTAGTTAAGGAATGTTTCCATTTTGGCATACCTATCTGCAACTTACTCAAATAAAACAAGCTTTCTCAAAGGCACCGGCGCATTCCAACTTCCAGGTTCCACTTGTACAAATATAATTGAGTCAACTGATGAAAATGTTTAAGTACAGGTGGTAGACAAAGGGCTAGATCGGCATTTCTTCAAGGATTCTGTGGGTGAGTAGGCAAATGTCAGTTATCCGGTCCAAATGTTAGTTTTAGTGAATAATTTGGATCAATCACGTATTCCAGTAGAAGAAGTCCAGTGCCTTTTACTAGTGCATGGTCACCCAAGGTGGATGATATATTGAAAAGCGTGTGTAACTTCTGCTAAATGCATCACATTGCATTTGACTGTTTTCTTGTCGAAAAAGGGTTTGGCCTCAAACTAAGGGGTATCTAGGGCCAAATATTTAGTTTTCTAAAAACAATGATACCATCCCTTATGTGTTATTTAAACCATTGAAATATTCAGACAGGCCAGGAGAATCACTTTGGTTCATGATACTGTTTTTTATGTAATACTTAAACAACCTCTGACCCTGCTCGCAGGCAGGTAGCTCCCCACGCCACCACAAGGCCGCCAGCTGCTTCGTGCCTGTTCTCTGCCGCCCGCCTTTTTTCCCGCCGTTCCCGCTCCTCCCGCCGCCGCGTCCCTGCGGCCCCACCTCCCTGCATCCCATGGACCCCTCCCTCTCCCCCTCTTATGGAGGCCGCACAGTGGGCGTGCCGCTAATGCGCCAAAGGCAAGCCCATCTGCGCCCGTGTGCCTGGACCGCGCCCAGCGCCAGAACCCCTGGACCCCGCGAACACCACAACACCAGACTCCGCTACGACGCCAGCAGCCTCTACGCACTCAACACCGGCCGAAACCACGCCGCCCTGAAACGGACTCACGGACCTTTCTCCTGCCACACCTGCAGCTTCACCTGCGACAGAACCACCAAACCTCCTAGGACTGGACCCAACCACTTCCGCTGCATACTCCTCAACACCCGCTCCGCATGCAAACATGCCGTCGAGCTCTGGGATCTGCTCGACACCTCCGCCTCAGACGTGGCCTTCCTGACCGAGACCTGGTGGAAAGATTCCTCGGCGCCCAACATCGCCATAGCCATCCTGGATGGCCACAAGATCACCCGCAGGGATCGCGCCAATGGAATCGGAGGAGGAATAGTCATCGTCCACAAGTCCACCCTCAAGGTCGCCACCCATGCAGACGACACCCTCAACACCTGCACTTCCAGATCCACACCGACCCCAACACCACACTCAGAGGTACACTCATCTACAGACCCCCCCCGGACCCCGGGCTCAGTTCAGTGACTCCATCGCCGACCTTGCCAGCACCCACACACTCGCCTTTATGGACTACATCCTCCTCGGGGACCTGAATTTCCACCTCGAGAACAACAACGACGCCAACTCCGCCACCCTGATCGACAACCTCGGCTTTAGACAACTCGTCACCGCACCCACCCACGCCACCGGCCACACGCTGGACCCCGTCTTCTCCACAGGCACCCATGTCGCCTTCAACCACACCACCGAACTCCACTGGACTGACCACTGCTGCATCCATTTCACCTTCAAGAAACCAACCACTCACCACCGCACCCAACAGCTACCTCGCCGCTGCTGGAGCAAAGTCACCGAAGACCAGCTGATCACCACCCTCGCCCAAAGCCCACCCACCGACCCCACCAACCCAGACGCCGCAGCGCAACCTCAGACAGTAGATCGACGACTGCGCCAACACCCATGCCCCACTCAAGAAACCCTCCAACAACCACGCTAGCAAGAGAGCCACCTGGTTCACCAATGAGCTGCAGACCTCCAAACGCGCATGCTGAAAACTGGAGAAGATATGGCTCCACGAACGCACGCTGGACAACCATGCAGCCCACAAGGACGCCACCCGCAGACACCACCACCTCATCAGATTAGCCAAGAGATCCTCCTTCAAAGAATTTGAATTTGAATTTAAAAACATTTATTAAGCGCGCTTTTACCAAGCGGTTTCATGGCGCTTTAAAGATTACGACCAGCAGATAGCAGCAGAAGAAGGCATATTAAGTAGAAAAGGCGCTAGAAAAAAGAAAAGTTTTCAGATTTTTCCGGAACTCTAAATAAGAGGATGAAGTACGGAGGGCCAAGGGAAGGGAGTTCCAGAACACTGGTGCAAGGGCCGCAAATTTTGCCCCGCCAGCTTTCTTTTTCTTGAAGCGGGGGATGGTCAGAAGTGCCCTGTGGGTTGAACGGAGTTCTCTGCCCGGTAAGTAAGGACTGATGGCTGAGCTGATGAACTCGGGGGCAGTGCCCATCCTGGCCTGAAAAGTGAGGCAGCCTAGTTTGAAAAGGGATTGCTCTCTCACAGGCAGCCAGTGCAGTGCCTTCAGCAATGGAGTGGCTCGATGGTATTTGGGCAATCCGTGAATCAGGCGGGCGGCCTGATTCTGCACTAGCTGCAAGCGATGTATGGCGTAGGCCGGCGCGCCGTTGTAGATTATGTTTCCATAATCAAGGCGCGAAAGCACCATAGCCATTATAATGACCTTTAACGCCGGGAGGGAGAAAAAGCGAGATATTTTCCTAATTAGCCTGAGGGAAAAGAAGCAGGAGGATACCACCGAACTAACTTGGGAGTGCACAGAGAGTTGTGAGTTAAGCAAAATCCCAAGGGTCTTGACTTTAGGGACCGGGAGTGGGGGAACACCAAGTGAAGGGGGCCAAAATGACGGGGACCATGGACTGCAACCACCTCCAGTCAAGACTAACTCAGTCTTGTCTGGATTGAGCTTGAGGTGGTTGCAGTTCATCCAGTCCTGAATGAATAGCATAACGGTTTGAACGTTCTGAGCGGACGAGGGGGAATGGGAGAGATTGAAGATTAGCTGGAGGTCATCGGCGTAGTTGAACACCGTGACCTCTAGCTGCTGCAACATAAAAATGAGGGGGTAAATGTATAGATTAAACAAAAGGGGGGAAAGTGATGAGCCCTGGGGGACGCCACACTCCACCTTGCGGGAGGCGGCAGTGAAGTCAGCAAGGTGGACCGCTTGAGCCCTGTCACATAGGAAGGACTCAAGCCATGAGAGGGCTAAGCCCTCTATGCCCGCCGCCTTGACACGTGTGAGAAGGGTGGAATGGTCCACCGTATCAAAGGCGGCGGACAGGTCCAGAAGGATAAGGGCCTGCAAGAGATTGGTGTCAATGCCCTCGCGAAGTCCATCCATTACCGAAATCACTACCTTCTCCGTGGAGTGTAGCGGTCGAAAGCCTGCCTGGCGGGGGGAGAGACAGTGATTTGCTTCCGCGTGAGCACTCAGGGTGGTGGTGACGTGAGTTTCCAAAACCTTTCCCAAATAGGGTAGCAGGGAAATGGGGCGGTAATTGGAAGGAAAGACTGCCTGGATAACAACGCACACTACTGCATCGTAAAGGAACTCTCCAACCCCAGTGCCAACACCAACGACATACTGCCCTCACAAGAACTGTGCAACTCACTAGCCATCTTCTTCCACCGTAAGATCGCTGACATCCATGACAGCTTCAACACCATGACCGCCCCGACAACGCCAGACCCCACCTACCCTGTGAACACCACCAGCGCCAACCGCCTGACCTTCTGGTCCAACGTCAATGACGACGAGACGTGCAAGGTCATGAACTCCATGAACTCAGGATATCCGTCAGACCCGTGCCCACACCACGTATTCAACAAAGCAGACGCAGCCATCGCACCCCAACTACGGAAGGTTATCAACATCTCCTTCGAAACAGCGACATTCCCGGAAAGCGGGAAACACGCCGAAATCAACGCTCTCCTCAAGAAGCCCAAAGCGGACCCCAAGGACCTCAAGAACTTCCGGCCCATCTCCCTGCTCCCGTTCCCAGCGAAGGTCATCGAGAAAATCATCAACATGCAACTGGTCCTCTACCTGGAAGACAACAACATCTTGGACCCGTCCCAATCTGGGTTCAGACGAAACCGTAGCACCAAGACAGCCCTCATCGCTGCCACAGACGACATCAGGCGCCAACTAGACAACGGCGCAACATCAGCCCTCATCCTCCTGGACCTGTCAGCCGCCTTCGACACGGTCTGCCATCGCACTCTAAAGACACGCCTCTTAGAAGCCGGAATCAAAGAGAAGGCCCTTGACTGGACCACGTCCTTCCTCTCCGGCAGAACCCAGAGCGAGCGCCTCCCGCCCTTCAGATCCGGATCCGCCAACCTCATCTGCGGTGTCCCCCAGGGCTCATCCTTCAGCCCGACGCTGTTTAACGTCTACATGGCCCCCCTCGCACAAGTGGCCCACCAACACAACCTCAATATCTTCTCCTTCGCCCACGACACCCAGCTCATCCTCTCCCTCACCAAGGACCCACACTCCGCCAAAAACAACCTCCATGAGGGAGTGAAGGGAGTCGCCGACTGGATGAGCAACAGCCGTCTGAAGCTAACCTCAGACAAGACGGAGGTACTCATCCTCGGACCCACCCCCTCAGCCTGGGAAGACTCCTGGTGGCCGACCACACTGGGAAGAGCACCAACACCCACCAACCATGCACGCAACCTAGGATTCATCCTCAACTTCTCCCTCTCCATGTCTAAACAGGTCAACGCCATCTCCTCCTCCTGCTACAACACCCTCCGCATGCTCCGCAGGATCTACAAGTAGATCCCGATCCGAAACAAGAAGAATGGTGACACAGGCCCTCTTCAGCAACAGACTGGACTACGGCAACACACTCTATGCAGGAATCCCATCCAAACACCTACGACGACTACAATGCATCCAAAACGCCTCCGCCCGACTGATCGTCAACGTCCCCTGCTGCAGCCACATCACCCCCTACCTGAGAGTCCTACACTGGCTCCCCGTCGACAAGAGGATCACCTTCAAGCTCCTCACCCACGCACACAAAGCGCTCCACAACCCTGGACCAGCCTACCTGAATAGCAGACTCCGCTTCTACACCCCCACCCGCAAGCTCCACTCCGCCAGCCACGCCGCTGTCTCCCGCATCCAACGAACAACCTCCAGTGGCAGATCCTTTTCCTACCTCACTGCCAAGACCTGGAACACCCTCCCAACCCACCTACGGCAGACCCAAGACCTACTCGCCTTTAGAAGACTCCTCAAGACCTGGCTCTACGAACAGTAGCGGCACCCCCTCCCCTCAGCACCTTGAGACCCTCACAGGTAAGTAGCGTGCTTTACAAGTACTCTGATTGATTGATTGATCAGTATTATACATCCAATACTCGTGTCAGACATATTGCAGGAAAAATAATTTGCAAAACACTTCTAATAGCAAAAGTAATTTCACATTAAGACATAAACTAAAACACCTAACCAAGCATACTCTTCATTAACACAGTATATCTAAAAAGCCACGCAATAGGCAATTCCTTTATGTAGTGCACTCTTATTTGATTATGTATGTCACTCAAATGTTCTTCAATCTCCAAGTGGCGTGTCTGTATTTTTTTGAGGGTCCCTCGTCTAGCCCACTTGCCAGACATCAATAACATTAGAACATGTATATTTGTAAATGGCACGGTTGGAGGCGAAAACAACATTGCAGCTTCAGATCCTGAGGCAAAACGTGTTTTGTGATGTAATGTGCTCGCACCCTGATAGAAAACCTGATACTTATTTATTCCAACTCTGATCTTGCTTCCATTTTCTGCTGATCGTCTTTCCATTCTACAGCATTTAGCTCAGATAGAGCAAACGACCTGTAAGGGTTCCAAGTATCAGAGAGGCCAGCATCATGCCTACTTTTGCCTGTCACTCAAGCTCCTGTCACAGGAGGCTGAGGTTGCACACCACTTTGCAGCACTCCTTAAGCAACTTGCATGGTATTTTATTGAGTTGATCATTTGTAGAGCGCATCATAGCGCTGCTGAGTCCCGAATCGCTTTGGTCTGGTGTGAGGCCTTCCTGATGCACGAGTGGCAGAGTGTGAGTTTAAAGATGGACCTATGTGGATGGCCTTCATTGTTATGTGTGAGGTTCCCAGGTGTGCACCAATCATGAGGCGACCTTACACCTGCGCCACTTAGGAATGGAGTGAAACAAGAATGTCTTAGGCAGATAGGTCCGAGGATTCCAGTTTGTGGCCTGTGCCTGAGCTGGTCATGCATTTGGTGACAGTCCGGTCTTTAGCGCTCTTCTCACACTGTGTGGCGCATCCTTATTCTTGCCGGGAACATATGTCAGCTCATGGCCATCTGTACAGAGAATGATGCACCGTCTAAGCAAGACTTTCTGAAGGAAGAGATAGTCAGCAGAGGGGCCAGTGCTGCTTTTAAGCTTTACCAGTGAGCGTTGATCCATTGAATAAAAATAACATACTTGAGTCTCATTCGGAACCCAGTTTGCTGGGTTTTAGTTGATAACAACGAGGAGCATTTCAGAGAAGTGCAGATGATCTGTGATCTGGCAGAGTCCCAGCTCTCTGTCTGTCAGTCACTCCTATTTGCGTATTCAACACACATTTGCATAGTATCTCCATCGGTACGCCGCTGCCCACAGCCCCAAACCCAAATAACACACAGACACCAGATATTGGAATGAAGAAGCTGCAGTTTTATTTGTTATACAAATAAAAGTGGGTAATCTTACAGGCGATCCCGTCCGCCCCGCAACCCCTCGTTGCAAGGTACCTGAAGTTTTAGCCAAAGAAACACCAGCGGCCATAGCCCGGTGTTGAACCTGGGAGGATAACTCCTGCCACCGGTGGACTTATCATTCACCCGCTCTGCCCTCTGAACAAGGGAGTGTTAACTCACACCTTCCCCAGCCGGGCGGAGCTCTATATGGCAAGCCCCCGGTTGCTCAGGGTTACAACTGCCCTAAGGACTAACGGGGCGCCGTCGTACCCCAAGTTCCCAAGAAGGACCCCTTGGAGCATGTATGACTTATGCACGGTGCGCTTTGCACTGGAGGCTTCAGGTCCTGTTCCTGCGCCTTTTCCTGTTTTTGGGATCGCCCTGTAACTCCTCCACAGCCCTGGGTGTGGCGACCACTGCACCCAGAGCCCCCACCACTTAGCTCCCTAAATCTCCTCTATTTGCAACTTGCTGCCTCTAGCGCTTCCCCCAGGTCCAGCCCGCCACATTCAACGGATTTCGCATGCAGCAGGCCAAGCCCTACATATAGGTCTAGGTGACAATTCTGACCACCAGAGGTCCATGAACCCAGCTCACTGCTCAATGTGCTTGGGTCCCCCCTCATTGGTTCCAGCAGTTGCCGACTGGTTCTAACCTTTCTAACCGTTTTCTCCTCTACCTGCTCCAGGCGGTGAGATGGCTATCCCTATCCTGGCGAAGCCCAGGTTGGCCATTCCTGAGTACAGGTGTTGCCAAACACTCCTACATCCATCCTTAATAGTCCGGGGTATGCTCTGACCCCACGTTCCCTCAGAGTCTAGCACCCTGCCCCACTACATGCCTGGCAGCCAGCTACTGCCCGTGTCTTGGATGTGGACTGGAGGTTTTTCTGTCCTGGATGGACCCGATACTGGTGTATGCCTGCCACCTGTCCTGGAGGTCTCGAGGGTCCCGCTCTCGCTAATGCGAGCAGACTAGTTTAACTCCCTCGGCCCGCATCCCTTTACCCCAGGATTACCACTTTTAAGTCCTGCCGGTAAGAGTCCCCCTTAAGCGAAAAGGTTTGTATGGGCCCGCATAGCCAGCAACCCTTCGCCTTCCCTGCCGTAACTTAACCTAACCTGTCCCCCACGTCGTCCCGTTGGGGCGCTCTTTGGACCCAGGAGGCTGAAGCAATAGCCCTAAACAGGAGCCTATATCATGTTGTGCAGCTATGGGACACTACTGTTTTCCCTTACGTCCTTCCCTACCTAAAATTGTTGTCTAAGCTCTCCTTCTCGGGACAGACTAACCCCTACTTAAAACTGCCTGAGGTCAGGATTGTGGACCAGAGTTTAATATAAATAATTCAATTTATTCTGAAAACTATACATCTCCTGCACCGCTTCCAGCTGCTGTTACAATTTCTGATAAGGTGGTGCGCGATAGTGAACTGGACTAGGATGTTAATACCTAGATACGCTTGATGGGGACCTGTTTTGAAATAGTCTGAGTTGTCAGGGGACCTGTTTTGAAATACTCTGAGTTGTCAGTAAACTTGAAAAGTTAAAAAAAAATATATATATATTTTTTTTTTTACTACTTGAGTTTGTTTTGCCGCAAGTGGTTTCCCCTCTGCATGAATGTCTTGTTAAGTAACTAGGAGGAGGGACATGCCGTGCCAGATATATTACTGTATTTATTAACCATGTGTTACTTGCTTAGGGTTAGGTGACATGCTTGATGTTGTTAAATAGGTCTATACTGTATGAGTGCTAAAATCGGGGGGACTACTGGTGATTGGGGTGAATGCCAGCGTAGAGCCCAACTGGTCATCATTGCTGTTACCCTCCATGAGGGCTATATTCCCTGCCAATAAGAAGGCCCATGTACTGACCTCGTATTATGGTTTGAGCTGTACTCCCTTGTAGTACATAGGTTAGTTTATTACATTCTTTGCTTGCAGCAAAACCTGTGGTTCATCAGTGACACTTTATTGATCAAGATTAAAGGACCTGGCGTCCAAAGGCATGAATGTGAGGGATTTTTGCACCAAAAGATATTACTTTAGCAGATACCTGCTCACTGCATGAGATCCCAAATTATCTCACTCGGTTACCCATGAAGGACGAGAATTAGAATCACTATTCACCAAGGCAGACATGAGCATAGAACTAAAGACAAACACTTTCAAATTGTTGATGCCCTCACTCTAATAATTGTGAGGTCCCCATGGAACGAATGAAGGTTTCCTAGTCTTTTGTAACTAAGATGTCCCTAATGAAGGTTGGGAGTTTCCTACTCTTCGTACCAGGATGACCCTATCCCAGAACAACCTAACAATCCCAGACCGCAAGTAAACAGTGATACACTTTGCGTCACCTGGGTCCATTCTGAGGACCTCTAAATCCAATGTATTGTACTTGTGGGGCAATCCTTGAATATATTCTACAATAAATGTTTCACGTCGCCTGTCGATCATTGATGCGGCGATTGAAGGATTCCTAGTCTTTGTAAATAAGATGTCCCTATCCAGGACAACCTATCAGTCCCAACCACCCAGTGAATAATGTTACAAATTGCGTCACCTGGATGCATTCTGGGGACCCCTTAAATCCAATGTATTGGTCTTATGGGATAATCCTTGAATATATTTTAAGGTAAAATGTTTCTTGTCGCCTGTTGATTATAGCTGCATCGCCTACGAACTATATACTTGTGTAGTAATGTGTGAGATCTTTGTCTGAGGTCCTATAAAGGGGATTTTTTTCCCACCCTCACGAAACCCTCTTTCTCACTCTAGCAGGCAGGTTGGATTTACTATTGAACTCTACTGGGTTCTATTTACGATGATCAGGATGCATTGAGGCTAATTTAATCATGCTATATTCCATATTTTTGCCGTAATAGTTCTTAAATAAGCCCTTAAAACTGAGGCAAGTGTCTATCCGTCTTACCGGTATTGTTACAATGTAATATATTTACTGGCAAACCTAAGGGTCGCAACCACCTCCTGTGATTCTGGGCGAATCCTGCAAACACCCCATGTCCCCACAAATCTAATGTGTCCCTGTGTATCGCAACCGGAGCTCGTGTATGTGCTCGAATACTCTGGGTCATGTTTGCACTATATAAATCTGCCTAATATAATAATAATAAAGTGCTACCTAAATGTATATAGATGCATGATGTGGTTGCCTACTGACGCCAAGGACACAGTGTTCAGTCCTGTACTTTCCTTTGGCAACCTATCTTTAGGATTGATGCCAGACCCGGAGAAGGAACCCACACCCAACCTGCCATTCCCTCACCGCTTTTGGGAAACCTGAGAGCTTCTGCAGGACTGCTAGTTTTGTCATTGCCTTGCCCTATTTCCCATGTGTCCCCAGTGCCCGTTTAGAACTCCCATTCCAATAACTCCTAACTGCAGGGCCTAATCTGATGTACTAGGTGAAAACGCGTAAGCGTGTTACTGCAATATACTTTGACTTATGAAGACACATTATTACATAAGCGCCTGAATTTCTATGTTCCGCACATGATTGTATTCAGCCACTATCTCTCCTTGTTCACCAGAATCTTTATCTTTAACACCCAGAGGGGTGCAACATGTGCCTGTTAGGTCTTAAATTGGGATGGAAAACTGGGTGGTCTCAAAATTGTTGTGGCCACTGTGAGTAAGGGGGTGGCCTGAAACACCAGCTGCACTTCTGAGCTTAGCAAAGTGTGCCGCCCAACTGATCTTTTGCTGCCCATGTCCCTGCATCCAGCTATATAACACAACACTTAGCATTACACCTACCACTGGTCAGGGCTATTGGCCTTATCGTGGTTGTTTGCTGCAAAATACAAATGGCAACAACTATGGCGTCGTTGGTATAATACTTCGAATGCTTCAGGTCTTAAATGGCAGGACTGTGAACGAACTTTAACAGGTCTCGTTGACTTAAATAAGGGGCAGAAAAGGGTGGCACTGCTGCAGAGCATCCTATGTCTTCCCATGACTTCCCGGACGGCGCGTCTTTCGGCAGAATGCAGCAGCACATACCAGCCGCGAACCGACTACCACCCCGCCGGCATCCTTGTCTGCTGCGCGATCTCTCGCTCGAGCGCAGGCGGGTGTGGGGAGTTACACTGCTTTCTTTCCGTGCTTTTCATTCAACAATCCCTAAAAACACCATAAAAGGCAGCCAGCCCTGCCTGGCAGATAAGTGTTGCTTAAGAGGAGGAATGGGGGCGTCGCAAACGTCATAAGACGGAATGAAAGTTAAACGGAAGAAAAGAGATGTGACTTAAAACAAGGATCAGTGTCTACCTTGAATCCTTCAAATTGAAAAGGAAAGTGGCGATACCCATCTACACATTTCCGATAACTGGCGCAATATTGGACCATTCGAGTTCTCGGTTTGTGAGTTCTGGCACCTGAGGCTGCACTCCCCATTATTAATCAGGACTGCGAGTACCAGAATGCAAATGGCTGAGCGACTCTACCTGGATAACAGCCCGATATCTTCACGAAACAGAGTACGTTTCTCACACACCGCTCCTTTATCAGTAGCACGCATGCTAATCGTACCTGGCTGGCGGTAGTGGGTAAGATTCGTTTTCAAACTACAGCCTTCGCCTCCTGTATCCCTTCATGTTAACCCTTGGGGGAAAGATACCCAATGTTGCCAAAGCTGTCAGGGGGGGCGACAATTCCAGCCAACCACCTAAAAGGACGGTTGTGCCGAGGCAGGCTTCATGCTAGATGAGTGCGGCCTAATGTTCGGGGGCGGGGGGGGAGGGGTTGGGGGTAGCAGGGCCGCCGGAAGACTAAATGGATGAAAATCCCGATCGCCAGGGCACGAGACTGCCACCGTAGAGGCCCAGTATCCACGCTCTGCCGCGTGCCCTAGAATTATGGGGGCCTGGGGCAAATGCGTCTAATCACACTCAATGCACCCCGCAACAACAACCTTCCATGTCACCAGACCACGAGACGGCCCCCATTGTAGCCCAGTACCTGCACTCCTACAGTGACTCCATGCTTGCCGCGCCGTCCCGATGCATCCTAACCCATGCGGCCCCGCCACCTATCCGCCGCCCACTGCATGTACAACGGGTCAAGGCGGCCCCCGCATGGCGCCTCTGTCCCCCGATTGAGTGGCGGGCATCCCCCAGTTCCTATTTCGCTCTTACCTTTGAACTGTGCTTTAGCACCGTGCTCCCGCAGACCTGCTGTTGCTTGCCTACCCCTGCCTGAAATAATGAACACACATTACACATAAACTAAGATTAGCACATTAAGAACATAAACACTACCTGGTGGAACATATACATGCATCTTCTACTTTTTTAAGTAAATTAAACTTAAAGAGGTGTGCCTTTAATACTGGTTTCATAGCACTGTTCTGGTCTGACAGGTTCGAGTACATGCCACCACACACCCATATCCGTGAGCTGAGGCATGCTTCCGTTTGTTTGCGCTGTGTAAAACTAACTTAAACCCATTTAATTCTCATGGCACACCCGACAAACTGTATGTCATGTGTCTAGCTGTTTGTTCGCTCAATAACGTGTGAGCCGATGCAGCGAGCCCTGTGCGGCTCCAAGCGAGGTTATTCGGAATTGCTGAGCTCAATTGATTTGAAGGGCACAGATTTCAGGGCCGACTCGGCGTTTGATCCTTCTAGACTCGCGGCTAGGATAAGCACAGTGGAGTTGGTACATCAACACCTGTTTTTTAAAGTTCTTTTACCGCCGGATTAATGACTGGACTCCTACGTTTCTGGAAGCGGAGTGGTCCTTACCTCTTGATTTCTGACTTCAGTGATAGGTTAGCAAAGTTTAGGGTCCACGCAGGGGCACTCAGCTGCCGCACTCGTCGCGCGCACACGCCTCGAAGGCACTTCCGGCAAGAGACAAATAACCCAGCAGCCGACAAGCGTGCAAGTATCACCTTCCCAATCCTATCCGCCGGTCAAACTAGAAAGGGGGTGCATTTTTAGGAGCTAGAAAAGTTGCACAATGAATGGAGGGTAAACACTGGAACGTACGTACTACAACAAATATGACCTGATTTCATAAACACAACTAATTAGCTGTCCGTTCACATGCACCGTCTGTTTTGTCGCCTGAAGTTGGCATCAACCATTAGAATATATGTTATACCGCACCGTTAAAACGCTCTGCATTGAGCACATTTACTCAGTGAGATTTCATAAGTAAATATTGTTTATCCTTTTCAGATTATAACCTGGAAATGTAGGAAATGATGGCATCTGCTGCCCAGCTCTTCGTGTGACTTACTCGCGCGAAATCAGCCGGAAGGGGAGGGGGGGAGGTTGGAATGTTTGCTGGCGCGAAACCGGCCTCCGGCACGCAACAAGGCGGGGGGGGTCGACCACACTGCCCAGTATGTCCCGCCGTGGTGACCATTCCAATCCGCTGGGCCACATCCCGAACCCCTGCTCCTGCTGCCCCCACCCTCGCCTGATAACCCAGTCCGACGCGCGCGATCATCAGCCAGGGGGGTGAGGGGGGGATGGGGCCTTAGCGAAACCGACACAATCCTTAAAGCCTTATCGATCGCTATGCGCAAGTATGCGCCGCTCGTGTCGACGAATCCTTTATGCTGTGCCCCACACATCTCGAACCTCTCGCTCTTGTTCCCCCTCCCGCGCAAGATAACCCAGCACCCAACCCGTAACGGACCTCATGCCTCCCCGTGGCCATGGCCACAAAGCCCTGTACAACTTGGGTTTTTGCCCAAGGACGGAGCCCGGGGGGAAGCAAAGAAGTGTCCGCTTACCTCATCCACGACGCCCTTGAAAAGGGGATTTAGAGTCAGGGCGGGGAGGGGGCTGCCTACGGCCAGACTGCTGGCAGGGAGCAGCCAGAGATGCGACCGGTCTAAGGAGGGGGGCAGCAGTAAAGAGGGCGCGTGCCACCCTTATAGACCCTCCCCTGGCCCCACCCCTTATCCAGCCCCCTGGCTCGCGCCAACCCCCCCTCCCCCCCCCCCCCGAGGATGGGCTGCCCGGCTGCCCACGGAAATACTACGGGGCCTGCCCTCCTACGGGGTCCCCTGCAGGGACCTCGGGCATCCTGCATTCTGCCGCTGGTATTCGCGCTGATCCTTAAACCAACAGATCGTGATATGCAGTGGCTTTGTGAACGTGCTATTTACTTGGAGGCAGAGACGGAAACACAAATTTGGCCTTCACCGATCATAGACCCCCCTGAAATGTCATTGGATGAAGGCTACAATGTCCAATCAGCTCTCCTTTATAACTTTCTCCAAATTTCTAACCGCCGGATAACGCAGCTCGGGCTAGGCCTCTGAATGATTTTACTTCCTTTAATGAGGTGATGCATTTGTATCCCTTCCACATGATGTCACAAAGAAGCCAGTTGCATTTGACGCTGTAGCCACATTGTATTGTCACAGTGGGGTAAGTAATTTATGTGGCAAATGACTATCCGGCAAGGAATCTTGCACTTCTCGACTGCACACGGATACTCTTTGATTTACAGATTTCCTCCAGCTTTTTTTTTTTTTATGTTTAGTGCCCTAATACCTAGGTTATCCCCATATATATATAAAAAAAAAAAATATAACATCCCTTTTTTAGGTTTTGGCGCTGTGCTTGTGAAATCTGTTGTTTTTAATATAGCTTAACTTGTTGTAACAAATAGTGTGGTTTCCATGAAATATTTGTTGTCATGGTTTGATTTTATTTTAAGGACTCTGTTAATAATCGTAATGAATAAATTACTCTTTGACATTTTTTCATTTAAATTTGTTGCAAGCCAAGTTCTGGCCGAATTCTGCATGATTTACTGCAACCTTGTTTGCCAAATACCATCAAAACTGTGCAGAGTGAACAACAAATTAGTTTAATCGGATACTGTTATAGAAGGAGCTCTGCATTTACTAAGCGTATGATAGCAGAATAATTTGACCAAACATTTAGCAGGGAGCAACAAATATTCTGAAACTGTGTTCTTTGAAGATACATGTCGAATCTAATTGCATGGAGGTGGTGTGGAAAGCTATAAGTTGACTTATAGGAGTCTTCCCAGACAAATAAATATAATCTTGATTTAGAGTTCAACAGACAGGATACTATGTAACAACTGTGACTGATATTACGACCACTGTTTTATAAGTGCATAATATCCTATTGGACTTGTAAAACAGATGTAGTATGCCATCCCTGAACTCTAAACGGGCCATTAGTCTGTCTCTTCAGTTCAGAGGGCCAGTTTCCTTAGAGAGCTTTCTTGCTGAATTCAAAGTCTAAGCAATTGTAGTTTAAGCCACGGATTCACACAAACATACGATAATTCAATTAAGCAAGCATAGTCCAGGAGGTTCCCAAGAACTGATGAACAGACTGAGTCCATTCAAAAGTGCAAAACACAGATAACGAATACACTGTTTTTCTACAGCGAAACAGGAAGTCCAGCAAACTGTAAGTTCAGTGGGAAACAGGACAGATTCTTTAAGTAAAATAACCTAGCCTGTTGATAGCCCACAGTCCAACATCATTCAAATAGCTCTTTAATCAGCTGGACCATTGATTATCCACCTCTATAAGCATTTGACTTCCAAAACCAAATTATATATACCACAGCAGAGCACATACTCTTAGGATCTATGCTAGTGCAAGCCTCCCACTTTTCTCTGAGAGGTCTCAACCTTGTCAGACACTATATTCAGTGAACAGCATCATCTTACTCTCCCAGTTTCTCCTGCATTTTCTGTGCCACAAACTTAAAGACCCTAGACCTGCTAGTCCCCACTCACACAGGCATTCACAGACCCACAAAACCACTAACACACCTACCCACGTAGCCAGTTCCACACCCACATACACACCCACACAGCCACTCATGCACTCATATAGCCACTCACACACTCGCTCAGTCACTCACACAGGCAATCTTACACCCACACACAGACAGTGATACACTTGGAGAAATTGGAATAGCATATGTTTGTATTAAATGTGTTGTTGTTTTAGAACGGAATGAGTGCAATATTACCAGCAGACCCCATATTTGTCTGAGGATTCCCAACAGATCAGCCGATCCATAAAACACATTTTAAACAAGCATTGGCATAGCCAATAGGTCTCGCCTTTGGGAGGTGTAAGTAGTTTTGATATATATGAAGAGTCTACAAGTACAGAAAATATTATGACATGCTTAACATTCCAAAATGTCCAATTCTCTTTAATATAGCACAGACATATTTAATCTGAGCACATGAATTACTTTAAAATGCTTAACGTTCATGTAGAAATAATCTAATATTGTGCTGCATTCTTTGATACCGCAAAGAAATCATGTAGAGGGCAGAATGTTCTAATAGTGCATTGAATTATTTTCAAACTACACCGCATTATTTAGGAGGACACTTATATTCTTAAGTGCTCAACATTCCTTAACAGTGCACATAAATAAATAAAAATGTGCATCCCATTGTTTAGCAGTGCACCACAATCCTCAACACTCCATAGGACAGAAATAAATAAAACGTGCATCTCATACTTTAACAGTGCACCACAATCTTCAACATTGCTTAACAGTACACAGAAATAATTCTAAAGTCAGGTGGAATTCTTCAGTGGTGCACAGAAATAACTTGAAAGTATTCATCATTTGTAACAGTGCAGATAAATTATTTAAAAGTGCACGTTATTATATAATTGTGAAAAAAAATTGAAAATCTTAATTATTATTTAACAGTGTTCTGGATGCATTTCAAAGTGCCTTTCCTAATTTAAGTGGGGCACAGACATTATTTAAATGCGCATGACATCCTTCAATGGTGTTGAGAAATAATTTAATAGTGGGCCCCATTTTGTAATATTGCACAGAAATCGTGAAAAGCTGCATCTTGTTCTTTAACAGTGGAAGAAGTGAGTATTTTTAAACTTTACTGAATTAAAAAATGACACAAACTTTTATCACATGTTCGAGGTCCTTTAATACTGCATACACTCCTTTGTAAATGTCCATGGGCACTTACAATGCGCAAACAAGTTGCTAACGTTGACAGCGCTCGTCAGTACTCTGTAGAAGTAAACTACGTTGTTTAGCGCGGTGTGCCAAAACTGTGGCTTCTAGACTTTACATGCCGAATTGTAGGAACTTCTGGTCTTGAGAAAAACTGGTGTGAAGGAGAAAGGGAGGCAAGTTTTGTGTAATGCACACTATGAGCTAATCGCTTTAGTGTCTACAAGGTATGCGATGAGTGTAGGGTGGCCCAACACCATCAGTGCCAGCGACATATTCTCTGACAATCTGCCATTGCAGTTGGAATGCTCATGCAAATTTAAATATCCGATCCATCGTTCCTCCTCATGTTCCAGGCAGATCTTCCTGTTGGTTGCGTTTCTGCCAAGCAGGTTACTGCCTCCGTGCTGCACTTGACAGATATTCCTCAAAGTGAGGTGGTTGCTGTGTTTTCTGGCTGGAGAACTGAAAGGAGGGCTGCCCCCCCACCCCGAACTCTGGATGCAGCCCAAAATTCCCTGGATGATGTAATCACACTAGTGATGCAGGACACTTGGTGATATGGAAGTCTCTTCTGACTCATACCTACCATATGTGAAGATCAACCCCTAGTTTGAATGTTACATATGATCCCATTGGTGCAAGCTCTGTTAGTCACTGCTAGATGCACACAGAAACGGTGACGTAGGGAACTGCTTCAAGGCCGTACATATGCCTTGAAACAGTTGCAAGTTCAAGAAACCCCGACATAACAGCTGTTAACCTGCCGAGAAAACCAAACCTGCATGCCAGCAATGTATTATTGACTGTATGTTTCGAAAACGAGAAGCAACGCTTGTCGTTTAAACATTAAAGAAATATTTTGTGTATATCATTTAATCAGTTGGTGTAAGGTGCAATAGTTTGTGCAATTTTTGCATCGTGAGGGTCTCTCGACATCGTAAATCGTTCGTGGCTGAACACCCCCTAGAGTGGGAGAAAACAAATCTGTGTGACAGTCCATCTTGCCCCTGTATATGGATGCGTACTTTGCAGGAGCCGCTTTGCAGCAAAAAAAAAAACAAGCATTGGCCGTGCAGGAGTAAAGCTGCACGGCAGGGAAAGTGGAAGCAGGGGGAGGGGGCATGGGCAATTTCCTTTCGGGAGCGTGCGACCATATGGAGCCACCATATGGCCCCCGGCTCCCGAAAGGAAATCGCCAAGCTGTGCACGCGGTGCATTGCAAGCAATGCAACTCGAGCACTTCTTTGCTGTAAAAGCTCTGCCGATGGCATTAGGTCCCCTCCTATGCAAAGCACGCGCGTTGTGTAGGACGAGACCTAAAAAGGACCTGGTGCATGCATTTATAGAAAAAATACATAAATTACCTTACCTTAATTTTAAAAAAAGTTTTAAAATATATAATAAGAATGTATGAATAAAATTTATTTATAAACTTGTGAAAAATTATATTGGTAAATTGAACTTATGGGTCAAATCGTAGTACAATTTATATTTTAAGAAAATGGTGAAATTCACCAAAAAAACAAAGGTTACAAGGACCTTCTAGTTAGGAAAGAGCATTAAAAAAAAGCATAGAAATGCACTGAAAAAATGCAAGGATACATGGAAGTTATAGGTAGAAAATAGATTTAAAGAAACCTTAGCAATTCACTAAAAAAACAAAGGCTACAGGGACGTCATAGTTAGGTAATAGCATTAAAAAAACAACGAAATTCACTGCAAAAACTATGGTTACAGGGACATTATAGTTAGATTCAGATTTTACACACACAAAACCATAGAAATTCAGTAGTTATAGTTATCTCAAGTAGCTAGAACTGGTGCCCTGAGAGTACTAAATGTCGCACCCTTGCCATGCACGGCTAATTACTCCACATAATACATAATACATATGACATAATTGATAATATCACTGCAACATTTGCAGTGAAATTACTGATGAGAAAACTGTGCATGGTGGGTGGTGCAAGTTAAAGTTACCGTAGGGCAAAAGTTATAGTTACTAGAGATAACTATAACTGCTGAATTTCTATGGTTGTGTGTGTTGAAAATCTGAATCTATCTATAACGTCCTTGATTGTATCAGTGTGTGTATATGTATATCTATCTATCTATTCATATTCATATTCCTTCACGGCGCCTGAATTCCAAAAAACACCAATGCAGCGGCAGAGCAGAGAATATCAGCAGACAATGGTTTTAGTGCAATTTTAATGCATTAAAAAAGCTCTGAATGATTAAAAATAGATACACACAAAGGTTACGGCAACACTATAGTTAGGTATGGTAATAGTATCTTTACATTTAAAAAACACCCTAGATATTCACTTACAAATCAAAGGTTAAAGTGACATTATAGTTAGGTGAAAATTTATTTCAGTCATAACACCACGTTGTAACCCTGAAAAAACCACTGAAAGTCATCTGTGATAGGTTATTGAGCCAACTATAACTTGCACACCTGCCATGCACTGCTTATGACCTCCCATATTATATTACTCATAGCACGTTTCATGACCTCGTTGATGATATCACTAATGACCTCTCAAATGATCTTATTACCATACCGAACCTCTTGCTGCACACAACCTTTGCCCATGTGTGTTGCAAGCACCCCCCCCCCTCCGCCGTGTATAGCCTTTGGCGTGGGGTTTGGTGCAGGACATGACCGCAGCTCCCAATCCCCCACTGACAGCCACCCCTCATTGAATTTTTTCTGTGATTCATTTTCCCCATACTTCAGGAGTCCCAACGGATCCCTGAGGGATTGCGTAAACTTTATTTCAATGATTTATTTTTGTTAATATTGGGCCCAGCCGGGGTTGTCAAGGACCCTCGCCCGTATGGCCTGAGGGTGAGGTTACACCTACCCTGCTGCCTTATATGGTATTTCTATTAAACATTTTCAGGACACAGCAACCAAATACCCATGTCCTGTAATGACGTCCGCAACAATTCTTTTGAAGTTGTGGGCTACCAATCAGAATGTTTGCTCCCTCATTAGCGATATCAGTCCCACTGGATTGAATGACTGACGGGAGAAAGAGCCTGGCCAGCCAATCACGACACTATATTTTTTAAATGAACCTACCCTGGGTCTCTCAAGGGACAATCTTTAAATATATTCCAAATTGTCTAACAATTTCTACAAAACTATAGAATGGATTTGCACCAAATCACAGAAAGCACCCTTTCTAGATACAAATCTAGCTTTCTGCCAAAATTGGTGTAATTCTGTTCATCTGCTTTTCCTATATCATTGTGTAATTTCCTCTTTGAAAAATGCAAGGGGAAATTTCAATTTGGGACCTACACCTCATTCTTAGCCCCTCTGCCCCTCGTTTGACGTATCACCCAAAACTTACTTTCCAGGAAGGAGCTGGAGGAAATTAGTTTGAAAATAAAATTGGACTGGCAGACAGTGTTAGCATTACACTTTAGAAATGTATTTAAACTGCTACAGAAATGTTTTCACATAGAAAATGACACATAGACAAAATGTGCCCATTTCATAACGTCAAAGAATCCTTATGAAAGCTCCAAATAGATGTATTAATTCTTCATATGTAGAGGAGGCACGCTTACAAAATGTTTATGAATTGAGATAATTAAAATTTGTTGTACTAAGCTATCATTCTTAAATGTGCACTTTTATTTAGGCCTCAAAGCCTTTTTCTCTCTTCTTGCTCACAGCCTAATAGATGTTTATTAGAATATTTTTCCTAGCACCAGCAACTTTCTTAGAATATGCTGACTTCAAACTTGTGTTTCATTCAGTTCCCTCGCTTCATGTTAGGCCATTTACCTTAATACAATGAGATTTGCTGTAATTGTATATTAAATAATGATTTAGACATTTTATGTTTGCTTCATCAGAATATTATTGCTGGTTTGCCTTTGCATCTCTGACAGGCCTTTTTCTTCACACTGAAACTCATAGCGCATCTTTATGCTTAGGTAAGAAGGTTGTCATAAGAACTTTCCGACATGTAACAAAGTCCTGAAACAAAGTTTAACACTATATCGGCATGAATGTTTTATTTACCTTGGGAATTGGTAGAAGAACATCGGAAGATGATGACACCGTTGGATGAGCGGTTTCCATTGACTGGAGGAGCTAATACCTAATAGAGTTTTGATACATTATTTTGTGATTAATAATAATGTGTGTTCTTATTTAGAGGGTGTTGAAGATCCCGATGCGAGACCCAGACCTAGCTCCCCTGCCTTGCGACTCTTCTGGAGGGTTGTTCTTATGCTTTGTTACCACCAGCTACTGCTCAAGGTGACTTAGTTCCTTTTATCTAATGACATTTTCCTGATCAAAGCTACTGCAACTGCAACTGAGTTTCCAGAAGGACTCTTTATGGGAAGTTCTTCTTTTATTCTCACTCTTACTCTTTTCCAAAAAGGACACTTCATGGGTTCTATTTAGAATAGGTCCCCTAGTTAGTTTATTGATGTTTTCCTTACGGAACACTGTGTATTGATTTATGCTGCCACTATTCAATCTTTTACTGATATATTTGTAAACCCACTAATCTGAAAAAAGATGAAAAAACATTATTCATTCTTTATGATAAACAAACGTGTTGAAAACGTAATCAACTTTTCATCATTGACTGAATATTTAAAATTCTAATTGTCGATAATATATGCATAGTTTGCTCTAGCTCCTATTCACAAATGGTGGCAAAGGTCCATTGACCTTTAAAAAAGCCATCAGGATTTCCCAAGGACAAATTCTGTAAGTTGGGTGTTTAACCTTAAAACCATACTTGGCTAATCTTCCAGCTTCCAAGAGCTGAGGTGGAGGAACCTTTTTTTTTTTTTTTAGCTTTGTGAAGATTTGTCAAACACAACTAAAGTTATTAGCAAAACAAAACAACATTGCTTAGATGATGGGTCAAGTATTTGTGGACTCACCAATGCCATGCCTGTAGCATCTGCAGATCTTCCTCAACACCCATGTGTGTCTAGACAGCTCGTTGTTCGTCAACCGTAAGCCATCAGCTGTATGGGTATGGCATTTCCCTAAGGTAGTGCCCTGTGATGCAGAATGTGTGGTGATATAGTTATGGTTCCTGGTGTATGTGGACAAAGTACTAATTGCTGTGTAGTGCTAATTTGCCCAGTGGCGAAGCAAGTATCACTGTCTTCCCACCTCAATGTCTGTGTCCCACTGTTCCACTGGGTGCTGTTCAGTTTAGCTTAAAGCAGCTCACTGAAGGTTGAGTCAAGTAGATGGAGCCTCTTGCTGGAGCAGCTGGAGAACAGTGATGTTTTTTTTAATTAAAGAAACAAGTTTACTTTTTAAAGATGGAGAGCAATGAATTGTCTTTCAGTTGCAGCTTTTGTAAGACCTGTGCCACTTACTTGTCGCTTTGAAAATCCTGTCAAGATTATGTTACAATTCCTTTGTAGACATCAGACTGACATGCACCCCTAAGACTGCTTCTCAGAGTGTGAGCCATAGACCCCCAATGGACTGTTGGAATTATTTTAGGTACAACTAGTTATATAGCCTAGGCATGACGTTCCCTCCAGAGTCGACCCTTGAGCAAACTTTTAAAACAACATTTTCTCCAATGCTCCACATCTCACCCGAAAGGGAATTCCAAAGTTTGATCACAGTAATGCCGGGGAGTGAATCCTCTTAACTCTTTCTATTTTTCTAAATCTAGGCACAGAGATGGAGGGTGTGAATACTGATCTGAGACTGAACACATTCTTGAACAATTGCAGCTCTGCCCTCCAGGGTTCTGAGCGTGCATAATGAATAGTTTTATGAGCTATGAAGAACACCTTTGCCAGCAAAGCAACCAGCATCCAGTGAAGCCTAACCATGTCGGAGGAGTATGGAATTGCTCAATACTGCAGCTTTGTCTTGTCCTACATGAGGCATTCAATATGTAGTCCGTTTCATCACTGAGTTTGAGACACTACTGTTACCATAATTAAGGCAGCCCAGGAATGAAAATTAAAACTAGTATCATTTGTTTGTTTATCTGAAGATTGATATTTCAGGTTTTAATAAACTCCAAAATATGTTTTCAATGAAAGACTCTGTGATCGAGCTAGATGCCTTGGTTTTTGATTGCACATTGAAAGTTGTAGCAGCACTGAGATGGTTAAACCAAAGAAACTGCATTAGTCCTGGAACTAAATTGCTGTCTACCATGATTTCCATCATTCCCTCGTTAATGTTCCTCATGCTCTGGTGTACTCCATCTTTTGCACTAGCACTAAGAGAAAATACACAGGCAGCGTCTTAACTGGATGTTTGACCTGGAAACTCAGCCCTGCATTCACCCAACTATAAGAAGGGAGGACTTGGCCAGTCAGTACTATGGGCCCACCAGATGTATAGTTGTTTGTCATATTTGAGGAAATCGTTGTCATATTTGAGGGAATATTTCCTGGCAAAGCAGCTCGTGTCTCCATGGGGAGGGGGGAACGGGGGGGAGCTGCTGAGGGAGGGGTAAATAAAATGGTGCACGGTGGTCTGCCAAGACTGCCTCTCCCCAAAGAAAGGACCTTTCTTTACAACATAGAGTGTTTTCTCAGTGTGTGGGGGAAATCCCAGACTTTTTCTGCATGGGCGTGCTCTAAACGGTTTATTCTCTGTGATGCCATTCCCACAGTCATCCTATCTACATAGAGGTTTTCACGACTGTGGCAGTGGAGGCCACTCCTTCACAAGGCAAGCTATATTTCTGCAAACTCTAAATGAGGGGGAAGAACCAAACGGTTGGTGAATCTGCTGTTTATGGTGAATTTCCCACTACTGCCCCCCTCTAAATGAGGGGTTAAGTGTGGCACCTGGAGGCGTTCCAAATCAAACACCAGCTGGCACTAACTTGTGCAAGACGTCAATCCCTGATCCTTGAACCCACTTCCTGGGCTCTGCTGACGCTTCAAGCGCTAATGACAATTGCTTGCAACATGACCTACTGAAAGGATGATCCAAGGCAAATGGTTACTACTTTCTGACTAAGGGATGGCTCATCAGTGACCCAGATGAGTAGTTGTCAGAATGTTAGAGGATGGAAAGTGGCAACCAAATGTCTCCATAGCCTGTGAGGTGACAGTTCATAGACTATCTTGCCTCCGCAACGCCCCCCAAAATGCACAAATTCGTTTTTGCACTGGCACACAGCCTGAGAATTTATAGGTTATGGAGACCCTAGCACTGGTACATAATGGTGGGCGTAGTTCGCGTAGTAGCGCTACGCGTAGCTACGCAAAGTGTACTTCGCACTGCGCGAGCTACGCGTAGCACTATGCGAACTGCGTAGTAGCATGTTCGCACTGTACAAGATGTCGTTTTCAATGATTGCACAGTGCGGACAAGCATCCGGCACTGTGCAATCAGTGAAAATGGCATCTTGCACAGTTCGAGCTGTACTTTTCTGCCGCTCAAGTAGATTTTCACTCGAGCTGCAGCTTTCTCAATGCGGACTGGTAGTTTCTCATCGCGAGCGGTCACGAGCATGCGCAACCACTCTCAATGAGAAAGCTGACCTCCCCGCGTTGAGAATCTCGCTGGGAGGTTTATTTTCCATGCTCGCGATCGGCAACTTGATGTTGTTGATCGCGAACAAGGAAAAAGTCTCGCGAGGATGTCATTTTGCTTGCTCGCAGTCGCCAACTTGACGTTGAGGACCACGAGCAAGCAAAAAATGACCACTGCACTACGCTACGCTATACATGTTTGCACTGTGCTACGTGTAGTTTGCGTAGTGTGAAGTTGCGCAAACTTCGCAAACTACGCGAGTGTAGTGTAGTGCTTTGCCCAGGGTTAATAATTACACCCTCCTAGGGATCCAATCAGAGACTGACCCGTTTGCCCAAAGTTTCCTTGTCCGTTTGAACTTCAGAAAATGTTTTCTAAAAATACATAACGCATGGACCTAATAAGTTGTTTCCAACTTAGAAACGACTGCCCTGACCTGACAAAGGGATTTTGGAAAATATTTTCAGTTATAACTTTTTGTCCTGCAGAAGGCGGTTTGGGGGCGGCGGGAGGCGTGAGTCTAACCATTGCAGGAAAAGGCACGAGGGAAAACACCATTTGGCACTCTGGGCACTCCTCGGTAGCCCAACGCCTTCCTCCGCCGTCATTTAATGATCGTAGGATTTTGGGCTTGCCAATGTTCACACAATCGGCTGCAGTTCCATCTGATTGAATATTTGCTTGTTCAAAGGACTGTTTTACGGAATCTTGCTTTGACTGTCCTCTGATGAAGTGCCGTTTATGTGAAAAATAATTTATAGAAGGAACTTTTCAGTGCGAAAGGATTTTAGCAATGTCTGGCAATAGAGGCCTGTGTGAAAAGGGCTGGCTTCAGTGCTGAAGTCTTCGCCAGAGCTTGTCTTTCTGAAGACAAAAGCAGAAAGCCACACTTACGATATAACAAGAGTCAAAGTTTGGAAAAAGATAAAGTAATATCCATCGGGTGATAGCCAAACAATTCCTTAATTACTAATTGTATAGCAGGCGATGAGCGGCTGAAAGGATATCCAGGCATCCCTTTCACAGCCGACATAAATTGCTGATGCAACAAGAGAACAGATGGCTGCACACTCAAACTTGAATGGTCGCTCTAAGATAATGCATGGGCACAAGTGACATTCCTGGCAGCCCCGTCTTTGATGTTTACTCTCTCGGGAGCGACGCTGAAATTAGTGGACGGAGAAGTGCTGAAATTAGATACACTTATTAGGCAGTATCTATAAGAATATGTGGTTAAATCATGCTAAAAGCAAAGACGCGCCCCTAGGCAAAGCATTCTAAACGGATCTTTACTTTGGGACATTGTTTTCTCACCTCCACTGAAGAGTTTCTTACAGTAACACTAAATCGGATAGCAAATTGCAAACCCTGAGCAAGCAATGATAGTAGCTGAAAACTAAGCACCCCTCAGCTAAGTCGAATGAATTACCACCTATTCCAAGTAATACATAAATTGTTCAGAGATGCTTCCTCATGCAGTAGAGTTAGACTCCATACAGCAAAGCCTCAACCTTAAAAAAAAAAAAGGTACTCTGAAATAGAAAAGTTATTTTTAAAGGATCTCACTCTTTAGAGCCCTGGACTTTTATTTTTAGTAAACACTGGCACACTGAGTGACATGTACTCCTAGTTTTTCTGCCCCCCTCATTAAAGCATGTCTTTGCCTCCAGGCTTCCTTCATTGTTTTCCCTACAGATATTCCGGAGGAATCCTATTATGTTTTCTACGAGCATTTTTTAGTTCAAATATTTCATTAATTCTCCCCAACAAAAGGCAAATGACAACATAATTCAACATATATCCAAATCTAATCCACTGTCACATGCAAGAAGGCAGCGGAGCGTGCAGACATAACATACAATTAGTAGCTAAATAATAGTATTGTATCAAAATGACAGTGGGTGCGTAATGCACCAATCCCTTCAAGTACATGAAGGCAGTTGCATAGATTATGATGTGGTTGGAGGGTCAAGCTGCACATTTCAGTTTGCCTCCAAGAAAAGCAGATTGAAGTACACTTGTGTGTTCTTAGGCCTTCTGGTGGTCTGATTTAGAATGTAGGACAGACTGCTGAGCAGGGAAGCTGTAGGGGTTAGCGGGAGAGTGCCGTCTTATGGGCCCTGATGGGGAGAAGATGGAACAGGCCAAGGAGGCTTGCTCACAGTGTGAATTGAATGTCATACATTCTGGTGGGCACCTTCTGGTCTAGTGTCTATTCTTCAGCATATGTGCCATGGGGACTGATGGACAACCAGTTGATGATCCATGCTATTGGCTATAAATTCGGCATTTCGTGTCTCAACGGAAGGGAAAATTCATAGCATTTGAGATTTGTAACAAGTCTTCTTGCAGTTATCCTAATCCATTTGTCTGCTCAGCAAAGGTCCTTGCTATGACCACCAAAACATAGGAATTGAGAGGGAAACCATGCACAGAGACAGGGTGAGGATTGGGTTGCGTTTCCAACATCAACATGTTGCTTAGCCCTTTTAACTCTAGAATTTTTCATTTTATTTTAACCGATTTGAGATTATGGTGGACCCTGTCCTTCCTCTTCTGAGCTTTGGAACAGGATCTCAGAATATTTAAGGACTCTATTTAGCCAGGTGTGATCTTAGTTTTGGGGTGATAGGTTAGTCTCACTATGGTGTACCAAAGAGTATAGAGCAGTGACGGCAAGAAGTGATGAGCAGAAGTATTAAAACACATTATCTATCGGTAGAAACATCTCATAAGGATTTGGTGAGAGCTGCTTGGCCTTCTAAGCACCCAAAGGATTATTGTTCTGTACAGGCGTTGTGCTTGTAGTTCCATGACAGTTTACAATGATTGCTATCTTCATTGTTTGTGTTTTTTGTTATTCCTGATTGGTTGTAAGGTGCTACCTCCTCTGTTGGTCGCCTATTGATTAAGGATAAGTTCCTTGGTAATTGTGTAACCTGCTGCTGTTAAAATATATTTCAGAGAATCCCTTATTTCTTTTATTGGAGTTTTAAGATCAAGACTGTTCTGCTGTAATGTTCATAAGCTCACAATCTGTTTTTGTGTGACCCGGCACATTTGCTGCCTGTCATACCGCACCTTTGGGGGTTATGGATTGCTGTTTTTTCATTGCTGCAAAAGTTGCCAACTCAGGTCACATAATCGGAGGAGGGGGGCGGGGTCTGTTAATTGTACTGTTTCTAACCCCAGGCAGCACTTACACGTCCCTATAAGCATGTATGCACTAACTCACAAGAATGTTTTGGACAGTATCATTTTACGGCACTTACTTTATGTCCGGTACTAAATGTGTATCTGTTGAAATTAATCCAGTATGCGGCTGCTATTTTAATTAACAACCCTAAGAGGAAAGAATGAACGTGGATAGCGTCTATAGCAGTACCATATACAGTGATCTTGGCAGTGCTGTCTGTTAGAAACAAACATACATCTCAAAAGACATAATACATGTGTGACAGAAATTTCAACTGTACGATCTTTGCAGCTTGAAAAGCACACGTTTAGTCGAATATGTTATTTTCCGTTTGCATAGTCCTGTGTGCCACTTGCATGTTACAGATTGTAGTCTAAATTGTGCCCAGTCTTCTGTTCATTCTCCCAAGCTTGAAAAAAGAAACACCTTTAAGTTAAGGGAGTGAAATTCCTGTTTAAAGAATGTGTAAGTAAAGATAATGCTGTGACCGGAAAGGGTATATGAAAAACAAAGCAAGTTAGTTCCACCACATTTGGCAGTTGTTCAAAAGAATAGAAATCTCCTTTTCCAGTTTCATGTCCATATACCAGTTTAGGGGGCCTGGTTTATGTTCATACTTTGTGGTAAATAAATACTTTTGTATGCTTTTCAACCTCTGACATGCCCGAAAAGGAGGAAGTGGGTCTCCAATCTCTCCATGCTCGGAAAAGTTTTAGCCTCCATCTTTATTATGGAGTGTTTGGCAGCTTCAGTTTAGTTCTGTAAAGTCTCTTATGTGTAATGCATGCTGGAGTTTTGGCCCTGTTAGCATAGATGGCAGTACACGGACAGGCATCTTCAATCACACCCCCAGGATTTGCGATATTGCGTTTTGCACGAAAATTGCTAAATCAATACTTGTGTAAAACTACTACGATTTATTGAAATTAAAGCCCCTGGAATTTTTTTTAAATCATTAAAAACTAGCAGATCCCAATAGGCCTGGCTTTAAAGGAATGTTGTATGGTTATGTTACGTTTTACAAGTAGATATCATGGAAATGGATATGCATTTATGTGGAAGCAAAGAACAGTATAACAATATTGGTGTAGGATAAAAAATTGGCTGACAGTTGGACTGTCAAGCCAGACCTAAAAATCCAGGTAGATTAATGACTGCCCTCCTCCTGTCTTCGCTGCTACCAGAAAAAAACACCATACATTTTCCAGTTATCTAAGAAACTTTAATACCATTACAATGTCATGTGTGTATCCCTGAAAGATCGAACAGCTGGATAAATAAACAAAATGATCACGGCTGTGTGACAGGCAAGCACTTTTTTGTGGAAGCACATAACGTTTGCCCAGTCAAAGTATGTCATCCTGGCTCCCAGCATGTGGGGGCAGCCAAAGCCCCCTCTCCTAGTGATTCTTCCATAATTGTCAGACGACAACTGTGCTGTCAAGTTAGACTATAAAATTATCATCCTTTTGGTACACTGCACGGCTGGTGGGTCAATAAAAGGAGGTTGAACAGCAGGCCGGAGAGGTGTCTCCTGTGGTCACTTCTCCCTGCTGTCCCATGTGTGCTCTACTCCACCTACCCGTATAGCCCTGCATCTCCTGTATCACATTCTGCCCATAACTGCATGGCTTCAGTGCCTACCTTAACCCTATGCTTATGAACAATGGGTTGGACCCAATTAAGTCGAAAAGGACCTGGGTAACAGTAAGAATGAAAGGAAATGGTCCTAAGACTTGGAACAACGATTTTTACAAATTAATTCCATTACAATAAATCAAAACAATTCAAGGAAGCAAAGCTATTCAATGCAAAAGAATTTAATTCAAAATTTGCATATATATCCTTCTCAATGGATTAGAACTTATGTGACATTAAACACATTCTCGAAAATATTTGTGCCCACATTCACAACAGGGAGGGGTGAAGTGAAGGGAGTGTCGGGAAAAGGGTTACCGTGGTCTAAGTCATTCAGTGACAAATCTTATTTATATTCAAAACAATACATATAGGTGGTCCCTTAAGAAAAAGGCCACAATACAAGGCTCGTAACGAGTCCGAATTTGATCAAGTAGAAAGAGCCTAACTCCCTTGAAGCGGTCAGTGTCTATATTGGGGCAGGAGTTGGTCGATGGTGTGTAGTCGTCTACGTTTCGACCCGAAAGGACAGTAGGAGTCTTTTCCTTACAATTGGGTCTTCATCAGGACAAAGAAGTTGTGGGCGGGCAACCTCCTAGGGAATAATGAGAGATTTTTTAATTTTTGATTAGAAACCAACACATCCAGTTATATTTTCAATGGATGGTGGAAATAACATTTAAAACTGTGTCGTCTGATAGTGTCTGAATTGCACACCGTTACGTATAACACTACGTACACAACTGGTTCTCACCTAACGCCAAAAGGCGAGGGAAGTAGGAACTACTTCAAGATGGAATATCTGATCCTAAATCCAATCCTATTTAGTTGTGAAGTGGATATTGAGTTGTTCGGGCAGCGTACTCAATAATGTCTAAAGACAAAGGAAAATTGGACTTAGTGAAACCAGTTCATTAGTATTGGTTCTCAACCACAGAAAGACTTCCAAAACATTGAGAGCATTTAAGCACACATTGGAAAATAACATATTGACATTTTACCTATTGGCCTCAAAAAGTCAGCTTTAAGAGGATTTATGATAAATTTTCTTTCTCAGTTAGTAAGGCAACCTACAAAATAAAGGGAAGTTGGTTATCATTTTCTAGGCGTGATTGTATTCTGCCACATTATATTTACTATATCCGTACCCCAAAGCGTGCTTCAAAAAAACCCTCCGGATTAGTCTGGTAGTACTATTGGGTTCAGCATCCAGTTATTATTTCCTGTGAGCTCTGTTTCAAAATCATATTCGCATTATGGATCAGTGAAACCTTATTGGTAAAACGACAAGTAAAATCATACATTGGTTATCTTAATGTGCATGATATCTCAAAGAAAAGAGGGTATATTATGGTTGTTATTATCATACTTAGAAATTGCCGCTTTCTCTTAACGTGGCTTCTATCAGGTAGGAGAAGTAAGGAATAAAGCCTAAAAATGTAAGAAAGAGTCATTTGCAATTGATATTTAACTGATGTTCACGATCTCAGAGGAATCACAAGGTTATTAATTGGTACCTTCAACAGATGATTACCGTCAGCGGTGAAAGACTGGATCCTATGGAATGATCACAGCTATCTGTTGGACAATAAAGCAGACACCCACGTTTTAAATAAACGGTGTCTCGTATTTGTCCCGCGATTTTGTAAAAAAACCTTTAGGGGCTTGCAGTAAATACCTTGGAACGTCTTGCAATGTTCTGATAGATCATCGGGTTTTCTTCGCATGTAGGGTTGTTCACAGATTTCTGTGGGACATTAAAGTAGACAACCAAGTTTGTTTTTAAAAAAAGGGGTTTCTCGTGTTTATAGCGCGATATATTTAGATGCAAGCAGGGGTCGCGGTAAATACCTTAGGACGCCTTGAGTTATTCCAAACGATCGTCGGGTATTGCTCCCAAATATGATTGCTCAAAACGCCAAGCGTTAACTACACTGGCATCGACTCGCCGTGGACTCTTACTCAGAGCTGACGCCGAAGTAAACACCACTTCCTGGTTGCTTGAGGGGGGGGCGGGACTGCTCCGGTAAAGCTAGAAGAGAGACTATCCTGGGTAAAGGAATCGTAGTTCGAAAGTCATTTGGGTTGATTAGGACTACAAATCGCTCTAAAATCATCATGCCACTTTCAAAACATGGCCCCATAATCATATTTTAAAGTCAAGCGAAATCCTTCATCTATGGTCATGCCTGATGGTCATTAAATTTCATACCATTTTAACATGTGCCTAGCGCACTAAACGCGCAGGTTGGTGTGAAATCATCCCTGAAGTCAAAAAAACGCGGATAAAATTCAACACACATTCATATTTACAAAAAAGCATCTGAGTGCACTTGACTCGCAGGTTAGTGTAGACTCATCAGTTCAGTGAACATTGCGATTAAATTCTACACAGGTTCCTATATACAAAATGAAAAAAGAGATTACCCAGCAATCCGCTATGTGTAATCACGTTATTACACATCTATTCAGATGTTGAGTTTGGAATTAAAGCTGGCACAAACCACACAAAGCAGTACACATTTAATGAATCACGTGATTACTGTTGTGGACATTTGATAAAACGGAAAGAATTGTTCACCATCATATCACATTATACTATGTAGTTCCCTGGGGAAATTACTAGTTGGAGGAGTGCACTTATCTCATAGGATAGTGAAGACTCTACCGGTTGTCATGTTAATACAGAAGCGAAATTATACATTAAGGCTCACAGTCGTCTCACTCGGAGAGGGTTCAACGTATAAGCTCAGAGATTCGCTAATTGTGCAAAGCTATTTTCAGATTCATTAAGACCTTCAGCCACAGAGTTAAAGATATGCATCCACTTTAGCTCTCTAATGTTCAGAATGTTGGACAAATCTCCGCCCCTTGGGCCAAGTGTGATGTGTTCCAAAATTACCCATTTCAGTGATTCAGGTAAATGATTATGTTTTGTGCAATGTTCAACTAGTGGTGCACCAGGTACCTTGCATCTGATTCTACTGCAATGTGAAAGGAAACGTGCCTTGACGCACTGTTGAGTCTGACCTACATATATGAGATCGCATGGACAAATTATTCCATAGATCACATTTTTGGTGTTGCAATTCGTGTGGTGTTTGTGAGTATGGCGATGGTTCTTAAAAACAAAGTCTTTCAATTGAATCGTTGAAGGGCACGCCTTACATTTACCACATCTATAGTGTCCCACTATCTGCGGTAGTTTCCAGCATGAGGCTATAGTGGGTTCAGGTGGACACTCTAAAAACGATGAGACTACATAGTCTTTAACATTCCTGGCCTTTTTGAATGCATGCATCGGTACGCTTGCTATTCCAAGATCCTTAGCAACCATGCTCCAGTGTTTGTTGATGACCTTCTTAATGGAGTTACTCTTCGTGGAAAAAGTGGTCACACAAATCATGCGTTCCTCTGATTGGTTATCACGTTTTGCAGGTTCCAGAAGTGTTTCACGGTGACAAAATCAGGCTCTTTTCCTGGATCGTTTCGTGAGCCGTTTTTCCACTTTGAGGTGAAAGGGGCCTATGGAAGAGTCCCCCTATCTGTATTTGAAAACAGCAGTTATGGACTTCATTAAAGTAACCTTAAAACTCATTGTGTTTTTCATTATCAATTAAAATTCAGTCAATGGAACCAAAGATAGTTTCTCCAGCTTCCCTTCTGGCTACCAGGTAAAGAATACTTTCGTAAGTTGAATTTTGTTCTATTCCTTGTATGATGGTAGGAGTGAGATAATTCCATCTTAAAGAAGGTAGCATGAATGTGCTGAAATCAACAAAGTTCTATAGTTCCTTTCTTTAGCATCACTTGGGCAGAGCAGCTTGATGCGGTGGCAGCTCCACCGTGGTCCAAGTGTATGCCAAATAGAGAAAAGGTTTGAAGGAAACCAGAGATAATGATCTGCATGCCCACCTCAAGGAACAAGGAGATGTTAGGAGGTGGTGGAATTTAGTCTGAGATGTTCTTATTTAAAATATTCTCCACCAATATTAATCCTGAGCAGTTAGTGCATGCTCAGATTTCAGTGCCACAATTTGCTGTAAACCTGGTCTGGACCATATAAATTTCAGAATAGGCGAGATTTCTTTCCTTCCATCTTTTGCTCTAAAATTCCTAACTGCAATTTCCCCAGGATGTAATGTGATGGTGTGTCAGTCTGCGTGGTTTGCCCAGCTAGCATTGTCTTTCACCTTAAACTCCAAATAGACAAACTGACTTATTTGTGGTTCGGCGAACAGGGTACTCTACTCTATTTAGAGTCAGGAGAACTGTCATATTTCAGATGGCAGAGCTCCCTCTGGCACTGATGCAGAAACCTTCGACCAACGGCCCCACAGACATTGGGCCACCCAAGTAGCTTAGGCAAACTGCCTTGTCAGAGTTTGGCTCAGCCAGCGCGATCTATTTAATTATTTCTTGTTATGTTATGTTATTTGAAATTCTTAAAGCGCAGTGGGTACCCGAAGATGTCCTTGCACTAGTTTCTACCATCAGAGCACAGGATGATATGGAAATCCTACATGCTGAAAAGCCACCTTTTTAATGCTTTCCTAAACACCATTAGGTCATTGGCTGCTCTAATGTGGAAGGGGAGTTCATTCCAGGCCCTTGCGACACAGGTGATAAAGCTTCTCCCTCCCCAGTTGACTTTCTTAAAGGAGAGTACTGTCACCATCCTAGCTCCTGAAGATCGAAGAGCTCCATTGGGAACATATCATTGTAATCGACTTTTGAGATTTTCTGGTCCTATTTCTTAAAGACAGTGCATAGAGATTTAAATCACACACGTTGTCTGACTGGCAGCCAGTGAAGCCTTTTAATTTCTTTGGCGACTGATACCAATTTTGGCGTGCCGGTAAGTAGCCTAGCTGCCGCGTTTTGCAATAGTTGGAGTTTAAGTGTCACTCTTGATTGTTGAGTGTTCTTCAAACTGGCATCTTGAAAATTCCCAGAAAGGTCTGCGGGGGGCGGGGGAGGGAGTTGGACAACCAAGGAACTGCTCCTTTGAAGTGGTAGTTAAGGGTGGAAGGGCGTTGTGGCATCTTTGGTGTTGGATTGGGTCTCTCACTTTCTAAAACATCCCACTTCAGTTTTTAACTGTGTACAAGGAAATAGACTTTGTTAAAAGAGGAACAACATGAAGAAGGATGTGCTCACAACATTAATTTACCCCTTGTCTGAATAAAGGGACTCGCTGTACTTGCACTAAAAGGAAATTTATTGGGCTCTGACTCCAGAACTAGCGCAATACCTCCCCACTGCTCTTGATGCCAGCAGAAGATGGACTTTCTGGAGGACCCTAAAGATCATTGGACTTCTGTGGACTGTGAATGGCACTGGTACTGGCAGAGGGTGCCATACATGGGTGTATCTAGGCCCAAGCTGGGCACTCTAGTGCTTTACAAGTGACTTATACCCGAAGTGCCTGGGGATTACAGGCAAGGACAGCTGTCTGCCTTGAGTACTGTAGAGTGCTGCTGCAGATCAAGAGACGTACAGGGCTAGGACAGGAGGGCAGTTCCAAAATTGTTTTGGTCCACTTTGGCTTTGAGAAAAAACAGCAGCACACAGGGGCTGTAAAACATATTTAAAACCATCAAGCAAAACACCTAGAATTAGAGTACGCCACCAGAGTCAAGCGACTAACCCTATCCAAATCGGTTTATCAGGCCCGAGCTTTCTGTATTACTGTATTTTATCTAACTGTTCCTGTGTGCTACTGTGATTGACTGTCGCAAAGATCTGAGGATAGTGAACAAAGATGCAGTGAAGGAGATACTAGGTAGGAGACTTGTTTCACCCCAGGAGCTGTATCCCAGGAAGCTTTACGTGTATTTCCCTCTCTTAGAGGTGGGGAACTGCCTTTCCTTTCTGCCTAGGGAACCCCGTGTCTGACATGGATAGCGCTGTGAGAGGAGAGTCTCAGGCCAGAAGACAGTCGCAACACACCCACTTGCTGTGTGTGAGAGCTAGAGATGAGCAGGCAGCACTTGAAGTCTTCGGTCCAGGCTGATGTGTGTGTCGATCCCCAAGAAGATGCCTCTTAAAAAGAAAGACTCCACCAGTGAGCGCTCTAACTTGAACCAAAAATACAGAAGATGCCAGCCCACTGCTTACATGTCCAAGGCTTTGTTGCCGACCAAAAGGTTTCCATATAAACCCTGGCATTGTTACTCTAAAATTTGCATATTTTATGGGGTGATGCCCTAGAAGGGCACTACCCAGTGTTCTGAAGCGTTATGAGGTATAGCAGGAGATCGGCCAAACCCCCGCAGGATCTCTCCTCCCCATTCTTCAAATTATCCACCATAAGTCTCCTGTGGCCCAACCAACATTAACCTGGGAGAAAATGCCCTTTAGTTTCTAGTACTGCAGGGCTGACTGGTCGGTTGTGCCTTTGGAATTTATGGGCCTGTAGAAATTCCGGGTTCCCAGTGGTTGCTAGGCAATATGGTTTACAAGTAGAAATACCAATTTCACAGACATGTTCCAGTTTTGTTTTGTTTACTTTGGAATGTATGTCCTAGCCCACAGACTGGCTTCATTAATAGTGAACGGGAAAATAAGATCACTTTTGTGGTAAGATTGTGATATGCTAAATATTGGTAAAACGTTTATCACTATTAAATGGCTTTTAATCCATTGTTGATTATATGGTGACATCCTAGAAGACCTGCCTTTTTTATTATTGTATATATAAACTCTTTTAAGATCTATATCAGAACTTTGTAGCTTTAGAAATTATGGTCTATTAGGGTGCAAACCAATAAAGAAGCCTCTGGCATAACTGATCCAGGTACATTTAGGAGGTGTTTTCTCAGTACTGTGACTTTTCCTTGGTGTGTACGCCCCCGTCACCCCGCCCGTTGGAAGGCCTTGTTGTATAAAGGTGCATTTGAATGTGTGTGCATTTGGTTCTGTTTGCATGAAGGTACGTTTAATTTTTTAAAGAAAAATAGTCACTGGACATTGATTTAATTTTTTTGCTATTTGTTGTGTTGCTGAGATCTCTAGTCTCTAGCCCACAACACCTATATGAATAAGCCTTGAACTGCTGTGCCTTGCTACCCTGAAGGTTGTGGTACTAAAAAGGGCCACTTGGATCCTAGTTTGGGAGTCTGCAGTACAGGGACCTCAGGACACAAGAGGCAACAGACCACAGTTGTTACAGACTCTCTGAACAGAATCTCTCAAAAAGATTAACCCATTCCGCCCCCTCCAACAAACGTCTTTATCCCCTTTGTCAGCCAATGTAGATATTACTGTGAAAGCAGATAAGGGAAAGGTAGGGATAAGAAGAAAACAGCACAGTTAAATGTATCTCTAGAAGCATCCGCTCATGCATGTTCCCAAGTTCGTGTTGCTGGAACCATTATTCTTTTGGTCTCTGATTAGCAGTTACATGTGATTGGAAGCTTTTTATTGTGAATGTGAGGCTGCCATAAGCTTATTTTGGTTTTGTAATTGTAAACCAATCAGCTGTACAGCTGAGCCTACTTTCTGATAATCAACAGAGGCAAAACCAAGTCCCTCTATTGGCCAGCAGAGTCGCACAACTTTTAGGCAGGACAGAATCTTTGCCAAATCAGCCCAACAATGGTCCTTTTCTGACACCTCTACCTCCCTTTATGTTTAATCTGGTTAATTGAATAAAAAAAATTTAATCATTTAATGTCAGTGAGTAAAAGATAGGATCAATACTCACTTACATTCTCATAGGTAGACCTCCATAAAATCAACTTCCAAAACATTACCACATGGCTAGACTTTGAGGCATCATAAACAACCATTGGCAGGATGTGTGGTGTGCTGTAAAAAGCCACATCATAGATGGCACCTATATCGATTGAATTTCAACGTCATTTGCTTTCAGATAGAAGCTAAGGATGTGTGCAATTAAAAACTCAGCTGCCTGAGTTCATAATTGTAATAACTTTTTGAAGTTTTTAACAAAATAAGCTGTTTCCGATTAAAAAGAGCATTTAGTGAACAAAAAAGTGAAGGAATTAAAAAGAGTCCTGGGTTAAGCAAAAAGTGTGTAAGAATTTAGCATGGGTCCTGGGGAGGAAGTACAAGTTTTTGTTGTGGTCTCGCTGCATCCAGCTCTGTATTAAATTCTGCATACAGTGGGCTTTGGGACAACCGATTTCACATAATTAGATGGCTTTCTTGACTACTCTTGATTAAATGGATTTCCTTACTATTCTTATGCTTGTCCTGACCTTGTAGCATTTCTTTTTCACTCTTTCATTTGATTGGCTGAGTTGTGTCCTTCCATTTTTGACGTCATGGAACTATTTTTCTTTTTGTAATGTTTTATTTCTTATTTAGTATTCCATTGAAGTGCATGTCCTACTTCTGCCTCTGCTCCGCATACACTTAGAATGTGCTCATGTTCTTTCCTTTGCTTTCTGACCTTTCCTCACCGCATCTCTACCGCCCCACTGATTTCTGAGGCCAGAGGTGTGCTTAAATTGTCTGCAGTATGTCAAGTGTTGGATGGCAGACTTGGTGAAGCGCTAGATGTTGTCTTATAGTGCTTTCCTGTGCATCTTACTGAGGCCACACATACTCTGAACTCCACTGCAGCATGGCAGACCCCAGATGGCGGGCTTGGTGATGCTTAAGATGTTGTCTATTGCATTTTCATGTGCCTCTTTCCTCCCCCTTCTCCAGTTTTCACTTCCTTCCCCTCCATGGTGTTAGCAGAGCAATTGGCAGAGAAGAGCCATCTTAGAAGTTTATTTTTTTATAATACAGGATGGTTGCCACTTTGAGTCACTCAACATGGCATGCCATTTTGTAAGTATAGAAAATAAAGTTTTCATGATTTTAAGATGATCGCTGCATCGCATCACCTCACATTGTGTGACGTAATGTGGCGGACATCTTAAAACTATAAAATCATTATTTTCAGTACTTTCAAGTAAGCCACCAAGTTGCATCATGCAGTGCTGAATAACAAAACATGGCGGCCATTTTGAAAGCATAAAATATAAACTTAAATGATGGCCAATTGACCTATTGGCTTTGCCAGTTCCAGTACACATAAAAAGTTTCTGATATTGAAAAAGCCTATATAAAAAGACCAAAGCAAATTGGAATTTCGAGACCAATCTGCCTTGGCAATTCTTGTTTTTAACATAGAAAGGACAACTTTTATCGTCGTAGAATTACTTTTTCTGCCTGCTTCTTTTATACATGCAAGTTCGATTTTGTATTTAAAAAAAAATAAAAATGTTTTATTAAAAACGGAAAATAAATGTGTTTTAATCATCATTGCTGGCAAACACTGGATTAATAACAATGGGTCACCTTAATCATTTCAAAAATGCTGGGAATGCCATTTTGTGACGCCACGTATGTTAAAATAGTTTTATACAGTAGATACAACTTAAAATGTCAGTTCATCACGTTCCTTTTGTCCCTAGTCATTAGGTTAATCTTTGCTTCACAATAATTGTGAGATATACCAATTTTATTTTGGCATTTTGTTGCTATGCACACCCCTCACAATGTTACTGCAATTTCCAACCCCTAAATCCTCTTGCCAGTTTCGCCAGTGGACTATTTGCATTTCCGACACTTGTTTCAGTGAATAAAAGGTAAAACGTGTGGTTTGAAATGAAGATCATAATATGAAGTGAGAATATGCACGTGCGTCTTCGCCCACAAAATCAAGACCACTCGCTTTACTTTATAGCATAAAAGGCTACTTTATTCAGGATATATGAATTTACCATCAGATAACCGTTCATTGATATTATAATATGTAATTTGGCAATTGAACACAAAACCATTTGTTTTTATTATAAATATGAATTCATACCGAAACCATCAAATATATTTTTCTTGTATTCCAAACTGAAATAAACTTCCCCAACATTTTCTTACCATATTTCCCCTCAATTATTCTCTACAAGTCCCCCTAACTAACTAATGACTGGAGAAGCCCGCTCTAGACTTTTCCTCCCCGATAGTTTTATGCCACCCAGGAAAACCAAGGAGTTTTCCTGGCCCCACCTTCTTACCTAAACAAAATCAATTCACAATTTAGAGTTGCACCACAAATTGACTTGTAATTCCTGAGCCAGCATATCCCTGATTTCAACCAAATAATAAGCCATGCCCAAATGTGACAAATGTACTCCGTCATCTCTAAAGAGATGACCTTCATTGCTTGTGATATTCTCATGCACAATAGTTCTGATCTGCATCACTTTGCAAAATACCCTCATTGCTTTGTTCAACTTTCTTCGTGCCTTCTCCACTGCAGCGTGACATCTGGCCTGTGTCCAGGATTGTCTATAAATAAATTCAGTCCACATAAGGCGAGTGGTCGGCCAGTTGGTTTTTAGGACCGCTAAGTCTAATTGCATCTGTTTGATGAGCGTGAGGCCCGATAAGTTCACCAAATCGTTTTCTCCTAAATGGATAATGAGATAGTCCGGGCAACCTCTTACGTGAAACATCTGTGTTAGCTATCGGGAACAATTCACTCCATTTCATACCTCCTTTTCCCTTCCACACCAATTCATGCTGGGCGCTAGGAATTCCAAGGGATCTTCCGTAAATCTGTTTTTCTGCAAAAAGAGCTGCCCATTTACAAAGGAATGGCCTACCATCCACGTTTGCTTTTTAAATTTTGAAGTCACTCCCCGAACATTACCTAAAAGAAAATAGAAATTAGTCTACTGTAATAAAGTGTTCAATTATCCCCACATAGTTATTTTCGTACATATCGTTTGTAACAACTAGACTGCCAATACGCTTCAGGACGTCTAAACCCAGTCCCAACCTAGCTGCCTCCATTGCCGCCCCTATTCTAAATGCATGCGTGGCAACATTTTGCGGGTTCTCTCCTAAGAACGTTAAGGCTCTCCGGAATACTGCTAAAAATTGTGTACTCGTTATCTTGTCTCCGGACTCATGAATGAAAATGTGGCCTTGCTGAAAAGTATGCGAAGAAGAAAATTGAACCCATTCCTGTACAGGGCAGCAATGTGCAATTCCACTGCTATTCATAAAAACCCATGTACCCCGGCCCAACTGGTCAGTTTTGGACTTCATAACCCATATGCCTATATTGTGCTCCAGTACTGAAATCTCTTTGCTGCATAAACCCTCGTCGCTCCCCGCACCCAGCACTTCAGAAACCCTGAACGCACCAAAGAACATCCAAATCATAGCCAATCTAAAACGCCCCACTTCCCAAACATCATAACAAAATAAATCTAGCTGCTCTAACAACTGTTGTAATAGCTCGAAAGTAATGGGAGCTCGCAGCTGCTGAAATTTAACTGTCCTCCTCTGGAGTCCCCTCAACATTTTCTTAACCAAAATATTATCTACTGGGTCGAAACCCCACAACAGTTGTCCATAAAAGGACAAACCTGACAGCTTTCCTGCAATGGTCGTGTGAGATAACCCTTTATCTATTAACGTTAGAACAAAATCACAAATGTTACCACTTTCTTTTTCAACTGGTCCTGACCCGCCTACAACCTTTTTATAGTGTAAGAATTCTTCCCATGCTTGTACATAACTTCGTCTAGTCGAAGGGGCAATTGACTGCTCGACTAGCTGTACGATCCTCATTCCCTTAGGGCCCAAAGGTTGTGTGGCACTTTCGTTTTGGTGATATCTGCCCCCGGCGCCAGCTCGCGGAACTTCTGCCAATGAGAGCGGGAAAGAGCATCAGCGATGGAATTGTTAACCCCAGGGACATGCTTAGCTTTGAAAATCATGTTGAAACGCAAACTCAATAGCATGAACATCCGCAACAATTGCAACACTCTCACATCTTTGGCCTTCTGGTTGTTCACCAAATTCACCACAGCTGTGTTATCTATGTGAAATAAAACAGATCTATTTTGAAATTCATGACCCCATGCCAACAGAGCCACAATTAAAGGAAACAGCTCTAAAAGGGCAATACTGCGGCCTTGATTTTTCCAATGCTCCGGCCAGCTCTGGGCGCACCACCTTCCTTCCCAGAAAATTCCAAAACCACTTGATCCGGCAGCATCAGAATAAATTTGGACTTGCCAAACAAAATCCTCATTTAAGAAGTGCAACGGTATGCCATTAAAACTGTCCAAGAAACACAGCCACACTCTCAAATCCTCCTTGATTCCCTTAGTCAAGCGAAGTCTGTGGTGTTTGAGAGAGGCACCTGATAACGCCATGCCTAAGCGCCTACAAAATGTCCTCCCTGCTCTCACCACCCTACACGCAAAGTTCAAGTAGCCTAACAATCGCTGTACTTGTCTTAACTCAATCTTTCGTGCATCCAGAACCAACAGCAAAAAGGATCTGATCTCGCTAATCTTGTTCTCTGGGAGGCGTGCCGTCATCTGCAGGGTATCTAGTTCAATGCCTAGGAAAGTCATAATCATACTAGGTCCTTCTGTCTTGTCAGGCGCCAAAGGGACCCCTAAAGAATCTGTGAGCGTCTGGAATTGAGCGAGTGCTGCTTTGCAATGTCCTGTCTGAGCCTTCCCTACGAAAAGGAAATTATCTAAATAATGATTGCTGACACCCGCAGTACATATCTGAGAAAATATCCACTGAATGAATGTGCTAAACATCTCAAAAAGCGCACATGAGGCCGCACATCCCATTGGTAAAACCTTGTCCACATAGTAATGGCCCTGAAAAAACATACCCAGCAGTTCGAAATCAGTAGGGTGTATGGGTAGTAAACGGAAGGCAGATTGGATATCGCATTTAACCATTTCCGCTCCTTCACCCATCCATGTCACTAATTTAATCGCTTCATCCACTGTCGTGTAAGACACTGAGGTATCAAGTGCTGATATGAAATCGTTAATGGAGCCACCTTCCGGCCAGGAGAGATGTTGTATCATCCTATATTCACCGGTGGTCTTTTTTGGAATGACACCAAGAGGGGACACTATCAAATTCGGTAAAGGACATTGCTGAAAGGGGCCCGCTATCCTGCCTACCTTGATCTCTGCTTCTAATTTTGTACGGACCACCTCCGGCAATGGTTTAGCCGAACGCAAGTTGTCAGCCCACCTATGCTGACGGGGGGCCTGATATCCCAGCATAAAGCCTACCTGAAACCCCCAAAACAAGCGAGCCACTGCATCAGTATCCGGATACCTGTCTAGCCAAGGTGTTAAACTGGACAATCTAACTGGTGTAGGCGCCTTTTGGAAAAGTATGGAAAGGGGCGTCTCTTCCCCTATATGTCCAGCTGCTCTGTTCATGAAATCTTTGTTGATCGCTGAATCTTTTGCCGCCAAAACCACCTGCTGAGGAACCACATTGCGTGAGCGGATGACGCCCCCCCCACACTGGGAACAATCATGCTTAAATCGGCACATTGGTCTAGTACACATTCCCCTATTGTAGTTCCAACAGGCTCCTGTACCAGAGGTGAAACCCCTTCCCCATGCAGCCACTCCAGAGTGAGCGGGGCGCCACAGAAAGGGCCGGTAAGGCACTGGCAAACCACTTGCCGTGTGCGTTGTAGCCGATGGGTGAGAAGCGGACATCCATTGGAGCCAAAGTTCTGAATCCACGTCCCCCCACGGCTTCTCAGCACAGATACTAATACGGGCTCGAAATTCCTCGTCATAGTTCAACCATGAGTATCCCCCAAAGTGCAGCTGTGCTTTCCTGACGATATCCATGTATTTATAGAGGGCAACAGACCTCTCAGGATATTTTTCGCAATAAATACTTGCATAGATCAGGAAAGCTGAGGTCCAAGTCTCAATGGTACGAGGCACCCTGGGACGTCGCGCTAACTCCCATTCCTCCTCTGTTGAACCCTCTTTGGCTTGCACGTCACGGTGTAATAACTTGAAGATGTCAACAAACTCATGGTTCCATATTCGTTGCTTGGTTTTATCTGATAAGTGTGACCCTAAGGGCATTGCAAGGCCCATGTAAGGAAGCCTTTGTTTAACTTTAATGGACACTATCTGATCAGACACTGCGTTTTGTGTCCGCCCTTCATCTAGAGTGTCTAACCTTTGATGTGACTCTCCTGCACCTAGTACGCTAAGCGGTGTCAGCACTCCTGACAATATCGAATTGTCTAACGAACCACTCTTCCTGCCTTCCCTCTCCCCGACTATTTTCACAGCAGGTAAACTTCGTACATTCACCCCTTTTTCCTGCCTTTCATCCCACACTGCCCACCAATGAGGCTTACCGTAAGGTAGCTGTTCTGCTCTTTGCTGTAACTCCGTTCGAGACATCCGCTCTTGATAATCTCTTGGTTTCCGCTCCGCAGCAGAAGAGTCCGCACTTGCCCTCTGAAACAATAAAGAAGAGGTTTTTGTTGCCCCCTCTTGCTCCCCCTTTTGTTTTACAAACTGTACCTGAAAATTTTTGTTTGTTATTCAAATTGTCCCTGCCCCTTATCGACTTCCCAGTCTGCCCCTTTGTGACCTGTCTAGACTCGTACCTCATCTCTTGCCCCCCACTAGTACTAGGACAAGCCCCGTCCCCAACCCCGCCATCAAAGGTCGACCAACCCAGGTCAGAACTCCGCTCTAGAGGTCTGTCCGACCGCACAAAATCCACTCTGGATTCGCTATTATATACATTACCAAGCCCCTCCATGTACGGTGATACATTAGAGGTAGCCGCGGGAACAGATGGCACAGTAAAGAAACCACCCATCTGCGCATCAGAAATGTCGCGAGTACCTCGCGAAGGGGTGAAATCTTCTGTGTAAGTATGTCTCTCTGTGTTGCTGCCAGCGGAGGTTGGGTGCTCAACCCAAACCCACTGACCGTCGCCGCTCCTGTTTTGTGTGCCCCTCATGTTCGGTGCTTCATACGGTGAAGGGCGAGCACGTGGGAATAAATATTCGGTATCCCATCTCGTGACTTCCGGGCCAGAACGAAATGTGTCACTTCCTTCCTCAAGTCCGCCGTCATCACCTCCTTCTTCCCCACTGTCTGACTCTACGTCAAGCTCCAAGTCACTTGCCTCCTGTGTCTCTTGGGTTAAACAAAACTGTGGAAGCCCGCGGGGTCCCCCCTGCTTAGTCGAAGGTGGGCATTCTACTCCCGGCTCTGTGTTTCCCACAAATCCGCTCCTGCTCTGTGGCAAGTGACTGCGTGTCGTGGAGAGGGGATCTCCTGAAGAATATGCGCCTCAAACTCTTCCCAGTCATCGCTGTCGCTGGAACAAGCCACTAAGGAGCCCTCCCGGCCCCTCACAATAAACTTCTGACTCTGGGCGTTTTGCTCATTGTCCGTACAAGAATTGTCATATCCTTTCAAAACGCTCATTGGGGGGGGGGTAAAGGAGGCATCCCCGAGCCCCCCAACCTACTTTGGGTAACTACCAGCTTCTTAACGACCTTTTCCTTCCCTTTTCTCTTGATGGCAGCCGGCGTAGCGCCACTAGGAACCCCCTTTTTTGTAACTGGAACCTGCGCATTCTCCTCAGCAAACTTATGCCTTTTATCTATCTGACTCACCGCTTGCGGACGCGTGAGAGAGGCAGCCCTCCGTACAGCCGCGAATTTTCCTGTCGCGCTAGGTCCTGATGTCCCCTCATCACCTGTGCTCAAGGAGCGCGCTCTCCTGCCTCCTTTTTTGACAGAAGCCGACTGACAAGCTTCAATGGCATACCTCACCCCTTTCGCCGCTTTTCTCTGTGGGGGACGTGTAAGTGGAAGCATCTCCTGACGCGCAGCCTGTGTCAGCATGTCTTCTCTCCCTTCCTGTTGAATAACTCAAAGCTGCCACCAGCTGCTCGCTCATATTCATGCTGGAAAAGCGCTCGCTATATTAATAGTAACCTCTGCCCCTTAAAAACTCATAAATAAACACCTTATGGTGCCTATTTCGCTAGAGGAGCAAAATCGCCGTCTCTATCCTACCTGCGCCTTAACCTACGCCTAATCTCCTCACAGCCTACGCGCGGTAAAGTTGCCCTGACTCTCCCTTCCTATCTCGCGCCTGGACTGTTCCATGTGCGCGAAAACCGCAGGGGGAGACAGCTCGCGCTGCTCCCCCTGCGGGGCCATAGAGACATGTCAGAGAGGAGTAGAAGGACAGAGGAAAGTTTCAAAGGAGCTTCTCTCCATTGCCCTCAGCAGTCATGCCTAAGGAAGAAAACCAGAGTTCAGCCGTGTCCAGTTTAAAGTTATATGTCGCTTGGCAACTGAGAAAATTATTTGGGCTCTCGTCATTGGCTGATGTAGGCAGGCAGCACTGCACTACATGTACATTTCACTGAAGCCATGTAATGTTTACATTGATTAGGCCTCTGCAAAATCTGTTTGATAAAACACCCAACTTCGAAAAGTAGCTCAGTGTTGCAGCTTCAGAGGCATGCTGAAAGATTTGTTTTGGCAATGTGCTTCTTAATCCTTTTAGTCAAATTTATGGAAAAAGAGTCCGTCAAAGCCCTAGGGCTCTGCATTGCGGCGCAGGCATTGTGTGTTCCAATTCTCAGAATTCCTGAAATGTTTCATTTGTTTAAGTGTGTCCGAAGATAGCGTCATAGTTCATGTAAAGATAATTTTTAAATTGAGGCGATGTATGTCCATAGCTTACCGAAATTCCAGCTGCTCAAAATTCTTTTAGAAAACTTTTAAGGGTGTACGTGTATTAAGGTAAATAAATCAACACACGTTCAATAGTAAAAGAAGGATGACGTAGTGACTTCCTTCTTGGCTGGGCAGTGGTACTTGAAATCTCACAGACCTGCTGGCTGGAGGCTAAGGTGAACAAATTAGAAGTGCATTTTGTTCGTGTATAATTTGTTCAGTACAACATTACTATTACATCAGCTTCTGGTTGACGACTAAGCACAGTATATACAATGCAATAAATCTACCACTCTAAATAACCACTAAGGTGAAATTGGAACTGAATGCGCCAATGGAAATAGACTTATTTAGTGAAAAATATTGTATCTAGTCAACATATGCGCAGACTAATCAGTATGAACCAGCAGGAATCAGAACGCTATCGTAGAATTTCCTTGAATGTTGCCCAAAAATATTAGAAACCATGAGGAGGGCAAAAAAAATGAGTTTCTTAATTTGGGCACTTTTATTCCCACCTCTAAGTCCACGTTCCTGGTGGTGAACTGGAAGAAGAAATCACAGGTGTTCTGTCTTCTGAAGAGACTCGATCATCGGAGCTTCCAAAATGGCGGCCGATATGTTGAGCGTGATGCGAGCGGCAAGGCCAAAGAAAAAAAGGTATCAATTGGACCAATTAGGGGTCTAATAACCTACCTCGCCGCTCTAAGGAGCCTCTGACATCCTCTCTTTTGTTTTAACGGTCGCCTTGTGCCGATTAGATGTCCCTAAATGAACAAAGGATTCTCGGTGCCTCGGAGGGGCTCTAGCGAGCGGCCATTTGTCTTGCTACCACCGCCTCTCTCTATTGGTTAAATACTTTATCAGTCATGTGGTGTCTAAACCCACTTTACTATAAACCTATTACTGTATGCTTTTGTCTGTTTGAGTGCATACTTCTGTCTCCACTCCATTACTTATATTGAACTGCACAAGGCAGTTTTTCTTAACCTATAGTGCATGTATCCCTAGAGGTTTAGGATGTCTACTCAGGGTGTTCGCGACCACTTACAAAATTAAATAGGAGATTAATATAATATATATACATAAAAAGCAAAATAAAATATTAAAGCAGTCTTTAATTTTGAACGAGTTTGAAATTAAAGGCTAAAAATAGGTAGGTATGCTTTGCATGATTTGTGGGAGCAATGCAAGTCAAGTAAGCAGAATAGGGGGCGTGGCCACGGAGGCGACCAAGATGGCCGCCTTTGCTTGAAGCTCCGCCGTCCGGGCAGATTAACCACGACATCCTGAGGGCCTGAGGCATCGTTTGCACCGCTCCCTTCATCCATCCTGCAGCTGTGGCGATTTGCTGCCGATTGATACCAGGCTTGAAGCTGGAGGCGTCCGGAGGAGGGCAGTACGACGGAGGAGCGGGTCGCCACCCCACCGGCGGCCGCTCTCACTGCGCCTGGCTCTCGGGTAAGTCCCGCGCTTGAGCGCTGCGCCCACGGACCGGGGTCTGCTTTGGGGGCGGGGAGCCTGTGATCGCCTCTCGCGGTCGCCGGCCTGGGGGTTTGCTCGTGCGGGCTCCGGGGTTCTGGGCCGCGCGCAGCCTTGCGGCCTAGTGCGCGGGCCGGGACCGGGGGCTAAAGTAGCGACTACCCCGGGCGGGGATCGGGGATTGATCCGGGCGCCGGCGCCTGAGGGGGTCTCCTGGCCGAGGGTGGGCGGCATCGGTGTGGGACTGCCACGAATCTGGGCAGCCCCGCCTTTACCCCTCTTGCTGGGCCCTCCTATGCCCGACTGTTGTATAATATAAATGTTTTGTATATGTGTAACATAATTGTTTGTTTATGGTGTTTAATGTAAATTGTGTACATAGCAAATACCCGCTTGTGTATGACAAGGCAAGTCCCCAGATAATCACAATAATCCACACAAGTGACGCAACTTGTATATTATAAAAAAGAACTATAACGCCCACGGACTAAATACGGTGGTGTGTAAAAGTCTGCTCAAAATAAAAAAAAGTGGCAGAATCAAAAAGCGGCTGGGTTCCCAATTATTTCTTCCCACAGTTTTGTGTCCTACCCAGGGCTAATTAGGGCACGACCCCCCTCTGATCCTTAGTGTATTGAGCGGTAAATTCTCCGCGGGGTACATCATTTAAATAAATGCAATTGCACTAAATAAGCAAAAAGATTTAATCAGTAATAGGCTGTTTTTCAGTCTATTAAACGATGTCTGAGGAGGAAACATTGTCATACACAGAAGAGTATACTAAAAATTTAATCTCAGGGCCATCTCCCTTTTCATCACTAAAATTGAGTACAAATGCCCAACAACAAAATGAAACAGAGCAACTAATGCGCCTGAGCAAAAAACACGTTCGAACAGAGCTACATGGGCACTTTTTATTCCAACATTTAAAATCAAGAACCATTCCATGGGGGCTCCAGGTTAAAAACGTTCCAGTGGTCTTTACAGAGGACCCAGCCTATAAAAAAGGTTTCAGTTACATTGCCATTAAGTGCAGTCGGGACCTAATGGTCCATACTGTTGAGACGGCTCAAAGAATTTGTGCAAAAGAACAGGAGGAAATTGATGCTTTAAGTAAAGCAATTAGTGATAACCACAACACGGTGGAAGCAAAGGCTCTACTAGACAAAACAGAAAAAGAATTACAAACGTTAAAAGATAACACAATAAATTACAGGATCAACAAGTTTGAAAAAGACTGTAAAGCATTTAATCTGGAAACAGTCTATCCCTACTTAAGGGAAGATTTCTACACCCAACAGGAATCCCGCAGAGCCCTCTCCCAATATCAAGGAAGATCTAAAAATCGGTTCCTTACCTTCTCCGAGTGTTCATCCTCTGACTCCTCTGGAGATCAAGACCCCAGAGAAGACACATCAAAACGTCCAAACTCTTTTTTAGAAAAGGGCGAAGGCAGAGGCCGGGTGAGGTTCAAACCCCAACCCCAACAACAAGCATGGGATATGAGGACTCGCAACAAGAATTATTACAAAACATAACAAATTCCTCGATCATTAATCTTTCTTCTAAACAGCTCACCATACACGAAAAATCAGTTCTCGAACTAGGGATCAAATTTGTTCCATCTACAAAAACAGACATAGTAAACCTTAAAATAGAGGCACAAGATCTATTTCGAAAAATACGATTAAAAGCCTTCTTTCACAATAAAGAAACTACAAAACTATCAGAACCTTCCAATCTATCAAACAAATCAACTTTCACTCCGACAGCACAAATGGTACCCATACAAATATTGGCCTTTGAACAAGCAGTCCTTTCTTCACTCACGCAGTTAGGCCAACAAAAAACATTTCTCAGGAGAAATATCACAAAAGAGCAACAGACAGCAATTAAAAATCTAAGTGAAGATACGTCTATAGTAGTGAAGCCGGCTGACAAAGGGGGAGCCCTTGTAGTTTGGCAAAAAGACAAATACATAAAGGAAGCGACTAGCCAAATAGAAAACACTGAATGGTATAGGAAAATACTAGAAGATCCCACCAATAGAATTCAAACAGAGATATTTACTAAACTCAAAGAAGGACTGGATGAAGGCATATTGGGCCCAAAAGAATTTGACTATATGTGCAAAAAAAAATCCACGCACCCCTGTGATCTATTTCCTGCCCAAGGTGCATAAAAACCTGCAAGATCCACCCGGAAGACCGATAGTCTCCAGGTGTGATTCCATTCTAGAACCAATAGCCAAATACGTAGACGTATTTTTAAAACCTTTCTTGAGTGATGTAAAATCCTACATCAAAGACACCGCTGATTTCATCACCAAAGTGGAGAAACTTCCATTTGATGAAAATAAAGAACTGATGGTGGCATTTGATGTCAATTCATTGTACACCCAGATCCCTCAAGAGGAGGGACTGGAAGCCATTGAGTTTTTCCTAGAGACCAGGCCAAAACCACAAAGAGTGCCCACGAAATTCATAATTGAATTGGCTAGCGTGGCGTTAAAACAAAATTTATGGACACCTTCTACGTGCAGGTGAAGGGCACTGCCATGGGGTGTCCTTATGCCCCAGAGATGGCAGTGCTCTTCATGGCCTTGTACGAAGAACGGTTTGTCTATCAAAATAATCCCTATAGCGATCACATTCAAAAGTGGTATCGCTATATAGACAATATCTGGTGCCATTGGAATGGGACTCAAGAACAACTAGCCCATTTCCATGATTGGCTCAACAACAGGCATCCAGATATCAAATTCAGCATGGCACACAGTAACTCACGTTTAACGTTTCTGGATGTTGAAGTCTTCCATCAGAACAAACTACATTACATAGAAAACAGACAGATAAGAATACCATCCTCCACTACCGGAGTTTTCACCCCCAAAGCTTAAAAGAGAACCTGCCATATAGCCAATTATTAAGAATCCGAACAAATTGTTCAAGAAAAGAAGATTATCTAACACTTGCAGAAATCTTTTGTGAACAATTAGAGACAAGAGGCTATCCCAAGAAAATACTGAATTACGCAACCAAACGTGCATGGTTTACACCGAGGGAAGAGTTGTTAATCAAAAAAGTGAAAAAACCACTGGAACAGTTGGTATGTGTTACAACGTATGGTCCACTCACAAATCGATAATCCTGAAGAACTGGCATTTGTTGTCAAACTTGGAAGCTCCGTTTGCAAGACCATTGTTTGCGCTAAAAAAGAACAGAAATCTAGGCCAACAATTAATAAGAGCAGATCTAGGCATATCAAATGCGAAAAGTGACCTTCGAACTATATGGAAACTCAGTCCGGTACAAGGACACCACAAATGTGGCACTTGCGTTTCCTGTGCAAGCACCATTGAAGGCACTATGTTCAAGCACAACAACATAAAATGGAGCCACAAAGAATTTACCAATTGCAAAAGCAAAAACATAGTCTATGTAATAATGTGTCCATGTAAAAAAATTTACATTGGAAAAACAAATCAGCAAATTACACAAAGACTGGCACAACACCGCTCCAGGATTAAACAAAAAGTATTAACTGCTCTCATGGTGCAAAACTTCATTGATGAAAACCACACAGAAAAAGATCTAAGGTGGTCGGTTCTCTCTGGAATAAAAGCTCCATTAAGAGTAGGAAATGTGGAAACCCTTTTACTCAGGAGAGAAGCGTATCTAATTATGAAATTAAACTGCGTGACCACAGGACTCAATGAACAATTTGAAACTTGAATATATGGCTGCGTCCTCTGTATAAGAGCTCTCCATCTAAACATGTCAGGACCACACACCCCATAATCTCTAAAACACATGACATGAGTAAAAGTTGCATAGCCATCCATACTTGTCAGGACTACATATCCCATAACCCCCAAATCACATGACACGAGTAAAACTTAAATAGTCATGTGACCTGCTCTGTGTAACGAATCTTTCAACACAGAAGAAAGCAGGAAGACTGTGGAAACTATAATCAACTCCCCAGGTAAGATAACAAACGAGGGGATAGCAGCAGCAATGCGGTAGGACTGAAATCTAAAACGAATTTGTTCGTTTTTCCCAGCTTAAGCAACAAAATTGTAGCAGAGCAAAAAAAGACGCCGCTAACAGTGCCCGAGCAGCAGTCAGCCTGCGGGCTGAAATTCGAAGTAAGTAAAGGCAAGAAATGGCTAAACAGAGCTAACAACTCCCGGTAAGACTTGAATACTCAAAATCTTCTCTTGTCATACTTTGTCATTAATATAGACCCTGCCGCCACCGCCCAAAAAAAGTGGGACCAAAGAATAAAGAAAACCAGAATCCCAATCACGGTCCGCACTTAAAGAGAAAATAGGTAAATGTGAGTCCTGCTCCCCCGCACCCCCCCCTTTGTCACATCTAATCAGATCAAAAACGCAAAGAGTTGTGCTGTTAATACAATGAAAACATACATACAATGTGCCCTTTACCTCTGCAGGACGACTTGCCACCCAGAAGCGCCCCTTAACAGACAGACTCAACCTGCCTTTCGCAGAAAGGTAAAACCAAGTGCAATTAACCAACTAGCACCGACTCAAAATTAGAGAGAGGCCCCACTTTTAAATGCATTTCATGTTATCTTCACATAGGTACCCAACTAACCAACGCCCTGAAGAAGAGCCTGAACAAACTTTAATTAACGCAAAGGATTTTTGACACTATGCTGCAAGTTATGATCAAAAAATAACTGTTGTAAATTTTGCCTTTGCATTACTAGTCCACAAACACACAAAAGCTATATGACAAATGTCTAGTGTTGAAACCAGTTAGTTTCTTCACGTAAAAGTAATTTGTGAGAATTGTATAATATAAATGTTTTGTATGTGTGTAACATAATTGTTTGGTTATGGTGTTTAATGTAAATTGTGTACATAGCAAATACCCACTTGTGTATGACAAGGCAAGTCCCCAGATAATCACAATAATCCACACAAGTGTCGCAACTTGTATATTATAAAAAAATAACTATAACACCCACGGACTAAATACGGTGGTGTGTAAAAATCTGCTCAAAATAAAAAAAAAGTGGCAGAATCAAAAAGCGACTGGGTTCCCAATTATTTCTTCCGATTGTTGCACGGAGCGGTGCTGCGTGTGCACTGCTGAAGATCTACATGCCCTAAGCCGCCATCTTCCCTGGTGTTCCCACAAGCGGCGCGGTGAGCGCTCTGACGGCCAGCAACCACACGCAGACCTTGCCGTCCTTGCGAATCTTGGGGAGCCGTGTCCATCCACGTGGATAACTGCGGTACACCCACCGACTGAGCCCCTGGCTGTCGCCATACCTGTCGCCATACCTGCCGCCTGCCTGGGTTCGCCCTGAGAAGCCCACTGCGCACTGCCTTCACTGCCTATGTGTTACGGACGATCTACCCACCGTGAGCCTTGAACACCGGTTGCCACTTTGCAATCCTACTTTCCACAACCGCGCCAAGCCTCTACTTCTCCCCCCCTGCCTCGCTATCTGCGACACGTGGCGAGCTGCACTACTGCTAACATGGGGAAACAAGACCCTAATCAGCGCAAACTCAGTTTTGATAAGACCCCCCAGCTGGGCAGCGATGTTGCCTTGGGCGCCACGTCGGAGACGATGCCAACCACCCAACTGGACAACGCCACTACGATGGTTGCGACCATGATGTCAGAAATGAGAGCTGGGTTTAAGGCACTGGACAATAGATTTGATACGCTGGAACAAAAACTCGCAGATATGGGCTCCAAGGTGCAAGTTCATGATCGCCGATTGGACGTGGCTGAGGCCCGCATTTCGGATATGGAAGACTCGGGCACAAAAACACTGAAACGCCTTGAGAGAGTTGAGAAGATCTTGAAGGAGGTGGCCATTAAAAATGAAGACTTAGAAGCGCGGGGCGGCGCAATACCATTCGCATTTTGGGCGTGGCAGAGACGACTCAAACCGGCCGGATGGATGTCTTTGTGGAAAAACTCCTCATTGATCTGTTCGGAAGAGACCAGTTTACTCAGGGGTTTGTGGTGGAAAGGGCGCACTGCTCCCTAGGTCCGCGACCACAACCGGGCCTTCCGCCTCGTCCGATCATTGCCAGGCTCATGAACTTCAGGGATCGTGATGCGGCCCTGCGGGCAGCCCGAGAGAAGGGTGAGGTGCAATGGCAGGGCGACTCACTGTCATTCTACCCTGACTTCACTGCTATGGTCCAGGAGGCGAGGAAGAAATACACCGGAGTGAAGGCCGCACTGCGAAATCTGGGCCTGAAATATGGTATGCTTTACCCCGCGCGCCTCAGGGTGGAAGTGGCTGGCAGGGCCCGCATCTTTGACTCCCCATCGGAGGTGCAGGAGTTTTGTCGCACCTATTAGGCTAGGGGTTCCCAGAGCTCGAACAATTCCAGGGCGCCGTCGCCGGCGCAGGGCGACACTCAGCAAAGCGCAGATCTGTTTACCGACGCCGAGCGGGGCTGACACTTATTATCTCAGTTTGGCTCAAGCGCTTACATTATGATCCATGAACGTCGCTGCCGGTGATTCACTGGACTACCTACTCCACAATAGTGACTTGGTTGCCCGGATGTCGAGGCGTCGCTACCCCCCCTGGCGATCGCCGCGTTACCCAGGAACTTTTTGATTTCTTTTGATTTGCGGAGGTTCCTCCTTCATTTGCGTTTTCACTGTTTATGATGTTGTGTCTTTCCTCTGTAAGGGGTGGGATGGTCCTCTTTGGGTTTTACAAGAGGCTGGGTGGAGGGTGGGAGAGGGGTTTAGTTGGATGTTGTTCTGTTCACCGGTGTCCACAAGGCTGTACAGTCACTGTTTCTTACCGGCTCCTGCTGCGAGCCATTTAACCCTACTTCACCCTCATGATCACTTTAGGATTGCAACCGGGCCCATCGGAATTGTCACTCATGACCTGGAATGTTAGGGGTCTGAACAATGACAGAAAGTGCAAGCAGGTATTAAACTATATAACCCGGCACAAGATCGATATTGTCTTCCTACAGGAGACTCATCTGTCCACTGATCCTGCTGCCAGGGTGGCCAGAGGTTGGGGCGCACATCGCTTCTTCGCTAACTATAACAGATACTCCATGGCGGTGGCGATTTGTGTACATAAACGGCTCCCATTTCAACTTCATCACACTGTCATCGATACAGATGGCAGATATGTCATTGTCACAGGAACCCTGATGGGACATAAGGTCACACTCATCGGGATATCCGGTCCTAACACTGACACCCCTGCTTTCTTTAAAGATGTGCTGGTGCACTTATTGACGTCAGACCCAGGCTTGATACTGATGGGTGGGGATTTTAATCTACTCCTGGACCCCTCGAGGGATAGCACGGCGACAACCCCAGACACGCGACCCCACTCCCGCCCCGTCCTTCGGGACATCTGCACACACTTCTCCTTAGTCGACATTGAGGCGCTGCTACACACGAATACACCGGCATATTCCCACTATTCGGGATTTCACGACACCTGGACCAGAATCGATTATTGGCTGCTGTCGCCGGAACTGGTTGGGTGGGTGACTGACCTGCTTACACTCCCGCGCACACTATCAGATCATTCTCCCGTAGTGCTTAAGATGAGGGTCCCTCGGGAGGGGGGCTATGAGAGGAGATGGCGCTTTCCTGGGAAGGCTTTACAGGATCCAGTTTTCACTGAGGAACTTAGGGAGGCCATAGTTGACTATTTTGAATTTAACACGGGCTCGGTGGACACGCAGGGTGTTCTCTGGGAGGGGGTTTAAGGCTACCATCAGGGGGGTCTGCATTGCTAAACACACTGGACTGCTTCGTGACGTGCGGGCTGCCCTCTCGCGCATAGAACGAGACATTGCGGCACTAGACTCGGAGCAACTTCTTAAGCGTACGGAGGAAAGGGAAAGCAGACGCTTACAATTAATGGTGGAATTTAGGGAGGTGGCAGAACGAGAGCTCCGTTTCTTGACCAGGTCGTACACGGCCAGACAGTACGGGGAGGGTGATAGACCCGGTAGACTACTAGCACACCTTCTCTGTCCCCCCCCGCTCTAACTCCTACGTCACTGAACTTAGGGGGCAGGCGGGAGCCATGGTACACACCACACCGGAGATCTGTGCCACTTTTCTATCCCACTACACCGGGCTCTATGCCTCCACCCTGACTGATGATGATACTGAGAGAGGGGATTATTTGAATGAGATAGCCATGGTGTTCTTGGACAAATGGATGATTGATTTTTTGGCAGACCCCATAACAGCGGACAGTGTAGAGGAGGCAAGAGACTCTATGAAAAGCTCATCGGCACCGGGACTGGATGGGTTCTCGGCAGATTTCTATAAGGCTTACAAGGACCTGCTGGTTCCCCAGTTGGTGGAGATGTACGCAGAGGCGCTCGAAACCGGATGCCTACCCCCCACGCTGAGAGAGGCGGTCATTGTACTGTTGCCTAAGCCGGGCAAAGACACCACGCTCTGCGAATCCTATCGCCCACTGTCCCTACTCAATCTTGATTATAAGATCCTAGCAAAGGTTCTCTCCATACGCCTCTCGCTTTTGATGGAAAATATAGTCTCACCTGCCCAGTCGGGCTTTATCCCTCACCGCTCCATGTCCCTCAACCTCCGCACCCTGTTTTCTGTCCTGCACCGGGTGGACCCTGGCACTCCGGCAGCCGCGATACTATTGGACGCCGAAAAGGCGTTTGACTCATTAGAATGGCCCTTTCTGATGTCAGTGATGCGCCGAATGGGTATCCCAGAGTGCTTGGTCAACACAGTTAAATTGTTGTACACTCTACCTGTTGCCCGACTCCGCCTCAATGGTACCATTACTGCCCAATTCCGATTGGAACGTGGCAAGCGGCTGGGCTGCCCTCTCTCCTCCCTATTATACATTCTAGCGATGGACCCATTGGTTCGACACTTCCAGGAGATGCACTTATATCGCGGCCTCCAATTCGGTACGGGTCCGCTTCTCGTCTCGCTGTAAGCGGACGATACCATCCTCTATGTTAGGCACCCGCAAGTCAACTTGGAGCCATTACTCCTGGAAATCACCCGTTTTGGGAAATGTTCTGGCCTTCGCATTAACTGGCACAAGTCGGTCATATTCCCGCTTACGACCAGCACAGGCGAATGGCCCAGCTCCTTCCCTCTTCAATGGTGCCGTGAGTCTGTGAAATACCTAGGCATCCATATACATTTTGAGACGGAATCCATTCTCAGATTGAATTACGGCACTGCACTGGCTGCCCTGGAGGGACAGATTGAGAGGTGGAATAGACTCCCATTATCCATGGCTGGCCGCGTCGCTATCATCAAAATGGTAGTCTTACCTAGGTTTCTATACTTGTTCAACAATATACCCATACCCCTCACCAAGATTTTCTTCACGCAGCTCCGCTCTTTGCTCCTGTCGCTGGTATGGGGAAACAAGACCCCAAGGGTGGCATGGCATGTGCTAACCCTCCCGTCGGAGCGAGGTGGACTGGGCGTCCCTGACTTTTATCTTTACTTTCTTGTTGCACAGTGCTCATACGCCTACCCATGGTTTCACCCTGACGCCAGGATTCCGTACTTGAAGCCAGAGGCCGATTTGGTGTTGCCGGGTTCATTATCCACTACACTGCCGTCGGGCTTCCCAAGAGATCCAACTGACATCCAAACGGTGTCGTCTACGTGCTGGGCGTGGGGAGGCTGTGCCGCCTGGTCAGCCTTCCACAACTGTATTCTCCGGCCCTACCACTGCCGAATGGCACTTGGCTCCTGATAACTGGGGAAACGGTGGTGCGTCACACGATGTCGAAATTCCACGTAACTATGATCGGGGATTTATTCCCGGAAGGGCACGCCTTTACATTGACTGAGGATCACAGATTTACTGAAAGGACATTCATGGATTCGTTTGTCCTTACCAGGTTACGCTCCTTACTGCGCGCTTCCTTTTCGTCGTTCCCCCTCCCCCCCGAGGAGATGACACCCCTCACTTTCATCATCCAGCATCCATCGAATGCGCACCTGGTCTCCAAGCTGTACCGGATGTGCTGCGATCTCCTTCCCTCTCGAGACCAAGTGGTACGTGCTGCCTGAGTGGCTGACTTAGGATGTTCTATCTCGGATGACCAGTGGCTATGGTGCTGCAGGGCAACCAAAAACGTTTCACTTAATAGCAAACACAGACTTTTACATTTCAAGTTTCTACGTAGGCTGTACTTTACGCCGGCGCGACTTCACAGGATAGACTCATCACGTCCACACACCTGTCCCAAATGCAGCGGCCAATTCGCAGATTTCGGCCACCTCTCATGGACCTGTCCTAAACTGCATGACTATTGGTCCCAGATAAACATGACACTTGGCAACATGCTCCACCTAACACTGGCCCCAATACCGGAAATTGCTCTGCTGGGCTATGTTGCGGACTTCCCAAAGGCAGTACGCAGACTAGCGGCACTGGGTTTTTTACTGGCCAAACGAGAAGTTGCGCTGAGATGGTGCGATCGGCGTCCTCCCCTTCACAGCTCCTGGCTCCGGAGCATGGCACACTGCAACCTAAACAGCACTGAATACTCTGAAATGGTCCCCTCCACATCACGGCCGGTCGACATCTGGGGCCCATACCGTACATATATAGCAAGCACCATTGCAGGGACTCAGGATACACCAGCTCCCGGGAGGGCCCCGGAGGGTATTGGCTGAGGAATGGGAGTCTGCCCGATGGATGACCAATGGTTGGATGCGCACTTGCCTATACGCCCCTTCCCCCCCTTCTTGGTTGGGCCCCTCCTTGTCTGGTGAAGTGCCCTACATATGTGCACGATTGATGGCGTTGAGTGGATGTGCGGTCCTGAGTGACCATGGTAGACATTGCCCCCTGACGTGGGTTTTCATTCCTCTATTGGTCGAGCACTTGAAGTAGGACTGAGATATGATACCATTGACGAATGTGACTGCAGTTACACCTTATGCACCATCATGCCATATTGCAATTGTTCGATTTTGTTTATTTGGTATTTCTTTTTGAAAAATGTTCCTACATTATACGCATATTTCTTCATGATATTCTAGACACAAAAGGTTCAACTGTGCCAGCGGGCTAATTTCGTATTGCACTCGGTGTACTCTGAGACATGTACACTAATGCTGAACGCCACCGGGCCTCCGGGTTGTCGGTACCATGGCTGTGTTATCCCATCACGCACCTGATCAATGCCCATACTTACATGCTGCCGGCCCCAGGGTTGTAGGTGAAACAGCTGTGTACCGTGTGAAACTTGCAATAAACAGTTGAACACCAAAAAAAAACAAAACAAAAAAGTACGCAGAATATAATATGGACAGCTGGTGGCCTTAATTGAAGCACTGGTACGCATGTACAGAAAGAGAGCATGTATTAAGTGCAAAAAAGTGATATGCTACAGTCTAGCATATTGCTTCACATTTTTTAAATAAAACCACATTTTGAATAGCTCCAACCTTCCCATTAAAATAAAATTTTCGTTTTTTGTATGTTTGTGAATTAAATAAAATATCTCATAATTTGTGTATTAGTTCAATTTGTTTCTGTTTTTTTCTTGTGTACTGTTTGATGTTTAAGTTGTAGATATTACTTAATCTGGGGTCTTCGGGTTCCAGTAGTGATTCAGTGGGGGTCCCTACAAGTAAAAATGTTAAGAAAAATTGTATTATTACATGAATTTGCAAAGCCTTTTCCTCCACGATGTCACTTAGTTTTTATGCAAATCTTTGTAAAGCAGGAGGTGGAGGAAACTGTCTGGTAAAAGTGGGTTTAGTGAAGAAAAGCAGCATGTAAACATTTTATAGGAAGAATTCCATTTTAAAAGCTTTCTTTATGAGAACAAATACTACAATAAAAAAATCATAAATTTGAAATATTTACTTACCTGCGCTCTGATTTCAGGTAACAATAAAATGGTTTCTGGTAATTTTGTATTTTACTATTTGAAATTGAACGTGCTTGCGGATAAAGTTCTCTCTTGGATGCATCGACTTTGTTGCATTGATGAAAATGTGCAAATAATGCAGGGGTAATTATTCACTACTGACGAATGTTTCTTTCAAACATTATTTATTGGCTAAATATCACAATCTGCTATTCATGTGTGTTGATTTGTAATTTATTTGTGTCTGTCTTTCAGAAAAATTGTTGAAAGGATAGATTATGACAAAGATGGCTATGTCACTGCTGAGGAACTGAAAAGCTGGATCAAAAGAGTGCAGAAACGATACATCTACGAAAATGTAGCTAAGATATGGCGAGACTATGACACTAATAAAGACAACAAAATTTCCTGGGATGAATACAAGCAAGCGACATATGGCTATTATCTAGGTAAGGGAATTGTCCCTTGTAAATGCACCACTAAAATTATAATCTAACTGATACGCTACAGAGAAAATAGCGTTTGATTTTTTTACACTTATTTGGGAAGTACCAAAATATGCGGTCACCCGCGTGGGCATTGAGCAGGCACGTTATAAACCTTTATTTTTTTTCTGAAAGAAGACACCAATAAATTACAAGTCCATGCACCATCTGTAATGGTAAAATGGTGGTGATAATTGTTATGGCTGTATTGGTGGTGGGGTAGTTTCAACTGTGGTGGTAGTATTGGTGGTGAAGCAATTCATTCTCAAGATCTTAAAAAGGTATTGCATTAGCAATTTATTACTTTTTGACAAACATCACCATGTGTAATGGCTGTCAGAAGCTCAGCACTGAATAAAGGGAGCGGTATTGCAGCACAGGCAGGACCGAGCAGAAGCCCCATACCACTGGGAACAATGGTATCAAGAGGACAGGGTACAACAGGAGCTCGGTTCACTGTTGGCAACAGTGAAGAACTCCTTAGGAGGACTGGATAGAGCATGCGCCAGGAGCACTGTCAAACACAGTGACACAAAAACATCAATGGCAGTCTATTCTGCGTGTGAGTGTGTGAATATTATATATATATATATATATATATATATATATATATATATATATATATATATATATATATATATATATATATATATATATATATATGTGTGTTTGTGTATACAGTAAACAAAAACAAAGGTTACAGGGATGTTCTATTTAGGCTCAGGTTGTACTCATACAAAACCAGTGAAATTTAGCAGTTATAGTTAGCTGAACTAACTAATACTCATGCCCACTATTACCTGTGCCCCCCACAATGCACTGCTTATGACCTTACATATTACATCACTCATGACATGGTCAGTGACATCACTGATAACCTCACTGATGACATCTCAAATTACATCACTGATAACATCATCCGGTGACTGTGATTGTTTTTAAAAACTTTGAGAGTTAAATATATATACCAAGGTGTATTGGTGAATCAGTGGGTGTATGAGTGCCTCTATGATTCAGTGGGTTCATGGCTGTCTGTATAAGTGAGTGATTAGGTATCTCAGTGAATGCATGGGTGAGTGACTGATTGTGTGGATGTTTGTATCAGTCTGTCAGTTCGTGTCTAAGTCGTTGTACAGATGTGTGAGTGGAAATGTGAGTGGTGTATTGGTGAGTGATTGGTTGTCTAACTACATCTATGGTTGTCTGAGTGTCTGTGTTTGTGGGTGAGGAGGTGGATGACTGCCTGTATGGATCATTGAGTGGGTGAGTCAGTGGCTGTGTGGGGTTCTGTTGTGTGAGTGAAAAGTTGTATGGGTCGTGAACGTCTGTAAGGCTGTGTCTGTGATTGAGTGCATGTGTCAGTATGGGAGAGTATCTGAATATGTGAAAGGCAGTATACATGAGTGACTGGGTATATGAGTGGCTGTATGCATGAGTGACTGTTTGTGAGAGTGGCTATATAGATGAGTGCATGCTTCTGTCAGTGACTGTTTAGCTGAGCGAGTATGTTTTACTATTTGTTTGAGTAAGTGGGTGGATGTGTAATTGTTTGGGTGAGTAAGTGGCTGTATGATTGACTATATGGGTGAGTGTCTAGGTGTGTGAGTAGATCTATGGGTGAGTCCCTCAGTGTGTGAGCACCTGTATGGCTGTTTGAGTGGATATGTCAATGGCTGTATTAGGGAGTCAGTGTGTCTATGAGTAGCAGTATGGGTGAGCAAGTGGATGTGTGTATAGATCAATGAATCAGTGAGTCGGTGGGTAAGTACTTGTATGGCTCTGTGGATGGGTTTGTAAATGGTTGTGTGGGAGTGGCAGTGGGTGTATAAAAGATTCTATAGGGGTGTGAGTGGGTGCGTCAGATGCTGTGGATGATGTAATCACTGTCATGAGTGATGTCATTTGAGATGTCATCAGTGATGTCACTGACCATGTCATGAGCGATGTACTATGTGAGGTCATAAGCGGTGCATTCCGGGGACGTAAGTTATAGTTAGCTCAGCTAACTATAACATCTGAATTTCTCAAGTGAAATGTCAGACTAACTATAACGTCCCTCTAACCTTTGTTTTTTCTGCGAATTTCTAAGGTTTTTTAAATGCTAATTCCTCCTTTTAACGTCCCTGAAACCTGGTTTTTTCAGTGAACTTTTAAGGTTTTTTAAATGCTAATTTCTAACCATAATGTCCATGAAACCTGTGTTGTTTTGTAAATTTCGATTGTTTTTAAACTAGAAGTCATGTTTGGAAAGTGGTGGAGAAAGGGGGCTGGGCCTCCAACCAGCGCTCAGGAAATCCACTGCGTAGGACTTGCATTAGGTACCAGGAGGGTAACCTGGCCCCTAAGGGCCCTCAGGGGTTAAGAGGACTTCATCCCTCAACCAATAGTGCACCAGGAGGTGCGTTTGCAGAGTGGTGGAGAAAGGGGGGGGGTGGGCTCCGAAGACCATTAGCAGTCCCACTGTGTGGGAATTACTGGAGGTAACAGGAGGCCCTTAAGGACATCCTTACTTCCAGTAAGTCCCACACAGCAGGATTGGTGACTTCTGATAGGTCACGGCCCCTTTGTCCACCACTCTTGAAATGCACCTCCTGGCATGCTCCTGTTTTGGTGATGAAGTCCCCTTTGCTCCTGGGGATCCTTAGGGGCCAACTAGCCTGCCTGTTACGTCCAGTACAGTGGGCTTGCTGAGAGGTGGTCGGAGGCCCCTTTCTCCACCACTCTGCAAACATGCCTCCTGGTGCTCTGCTGCTTGGAGGATGAAGTCTACTTTACTCCTGAGGCCCCTAAAAGAAATTGGACCTCATCACCTCACCAGCAATGCTCAGAGATGGCGGTCTCGGGGGGTGGGGGGCAGGGAGGAGCCCGCCATGCCTTTATTTAAAAAATAAAGCCCTGAGAGCTGCCGCGGGGACCCGCATGTATTTTGATCATTGCTCCCGAGACCTGGCCTAGAAAGCAACCTTTTTGTTACATGGTGTAAATCCGTTCTGTAGTTGCAGAGAAATGCTAAGATTTTTAAGATATACAACTGAGGCCACAGACCCCTCCCGATCTCGTGCCCGAGCTCTGATTGGCTGCCATCACTTCAAACCTGGAAGTGTTGGCAGCCATTTTGTCACTCGGTTGAACTGAGTCACAAGAAAAAAAATCACAAAAAAGAAAAGGGGTCAGGGTAGAAACACCCTGACTCCCTAGGCCTTTTTGGGTGGAACCTTATTGAGTGGGACTCTTGTGAGGGTGTAATAACATAAAGCATACCTCTAGAGAGAATCAAAACAATATCTAATTCCCCGTAGCGAGTCTGTTTGTGTGCTTTGTAAAACAATAAAGTGTAAATAATCTTAGCACAGGCAGGCAGACGATTTACAATATTAACTGGTGTAACTATTGACAAATCTTCAAAAGGATTAATGCAATGATATGCTTTATTGTATTGATATGGTTTTAATGGTTTTGTTATTACTTTTTGCATACATTTATGTTACTTTGATAAGAGAGTTATGTTCTGAAAAATGATATGAGTATCCTTGAATGTATCAAAAATGTATAACTGTTGCAGAAAGGTAACTTTAATAGATTACAATTGTTAAAGTAAGGTACAATAACTGAATGTATTGTATTTAAAATCTGCTGAATAAACAAGCAGTATTGCGAATTGGAGGCCAGGTAATTTCTATTTTATACATGAATATGTATACACATCATATAACATTTCAACTTAATTACTTTAAGTACAACAGATTGGATAGAACTTCAGTACTTCCATAGAATAACAGCATAAAACAACATTGTCACGTGCCAAGTTCAGGGCATACTGTGGTGTAATTAAAGTATCCCTGAGTATAAAGTATTGTTAACCAGGAGCTAAAGATACAAATGGTTTGTAGAATACTATAAAAAATGAGGGAATTACATGAGCACAGACAATAAACAAAGATATATATATTTATAGGGTGACCGTGATGGTTGAAGATTAGAGCATATGCTAATCATATATACAGACAGAAGAGGCTACCTTGACCAGGGAGAAGCAAACTCTCTCCTGGGAGGTAGGTTATAGCACAAAGTATGAGAGAAAATCAAAACAGGTGTACTTTGTGTGAGCCATTGTGGATTCAACTCCGAGTAAATAAACAGTAAAGAAGAATCGATAGATGTACACACGACGGCAGATGAGCACCAATCACCCATAGGTACAACACTAGTACATTAAACAACAGTAATAGGGCATATCACCACCCGTACAGTGATTCTGATAACTTTTTTATATGGCCATCTCTGTTTGTACTGACTTCAAAAGGAAGGATTGTAGCTCTTGGGGTCAGTGAAGATCATATTTTTGCCGTTGTGAATTTCTTTTAAAAATCTCGATGACTGAACAAACAAGAAAGGTATGGATAAGTCTTTTAGTGGTTGCCTTAATCCTAAAAAACCCTTCCTGCAAATGACTGTTTTGTAAAATAGTTTTGGGTAATGCTGATCTTAGCTTCATTCCTTTGGATATGCTGTATTTTCTTCATGTGTGCTAATTTTGCCTCAGCATGGAGCAATCTTAATGGTTTAAAGATCAGTGTTGTTGTTGTGATGCTCTAGCTACGTTTTCAGCTCTTCTAAATTTTGGTACTCTATGGGCCCTTTCAACTTCAAATTCTTTGTTGAAGGTGATGCCTAGTGTCTTTGGGATCCAGGTTTTCAAGAATTAGGCACAGGAGTTTGCGTCTTGTTCTGCATCCTTGGGGAGGCCAAAGATTCTTCGATTCCCCCTCTGGTTGTGATTTTGCAATTCAATTATCTCTTTCATAAGTGTAGCCATCTTGGATGCAAAATTGCTGCTTTGTTCTTTTTTATGTTGTGCTTAAGTCTTCCAACCCACTGATTCTGCTCTCTGTTTCACCAACTCTGCCTGTAATGTCCCTGATGTCCTTCCTCATATCGTGAATATCATTCTGCATAATGTTTATATTAGTTTTAGTGTCTTGCGCTCGATCGTGAAGAGCACCCAGCTTTGTGAAATGATATCAATATTAGCAGCAAGGTCTATCTTTGGTTTAATTGGGGGCTCTGGAGTTGGAGTGTCTGCTTTGGAGCGTTTCTGACCCACTTTTATATCTTTGTGGTCTCTTGGTTCTTTACCCCTGGATTCTACCATCATAGAGGTCTGTGAGGTTTATTTCCCCCTGGGTAATGTTATACTCGCAGTGTTCGCCAACCACAGGGATTTTGACTTTGACAAGAGTTTTATCATCTGGCTAGGGAGAAGACTTACTAATAGGATATTTATTATTAGATCCCCTTTATATGTTTGACACAGTTGCGATGTGAGGAAGATGACACTTATTCATCATGAATTATCTCTGCAGTATGATGGGGCTCAGATAGGCGAAGGGCCTAATCTAATTTAGATCTTGACTGATGGGTTACTCCATCACAACGGTGACAGATTTCCCGTCTCCAAAAATATAAATTGTGTAGGATATAATGGGATTTCTATTTTGGTGGATGGGATATCGGTTACCGTACTGACGGAGTAGCCAGTCCGCCGGGGTCTAAATCGGGCCCATAGTCCTGGCCCACACAATCATCCTGTAAGTAATTTGAACCGGAACAAATCAGTAGTGTTGAGGTTCTGTGATTTCCGAACCGGACTCCATTTTGTTTGAGTTGTTCGTGACGCCATTTTGTGTTGCCCTCACGTAGGCTGTGGAGGTAACCGAACGAACAAAGTTGCATGGGCTTCGTTGTTCATGTACGCATTAGCAAGGCCTTTTCTGACTTGTGAGTGAACTGCAAGATGCTGACCCCGTCACCTGAAACTGACCCTTTTGCGAAGCCAATTTCTCTAGCTGATCGTTGTCTGAAATTGCCAATCAATGTTCAGGATATTGTTAACTTTAGTTCCTTGCACATATCTTATCCTATTCAGCATCTGAATTGTTTCTTTCCTTACGACTTTTCATTACATGGGTAGTGCTTTCAATTATGGGTTTGTCCGGCTTGTGGAAATCGAATTTGGGAAATTCCTAATAATTAACTTGTCGGTTGGTACAATGTAAATTGAGCTTTTTGCTATATGATAATGTGTGGGAAAATGTATTTCATTCGTCAGTATTTGTCGCAGTGGGTGTTCATTTGTAATGAGTAAAATGTGGATAAAAAGTGATGTCTTGCTCTACGAGAATTGAGCAGTCTCCTGAGTTGTACACCGTGTTGTATGGCTGGGATTACTGTTACTAGCTGCAGCTAATAAATTTGATCTCTGACGCCACCTAGAAGTATTCCGTGTCTCTGTATACCAAGACCGGGGAATCCGAAGACTTTGGGCGTGTCCCTGGCGCCGCTGGGTTCTGAAAACCCGGTTCTTCAGTGTGCTAATTCTCATGCTCCTTCCACGATACACTAGATAGAGAATAGTAAGGAAGCGATGCTAAGAGAAAGAACCTGTCTTGTAATGGAGTCTGAATCCCGCTTTTGCTAGATATTGCTGCTGATTGTTTACATGCCTCTGTCCTCCTTACAAAGTACCACTAGCTTTCAGGTGTGAAGTCTTCATATCTGTCACACCTGTTCCACTACCAATGTCATGGTTTGTCAATCTTGAATTGCAGAGTGCAGTTGTCTAGGTATGGGTACTGCTTCCTGGTAACACCGAAGAGGTTAGGTAATGGTGGTCATGATGCACGATCCACTGTGGAGGATCAATGTGTCGCACTGTTTGCTGCTTGTTTGCTGGCAATTGGACCCCTTGTAATTCTTTCACATTATCTTTGCTCTTGCCGCTCATCGTTCATGCTGTGCTACAGTTTCTTTTTGCCACTCACACTTTGATGAGTGTGGCAATGGAGGTATGGATGGGATGTATCCCCCTGTTGATGCCAGGAGAGGCTAGACGTAGGTGGCCATGTTCCCTGGGCCACTACAGAAACCCGTTGGATCATGCCAGCCTGTACCAGCTGTAGATTTTTGCCAGGGTGTGCTGCGGGGGCTTTATTGACTCTCGACAGCCATCCGGTGTTGTTATCATATCTGCAAAAGCTCCATTATTTAAACAGCTGAAAGATCAGGCGGCCATCTTCATCGGATGCTAGCCACACCCCTTTATAAAATATTTTTAGAATATTCACTATTCTTAAACATTACATTGTGTGGATTGCTGAAATATCCATGTGATTAAAAAAAATATTAGTAAGTTTTAGAGAAAGATGATAGATCTGCTTCATTAGTATTTTTACCCCTTGATACAACCAATAGGCTCACTTTTTTTTGGTTTGCTTTGTGTTGTGACTCTTCGACAAAGTCAGTAAGTCTGCCTGAATGCGACCAGGACCTTTTAAAACAACATCAAGCTGGGCATGCCTTGAGGTGTGCGTGGCATGGGGATTTTTCTGAGAGGAGTTGAGCGCAGGGCTTTGCCACCGGCCAAGCCCTGAGGTACACCCCAAGCCTCACATGGCCTAAAGCCCTGTGTGGAGTTAGGTGGGCGCTGGGTATGGTAATAAAATATTACTTGACGTTGGAAAAAAAACCTAGAAATGTATTGAAAAAAGCATAGGTTAAAGTGATGTTATAGTTGGGTATGGCAATAATATCTTTGCTTTAAAAACAAAATGAATTCACTGAAAAAAACAAAGGCTAAAGGGAAGTTAAAGTTAAGTGAACATTTCAGTTAAAACCTGCCATTTCAAACAAACAAAATCAGTGAAGTTCATCAGTTATATTATCCCAAATAGCTATAACTTGTGTCTCAAGGTAACTAAAACTATTGTCCTCACCATGCATTGCAAATTGCTTATTACCCCACATATTACATCAATCATGAGATGACATGATCCATGACCTTGTTGGATGCATGACTGCAACATCTGAAATGATACCATTGATGACAAGACTGTGAATGGTGGGGGCACGATTTATAGTTACCACTGGGGTAACTTGAGGTAACTAGAACTGCTGAATTTTAGTGAATTTGTTTGTTTAATATGGTATGTTTTAAATGACATTTTCATCTAACTCTAACACCCCTTTAACCTTCGTTTTTTGTGTGAATATATTATATAAATATATGTATATGTATCAGAAAAAATTGTTCTGAAGGAGAAGCGGTACTCAGGGTATTGCAACACCCTTTATTGTGTATATGCAACACATTTCAAATTCACAGAAGCCCTGAAGAAAAAAGAAAATGCCTAACACTTAAGGTAATTAGTACACAGCATAATCCTGGAAGGGCTGGCAGAGCTTACTGCCATGCTGTAGGCATCTCAGTGGAAGAGCTCCCCAGCTGCCTCGCTACTCACCAGTCACGCCCCCTATGCCTGCCCGAAACTGCATGAAGTAGGACTGCAGAACTAAGGGCAAACGGCGCACTTTAATAAGTGGACTGGATGGCCGCGTTAAGACTGCGACGCACCGAGGGTGTTCAGAGCTTCCTGCCGAAACAAGATGGTGGCTCTGTATTGACCAGTGTGGCACCCGCGGCTCTCAGTGCTCCCATTGCATCAGCTACATCACCTGGGCGGAAACCAGTGAGGACTTGCCTCCTCCCCCTTCTTACCAAATCGCCTGCATCTCGGACCTGTTGGCCCACCCACTTTCTCCTGCCTGCTGCTTCTACAGGGTGAACCAGACAGTGGAGATCTGTGGGACAGAATTGCAGTGAACTGCCTAATTGCCACCCTCACCTCGGGCTCTGTACTACATGCTGGGGCCGGCTAGAGGACAAATAGTGGCTCTAGTGTTGATGACTTATTGAAATTAGGGGCATTGCACCTGGGAGCCCGTGACACTAGCCTATGACTGGGGCACAAGGTGCCCCCAGATTTTTCTCACCCCTCACGTTCCCCCTTTTACACTGAGTGCTGGACATGTATGCTGCCACCGCTAGTGCAGGTCGCCAGTACACCTTGCAGGACAGATGAACCCACGGGGAGGGAAGCACTGGTTGGAGGTTACTGCTGGTCTGGCTGGTCTGCCTGGGGGAGGTTAGTGGTCAGTCCGTGACCAACTTCTCTGCCTTACATGTTGTGGATGTGAGCACGGCTGGGCTCACCTTGGTGAAACAGTATTGCTCCAGGATATACTAAGAAATACATGATTGCCCTCTAACCCTTGAGTAAGCATACCATTCCCCAAGCCATAAAGCTGTCACCGTATTAGTCTGATTACAAGCTTTACTTCTATCTATTAAGGTGCCTTTTGTAGTGCCCATGTTATTATAGTCCTGATGAGACCCTCATATTCCAAATAGGGTTGAAACACCGTCAACACCAACAAAAGGAGAGTCTTTGGGCGAAAGTGCTGAAAAACATTCTGGTCACTTATTTATTTTCAGATTAAGCATTTAGACGTCCTTGTATATACCAAAAACCCTGTGAATTTGTTGTATTTTCACAAGTCACTTTTTCTAGATGTTTGGCTATGGTTACTTTACTTGGGGGTCTCTAGTTGGCAAGTTATTACCCTGTTCCAAGTAGGGACCCTTCTTCCTAGTCAGGATAAGGGAGATGCACACCCTTGGTAGCTTGGCACAAGCATTCAGGCTTCTCTCAGAGGCAGTGGGTAAAGCATTTGCACATAACCAGCAGTAATACAGTGAAAGCACTAAAAAGGACGCCACACCAGTTTTAGAAATATAACGAATATTTTATCCTTCCAAACAAGACGAAAACGATGAAAATCCAACTTACAGTTCTCAGAAATATCAATAATCAAAAATAGGCTTAAATACAGTTTCTTGAAGCCAACAGGTCTGTCCAGGGCTATCACGGTGTTCTGAATAACAAATCCAAATAGTTCTGGCTGACCGCTGCATCTCGATCCAGTTACTGTGTCGGGAAGACCCACAAAACAGTACCTTTAGAGATGCAGGGCGTTGGCAACCTCGCGTGGTGCTCTTAAGAGCCGGCATCGGCCCCGGAGGTTGGTGAAGGAGTCTTTGGGCCATTGAAGTCACACGCATTGCAGATCTAACTCCCTGCAGTTAAAATCAGGAGCACAGGCGTCGGGCCGTGGTGCGAAGTCCAGCGGTGCAGCATGCGGTGGCCTCAGGTCACGGTGCAGGCAGTGGCTCAGTGATGTTCTTCCAGGGTTGTTGGGGAGACCAGAGCTGCAGTTTGAAGTGATTCAGTGCTCGTCACGGTGCTGGCAGGTCACGGTCCAAGCAGTGGCATTGTCGTTGCAGGAGCACTGTCATCGGCTGATGAATTGGGGTCAATGGTGCTGGTAGACCAAGGCTTCAGTGCAGGAGGAGGGTGGTGCCTCATGTAACGTATGAGCAGTGCCCTCAAACCACGGTGCAAGCTGTGTGTGAATGTCAATATGGAGCGTCGTCGGGGAAACCAGGGTGGCAGCAGGAAGCAAGGCGGTGCAAAGTGCGGTGCCCACAGGTCACGGTGCAAGGAGGGGCTCGGTGGCAGTGTCGAACAGCGTCGTCTTTCAGACCAGGGTTGTGGTGCAAAGTGCGACAGTACCCTCTGCAGTGCCTTCAGGACACAGAGCCGGAAGCATCATCAGTGACGATGTCGGGTTGCTTTTTCTTCTGTTGCAGCACAAAACACACAGCTCCCAGTGCTGGTAGCACATGAACTTGAAGTCTTTGCTGTTCCTGAGACTTCTTGAACAGGGGGCAAGCTTTTCCTCAAGCCCTTGGTGAAACTCAAAGAAAGAAGTTGCAGAACGTTCAGTATAGTCCTGTCTCTGCATAAGACAGAAGTAGGCACTGCAGGCCAACACAGCAAAGCACACAGCAAAGTGGTAGTTAATCCTCACAGCTTCTCCAGCTCTTCTTCTTGGCAGGTTTCTGAGTCCCAAAGAGTTCTAAGGGTCTGGGCCCCAATATTTATACCACAATTTCCTTTGTTCCCATGTGGCAAAAAGTCGCTTTGCTTAGTCCAAACCAGTTCTGTTCTCTCTGCCCAGGTTTCTGGCAGGAGGTGGAGACAGCATTGTGTAAGGCAGACCAGTCCTGATTCGTCCAGGAAAGGCAAGATGCACCGCAACCTCCCCAGTAGATGTCATCAGTGAATGCACATCCCCTGCCCCTGTCACTCCAAAGCCAGACAGTCAATCCACAGCCCAGCAGGGGCACACAGGATGATTAAGCAAGAAGATGCCTTCTTTCTAAAAGTGGCATTTTCAAACACATAATTTTAGAACCATCTTTACTAAAAGATGTGTTATTAAATTCTGAGTTCAGAGAGTCCAAACCCTATTTCTCTATCTTGTCCTAATGAGAACTTAGACTTGTAAGATGTTACAAAGTATCTCCCATTCTATCCTATGGGACGGATTACCTTTCAGTATTGAAAAACTAAATACACTGTATTTTACTATCAGGACATGTCACACACACCAGTACATATCCTACCATTCACCTACACTGCACCCTGCCCATGGGGGTTCCTTGGGACCACCAGAGGGGTACCTTACATGTAAGAAAAGGAAAGGATTGGGGCCTGGCCAGTCGGTGCACTTGCCAGATCGACATGGCAGTCACAGCTGCGCACAGACACTGCAGTGGCAAGTCTGAGAACACTTTGATGGGCTGCTTGTGTAGGTGGCACAACCAGTGCTGCAGGCCCACTAGCAGCATTTGATTTCCAGGCCCTGGGCAAACACGGCGCACAGGAGGTCAGAAAGCAAAAAGACATGGGAAACACGCCAAAAGATGCCAGGTCTAACACTCTTTATCACTTATTTCTTAAAACACCTACCACTCAACAAAATGCGGCATTGTACTTGTATGAATATTATTTGTCTATTTTTTCTGCAAATAACAAAAGAATAAACAACTCAGTTTGGATTGGTTTAGTGTTATGACAGCTTGGATCGGGCTACAGAATTTATTTTTCATTTGATTACGACAGATGTCTATAATCCTAAATCTTCTTGTTTTGATTTATTTCCACACAGAAAGGTTCTGTGAAAATAGAAGACTGCCTTTATAAATGAGATCTATCTGAACACTTGATAGAAGCTAATGCTTGATACATAGTTCGCAAGGACATGTGGGTTGCTCTTGTTTTTATAAAATATGGCCCTTATCTGGATTACACCTGAAATACCTTGCCAATTGCATATGGTAATGAGAAACCCCGAGGGATGCTACTTTTTAGTAATGTGCCGACTGGATGGTAACGACTTTCCATTACTAAATATATTTACCCCAAACTCCGACCTACAAACTTTCTTGATTAGCTTGACGTCCTTGCTGATCGCCAAACTGCAATACATGAAAATAATTGGCGGGATTTCAACTGTGTGGCAGTTCCACACTTGGATAGGTCTTATCCCCCACTGCTTGCGCCCCTGACGCATAAAATAGCAGAGTCCTTTGACAGTAGATTTGACACTGGGGTTTGATAGATTGCTGGCAGGCACGCAATCTGAGAGAACAAGTTACTTCTTCCGCTCTGTATTGCAATGATTAAACCTGTGCTTAAATGCAAACTTTAGTTGTGATGTGATGGCTAAGCGAGTGATGTGGAATATTTAGCTAGGACGTACTCCGATCATAATCCCATACTTTGCACTTACCTATGGTCATACTTCAGTACTAGTGCACTGACATGGTGCTTGGATCGCACCCTTCTGGAGGAACTGGCATTCGGAGCATCAGTTGGAGAGCTGATTCATAATTACTGGTTGGAAAATACAGGAACGTGTCCTCACTTGCGGTCCCTCGAGCTAGTAATGCAGGGGCATTGCATCTCTAATAAATTGGTGTATGCACTCAACTACATGCTGACATCAGACTACAAGAGGGTTTGATGAATGATCTGCCCCCAGACTTAGGAGAGATGGTCAAAGGCAGGGTCCGGCTTCTGAATGAAAAGGAGAGGTTATTTGCCTTGGTGGAACACCTGTAGCAGTACGATTACAGGACATATACTGAGCTGGCACATGCGGATAGGGATATGTTGGTGAGGATGCTGGTGTGCCTCCTCCAGGTGGAGAACAGGGGGCACACAATACTCAAGATTCATGACCCCTCAGGAGGGTACGTGTTCTCACGGGAAACATCCTTTACAACGAAACGTTTGCCACGCAGTGCCTTTACGACGCAACTTTTACAACTCAAACCATTACAACGCATTGCGCTGGGGGGCGCTCTAGGATAGGGAATAGGTTTAATTTACTATCCAACACCTTCCCTACTATCCACGGTGGACTGGAGTTGGAATAGTAAATTAAACTATTCACTATCCAGCGCCCCAAAGCACTATGCGTTGTAAAGGCATGCGCTGTAAAAACCGCGTTGTAAAGGCATGCGTGGTAAAAGCATGCATTGTAATGTCATACATCCGTGGGAATATTGTAGTATATAGCAGATTCCTCCCCCACCGCCTTGAACACAGAGATAGAGTGAATAGGTGCAGGTATTACTGTCCAATGAGTTATGGGGTGCGAATAATGAGTTGGCACTGGGCAGAGTTTCTGGGTCACACAGGCTCCCCGTAGAGTTCTATCACACCCCTGGCGCAGAACTAGCCTATACATTGATGGAAGTCTATAATGGAGTGATGGTGTGGGGTCTCCTCTCCACCCTCTATGTGTGTTGCTGTGATAGTGTCTTTGCCCAAGAAAGACCAGGATCCAGGACTGGTAGATTCCTACTGCCCCATCTCTATCTAACTTGATTACAAATTCTTGAGCAAGATTCTGGTGAACCGGCTTCTTCCCCAAGTGGGTATGCTGTTTCTCTGGACCTAACATCTGTGCTATTGACTATATAAGACTGCTCACTGAAATTGAATTCTACAGTGATGGATGACTAACCATGATTAGACTGACCAATAAGAACTTATCAGAAGTTTTTGATTATTTGATTAGTTTGTGACATTTGATGCCAATGTGCGGTCAATGGTTTGATATAACTATTACTTAGTTCCTTTATTCTTGGTAGTCATTGGCCTGTATGTATAGGAATAATCTCCAATTCAAATAATTCCCAATATGCTATGTATAGAACCATAAGGATAGCTCCAAATATTATTTATTATATTTGCCCCTGGGCAGGATATTCAAAGACTCCTCCATTTAGTTATAATTAGTGAAACATATATGTGGGGAACGTCTGTATGGAGTAATACAGAATACTTGTGGAAGAATTGCGCAAACTCAGACCACCCCTTTTTTGTACTTAATTATTGACCCAGGTCTATGAGTTTTCAGGGCCCACCACGTTAAAACTCAATACTATATTTTCAAAAAGCATCCTAAAATATAGTTGATAGACTCTTGATTTAGTAGAATTCTTCCACTTTGTTGGCGGTATTAGGAGTGGGCAGGGCCCAAGGTGAACTGCCTATCAATTTATCGTTGCCATTACTTTTGTTAACTAGCTTTCAGTGCACCATATAAGAATTGCAATTTGGTTTGAATATCCAGTTTACAGTCCTTCTGGTTATGGAATGCCATGTGCCCCAGGCAAGTAGGAAGCATGGCAGTCTGTTAAGTTTGCAAGTACCATTTATAATATTAATCTAGGGCATAATTATGAGTTGGTAGAGCAGTAGATCCAAGGGACATAGCGCTATACATGACTCTCGGAGATCTGGTGTTCCTCAACATGGAATTACTTGGTCCCCTGGTAATTCCATATCCAGAAACACTAGACCTCATGTAGCCTGGTGTGAATCGCACAGAAAGTATCTCCCATTCTATCCTATGGGACAGATAGCCTTTCAATAGGGAAAAACAAAATAAACTGTATTTCACTCTCAGGACTTTGCACACCCATCAGTACATGTCCTACCTTTCACCTACACTGCACTCTGTCTATGGGGGTACCTTACATGTAAGAAAGGGAAGGTTTGGGTCATGGCAAGTGGGTGCACTTGCCCGGTCGACATGGCAGTCACAACTGCACACTGACACTGCAGTGGCAGGCCTGAGAACCCTTTGACAGGCTGCTTGTGTGGGTTGCACAACCAGTGCTGCAGATCCACTAGCAATATTTAATTACCAGGTCCTGGGCAAGCACAGTGCTCCGTACTAGGGATTTAAAGGTAAATCAAATAAGGCAAAAATGGAAACACCAATCCATAAACCTAATTTACCAGAGGAGCACTTGCACTTTAACGCTAATCAGCAGTGTGAAAGTGTGCAGAGACACTAAACCAGCAAAACAGAGCCAAAACCAGGAGGTTAGAAAGCTAAAAGACAGGGGAAACCTCGCCAAAAGATGCCAGGTCTAACACTCTTTATCATTTATTTCTTAAGATGCCTACCACTCAACAAAACACACCACTGTACATAATTGTAGATACTTTGTCTATTTTTTGTGCAAATAACAAAATAATAAACAACACAGTTTGGTTGAATTGAGTGTTATGACAGCTTGGATCAGGCTACAGAATTTATTTTTCATTTTGATTACGACAGATGTGTATTGTCCTGTAACTCTAAATCTTCTTGTTTTGATTTAATTCCACAGAAACATTCTGTGAAAATAGAAGACTGTCTTTATAAATGAGTTCAATGTGAACACTTGTTAGAACCTAATGTTTAATACCCAGTTCGCATGGCCATATGGGTTGGTCTTGTTTTTCTAAAATATGGCCCTTCTTATAAAGCATAATTTGGTGACCCTTATAATAGTGTTAGTTTGTGGCCATTTTCTATATACGTTTGGACAGGATGTGTTTATATCACAGTCCGAGGAGTATGTTGTGGGTATCTAGATGGTTGGCTATGTTGTTTTGTTATGTTTTGTTCTACATCGGTGTAGGTGTAGGTGTGTTGAGCGAGGCTATGGGGAGCGATTGGATGGTGGTGCTGCAGTTGAGTGTTTAGCAGCGAAAACCCTTGCATGAAGACCCACATGCTTTAATACAGCACTGGCCGACTGCATCCAAGTGATTTCCTGGAATGTGAGGCGGTTGATTATGTGTCAAAGCGGTATAATGTTCTTTTGTGCATAAAACACAGGGGAACAGATAGAGTTTCTTCAAGAGACCCTCTTGACGGACAACAAGGGTAGGGTTCTCCGGAAGAAGTGGAGAGGGCATTTTTATTACACTGCTTCCTCTGGCTTGATGTGGATTAGACCTGGAATACCTTTCTAATTGTATAAGGTAATGTTGGACCCCGAGGGATGCTACTTTTTAGTAATGGGCCAACTGAATGGTAAGGACTTTGCATTACTAAATATATATGCACCAAGCTCTGACCTACACACTTTCTTGGCTATTTTGACATCCTTGCTGATAGCCAAGCTGCACTACCTAAAAATAATTGTTAGGATTTCAAATGTGTGGCAGATCCACAGTTGGACAAGTCGCAAACCCCGCTGCCTGCGCCGATGGTCCATAAAATAGAAGGGTCCTTTTGACAGTAGATTGGGCACTGGGGGTTGGTAGATTGCTGGCATGGAACACAATCTGAGAGAATGTGTTACTACTACCGCTCTGAATTGCACGGATTAGACATGCGCTTAGATGCAATCTTTTATTGTGATGCGATGGTTGAGCGAGTGATGCAGAATACTTAGTGAGGACGTACTCAGATCATAATCCTTTACTTTGCACTTACCTATGGTCACCCCCCAGGACTGGTGTCCCGACATGGTGCATGGATTGCACCCCTCTGGAGGAACTGGCATTCCGAACATCACTTGGAAAGCTGATTCATAATTACTGGTTGGAAAATACTGGAACGGTGTCCTCGCTTGCGGTGTAATGGGAGGCCCTCAAGGTAGTGGTGTGGGGCATTTCATCTCTAATAAATTGGGTGTATGCACACAACTACACTCTGACCGTAGACTACAAGAGGGTGTAAAGAATGATCTGCCCCTGGACATAGGATAGATGGTGGAAGGCAGGGCCTGGCTGCTGAAGGAATAGGAAAGGTTATTCGCCTTGGTGGAACGCCTGAAGCAGTATGATTACAGAACATATACTGCGCGGCCACATGCGGACCGGGATAAGTCAGGGAGCATGCTGGCATGGCTCCTCCAAGGTGCATAAGAGATATTTTCACCATAATATATGTACAAGCAAGACAAATAATTAGAATATTCATCTTGTTAACACACATTAAAGTAAAGAAGTAATTCTGTCTCTTGAACAATATATAAATCTTTCTCATATTGCATTTGTAATTCCTGTGATTCAGAGAGTAAAAAAAATGAATCAGGCTTGCTGAGTCTAGTTATTAATCAAAAAACAGTTTCTTAAATGTGCACCTTCTAATCATGTACTAAGAGAACCAACATTCCCACAATGCCTCTGCTACTATTTATAAAGTTACATATTGGCCCATATCAGAAATGTATTATATGGAGTTCCCCAAGTCCCTTATATACCACTCTGAGTGGGTAAATATGACACCGATTGATGAGGTCTAATCAGAATGTGGCAGTACTGTAACAGCAACTACCCAGGTGTATAATTATTATATCATCATTGGAACCTCAATATGTCTAACCCAGGAGGGAAAAGTGTGGTATACGGTACTTTCTGAGATAATCACCACCCAGGGGCAAATATAAAGCATGATTGTACTCAAGAATAAATAATATTTGGATCTATCCTAATAGTTCTATATATGGTAAATTGGGAAATCTTTGAAGTGTAGATTACCCCTATACATACTGCCAATGACTACCTAGGATAAAGGGTATGGGAAATAGTTATTTCAAACCATTGATCGCACATTAGCATCAAATGTACAAATAATATCAAATAATGAAAAACTTTTGATAAGTTCTTATTGGTCAGTCTAATCATGGTTACTCATCCATCACTCTACAATTAAACTTCAAAAAGCAGTCCTAAATTTGCAGTACTGCTAAATTCAAGGATTTTGTGTCTCAAGGTCTAATTATGAGTTTGGCAGTCTCATGGACCGCCAAAACCAAGGTGGCTGTGCCGCTACAACCGCACATGTGGTCTGACCACCATATTTCGAGTTGTGCTGTCGGACTACCATGGGACCTCTGCTACCGCCAGGGATCCTCAATCCCTGGCGGCCTTGCAGCAATCTGAGGCCCTCAATATGTTGGTGGTGCAGTTGGTGCACTGCCAAGCATATTATGAGTTTCCTCACCACCACAGTTTTCATACCGGTGAGTTTGCCATGAAAAGTGTGGTGTGAGGAAACGTCCCCTATTACCTCAGGACCAGGGGATGCATGTAGGGGGGGCACCTATTGTGCCATGACAATATAGGCAACCTTGGAAGCTCAGGAAGGGGCTGGACACAGCCCCCCAGCACATCTGGTCAGAGAAGAAATCCTACTCCTAAGACCCTTTGTCCATTGTCTGGGAAAAATACGCAAATCACTCCAAGGAAGCCATCTAGAGCCTGGTGAAACTGAACACCGACCGTAAATTCTTTCAGGATTAGGAAGTAAAATGGCAACTTTCTAAAAGTGTAATTTCCTGAGGTGCCGCTCGTAGGCGCGTGTGAGGAGGAGGAAGGATTTGGAACTCTTCTGTGCCCTGGAGAGAGGAAAGCAGCAGCGGGGATACCTGTAACAGCACCGGCAGCCAGCGGGACTGCGAGTCCCAGGCCTCCAAGCGGCAGAGCAAACGCCGCACCTGGAGACTCTTCCCAGCTGGGCACGCCCCCCCGCCCTGAGCAGTCAAGAACGCGACTCGCGGCCCACGCTTCGCGGGTGCCGCTCGTAGGCGCGTGTGAGGAGGAGGAAGGCTTTGGAACTCTTCTGTGCCCTGGAGAGAGGAAAGTAGCAGCGGGGATACCTGTAACAGCACCGGCAGCCAGCGGGACTGCGAGTCCCAGGCCTCCAAGCGGCAGAGCAAACGCCGCACCTGGAGACTCTTCCCGGCTGGGCACGCCCCCCCCGCCCTGAGCAGTCAAGAACGCGACTCACGGCCCACGCTTTGCAGGTGCCGCTCGTAGGCGCGTGTGAGGAGGAGGAATGATTTGGAACTCTTCTGTGCCCTGGAGAGAGGAAAGCAGCAGCGGGGATACCTGTAACAGCACTGGCAGCCAGCGGGACTGCGAGTCCCAGGCCTCCAAGCGGCAGAGCAAACGCCGCACCTGGAGACTCTTCCCGGCTGGGTACGCCCCCCCGCCCTGAGCAGTCAAGAACGCGACTCGCGGCCCACGCTTCGCGGGTGCCGCTCGTAGGCGCGTGTGAGGAAGGATTTGGAACTCTTCTGTGCCCTGGAGAGAGGAAAGCAGCAGCGGGGATACCTGTAACAGCACCGGCAGCCAGCGGGACGGCGAGTCCCAGGCCTCCAAGCGGCAGAGCAAACGCCGCACGTGGAGACTCTTCCCGGCTGGGCACGCCCCCCCGCCCTGATCTGCTACATAACCAACCATATAGACGCGCATCGCGGGACGCGCGCGGGCGGTCGCCGGGCCAAGCCCGGGCAAAGGGCGGGCCGTTTTAGGCCATTAGAGGCCGGTAGAGACCGGACCGGGCCATCTCTCTGACGCCCTGCCCCCTCATCACTGTTCTCTCTTCGTCTGTGGCTCGTGTCCTATAGGCGCCCTACAAACATGGCCAACAGAGAATCCAGAATTAAGGCCGCTCAACAGATTTCTGGCACTATGGAAAAATATCTTACCAAGGCTAATGTTGTGGTTAACAAAGGACTCATTGTGCTAGAAAGTCACCCAGAGGAGGGTACAGGTAACGTGTCATTGGCTTCCCCAGGTTCCTCAATTAATGCTAGCACACCTCTACTGCTTGATGCCACTCATCTGTCGCTTTTGGACAGTATCGATCAGACTATTGAGTCAGTCCTGCAACAACTGAGGACACCTTCAACTTCCCATAGGGATAGAGACTCATTACGCCTCTCTGGGGTTGTAGAATCCTCCCCCAACGTTGATTGTGTAGAGATAGAGATGCAGGAGGGGGGATCAGCTGGAGTTACAACTGAATATAAGAGTGGTTGGGGGGACCATCCGTCCAAAAGGAAGAGGTCAAGAAAGCCAAAAGGCTCCAAAAGGGCTAAAGTTGATCCAATAATGCCAGTTCAGGACGATAACACAGACATTGTGGCCCCTCCTGGGGCTGCACCTACGAGGAACATGACAGAACTTTCTAGCTCCCCATTAGCTCCATCCTTACCGGTGTGCACGGGGCCATTTATTTTTGGTGGGGTCCCTTCTAACACCACAGAATTGCTCACTAGCTCACTTACGGATATTTTTAGAAATCTCCTGAAACCCCTGTCTGCTAAATTATACTCTATAGAGGCCAGACTGACGGCCATAGAAAAACTCTGTACGGACAATAGCGTTGATTCTGGGTGGGGCACAAACTTACAAAGGGCGCCCGGGGATAGTGCTAGGATCAGCCAACTGCCCCTAGTTACAACAACCCAGCCCCCAAATCCACCATCACTTCAGCCGGGGGAACCCTCTAGAAATAGTACTGCACTTGTCCCCCAACCGGGTCTTCCAGTGTCCCAAACAGGGAGGCCTCCGGTACCTGCACCCAGAAGGTCAAAACAACCTGCTCCGTCATCACAACAACTTAGACAGGAGAGACCACTCAATGGGCGAACTGACTGTCCTATTAGTCCTAATACCAGACGTAGGACAGTTAATTTACCCCCTGAGGCAGTAGTTTATACTGCGATTCTGGTGGGAGTACCGGAGCTCACCGGCGGCGTAACGGAATCGCAGGATTCCCTCCGCAATAAGATAATCAATTGGCTAAATATCCATAGGCCACTCCCACCCAATTTAAATGGAGATGTTCTCATGGTCAGAAGGGTCCCATGGATTGGGTCTACTCCCAAAAAATGTGAGGGGGATTGTATAATTGTTAGTTTTAAAAGTCCGCAGGTTGCCCCATATATTTGTAACTGGCTTGGCAGTACTGGCAATACATCTATTGAAGTGATGGCCCTTTCATATTTTTATCCAAATGTATGTAACTCTGCCATGAGGAGGGAAGAGGGCTGGACTAGAGTTGGCTTTGCAGTGGATGGCTCACGTTATAGGCCTAAGTATAATGTATTCCCCATTCATGGTAACTTCATCCACCCAAACAGATATTCTTGCCTTGACTAAGTCGATTGACCACAAAAGGGCGTTACCCAACAGGTCCCCCAAATAATTTTCGCCGGGGAGGCAGGCTGGGGGGAGGCAGGCAGGGGGGGGGAGAGACCTGCTTGTAAGATTAACACCCGGGTGCAGGACTCCCCCAACAAGAGAAGGATACCACTTGGAAGCCTCAGGGGACATGTAGTCAATTCTCCAAAGAGATTGACGGGTACGAATTTGACTTCGGTAGCCGTGTGTGCCCCGCTCTCGATACTAGCACCTCTAACTGTTCCAGAAATCCCTGACCCTCCCATAGTTACTGCATCAAATACATTTGATGGGGTAGGAACATCACGAACTCCATCTATGAGGGTCCTCTCTTGGAATGTGGCGGGGATTGCAAATAAGGTGAACACAACAGACTGGGAGCTCCTGATAGATGGCAGTGATGTCTGCCTTTTTCAGGAGACTTGGGCGAGGGAACCCCTTAGTAGAACGGGGTATGAAATTTTCGAAATTCCGGCCAAGTGGAGTGGCTTAGGGAGGCCCTCGGGTGGCTTGGCGGTCTGGGTAGCAAGTCACATTGGGTGTCAGGCGGAAAGTATGATTACGTTTTCGCAGGACATCCAGTGTGTGCTGCTCAGATGGCCCGGCCCATTAACCTGGGCAATTATAAATGTATACTCGCGTCCCGTTGGTCTGGCCAAGGAGTCATCCACTTTAGATGACCTTTCATCCTTTTTGGGTCAACTGCCAGGTGATTACAAGATAGTGATGGGTGGGGATTTCACCTGCCACTTTGAACCCCTAGTAGGATTGAAGGAGGGCGCCCTCACCACTGAGGACGATTTCTGGGGAGTTCCACCATCTTCATCTCCACAACCCAAAACCTGGTCCCCCTTGGCAGTACAGATTATGTCCCTTACTTTGAATTATGCTATAAGGGCCTGTAATGGGCGTACCCCGTCCGATACCCCCTCAGTGTGCACCTTCAATAGGAAAGAGCATGAGTCCAGGTTAGATTATATCGTCATAGATATTAGTATGTGGCCCGAAGTCCAGGATTTCAAGGTGGTACCCAGATCAGATAGCGACCACAACGCGCTCTTACTGGAGGTGCAACACCCCGCACCCCTAGAAGGGTCTTCAACTTCCACCACTAGCGATGACCCTGGGAACTTGTTTCTTACTACAAACAGGCGTCGTGTTAAATGGGGGAAGCTGCTAAACGCGGAAGGTGGCATGAATAAGTTATATGAAATAGCACTCCCCAGGTTCAAAGAAGTGGAAGATCTTATAGATCAACCGAGACCCATAGATTATAATAAGAAACTAGCGCAAATTCATGTGGAACTTGTGAGTGGTCTTGCTGAGGTTTTCTATCCAGTGGTACCGTCATGTAGGAAAAAGACCCGAACCCCGACCTGGTATAACTCCTCCTGCAGGAAGATTAAGTCTGAGCTAATCGCTACTATAAAAGCTGGCTCCAACAAGGGCAAAGTTGTAGAACTTAGGAGGGACTATAAAGCAGCAATGAAAACTGCTAGGGCAGAGTGGGATTGGGACCGCTGGCATGACTTATCTAATGCCCTAGATGCCAAAGACTCTAGGAAATTTTGGGCTCTGGTGAACAATGGGATAGGGGATCTTAAATCAGCAGTGGAGCCTAATATTGCCTCCTCTGTGTGGGAGGCCCATTTTGGGACACTCTATCAAGACACTACTTCACTGTCTGATGGTGTGGCACTCGAGGCCCTTGCTTCCTCGGAAGCGGGCCTGGAACTTACCCTCGGTGAGGTGATGACTGCAATGGAGCGATTAGCGATGGGAAAGGCACCTGGTTTAGATAGACTACCGGGGGATCTCTTCAGATACCATCCTGAGATCTGGGGCCCGTACCTCCTTATTCTTTTTTATGCCATCTTAGGAGGTATGGCGATCCCCTGTTCTTGGCTGGGGGCAGAGATTGTACCCATATACAAAAAGGGTTCTCCTCTGCTCCCGGCCAACTACAGGCCGATCAGCCTTATAGATGTCCCCCAAAAGCTATTCGCTCGTCTCATCCTGAACCACCTGCTAGATTGGGTGGAGGCCAATGATATCCTGAGTCCTCTCCAGGCTGGCTTCAGGAAAAATACGTCCAAAATGGATCAGATTTTCCGCCTCGTCCTGCTTTACTGGAAGACGGTAAGGATAGAGGGGGGAAGGCTGTACATGGTGTTCGTGGACCTGAAGTCAGCATTCGACCTAGTCCCACGTAAGAAACTTTGGGAGGTCTTGGAAAAGTTAGGGGTACCTGCTCAGATATTAAATATTATAATCAGGCTCCACGATAATAACTATGCACAGGTTAGGTGCGGGAGGGACGGTAGACTGTCATCTAGGTTCCCTGTCTATAGAGGGGTGAGGCAGGGTTGTGTCCTGGCACCGACCCTGTTTTGCCTCTTTATTAACAATGTTATATCCCATTTAAAAAATGTTAGGGATAATGATGCCCCACGTCTGGCAGGCAGGCGGGTCCTGGCAATCATGTTTGCCGACGATACCCTCCTCCTCTCCAAATCCCCAATGGGAATCCAGAGGATTTTGGATGGATTTGGTCTTTTCTGTAGCCAACATGGTCTAGAGATCAACACAGAGAAGACCAAATTCATGATATTTAATCCACCAAAAAAATCCAGACCCAATCCCACCCTGGGTACTGCCAGCCTTGAGAGGGTAACTACCTTTTTGTATCTGGGAGTAACGTTACAGGAAAATTTATCTTGGGACCCCCAGGTAATGAGATCACGGCTGAAACTGTCCCAGATGTCGGGTGCAATACTGAAGGTAGCTAACACTTCAACTTACAAGCCTATCAGCCCGGCACTTGAATTGTACCAAACCCAAGCTAAGGCAGCTGCAACATATGGGAGTGAATTATGGGGGCATAAAGTAGGCCAAGATTTAGCAAGAGTGGAAAATAACTTTTTAAGACGCCTCTTGGCTCTTCCTCGAGGCACACCGCTCTTGCCCCTGAGATTAGACATGGGCCTCCCCTCCATTACCGAGGAGCTAGAGTCAAACCCGGTGAGGTTCTGGCATAGGCTATGGTCCACTAATGAACTTCATCACTATAGACAGGACCTTATTCATGTCATGAACCTGAACCAAAATAACAAAATTCCTTGGCTCGCTTTTGTAAAAAAAGAACTGCACTCCATGAATCTTTCCGAGCTTTGGGAGGACCCCGAACAGGGCTGTCGAAGGGTTTCACGCAAAAGCTTGGTTCAAATGTATAAAGAAAAAAGACTCTCACTCCTACTGAACGCACAAAATAGCGGCACTCTTACAGATCGGTTCCTGGAATCCAAAAATTCCTATGTTTTCGAACGTTTTATGGACTTTATTTTTCCCATCCTTGCGAGGAAATTATTTGTACAATGGAGGCTTGGTACACTGCCCACTAGAACATTTACTCACAAATGGCACAATGGTGGTGATACAATGTGCCCAAGCTGTAACACTTATAAGGAAGATGAGCTTCACATTATGTTTGTCTGCCCTGCCTACAGCAAATCCAGAAAGTACTGGTTAGCGCCCCTATGTAGAAACCTGGGGTTTAGCAATTATTCACATGCACATAGAGTAATGAAAACCAGCACTCTCGCCCATATTGTGTTTGCAGTAGCCAAATTTTTAATGGCAGTTTAGCAGATACGGGGGAAAAAAAAACCCTTAATGTGCGGACACTGATATGGCTTGGTTTTTACCTCCTTTCTCCTTGTTTAGGTGGGAAATTAACTGTAAGATTGTATGAAATGTGTTTTTAATTATTAAGCTATGTTTTTACTGTGTTTTGTACTGTATCTTTTATGGTCTATACGACCGAAATAAAGAATTTTTGGATTGGATTGGATTGGTAATTTCCTAAAAAAAAATTCTATACTTAAAGAACTTCCCATTTCCTTTATTTTATGAACAATTTCATTCAAAGGAGAAATCATTTCTGTGTATTATCCTATAAGTGATCATGCGCTATATTTTCAAAATGCATCCTGAAATAAAGTTTATAGTCTCTTGATTTCTTAGACTTGTTCCATTTCGTCAGCGGTATTAGGAGTAGGCAGGGCCCGCATGAACTGGCTAACAGTTTATCATTGCCATTACTTTTGTTAACTAGTTTTTAGTGCACCATATATGTATTGCAATTTGTTTTGAATAACAAGTTTACAGTCCTTCCCTTTATGAAATGCCATGTGCCCCATGCAAGTAGGAAGCATGGCACCCAGTTAAGTATGTGTGTATGCAATTACCATTTGTAATATTAATCCAGGGAATGATGAGTCAGGTAGAGCAGTACCTCCAAGGGACTATGGGCCATATGCATGAACACATTTTCCCATAGACACAGAATGGGCACAACCCTTGATGCATCTGGCCCATAGCGCTACACTTGACTCTGAGAGATCGGGTGTTTCTGAACAATAAATGACTCGGTTCCCTGGTAATTCCAGGTCCAGAAACACTAGACCTCATGTAACCCGGTGTGACTCTGCACCCTGTAAAATCCAGTAAGAGGCTTCACTGGACGAGGGGTAGCGAGGAAAGGTGCCGTCCAGCCGCCTGCCCATACCCTACAAACATCACAGGAGAGATGAAAACGCTTTCCCAGGCATACAATAGAGCAATCTCGTAAACTAGGCCACCACCTCCACAGGCATCACCAGTAATAAGAGGCCCAGGCAAGAGGGTGAGGGCACAGACAAACTCCCACCAGAGTAAAAGTGATATCGTGCTGTAGCATCTGCGGAAAAAACAACAGCTCGCTGATCATCTCCAAGATTGACATCCCTCCTGCCAGTCAGCTGACCTACCATGGCAAAATTGCATCCATTTACCTCTTGCTGACAGCAGGTGCTAAATGGGAGCCTTGAACAGACCGTAATTGGAACAACTACGCAGAATAGACCTGGTTTAATCGGGTCTGCATACTTATTTCCCATGGTGGCCTGTTTAACTCATGATTGGGCAGCGCAGGGGAGAAATTACCATCAACAATCAGTAAATCCAGTCCAACACCACTAAATACCTTGTATAAAGCCCCTAATCTTTGCTTTGACACATGTTTTGCTTATAGTTGGTGATATAACACTCCTACAATACGTATGTGTCTCTAATTGACCTTGTAATATGTTCATGTAGGATACTGTCATCTCCGTGAACTTGCCACCCATGTGCCAATTCATTAAAAAGTAGTTGGATATCGGAGTCCAAATTCAAGAATATCTTCATGATGTTTTGTAATAATAAGTTAAGACAAAGTGTTATCTGAGCGTCGTCACTAAGTTAATGCATCTTTGTTCGAAGATCATCAGTCTCTTCACGGACAATTTGCATTTCTTGTCTGAAAAGTTAGTACATTGTTCACACCAAATCTATCCTTTCTGAAGTTACTTCAATTCCAGGAAGTAAACATTATGACAAGGTCTGATCACGTTCATTACTAATGCGTACAGATGTGAACATGTTAAGAGACATGTGGCCATCTGGTGGGTTTCACTTTTTCATTTGGGATTTTTCCTGGATGCGTTTGGTTAGTTTGTATCTTTTTTTGATGTGTAAAAGATCTTGAAGATAAAACGGAACACCACATTCTTATTGGTGGTAAGTATGCATTTTATCTCAAGCTGGTTTATATTTTACTTTGGTGTGACAAACCACACATCATATATTTATAGATTTTGCCCAAAATGTAATGTAGAGTTCTCATGACTAATTGAGACTCTTTAAGTAATTGAAAGATATTCGCATGATCAATAGATTTATTGTTAAGAATTAGTGACTGCAATAGCTATTCAGTTGCAAACATAATTCATGCAGCTAGTACTATGATTTAAGCGTAATAGCAAAGATGGAAAATGTTACATGCACCAGTTTGTCAGAAGTAAGTTTTATACCTTGTGTCCAGATGTTACAAAGACCACACCTGTTCTTGATAAATCAGAAAAATCCATTAAATGTCATTGTCCATATTTCTAAATATATATTTGGACTTCGTCTGGCTTGGACATGCATCTGTCTGCTAGCTCTGAGCTCACATCTGCCCCGTGTTTCATATAACTAAGAAAATACGTGACACACAACTGCAAACCTTAATTGAATCAAATCACCATGTCCACGCACAATAAACTTCAGACCCGTAAAGAGTTCTCAATCAGTTGTTATGCAAACAATAGTGACTCTGGGTAGCCCACTTAATTCACTCCATCAAGGTAGCTTTATTTATGATGATGTTTTAGGCTCTGTTTAATTCTCTGATAGATAGGCTTTTTGGACACCTGGGCACCATAAGAATTGACCATTGTATTCACTGCCCTTTTGGCCTTGATCAGTCTATATTAATAAACCTTCTAGAACTCTCAAAAGTCAAACAGAAATCCATGTCCCCCATTAATAAAATGGTGATTCCAGGATCCTGCACCTGAAATCTGTTATGAAGCCTCTTCCACGTTTTTTATTTAAACATATAACAGCTGAGTCTGATCTCTTTTACATCTGATTTACTGCAAGAGCATTTATATAGTCTCCCAGTACCAAATGGATTTACCAGATTAGTACAAAGGCTGCAAACAAGAAAGTGCAGCACAAGCCTTAGACAATTTGTACTGACCCCTAGTCCTCAGAATATTTACATCAGATCTGATTCACAAAAAGATTCCGAAAGCTATACCCACACCTTTGCAAACTATCATGCCTGCAGATTTCGGAATTATTGTAGTGTACAAGGTATGACCAAAAACCCATCATAGATGCAGATTTTCAGGCATAACCCTTGGATTTTTGTTATGAGTTTTGACAGGACTGTGCTTAGACATTACCACATGCTTAAATGTACTCTGTACAAAATTGTACATGTGGCAATACCTTGACTTATGCGTATTTGCATATTTTCTTTTTCCACACAGTAAAGTATCTTCCATGAGGAAAACCCCTCTTCCTCCCCAATACTCAACCAGTTTTAGGGTGATACTAGCCCATTCTCCCACTGGAAAGAGATTTACTCGGGAAACATCATTTACTACGAAGGCATTACCACGCGTAACGTTTACTACGGCACACTTACCACGCAAACGTCTTTTCAATGCGGGTGCATTCCACGACCGTCATTACCACGCACATTTAATTACTTCCAGATTTCGTTCCTTCGTCTTGCATGTCGTGTAAGTAAAAGGTAAAAAAAAAAATGGGGACTTGGGGGGGCTGGGAGGGGTCTCCCCCCACAAAAAAACAAGTGGATATTAAAAAATAAATTAAAAAAAAACTTTAAAAAAATGCTCTACAATGCCTCAAAACGAAAAAGGAAAGAGCCTCACCAACAAGGAGACGTGTATGTCATAATAGAAGTCCTTTATCAGTTTTGATAGACGTGTTTTGACGCTTGTTTCCGTGGTAGGTGGAAGAAAGGGCTGATGGTGAAAGACGTACAGGGGTCAGATAAGAATCTAAACTTTGTTAATAAAGGTATTATATAAGCTCATTATGAAAAATAGAAATATTAAATGTAAGGGAATCTGTTGTTTTTTATTGTTTAAAACTTCGATCTTTTCCTTCGTACTGCAGTTTTGAAAAATTAAGTAGCCTATCAGTATCATTATGTAAATTTCAATGGGACGTGAGATGTTTCGTAACGTTATTATTGCAGTGTAAAAACATGCGTTGTAAAATGCTGCGTGGTAAAGACACATGTAAAGTAAAATTCGCGTAGTAATGCCATGCGTGGTACTTGTTAGCGTTGTAAGATCATATATTCGATTTACTCCTGCTCTTAAGAGCAGTAAATCTCCTACCGTTTCAAGGGTTGCATCGGGTTGCATCAAGCTTTGTGAATACAAGTAAGTTTGTGGACGTGAACAAACTTTCAGGTCTTCCCTGGCAGGGCCCGCCCATTCCGTACACATTTGACAAGATTTACGCATTTAAAATTCTTCATGTGTGTAAACGCTTTTAAGAGCGAAACAACACCTTTTATGGATTACAAAAATGGTTTTACACTCATTAAAAGGGCACATTAGTTATTTGAGTTAAACTTGAGATGTCAAGCCACATAGGGCGTGGATTGTCACTAGCAGGTTGTGTCGCCTTGAAGAGAGGGGCACTTTGAGTTACGGTTTGTGTGGATGGGCTGGCTGGAATATGTGAGGCAAGCAGGGAGTTCAAAGAAGGGACGGAGACCAACTTTGGCCGGCCCCATTGACCTGAGTGAATGGCCTACATACTCTGCATAGCCAACCATAGTTTAAAAATGCTGTGAGGTGTCTGAACTTGACACAGAATCAGAATCAAGCTAGAGGGCTGGTTTGTTCTAACTGTTACGTGCAGCATCACTGGTTCATTCAAACTAGCACAGAAGCCCTTTTTTACATCCAGTGTTACTCTTATCTTTATAAAAAAAACTACTTATATCTTTTTTTATTTATTTCAAAATACTTTATTGATTTTTAAGAGGGAAGACAGAAAAAAACTGTAAGCGGGTTAACATAAGATATCTAAGGCAAAATTATCACATATACAATAAAAAAAAAGTGAGGGTATTACGCCTCTATGGGTATCAAGAGACTAACTAGTTCTATCTTTTTATAATCTATGTGAATTCCCCTAAGTGGAAGGGCTGTTACCAGGCCTCAATGTGTGCGAATGTGACAGACAGGGCTTCCTTGTGGTCCAGTGCAGAAGGAACTTGGCCCAGCAATTCAGGGTAGTAACCTGATTTGGGATGAATTGGGGTCAGGACTGACCCTTATGTAGTAATAATATTAATAATAACTTCATTTTCTGGAGCACTTCAGACCATGCTCGGAATTTTCTTAGCGCTGTGAACAGCAGTTGTTCATATTATCCAGTTTATGGCACCCTATTTCCTGACTTCTGTAACATATAAAGCTGAATTAGGCTTTTGGAGTTTGAACCCTGACGGGCAGATCATGGTTGGAGTCAGTGGTGAATGTCTGTCTGCCTGGGCCAGCTTACTGGCGGTCAAGATGAGCTAAAGGACTGTGCAAATAAATGCTAGTCTCCCATTCATCACTTTTTAAAGCCCCATGAGTTACTCATTCCATGGTCTGAACGACGAAATCATTGCAGGTCAGGTACATTTGTGGTCACGTGATCCTGGAGACCATGCTGTATGCCCTTAGTTACTCTTTCAACCCCCTTGCATTCCAACCCAGCCACAGCCAAGGTTCTAGAATACGGACAGTTGAAGCAACAATCAACAAAACGCACTTAGAAAATTAACCTTTGGTAAATCCTTAGCAAGTAGCAGATGCTACATTGAGGAGATTTTATTAATTTGTGAAGAGAAGTATTATGTACCTAAAACGTATACAGAATTAGTGCTGGACCGAAGTAAAAGAGAGGTCTGGCGACCAATCAGCTGTTCCTGCTGGCACCCCTCGTTCAGATCATCCTAGCATAGGAAACCATGCCTGCACTCCAATTCGAAGTGGTTTGCGTTGTGTTTTCATTTGCAAGGAGACATTTTAACGGATTTGTAGTGATGCTATCTTTTAAAATGTTTAATATCAGTTTGAGCTGCAATGTGCATATGTTTTAATTTGTACAGAATTATTGCTGACATCCTTAAGTTTGGTTTTGTAGCCAGCTGGGAGGACTTATTGAATAACAGCCTGCCGACCACTGTAGGATTACAGTGAATGCGTTTCTTAACATGCAGGTCTGTGTTTTCTAGAATGTCGGCTAGTTTTGTACAGATCTCTACATATTTATTAAGCTATATGGTGCACAGAATAAGGACTAAAAGATTTACAGCTGGGAAGGCAGCTGTCGGGCTGACTGAGTGCCCCCCCCCCCTCTTCTCTCCCTTTAACACAGGACCACATCAGAGGTTACTCTCTGCATGGTGGAAATTATATCCACTAATATGGCTGGGCCACTTTTACCAAAGCTGAATGCTATTTCCGGTCACCAAGTTGTTGTGCTCCACTTAGCCCCCCTCTAAAGGGGGCGGGTCACCAGCAGATTGGCATGGTGGAAGACCCACTGATTCAAAATGGTTCTACAGTCACTCAAAACCCTAAATGACCCCCCACGCCCCTGCCTAAATGCCATGAATAGATTTTTTTGTTACCATTCTCAAATGGTCAGTGCTGTTGTGCTAAGTATCCAAGAAAGTTATTTTATCTATTGCCTACTTATGTCTGCATGGGAGCGAAACAGTTATTTTATGTAACTTTTAAGGATAATGCATACTTTTTCTAAGTAAGCCGTTTTTTAAAATATTTATTTCTAGCAAACCCAGAGGAGTTTCAAGATGGAAATGACCAATTTAGCTTTAAGAAAATGATGCCTCGAGATGAAAGGCGCTTCAAAACAGCTGACCTTGATGGGGACATGGCTGCCAGCAGAGAAGAGTTCACCTCTTTCCTTCACCCTGAGGAATTCGAGCACATGAAAGACATTGTCGTGTTGGTATGAACAATGTTTTTGCTCTTTAGAGTGAGCTTTGGATCATTAATATTATTTACCATTTGTAATGCTTTTCTTATGGTCATAAAAAAAATCTGTATGCTGAGACTTACTTTATTATGGAAAGATGTACATAATCGGTATGATGCATTCGCTTTGAAGAACCACAGTTTAAGCAATCATTGTTTCACATGAACACATGAAAAAGTGGTTGGGTCATTTCTGAAGCAAATATTTCAGTGTGGCAGGTCGCTCTGGGCAGTATGCACATAAACGTCTGTGTTTCTCTCATATCTGTATGATTATGATTGGGGTCGCTAACAGCCGCCTATGCGTAGTTTTCTGTTTGTTGTGACCAGAGTATATGAAAGACTCAGGCAAAATGTTTTTTTAAACTGCATTTGCATTGCACACGTGTATGTTGTGTAAACATAACAAAAATGGAAAATGTTCAAGACCTATTACTACGTGCATTCCCCAAGCTTTGCCCACGCGGGTTCACCGTATTAAGGTCCTGGTCGTGTGCACATCTGCCATGTGGTCCATGCTCGTGGCTAGCACTCCTGTCTGCAGATCCTATACTCAGGCCCGGACTGGCCGTTGCGGGCACCGGGCAATTCCCCGGTCGGCCGCAAGGGTGGGGGACGTTTTTGGCCCCCTGGGGGCCGTTTTTGTGAAAACCGTCATCCAGAGCTCGCCTAGCGCGAATGTAGGTCTAAATAGGTGCATACATGGTATGGTGAAAGATGCAAGTTTGACAGTGGTTGTTTTTGACCCCTTCGTGACTCACGAAGGCAAGTGCAACAGCAAACACAAACTGCATGAGCCTTTCTGTCATTTTTTTAAAGTGCCATCTCTTTGTGAAAGACCTCTTGTGGACCGTACCAAAAACTACCAGCCGACTTAAAGTCCTCCCATTGCTTACTATTGGATGTTTTATTATCATTCTCATTTGTTTGCTTTTTATTCAACGGATGGCCTTCCTCTCTTTGCCATCCATTTGATTGGCTGACGTATATTATTCAACTGTTCAAATTTAATGAACTACTTTTTTGTTTTTCACTAAGCATGCTCTCTTATGTGCTGCACCACCAAAATACCTGCCACCTATTACTTCCCCTTCACTCACCCCCACCCACTCCTCCGTTACGCCTCTACCCCTCCATTCTTGAAAATAAAATGTTTTTTAATTGTATTTTTGGGAGAGTCACTCCGTATTCCAAAATGTGCTTTTGCGTGTCTCTGCTGCTTCCTCGGCCCCTTCCACACCCTATTGCTTTCCTGCATCTGCTGCTCAACCCCTTCAATGCTGCTTCCCCAGCCATTGTGATCCTTTCAAAAATTATTTTTAATTTATAAATTTGTTTTGGATGCCCAGCAGCTGCCATCTGATTCACGGCTTGGCTGCATTACATAATGTGTTTTCTGGAAAATTGAATTACATTTTTTTAATTTACCGATTGAAATGGCCTCTGCCATCATGGATCAGAAAATAAAATAAAAATGTCACTTACATTATTCTGTAGGCACACGCATGCTTGCATAACTCATAATGTATGTGCGTTCTTACAGGACGTGCCCACATCAATGAGCATTCTTATTTTTTTTCTTTTTATTTCGCGAGACCTATATGCTTTATCAATGCTTGTTCATAATATCTCCTCTTTAGTATGTTTGTAAATGAATAAAACACAAACAACACACGGTGCAGACTTATAACAGTTTTTTAGATGTATTTCCGTTGCCCACAGTGATCAGGGCAAGGGTGTCTACTGATGCCGGTCTCTCTGATTCCTCAACAGGGTTGATGGCTAATATTAAATAGCTAAATATTGATAGCACTCATAATAGTTGGCTGTTCAACACATGAACTGCAATAAGCAAATCCCATTTGTTAATACAGATACCTGCATGATGTAAGGGCTAGATGTACACCACGATTGGTAAAATGCCCATGGCAATGTGCGACCAGCACCTTTTAAAAATTAGGGCCTACATATATACTTATTTAATGAAAAAAAACAAAGGGTAAACTAGAGTTCTAATTAGGATAACTTTATTTATTCTTCTATATAAATGAAACTTAAGCAGCAATATTAACCCCTTCCGTGCTCCCGTTGGCCGACGGGAGCACTCCCTCCCCAGTGCTGCGCACGACCGTTGGCCGTCGCAGCCCCGCCCGCCCTTTCGAACGCCCGCACCTAAGGCGTTAAAAACTCCGAAGTTATAGGCATGCCTTAAATGTATAATTTATGCACCATCTTTAAATTACTATAATTTTATTTGAACTCAGTAGCCACACTACATTAACTATTACTTAGACCTTCTACATGCACTGATATACCGTTTCATATTGCATCATTTACACCATCTGAAATCATAGCTTTTACAACAATGCTTATGTGATCGTAGATCACATTATTTGTGATAGCACAGTGCATAGTACAGTGGCGAGTTATAGTTAATTTAGTGTGGCTTCTGAATTGAAGGTGTTGCATACATTTAAGAAATAAGTATAACTTTAGAATTTCAAATTTTTGTGTAGTTTAAGTTTGATTTGTACAGAAAGAATAAGTAAAAATATAGTAATTTAAAGGTGGTCTGTAAAGTATAAGTTTAAGGTATAACTATAACTTTAGAAATTCTAATGTTTGTGTTTAAATTTGTTTTGTATAGAAAGAATACATTTAAGTTTTCCTAACTATTACTATGGTTTAACCTTTGTGTTTTTTCACTGAATTTTAATGGGTGTTTTAAATAAAAAATTGTTTTTACATTGTAGAGTGCAGTGTTGTCTAGGGGAGTGCCATTAATTGGAGTGTCATACAGTAGAGTGAAGTAGTGTGTCATACAGTCTATTAGCATTTTAATAAAGTGGCAATAGGTAGGAAAAATATAAAACTCAATACTTAGCTACATCTAAGGCCCAAACCCTGAACATACCCAAAGTTTACTTAAAACAACATGGCTGCCTTTAACTTTTGTAAATACTGCATTTTAAGTGAAATTACAACGGCCACAGATATCAAGAAGTTAAAATGCCTTATAACTTAAACAATACTTATCCTACTTACCTGTATTACCAAAAAGGATCATCTATACACCATAATCTATAATCCTGCCAAATTTCTTGGAAATACAACTGTTCTTTTTCGCACTATATCCTATACAGAGGTCTATGGAACATGCATTGGGAACAGACAAATCACCATAAAACTTTGCATCATCTGCCAATGTATATTTAGGACTGAAAAGTTTCATGGAGATCTGTCCAACAGGCACAAAGTTATTAATGATCAATGATCAACAAATCTGATATTTCCTATCTCTGGGAATCCTAACTATAACTGCAGAGTGGCTACCACCACTCTGTAATATAGTACACATAATACACTGATAAAATTCACCTTAAGCAAGACAAAATTAAGCTGCCTGGCCAGAATTATAAAAATACATAAACAGTTTAAAAAGACCTACAACCTGGCTTAGAAGTAAATTAACGATTTTTTTTACATAGAAATATGTACTCTTAAGCGGTGGATACTTCATTTCCCATATCAACAGTTGCCCCTTTACATTGTCGACTTGGAAGCATTTCAAAGTAGAATGAACCATACTGAGTTTGATGTCAAGTGTTTGTGTTTTTTCCCTGTTAAAATTCTAGGCCTAGGTGTCCACAAACTCAAAAGTAATTCCTAGCTGGAGAGCACAATCTCATTGGCAACAGCTATTGGTCTAAAGCTTACCCTATTGGTAAAGAATGGAATGATATTATTCCTAATTTGTCTAATCAACGGTTCTGTACAACATGAAAAAGATCAATGGCCAGATTCACAAAACCATTTAGAGGTCAAAAAGCCTGTGATTTGATAGATTACAGAGTTTGTGCCTGCTAGATCACTTTTTAATATGTGAATGGAATCCTCAGCACACGCATAACCATATAGGACATTTCATTCTTGATAATCACACAAGGAAATTGTATGTTTTTCTGGTCTTTCGCTTTAATTTTCTGCGCCCAGCCAACACGTGTTTCGTCGATAGAGGAATTCCCCGCGACTTCTTCAGGGCTGTCGGGCTTGCAAATTCTATCTTCTTCTCCCACCTCTCTGCTGGTTCTACTTCCTTCCCGGCTGTCCATATATTATTGTCCTCCACCATATATTGTTTCGATTTCAATTTAGTGTTACTCCCTAATACGGGCGGTGTTCCCAAAATTCTCCGATCCAGTATAGTGTACTGAATTCTGCACTTCTAAGAGTTCAAGTGTGATCTCCTGTCAGCGAGTACGCTAGCATGAAGATCCCCCGCGGAAGTGTTGCTGCACCAATGGCAACACTTCCGCGGGGGATCTTCATGCTAGCGTACTCGCTGATAGGGCTGGGTATTGGGAGGTTTCAGTCTGATCCAGGTTCTTTAAATCTATGCACGATAACTAAATTGAAATGCCTTTATTGTAACTACATTATAGCTAATCTCCACCTCTGAGAAGATTGTCAGCCCAGTTCTTGACTTACAAGGCCTAATTTTGAAGACTTCTTGGACATCCCTCAACGCTAAGTCCCTGTACCTAAAATTCCTATATGGCACGCTTGAAATAGGGTCTTTTACATCTCTGTGGAAAGGAGGCAGGACCACTGACCACACTGACATCTGCTAAATGTGCCAGCCTCCCACTAATGAAAATATCTGTCCTGTGTTTTTTTGTCCTGCTTATGCAAAGCCAAGAAGCAAACAGATCCTTCCACTATGCAACAGTCTAGGCTTTAGGTGACACCACGAAGCGTTAAGGTCACTGAATGGAGATACATCCACTTATACTGTGATTATCATGAGTAAACATTTATTCACAGTAGGGCTATCCACGAAACAAAAAGATATAAAGTTTTAATTGCCTGTTTTTTTATGCTTGACACTGTGCCCCCCATGAAAGTATACCACCAAGTAGTAGATTGTAATGAGTGCAATAGTCTCAAGAGACTAGTAAAATGAAATGTTATTGTTTTATTTGTATAAGGCTTCTATTTGCACTTTATGTACTTAATGTTTATTAGTGCACTTACCTCTTAAGAGTTTTACATGCCTCTATAAAGTGCAATTGAATAATTCACAATGCACTCTCATTTTAACATGTGACTTCAAGGCTGACATTATAATTCTATTTTTGAAACTCATTTTTTTTATTTTTTTACCTCAACTAGTATATGCACAATATTATTTGCCCTCCATTTATAACAAATTATGGCTATTATCTTTTAGCTGTTATTAACACTTTTCTCTTGTAGTGTGTTTTACACTGGAAATGTATTATTTCTCGTATGTTTGTAAGGATTGTAATGTTCCGAAATAAATAACTACTTCTAGTAAAACAATTCAAAGACAGGGTGGTCAGCAAGTCACCATCCCTTGGATGTCAGCCAGTGAAGGTGAGTCACAATTTGCGTCCTACCTCATGAATAGTAATGAGGTAAGACGAATTTCGACCCCAGCTGAATGGTGGTTTTGCAAACCAAACATCGGTCTGTTTGCAACATCCAAATCATTTTGCAAAAACTTGGCGAATAAATTATGACCACTTTTTGGGAATCAGTTCTTTGTACATCAGGCCACAAGTAATAAGAGATATGAGATATCGCGATTGCATGCCCCTCTTGAGAGGGCAATGGCAAAAAATACAGGATTGTAAATGGTGGTGTAAATGTATAAATCCCTAATTTACACACAAATGCCAAATAAAATTCCCATCTGCAGCTATGGAAACCCTTTCGGCATCAATGAGAACCATTCCATGGGATGTGATTTTACTTTCAAAAAGTTCACAGGGATTGATTCTCTGGCTCGAATGGGAGTGATTGTCGATACTGACTGTGTACACATTGGGAATTTTATTTTGAGGATGAGCTAGATGTGTTGTTAACACTAAGGGCCTCATTACGATGTCGGTTGGAAAGCAATCAGACCGAATCCTTGTCAGAATCGGTACGATGTTTCAGAACACGGTTCGGTCGGACTCCCATTCACTTCAATGGGAGCCTTTGTTCTAACCCACAACACAGGCTCCCATTGAAAAAAGGGGCGGTTGCCGAAAACTTGCACCCTGACGCAAGCCCCCCATGGTTCCTGCCACACTGTGAATGGCTATAAAGAGGGGACCCATGGGTACTCCCACGGGCCCCAACCGGATGCCTCTGGGTGAAGGAGGGCCTGCTACGGGTCCCCAAAGTCGGTTTCTTACAGACATTCCATGTCGGACCGACTGATTTGAAAAAGCTGTCTGAATCTGACATCGTAATACCTCGGTGAAACGTGGTTTATAGAGCTGTACAGTCCGGCTCCGACAGACTCAAATTCTCCAAATGCCGGTCGGAACAGATTCGGAAGGACCGAACGGTTACCTTCCATCGTAATCGGTCAATTGGAAATGTTCCTAGTCAATCGGAAACATGAGTACCAACACAGGTTAGGAAAATCCAAATGCCGTTCAGAGCCTTTCTGACCGAGCATTGTAATGAGGCCCTAAATTTCAAATGGAAAAAGAATTGCTGTTGCTAACTTAAAGGGTACTATAAATGTTTTAAAATATTTCTTTATGATCGGTATCATCTCAGTGAAACCACTAGGGTGTAGCACTACATTAGTCCTTCTCTATATACAACCTCATCAAGAACATATATATGAATTAAAATTATTTTTTCTTTAGGAAACCCTTGAAGATATAGATAAAAATGGCGATGGATTTATAGATCAAGATGAATATATTGGTAAGTTCTACATTCTTATGTGAGTTTTTTTTGTATATTTTAATGACATTGGTGTTTTTATATAGCGCCCACGTGCCACCTTCTGGTCACTTCATAGCACTGAGGGATAGCTTTTTAACTTCTTAAGTATATTACAATCCAGTCATTTGAGCTAGAGAGCCTGCCCCTTCGTTCCTGCAGCCTAGCTCAGCTGATGTAGAATGTTTTCGTATTTTTTTATTTGAACTAACAAGAGCACACCAGAAATAGTTTCACAATTGTGCCCTATTGTGTTCGAGGATATGAAGCAGAACGGGTCTGAGTTTTGGAAAGCGATGCAAAGTATCGCAAATGTGCAATGGAGCTTTCGTCAAACACATTAGGTTTCTTTCTTTGGTCAAACTTCAGTCGCGCTAGGGGCCTATCGGGAGCCCTGCTGATCCCGCCTCAAAGGCGAAGTGGAAGGAAATGTGTGCATTGTTTTTGCACAGTGTCATATGGCTACTGGAACAGACTTCCTACTGAGCTTCCCTCATAATGACAGGTTTTTGTGTTCCTAAAGTGGTTTCAGTATGGAGAGATAAAAAGTACTTTGAATTCAGTGTTGTTCTAGAATGTTCGGTGCACAGCGGTAGAAGGAATGACATTCTGGTATTTAAGGTATACATCTGTTTAAATAGAAACTGCCACAGCGGAAGCAGAAAAACAGAACATAGGTTGAAAGTCTCCTATGGTTCAAACTCCCTTTAAATCACGTCCCCTTACATACTGTAATCGGCAACAATGTACACATGTTAATTAATGACAGGCCTTTTTCTAATCATTATAAATTCTATTTAGTCGCAATTTTGAATGCTTTTCATGTAGGACTAAAATAATAGAGAAGTAGAATTTCCACAGTAATTAAAGTTCATTCGGTGACATTACCTACACATAATTACGAGGTAGTTGTCAACATGTGTTACTGTGGGAGCACTGCTTCCTTCAGGCCTATAGATAGCACAATGGAGCATTCCACCGTTGAACACTTTACATGAACAATTATGATAAAATCGAATTGACAGAACATGCCAACTTATTAAAATAAACAATGTAATGCTTTTGATTAAATTAAATGCATGTGCGAAGAAAATGTGTGCTTCCTGAACCTTGCCCAAACAGATGGTAAAATGTGGTTGCTGAATTTGAATGACTTATTCTACACAGCAAGTGGTGACAAGCGCCCACTGTACCATTATACCTATTTGTTTTAAATGCATTTTTTAACAAAGCAACAAGACTGATCTTTCATGGTGATTAATTCACTGTAAAATAAGGCTGAAATTATAAACTGTTATTCGAGTTGAAAGCCTTGGGTAGCTGCTACACGCAGTTGGGAAGTAATACGTGTCACAGATTAACACAAATGACTTATTGGGTGACATTGATCTGATTGTAGGATTAGCCATGAGTAAATATCCTTTGTTTTCCTTAGCAATTAACCCCAAAAAACAAACACGCTTACTATTAACAGCACCATAATTTACAATATAAATAAAAGTCCCAAAAACCTAACAATAAGCACACCGGTTTATTACACAACGTTTTTCCTGTGGTCAGAGCTATTTACAATTTGCGATATTTGTTTTAGCAATTCCATAGCTGGGGCCTTGTGTAAATTGTATTTTGAAAACAATAGGCAGAGATACACGTGACATAAGTTTGACAACCAAACATAATCTAAAAACAAATGAACATTTGTGAATTTATGTTGTAAAGAACAAGAACATATGCCATCGTTATTTTTGCCATTAAGGGTTGATGCCACTTTGACACCTCAAAATGGGATCTTGAATGATACAATTGTGAAAACAACTCAAAGAAACAAATCCATTTGAGTAATCCGGATATTTCCTAATCATTTTAATTGACGCTTAGTCTTTATATACCCTGGATTTTCATTTGCTTATTATTATTATAAAAGTATGTAGCAACTTTTTCCTCTGGAAGAGCCTTACATCTTGTAGGCCTGGCACATAATATTCAATATTTATTATTGGATTTAACACAGATGTCAAGATGCATTCTCATACTATTCTATGCCAGATATACATGGAGTTGAGTATTTCTTTTTTAATTAACCTGTTCCCTACAAGACAACAGTTCTAGCTCTTCTGGGTTGCGTTTCATGAACTCCCTCTATAGTCTTTAATTGTCTACAGGTAATTAATAAATATCCCTCAACCCCCACCCCCCCTGTCACCCATCCCCCACCATAAACCCCGCCCCCAACCTCCTGGCCCGTTTGCGTCCCCAGTATGGCTCTAAATATCTGTTCCTCTGTTTCTCTAAATACTGTGTGTATTCTCATTTCAATCTACTATACTTAGGATTTTTACCACAAGAACCAAAGATATAATAGTTGGTGATCTTATGTTAATATACTATGATCACTTGGTTGTAAGATTACAGCTGTCTTCATATTCTTACTTGGAGGTCTGAATGTCACCACATTGAAGTCGAACAATAGTAGAATCATAATCCACCACTGCTTTACACAATTGATTTTTAAATACTCCAAATTACAGTGGTCTATCCAAATGTCTCATTCACTGCAAAAATGTATTTGTGAATTTTGTATAATGACCTTCCTTTGTGTTAATTTTCTGGAATAATGTGCCACTAGTTGCCTATTTCCATCTTAACAGCTCTGTGATAAAACCCTTTCAAATGCTGCAATACAAGATGACATTTGAGAAAGAACTTCTTTGTCTGGGCGGATGGTGTTATCTTTGGTGCTGAACGAAAGACTTATATGTCTGTTGAAATGCTTTGTTAAAATAAAACATAAAACGTCAGAAGGCCTAAAAGTCTGACATTCGCTTAATACAAAAATAGTAAGCGCAGAGCAAATAATCAGGCAACAGTTGTCATTTCAGCAGGCCAGAGTTCTCACTCAAGAAAACCAGTTGGAGCATGTAATGCAAAAAATGCATGCAAATTTCGATGGTACTTATACACTTTTGTCTCAAAACATGTCCATGGATAAATATGTGACAGAAACTGTTACTTCAGTGATGCTGTCTAATGAGCAGGAGGCAGGATCTTCTCAAGGAGAGAATACAAGAAGTACTTGAAATGAAGATAAAGTTACATAAACCTACTGCTAAATTCCCTATTTTCCTGAAATCATGCTTCCTTTTGCAAACATTGAAAAGCTACACTTTACTGCGTGATCCCGGGAATGTGCAGTAGGCCAGCAAGAATCATGAAAGTTAGCATGCACTTTAAGGCAGGTGTACATTTCGGGTTAATATAAAAAATATCTTAATTTAATCATGTAATATATCCGTCAGGTTGTGATACACTTGTTCCAGGAAGCGTTAAGATTTAGGGCAACAAGAATAGATGGGTATGTTTTCTTGGTCTCCATTTTTGCAAGGAGGCAAAACTCTTCACAACAATCCATTTCAAATAGTCTCAAAACGTCTGCTTTTAAATTTTATTTATAACTGTCTTCATCATCTCCAGGGAAATGTGTTAGTAGTGTCTTTATTTGTGCAAGGGAGTAGGATGATGCACATAACTAATTTTATTAGCACACAGAAAACAACCACAATAAAAATGGCAACAGTGCTTATTTAAAACATATTATTTCCCTAGCCACATTCAGATGGAACTGAGACTGAAAACTATTCTGTTCTCAAGCTTGAGTAGTTTCTTAATGCTGTCCCTAGTGTAATCTTTTTTCTTGTTTTATTGTGAGGGAAGGGCGGAGTCCAAGATGGCGGAGTGAGGACTCTGCTTGCGGCGACTAGGAGCTCTCTCCCTCCTCTAGGTAGCTTCGGCTATGCTAATGGTTCACGGTTAACGGTTAATGGTTCTGTCTAGTCCCTTCTGACCTGATAGCTGGACCCAGCGAGAAGTAGCAAGCGGAGCAGAGCGGTGATGAATGGCAAAAACTGGCACGGAACGCAGGGAGCATAATACGGAGCATAGCAGCCGGGGGACTCACCCGCGCTGGCTGCCCGACGTGGCGGCATTGGATTTGGTGCTGAGCCCCGCTTTGGTCCGCTTTCCTGTTGCCCTGAGCTGCGTCTCTGGTGTAGGAGAGAGAGCACCCTCGTTGGCGGCGTTCAGCTGTGTTGGTCGCGCAGCGCGGCACCGGCAGCCGGCCGACTGCTTCAACTTCAGCGCTGCACGAGGAGAAAAAACCTTGGGAAACATCGCTGCTACTTTGTTTTGTTTCAGCTTCTTTTCGTCACTGCCGAAGGCTGAAGGCTGACGTATGCTGTGGCAAACTGCGAGGATTTGGAGAGCTGCGAGGGTCTGGCTCGTCCGGATCATTGTGTTTGGTCTGGCTAAAGCTAGGTTTCAGTCTACAGCTGTAACTACAGCTACTGAAGCCATGTCACCTAAACACCCCCCGCGAGCAACGCGAAATACAAAGAACTCAACAACAGCAGCAGCAGCGGCGGCGACTACTGTATCTATATCTGTTCCTTTGCCTTCGGTTGGAGAGGTAACGGCAGCCCCGACCCTGGAGTTCCAGCTCCAGCCCAACGGGCAGAAATGATTCCAGCTGCTAGTACGCAGGGGGGCGCGGAGAAAACGACAGCGAGTATGGAACTGAATGAAAGGGAAGCAGAAATAGCAATGCAAGCTCCATCAGCTCGTGGAGCAAAAGGTAATCCTGAAAAAATTGAAAAAACAGCTATTACCAAGGGAAGCGATAAGAAGATGGCAGGTAAGACGGTCCTGCATCCTCCTTTATTTAACTGTGGAACAATTAAAAAAAAAAGCAGTATAATGGTAAAAAAAAACACAGACACTAATGGAAGTGCTAAAGTCGGGACTAATGTAAAGGGGGTAGGAGGCTTACCTAATAAGACTGACAATAATGATAATCCCCCTTCCATGACCGAAGGCAATAAGATCCTTGATATAATAGAGACGGAAAGCCCCGAGATAACTATCGAGCTAGAAACGCCAACTGAGGTACTAAATACTGCTAAATCAACATTATTGGCAAGGATGGATACTACCGTAGGAAACGGCAAAAATGCAACGGAAGAGCTTAACTATCTTGCCACTGAACCCATGAGCAGTCACATGCCAGAACAAGTTCCGGAATCTATCGGGGATCACCCCTCTTCTGAGGATTGTGATTACGACACAGAGGAGGAATCAGACAATCCTACGATCAAGACCTTGAATAAATTACCTGCACGGAAACGCAGAGGCAAGGCTAAGACGATCTACAAAAAAAAGGTAGAACTTTGACTGATATGGTAGCAGGAGTAATACCCTTAAGCACAAGAAAAACTAACATGGACGAAAGCCCTTTAAGAAAGTGGATTGCGGCCAAAGGACTAGTTAAAAATATGACTCTAAGGCTTTCAGGGGGCAACCCCACAGACTTTGACAGTGGGATACAGCAGCCTCAGGAAAATGGGTTTTACCCAGTGACGCAAACCACGAATCATACCACTAATGAACTGGCTAACGAACAAATTATAGGGGGGAATGAAGCCCCGGCTGGTGCATCCTCATTGACTTTATTGGCCTCAGTAGCTACAGCGGACCCGGGCCCGGGCTCGGACCTCGAATCAAACCAAACAAATGTTGAAAGCAAGTTGGGTAATACCGACCACCCTCAGCTAGATGCCATCTTAAATCTCCTTGTGAATCAAAGGGCAGAATCGGAGGCACACTATCAGCTACTAAAAAATGATATTATAAGACTTCAAACTTCAGTTACTGATATAGCCTCCATATTAAAGGGAGTCACACAGGAGATAACAGAACTACAATAGCGCACAGTACTAGTTGAAGAAAGAACGCAAAGGGTTGATGTCACCGTGGAGCGACATGATTCAGCACTAACCCAGCTACAGGGAAAAGTGGAAGATCTGGAAAATCGTTTAAGAAGATCAAATCTTAAATTGTACGGTATTCCGGAAGGGGCTGAGGGGTCCGACCCTAGGGCCTTTTTGGTGAAACTGATGCCCCGAACATTTCCTGAACTCTCTGATTGGGACTGGGATTCCCAAATCCAACGAGCACACCGGCTTCCACTTGGTCAAAGTCGCCTCAACAGTAAATTTCCACGCCCGTTCTTGATCTACTTCGGCAACTTTTTGCTAAGACAAGCGGTATGGCAAAAAGCTAAACCCAACACTCCAGTAACTATTGATAACTTTACCATCTTTGCGCGCTCAGACCTAAGCAAAGCTACGATGGATAAGAGATGGGAAATGCGCAAACTAATTGATCCCATTAATAAACTGGGTGGCTTAGCATATCTGCAGGAACCAGCTCGACTCAAAGTGACCTTGAAAGGACATACAAAGTTCTTTTATGATGTACAGGAAGCGCAGGCATTCTTAACTAGTGCTAAGCGTTAATAAGAGTAAACAACTATAAAGTTGGGATGAAAGGAGGTAGCATATAACAACGGGGGGGAAAGGAAAAAAAAAAAAATAAACAAAAAAAAAAAAATATATATAGAGGGGAGCTTGAGCTAACACTATCAGCAAATGAAAAACCATTAAGGATGGAGGGGGGGGGGGGCGGCCCTAGGTTTCTCGCCGCAAGAGCTGCCTTTTCAACGGCAGCAGTAGGTAAGGGGGGGGAAGGGGAGGCTAGGTCTTCGCAGGTTGGGGGGGTTGTGTGTGGGGAGGTCGGGTGGAGGAAGGGTTGGGGTAAAAGGGGTGGGGAAAAAAATATTTTCAACCTGGTTGAAAGATTTAAGAAGAAATTTAAGTTTGTAAAGTACTTTCTTTTATACGTTAGAGAGCATCAAATTATGCTGTTATTAAGCATTATTGTTTATTCTTATTATTTTAAAGATGCAAAGCATTAGATGTTTAGCATGGAATGTCTCAGGGCTAAACAATAAGCGCAAAAGACACCTAGTCGCTGAAGAATTACATTTATATAACCCCCAGTTAGTATTTCTGTCAGAAACTCATATTATAGATAGCGACAAGAAGTTACTGAATCAATTAGGCTTCGAGATGATAATATATTCGGCAGCTGGCTCACATGTCAGAGGGGTGGCCATATTAAAAGATAAAAGATTCAAGGTCGAGATAATTAAGACGCAATCTGACAAACGTGGGCGGTGGGCAATCACTCAATTATGTCATAACAATATGAAGCTTGTGGTCTGTGCTGTATATGGACCAAACAGAGAAGAACCAAGTATATATGAAGAATTAAATATAGCTTTATTAGACTGGGAAGGAGAAATTATAATAATGGGTGATTTCAACTGTATCATGAATTGTCAGACGGACACAACACGCCCTGGTAACTTTATTCGAAAGCCCAGAACCAGAACATCTATCTTAAACCTGTGCAAGCTACATAATGTTAGAGATGTTTGGAGTTCATTATATTCTAATGCCCCAGGATATACATACTATTCTGCTCCTCACAAGCTATGCTCACGTATAGATATGGCTCTAGTATCAGATTCTTTGATGAGTTCTATCACAACAATGGTCATATACCCACGCATCACATCTGACCATAACCCCATTATGGTGGAACTAACTACCTTTCAAAAACGTAATCCTCCTAGAGCCTTTACGTTTCCAAGGAATTTAATATCGAACACGATTTTCACTTCACAACTGAAACAACATATTATAGAATTTTTGACTTTTAATAGAAATACTGCTTCCTGTTTAACTGTTTGGGACACATGCAAAGCTAGTATCAGAGGGTTTGTGCAGACGTATGTCCTAAAACAAAATCAAGAAAGACGTAAACATAACTTAACTTTAACATCGGACATTGTAGCAGAAGAGGCAAAACTAGTGGAGGCTTTAAGAGGAAATCTCTCAATTTTGGCTATCAACACCAATCTTAGCCGGTTAAAATGCAAGACAAAAGAAATTTTGATAAAAAAGAGAAGTGCACAGATCCATAAACATAAATTTGCTCAATATGAAGGGGGTGATAAAATTGGTAAAATTTGAGCATATAAGGTTGCAGAGGACAGAGCAGAATCTACAATATCACAAATTATAGGAGTCGACAATAAGAGATATAATCAGACAGACAAAATAATACAACAGTTTGCTAAATATTACGAAATTTTATATACCCCAGAAAACACTCCCAATGGCGAAACAATCGATAACTACTTAAAAGAGAACTTAACGAAAAAAATAACTTGTGAAGCAGAAAATCTGGCTTCAGAAATAACTAGAGAAGAACTAAGAGAAGCTATAAAATCATTACCATCAGGCAAAGCTACTGGGGAAGACACTATCCCTCTGGAATTGTATCAATCATGTATGGAAGAGCTAACACCCCTCCTCTTAGAAGTAATCAATTATATAAGTAGAACAGGGTCCGCTCCGCGCTCTTGGAATAAGGCGAAAATTATTTTTTTTCACAAAAAAGGTAAACCCAAAGAGGAGATGGGCTCATACAGACCTATATCTTTAATTAATGCTGATGCTAAAATATTCGCAAAATGCCTAGCAAGAAGATTAGCACCGCTATTGCCTAAAATAGTAAGTTCACAACAACACGGATTTGTGACGGGGAGGGACACATCAGCTCACGTAAACACGGCAATAACAGCTTTTGACATAGCAGAAGTAGAGTCCACTCCCTTAGCAATGATAATGCTTGACGCTGAAAAAGCATTCGATCGGGTCGGGTGGGATTATTTATGGCACACATTGGGATATATGGGGTTCGGCGGAAATTTTCTAAACGGGATCCAGGCACTTTATGATAACCCATCCGCATATATTAGTTATTGCGGTCTCACGTCAAATTACTTTACAATCCGGAGAGGCACACGCCAAGGGTGCCCCTTATCTCCCTTATTATTTGCTTTATCATTAGAACCATTTTTAAAGGCATTGGATAATCAACCAGAAATAATACCCTTTAAAACTAATAGGCAGAGCTTAAAATTAACTGCTTACGCGGATGATATAGCCATTTATTCTACTGAGATTATTGATCCTCTGAAAGCAATCAATCTAGAAGCATCCAAATTCGGCAATGTATCTGGCTACAAATTAAACACTCATAAAACTCAAGTAGTAGCTAACTTTGCTCCCTCTCAAATAATGCCCGAAGTTTGTAAGACCGCGACATATTTAGGCGTACAAATTACCTCAAATGTCAGAGAGATAAATAAGATCAATTATAACAAACTAATGAAAACCACTACCTCGAATCTAAAAAAATGGCACCGACTTCCACTGAATTTAATCGGCAGAATAAATCTAATAAAAATGAAAATCATACCCAAATATCTATATCTATTTAGATCAATTCCTTTGGCACAAGATAGGCTTTTTTTCAAGCAATTAGACAGCGCTTTCTGTAACTTTATCTGGGGTTATAAGAGAGCTAGGAGATCGCTAAAGATGTTAAAAAATCAAACAGGATCGGGCGGTCTCAATTTTCCTGACCTAAAACATTACTTTTGGGCCTCATTTATAAGGCGTATTAGATCCTTATTAGACCCAGAGAATCTGCTTTTTTACCATTATTTACTTTTAAAAGAAAATTCCAAACAGTTTTTACTTCGCATTACAGACCCGAATTTCTACAAAAGGGTGAAATTTAAGACTGCACGGGATCTAGTAAAGATTTGGAAAGATATACTAACCCACTGTAAAAGTAACATATACCACACCCAACTAATTTTATGGGATAATCCTGGACTACCTAACATATTTAGTGATGGGGATGCCAGAAGATGGCAATCGAAAGGAATCAAGGTATTAGGGGACCTATATACATCCCAAGGCATAATGGATTTTCGCACCTTAAAACAAATATATGGATTACTCGATACATATGAGTTTAAATATAGGCAAATATACGATTTTCTAGTGCGGAAGAACAGAATCAAAGTCTTATCGAGTGGGGGTATCTGGGATATCCTAAACTCGAAAAAGGAGAAATCAATAATTAGCTTAGCATATAAGATATTGACAGATTTAAGAACGAATGATAACGAAATAATAGCTAATAAATGGAAGGTAAAACTGGGAATCAATATAACAGGAAAACAAATAACCAACTCGTACACTAATACCCATCACAATGTAAGATCCTCTAGCCTACGCCTACAACAATACAGAACCATATATATGCTATACTATACGCCAGAAATGGGCTTCAAATAACAATCTGGGAGAAAAAACCAAGTGTCCAAAATGTGACCAATATGCAGCAGACCTAATACATATGTTGTTTACATGTCCAAAACTTGGGGAGTTCTGGGAAGAAGTGGGAAAAATCTTAGCTATAAAAAATGTTACCAGCACACCAATTACAGCTCCTATGGTAATATTAGGTATGTACACTACAATTCAACCACATTCTGTGCTATTATCTATTTTATTATCTTGTGCTAAATTGACTTTAGCTAGAGCTTGGGTCAGCCCTAACCCACCTAACGCTTTGGAATGGTGGTATTTGGTTAACGAAATCAACATCATGGAACGTACGTTGGCAGAACTTAGAGGTGTCAGATCGCTGCAGAAATATGAGAAAATATGGGGGAAACTAGAATTGAACTGAATTGACATTAAGTTTTGATTTATGTACAGTAATGTTATTTTATAAAATAAGAGTAGATCATGTATGTATATGACGAACCAGTTTAATTTGATTTGAAGTTATATCTGAATGTACTTGTAACTTTATACCAGGTGAAAATAATAAAAAAATATAAAAAAAAAAAAATATTGTGAGGGAAGTATTGGGAAGATGGTTGAAATTCCGAACCTATAGTAAAGCGTCCCCGCCACCCCCTTTTTTTTAGTGCTCAATGCAGGGTTGAGTAAATTATGTGACAAAAAAAGGACAATTATGCAGCTTACAGTGGCAAATTGTGTGATTCTATTACTTCATACTTTTGTCCTTTATACACTTCTGAAGACTTTCTGTGCTTTGTTTGCACCTCATTAGTACCAGTTTAATATATATATATATATATATATATATCCAAATAGAGCAAAAAACAACAGAAATGTGACCATGCAACCTTTGCAAAAAGCCTTCCACTGCTCTGCAACAGGGGTCGCTTCGTTATTAGCTTTTGAGCTGCTTTAGCTAGGAACACTTTATATTTTTGTTGTATTCTGCAGATTATGCAGCAGATGATGAAATATGTGGCAAATGCAGCAAATCTTTATTCATGGGAAAATCGCTGCAGCCGCATAATCGTATAATTCCAGTGGCCCTGGTTATAAGGGATGGCCAACCCAGTAAAAAGGATTTTACTCTCCACATCAACAGGCAGATGTGTGCAAATTCAGCATAAAGAAGCGTAATTGTTAGTATTTTTTCCAGCAGCAGCACATAGGAGTTGTTGCCAAAGTCAGAGAGGCAGCTCTGTCGAAAGGCAGGTTTAGTACTGATGTATCTTGGAAAAGTTCTCCACTACACAGCAACCATGTATCCCACTACCTAGCAGATACTCAATGCAGTGGCGAAGATAGCAGCCAGACCCACAGAGGGGTACCATATCCAGGAAATGGCTGTTTATCTCAGACGTGGAAATGCTGAGAGGCTGCGGGGGGGGCAGCATTGCCCAAGGGTGGGGGGGCAGGCTGAAAGCATGGGCATAGAGGGCCTATCCCAGTGGCGGGCAGCAAGATAGCGTCAGAAGCAGACCTGGCAGAGAATCCAGATGTAGGGTCAGCCACAGGTCCATCAGCAGAAAGAGTAATGCTGTCCTCTGTTGGAGGAACAGCTTGCTTGCAGCGAGATCAGTGGACCCACATAGCGAGAACAAAACATTTAACAGCTGTGTTGGTGATTAGCAGAATCTGGCAGGGTCCATGTGAGCAAGGCTGCAATGCAGTCTTCCTTTGGTTCACGTGTATGTATACTCAATCGCTAAGCAGGAGAGAGTGGAAGGCATCTGTCAGACACTTGGGTAGGGTTGATTGAATAGGAGAACGGAAACTGTAAAAACATTTTATAAGCTTTCGGCAATACTGCAAGGCTGCATCATCATTCAGTTGTAAATCTAACTTTTCCTGCTGTAACTGGCGAATTGAGGGCAGTATCATGTATTGGCCCATGGCTATTTTGTAAGGGCTTAATTTAGTTTTCTGTGACGGAATCACTCTGATAACGTCAGTGGCACTATGGTGTGGAGGGAGCCAGTCAGACTCGCAGGTAGGGTAGCTAGAATCTGAAAACGAAAGCAGTAGAGTCATCGTATAAGTTTTCTGCAAGACTGCATCATCATTCAGTTTTTAAATCTAACTTTGCAGCTTTACCAGGAGGTTTTGAGGGCAGTATCATGTACTGGCCCTTGCTTATTCTGTAAGGGCCTAATTTTGTTTTCTTTGGCACCATAGTGCTAGTGACAGGGCATCAGGAAATTTCTGAACATATTATGTCTATCTTGTGTTTTTAAGGGTGCCATTGTTCTTACCTACATTTTTGCTCATTCTGAACAGTGGAAATACAGGTCTACTCCCCGAGACCCTTAAAAACGTCCTGTACTACTGCTGACACAAAGTATGTTTCATGCTCATTTGAGATCTGGTTCGAGCCCAAACCAAGGGATACAATTTCTGAGGCTGGCGTCCGCATGGACACAGTAGTACACTTCTACCCATCCTGAAAACATACACATAATTAGTTAAGCATAATAAGCAGCACATCTTATCCCGTGGAGTGAGGTAGAGAAGCATACGGAAAAGTGGATGGGGTACCCTCAGTAATATATTCCAACTGGTCACATAGGGGAGGAGAAGGAAAGGTATCATGCACTCTCACTCAAAGATCCCCTTGCGTTTGGCATTTTTGTTTAATCCTCCTTCAGACAGCTCCCCATGATGCTTGCGTAGGAGACTTGGCAGCTGGATCAGAGGTCTTCTTTCTCACATATGTTCATCCTTCAATGGCCTGTGGTTCATGGCCTTGGCGCTCCTGCCTATCTACCCATTACCATAGTATTTCTAGAGCCTACTCACTGTAAACCAAGGATTGACACTCATGCACATTCTTCTGGTCACTGGACTCCTACCAATCTTACCTACCCAACAAACAAATTTTCCACGTTATATCCTACCTGCATGACATTTTTAACAACAAATTGACAACCATAAACAATAGACACTCTGCGAAGCAAGCAAATATATGATAAGTGCACATAGATTTTACCTAGAATTTTAGTTCAAAGTGCTCACACAGTTTTGCCAATTCACCAGATCCAGTGCTGGGCCACACTTCACCCTAGTTCCCCCAGAGTAACTTCTCCCTTACCTCCAGTACTTGTGGTCATCATGTGAAGTCCAATCCAGCACTCTCCAGCCTTCTGTTTACAGAGTTGGTTTCCCGCTGTCTATAGACCATCAGTTTAAAGAAAATACAGTACGTTGGAAGGCCTAAAAGTCTAAAATGCGTTAAAGGCAAAATATCAGACAACTTTCACTTCAATTAACCAGAATGATCACTGAAACAGTCAGTTGGTGCGAGTGTTGATCAAAAAATATGCAGTTTGGGACTGTTCTTAAATGCATTTCTCTCAATGCAAGTCTATGGAGCTTAAACTACGTATGGGCGAAATTTGCGGTATGCGAATTCGCACGAAAGCAAATTCGCGGTCCGCAAAATCCGCTAATTTGTGCGAATTTGCGGATTTTTAAATTATTACGTGTTCGCAGGGTTTTTTTTTCAGCGCGGCTACCGCGAAGTTACCCATGCGGTCGTACATGGGCGCGGCCATCATGTTTTCAGTTTCCGCTTACGGGCGCTAGTTGCATGCTTGCGTTGTTCATTTCCTACGTGCGGGGCGCAATTGCGTGTTCGCTTCCGTTTTTGCGTGCTCGCACGGGAAATATCGCGCAAACTTACCCACGTGGTCGCAATGGGCACGCCCATCTTGTTTTTCATTCATTGCTATGGTTCTGGGCATGCTTTTTCAATCCTCCTTTAATCTTTGTAATCATTTGTTTGTTTGAACTTTTTAAAAATCTTTTTTACTCATTATCTATCTCTTTATTTTTGGACATCTGTATTTTGTGTTTTTTTCTACTTTTGGTTACCTTAAAACTACTTTATTAACGCTCTATTCTTTTACTTACTTTCCCTATTCTTTCCTATTTTATTTCCTTTAACTGTCCAGGTCCATGGCAAAGGGAGCCGGCAAAAACCTGAAGGGGAAGGGTCCCGCACCCCGTAGCCGGCTCCCTTGGGAGATCTTTAGCGCGGTGGAGGTGGCCGCACTGGTTTTCTTTGTCCAGCGCCACCTCCCCAAGACCGTCGCGGCAGGCAGCAGGCCCGGTACCGGGTACGGGCTCCGGGAGCGTCGCCAGCTATGGAGGAAGGTGTACCGGGCCATGTATTGGGAGTCTGGGGTCTGGCGCACCTACAACCAGGCAACGCACCGGTGGTCCGACATCCTGGACCGGGAACAAGACCTGCTCGACCTGCTTGGCGTGGAGATCCCTGGGCTTGGTGAGTGGTAGTAGCTATTTAATCACTACTTTGTTTTCTCCTGCTCTGTGTTATGATATTACAAATATTTATTTTTTCCGAAGAGCAAGAATGCTGCCGATTACATTGCAGGTAAATTATGTTTCAAAAGCTTCTGTGATTGCAGGTGCTCGCCTGCTCACTGGCGGTGCTCCTATGCTTACTTGCTTTCAGTTTTGTGCTCATTTGGCATGAGTGATTATGTATGAGTGTACTTTACAGAACTGCATAATGCTAGACACTAGAGACTCAAGTCCAGTCCTTCTTTTGTACTCCTGCCACTAAGAAGAGATAGTGGTGGTGGATTGATAGTTTGAGTATATCATGACTGGTTATTTAGTAGGAAACATTTTAGTTGTCTGCAATCATGACGGACTTTGTCTGTCACTTCGCCTGCTGCGGAGTGCTGCCTGCCAGTCCTAGTAGAACCTTTTTGTAGTTGGTTTAGTGAGTTACATAACTTTCCAAGTAAACGGTCCCCGAATCCAGCAATACTAATACCCTAGTAGACCACATCAGATTGGTCAATAAATTTAGTGCAATTGTTGTCTATTTCCCCAAAATAATTTGTTATTGTTTTTTTTTTAAATGTTTGATTTGGTTGACAACAATCATCCATGTTTGTGTCTTTCTTTCATGTTGTACATCAGCTCCCCCCAGGGGCAAGAGGACAGAGGAGGAGGTAGCGGCGCCGGCGGAGCAGGAACAACAACAAGAAGGCCAGGATAGGTCCGCCGAGGGCTCCTCTGCTGGCCCCAGTAAGTTTTCCTGTTAATATTATTAATTATACTTCCCTATCTTTTACAGCACCTATTTATTCCAAACGTTCCTCATAATTCTATTTTTTCCAAAATCGTCATTGATCTTCTTGTAGACTGTTTCTAAATTCTTATCCTGCCTCTACTATGACTCTCTGTGCTACTACTGGATTATTATTAGTCTGTCTGTGTAGCTAGCTAAGCTTGCACAGTTGGCAAAAGGTGTTAAACAAAACTCCTATTCAGCAATAGCTCTACGCACTGAGTGCAGTCCTCTGGGTTGTCCATAATGTCTATTGAAGTCTTCTAAATGTTTATGCTTTGACAATTCCCAACAATAAAATGTCAATGGCCACCAAGAATAAGATACTAGTTTACTTTTTGATTGGATAGGAGGACATACTACTACTGTTGCAGGGACTATTCTGCACATACAGAACTATGGACAAGAAATAGGGCATTGGTGATAATAGGCGCAGTTAGACTTTCCACATACCTCAGTCATAACAGAAGTTGAAACCCCAATCTCCTTACTGACTAGCTAGTGTGTCAGAGTCATTATTTAGCTCCCAAATGCAGTGATGATCCCCAATGATTATACAACCCAGAACATAAGACTAGGGAGTCAGAGTCCCGACCTCTCAGAGTCATGGACTCATGCTTGCAAATTGCAAACCCTTTCGCTCACTCACTCATGACCAAAAACCACAGAGTCTATGTAAGTTTTAAAGCGTTATTGAAAGTAAAACAACTAGCTCTGTATGTACTCTGTATAAAATTGTGCATTAAAAACATTAATTAAAATTAACTTCATAGAAGATCAACGGTGAACTCATGAAAACTCAACAGTGGCTGATTTACACAGTAATTGTGGGAGACCCCTCACCTGGTTGGAAATTAAAGTCTTGGTGGTGCTGATGACGACTCTGACTAACATTCATATGATCTTGCTCTTGTACGTAGAAGGGAAGCTTCTGTCTGTTATGAGAAAAATGGTGCGTGTTAAAAAGCAAGCATTCATCAGTTGTGCCAAAAAGTGTAGCATCACATGTTATGGCTAAGCATAAATAAAAAACACCCTTCCCTGAAGAAAGGGACATTTTTAGTTTAGACTAGAGAGTCACAAATTATTTCATTTCTTTATGTAGTACTAGTAACATATTTTGTCATTCCTAGACAAAATAGGGAGTGGTGTATATGGCATCTAAAAATATTAAATGTATTTTCTAGGCGTAACACCATCGGCACAGCCCACCACCAGTGCCGGGGCCAGCACGGAGGTGGTCACTCCAGGGGCGGATGCGGTGCCGCAGCCAGCAGGAACTGCTGTGGGGGATGCCAAGATAGTGGCGGACAGTGGTAAGCAATTATATTCCTTACTTATTGAGATTGCAGAGTGGGCTCTCTGCAGGGGTGTGTATGTTGTACAGTATAAGTACACTTTACTGTTAAGAAGACTTACAAATTTAGAACCAGGTATAAGACAGTCACCCTTGACTTCGCATTAGCAATAGCATTAGCGGCTGGAGTTGACGAGTAACCAATGGCCTCCCCTAAATTTGACTTCAACTCAGCTGTGAAAGTTTTATCGAGAAGCCAAGTCAGATATGGGATGAACGAAAAGGGAAAGAAGGGTATAAGGAATGACGAGCAAGTTAAAATTAATGACTGGCAAAGAATGATACGTGTTTTTGAATGCTGCCCGAGGTGGCTGAGAATCTGATGCATGGGTGGTTGAAGGCTGAAGCAAGGATGGGTGGAAGGAGAAAGAAAAGAGGACTGCCTGGGTGGGTGAAACAGAAACTGTATGTGTGTGCAAGATATCCTTTGATTCAAATTCAAATGCAAGTCAAGCACGGATGCATGGCTGGCGGTTTACAAAATAAAATAAAAAGGTTGTTTTTCGGTGAGAAAAAGTAAGGTTTGTCCAGTTGAGACATTAAGAAGAATGATTGACATTTACTTTGAATGGATGGATGCCTGGATGGTATCTTCCTCATAGATAGCATAGGTGTATGTAGACAGAGTAGACGGTTACTGGATGAAGAGTGTTACTTTGAAAAGCATGTAACACCGCACGTCCGTGCCAGAGAAGCAAAGCCGAGGAAAGAAGTTGTAATTTTTCAGAATACTACTATGACTAGTAACAGTAGTTTGCAAGCACAGCATATATCCAGTGATTACGGGGACCACTCACTACCTCTGTTAATAATTTTTTTACAACTCTGTCATTCATGTGTGGCCTATCGGTGTTCACTCAATCAAAAACAAAGCACCTAACATCATCCCATATGTAAGCAAATGTCCTGTGAAGGGATAGATGATCATATTATTTATCTTCTTCATTTTCCTTTTGTAGTAGTCCGGGGCAGAGCAGGGTGAAAGTTAAATTAATTAAGCAGTAGCCCTTGTAACAGAGTATGGCCAGTGCCACCCGTAATAGAAAAGTAAGAGCCACATCACCTGCATGTACTAGACTGTTAACAGTAACGCAAGTCTGTGTCATCATGGCTTGCGTCTGTTTTTCTCGGGTGCAAGTTGACTGCACTGCCGTCTTCCACAAGTTAATGTACCAATTTCGCTAAACAAGAGAGAAGAAGAAGACTGGTGTACTGTCTGAGTCTAATGTAGTGAGTCCATATAGTGCTTGTAGAATTCCTGAAACTCCCACTAATGTTAGAGCAGAGGCCGACGAAGTGGGAGGTTAGATAGATACATGCCACAAATGTTATGTACTGTGCTTGCAAGTTGCTAGTGCTACTGTGACACAACTTTCTGCTGAATTATTTTGTGTTAATCTTAAAGAGAATTGATTATAGTATGTTTTTCTTTCTTCATATAGATACTCCTTCTAAACTAACAAGGAAGGAGTTGGCTAGACGAGCCCGGCAACGGAAGCTGGAGGCAATTGTCGCCGAATATCGGCGACTGGTGGCCCAGGAGGATGACTCGCAGTCGCAGTCAACAACATCCACGACAGCTGCAACCTCCTTCGCTGCCCCTGGTCATACAGTCAGCGCAAACCTCCAGCGGTACGGAGCCATGGTCCGGCAGCCACCCGCCGCCGCCGAGCAGCAAAAACAACAGCTGCCCCCCACAGTACCTGCAAGTGCAAGGCTCATGTGCACCAATTGACCCTGCATGTGTCCAACCTTGAGCAGGAGGTGGCAAGGCTGAAAGCCCTGCTCAAGGACCTCCAGAGAGAGCAGCGTGACCACCTGGCCAAAGGACACCGCCGGCGGAAGTAGAGAGACTGTCCCTTGCCCCTTTTTAAAAGACTTTTGGGGGTTGGGAATTGGGCGTTGGGGTTTTTGGACTTTTGGGGACTGATTTCATGGACATTGGTTGGGGTTAGGGAGGGGGGTGGGTCGGGGCTTCTTGTGGGATAGTTTAATTGTGTTAAGGCTCAAATAATTATTTATTTCAACTTAAACGTAGCATACGCGGTTTTTTACTGTTTTGTGGGGGAGGCAGGGGGGTTAACTGTACGTTTGTTTTCCTGTAACTTTTCTGGCTGGTTGATTCAAATTGTCTAATCACCCAAATTTGTACAAAAGTGCCACTGACAGAGTTAGTGAATTCAATTGTCCTACTACTTTACTAGTACTACCGTCAGTGTCCCCTCTCCTCCTACTCCATTATTCTTCCTCCCCAAAAATGCTTATCTTACCTGTGATTCATGTTTGAGAATAGGGCTAGGCACAGGGCTGGCTGCATAGCAAATGGCGATTAAGGTTGGCTATGGAATCCTGGACGGATGAAATGTCAACGTTGTGGTGGTAGTAGTAGTGGTACTTGCCTATCTGCCCTCATAGAGAATAAACACGTATTAGTACATTAAAAAAGTAGTTTTAAAAATAGCAAAGAAACTTATCAAATAGCTCTATAGGGATGAATTTGAGGCAGAGCGCAAACGCACAGAGTCACACTCATAGAAGTTCACAACAATAACATTATTTAAAAGATAAGGAGAAGTGAAGAGGATACTGTAACTGTATGTTGTAGTTGTCCTGTTCAATTTTGGAAGTTGCATGCATCCAGCCATTCCTCTTGTTCGCAGTACTCCTCCATTCCATCTGACGCTCTGTCGATCAATCTTGGTGACCAGATACACTGTCTACTGCCTGCCTGCCTGCGTGGCGGATGCGGAATTGCGGATTGCTATGGTAAGCCTCAGTTAATGTTTTTCCCATCGCACAGGGTAAAAGCAAAGCCGGCTGGTAATTGTCAATGGAAAAACAGGAAGGGATATTAAAACACCATGGAGAAAAAATATAAGGCACGGTGTGTAGTGCAAAAATAACACTTTCACTTGCGACAGTATTACATACAAGCATCATTTCTAAGTGCGTACTCTGAGTTTCCTTTTCAAGGATAGTAATTAGCAAACAGCAGGCCAGGGCCATGCAGACCGTCAAGGCAGGCACCACTGAGTGAACCAACCTCCATGTAGCATACCTCTTTGACACAGACAAACAAAGCAGATCTAATTTTATGCAGCAAGCCACATAGCCGCAATTTTACATGAACTGCTGTCTGGACTCTGGCATAACAACACTACACTGGCTCGACCACTCCATACCACGACTAGAAAGACATGTAGTTCTGCTATGGTTGTTGTTGACTTGTTTACCTGTTTGCCACTCACGAAATGGCCATAGTTCTTCCGTAAACCGTCGATGATGATCCATCCATCCCAGTGAGTGACTGTAAAGAAAGATATTAACTTTGATCATCAAGACTCATCATCATCATGGTATTGGCAAACTCAATGTTGTTCATGCAGTCACAGTCTACACACAGTGAGTCCAAGGACATTTTCCATTATTAAAAAATGCAACGTATAGGCCCCTGCAGTAGAAGTACAATTTGAATTAAACAAGGTAAAAACAGAGTAGACTTTAGTTACATTTAGTTTGTAAAAGATTAAATAATAACAGAACACATAGGATTCATTTCATGCACAACAAACAAACAGCAATTGCTTTCTTCAGAGCCAGACAGCCAGTGTTGTCCACTGCATGCCATCTCATTATTCATTACCTGTTCCACTTTTTGTCCGGATCTTATTCTTCAAGTGAAGGCCCACAGGGCAGCCTCTTGTGTCAATTTTAGAAGTAACAGTCAGCAGCATATAGTCAGTAATTCCAGTCCCACCTCTTTTGAGGGGACTCGTCTACGAAGCAACAGTTTCCTGATTCTGCGTAATCCAGCCATCTGCCCTGAGTGAAATGGATAGGGGGAGTCTGGAGGAGGAGGATAGAGGAGCATGACTGAGTTGTGAACTTCAGGAATGCAGACAGCGGCACCTTCAATAAGGAAATAAGACGAAAACAGTGCTACTGATGGATTTGTTGTGATTAGAGTTTTGTTGTGCTAAGTTGCAAAACAAAGAAAGACACAGGAATAAAAGTGAATAAGGACGAAAAAAATGTCAGTATTTTAGGCCTAGGTGTCAGGGAAGTGCTGATTCATCTTGATCATTGTTAACCTCTCCACGGTTTTGGGAGAGAGGCGGGTCCTTTTTGAAGTTACAATGGCACCAGCAGCACTGAAAACACGTTCAGAAGACACGCTTGCGAGTGGGCAAGACAAATAATTTAGAGCTAGCTTGGTGATCAGTGGCCATTGACCCCTTTTCCCATACCAATACAACAATGGGTTCTGGTCAATGAAGACCTATTTTGGGTCATCCAGATCGGCCTGCACCATCCACTCAAGGTCATCCATCAACACTGGAACAAGCAAACCCTTGATGAGTTATCCAATCCGCTTCTGACAATATTATGGCTGGGCCTGGTGCAGGTGATGATGATGATACGGTTGCTGGTATCGGTAACGGCTCTGAGGGAAAGTAACTGCCTTCGGCCACAGAAGTGGACATTGACGCCGGATGGCCTGCTGATTTAGTACTTGTGGCGGGTCCTTCAATTTCCTGCCGCTCTTTTTCAAACCGAGTGGCTGACAGAGCTAGCCACTGTTTGTACTTTGAAACATCTGCTTCATTAAAAGGAATGAATGCATCACTGGCCTGTGCCTTTTTGTCCCGTGGATCCAGAATAGTGGCACAAATGTAATGTTGTTCACAATGTATACCTTTAAGCCTTGCATTGTCAAGTAGGCGGGTTAATAAGCTCTCTGCCAACTGATATGCGTCTTGCTTATCAGCATCATCTTGGAACGTTGAAGACACCGCCTTCAGTTGGTGCTCTAGCATGCGCAACAATGGGATAGCTTTGGCCAAAGTACAATCCTCCATGCTGACTTCACACGTGAAGACCTCAAAAGGACGAAGCATGTCTGTTAGGCTTTTAAATAGGTCCCATTCCTCCACATCTAGCCTCATGTCTTTCATAGAAGCACCTCGTGCGTTGAAGACCTACTCATTGATTACCAAGTACTGCTCAAACAGACGCTCAAGCATGTAGACGGTTGAGTTCCAACGTGTTGCCACCCCCTGGATGAGTCCTCTGACTGGCACTCTACGGACACGTTGAATGATCCTCAGCTGCTTCCGGGCCTTCAAAGAATGGCTGAAATGTGTGCAGATTCTTTGGCAGGTGGTCAGTAACTTGCTGACTGTGTTTTCTTTTTTCAAGAAATCTTGAACAACAATGTTAAATACTATGCGCCAAACACGGCACTCTGAAATAGCCACCATCAGACATGGCCCTAACTATATTACTGCCATTATCCGTAGAAACATAACCAATCATGCGCTTTCTTGGATGCAGCCATTCAAAGACCTTACTGTTAAAATCCAAAATATTTACTGCAGTATGAGATCTCTCTATGGTAAACATGGCTACTGTTGCATGTTTCCGAGTAGCATGAAAAATTGTGGCACTGTGACCACCTGCAGCTATCTTGTCTCTAACCCCCGCAAAAGAGACCCAGTGTGCAGTGATGCACATGTAATCAACAGCTTAGCAACTGGTCCACATGTCTGTTGTCAGATGGATAGTGTGAACAGCACTCTTCTGCAAAGCTGCCCCAATCACCTCCAGCAAATCTTGATGTTATGTTATGTTATGTTATGTGGTCTCTTTTATAGCGCACGGCTACTCGAAGGAGTGTCCCGGCGCTTTGGCAAAGAGAACTGCAGAAAGGTACACAACACAGCAACTCACAGAAGGCCCAAGGAATATCATAGGGAGAAGAGCCAGGTCTTCAGCTCCTTTCTAAAGGAGAGCAGACTGTTGGCTTTCCTTAGGGAAACAGGAAGCTCATTCCAGCATCGAGGTGCCAAGTATCGAAAGGAGCGACCTCCAATCCGGGCGCGTCTAATAGGGGGAACAACTGCTTTGGCCAACACGGCCGACCGTAAAGTCCTCCTCGGCGCGTAAAAGGCCATCAATCAATCAATCACGACATTTTTAGAGCGCGCTACTCACCCGTAGGGTCTCAAGGCGCTGGGGGGGGGGGGGTGCCGTTACTGCTCGAACAGCCAGGTCTTGAGCTTCTTCCTGAAGGCGAGGTGGTCTTGGGTCAGGCGCAGGTCAGTCGGGAGGGAGTTCCAGGTCTTGGCGGCCAGGTGGTAGAAGGACCTTCCTCCTGTTGTCGCTCTTCGGATGCGGGGGACGGCGGCGAGGGCGAGGCTGGTTGATCTGAGGTGGCGCTTGGGAGCGTAGAAGTTGATTCGGTTGTTGAGGTAGCTCGGGCCTTGGTCGTGTAGGGCTTTGTGTGCGTGGGTGAGGAGACGGAATGTGATTCTTTTCTTGACGGGGAGCCAGTGCAGGTCTCTCAGATGTCCGGAGATGTGGCTGTTTCGTGGGAGGTCGAGGATGAGTGTGGCTGAGGCGTTCTGGACCCGCTGGAGTCTCTTCTGGAGCTTGGCGGTGGTTCCGGCGTAGAGACCGTTGCCGTAGTCCAGTCAGCTGGTGACGAGGGCCTGGGTGACGGTCTTCCTGGTCTCGGTGGGGATCCACCAGAAGATCTTCCGTAGCATGCGTAGGATGTTGAAGCATGATGAGGAGACGGCGTTGACTTGTCTGGTCATGGAGAGGGAGGAGTCCAGGATGAAGCCCAGGTTACGTGCGTGGTCAGTCGGTTTGGGTGCGGTGCCCAGGGCGGGGGGCCACCAGGAGTCGTCCCAGGCGGAGGGCGAGGAGCCCAGGATGAGGACCTCCGTCTTGTCCGAGTTCAGTTTCAGGCGGCTGGTCGTCATCCACTCGGCTACGTCTCTCATCCCTTCGTGCAGGTTGGTTCTGGCGGCGGCGGGGTTGTTGGTCAGGGAGAGGATCAGCTGGGTGTCGTCGGCGTAGGAGATTATGCTGAGGTTGTGTTTGCGTGCGATGGCCGCGAGGGGGCTCATGTAGACGTTGAAGAGGGTGGGACTCAGCGAGGATCCTTGGGGGACGCCGCAGATGACTTCGGTGGCCTCTGACTTGTACGGTGGTAGGCGGACTCTCTCTGTTCTTCCGTCGAGGAAGGAGGTGATCCATTCCAGTGCCTTCTCCTGGATTCCGATGTTGCCGAGGCGCTGTATTAGGGTGCGGTGGCAGACAGTGTCGAACGCCGCGGAGAGGTCAAGGAGGATGAGGGCCGCTGTTTCTCCGTTGTCCATCAGGGTTCGGATGTCGTCGGTGGCAGCGATGAGGGCGGTCTCGGTGCTGTGGTTGGCTCGGAAGCCAGACTGTGAGGGGTCGAGGGATCCATTCGTCTCGAGGAAGGCGGCCAGCTGTTTGTTGACGGTCTTTTCGATGACTTTGGCCGGGAACGGGAGGAGCGAGATGGGACGGTAATTCTTGAGTTCGGTGGGGTCCGCTGTGGGTTTCTTGAGTAGAGTTCTGCGTGCTTCCAGCTCTCCGGGAAGGTGGCGGTGTCGAAGGAGGTGTTGATAATGTCCCGCAGGTGGGGTGCGATGACCGCGTCGGCCTTGTTGAAGACGTGGTGAGGGCAGGGGTCGGTTGGAGATCCGGAGTGGATGGAGCTCATTGTGCGGATGGTGTCTTCGGTGCTGATCGGAGTCCAGGCGCGGAGAGTGGTGGTGGGTGGCGTTGCTGTGGTCGTGGCGTGCGTCGGTTGGGTGCTGAAGCTGTTGTGTATGTCCGCGATCTTGTTGTGGAAGAAGGAGGCCATGCGCTTCCCAATGTATTTAGGGCCAATCGAATGAAGGGCCTTAAAAGCAAGGGTCAGAACCTTGAAAGTAATTCTTTTAGAGATAGGAAGCCAGTGCAGTCTATTGAGCAGCTCCGAGGCTTTAGCCCTAAGCGGAAGACCAAAAATGGCTCTTGCCGCAGAATTCTGCACTATTTGCAGGCGTGCCAGAAGGTATTTGGGTAGCCCGAGGTAAAGGGCATTCGCGTAATCCAAACGCGAGCCTATCAGTGACTGAACAATGATTTTTTTATGTTGCAAAGACAACAACTGAAGAAACTTCCGTAGCATTTTCAAAATGCCAAAGCATTTCCCGGACAACCCAATGATCTGGGGTCTGAAAGAAAGGCCAGTATCGCACAACACACCTAGGTTTTTGGCTTTTGCAGAGGCAACATCAGGAGGAAACATGTCCAGAGGCCACCACGTCTTCCAGCTGGGATCAGGCGGACATCCGAAAAAAAGCAGCTCCGATTTCATTGCATTTCAGACTGTTCCGCCGAAACCAGTCAAAAACAGCGCCCAGACATTCTTTGATCCGACTACCATCGAAGACTTCACCCTTATTACACGTAAAAAGGAGCTGGGTGTCATCAGCATAAGATATGATCCGGGCACCGAAGGATTCCGCTACCGCCGCCAGAGGGGCCATATAGATATTAAAAAGGGTGGGGCTCAGGATAGACCCCTGAGGAACCCCCACCTCCAGCGGCGGCATTTCGGCGGAAAACAGAGGTGCCCAGACCACTTGTCGGCGGCCGGTCAGAAATGACTTAAACCAGTTCCACACCGTCCCACGAAAACCGATCTCCCAGAGTCTTAGAATGAGACCGTCGTGGGGGACGGTGTCGAAAGCCGCCAACAGGTCCAACATCACCAAGATAGCCTTACCCCCGAAATCAAGGGTCTCTCTGATGGCATCGGTGATCTCAAGGAGGGCTGTCTCCGTGCTAAAATTAGCACGGAAACCTGATTGAGAATCATGTAAGATGTTATTGCTCTCAATAAAGTTGGAAATGGAGAGCTGCACATGTTTCTCAATCACCTTTGCCAGAGCAGGGAGGAGGGAGATCGGCCTATTGTTGGCGTGAATAAGGGGATCCAAGGTAGGCTTTTTAAGCAGCGGCAAGATCAAAGCATGTTTCCAAGCCGGAGGTACCTCTCCCGTGATCAGGGAGGAGTTGAGCAGCGGATTGAGCAAGATGTTAATTGCAGACGCTACTCTCCCCAGGCATTTCTGGAACTGCAACTCTGGCAAAATAGGACCAGCTAGGAACCTTCTATTTAGGGCAGACTGTTGCCACAAATTCTAGAAAACCCACCCCTTCCACGAAAGAAAAAGAGAGAAGGTCCAGCACTAACATTTTAGCCAGCATTGCATTATAAAGACGTGCCGTTGGGTGGTTGCGTTCCAATGGCACCTCTGACCAAAACATGCTTTTAATGGTGACTGGACCGCTTTTATATGTGATGAGGATCTAGACTTCTTCAACCCAGTTAGGCTCATTGATGTACTTTTTCGCATTGGTGTCTCTACCAGACTACTGTGCCTCCTTGATGTTGCTGGTGTAGAGGAGGGTGTGGGCGCTACCACTGCAGTGCTGCTGCCAGGGGTACTGTGTGTTCCAGAAAAAATGTCTCTCGGTTGTTCACCTCCCCCCTGCACGATCAGCTCCTCCTCGTCATCAGATGCAATATCAATGTCTACATTTGTATTTGTACTTTTGGCTTTCCGGATGTTACTTGGGTGCACCTCACACTGGATAATGTGGTGTTTTTTTAGATGACCTCTCTGGCCTCCGGTACCATAGTTGATACCAAGCTTACTCCGACTAACTACTTGTTTACAAATCGAAAAAATGACTAGGTTTTCCGCCTTTTTGCTAATACTAAAGAAGTCCCAAACTGGGGAGTTGAGATTTCTGGTGGTGGTGGAGGTGCTACTTTCAATGCCAGATGAAGTGGAGGATGGACGAGGCTGAATTTGACATTTGACTCTGTTGTGCACTTACAGCACCACTACTTGAGGTAATGGAGGTCGAGCTGGATGGAGGTCCCTGCCGGCCCTTCTGACGAGAAAATATGGAAGCTGTAGGTCGTGTTGGTGTAGTAGTTACCTGTGTTGGTGGTGGTACCACCAGTGGTGCCACGCCATACACATCCTGCACAGCAGCATTTATGGATAGGGTAAAAATATCTGTCTGCTGCACGCCCGCTGGGGCTGGAGTGACGACTGTAATGACTGGGCCGTCATCGTCCAACTGTTCATCAGCAGCAGAATACACCACTTCTACTTCTTCTTCGTCATCACCCATAAGTGAAAGCCTTGCGGGAACCTTCCTTTTAGCTAGCTTTGTCGGCTCATGGCGTGCCTCCCTCTCAGACTGCATTGGTGGGTGATAATCAAGATCTAGATCATCAGACGGAAGGGGGCTTGAAGAAGAACTTGACTAGCCCTCCTTGACCTTTTTCTTACTGGGGATCTGGAAGACAATGGATCATCCGGAGGATTGGCTTGCTCGGATGATACCTCCGCTTTAATCTCGATTTCCTGATGTGCCCCTACTTCTGGAGGAACAAGCATTGTGGGCAGTTGTGCACCTACCTGCGCCTCTACTTGCGCTTCTCCTTGCGCACTCCTAGTGCCACTCCTTGCGCCTCCCCTTGCGCTTCCCCTTGCGCCTCTCCTTGTTGCACCTGTGGTTGAATACTCGTCAGATGAGTTACACCCTGCGTTGATTGGATGCTACTTTGCGATGAGTCAACACCAACATCGCTGGTGAAATACCAATTAGAGAGGCTGCCTCTGCGCCACTCATGGACTTGGGCCTAACTTGGCGTGGTGGCACTGAGACCAATGAAGCGAAGGTTCTGCTCCCCGCTTGGTCCCCGGCAGACACCGCTGCTGCAGGCGTAGTTTTTTTTTTCACCCAAAAAAGTGTCTGTCGGTACACCAGTCTCCTTGGTAAGTGGCGCCACTTGCTTCTTCTGTTCCTTCTTACTGGCAATGGCACTGGCAACTTTCTTGGTAGAGGAGCTATGGCCACCTTTCTTTGGGCCTATCTTCTTCAGATGTCAGAACAGCAGGACGCAGTTGCACGAGTAGCAGAGTTGTCTGTGGCCACCACACCTGACGTCACGTGACGTTTTGCACACACCGCAGCAGGACTTCTTCCTGGCACTACAACAAGTGATGATGATGAGGATGATTCCTGGTTGTCAGTCTTTGTGCATCTAAAGCAAAGGAAGCCAGAGGACCATCAGTTAAATAAATGTTGCATATGTCGTGCTTCAATTAATATTTGCAACTACGCATTTAATACTATTAACACAACACACCCAAAAACGGAAACACCCAAAATAAAAATTGCAATTCTAATCCAAAATGGATGTGTAAATTAATAGAAGAGAGAGAGAACACACAGAGAGAGTCGTTTCATGCACCACTGAGTACCCCTGGGCATAATGGATGAAAGCAAGGCAGACTGGGCGCAGGCCTATGGCACAAAGCACACTGCCTGGCTTCAAAATGGACCCTAGACCCCCACCCACATGGCCAGGCCCTGGACCAGGCCTCAAAATGGCCCCCACCCACATGGCCAGGCCCTGGACCAGGCCCCAACAACACTCAAAAAATCAAAATACACACAAAAAATCACCCCAATCCAATGGCATCCATGCCCTAAATGATGTTTAAAATCAGGAGAACACACAGAAAGTCTTGGCCCATGCACCACTGACTACCCCTGGGCCTACTGGCTAGTGTTGCTTTAACACGCACCCCAAAATTACAAAAAACATCCACATAGATATAATAACAGTGAGCTATTCAATTCCATGCCATCCATGCCGTAAATGATATTTAAGTTCAACAAAACTCACAGAAACAGTTGTATCATGCACCCATGACTAACTCTGGGCCTACTAGATACTGTGGCTACCCACAATATATTTTAATTATTTTTTTAAAAGTTGTGAAAAAGTTCATAAATTGTAGTTGCAGCAACTGCAATGCCCCAAACAAACAACACCAACTTACTTGTAAAATCTCAATTCCGAAAGTGATCCAAACAAAAAGTCCTCAAATACAAATATCTAGCAGCAGCCACAAAGAGTAATCCTTCCAGCTCCAGATCCAAATGAAAAGTGACCAGGACATAAAGCACTGGGAGGAGCCTCCTGGATAGGAACAGGAAGTTGGAGACTCTGGAGCACTTCTTTCCTCCCAACCCCCCAAAAATGCACACCTTGCACAAAAAAGTGCAGCCAAATATCAATCTGAGGAGTTATTCTGCTCCAAATCATCAATTTCAGAAGGTTTATGCTGCCTGCGAAGAATTGCAATTTCTGCTATTTCGGGAAAGCGAGAAGTTCAAATCTCCCACCGGAAGTCAGCTGCATGGCGCATCGACGTGTTCGCAATTGTTTACTCTCGCGATGTGTGATCGCGGGCCCTTATGACGTATTCACATTCTGACCGTCTCGCAGTGCAAGATGGCGGGACGCTATGATGTACTCGCGGTTGAAAAGTCTTGCGTGATCACGCAATGACGTACTCGCGGTCGAAAAGTCTCGCGCGATCACGCAGCAAGATTGAAAATGGCACAACGTACGCAAACCGGGAGGAAATCAACTCTGCGAACTCAGAATCACGGTAAGTCTACGCCGTGCGCGCGAGATTGTATTTTTGAAGAGCGACTAAGCAAAAAAAATCCGCCAACTCGTGAATTGCGAATTCTTTGACAATTTTGCACGATTTGCGGACCGCAAAATTGCCAAAAATTTGCAAATTCTGCGAGCTGAACGGATTTTCAGCCCATGCTTAGCTTAAACCCGTGACAGAAACTGATAGTGCATTGAAACTATCTAATGAGCAGGAGGCAAGATCTCACAGTGAGAATGTGTGACATCCTTGAAATGAAGATTAAGATACATAAACATACTGCTGAATTCACTATTTTACTAAAATCATCTTTCTGTTTGCCAACATTAAAATTGAGGATATCCTTATTACTACAAGATAAAGGGAAATGTGCAGATGTAGTACCTCAAATAAAATGGCTTCTAGTCCTACAGAAGTCATGAAACTTAACATGCATTTTAATATAAAAGCAATAACCAAATTTGATTATGTAATATATCAGTGCACGTTGTGATATGCATGAAAGCCATTATCAAAAATGGGGTGACCCAAAATGTTACTGGACCTGGGTACAGTTCGATATAAAAAACAATGGTCCTAGACCTAAATTTAAGACAGAACAAAGCAAGCTCATAATCCTTAGTTCCTTATTATGAGCTTTAAAATCAATTACTTAATTAAATACAATCAATAGACTGATTATGCAACAACCCAGACTAACTTGTTGGGTAATAAAGATTTTTATTCCACCAAATTTCAACAATAAGTTAAAGGTTCATTTAATTTTTGACACTTTTGCTACATAAGGAGGATACTCCTAAGAAGGTGCAAGAGAGAGGTGCTCAAGAATTGAAAAGGTGAGTGAAAAGAGCAAAAGTATGTGATTTTAAAAAAAAAACACAGCGAATTAGGGACTGGTTCATTGATTCCAGTCACTTTTTTCATGGCCACATTTAGTATCCGGGTATGAATCAGGCCCCCGTTACTCTGCGGCACAATCAAGCACCAAAACGGCTATACAGAACAGCTCTTTAAACAACACCCGCTATCGAATCCTAACGGCTGGAAAGGAAGGATTTTCTCCTTCGCTGTTCCTGCTTTGCCAAAAAGGGTAAAAGAAAAGGACCGTGCCTGCTTTACCTTCGCTTTTCGGGACCTGTAACCGTTTTTTTACCGCCCGCTGCAACTTTAACATGTGTGCACACGAGTGCAGCATCTACTGAATGAGAATTATTTTTAAAAATAACTAAGGAATACGCAGAACTCACGGTATTAAGCAACCTTGGAGTCCTTTCAAACATCGCACTTGATAGCACTTAAAACAAAGTTTACAACTTCATGGCTTCTTGATTCATGGCTTCTTGATTTAAGGCATTTCCAGCTCTACCCAAGAATTTTGCTGATATTGTCCTGAGGAAGACACGAAAGGGTGTGTCGAAACGCGTCGACAGGAATCAGCATCCTCTACAATTTCTGGGCATTATCATTATGTTGACAACAATCCAGTGACCTATGTATATTCTTTATAGTAACAGCATATGATTCTAAAAATCATACAACATAACATTTTTTTTACTAACTTGTTTTAATCATGTGTATTGAATGAATATGTTTATATCAATTTTTTATCAATATAATAAAAATTTTCAATTTATCATATACATTTTCTTGAGTCCCTCTCTCCGTATGATGTGTATTTTTACCTGTTCATGTCAGACTGTGTATGTTTTTGCCTGGGCTTTTACCCTTACTCACATTTAGTATCCAAACATAGTTCTTTATCACTAATGTAACAAAATACAAATTCTTGTGTAGCACGTTTTTACAGATTAGGGCTATTCGTGGTCCAAGAGGGGTTATGGGGGCGTTGACGTTTCGACCCGACTTAATGCTTTTGGGTAAGTGGGGGCCTTAGCCTGCGGGTCTTCTTCAGGACGGGAGGACCACCTCAGTACCAAGGTGGTGTCAAGCTCCTAGGTATAAATAGTAGTGTGTCATGGTTGCGCACAGAATTAAAATAGTTAATGAACAAGAGTGTGCTGGCAAAGCACTGTCAGAGACTTACCCATGTACGGGTCAGGGCAGTCAGTGTAATCAATACTAGATGCAGGGCATCGTCGGGTATCTCCAAAGGTTTGTCATAGGGTTCACTGAATCCCACGTAACAATCAGTGGCGGTGTCTTAATCTGTGTGGGGAAGGGTTCCCATTAAAATCTAGTAGCCAGCACTGTTTGGGCTATCTAATTATCAATGCACTCGGGGCGTCAGCACTTACCCCATTCAGAAGGGAGTAATCCTCTTCTTATCGGGTACTTGCGCGGTCACTGCAAGAGTGTGGTTAGATCAATAGCTTTGTGTCAGTAGATTCAATTTTGGATGGCGGTGGCCTCACCTGGGGTAAGAAGAGCTGCCATTAGAGTCTAATCACGAGTACTGATGGGGCATAGATGGCAAGGTGCAAGAGGTGTGCACTTACCCCGGGTAGAAGGGTGAAGTCCTCTTCCTCAAGTGTGCTGACAGGGTCACTGCTGAAAGAAAGGTCTGTGTTAGAAGGGCCTATTACAAATAGGGGCCTACATTAGACACCTGTCAATGGCAGTGGGTCTAGGGAGGGGGGCCTCTCACCTTGTATACGGGCGTCTTAACGCCGCCTTCTGAACCAGTCAAGAACAGCGTGCGGTAGCGAGGACGTTAATAAACTTCTCGCTTACGTGCATGCACGCCGGCAAGCATCCGGTGAGATGCGAGTGAAGAAAGACTTCACCGGTGCCCACTTGGAAGTGTGCAATTAGATCGGACGTTTTTGAGCAGCATCAATGGACACAAGTCTTAGTAATACATATACGGCAATATTCAAAATAAACCATGAATGACTCAATGTGATTAAAATTATAACCGTATATCGGGGTACACTTAGTTACAATGCATATTGGACAATATACATACATGATGCAAACTGAATAAAGATAATTAGCGTGGCATAATTATTCCGGCATATACAGTAATTATGATATGTAAAAACATTGTACTACGATGTACTAATAATACCCATGACACGAGGAGACCTGATACTGATTCTGCCAGAGTGTAATGATAGGGGGGGGTGCTAGAGGGCGCACAGCGGAATGGCTGCAATGTGAGGGAGCTCCGCCGGTCGGGGAAAAAGATCTGAAGATTTCCAGCGACAAGCGGATGATTCAGGGACCACAAATGTCAGGAAAGTGCCTGGAGCGGTAAAAAGTAAAAAACAGGCTGTGGAGTTGGAGTGAACAGCTGAAAATCGGTGACAAATACTGCCTCGGTAAGAAGCTCCGGGCTTGCTAAGATGGCGGCGCCCCACAGTGACTGAAAATCAGACTGACCGCAGTGGCATAAAAACAAAAGTACAGCGCATACAAGTAAGGAGGAAACACAACTGGCATGAATGTGGGGTAACTGAGCTAACGTACTGTGAAACAGAGACACGGGCGCGTTCGCGAGGAGACACTAGGTTACTGCGGTGAAATACACTGGCTCCTAACGTAAAATGGCGGGCGGCGCCAAAGCGATTGGCGGCTTAGATGAGCCGCAAACAAGATGGGGAAGCAATGAGCAGAAGTGTATAATGCGCCACAAAGATCATAAAATCTGGAACAATTGCCTCAATGCAGTATACTCCACATAGCGCCGCCATTAACTAGGAGGCCATGTAACATGCCCATAGTGTGTATCTGTTGGTTGCCTGTATTGTGAGTTGTGAGCCGTTTCAGAAATCCCCACATACGGTGGAAGGAGAAGTGCAGCGAAACAGAAACAAAAGAGCAGTGCACACTGGTACGGAAATACTAAAACTGGCCTGCACGAGAGGTTGCTGAGTTGCCGAGCAGTGGAGCAGAGTCACAGGCGCTGTTGCGGGGAAAGGCCGGGGTGGAGCGGCGAACTGCACTCGCAAAATGGCAGACGGCGGCAAACTGATCGGCGGCTAATACGGGCCGTGAAGAGATGGGGATGCCAAGAGCAGGATCGTGTGAGGCACCACAGGGCTTATAAAATATATAGCGATTGGCTTCGTAAAGCAAACTCCTCACAGTTATTTTATAGACTAGGAGTCCGTGTGACCTGCCAATTGTATGTGTATGCTGGCTGCTGATGTTGTACATTGGGCGCATTTGCAGGAATCCCCATACATAGAACCCCAAAAATAGATGAAACGACGGAAGGGGACCGACTGTGGAGGGAGATGACAGACCTTCCGACTTAATATCATAGAAGACTAGAAATCGACTATAAATCGAGCAAAATGTGGAGTTATAGCAATTCACGAGGAAGATGAACATACCACCTTAGTGTGACTGGCTGTGACGCTCGGCAAAGGAAGACAAATTAAGGATGGCGCTGTGACCTTCAGTGATTGTAGCTCCGATGCATTGCTGTTGATGAACATTTCCACACGGGAAGATTGTCAATCACCAACAGAGGCATATTGGTATACTGACTGTCTGGTAAGGGGCAAGAGGAGTGACACATTACGCGTGCAACGGGCTGATATGCAGCATTGCAAATTCCATAATAAAGGTGTGAACTAAGCGAAAATGGGAAAACCCGACAAGCAACAATCCAAATTACCATTTGAAGCCAAAAAGAGCAGTGAAGGGGCAACGGTAAACTGAACTAGACACTGAACAGACCCCTAGTGCGAACATGGAAGGAGTATTGCAAGCAATCCAGCGGAGCCTACAGGACATCAACGGGAATTAGATACCATCACATTGCCGGTTGATAACATGGCGGCTAAGTTGGATAAACACGGAGAGAGAATAGTCGAGGCGGGAACACGACTATCGGCGGTGGAAGACGAATCGCATGATACAACGCGAAAATGCGCTGAGATGGACAAGCTATTGGACACCATCAGAAATAAAGCGGAAGATTTGGAAGCGAGATCTCGCCGCAATAATATTAGAATCACTGGAGTTCCGGAAGCCAACAAATACCGTGAAGACGGAAACGTATGTAGAGGAACTGATTCAAAACGTCCTTGGTGCGGAGCATCTGTCCATGGTCTTTTTGGTGGAGAGGGCACATCGATCTTTAGCTCCGAGATCGAAACCAGGCGCCACTCCCCGTATCATAATAGCCAGAGTCCTCAATTATTGAGATCGTGATATGATTTTAAGAATGGCTCGAGAAAAGAAACAGATTTGTTATCAGGGGAGTGAGTTGGAGTTTTATCCGGATTTCACAATGTCGGTTCAGCTTGCACGAAAAGAAATCAATCCAGCGAAGAAGAAGCTCCGCGAATAGGAGATCGACTACGCAATGCTATACCCAGCTCGACTAAGGGTTACGCATGAAGGCCGATCTACAGTCATCCAGATACCTGCAGCAGCACAAGATTTTCTAAAGAAGCTCACTCGGAGGCGAAAGGAGCAGCAAAGGCAAGAGCGAAATCAGGACTTGGACATGGTGGAAGATGGTAAAGTATAAGATTGTATTATGGTGAAAGACAGTAATGCCACGTGAAAAGTGGGGGGGTGAGAAACTTGAACATGAACATACTGCACGGTTAATGGCAAGTGAAGGAGGATAATTTTGGGGGTAGACAGAGTTAAAACTAGATAGAACATCCTCATGATTACAGTTGCCAGTGAATGCCTGCCGTACCTCTAAACATGAACGGAACAGACATTTTATATGAGAGGTATTTTGCTGTCACCTAAAGGTGTTGTCTTTCCTTTGCAATGGGCAGATATACTATGTGGTGATTGCTGTATGCCTTTTTTCAGAATATTATGATGGTTAAGGGAGTCATGCACCAAAATTTACTACAACTGTGAACTTAGAAGAACTATATATGAGATATAACACTGTGAGCATTACATATTTGCTGACGAGTAACTTCATGTATCGGTGCATTTTCAAAATGGTTCAACTGAGGTCCTCACCATGATATGCAGTGTGGAAAATGGGGGGCTAACAAGACTATCGGAAATCATCACCCGAGAGAGGACTACATGCCTAATGGTTACTATGCAAAATGTATATAATGGTCAATGTAGAGTCTGCAATTCTAAAGTATACCTGACCACATCCATTAAGTTGGATGGAGTTGTGTGAATCTGGTGGAACCCCTAGGTGGGTGCTCCCCACTCAAAAGTTGGGTTATGTTGTTCGTTGATATAAGTGAGTGTCTTTGGCATAATTGGGATGCTGAAGTGGGGGGGAGGGGGAGGGGAGTTATGAACAGTTTAACAGACCAATGCATTTAAGAGACATCGCTGAAATCCAGAAAATGCTGAAGCGTACTACGTGTATAAGATATCTTTGCAAAATGACAAGGCTATATGTTGTAAGTTATACAGGACACTGATTAGGAATTAGAGCGATGGAAATGTCAAATGAGAAATTACAAACTGCACAATTGAATCTCTTAACTTGGAACGTAAGAGGGTTGAACAACCCAAAAAAGATAAGGCAGGTTTTTGCTTATTTTGACAGATTGCGGGTAGATGTCTCTTCTTCAAGAGACGCACATTGCACCGCACTCGCCCATGCACATTGGAAAACGTTGGGCGGAGTCAATACATCACTCAACATACTCATCATACTCTCTGGGTGTTATGATATTAATAAGGAAAGGTTTAAACTTCCATATAGACACTTACATGAATGATGACCTAGGGTGCTATGTTCTACTGACGGGCACACTGAGGGGACAAAAACTGGCCATACTAAATACGTATGGACCAAATATGGACGACCCTGATTTTTACCACACAATATGGCGCAGAATTCATGATCTACCAGACATTCCCTTACTGTGGGGGGGGGGAGATTTTAACATTGCACTAAACGATGACTTGGACAGATCTGGAGCATCCACAGAACAACACAAGCGGGTGAGGGGTAAATTACACGATATTATGACGAACATACCTCTTACTGACATTTGGAGGGCATGAAATCCGGACTGTCTAGAGGCAACACATGTTACAGCAGCAAACCACAGCTGGTCTCACATAGATTACTGGTTAGGGTCAGATGATATACTACTCTGGACACGTTCAGTGTAGCATATGCCCAGGCCTCTATCTGATCATAACCCTGTGTTCATGTCCCTAACTATGCAACATTATACACCACTACCGTATAGATGGGCGTTTAATGCAAAAGCATTATTAGACACAGTGTATGTTGACACTATCCATCATGCTATCACAGATTACTTTGCTTTAAACAAACCTGCTACTGTAGATCTCAGCCTCCTATGGGAAGCATTTAAGGCTACTATTCGAGGGATTTGTATTAGTACCACAGCGGGTATTCTTAAAGGGGGAACATCGTTTACAACGCGGTGAAAACACCGCGATGCCTTTACAACGATGCCATTACAACGCAACGCTGTTGTATAAGGAATATTGTAATTTTATTTTCCAACACCTTCCCTACTGTTACGTGGACTGGTGTTGGGATATAAAATTATAATATTCCACAATCCACACCCTACAACGCAAGTCGTTGTAACGACTTGCGTTGTTATGTTATGTTATGTTAATTTTGATTTATATAGCGCCAAATCACCGACAGGTCTCTTAGCGCTTGCTTTGGGAACCCCTCCTGGCTTTCCCTGCGAGATTACCCCTACTGGGCATCCCCAAGGTAATTTATGGACACATATGGGGAACTTTATACCTCAAAGTGTACACTCTCTGGGGAAAGCATTATGAAATACTTGGAGGACGTGGAACTAGCTTGGTTGTCAGATGGGCAGCGACAATATTTATCCTTGCAGATTACAGTTGAAGAGGTAACAGAAGTTATCAAATCATTACCAAATGGCAAGGCATCGGGCCCTGATGGGTTCACGGGTGAGTTTTATAAGGCCTTCGTAGACCAGCTGGTGCCCCATTTGGCAGAACTGTATAGTGATGCCTATGATAAAAACATTTTGCCACCAACGATTCGAGAGGCACTGCTAATTGCTCTCTTAAAACCTAATAAAGACCCGGAATATTGCGATTCATATAGACCACTGTCTTTGATTAATGTGGGATGCCAAGCTAATTCCACTAGATGCTATATTACAACACAGTAGGCCCCCGCTGCATAATCAAGACATAAATACAATAGATACGACTAACAACGCCTGGCGGATAATGGGTCGAAAAGCTAACATGCACTTTCACTACCACTGCATCCCCATCCTGAACTATCAGTCACACAAGAGGAGGTGGGAATGGGTGTCTTGCGTCAAGTGGGGATGGATACCATGGGAGACTTGTATTGCGATGGGGCTTTTAGGCCACTTACTGAACTCTCATACATAAGTAATCAGACGTTACTGTTCCGCTTCACGTATCATCGATTACAGGGTGCGATAAAGAAACTGTACACGTCTTATCCTGCGGAACTGCCACAGCTATCAACATTACAGCTTTTACTCACCGCACCTACAGCTGGACACAATGTATCTAGGCTTTATGCTACACTGTAGGAAGACATAGAGGACGCGGCACAGGAAGCATGGGGTAAATGGAATGATGGCCTGGATGTGCCACTGATGGAGAAGGAATGGGTTAATACCTGTTCATTAACAGAGTTATTAACACAAAACGGTAATTTGCTTATGTTGCACTATAACTATTTACATCAAACCTATTATACCCCGGAAAGGATGTGTAGGTACGGATTGCGTACAGATGCTAGGTGCAAGAGATGTGGTGTAGAACAAGCGGATTTTTTGCACCTTGCATGGTATTGTGAAGCGGTGGCAAAATATTGGAAAGAAGTTGCAGAGAGGGTGGGTGCTATGCTGGGTGTTTCTGTGACCTGCTCAATCCGAACATGCTTGTTCGGACTTGTACCTGAACTAAGGGCCACTAAGCTCACATTTTGTGTGGTTGCCTTACTTATGGCAAAACGAAGAGTATCACTATGTTGGGGGAGTAGAAAGATTCCGAAAGTTTAAACAATGGATTAATGATCTAACTTATTGTAAAGAATCCTTACAAACGTATGAAGAATGACTGTCAACGGGTTCGAAACCTAGAGACTATTGAAAATATTTGGGCACATATCTAGACCTACACCAAATTGACTTAGAATATGATGTATAACTGTACTGTAATTCTGTAATAATGGTCAATAATGCCATGATGCATTTGTTGGATGATGGATGTTGTAGTGCAAAGGTCTGTAAGTTAAATACTAGTTGGACATTGTATGTCTTTTTCTTCAAAATGCTAATAAATAAAATTAAAAAAAATAAAAATAAACACTGAAACATCCCAAGATATGTGAGCGACAGTATAACAACATACAAAATTATTCTGTGACTTTGCCACAGCCGCACAGATTTAAATGTAACCCTGGTCAGTGCTCTAAATGAGTGTCACAAAAAATCCTTTAAAAACCAAAGATTAGAAGTGTGGTTCAACCTCTTCCAGGACAGTATTCTTATTAACTGGAAAATTAGTTCCAGTAATGAAGTTTCAAGTTAACATAATGATCAGTGATTCTGATAAAAAACCACAAGGAGGGAAATCCTATGAACAATAGTGAGGCTGAGTGTTGAAGGTAGCATTTGTCACCATGTCCTGAATTATTTATTCTGTTTCTTTATTTTTTGTTGAAATTTTGTTTATAATTTTCCTTCATTATTTAAGGATATACTGATGATTATTAAATTGATTTATTTCCAGAGGGAAAAAAAAGAGTATATCATATTGATTACTCAGATCAAGTTAATGTTGCGTGACCTGGGCACAATTAGTGTGTGAATAATTCTAGAATCAAGCCATGCCTATGACAGAAAGTCCAGCATTAGACGATATCTGTAGGATGTGTAATGATTTAGGAGGCAAGGAGCATGTGGGCAATCTCATTGGGTGCCTATGTATGTAATGCGAACACTGTGGTCTTGGATAGAGAGTATTGGTACTGCGGGCAGAATTGTGGAGGTTCTGACTACCTAAGGTTCCGCTTCAAAGGCCTGTGGCTGGCCTAGCCATTATTCAAAACAGAGACCTGTTTGCTCAATTCCTCGTACTCGTTAAGTCCATGTCTGATATTGTCGAACAGGTGTATGAAACGGCACTCAAGGATACTTAGAATATTATTGAAGTCTCCGCCCCTGGGATTGGGTTTAACCTTTTCTATCACCCACCATCTGATGCTATCAGGTTTGTGACCAAGTCTGGTAAAATGGTCCACCAGGGATGCCCCCGGGGTCTGACATCTGATGCGGCTGCAATGCTGCAAGATGCGGCATTTAGCTTTCTGGATTGTTTGCCCTATATACATGAAGTCACATGGACAGACAATTGTATATATGACCACTGCGGTATTACAGTTACTGCCCTCCTGTAAATCATGTGTCTGGTTATTGTGTGTAAATCGTGTGGTATCCCTTACCTTTGGGCTTGCTTTGCACTATATGACACCTTATTGAACTACAAACATGGAGCGTATGACGTATTTTCGTAGTCCTCCGCCGCTCTCGCAAGACCTCTGATTTTGGATGATGTCATAATGTAGTCCACTCTGGTTCTCGCGTGACTACGGGCCGGTCATTACGGAAACTGGCTAGTTCTGATTTGAGAAGTAAGCTTGTTTTGAACAATTTTGCAATAGATGCATCTGTAAATAAGATTGCAAGAAATGTTCGTGATTCAACTCGAGCACTCAATACACTGACGACAGAACAAGCACACGATTGGTCCGCCACTCGACCATTTAAATTTGACCTTTCCAGTTGTTCTCGTTGCCTCCCCCTAACTCAGTACAGGCTTGAGACAACGACGGACAGGTAAGCCCCGGCAGGAGAAGATATTACCCTATCTCTTCTTCTTTCCCCTCCCCTCCTTCCCCCCCTTCCCCCCTTCCACCCATCCCCCATCCCCCTCTTTGGTTAAAAATAAATATATATGCTATGTAGAGCTATGCCTAGTTCTGAGTATACTTTACGGAACGATTGCTAAGTATTTTACATTGTTAGATTGATCTGGAGTTTTGAGAATTTTTGGTGGAGAGATTGAAGGGTCTCTGTCCTGAGTGGGGGATCCTTTTGGAGTTAGTTTGAAAGGGAAGAGTTTGTCTCTAAAGGGAGATTATATGCACGTGGGCTTTAATTATTAATACTACACAGAATGGAACAGACAAGGTCTCCCTTTCTGGTTGTTTTCATAGCCTAGTCATTCTTGCCTTTACAGAGCGGGGTCTCAAAGTTCCTGAGCTAGGTCCAAGAGAGGTGATGTCTGTTCCCTGGACAAACTGGCTGAGTAAATACTGTCTTATAGGGCGTTTTCAAATGCCACTGGAGAGTACCCTTGTGGGCACAATGAGTTTTCTAATTATGTATCCAACTTTTGATTGTTATTATAGATGTACGAAACACCAGTTGACACGGAGAAGCACTAAACAGATGACGGGAAACTATATCCTTTTATGTCATTATAATTTACTCTCATATGTTAGTTATTACACGCAGTAGCATTTACTAGATAGAACAGAGGCCCTGAAGAAAACCTAGGGTCCTATACTCAAGAGGCTGAAACATGTTGGCCCCATGCAGGTATTTGGTTAAACTGCATTTAGTTCTGCACTGTTCTTGTTTTTAACAGGAAGAGGCCGTTCCATTAATTAAAAAGTTCTTCTATCGGTTCTTTATCCTATTTTAGATTCACCACTTTCACTGATTTTCTTTGCACTGCACTTATTCTCTTCAGATCTATATCATTTGGTCCATAAGTGATTGTGGCCCCGAAGCCCTTCTCTCAGATATGGGTACGATCCTTGTCTCAATGATCTAGAGACATATGACCCTTGAAGGATGACCAAATGATAATATTGATCATACAATTCTTTGATGGGAATCCTGAATGTGTTTTCAACACAATCACTATTGGTTTACTCTTGTGCTTTATGTCCTTGAGTCAGAACTAGTGAGTCTAGACAGCACCTGGTTGTACTAATTTAGACATCCAGTTATTTGTGTGTTTGATGTAGAGGTTCCTCTTTTCCTCTTTTTTAGACCCCTAGGTTTTTGTGTTGTCAATATAATGATTTAGAGGAGTTTAACCTAGGCTGGTCTTTAAATATTCCTCAGACCCTCCACTACCAGGTTTGTTGTTTGTATATTTGAGCAGTTTACAGCTGTGGGTTGTTAATACACTGTACTAGCTTGACAGTTTCCAAAATATTTTTGATTTTTGGTTAAATATACTCTTTCCCCGTTCTCTAGCACCAGGAGTTCCTTCCTCTGGTTTTTTCCTTTCCCCCTTCACTTCGTCTAACAATGGCCGAACGCAGTGACCTGTCTTATGACGATTCCGTTTTTCAATCCATTCTAGATAATATGCCTAGCATTTTGGAGACACTCCCAACACCATCAGTTAATGCAACAGACGATTGGACAAAGGTCTTAACACTTAAAAAATCACATTCTCGCACGTTGACACATGGCTTAGCCATGGCTGAGTACTTGAGGGCAAGTTGTGCCCCGCCAGGCCTGATAGTAAGCAATGCCCCGCGCCTTTTCCTTAATGACAAATCCTTCCTCAAAGATCGGTCACTAATAGCCTGGCGCTGCACCCTCGATTGGCTAATATTAATAATCCGTACAGCCAAGCGGGTAGCAGACACCATTTTAATAGAAATTCAAGTTCTTGAGGGTCAGATCAAGACAACAATTACACCTTCTGTTTTTAAGAAACAGAAGGATGAATCTGACAAAAATAACAAGGATTTTAGTGATTCAATACTTCAGACTAAAGTAGATAAGTTCAAGAAGGATTTGGCCAAATTCACAATGGAGCGTGTATATCCCTACACCAGTGACAGTTACAAAGCCCCTGACTTTAGCAAAAGTGGTAGGAAATTTGGATCAAACTATTCTGGTTCCAGCTCTGATTCCAGTAGCGATCAAGATGTCACAAACCCTCCACCACAATTTGGAAGAGGCCGAGGGAGGGGTGGGAGACACCAGAATTTTGGAGGCCCACAAAACTTCTCAGGGCAACCCTGGTGGGCCCCTACCCCATGGGGGCATCCTGGAATTTTTCAAACACCTTTTCAACCACCAATGGGTCCGTTTACTGGCTATCCTGGCTTTAACAATCAGCCTTTTTTAGGGTTTGGTACCCGCCGGTCACGAGGGAAGAGAAGGCCGGCACAAGCACAGACGCAGGTGCATTGGCAAGACACATCGGGACCCAGCACATCAGGACCCCATGCGGGCACACGGAGCCAAACGAGAAGGAGTGCCCAAGAATAAACATGGTACAGGGACCTTCTTTGTGTGTAAATCTAAGTAGTAGAACTTTATCAGCTATCGAAGAAGTAGTTCTAAACAAAGGTTTGGGTTTCGTTACCACAGAAAATGGGGACCCTTTCCAATTCCAAATAGAACTAGCACAAATCTTTCATAAAATAAGATTGCATTATTTCTTTAAATATAAAGAAAATGACCCTAGTGATCTAACTACTGACACAAACACTGGTCTTAGGATTAAATCTACTTTTCTTCCACCTACTAGTGCCATACCCTCACAAGTTATGACATTCGTAAAAGCTGTGAAGGATGATATTGAAAAGATCTGGACTTCCCCCACGACTGGGTATAACAATCTATCTAGGCAGGAGAGACTAGCTTTAAGAACTCTCACACAGGATCCCTCGATAACGATCAAACCCGCTGACAAAGGGGATCCATTGTCATACAGGACACAGTTATATATAAGAATGAGTGTCTACGCCAACTGAACGACAGATCATCTTATTTGCCACTCTCAGTAGATCCCACTGCCAGACTGATGAATGATATCAAGGTCTTGGTGGAAGAAGCTCTGGCAGAGGGCTGGATCACTTCTTCTGAGGCACAGTTTTTACAGGCAACACATCCAACAATGCCCTATTTCTACACCTTGAACCAAGGTTCACAAGACCAAGAGACCCCCTCCAGGTAGGCCTATCATTTCCGGCCAGGGATCACTTTTAGAGCCACTCTCGGCTTTTGTAGACTACTTTCTAAGACCAATAGTACATACCATTTCTACGTATCTGAAAGATACCACCGATGTCCTAAGGGTGATACCTGAAATAGAGTTTAATCAAGAGACGGATTACCTGGTATCCCTGGATGTCGTATCTCTATACACTTCCATCCCCCAGGATGAGACTTTAGACACCATCAGGTCCATCCTGGGTGGTTTGGATTTGGATTCCATCACTCCAGTTTCCTTCATAATAGCCTTGGCAAAAATTGCTATGAAGGACAACTACTTTAAATACGAAGATACCATCTACCTCCAGATTTCGGGGACCAGCATGGGCAGTATTTTTGCCCCATCGCTGGCAAATCTGTATGTCCATAGTTTCGAACAGGAGTCGGTGCTTACACCTGAAAACCCGTTTTTTACTTCAGTTGTATGGTGGAAGCGATACATTGACGATATCCTGGTCGTTTGGAGATGCGACCTTGATTCTGTCCACCGTTTTCAGTAATGGCTTAACATACAAAACAGTTTTCTTCGTTTTACCATTGAGACTAGCAAAGAGAGGATTACCTTCCTAGATCTCTCCATTTACACTACTCCAACTGGTCTAGAAAGTGAACTCTTTCGCAAGCCCATGGCTAGAAATTCACTTCTCTTATACGAAAGTCAGCACCCGAAGTCACTACGTGACAATTTACCTTTCGGGCAGTTCCTCCGTGTCAGGCGGAACTGTTCCACTCCTGATACTTTTGCAAAACATGCAGCAGATCTCTCTAACCAATTGGTAGCTAGACATTATCCAGCAAAACTGGTTAGACGCTCCTTAAAATGAGCCACTAACAATAATCGTGAGGCTCTCCTGGAACATCCCACAGGGAAACCACCCTTGACACGTCTCACTTTTGTTAGCACCTTTAACTCGCAGTCTAATGCCGTACAAAAGATCCTTAGACGGCATTGGCACATATTGAACTGCACTAATGAAAAGATTGAGTATCCATTATTTGCTTTCAAGCGCTCCAACAATTTACGTGACCACTTAGTACACACTCGCCTGAGAGAAGCCCCAAAAAAACCCGTCGGTGCTCTGTGGGATTTACCAGCAGTAACCGGACACCACCCTTGCGGTGGTTGCTCGGTCTGCTCACAGATATCTAAGGTGACGAGTGTTGACATCCGTACCAATCGACCCTGGGAGCTGAGGCAATTCACAAATTGCAACAGCTCTAATTTGATTTATCAACTGAAGTGTCCATGCAATGAGCGCTATATCGGAATGACCACCAGAAAGGTCCGAACGTGAATGCTTGAACACAAGAGCACCTTCAGGTGCAAGAAGAGTGTCTCCAAGCTGATCAAAAACTTCATACAATATAACCATGGGGAATCAGATTTCACGTGGTTTGTCATGGAAAAGCCCTTTATTCCTTCTCACATCAGTGATGTATCCAAGTTTTTGCTTTACAAAGAACAAAAATGGGTATACAAATTACATACCGACAGCCAAGGATTAAATGATGAAATACCCTGGTTCAGTCGTAAATGAACGGGTCTCTAGAATTCCAGCTCGGGGTGATGATTTACTTACACCTAGGTCTCAATATAACCCATTGAAGCCAAAGTGAACCCCCAGGAACGTGTAGCTCCCTCATGAAGAATAAGTATGCCTCTTGGATCAGCCTTATATGAGAAGGCTTTTACAATCACGACTCGTTCGGCGAAATGATTCACTTTCAGCGAGGTCCCATTAGATCCAATCCTTGATGAATAAGTATCCTTCTAAGACATGCACATAGACCTATATTTTATTTTATTTCACTTCAGTTTCTTGCTGCTGTAGTTATGCGCGATATATGTCAATATCTAAGCATACTCACCGCTCCTATATGACACCTTATTGAACTACAAACATGGAGCGTATGACGTATTTTCGTAGTCCTCCGCCGCTCTCGCGAGACCTCTGATTTTGGATGATGTCATAATGTAGTCCACTCTGGTTCTCGCGTGACTACGGGCCGGTCTTTACGGAAACTGGCTAGTTCTGATTTGAGAAGGGATTCACCTTTCGAGAAGTAAGCTTGTTTTTAACAATTTTGCAATAGATGCATCTGTAAATAAGATTGCAAGAAATGTTCGTGATTCAACTCGAGCACTCAATACACTGACGACAGAACAAGCACACGATTGGTCCACCACTCGACCATTTAAATTTGACCTTTCCGGTTGTTCTCGTTGCCTCCCCCTAACTCAGTACAGGCTCGAGACAACGACGGACAGGTAAGCTCCGGCAGGAGAAGATATTACCCTATCTCTTGTTCTTTCCCCTCCCCCCACCTTCCCCCCTCCTCCTTGGTTAAAAATAAATATATCTGCTATGTAGAGCTATGCCTAGTTCTGAGTATACTTTACGGAACGATTGCTAAGTATTTTACATTGTTAGATTGATCTGGAGTTTTGAGAATTTATACTCTGGTTTTTGGTGGAGAGGTTGAAGGGTCTCTGTCCTGAGTGGGGGAATCTTTTGGAGTTAGTTTGAAAGGGAAGAGTTTGTCTCTAAAGGGAGATTATATGCACGTGGGCTTTAATTATTAATACAACACAGAATGGAACAGACAAGGTCTCCCTTTCTGGTTGTTTTCATAGCCTAGTCATTCTTGCCTTTACAGAGCGGGATCTCACAGTTCCTGAGCTAGGTCCAGGAGAGGTGAGGTCTGTTCCCCGGACAAACTGGGTGAGTAAATACTGTCTTATAGGGCGTTTTCAAATGCCACTGGAGAGTACCCTTGTGGGCACAATGAGTTTTCTAATTATGTATCCAACTTTTGATTGTTATTATAGATGTACGAAACACCAGTTGACACGGAGAAGCACTAAACAGATGACGGGAAACTATATCCTTTAATGTCATTATAATTTACTCTCACATGTTAGTTATTACATGCAGTAGCATTTACTAGAAAGAACAGAGGCCCTGAAGAAAGCCTATGGTCCTATACCCAAGAGGCTGAAACATGTTGGCCCCCATGCAGGTATTTGGTTAAACTGCATCTAGTTCTGCACTGTTCTTGGTTTTTAACAGGAAGAGGCCGTTCCATTAATTAAAAAGTTCTTCTATCGGTTCTCTATCCTATTTTAGATTCACCACTTTCACTGATTTTGTTTGCACTGCACTTATTCTCATCAGATCTATATCATTTGGTCCATAAGTGATTTTAGCCATAGTCACTATTCCCTTTATCAAAGAACTATCACTAAAATCTGCTCCACCATTATATGGACCACCAAGAGGATGTCGAAGTTGATTCTGGTATGCATTATAAAACATAGCCAAGTAAGCCCAAGCGGAACCTTCATAAGAAAACGGAAGGAAATATGGCATCCCTTTTTCAGCGTTATGGGGCATAAGCCCACAAACCCAACATTCAGTAGTGTTGACTACCTGTTGATGCTGATGTAACAACTGGATGAATGAATTGTTGAAGTATTCTGTTCTCCTAATTTGCTCATGATCTGGGAGTGTATAGATTTTATGTGGTGAGGTAGTAGTAGAAAAAGGCAAAGAAACAGAAGTAGGAGCAGGTGCTTGCTGCATAGTGTGGACAACCCAACCCACACAAGCTAATAAAATACATAAACATACTAAAATACATAATGCTACGCCACATCGACTAAACAATGGTTTCTTATAGTTATTTTTCATTTGAACCTTTTTATCATTCCCTCCCACTTTATTATCCATTCTCAAAGCGTTGCTCACGGTAATCTTCCTGGATCGCTTAGTTGTGGTTATTAGCCGTCCTATGACACTGCAAGTCCTGCTGACCTAGGTCACTACTCAGGTCACAGGCTAAGACTCATAGCGTGACCCTGCAACTTGATGGATAGCGAAAAGGAAATGTCTTTCAAAAAAAAAAAGTATAACCAAAAGAAAAAAGTTCAATTGTCTTTTGTCAACCTAGGTCTTAGGTTGTACCGTGTCTTGCCAGGTATTGTTTGGTCTTGAAACAAAGTCTCTGGTTTCGTTGTGTTCAATCGCAAAAGTGATGGTACAGCTTCTTGCAACACGTCGTCATCTTCTTTCTCAGAACTTGTCCAGCCCAGGCGTGCACTACTGAAAGGTACAAATCGGGGTACTTTTTCACTTTCACTGTCACCTACGCCTTCTCGGACCCACTGGTCATAAGGTAAAGGCAAGGGTACCCTCTTACAGTGCACTCCGTGGACCCAATTTTTCTTCCCGACGACCTTCACTGCTGTACGTGTGACAAGAAGCACCTGTGGCTGCGGCCCCCAATGAGGTTCCAAATTCTTCTTTCTCTGAAAATTCTTCAGACAGACAAAATCTCCAGGTTGAATGGAATGACCTGGATCCGAGGAAGCCTCCGGCAAAGCGTTTTGAACCTGTTGATGAATAACACGTAATTTAGTGGTGAGGTCATGCAAGTAATCAACCAACAATGGGTATGGAATATCAGAATACCTTTTAGGTCGAGGGACTCCCCAAACATTTGCTGGGCGCCCAAAAACGACCTCATAAGGACTAAGTCCTAAACGCGAATGCACAGTTGTTCTCGTAGAGAGAAGTGCCAAAGGTAAAGCATCGGGCCTAGCAAGACCCGTGCTGGCCTAGCAAGACCCGTGCTGGCCTGAATCTTTGCTAATTTGAGCTTGAGAGTGCCACTACCAAACACTCTACCAAACCCGCTGACTGAGGGTGGTTTGCCGCGTGGAATTTCTGCCTAATACCAAGACCCGCACACACCTTCTGCATAATTTGACCTACAAATTCACTTCCATTGTCACTCCAGACAATGCGCGGCAAACCAAACCTCGGGAAGAATTCCTTCAAGAGGACTTTGGCAGTAGACAAAGCAGTATTATCCTTTAGGGGGTAGTCCTCTATCCATCTGGAAAAGGCACAGACCACCACCAGAACATACTTGAGGTTATTGGAACGTTCCATATGAATGTAATCAATTTGTAATACCTCAAAAGGGTACGAAGGGGGAGCAAAATGACCTGCCGGAGTTGGGGTTCCCTTTCCTGTACTATGCATCAAACAAACAATACAATGCTATACCACATTTTCCGCACATCTGGGGATACCTTCATTCTGCCATACTGGAGACAGAAGCTTACATATCCCTTTCGCACTGATATGAGCTGGACCATGCGCCATGGTAACTACAGGCAGTACATAGGCATCTGGTAACAGCCAACGTTGGTGTTCTGACAACTCCGTCCAACACCCTGTCGCGTCCAACATTCCCATACTCTCTCTCCACTTACTCAATTCCTTCTCAGTTGCTTCTTCTTGGATCATTTTCACACTTTCTACTGTGTCCTCACACATACCTACTTCTCTGACCCATCTTGCAGGACCTGCAACATATATACAACTCTTAACATCTTTCGCTGTTTCTTTTGCTACCTCATCTGCAAAAGCATTCCCACGACCTACATCATCAGTGATCCTTTTATGGGATGTATGACATTACAACGCATGCTTTTACATCGCATGCTTTTACATCGCAGTTTTTACAACGCATACCATTACAACGCATAGCGCTTTGGGGTGCTGGATAGTGAATAGTTTAATTTACTATTCCAACTCCAGTCCCCGTGGACACTAGGGAAGGTGTTGGATAGTAAATTAAATCTATTCCCTATCCTAGAGCGCCCCCCAGCGCAATGCGTTGTAATGGTTTGCGTTGTAAAAGTTGCGTCATAAAGGCACTGCGTGGTAAAAGTTGCGTTGTAAAGGATGTTTCCCCCTTTTATGTGCACTGCATTTCACAATCGCTATCTGGGTAGGCAAGGCAAGTGATTCGAGAAGGTCAGTTACCAACTGACCATGCTGTATTTTAGTCCCATGGGAAGTAAAGAATCCTCTTTCCTTCCACAAACGACCGAAGCTATGAGCCACGCCAAAGGCGTATTGGCCATCGGTGTAAATAGTCACTCTCTTTCCTTTTGCCAACACACACGCTCTCGTCAGTGCAATCAACTCAGCTGCTTGTGGTGAATTCTGTGTAATGCGTGCAGTCTCTACTGCTGTATACAAAGTAGTAACAGCATAGGCTGCAGTCGTCTCGCCATTAGGAAGCTTGAAACACGACCCATCTACCCATAGGATCCCATCCGGGTCCACGAGTGGTGTGTCTTTTAAATCTATCCTGCCTTTAGTTTCCTCCTCTGTACAAAGAAAACAATCATGCTGTTCTTGTATATCTTTTTCTTCTGGAATAGGTAACAATGTTGCTGGATTTAAAACATTACATCGCTTGATATGTATGTGACTAGCCAAAAGCGTCAACTCATACCCAGACAAGCGAGCACTCGTGAGATGCTGCGTTTTCGTTCTGTTCAAGAGAGTATCCACTGCATGTGGTACCATAACAACAAGAGTGTGATCCAATACCAATCTGGCAGATTGACGAATGGAGATCGCTGCTGCTGCTGTTGCTCTGAGACAACTAGGCAATGCCTTGGCTACTGGATCCAATGTAGCCGAAAAATAGGCACATGGCCTTTGTTTGTCTCCAAATTGCTGTGTTAAAACTGACAATGCACAACCTTCTCTCTCATGCACATAGAGTGTGAAAGGCTTACTATAATCTGGAGTACCCAACACAGTAGCAAAACACAAAGCAGTACGTATATCAGAAAAACTCTTCTGACATTCATCAGTCCAAGGAAGAGGGTGGGGTGTATCTTTCAGAGTAAGTGCCAACAAAGGTTTAGCCAACAAGGAAAAATTCGGAATCCACTGTCTACAATAAGAGGTAATGCCCAGAAAGGAACGCACCTCCCTTTGTGTGGATGGTACAGACATTCGTGCAATTGCATGAATACGTTTTGGGGTCAATCGCCTTCCCTCCTTCGACAAGAGATGACCTAAATAGGTAACCTCTTGGTGGCAATATTGTAATTTAGAAGGTGAAACCTTATGATGTAAATCGGACAAATGACGCAAAAGCGAAACAGTCGCAATTTTACAAACATCCTCTGAATCGGCAGCCACTAACAGATCATCCACATACTGAATAAGAGTAGCACCTGGAGGCAAAGAAAAAGCGTCAAGCTGAGATTTCAAAGCCTGACTATAAATGGAGGGACTCTCACAATAACCTTGAGGTGCACGTTTAAATCGAAAACTTCGGCCTCCGAGAGAGAAACCAAAGAGATCCCTACTCTCCTCAGCAATAGGAATGCTAAAGAAAAGCATTTTTTAGATCAATAACTGAGAACCAAACAGCCGAAGCAGGTATCATTGTGAGCAAAGCAGTAATATCCGGTACAACAGGAAACTGAGGGACAACAATTTTGTTGACCTCTCGAATATCAATCACAAAACGGTATACAGGAGGCTTAGAAGGATCAGTACGTTTAAGAACAGGCAGAACAGGACTATTGCAAACATTTCCTCTCGTTTCTTCAACCACACCCTTCTGAACTAAATCATAAACAATAGCCAACAAAGCTCTTTCGCCATCGTTAGAAATCTTATACTGAGGGATGCGTGGCAATTTAACATCAGGCTTGACAGTAATCACGTAAGGTGGAATTTTGAGCAAACCAACATCATTCGGACTCGTGGCCCAAAGCGTTGCAGGAAGTGAACGCAATTCAAGTGGCAATTGATCTTTAGACAAATACATAGGAGAAACCAATTCATCACCCAAAGTTAGATGTACACCAGAAGATGAACAATACAACGTTGCATGTAGACGTTTCAATAAATCCAAACCCAACAAATTCTTGCCGCAACCAGTTGTTAAAATGAGCGGGGCCTCCAAATCATAAGGACCAATGGAGATAGGCAAAGGACAAGAAATCGGGTTGCAAACTGGGGCGACAGAGAATCCTACAGAAACATTCGTTAAGCCAGACAAAGGTGCCCCAGGGAGTTTGGAGTGAATGATAGAACTTCTCATTGCACCAGTATCCAAAAGAAATGGCTCTGAAACACCCAATGCAACAACGTCAACATAAGACCCATTCTGATCCACTGGAACTGATACCACTCCCTTGCTTTGTCCATGGCTGTCCTAGCTAGTATGAAAATCCTGATTTTCACTTTCAGTACAATAATCGTCATTGTAATATTGTGCAGACTGAGAATTCTGCTGATCAAAATAATTCATAGAATTCTGAGGGGGAAAGGAACGCTGTCCCTGAGACAACGCACCTCTACCCCTAGGTGCTGTCTGAAAACCACCACGGCCTTGTGGCCCTGGCAGTCCACCATTATGCTGCAATAAAACCGGACAACTACTCTTAAAATGACCTTCCTCTTTACAATAGGCACATTGATTAGGACCCAACAAAGGTCACGGAACAAAAGGTGCAGGTTTCTGTAACAATCTGTGGAACTGTGGAGGCTGTTGCAATTGACGCTGAGCAGAACGAGGGGGATAAGCTTGTTGAAAAAGAACCTTCGTCTTCAACTCTTTAGTCTTTTTCTCCATTTTATCCTTTTCTTCCTTATCACTATTTTCGTAGTACTGAGCAGTAGCTAATATCTGGGCAGACGAAGAAACGGCCCACGAACTCTCGGAGTCTTTCGATTTATGCGATAATTCTGGAAGTAAATTGAATACAAATTTATCCACAAATAATCGCTGTCCACCCTCAGTACTCATATCTTGACCACTGTGGTCAATGAACGTCTCCTCGAAACGAGTAAAGAAATCAGAGACAATCTCATCTTTCTTCTGTTTACACGCAGCTAACTTATCCCAGTTAACTCGTAGGGCTGGCATCATCGTTTTCATTAGAGCTATCATTCTACCAGGCAATTCTGTGATCAAATCATCGGGTTTAGCACCACCTATTTGTGCAGCATCAGCGGCAGTTAAAGCAGCCCAGTTACCACCTAGAGCTTGATCGTGGTCTTCCCTACGAATCCTAGCCCACAATGCTTGAGGGACTACATTCCCCATCAGCAAATCAATATCTGCCAAATTCATAATACACGCATAAACAGTCTGGGACAGCTCGGTATAATACCCAGCAGGATTCTTACGAGGGTCCGGTAAAGACTGTTTAAGCGCCAAAACTTCTGTTTTTTCCAAGGGACATGTACCCATATACGCTGGAAATGAGCTGGGATAGCCGGAACAGCGCCTGCCTGTGGAACCGCATCTCTCCATACTGGAGGAACTTCTCGCATAGGATAGTGTTTCATTTTACGCCGAACCGCAGGATCAGGTTCGAAAGAAGCTTGAGAGAAAAAGGAAGACCTTAAAGTGACAAGTGTCTGGACGGCATCCTCAACTTCGGGACCCACAATAAGTCCTTTATCAAATTTAGCCTGTATGTCAAACAAACCCTGAGGAGGTAAATCCAAATCCATATCACCCCATCCTTTAACAAGAGTACTACACATAACATTAAAAACATATCTCTGCGTAGGCGCATTCCACTGAAGAAAAGTATCCAGGATATCACGCACACTATACTGTGGACCACTCATAATCCAATTGTGAGCGAGAGAGTCCAACTTCATTTGCTCGTCAGAATCCGGAATTTGACTACGGGATTGTCTTCGGGACGAAACAGGAGTCAAATTAAGAGACCCAAAGAAAGGTGAGAGTAGACCAGAAAGGGTATCGACTAATCGTTGACGAGCCGTAGGAGAATCTGACAGTAAAACAGGAGACAATGTATTAAGCACAGCAGGAGAAGAGCTAACAATTAAAAGAGGACCTGATGGTAAAGGAGACTGAGGTACAGAAGTCGGTGGCAAAGGAGGTGGAGGTGGAAATACTGGAAGAGGCAATTGTGGGAGAACCAGAACAACTGGCTGAGCAACAGGTTGCTGAACAACAGGTTGTAATGGAGGTGCATTAACACCTTGTACATAAGGCGGGGGTAATCTCAACAAATGAGACATGAAGGGATCTTCGTCAAGATCTTTATTCTGTGGGGCAGTAGACAACACAGGATAACATCTATCTATTGCCATACGATGCTGTCTTTCTGAGACTTCAATCATTTGATCAGTCTCCTTATTCCTAAGCTGTTGGGCAGCCTGTAAAATCGTCATATCTTGCGCTTTCTTATCTCTTTTTGCCTGTTTAATTTATTTCTGTTTGGCTTCCTTACCCCATAGGCGGAACGGGTTAAACATTGCCGGACGGGCTTTTCTTTTAAACAGAATTGCTTCCAAATTATCTAATATGTCAGGCTCAAAACTACCATTTTGTGGCCCCTGCAGAACACCATCTTTCTTCGTATAGCGGATCCATGTTTCATTAAAAATAATGGGGCCAAGAACATGTTTCGAATAGAGCTCATAAGTGGGAGTTCCAACCGGAGGAATTGGACAAGAGTTCTCTAGCCGGGAAGCCCTAGTACAGTCAAGGCAGCAAAACTTTCTAAACTTACTAAGCCCAGGCATTTCGTAACGAACTGGACTGTTCACAAATTTCAAGAGGGTTAAAGCAATGAGCACAGCACAAACGTACTTACCCCTTGGCTTCGACTAGTGCAAAAGTCGAATAACAAAAACAAGACAAAAGAGTGGGCGCTACCCACGAATACTTAACTAAGTGTTTTCTTACGCCAACAGATGTCCGTCTAACGTCTCGCGATACCAATCATCACCAGAGGGCCAAGGCAGGGCGGCAGTCAGGGCAGCAGTCGTCAGCAGCCGTCGGAAAGGAGTAGCCGTGCTGCAAAAGACTTTCGGTCCACTTCGACATACAGGGGTTGCTTGACGTGGTTCACGAATCCTCCAGAATTTTCTTGCGATGCTCCTCACGACCCTTGGGCTGAACCGCTACCACTGAAGCCGCCCACACGTTGGGCGCCAGTTGGAGAACCGGGCCTTAGGGGCCGAGCGGCACTGGGCACGCCTAATATCTCCGGGTTCACCTGCCTTGTCAGACAGAGACACGAGACACTCTGTTAGGCGTAGAAAATCAGGTTTATTAGCTGCAGCTAAGCACAGTTATCCAAGAAGTACAGTTGTATATTCTTAGGAGACTGCCACTTAATTCCGTGGCGCACAATCTTTTATAGCACACATATTTACAACGTTTACTCCCAAAACATACAAAGCTGACAGATAGGAAAAGTTTGAAAACAAGCTATCAAGTATCTTGAATACGCCCTCTTTCAGACCCCGTGTTCTCTCCTCCCCTCAAGTTAATCAATGCTAGTACCTGTAATCCAATTTGCAGGTGGCTGGACGTATTTGCGTGCCTCAAAGGATAGTTGTGTAATAGGAGAATACAAGAAGAGAATAGCGAAGGCCAGTCAAATAAGATAAAGTAAAGGAAGAATGGTGGGACACAAACAGTCAACTAAGACAAGGATCAATCAGTCTAGACATGGATTAACAAACTCGGCCAGACCCTGACATCGGTTTCGTAAACAAGGACAAGGGGTTACTTTTTAACAAAAGAGACGCATATCAGCTGGAAAAGCAAAAACACTACGTTCGCCGTGCTGCCTGAGTAAAGGCAACACAAAATGACGACTAGACACAAAATGGCGGCTGAATACGAAGCGAAGTCGAAAATCACAGAACCTCAATGCCACGCACGCTTCCATGCTTGTGTGAGTAGTCGAATAGGGTATCCCCTTTCGATCAGGCGTGACAGAAGGCCTGCTGACTCGGTGAAGTAGTCCTCCTTTTTGAAGCAGTTCCTCTGCAACCTCAAGAATTGTCCAAAGGGGAGCTTATCCCTGAGGTTGCGTGGGTGGTGACTTGAGTAGCGCAGGAGCGTGTTGCGCTCGCTGCTCTTTCTGTACAGACCTGTGTGCAGTGTTTCATCCTCCGCGTTTATGGTTATATCTAAAAAGTGTATACTTGATCTATTGTACTAAAGTGTAAATTGAATGTCTGGCGAACAAGCATTCAACCAAGTGTGAAAGTTGTTAAGTGCTTCCTCATTTTCTTTGCACATGATGAGCACGTCTTCAATATAACGACACCATAGCTCCACGCATTCAGCATATGGATTAGATTTTTTCAACACGTGTGCCCGTTCAAATGCGTCAAATGTGAAAATGATAGCTAAATTGGGGGCAAATCTAGCCCCCATCGCTACTCCCTTGGTCTGGACATTATGTTAACCCTGAAAGTAAAAGTAGTTCTCAGTCATGGCGATCGTTAATAGTTCAATAATGAACTCTGTAGGTACGGTATGTGGAGCCGGGTTTTGCTTCAGGGCTATTTCCATACACCTAAGGGCATCATCCTGGGGGATGTTTGTATACAGTGCAGTGATGTCCATAGTGGCCAGTAGGTGAGTGGTATGGTCATGTGGGCGCTGGTCCACCAGTTGTATGGTTTGCATCATGTCCCTATTGTATGTGGTAGTATTTTCTGCTAAGGGCCTGAGAAAGACATCAATATATTTACAGCAAGGAACCACAACCGGAGATTATCGGTCTCCCAGGTGGGTCCTGCATTCTCTTGTGTACTTTGGGGAGGGTATATATGGTAGGCATTCTTGGGTGTTTGTTGTTAAGGTATTCAAATTCGTTCTTGCTAAGAAAGCCCAACTCCAGCCCCTTGCGTGTCACAGTGTCAATCATTTTACTGAGTCCCTTCGTTGGGCCTGTCCTCAGTTTTTCGTAGTTCCCAATAACCCCATTCATTGTGGTAGTCTTCACGGTTTTGGACCACAATCGTCCCCCCTCGCCCCCTTGTCTGCAGGCCTTATAACTAAGGAGGTGTTATTCTTGAGGGTTACGAAGGCCTGCCGTTCGGCTTTCGAGGTGTTGTATTTCACATAGTGTGTTTCTGAGAGGGTTCTCTCCACATCATGCATTACAACCTGCTCAAAGGCCAGAATTCTGGCCGGCATAAGGTGTGTTCTTGAGGTAAATTTGGAGGGAGGTCTTAGACCACTCCCTGTGAACGTGGGGTTATAAGGGATCTTTTGAAAGTAGTGTTTCAATCTCACTTTCTGGAAAATTTGGTGCAGTTCAACCTTTAGGTTAAAATTATTCGGCATTGAGGTAGGGATGAAAGACAGACCTTTACTTAAAATTCTCTGTTCATCAGGAGTCAGGATATGATCAGACAAATTAATCACCGGGTTTTGTTGTGCGTATTCTACCATCTGTAATGTTGCCGTCTGGTACGTATGTCCCCGTGTGCCTCCTGTTGGAACTGGGTTTGTCTCCTGGTACGTCCCCTGCCCCTGTTCCATGTCTGTGGTCTTGTACCCCTGGGTCTGCCCCAGGGACGTCCCCTTCCTCTCTGATCCCACCACGGGTCTTCCTCTAAAAAAGGCTGTTGGTCAGTATATGAATACTCACTGTCCGGGGTTCCTGTGTTGGTGCTAGTGCTAGGGCGTTCCAGGTTACTCCCTGGGTTGCTGTCTAGCGAGGAACCTGAGAAGGTGGTATATCTCCTATATCGCCCTCTGCCCCTGCTAGAGTATGTGCCTGGCTCTTCCCTTTGGTAGTGTCCTTCTTGCAAATAGGGATAAGTCACATTTTTGTCATAGGAGTTTATGTACCTTGCCACCTTGTCGAGTTTGGTTGTTTGAGTATAAATATCAAACTTGCTTATCGTTCTCTCTAGTCTCTCTAGAGCCTCTTTAGCATTGATGAGTGCTTTGTCCTCGATTTCTTTCCTAAGTTCGCCTATTTCTTTGGTCAGGCGCTGAACCTCCTCTACTGCTGTTTCAATTCCAGCACCATCCAGTGCCTGTAACAGACAAAGCTGAACCCCTCCTTGAACTTGGGATTGTCTACAAATATTGCAGGCTCATTCCTTACTCTAAGCCCAACTATGCCCCGTCAGTACTCGTGATTAGACTCTAATGGCAGCTCTTCTTACCCCAGATGAGGCCACCACCATCCCTATTGAATCTACTGACACGAAGCTATTGATCTAACCACACTCTTGCAGTGACCACGCAAGAACCCGATAAGAAGAGGATTACTCCCTTCTGAATGGGTAAGTGCTGACGCCCCTAGTGCATTGTTAATTAGATAGCCCGAACAGAGCTGGCTTCTAGATTTTAATGGGAGCCCTTCCCCACACAGATTAAGATGCCGCTACTGATTGTTATGTGTGATTCGGCGAACCCTATGACAAACCTTTGGAGATACCCGACGATGCCCTGCATCTAGTATTGATAACACTGACTGCCCTGATCCGCACATGGGTAAGTCTCTGACAGTGCTATGTCAGCACACTTTTGTTCACTAACTATTTTAATTCTGTGCGCAACCCTGACACACTACTATTTATACCTAGGAGCTTGACACCACCTTGGTACTGAGGTGGTCCTCCCGTCCTGAAGAAGACCCGCAGGCTAAGGCCCCCACTTACCCAAAAGCATTAAGTCGGGTCGAAACGTCGACGCCCCCATAACTCCTCTTGGACCACAAATAGCCCTAATCTGTAAAAACGTGCTACACAAAAATTTATATTTTGTTACATTAGTGATAAAGAACTACCGGAAGCCACCGCCGGCCTGGAGGATGCGGATTCACCGCCGCGGCCACAGACATCACCCACTGCCAGATTAGGATGGCGGTGGGATTGCGGTGGGGCCAGCGGCGGACGGCAGGTCTGTCCGCCGCTGATCCGCGGGGTGTGGAGGGCTATTAGGTGCATTGACACATGCTTTTCCACGGCGGCTTTTCCACAGTGGAAAAGCATGTGTTCTTTGGTGTTTGGGGGCCTGTTGCGGGCCCCCAGGGTATCGGGGGTTGGGGGTGCACATGGGGGTACCTATGGTACCCCCCAGCATTTACATGCACAAAGCGGCAGGCACCGCGCGGTGCCTGCCGCTTTGTGCATGTATATGTAAAACATGCATTTTTAACCTTGCGGCGGGTGCTGCTTCAAGCAGCACCCGCCGCAAGGTTAAAGATACGGGATGTGACCGCCAGGGTGGCGGTCACATCCTAATTGCACCGGAGGGACCGTCCGCTGCCCCTGCGGACGGTCCCTCCATCTCGGGGATGGCGGACGGACGCAGGTCCGTCCGCCATCCTAATAGGCCCCCATGTTTGAATACTAAATGTGGCCAAGAAAAAAGTGACTGGAATCAATGAACCAGTCCATAATTCTCTTTTTTTTTTTTTTTTTAATTCACTAACTTTTGCTCTTTTCACTCACCTTTTCAAATCTTGAGCACCTCTCTCTTGCACGTTCTTAGGAGTATCCTCCTTATGTACCAAAAGTGTCAAAAATTAAATGTACCTTTAACTTATTGTTGAAATTTGGTGGAATTAAATTCTTTATTCCCCAACAAGTTAGTCTGGGTTGTTGCATAATCAGTCTATTGATTGTATTTAATACTGTGAGTAATTGATGTTAAAGCTCAAAATAAGGAACTAAGGATTATAGGCTTGCTTTGTTCTATCTTAAATTTAGGTCTAGGACCATTGTTTTTCATATCGTGATATGCATGGAAGCATTAATATTTAAGGCAACAGGAATACAGATTTATGTTTTCTCCGCTTCTTTTAACGGACTTCCACAAGTGCATACCATATTTTCTTTGTATTTGGGATCGCCAAAACCAATTCGGAACAGGGTACAGTAAATCTTATATTAAAGACTTAGGTAATTCCAGCAAACACAAACAAGGCTGTCTTTAACCTTTTTCCATTTGCATTGAAACCACACTTGAATAGCTTGTTTCTTAAACATATCTTTGAGTATTTTTTCCCTGGAAAAATAGTGATAACCCTGAGACCTTTATTTGTACTGCCGGTGGTCATATATTTCATTCTCATGTAACTGCTTTAACACTGCCTTTGCAGATTTCAGTCACACCACAATAATAAATGAACATGCCATCAAAATAAATGGCAATAAATGGCAATAAAGACATTGTAACCTTATGGTTTCATTAACAAATGGTCTGGTCCTAAAAATACATTTACTTGTCTCCTTTAAAGATCTTCTAGGTTGCGGTATGGAGTATCTCGGGTGTTTGACATTGTAATTAAACCATAGGACTTTAGTCATTATGAATGAGTGAAATATCATTGGCATGCTTATGCCATGAATTAATCTGTTTCTCAAGGGTTGCTCCTATTCTAACACGACCTTGACCTCTACATTTAGAAACGTCATTATACTGTGTGACTTTTGTCGATCTGTGTAAAGAAAAAAACTGTATTATGCATTTCATGTTCAGTTAACATTTCACCAAATGAAGTTTAAAGTATTTCAACTAAGTCTGTCATCTTTTTGATCTCCAAGTCATGTTTAATTCACAATTTGTGCCTGTGTTCACCAAATGAAGTTTCTAATTTAGCATAGTGTTTTTAATACATTAAATACGTGCATTAATGTATAATACTTTACTTGTACCTTGTGCACGCAGTAAGGGGCAGTCACTCAAGGTATGGGGCATGTGCCTACCACGGAGACCGTATAGCTGCATACATAGGATTGAGTCCTTAATCCTCAGAGATTGCTCTTTAGATCTCTATTCCTTACCTACTGGCTAACCAGCAACATCCACATGCTGCATCATAGAATACAAGTGCATGATGTTCAATAGGCAGGCAGCAAGAACGCAAGAGGGAAAAGGTTTACATTCCCCCAAAAAATGTAATGGTAACAATCCTATATCCTGGGTTTGTCAGGGATTTCCTCCTTTCTAAATTTAAGGAGACAGAGATGGTGTGTTAATGGAGGCGTAGTCAAAAAACATATGACAACGGCAAAGTAGATTTAATACATTGTGTAGCAATGGTTGCTTTCTCCGGTAAATGAAGGGAGGTGCCCAGTTTGACTGTACCACAGTGAGAAGACTGTCCGGCACAGGGACCTATAGTGCCACTTTTTTCCCTAAATGGAGGAGTGAGAGGTAGCGGACGTCTAAAGTATACATTCCCTGTGTGAAGTGTCCACAGTTGTGCTAACTGATTAGGTAGATGGCAATGGACATTAGTGAATCAACCATTACTTTCCGGCGTGTACCTTTTTCAAAGATGCAAATCCTCAGCCATCTTTGTGGAATGCTTCAACATTGGGTTACTCCTCATGTGGATTCCCTTGATGGAATTTCATCAAACGGAGTGCTTGATGAAGATCTTTTTAGCTGAATGTTTGATTAGACCATGAGACCATTTTTTATTTTTTTTATTTTTTTAGTCCTCATCACGCAAAGTTTCAAATAATAGAGTGTTATTGCAATTTAAAAACCACCAAGAGAGGGCCTTTCTGGCTAACTATACCATCCATGTCCCTTCCCCGGCACTAGGATCACCCCATGATCTTCGTGGGGGTATCCTTCCAGGTTATTAGGCATCTCTTAAGCAGCTTGCCCAATCCATTCGCAGGCCATAACCTGGACCCGCTAATCAAAACTGTTGATGCGCTTAATCATTGGACCTCTTAGTTTTCAGAATCGTGGTTTCTTATGATCTTTCCGCCCAGTACTGTTCCCAATTATTTCAGAACTTCAACCTTTTACTATGTGTCCCTGCTTTATCCAGTTTATTTATTCTAATAAGTGAATTTAACCACTCTTCTACTGTGGGGGGGATGGAATTGACCCACTTTATACAAATTTCCCGTTGCTAACACCATCATGAATAGTAAATTTCTAAGCCTTTTATTAAGGCTACAAACCCCCGTATCCTCTAGTTTCACCCCAAAAAGAATCAACTGAATTTCTTGTTTGAGGATCTCGGAGAGGATCTTACCTACATTATCCCAGTAGGATCGGAGGTGTGGGCACTGCCAAAACATATGGATGTCGTCCACTCTCTCTTCACTGCATTTGGGGCAACTCCTTATTCTCCCTTTGTTGATTTTCGATAGCCTCTTGGTTGTCCAATACGCTCTATGCAGAGTGAAGAAGAAGTTTTTTTTTCCAAAGGTGCGGATTTAATCACATATCCACATGCAGCCGCAGATACTTGCCATAGTGCTGCGACATCCTGCGACGGCAGCACCTTCCCCCATATCTCGTTTGGTAAGGTGAAATCCTCCCGTCCCTCATTGATAAGCGCCCAGTACCAGTAGGCTACTTCTTTCTTCTCAAATCTTTGTCGAAACTTGGCCTCTAATTATGCATTTCCTGGTCCATCTTTTCCTAGGGTTTTTGCCCAGCTTGCTAGCTGGAAGCACTTCCATTTGTTAACTCTACAAGTTTTTCCCACTCAATAATATTTGATCCGGTTAGTACTTAACCCCATTCCACTATTCCATTTTCTTTCAGTGGAACCACTAGCACACCCTTTAAGCATTCCGGTGTGCAAGGTGAGTCCCAAATTGGGGCACAGCTACTATAATAGGGGATCTTCTATAAGCGTCTTATCTGGACCCAAAGTCTAATGGCTGTTCCCAGGATTTTCAGTTTGATCTTTTTGAAATACTTTGAGTGGCCACATTTGTACAGAAAGTAGTCCCCTTCTGAACCTGTCATTGCTTGCAGGTAGACTGGAAAGCAGTTAAATGTTTTAAATAGCACTCTAATATTCTTAAAATGGAATGCCCTATAATATTGGAGAAGGTCTGGGCTAGCTATCCCTCCATGTTCGTGTTTCCTTCTCAGCTTCTTCCCTGAGATTCTGGCTCCCTTCGAGGCCCAAATAAAGCTAGTGATTTCACCCTGTATTTTAGCTATTGAGTCTTTTTTTAACTCTAATGGTATCCAATTAAAAAGGTAGGTAAATTTAGGTAGGATCATCATTTTGACCAGATTGGAACGACCTATAAAGGACAAAGGGAGAGAGCTCCAAGCATTAAACAATTTTTTTACCTCGGACTGTACCTTATTAAAACTTTATCTGGGCGATCCCTAAGTATCTGATTTGAGATTTTTCCATAGGATAATTAGCCTGAGTATTCCAACACCACATTATCTCTGTCTTTTGCTGGTTAATTTGGTAACCTGATATGTATCCAAACTGCTGTAGTGTACTTATTATTTCGGGAAGAGAACCTGTCAAGTTGTTTGTATAGATCATTAAGTCATCTGCATAAAGCGCGACTTTCTTTTCCCATTTCCTACAGATGAAGGGAGATATATGTGGGTTAGATCTTAAGGCACAAGCCAGGGGCTCAATATAGAAATTGAATAATATAGGAGATAACGGGCACCCCGACTAGCACCTCTTTCTATGTGTATTTTCTCCGTTAAGGACCCGTTAACCAACACACATGAGGTTGGAGCGCTGTAGATGGCTCTAACTGCTCTTGAGAAATTAGTGCCCAAGTTATAGGCTTCTAGTTGGTTATATAGAAAACTCCACTTAACCCTATCAAAGGCCTTAGCGGCATCAAAGATGACAATCGATAGGGGAGCAAGATCTATGGCTCCTATCAGCTCATGTGTGAGTTCCTGAATCTGCCTGCCCCTTATAAACCCTTTCTGATCTATGTGAATCAGCTGACCTGCATAAGTTGTCCTCTTATAAAAATATCATTAAACAGATTGGTAAGTTCTGGGACCAGCACCCCTCGCAGTGCTTTGTAGAATTTATTAGGCAAGGCGTCAGGCCCCGCTGCCTTTGCGCTTTTTAAACCTTTAATGACCTCTTCAACTTCAGATTCCGTAAATTCTGCATTTAATTTCTCCAACTGATCTTCCAACAGAGTTTGTTTTACGCATTTCCTGAGGTATTCTTGAGTTAGAGCCTCGTTACTCATTGTATCATCCCTATATAATTGTGAAAAGAAGTCGAAAAAGGCGTTTTTAATATCTACTTCTTCCACCAAGGGTGTAGTACTGTTTGCCTCCTGGATACTTGAGATTTTATTTTTAGGTAGGTCAGTCTTTGTTTTCCAAGCTAAGGGCTTGCCACACCCCTCTCTGTATTGATAGTGAGCTAACTTACTCGCTTCCCACCTCTCCTTAATTCTAGAATCTATAACATTTATTAGATTATTTTTTGCCTTTGTTAGTTCCTTCCTGAATATTTCTGTCATTTCAACTGATGTTTCCACATTAATATTCTCTTCCCACCTGTGTATTTCCTCCTCTAACCTATCTATTTCCTTCTTTTTTACTTTGTTTCTGTGAGCCGTTATGCTAATCATTTTGCCTCTGAGCACCGCCTTATAGGTCTCCCATCTAATCTGGCTCGAGGTCTGTTCCTAGTTTAATTGAAAATATAATAAAGTTTCCTCATTAAGGACCTCTACTATTTTGTCCTCTAAAAGTTTAACTTTATCTAGAGTCCATCTTGGCCGAGTCCGAAGTTTATCAAATTCAATTTCCAGAGTTACAGCGGAATGGTCTGAGAGATGCTATTATTATTATTATTATTGCAGGTTTATATAGCGCTAGGAATCGACTCCCGGAGGAGTATCTCCACGCTTCGACCGCTGGGGAACCCGTCCTGGCTCACCCTGAGAGATGGTCCCTGATGGGTATCTCTAAGGTGCGACCAAGCATCCCCGGCGGTCTGAGGGGGCCGTTGTGAAGATGAGGCAAGCTGATGCCCAGAGTTGCCGAGTGTGGTTTCTGACTAGAGTAGGCACCGAGGCGAGAATTATCGAGTCCGCTGACCCTGGTCCACGACCCTGCCGCATCGGGAATCGAACCCTGGTCCCGGGCTGTTCTCTGCTTACGGGTCTGCCGCCTCTAACCAGTGAGCCACACTTCTCCACTAGGTGCTAGGTGAATGTCTAACCTTTTTAACTTCCCCTAATAGTGCTTTATCTATTAAAAAGTGATTGATTCTAGAGGAATGTCCCAGTCTTTTATTTTTGAATGTGAACGGATGGTTTGTCTTTTCTCCCTTAACTCTCCATACATCCAGTAGCCCCAAATCTTCTTGATAAGTTTTAAGCCACCTCCTCATATTAGGCAAAGTATGTCTGTTTTTTGGAGGACTCCTGTCCAATACCGGATCTAACAGAATGTGTGCATATAGCTCCTGCAGAGCTATGGGGTCATCGATATTGGGCCCATAATACCCTCCAATCACCAGTGTTCTACCGTCAATACGTGTATTTACAACCACCCATCTCCCTTGCACATCTGCTTTGTAAGCCTCCATTGTCGCTTTTGCTGATTTTTTTAAAATAACGATTACACCTTTAACACAATATGTTTGTTTCGTACATATATAAAAATGTACCCATCGGTGTCCTTTCATTATTCCCTCCCATTCAGATAACAAGAGATGGGTTTCTTGAAGAATAATTATGTCCCAATCCTTATTTTTGAGGTATTCTAGGATCCTTTGCCTTCTCGTTCTAACTCTCAAACCGTTCACGTTCCTTGAGAGAACTTTAATTCCCATGGATTAAGTTGGAAGGGCACTTGCTCTCTTGGCTCTGCGTACTTTGCGTGATTCGGACCCATAATTTTTTAGTTTTTTCCCTAATATGCTCCCACACCCAGTGCACCATATTTTATGTGACGAACGTGCCCTCCCTTTCCCCCCCAATTTTTCCCTCCCCTGGAGAACCCTCCCCTTACTCTTTGGCAGGCCTGTCCTGCCTATTCGAGACCCCTACACCATGGGCAGATATTCTTATTTTACATATTTTACAGTCCGGCTTTTCGCACCTTAATCGTATCTATCAGTGCTTCTACTTCTTGTGTCTCTTTCAAGTTATACATATGGTTATCCCACATAATCCTCAGCATTGCGCGGAATTTAATTTGCACATTAGCCCCCAGGGATTTTAGCTCCTGCATGTATTGACCTAACTGCCACTGGCGATCTTGTGTTGTTTTAGAAATATCAGATCTTATTCTAAAAGACCACTCCCCCTTTTTGTAAGATCCCACACTTATTGCTTCCTTAAGAATTCTTCTTTTTAGTGCATAAGTTTTAAAGTTTACAAGAATCTGCCTGGGGTTAGTCCTGTTTTTATTTTTCGTGAAAGGATCTCTGTAAACCCTCTGTATATAATCGGAGAGCTCTTCAGTTTTAATCCAGTGAAAAAACTCTTTTAGAAGGTTTATCATGAAGACCTTTATGTCACCAGTCTCTTGGCCCTCTGGAATATGCAGGAGTCTCAGGTTATTACGTCTAGCCTGGTTTTCTAATGACTCAATTTTATTTCGAAGTTCTTTCTCACTAGTCTGCAAAGCCCCCGTGGTTTTTTCGTTACGGGTGAGCCTCTTATCTAGCTCTTCCACATTAGTTTCCAGAGTAGTGACCCTTTCCATCATAGAGTTCATCTTGGTCTCCAAAGTCTCACATACCCCCTGGGTTCTGAGCTGGTTTATTTCTGATTTCGCAAAGCTTGATCTCATTTCTGTGATCAGAATCTCCATTAATTGATCCGCATTTTTGGCCCCTTCTTTTTTCTCCTTTAAGGCTGGGGGCTGTGTATTTTCCTGCATGTTTTCCGCCCCTTCCACTTCCACTTCCTTATCTGGCTCTGATGGCGCCAGCTCACTAAAGCGGTTAGATTTCCCTCGCCATTGTGGGCAATTCTTTTTCAGATTGAGTGGTCAAACTCTCTTTTTCTAGGTTTTGGTCTCTCAAGTCTTTTTTTACCTTAAAATAAGTACGCAGAGAGGGGGTGACTTTGACCTTTTGTATTATGGCTTTAGCCCGTTTAGGAACTACTTTTGACTCCAGGATTTGTGGAGGCGACACTACTATGGTTTTTCCTTTAATTTTCTCCCTTTTCTCTTTTTCCTTTTGTAGTGTTTCAGAATTTATTGAAAGGATCCGATTCCTTAAACAATATCTTCTCCCTCTTTTAGGCAGGTTGTCTACTAGGTCAGTAACACTATCAGCGACACTATCAATGGCCACGTTGTCAATAGCAGTAGCCAAAATTCTACCCCCTTCCACACCCTCCTTTACAAGCAGCTCCTCTACCTTTACTATTGTGCTACCCAGAAAATAATCGGACTTATCACTTACTTGAAAGGCCTCAGGGGCTTTCTTTGAAATTTTCCAGGTTTTATTCCGTGAGGGGTTAGCAGCCCTGCTGCCCTTTGGCTTTTCTCCTTTGCCTGCCAGTTCTTCCTTTGTCTCCTCCTTCTCAGCAGCCCCCTTGCTGCCGGGGCTGGCTGTTACCTTCGACTGGTAGTGAATCCTAGTGTCAGCCTTCCTGCTCTGCCTCAGTATCTCTCCCGCCTTACTCCAGAGTGTGTATCTGGGTCTCTCCACCCTCCCGAAGACCACCACAGAGACCTTTTACAGAGCCCCGAACTGAGCCGACTCCACCGTTGCGCCTCGATCACCCACCGTCTCAAGAGGCGCCGCGGCCCCCCTTCACAGCCCGCGCCGATCACAGCTGAGTCACAGCTGAGTCAAGACCGCGGCTGACTCTCGGAAGCAGCCGGGCCAGAGAACACAGCGTGAAATCAATCAAGCCCTCGGAGGATGAGCCACGTAAGTTTCCTTTCTTTCCCTCCCTGCGCTGAGTATGCTAATTCCACTACACTAGAACTGTAAGGTTACCGTCGATCTGAGCCGTCATTTTACTGCCGTTCTGTTATCTGCGTTCTACGTTCTGCTATCTGCTTCTGCTATCTGCCCATGTGAGCCCGGGAGCTCCCGTCCGGATCTCTATCCGGCCGCGATGTTCTCCTCGATCTTCCTGCCCCATGAGATCCACACAATAAGTAATTCATAAAATTACGATAAGTCACTCTGGAGAACAATTTACTCTGTCTTCAAACCAAGCCCTCATCTGGGCCAGTATTACTGAAAGTGCACTGGGGGCGCAATGGGCATGTGCGCCCCAGGGGCACTATGGTATTACAGAAAGTGCCACAGATGATTGTGCGGCCCTTTCTGTAATACAGACAGTGGTTGCGCGCATATCGTGCCAGCGCTATCACTAGAGGGTGTTCCTTCATTTCCGTGGTGGCATGGCCCCATGCAAAGGAGGGAATCCCTTTGCCTCTGTGCCTGCGCCCTGTTATAGACACCCAGTAAAGAAGCCACACATGTAAACATTTATCTGTCATAAAAGAGATGTGTAAACAACTGGCAAAAAGGAGGCAGGACATCTTATGTAAGAGACTTACCAGGAAAGGTGGCTCTTTGTGCCAGAAACCGGTCATAGGAAGCTTGTTTCCGGTCCAGGGAAGGCATGGCTTGGCAGTTCGGGCTGGACTGTTCCCATGAGGCACAGGGTCAGACTGATTTGCATATGTGTCTGAACTGGGGTTGCAGAGTGGGCTAAAGAACGGTGATAGATTAAACCCAGATCTTCTGACTGGGTGTGAGTGTTTGATTGGTTCAGATGCTCCGTCCATCACCACCCCCTTTTGTACCGCTTTGTACACAAGCCTGAAAAATGTAGATATGGAGGGGAAAAATGATCATTTTTAGCATGCAACAGCCAGTGTACTAGTGCTCTAAGATTTCTGCACAGTGGGGTGCCGATAAAAGTATCAATAATCACAATACTTTAGGACAGTCGAACCTCACAATACATTATACTAACCAATTAGTCAGGGGGGTAAACCTCTCTAGTCAAATGCTCACCAAGAGGATTTGCCAAGTGACCCCAGTTTGCAACTCCTCATGATGAACATTTGACTTCCGAAGTATGGATAATACTCGACTTTGCTAAAAGTTAAACCATGAGTATTTTGAGTTTTGGTTTGTTGTTGCGCCTACACTGACACCTCTTTAATTTGATTAGTGTTAGGCTAGGGGCACCATAGCACAAGTTCTGGTCCTGAAGAAAGCCGCAAACCCCATACAGTACTATAAATTAGTGTCCTAAACATGTCAACATGTTTGTTCTTTTCAGTTGGGCTGTCCTACAACTCTGATGAATTTGCAATGCCAGTGATGCCCTTGATTAAGTGACTACTGAAATAGCTACTCTTTCCTATATTTTTTCCAGCGACTTCTTCAATGTGTGAGATGTATATGAGAAGACAAGTGAAAGCGAAGAAAATACTAAGGCTTTTGGATCTTTGAGTACATTAAATTATGGCCAGGTGTGTGTGCGGAAAAGTAAGGGAGCAAAACACTGTTTGTCTGATGCATCTACCATTTGGTGGGACTCAGTTTATTTTTTGCATTAACTTTGCTTTTACCTCGTTATAGCTTTCCCTTCCCCAGAATGACTACTTTCCAGGATTTTCTTCCTCGCTTATTCACTAGTTACATTAACAGTAGGTAGTGAGCCTGCAGGCTAAACATTGTGCCGACGGGAAACATTTTCTGAAAAAGGATCGGACTTCTACCTTGTTTAAATATAAAATGGCATTTTCCCCACTCAATTCAAAATAATGTCACCCTTATTTACCTAATGAGTCCATACGATATTAATGTTTGGATACATTTCAGGCTCAGCATGATAATTGGTGAGCTTTGTCTGTTTTTTAAATATTAATTGCTAGTGAGTCAGCTGAGTTGAGATTTGTAATCCTGCATTTATCAATCAACAGTCTTCCAGTCAACACTCGTGTAAGTGCTGAAAGATCTACCTAAATCATAGTTTATGCATCTGCACTTTTAGGTGAATCTTAAATGCTCTCCAAATAAGCAAACCATTTTTTATTTGCCTACACCTCAGCGTTGACTTCATGTAGGTTACAAAACATGGCAGTTATAGCTCAATTTAATATTGTAATTTCTGAATGCTAGTAAAGCATTTAAAACAACAGGGGCAAGGCCAGAGGGGGACAGTTCCTCGTTATCTGTAGCACATGGAATATAGCGGCTGCTTGAACTAGTTAGTGATGCATTAACGCAATAGGCTCTGTTCACATTATGTTCAAGTAAACATGAACCACAAAAAGAGCTGGTGAGCAGTGATTTATATTGTTTTTATTAATCCTGCAAAGAGCCAGAAAGTGAGGCCCCATGGACCTGACCCACCAATACCACTTGGTATGTTTTTTGCTATAAAGAAAGATTAGAAACCACTGGAAAGTACTGTTCGGGTAAAGGTGCCCTTCTGAATCCTTCCCAAGTAGGCTATTTGAGAACCTATATTTGTCAGAGGTATCTTCTGATTTCGAACCGCATAGGAGCTTAACAACATAAACCAGCATCAAATGCATAGGAACATTTTTGAGGAAAAAGAGCGATCCTTCTTGGCCGAGGGCCTTACCACCCTGTGTCCCCACGCCCTTCCAGCCTTCATTTCAGCTCCCATAAGGAGCAAGATCAGAGGGCGTCCTGGACAATCTAGGAAATCCATACCCTTCTGAAAAATAGACAGCATGGAGAATCTGGGGTCGTATGACTTATGTTGGACAGCAAAGGCTCACTATTCATAGTGCACTTATGGGGGAGGACATTCTCAAAATGTTAACTCTGCTAAACCAATGGAAACTACTCCAGACAGACCTGCATTGACTAGACCAATGTTCAGTCTTGTGGTTGTGAAAGTAAAACATGTTTTATTGTTTGTCATGGTAAACAGGCATCCTGCTTGCACATCACCTGTCAAAGGGGGGCAGTGAAATGCTGTAAATGTTTGGAAAATAGGCATTCTAGAGGGGGCCACTTGATCGCAATCCCAAAGTACTGTTGTAGAGATCTCGAAATGCATAATGTACATGGCATATTTGACACACATTTTAGTTTAAACTTGCAGAGTGATGGAAACAATGGAACATGAGGTAGAATCTGCTACTCTATATATCGAAATAGGGAGAGAGTGGGACTTGGCAAGGAACCCGAGGATTCTCAGAGACAGTCTGGGTAGCCTCTGCCAAATGTGGGCAGAGGTGCTCGTGCTCATCCCACCCATGAAGCATGAATGGAGCATAATACTTCAGGTGAAGAACCTTTGCACTGCCCCACATATTCCAACTACAACTTCAGTTTCATACACAATAGCAGCTCCCATAATGACCAACAGGGCTAATGAAGGTAGACACTCTACAAAAAAAAGGGAGCACATGTATCCTTCCGGCTCCTTATATGTAATTATACGCTCTGCATAATACTGGTCCTGACACATATGTAAATGTAAATGTAGTATACTTGTAAAGCGCACAGCTGCCCCAGCAACGGGGCGTCCCGGCGCTGTATAACTCTGGGGAACCCGTCCTGGCTTTCCCTGTGGGATGGTCCCTTGCTGGGAGTCCCCAAGGTGGAGCCAGGCATCCCCGGAATTGGTGGGGCCGTTGTGGAGATTAGGCAAGCTAATGCCCAGAGTTGCCGAGTGGAACCCCTGATTAGAGTAAGCACCGAAGCGAGAATTATCAAGTCCGCTGACCAAGGTCCACGACCCTGCCGCGTCGGGAATTGAACCCTGGTCCCGGGCTGACTTCTGCTCTCAGGCCTGCTGCCTCTAACCAGTGAGCCACACTACTCCATATTTATGTTATGTTGCCTGCACCATTTCACAGTAAATCCATATTACCCCAGATTGCAAGTGCTTGATGAAATAGGGTTGAAAGATCACAATATACCATTATAGCCACTGCTGAAGACCATGCTTCTTGCTAAAGGATGTGAACCTGTGAGTTAGAGGTCACACGAGAGCCTTTAACAACTGGTTTATTGCGAGGCAGAAGGACTGTTTGGCTATTGGAGCATTCCGCCCTTTGAGGATAGAATGAGCTAAATTTAAAATGGAGAAACAGAAAGACAAACATAACTTGTAGTTGAAGGCCTATACCAGCAATTATTGACCATTTGCCTCCCACATTCCACTGTTCACTGATCTAATACGTTGTTTAACACTTTTGTTTGACTGTCCCAAAACACATTTAAATTCAGACCAGAGCTCCATCTGGCCTGGGACGGACTGGAAGCCTCTGTCCCTGGACTCCATTCTCTGGGCTGCCTAGTTACAAATTGCCCAGGACGAGGTCCTGCAGTCCCCAGGAGGGCTCCTCTGCCCAAACATCGGAGAGAGCAGTATAAGACAATTCACCTTGAGCAAGCAGTGAGGGTAGGGGCTGTGTGCAACCCAGTAAATTGGTAGTGCACAGTGAGCCATGAGAGATAATGTAGTGTCAGCCTAGTCTGTCGCAGTGTGCAGAGAGGCCTGCACTCAGAGTGCATGGTGGGCCAGCAGATGAGTGAAGGGGTGCGCATGACTGACCAGTCCCCACCGAGGCTCTAGCATTGTATGGGATAAGATAACTACAGTCTGTTACTTTATAATAATATAGCGAGTCACCTCAGTTTCATGCCCTTATGAAACTTCTACATGGTTACGAAACCACTTGGTGAATCGTAGTATCATCATGGCTGCCAGGATGGCTTAGAGAGTTAAAGGATTGCCCCTGGTGAACTTGATGTTCTGGGGGTCACAGGTTCAAATCCCGGCATGGCAGACGCATCAATTTATCCTTCTGAGGTGGTTACATTGAGTACTGTAAATTGAGTAACAGCACCATGAACAGTTATCAACGTTCTAGTCAAAGATCCAAGAGGTTGCGAAATGGAGTCCCTTCAATCAAAAAAGAAGCTAGCTTGATTCTAAGATTCGACACAGTAACCGTTGAGCTCATGAGAGTTCAGAAATTCTCTAACTCCAATATTTTTGCAAAATAAAATTGCCAGCATCTATTCCTTTTGTCTCCATAACTCTGTGATCAGGTACATCCTTGCATTGAGGTTGACTCAATAATTTTATGCATGGATCACCTGGGTTTTAGAATTTTCTCACAAACCATTGATACACAGGTGAATATCAGGGCAGATGTTCAGTTACTTGATGGTAATGACTAGACTGGTCGGTGCAAATGTGTGAATGTGTGGATCTGTACAGAGATGGATCATTGTATATATTTCACCATTTGCATTCTGGAAGCTCTCACCTCACGATCAATAGGCACTAATATTGTGACTTCAATCCCCATGATGCTGCATGGCACTATGAATTGAACACAAGCATCGCCATGGAGGCCTTTTGAACCCCTATTATCATAATCACCAGGAACATGGTGATGCACACACATGACCACCAAATATAATGCAGCGAACACTGAAAATCCTCACTTAAATAAATTGCTCCACAACTGAGATCAATAGGATCTTTCCAACTCATAGAGGACAGACTGAAGTGTCCCACAAAACAGCAAAAGGAGCTCTTGGTGTCTTGTGCCCTGTATGCTCAGCCGAGCCTTTGTGCTCACAAAATAAAAAAACATGTAAGTGACATGTTTTTGTTTCCGGCCGTTCGACTGATCAACTTAGCAGCTAAGTTTGCCTAGTATTCTTCTCTGCGTCTCATTGCCCAGAGGACCAATGGCTGATTTGCTTATGACTTGAAGGTATTTTGGCTTACCTATACCATATTTTAAACACTTGGGTGACCATAACTAGGAGGACAGACCCTGAAATATTTTTCCACCTCACTTTGCAGATACATGCTACCAGTTACTCCATCCTGATGAGACCCTGGAATTGCAGAGGGTCGAAAAGGGTCAACACTTGTCCAAAAAAGGCCAAATAGAGATGCCAATCATTGTCCACTGTTAAACAGACTCAACACAGGACGCACATTGCACCGCCTTTACATAAAGATTTCCTCTTGCCTCTACATATTACTGAAGCTATGAGTATACCACTTAAAATAGAATGGACTATACTCTGGCACAAAAAGTAGCTGGTGTTTTTATGGACATCTTATGAAGCAACTTTTCCTGAAATGCCATGTAAAGCCAACAGTACTACCTTTGGTAATGGTAGATCATTTTTTTCTTGGCACACATGTTATGTAATGTTTTTTTAGGTGTGTTCTTTCACCTGTTTTTATTTTCCGTTTCTTATTTTGAAGAGTTTTGTTTTTTGTTAATGTCAGTTTCTAATAATGATTGCTCTTGTGTATGGTAATAATTAATTCAATAACTAAATATGTATTTAAAAGACTAATTAAAACTAACTGGTTGACTCCTACCCACATCAAACAAATGTTTACCTTTTGATCTTCTGTAAAATACAATTCTGTGAGGTATTTTTTCTTGTTGATTAGTGTTCCAACTTCACAGATAATAAGGATCCACCCCCATGCCTGTATGGCATTTCAGATTACTAAGCCACTTAGTCAACAGAGAGGAAGCAAACTTCTTCGAAGATATGAATGTGACATCAACGATTAAACGAGTGAATTATTGCATAGGGCTTAACGAGGTGAATGTGTTCTAATACTTACTCATAAGTTAGAATATCATGGTAAGTTCAGTCGGAAATAAAAACATACGTCAGGTTTGGACACTTACTGGTCAAACACAGTGAAATTGTGCGTGTGGTAATATATTTATATGGTAGAAGTAAATCAAGAAAGTAATAGGATAAGTCTTCAACTATACAAAATATAGTATTAATGAGAGATGCAACTATTCTTTGTATATTCATAATGCATTATCATAGCCAGGCAAAACCATGGCCTGATACAACTAGCAAAAATTTAATACTAACTTCAATGTAAAACCGAGGGTGACATTCATGCTGCAAGGTGTTACATACTTATTGGTAGCATGACCCAAAATTAAGATGTATTTGTGCACTTCCCGACAGCATTCTTGCTCCTGCGACATCAAGGCAGTAAACCTGACACTATCATGACAAATTGTGCCATTGCCTGCACTTACACTTCCAAGTAGTATTTTCTTGTCTGTTTAATGTTTCAAAAAGAACAAGCAAATACAAAAGTCTGGAAATAAAAGAATTGAATCGAGAAGTAGTGCTTCTAGATTTTACTAATATTTCAGCACATCAAAAAAATGTTTCATGATGTAAAAGAAATCTGTTCTTTGATCTTCAATTTTAGAAGTCCGAAAATGTTTACAATAAAAAAAGAAATCTGTTTGTTGGCGACAAGAGTATCCCCTGTGAACCATGTGAGCTTAACACATGAACAGACCATAAATGAATATGTTTTTATAAACATGAATGTAATAGAGTTCATGTGATAAAACTAAAACAAAGGTCTATAGAGGTGTATAAACTGACATCATGGGATAGTACACACTTGACATTTCAAACTGACGCAAGAAAGTAAACGTTCATAGATCAGCAGGCAGTTTGATAATCCTGACTCTGATGCCAGGCATGTAAGTATTACTTTATATGTCAGAGATGAGCGCAACTTGGTATTATAAGTTAAGCATTGAGCAAACATGGCTGCAACTGCTACAGTTACGCTGAGGCAATATTTCTAAATTCCACAATCCCTCAATTTAGAACTAATGAGTGCAATTTTCAAAGCAAATCTATCAAATCAATTATCTTAAGTCTGTTTGCTTTGTGAGACAAGTCATCCTCATTAGGAAATTTAAACGAGATATATTCAAAATATCAATCTATATTATCCTCCATGAGGGGGAAAGAGGGAGAAGGCAATATATTTCTTGTAAAGCAATTAGTGGATCATATACAAACCCTTATGAGTATGTAGAGCAAAACAAGTGAAAGGAAAACAGCGAAATCTATCTTTAGTATCTTCATTCCTAGTCCCCACATTATGCCCTTCAACCAAGACCACAAACTCCATCCACGAAGACTATAGCCATCTTTAATTTTGTTTTTAACGCTATCATGAATGTGATCAATCTGGTCATCTACGCTCCATGAAACATTTGGTATGTAGGCACCATATGTGGGCGCAATTATGGCACATAAGGTGGGCAAAATTAAAAGCCATTCACAAATAATAAATTGCAGGAGCAAGGAGATTAAAACCTATCCACTGCCATCAAGTGTCAGGAAAAAAACCAAAAAGACAGTGCTTGAGGTATCAAAATCTGTACTAAGTACTATTTTTATCTCCTGCTTGTGCAGAGGACAATTATTGTATACTAAGACTAAACAAATTCTATTTCAAAGGTCTATTACCTGTTGTAGATATTTTTTTTTGTAATCAAGAAATGTCCAACTGTTTCAATTGTCGCTTCCTCAAGGCCACATAACTAATTATCAGATTAATACAGCCATGTATTACAACAAATAGAATAAAATGTCCAATTCAGATAAAAAAAATGGTGAGGACGATAAGATTGAAAATAACAGAAAAACAACAATTAGTCAAACAACACATCCAGATGATAAAAAAATAATAATATAAAAACCTATTTTTTTTATTATTAAGAAACATTAAAGAAAAATACTGAAGAAAGAATATATCCATCACCTGAAAAAAAAGTATATGTAGTAAAGGAGTAAAAGGAGGGTTAGAAAAGGATATCAAAACCTCAGTCCATGAACAGTATCAGCGAGGTGCATAGCAAGGGTTGTGAGGTTTTGGTTAGGGAAACAGCAGTCACTGACTACTATGGGCAGAGGGACTGGGAAAGTTCCCCCGCCATATTACGATGCATCCGCTGCTGCCACAGCAGTCTCATCTACGGTGGTGCACATATCCTCGAATGTCGCTGCAAATGCAGACAAAATCACAGAAAACATGTGAATTGTCCACACATGCATGACATATGTGAGGATATGCCTTGTGCTGCATGTACCCCATTGCTGGAGTGTGGCAGAATGTGCACAGTCCAGCCAATGGGGATACATACCACACAAGGAGTTACCTGCATTCCGGGCTCCACAGGATCTTAGACATCGGGGTACAGCTGCTTGGGGAGACCGGACAAAGGAATCCATGGCGAAGATTATTAGGGAGAAGCAGAACTGGTTGAGTATGCACAACAACATTTTAGTTTCTGATGATTCTAGGCAGTTGGTCGGGTCATCGGAAACCCACATTATAATCCAAACAGCAGTCGGAGATCCCTGCACTGCCCTATGGCTGCTGTCAAAGTCAGCGGTCTCTCAGCAGTCGGTAGGAGTACACGATGCATATATTGCAATCCGGTGGTTGGACCAACCGATTCCAACGAGATCACTGTGGGCCGACCATCTCTGAAAGGACCATAGAACCGGTGCAATCTGCATCATAATGACCCCATAAGTTCCATATCATCAAAAGGAATGGGTTCCATTGGAATGCCCCTTGAAAGATCAGTGGATAGGGGCCACAGATCTTTCTTGAGTGCTTGAGAGAAGATAGATGGTAACTCAGTAAACCCCTGGTTTGTCAATACCATGTTTACTGGGCCCCTGAGAATAGGAATGAAAAGAGACACTGGGTTACTGGGGGAATAGGGATATAAAAGAAGGGTGAACACAGATTCAATACTGTAAGCCATTTGGCAGTGGCAGGACCTCGAGACAGTATGGATGTGAATTTAGGAACAACAGAAAACTAGGTATCACATCAGCATTATCAGATTGCTAGTCTTGCACAAATCTGTATGTGTCTCTATCAGGCTTTTATATCAGTAAAACAGGAGTATTGCAGACACTTTTTGGCACTGGAACCCCTTGCTTGAAAAAGGCACAAATAAGAGGCCTGATTATTGCTTTCCCTTCGGGACTTAATGGCTATTTGGGAGTACAGGGCAGTTTCTTCATTGAATCTACCGTAATCTGCTCAGGTTCTGCTGGCAGCACCATTTGCGTGTTCAGACCTCAAGGTAAAGTAAGTCGGGAATAGATTTCAGTGCATTATTCTTACATTCAGCTTCATCAACATCATCAGAGGTTTGACATGAGACGGACAGAACTACATTCGGAGCGCTTTTTGGCAAATTTGAATAAGCATTATCACCTGTGAAATAGACCATTTAATTCAATTTCCACAAACTGTCTATTCTCAATAGGTTCATAGGATAGAGGGGCTCAGCTGAAAGATGGTTAACTGGTTATAGGGCCCAGGGATCATAACATGGTGGGAGACATGTGTGGACAAGCCAAAAAGTAGTAATTCAGAGGTTTTCAATGCAGATTGTCTAGCAACAGAACTAATAAGGTTTGTTTTTGACTCATTGTGTAAACTCTGGTTGAAGGTGTGCATTGAATCATGTTGGAGCAATTGCTTTTCCAGTGATACAACTGTCCACAACTGAAGCATGAAGAACCACCCGGTGAGGCTGACACTCTCAGGCCCCATCCCTGGCTTGTCCCACTCTCCCTCCCACTGCCCACACTTCTTGCTTGCTCTGCGCATTCCAACTTGCCCCTCCCTTTCATAGTCTGGTGAAATGGGTGCATTTGCAAAGACATCAATCTAGATTCATCTGACTCCTTTTTTACTTTCTTTCACTGCTAAGCAGTGGTTAACAACAGAGACAAGCTCAACTAAACCCTTGGTCTGCCACCAAGTACAGATGGTGTGGAGTTGTTTCTGCTCAGCAGACTCTGAACAAAAGCAACAACTGCATCTTCAGCACTTCCAGCAGTTTGAAAAATACAAGAATAACATTTAAACACATCATGCAAATAATCAAAATAATTGGCAGGAGATTTGACCTTATTCTGTTTACAATTTGAAATTTTAGTCCAGTAGGTTTTGACTGGACGCCCTTCCATCATTCATAACTGCAATATCTTCACACCCTGATTTAAGGATATTTTAATTAAAGAGATCATTCTTGGATAAATTGGTTGTAGACAAAAAAACAGTTTATACACCAAATTATAAGCCCTTTGAGGCCACTGCTGCTGACTATAGTCCTGATCACAACTAGGCCCGAACCGCCTTATGGGCACAAACTCTTGTGTCCAAACTGCTACAAATTGCAGGTTCAAATTACGGTGAACTCTGTTTGCACCTGCTCTGTTTGTTCCTGGACCGACTGAATGGGTGAAATTATTCACAAATTGCACATCACTCCTCATTCTAGGATGTGAAACATAATGTTTAAATTATGTAACTGCTAATTACGCCACCCTGCACAATTTGAACCCACGATTTCCGGCCCTGTTGTAATCAGGGCTGCAATCTCCTACGAAGAGTTTATAGCTAGATTCATCAAGCAAAATTGCGATCGCAAAAGCTGCGAATTAGCTATTGCGATCGCAATGAACAGAAAAGCAATTCATGATGTGAAAAACACAGAAATTGTGAATTGGCAAAATTAAAATAGCAAAATCACAAAATAAATCACAGAATCTAGGAGCAACCCCTATAGCGAATGGGAAATAGCGAGAATCCATGGATTCTGTGATTTGTTTTGCGATTTAAATAATCACAAACGCAATTCATGAAAACTCGCAATTATCGAAAAAGCGGAAAATCGCTATTTGCGACGCGCAATTTAAGGAGAACCAAAAGCAGGTGGTAACCATGAAGCAAATAAAAATTTTTTTTTTTAAAACCTAGCGAGCCACAGGTGCAGTCCTGAACAAACACACTTAAGGAATCACTGTAGGAGCATGAGGACTCTCACAATGCCAGGACTCTACATGGTGGTCAGGCAACGAAGGCTCCAGGCTGCAGCACGGAACAGACACAGGATCCAGGAGCGAATATTCCGCCAGCGGGTCACCCTTCTGGGCCAAACTGCGTAGCAAATTTACTCCAAGTACCGCCTGAATGGGGCAATGATCATCAAGCTGATCCGGGACCCAGACCCCCTGATGCAGCACCCAACAAGGAGGGCCAATGCCGTGCCCACACATGTCCAGGTCTTGTGCAGCCTGCATCTACTGGCCTCTGGAAGCTTCCAGGGGATAGTCGCTGTTGCAGGGGGGATATCCCAGAGCACCATGTCCCGCTAACTAAGGAGTTTCCTGGAGGCTATGCTGACCCGGCTACACCACTACATCTCATTCCCGACCAGCCAACAGGACTTGAATGAGACCAAGCTTCATTTCTACAACGTTGCGCAATTCCCACATGTAATAGGATGCATTGACTGTACCCACATCCACATCTGCCCACCAGCACAAACGGAATACATGTACCGCAACCACAAGTCCTACCACTCCCTCAATATCCAGATGGCTTGCAACGCTAAGACTTTCATCACGGACATAGTGGCACAATACCCGGGGAGCACACATGACTCCTTCATATTCCGGCACAGCGGCATTCACACACGACTGGCCAGGGGAGACTTTGGCGAAGGACACCTACTAGGTAAGTACACATGCCCCCAAATAGTACACTGTGATCATGTAGCTGCGCAGAACAGGCACTCACCCTCTGCTCCTTTCATTTAGGTGACAGCGCCTACGGTCTCCGTGAGTACCTCCTCACCCCATACCTCAACCCTGCAACACCACAGCAACGGCGTTACAATGCTGCACACATACGCACAAGAAATTGCATTGAGAGGACATTTGGCCTTTTGAAGAGCAGATTCCGCATACTTCACAAGACTGGTGGGGCCATCAAATATGAGCCTGAGGTCTGCTGCCGCATCGTGGCCGTCTGTGCAATCCTCCACAACATTGCTACCAAGTGCAGTATACCTGTAGAGATCTCTGGCAGTCGGAAGGGGACAACCGACCACCTGCACATGTGCGTCATGCATGCGGGGAGAATCCTGCAGAAGGACACAGGCGCCGCAACCATATCACCATTAACTGTTTCTAGTGCACCCACTCCCCTCACCCAACACTTCACTCATGCATGACAATAGAAATAATGACATGAGTCAGATTAACTTGAACAGAATATTTGTTATTGTTTGTTGCACAATAAAGTGGGAATTTCTCACACAGTAAAATGAGAGCCATATTGAGTCTAATGTCCCATGTATATGAGGAGGGCATGCTTGTCTCAGCAGCATGGCCCTTCGTGGTACTTTACAAATGTTCAATGGCGCCTCCGGGCGGACGCTCCCAATCTTCTTTCCAGCTCTTCCTCCGGATATGCCCGTGAGGCAGCAGAGGGCCTAGTGCTGCGGCGGGGTGCTATCACCAGTGGCACGAATTGGCTGCTGTGGCTTGAATTAGCCTCACTAGTGTCATCCCCCCCACCCGCCTGGCCGTGGCCACTTGCCTGCATACCCTGCACTGCAGTGGTCACTTGCTCCAGTGCCCTTGCGACATCCTGGCAGCACTGGACCATTTGCACTTGCATGGCCAAGGAGCGTCGTGAGAGCTGGGAGGTGGCATTCCCTATGATATAATTTGACCGCGTGTACACAGACAGCAGCTGCCGGTGTCTGCGCCGGTTGCCCTCCCGCTGGCTATACATGGCCTGGGTGTTGGCCTCCACTGCAGCGGTCATCCTCTCCATCCTGTCTGACAGCAGCCCAACATTCCTAGCGGTCTTGTTGAGCTGTAGATGTATTGCTGTGAGATGACGGGCTTGTGTCTGGTGGACGTGGAGCATACGGCGCTCAATAGAGAGCCCAGGTGCCCGCACATTCACCCCCCTGCCAGCCCGTGGTGTGGTATTGCACGGCGCCGGACTGGCTCCTCACAGCGGCAGTGCGGTGGGTTTGTTGTCGTGCTGCAGCTGTTGTTGTCAGCCCCACTGGTATGTGAGTCACACGCTGTGGTTGTGGTGCGCCTGTTGGCGCTGAGCTGGCACTGTCCACAGGGGCAGGTGGTGGTACTACCGCTGGTGCGACAGCTTGCACTGATGGTCCTGGTTGTGGGGATGGATGGACGTCTCCCTCGGTGTCCTCAGTAATGTCTTCAATTTGTAGGGCATCGCTATCTGTACTGGGTACTTCAGCGCCACCTGTGATGTAAAGTGGACATTGATTAATGACATGTATTTTACACATTGAAGGTTGCTACATGCATGCAGGCTACCATTCCCTGACTCGCTGCAGGATTGACTCTCACTGAACAGGTCTGGCTGTATGGGGCTAGATGGTAATTGTGGTCAGACTACATGTCCTACAATGCAATAGGGCTTTTGTGGTGTGCTTTGGCTGCATGACTGGGGTTTCTAATGGGATGATCTGGGGTCATGGCCATTGTTAGGGGACAGGGTCGCAGTCGCATGGCACTTACCTTGTGTATCTTGGGTGGGTCGGGAGGAGTCAAGCTGGGTTACCCCCACGCATGCCTGGGTATTCAGGGTGTCCTCTACTCGGTCCTCAAGTGAGGTGTTGGGTGGGGCAGTGGGCTCTCCTCCTCCTGTTGCGACACGCTCCCTCAGCCTCTCTGCGATCCTCTCCTTGACCCGCCCTCTGAGGTCGTATCACCATTTTTTCAAATCATCCACAGAGCGCTGGGTCACTCCCACAGAATTAACTTTTGCGCGGATGCGCACCCAAATCCTCCTTTTGTCGGCCTCAGGCACCCTTCTTGAGTCCTTCCCAAAGAGGCGGTCGTGGTCCTTGCACACTCCCTGTATGAGATATTCAAGTTCTTGTTCCGAAAATTAAATTTTCCTTTTCCTTCCTGAGGAAGTTTCCCCTGCAGCTTCCTGTGACATGTTCTGCAGTGGGGTGTCTCCTGGTTTTCAGCTGGAGGTACTCTAGAGTGGAGCTCTGAGCAATGCTGCTTCCACTTCAGGCTCACAATGCAGAATGGGGGTGGAACCTGCCTACTTCCTGGTTGTGATGTCATCACTGTGCTCAAAATGTGACTACCCGTTTTTGCGATCTCGCAATTAGCGAGATCGCAATTTGCGATTTCGGTAATTGCGAGATCGCAATTTCAACAAGGGTATCGGCCAATTCTGCGAATTTTCAGCGATTTTCAGAAACTCTTTTTTCTCGCAATTTTTCTTGAATCCCATTCTGCGATTTCTAAATTGCGATTCGGTATTTCTCGCAATTTAGGAATCGCAGAATATGAGATTGATGAATCTGGGGGTTAGTTCAGATCATTAAGTGCCTTCGTTTTACATTTATAGTACCCTGCTTCAATCAGATTATTCATGAAATGAAGATAATTCCCTAGTTTGTTTTCTTTCCTTTAAAACACAGAAACTCTAACTACAGTCACAAGTACACCTGGTTAGTGCGCTATCTGGTTTTTCATCTGTATTGTTTGAGTTGCCTGCCTGTTTATTTGCTGTTTTCCAGTACGTTTAGCTTATTAAGGTGTTTGCTAGCATAATATAGAAAGAGCATCAACTGCTACAGCAGCAAGGTGATGGATGGAGTTCTTGAATTAATCTCAACCACATGCAATAACTCGGACCACATACTTGACACCTTCTCCTCATGGAACACCAGTCCAGCTCGAAATGCCAAGCCAGGTCCTCCCTAAAATGGAATGCAAGCAACCTTGGAAATGTTTCACCCTGATAAGTGCTCATCAGCCAGGTACAGCTTGATTCCAGTGGCGCGGTGAGCACGGGACACAAGTCGGGACATACCCATTGCACTTAAAGCGCCAACTGCATTAGCAACAAGGTGATGGATGGAATGCTTGAATTAATCTCAGCCACTGGCAATCGCTTGCGCCACATCCCAATCCATGGTTTTTCACCCACCATGCCTCCTCAGTTTTGACCCAGTCCTATACAAATTAGCCTTGACCCTGCTCCTCATGGGAACAGTCCAGCCGGAACTGCTAAGACAGGTCCTCCCTGAACAGAATACATGCAACCTAGGACTGGTTTCACCATGATAAGGACTCCTCAGTCCAGTATAGCTTGATTCCAGTGGCACAGTGAGCACAGGGCTCACATCTAGGCATACCCGTTGCGCGTAGGGCATCAACTGCAACAGCAACGAGGTTATGGATGGAATGCTTGAATTAATAATATATAGCAAATATCATTTTAGATGGAGCTACCATTTCAAAATTCTGCTATCTAGGTGTTTGATTGACGTCTTCACTGTGATTCGATTCCACGTAGAGCATTTGTGCCACCACATTCTACTTTTGCTTCAAGTGGAGTAAAGACCTCGTGCCATTATTTTTATTGACCCGAAAGGTACCTGTCATCCTAGCCATTATTCCTACTTATTGGGTTCTGCAATACGTTTGCCACATCACTCTAACATTGTGCTGGACATCTAATTAGCAGTACTGAATGGCAGATTTAAAAAACAGAGAACCTACACGCCAAGTTTGTTTCTTTGGTTTTGGAGAACATTAATCCTTTGTGTTTTTTGGCTTGATAGTGATTTTTTTTTTATTTATTTATTGCTTTTTGAAGAGTATAGTCCATGTTCACATACAACTACATATCCCGTAGGTAACAGTTGGCTCAATGAATATTCCAATGACAAACATAGGGATAATTATAGTATAGACTTTCCCTTGAAGATGGTTTCCAATTCAACATTTTTCAAAACCTTTAACTAGGCAATCCCCAAAAGTCCCCCCCACCCATACTAGGTCCACTCAACTCTGGGTCCGTCTATCCTAAAATCAGTCATGGGTTTCCTCTTGTCTCCCCTCCTGACTGTGGGTCACAGCCCTAGTGTGGTGTTCTTCGACTGGTGATGCCCGTGTGGAATTTGGGTCATGGTCCTCTATCTCTTGTAGCTTCATCCCCCACGCCAGCAACACTTCGGGAAGTTTAGCATCTCTTCTAGTGCTACGCATATGCCCCTCCTCAGCCAATGCCCACTCTCTCAAATCTGTTTTCCAGTTAGCTAGCAGCGGCCCCCGTTGAGTTAACCAGTGGATCGCTATGCGTCTCCTAGCTATTATGAGCCTCAAAACCATGAACCGCCTGCTCGTCTTGCGTTTGGGGTCACGGAGAATTAAACCTAGGAGACAGGTACGCACATCCAAGGCAATTGTCCACCCCGTTATTCTATTCAATTCCTCCAGGACCGCCGTCCAGTATATCTGAATTGTTGGACAAGTCCATACCATATGCGTAAAATCCGCCTGAGCATATTAACATCTAGGGCACTTTGGATCTCTAGAGCCATCAATAGCGTGCAGCCGCCTAGGTGAAAGGTAGGTCATATGTACTATATTTATACGGTATCTGCTCTAATCTATTACATACCAACACCTTGCGTACGCTTTCATGAATTTTCTCCCAGTCTCCTGGCGTAATCTCCTGTGGACCCACCAGCTGTCATTTCTCCTCTACTTTGATGGGCGGACACTTTTTATCATCCCTTAGCGCCCCCTATAGGTGGGTTGCAAGCTTCCACCCTCCAGCCATGGCAATCATAGTGACTAGGGTGTGGGTGTGCCCTGGAGCCTCTAGAAACGTAGGCCATAATTGCCGAGCCGTTGCCGCTGTTTTGACATATTGCAAAAATTGCCCTAGTCCCAATTCAAAGGTATCCACGCTTCCTGATAAGTAAAGAATCTGTTTTCCGGGTAGAGGTCAGATAGCATTAGGCAATCCCCTATTTTCCACTTGTCAGTTGACATGACCAGGTCTATTTGAGCGAAGGGTGGCATAAGCCAGAAGTCGGCCTCTGGGGCATAAGGCCATTCCCGAACAAGCCTCCTGACCACTCGGTTCCTTATTGCAGCTAATAGTCTAACCAATGGAGGACATTGTTGCCGTTGCCTCCCTGTAGTCCAAAGGAGTGCTCCTAAATGTCGGTCTCCATATGTGTCAGCAAGTAGTGACCTTTCCCAGGAAGGGTCCGTGTCTAACCAGGCTATGGCATGCTGCAATTGTGACTCAAAATAATAGAGCTTTAAGTCTGGGATTTCCAAACCTCCCCTGCCCCACTTGCACCTCATGACTTCTAGGCTGACCCGACAGCGTTTCCCATTCCATAATAAGTTTGTGAGCAGTACGTCTAATTGTTTAAATATCTGATGCAGGAGTTCAAAGAAGGAGCTCTGCATTGTGAAGAGACGTCTAGGCAGAACTACCATTTTTATTATGGCATCTTCCCCATTATTGAGAGTTTGAGTGTGTCCCAGAAGGTGATGCTGCCCCGAAGACCCCTGAGTATCCTCCCCATATTATGCTCGTAAAAGGTGTCTTTATCTCTGCTTATCCATATTCCAAGATAGCGTAGTGAGTCCGGTACCCACGGGATCCGAAGCTAAGGAAGCTGGACTCTGCCCCTCACGTTCTCCGACACAATCGCATAGAGTTGTGATTTTAATTTATTAATGCAGAGTCCGGAGGTCCTGGAAAACTGATTTAAAGCCGCAAGCAGCATTGGTATTGATTGGGTCGGTCAGCGTAAGTACACCAATGCATCATCGGCATACAGTGATACAATATGTTCTGTATGACCCACTATAATGCCCTGCCGCTGGAGCACCTTACGAAGATGACTTACCAATGGCTCCATTGCCAAGGCAAACAACAAGGGGAGAGCAGACACCCCTGTCGCATCTCTCTGTCTATTGTCATGGCATCCGAGACGTACCGACCCGTGCAAACCCTTGCCACAGGCTGGGCATAGAGCAGCCTCATCCAGTGCACGAACCCTTCACCTATCCCCATTTTTATAAGCACCTGCCATAAGTATACCCATCGGATCAAGTCCAACGCTTGTTCGATATCCAGAAAGGCCAAGGTACTCTGTTGGGCACTTCCCCCCAGTGATTCCATGACATGTGCGAGACGGCGGATGTTCCTTAATGCATTCCTACCTGGCATAAAGCTGGACTGGTCATCATGCACCAGCTGTGTGAGGAACGGAAGCAGTCTACTTGCCAGTACTTGGCTAATAATTTTAAGATCTATGTTCAACATAGAAATAGGCCTATAGGAACTGGGGCGCAGTTTGGGGATCATCACAATCAGCGCTTCACGCATGGAGGCTGGCAATATATCGTTCTCGCCGGCCTCCATAGTAAGTTGCTAGATCTTAGGGATCAAGACCCTCCCATATTCTTTATAGAGTTCAGCCACTAGGCCATCCATACCAGGGGATCTAGTGGGCTTCATAGGGATGTTATTTCATACAGATTAAGGAACTAATGCAGACAATGAACACTGAATATCTATGAGGAGAGCTAATATAACTGGATAGGCTTTCTGCATTGCTGTTACTTTACAAAGAAAGATAAGGGAACTGCTCAGTTAAAACTTGTGATTCCATGTGTATTTTGTTGATATTTTACCAAAGGTACTACCAGCCTTAATGCTGAACCAGGCAATCTTCTGAGCCCTAGTTTAGATATGGAAAGAACCTCACCTTTCAAGCTGGATCTGAAAGAGGTCATCCGTTCCTCCTGAATGCTTCTTGTGTGCTACGGTGCCCTGATCAGTGCACACAGGCCTGTGAGTCCTCTACTGCATGTTGCTGTGCTCTTTAATATAATTCATTCCTGGAGTACCCTTTCCAGATGGTATTCCTGCACTGCGTATCGTATGGGTCAAGACAGCCACAGTTACTTCCCAGGCAGCCACTTCAGGTACGCTACGTCTTCAGTAAGAAGGTTAAAGAGAGAGGAGCAACCCGATCATCTAAAAAAAAAAAACATAGGCAATAACTATTTAAAACAACAATATCTCAATGATGCTAAATGTGTGAGAGGTTAGAGTAATTGCTGTACATTGAATCAATTGAACAGTCAGTAAATATACAAATTCAAAGCGATAGAAATAAATAATAAAAGGCCCAAACATTAGAACGGTTTTGCAACCTAACTGTTGTATTACAAATACAGCATGAGTCACCTTATAAGTTATATGTGCAGAGTATATAGCGCCAAGAAGCTACAATGTATGTTACACTTTATAAGTATGTTCCATTGACCATAGAATGTACTCCGAGTGAAAGGTGAATACACAGTGCAAACTGGTCCAAGAAATTAAAGACATTACTGTTTATCATATTGAATGAATCACTTCAGTTGTATGCGACACCATAGTCTCTTTTTGGTATACGAGAAGTCATGCACGTCTGTGTATCTAATAACTGTTCCGTATTTGTGCTTAGCATGTAAATAAATTAGTGAAAATTGAAAAACTTTTATGAACACCTTTCTCTTCACTCTCCCCAATGCACTTGAAAATATTATGAGGGTGCTTTGCAAAGGCATTTCAGTGTGTTCACTAGAAACACAGCTTATTTTAAAGAACAATGGTCCCTATTTTGGAAGGAAAAATAGAGAAACACAATAATCATACGCTTAAATGTATCGTATGTCTTTTGTCCAGCCGGGCAAGAATTTATTTTCATGTAGGTTCAATTAATTGTGATTCAAAACCTTAAATAACAAGTGGCCACAGCCGTGACCCACAGAACACAAGACAAACCAACGAAAAACAGAATGGCCAAAGGCAGGGTATAAAATATGTCTGTATGTTTGTAATCACTTATGACAGACTTAGATAACCAGTTACACACCATTGATCATTACAATATTATAAAATCATATTGCATATGGTGTTTTTAGTGTCGACGACGTTTCGATGCTATTCACAACAGTATAAAGCATCATCTTCAGGACAAAAGATAAATCATTGTTGTCTTAAACTTAATCACATGTATAGCCTATATCGCATTAGTTTGGAGGAGCAGGTAGATGTACCGGTAATGGAACGCACATTAGGATCCATAAATAGCGGCGGCAGTCATTAGATCATTATTAGGCCATCGGCCTTCCTCGAAAAGTTTAATTTCGCTGGGGGTAGCGTAACTAGTTAGCATGGAGGAGTCTCGTTCGTTATCAGAATTAACCAGACAAATCGTTCCACCAACTAAGAACGGCCATGCACCACCACCCACAGAATCGAGAAAGAGCTATCAATCTGTCAATCCTTTCCGTGTCCGGGCCGGGTGAGAAACCAGCAGCACAATACCCAAGTTCTGACCCTTCACCTACAGTTCTATATACAATTGACAGATGTGGGCTAATTTCCCCTTCCTCTCTTTCTTCCACAGCGGACATGTTTGCCCATGAGGAAGGTGGACCAGAACCTGATTGGGTAGCGAGTGAACGTGAGCAGTTTTCTGATTTCCGAGATCTAAATAAAGATGGAAAGATGGATAAAGATGAGATCCGGCACTGGATTCTTCCTCAAGACTATGATCATGCGCAAGCTGAAGCCAGGCATCTGGTGTATGAATCTGACCAAGACAAGGTGAAGACCTGATCTCATGTCTCAAAATCCAGGTTTTTATGATTATTAATGTGTTTTGCTTTTCAAGAAAATTGATATTTATTTTTTAAAGGTTTCATTTCAATTTTCTTTGTTAAAAATTAGATAGTATTGATTCACAACGTTTTCTCTGTAAGATAAGTGAGGCTTACTGAAGATACGGATTTCCATGTGTCACAACTGCTTATGGAGCAAAGTTTTATATATGTTGCCCTGCTTGGTAGCTGTGTTTGAACTTTTACAGTATGATGTGCAATATAAGGTATGACTTGGTCAACTTGAGCTTATTGCCCACACCCCTGTGCCACAACGGCTATTAATTACTGTAAGAAATAGGAGCATTAGTGGTGGGGGTTAAGGACCCACCTCAAATACTAATCACAATGCTTGTCAGGGTGAACTATTAAAGTCATTAAAGAAACCTGTACTAAACTCTCTGGTAGTTTGGAAAGAGCAGTCAGCGTATCTTGGTGGCATTATGTAATGTATTTATACAGCACTCAGTCAGTCAGAAATATGTTTATTTAGACCTTAGGTCTTTAAACAACATAAAAACATGGTGCACTAAATAAATGTTTAAAAATCATTACATTACAAATCTTTAACAACACCATTGTAATGGTCTGATTTCCACCTACTTCTTTTCAGTTTACACAGTGCTTCATATATAATTCATAGACATACCTATAAATAAACATAATATTCCAAAATCGATCAAATTCTATTCTAAAGATTGTATTTCTAAAGATTAAAAAATTAAGATCAAAACCATCCTAACTTCTTGCCTTTCTTTCAACCATCCAATTCTTTTTCCAAGAAAGACCTTTTTACGGCCTTCATCTACTTTGCAATAGCTATTGTTATCTCAAGGTTCGGCATATCAAAAAGAAGTTCAATCTCTTGGGAATGCAAAGCGACACCGTATTTTAAAAAGATGGGGCGTAAAAACAATTTCTGCAATGGTAGAAAATGTTGACAGTCCATTATAATATGTAAATTATCACATTTTGTACCCAGCCTACATGAGCATTTGCCATTCGGTCGTAGCATTACTGATTTTATTCTCCCATTTGATACACAATGATTAATGCCTATTCTATATCTTAGAACTTCAGCTCTGAGGCATTGGTTGGGTATTATGTCCAGATAGGGGTACCAGATTTCTTTCTCTCAACTGTTCATCATATATTTCACAGATTCTTTCTTTCTCAGGTACCCCATATCTTCCAGCATAGATTCTTCCTTCCCTAATGTTCTAAGTTCACAGTCCGTAGCTTCTAATAGAATAGAAGAGTCTGCTCATTAGTTCTCACTTTTAGAGTTTCACAGACAGCAGTTTCTTTCTGCCCTCTTTGGCCCTTTTAGGTCACTAAGCTGGGACTCATTCTTACACCATTGTGACACTTTTATGTCTTCTCCTCTAACCAATCTTTCCCAGAATCTTAAAAGGGCCAATTGCACCTGTACATTCCACGATGTCATACCCAGCTCCAATCTAATTGCCTGGATCATAAATGATCCCGGTAATGACATTAGAGGTTTTATACATTTCTCTTCCTCAATATCCCAACTGGTTTTACCACTTAAGCACAGAACTTCTGTTCCATATTGTAATTGCGGGGGTATCATTGCATTATACGCTTTCAACAATGGTCTGTGGGACATATCCCCATAGATGCTGATTAATGTTTTCAGCCCATACACCAATGTGAGAGCTTTAGCTTTCTGTGCCTCCAAATGCATGTCCCATTTTAGAGACTTGCCAAACCAGACACCGAGATATTTATACTTGTTCACATTTTCCAGTTTGGTTGGGCCCAGGCACAAATTAAACCTCTGGTCTCTCTTTCCAAAATGCTGAATTTTGGTTTTATCCATATTTAAAGTTAATTGTTTAGCCGCACAGTATTCACTAAAAGCATTTAAGTTCCTCTGTAGGCCCATCTCTGTCTGGTTGAGAATTACTAAATTATTGGCATTCAGAAGGCAGGAAAGTTGTTTCCCCTTCATTTTTCAGTTAGCACTTCTATCCACCACCAAGATAGTTGGCAAATCAGCCACGAACATGGCGAAGAGTAGGGAGGCAATACATAGCCCTGCCTTAGACCATTATTAATCATTATTTTCGGTGTCAGGGCCCCCGCCATATCCTTAATGACTTAGGTCCATTTCTTGCTATCTAACTCCTTGATTACAACCAGGAGCCCTTCTGGAATATCATGTTTCCTTAGGGTCTCCCAGAGGCATCTCCTGTCAACCAGATCGAATGCCACGCGGAATTCTACAAAGCATCAGCACATCTTTCCTTGCTGCTCCAAAGTCTTCCGCGCCATAGCCCATAGGGCAAAACAGTGGTCAACCATAGAGTGTTCCTACTTAAAACCCTCCTTGTTCCACTGGCACGATCAACCGCTGTTCCACCCAATCTTTCAGGCTGCCCAGGATTATTTTGGCGAAGACTTTTATTTCCTAATGTCCAGCAGGTTGATCAATCTGTAATTCTTCGGGGCTTTCCTATCTCCCTTCTTGTGGATTGGTTTAATTACTGCTCCCCCTCCACTTATTGGGGATTTGGCCAGAATCCTATATGGCCAAAAACATATAGGATAGGAATGTCGCCCACCAATTTAACTGAGTTTTTATTATAATGGCCGAGAGGTTGTCTGGTCCCTTTGGACGGGTTAAAGTTAAGTTTCTTATAGTGTCTTTTACCTTTTCTACTGTTAAAAGAGTTTTTAAGTGTTCCACAGCCCCTCCCCAGTGTTAAGTATTGCCTCCAGCAGAAATTAAACTTGTCCCTTACAGTTTGCCTAGGCACTCTTCCCATGCTGATTCTTCCACTACACAGTCAAAGCCTTCGGGGACTGTCCAGATGCTTCCTGTATCAGTTTCCAGAACTTACGTATGTTTTTTGCTTCAATTGATTCCAGCAAATTAGCCCAACATTTCTCTTTAAAAACCCTCTTCTGATTTGTAACCAACGTTATATATTCTTTTCTCATTATAATCAGTTTTACTGTCTTCCCTGGTTATACTTTATTCTTAACCTTCTTTCTTCTCTCCTTATTAATCTTTTCTTAGTCGTACGTTCCCAATTAAACCAACTTAATTGTCTTCCTTGCGTTGTATGCTTTGTAATTCTACTCTAAGGCATTGTATGACTTCTTCCAATTTTTCCTCAAACAAAGCCACTTTCTGAACCTTTGCGTTTTCCATATTTAGTTTCTGTTGAAAGCTAGCTACCTTTTAGATGTATACATCTGTCAATCTGGTTGTCGGGCATTTGGGGTACTCTAATTGATGGGGATGTACTATTTCACAGTGGCTTATCGACCCCCTAGCTTTATGATCTCTGCCTTCACTCTGCGTTACCTAGAACCCTTTTAATAGAGCGAAATTCCAAGCGTGAATAAACACATAGTCAATTGGGCAGAGTTGGGTACCTATCTTGAAGGTCTGTTTGTCCGGGCAGTCAGTTTCCATCCCACCATTTAAGCAGAACAACCCCTTTAACCCCAAGTAGTTACCTAGCGTTACATCTTGTCTAGAAGAGGTGCAATTTGGGAAGACAGGTGGCACTATGTTATATGAGTCCAAAAGTTCTTTAAACCAGGAATCTTGTTTTTTGGGGTTCAATTTATGATTAAAATCTCCCATAACAATGATCATGTCATTCTCAAATTTTTCACACAATATGTCCATATCTTCTTTGAAATGCCCCTATCTTCTTTGAAATGCCCCATTTCCAACTCATACTCCTCGTCGGAGCCCCATTGTATGTAAACATTCACAATTACCAGGTGTTCAAACTTCCTTTCTATGACCAGTAGGGATACCTTACAGACTAACAACCATTTGCATATTACCTTTACTGACGTCACCTTTTTTTGCAATCCTAGTTGTGGTGAGTGTCATAATCCCCCCGGCAGGATGACCAACCTTTTTTCCTCAAAGGCCTATGCAGATGGGCAAAGCCCTCAATAACAGGGGCATTCTTGCATACCCATGTTTCCTGTAAGGAAATTATATCTGCACCCTTGGCTAGATGTTTTATACTTTCGACTTTTGTCTCACCTCCTAGCCCATTTACATTCCATGATATAAATCTCAAGCTATGCGACACCCCAATTCCCTAATCAATATCACCAAGATGATCAAAATCGTTCTGATTCCACTGGAGCGAGCTTAGCAAACTATCTTCTGGAATCCATTTACTCCAGGGTTTACTAAACTCATGATTCTCAACAGCTATTTTTGTTTTCTCTTTCCCTTCCTTCCCCTACTATCAGCCTTACCTGTCTTTTCCCTCATCCTGCAAGACATTTCAAAAAGGGCCTGTCTTTTTGGACGACCCAGTTCCCCATGTGGTATTATTCTTATCCCCTCTTTCACTACCTCTTTTACGACTTTTAAGATGGCTCCTTTTACCAGCCCTGAGTATACTAACACCTTGGTAATTTCTTTCCCTTTGTTATTATAGCTAAATCCTACCTGTCTCAGATCCTTAGTACCAATTTGTCTCTAACTTGGACATTTTGAGAAGGAGAATTAAAGCTGGGATCGATTTAGGGGTATAACCTTCCTTATTTTTTTCCTCCCCTTCACTATTTCAGCTGGTTCAAAATGTAACCACAAATTATCCCTATTTTCTGCTGCTATGTTGCCACTAATCTCTCCTTCCTGCAAATTCCTCTTCCTAAATAATGTTCTTGATAATCTCCCACCTTCAGCTAAATCTCTGTTATTATCCTTTTGCCACCCTTGGGGTTTCACACTGATTAGAAAATTAGTCCTCCCTCCTAATCTTTGGAGATATTTTTCATTGGACCTTTCTTTCTCCCACTTCCACATTCGCCACCCTTGGAGTGTTCTTAGATTCCTCCCTTATCCTAGTACTCCCTAGTGTGGTTCTACACTCTTGAGGGGTTACTCCTTCTATACCCCCTTTACCCCTTCTTTCTGTGAACCTCCTTTACCCCTTCCTTTCATCACAACCTTTGGCTTCCTCTTTTGTAGCACCAATCTTGATGTATTTCTTGGTGGGTAATAGCGCCTATACCTTGAGTTGAGATTCCGGTAAAACAAAGCGATGCGTCAGTTCCTTTCTCCCAGGGGAGGTAATGCATCGCTTCCATACTGCCAGGAAAGATGATGCATTGGTTCCTTACTGCCATGCAGGGGAGGTGATGCGTTGGTTCTCTACTGGAAGGGGAGGTGATGCGCCAATCTCCGAACACACGGCCTCTGTTCCTTACTGCTGGGCAACGTTGATGAAGGCAAAGTACGATGCGCCAAAAATCCTGATGCGCTGTGTCGATGCGGCGGCGAAGCAGGACTTGCGTCAATTTTACAGCTGTGAAACAGGCAATGTGTAGATTCTTCAGCCACAAAGCAGGGGCTGCATCAGAGTCAAAGCGGGTGCCATGGACGTCGGTGACACGGTGCTCGGGCAGTGGTGATTTGTTAGCCGTACAGCGATTAAAAAATGGGCACTGAGAGTCAGTATGTGGATTAGCTCACCAGGTTACACTTCCAAGTGACCAGGAACTGGATTGGACACCACTAGACACATCAGGGCTCTCAGCAAAAGAGTACAGGCACTTGTAGGTGAAGTCTTTGATGGCCCTAAGACTTCTTAACAGGAAGCAAGCATGCACAGACCCTTGGAGACCTTGGAAGCAGGATTCCGATAGCAAAGTGCTTCCTTTCACTACAGGGACAGAAGCAGCTGGCCAGCACAATGCAACAGGTAGAGCGGCGGTCCCTCCTACAGCACCCAGATCTTCTTCCTGGCAGAATATCCTTCAGCCCTGAAATTTTCTGATTTTGGGGTGTCGGATGTCCAATACTTATATCCCTTTCGGCCTTTGAAGTAGGAAAACTTCGAAGGAAAGTCTTTGTTGTGCACAAGACCCTTCCTTTCCCTGACCAGCCTCCGGACACACTGCAGGGGAGTGGAGACAGCTTTCTGTGAGGACAGGCACAGCCCTATTCAAATGTCAGTGACAACTTCTCCCACCACTCTGGCTCAGGAAGGCCCAACAGCCTAGTGAAGGTCCATCAGGCTATGCAAGGCACACCTCAGCTTGCTTTGTGTGAGTGTCTAGAATGAATGCACAAGAGCCCAACCGTCAGCCAGCCCAAACGCGGAGGCCACAGACCGGCAGAGTCACAGAATTGTTAAGCAAGAAAATGCCTACTTTCTAAAAGTGGCATTTTCAAACATGCAATTTAAAAACCAACTTCACCAAAAGATGTACTTTTAAATTGTGAGTTCAGAGACCCCAAACTCCCAAATCTCTATCTGCTCCCAAATCTCTTATCTGCCCCCAATGGGAAATTACACTTCAAAGATATTTCAAGGCAATCCCCATGTTACCCTATGGGAGAGATAATCCTTGCAAGAGTGAAAAACGAAATTAGCAGTATTTCACTATCGGGTCATGTAAAACACAACAGTGCATGTCCTACCTTTAAAATACAATGCACCCTTCCAATAAGGCTGCCTTGGCCTAACTTGGGGTGACTTGCATGTAGTAAAAGGGAAGGTTTGGGCCTGGGTCGTGGGTGCACTTGCCAGGTTGAATTGGCAGTTCAAAACTGCGCTCACATACACAGCAGTGGCAGGTCTGAGATATGTTTACAGGGCTAATCTTGTGGGTTGCGCAATCAGTGCTACTTGCCCACCATTAGCATTTGATTTACAGGCCCTGGGCACACCTTGTGAACTTTACTAGGGACTTACCAGGAAATCATTTACGCCCAACATGGATAAACCAATCACCAATACAGTTTACACAGGGAGCACTTATACTTTAGCACTAGCCAGTGGTCCTAAAATGAGCAAAAATCGAAATGCTGTATGCAATCAAAAAACAGGAAGTCAGAAGCAAAAAGACAGGGATCTTGCCAAAGATGCCAGGTCTAACAGCAACCCTCTCCTGACCCGCCCTATCGGCACAGCGTTTGGACCTCCAAACAGGCCCTAACTGACATTCTCTGGGCCGCACACAGCCTAATAGGCCCTATAGGTGGCCTGGGCTGGACCCTCTGGACGTGTTGGCTGCTGCGGGGACTGCTGTGCCCCAGCGGCAGGTGGTTCCTTGGGGGAGGCGACATCATGGGCCAGGAGCAGGGTACCCTGGGGATTATACAGACTCCTTACTTCTTTTATCCTCCCTTCTTGACAAGGGGGCCTGGCCCTCATAGTGTGGGAGGGATCAATGCCTGCTTGCAGATTAATTCCAGGCACAGGGGCCTGACACTCTACCTGGTTAATGGATGGGAAGGTTCATGGAAGAGAGGACCCTTGACTGAAAGCTGCCCTACGATGGCTCATCAGCTGCTTGTGCTATCCATTGCAGCCTCTGGGGTAAGCAGGCTGGTTGTTGACATGATCTGGATAACCTGTAGTCTACTGTATTGCCTACCCTTCACCACAAAGGTTGAAGCACTGCCGGGGACCGCCAGCTGTTCGTGCTGCCCACTGCACACTCCAGGGAAAGCGGGCTGGTAGAAGACCTAGTCTCTGCGACCATTGGCCACCTGCGTTGCCCACCCCTTACTGCAGGACTTTGGACCCTACCCCCCAGTGATCTCCTCCGGAGCTCAGTACCAGATAGGGGGCTGGCACCAACACAAAGCTTACATGGCAGACCCTGACATACTACGCCAGCATGGGACAAGATAAATCCTCTGCGGCTCAGACTCAACCTACCATTGCCAAATATAAAACCTCAGCGCGAGGGATGACCCTGAACGGACCATGAACCCCCACAGCCTAGAGCCCCCACCAACATGATCGCCGTCCTCACCACAATCCAGGCCTCCTGAGCAGCTGTGGAAGCCAAAGTGGGTGAGGTAGGGGTGGATGTAGCACTTCTTCAGCAAGATCTCCACAACATGAGAGCAAGAAAGTCCACACCAGAGTGTTGGATATCTACTTAAGAGGATGATGTAGCATACTTAAAGCTACTATTGCGAAAACTCTTTCAGCCATGGCCACTCTGAAACAGCAAGCAGAGGATGCTAAAAATAGGTCGCAATGGAATAACCTCTGTTTAATGCAGTTTGATTGAAAGCCCAGCTGCCACAACATTCCTGAAATCTTGGGTACTTTCACAATGGTTTGGTCTGGAGTGAGCCCACCGATCCCTGACCCCACATTCCACCCCCCCCACCAGGGTTCATCCCCCCTCACTCCCAATGATAGCTCAGCTGCTCAATTATCGTGACAGAGGCACTATCCTTCAAGAAGATAGAGTTGCAGGCCCGTTGAGATACCAATCCAAACACATTATGATATTCTCTGATTACTCTTGTAGTAAGTTCCTTTTAGGGCCCACTTGGTTCTCACTTATTTTAGCCTAACTGTATGTTTTAGACTGCTTTTTGCCCTGCACAGCCACACATAACATGTTTATTTTGTGCCATGATAGAATTTTAGAAATACGCTGTACATGTTATTATTATTCAGTTCTTCTTCTTGATATTCAGTCGAACAACGTGGTACACTGCTATGATAGGGCAGCAGAATCTAATCTTTAGACACAACCCAAAGGAAAAGCTGTTGTTTTACAAGACAGCACTTGTTATCATATAAACCAAGACTTGCCCTTTGGAACACATAGAGGAGGATTCTTGCAGAAGGACAGGTCATGGATTGAGTGACCCAGCCTTGTGTAAACTGAGTTCACACTTACAATCGGACCACCTAACTACAAAATACCAGGTATGGGGTCCGGTGCTAATCCCAGAGATCACTGATATATCCTTGTGCTCACATTGTGAGGGTAGGCTTACCCAGGTATATCATTCACCATGATAGTGCTTTTCATTGTATACAGTTTGCTAGTAATGTTGATTACTTTGCTCAGTAGTATATGTTTTCTAATTGAAGCACAGTTGCTTCGTAATAGAGGACAATAGTTTCAATACATATTGTAAACTTTCCTTGTGTTTTCTTTTGTTTATTATGGACAGGCATAAGTGGGAAAACAAAAGGTGATGATCTGTTTCCATGGTTCTCCTGGGGACTAGAGAGTTGTCTTCTAGGTTGCCAATTCACCTGTTAACCTGGGAAGATTAGGAGGGCAGGTAATGCACTATGAGCTAGTCGGATTTGGGCCCACAGGTGCTGATATGGTATGGTGAATCAGTCCCTCAATTCTGACATCCTGTGATCCCAGGAACAATTCTGTTTCCAAACAGACTCCCTGCAACACTCTCAGGCCACTCAGAAACAGAGGAAGTCTTTCAATGGAGTAAAACAAAAACATTGAGCCGTGAACATCCAGTATATGCTAATGTATCCTACACGACTAAAAGTGATCTTTCAGGAACCTGCCTACTTCTTCAAAACTCTGGACGAACCCTGGAAATGGGCAATAGAGCAGAAGGTTCTGAAAAGACTGCATACCCAGAAACAGTAATTACCAAGAACAAAGACCCCTGAACTCTTGCCGCGGGCGGGTACTGGATGCCAGATGTGTCCCTGGACAGGCTGTGCTCGGTCCCATTGACCTTCAGCCTCTTTAGACTCAGATGCAAATGTGGGTGGGTGTACACAGGAGACCCTAAAGTACGGGTGCTCCCCCGCCTCCTGGGAAACAATCATGGACCCAAACGTTGACTGGGCAGACAGTACCTAGATAAGCTCTCCTGCTGCCTGCTAACTCTTCAGTCTCTGGCAGTCACAAATCATCATAATCCATCATTGAAGAGGTCCATCTCATATATCCGACAAACTTTAGACTTGTTTTGATTTTGTTATGGGGATCTTTAGGGTGACAGATAATACATGGGGGGAGGTATGGCTTTGGGGAAGTTGGGAGGGTGGGACTGTTGTTCTCTGTTTACTTTTGTTATGTAGCACGTGCATGGCTACACCCACACTTACTGTTCACCCAGAAGCGATACAGCTGCACTTTCGGTTGCCTTGCAAAGACCTCCAATGGATCTTTGGATCCATGCTGCATTCAGTTATCTACTTAAACTTGCGATCACATTTAACCATAGAATGACACCTCAGATTATGGTCTGGAATATTAACGCCCTTCACACCCGTATTAAGAGGACAGCTGTCTCAAAATATGCTATGCAACTGCAACCGTAGATCCTTTTCCCCTTCCTTAAATGATATGGTTACATTCAGGTGTACCATGTCAGGTTCACCCATGGCTCCAGAGTAATGGTGATGCTCCTCCATAAGACCCTAGCCCTGATGGTAATTAACATATTTGCGTACCTCGAGGGCAGGTACATGGTGGTTGGGGGCTTCCGTTAAGGTAAGACTTACAACTTCCTGAGTGCATATGTCCTGCCCCACCTGCAAACCTCAAACCTAGATGCACGAACAAATGTTTTTGCAGAGATGCCCCCTGATATTACCTTGGCGGGAGGAAATTTCAACGCCATCCCTCTGGTCACCCCATGACAGACACACTGACCAAATCCAAACAGCTCACGGAATGGATGGATGCCATGGGTCTTTGTGATAGCTGGAGATCTTGGTTCCCACACTCTTTGGAATATACTCACACATCAGCCTCCTACTAGACACATTTGCACATACACCTTATATTGCTCCCTGCATCTGACGTGTTAAAAATTACCGCAGCAGATGGCCACAAATTAAGTTCAATTAATTTGTACTTTGACCATGCTCCACTAAAGGAATGGAACTGATGCAATGGCCTGTGATGTACAATTAAACAGCTGCATTGAAGAGTGAAGATGGAGTGAACCAATGATAAGTAAGAGTGGCCTCCTACCCCTTTACTGTATACAGTACCCCTAGAAACAAACAGCGCATGCGTGCTGTTAGCCAAGACCTAAATATAACTCCATTTGGTAAGTGGTAAAGGGTGATACTGGGGAGGTTTTTCCAGATATAATTTTTGGGCCGTATATTAACTTTCTTTGTGGAGATATATCTGTTGTTGCAAAAGTCATCTTTTCTGCATATTGTACTGATTATTATGTAATCTTCCACATGATAACAATAATGATGCAACGGGTTACTGTTTTGAAGAGGGTCTAGACTGAGAAATGCTAATAAGATAGCTGAAAAATAGCAGGGCTCCGATACATTTTTACTGTGGATGGAGTCTTAGAATCATAGCGGTACATTTGTAATCAGAGCTACAAAAGTCATGCTTAGATGAAAATTCAAAAAGAATTAAACATCTCCTCTAGAGAATTCACCGTTTTTTGTAGGAAGGTGAGACGGTTGATTTTAATTTGTAGTGAGGTTTGTGATTGGTACTTCTAATCTATGCCCTGCATGTTAATTGCATTTTTTAATTCCAGGATGCCAATGGCCGTTGCTAACGTTAAATTTTTTCTGTTTAGGATCAACGACTAAGCAGAGACGAAATATTAGAAAACTCTAATATGTTTGTGGGAAGCCAGGCTACAAACTATGGAGAAGACCTTACAAGAAATCACGATGAACTTTGATGTTTTTTGCAGTGCACTAGGCCAAAGACCGTCCTTTAGTTTTCCTACTCACTCAAAGTTCCTTGGATCTGCATTCTGCACCAGTCAAATGCATTTTACTTATACACCGCACAATACCTCAGGCACGGGAAGCCGGATTCCATCATACTCACATCTTTTTGACAAATATGCTTGTGTAGTACTTCGAGATATGCCAGAAGCAAAACATCATCTTTTAGAACTGTGAAAGGTTATTTAATGTTCTTAAAAAGTCAAATTTGTACAATGTTTTTTATCAACTACGTGAACACAGAGGAATGAGTGTGTGTGTGTGGTTGTACATGTGTGTGTGTGAATTTTAGGTAGATATGTTGTCTTAATCTTTGCTGTAGATAGTTTGTCCTTAAAAACACACTTTCAGCATGTGTATTTTCTGTACTGTATATTATGTGCTACATGAACAATTATTAAATGGGAGACATAGTTTACAGACTTTGTCTGCTGTTATATGGAAATAAAAACGTTGTTTTGATAGACTTATTAAATAATACATGTTTAATGTGCACTATGTTGTTTAAGTTGCATAGAAAGGTGAGCAGTAGATCTTACTATGAACAGAAGATTTCGATCCTTTGTTTAAAAAAACTTTGTTCATTAGCATTTTACATTTTATTACTTTTTCTCCAAGGAGTTTCTACCTTCTATGTACCGAAACATTCTATATACAAAATACCTTTCTAGAAGGTTACAAAGCCCACTCAGGTTTTACATTTCACCGTAGAAATCAACAGATATTCTAAGCTTTTATTCTCACTTGATTGTGATAAAATAGGATGAAGACTGTATTTTTCATGAAGCCATAGATAAAAGTCGATAGAGGTTCACCAACTTACCTTTTAATAAAAAGAAATCTGTGCATTTTTGAGAGAATAAAACTGGAACACAGCACTCACTCTAATTAAAAGTTGTCCTTCTTTCTTTGAAGCCAACACTAGTGTAGGTTTTCCCAAAATGTAGGCAGTGTTTGGAAAGCCCCCATGAATGGAAAAGACTGTTCCAGATTAACATAACTATAAAGGCAAGCCTAGAAGGTCCACCAGAGTCTCGAGAAGAGTGTTATGAAATTGGTGCATAGCATTCTACTAATATTGCATCCTAAGCAAAGACACAAGACAATACAATTGGACCTGGGTGGTAAACTTAATCTAAAATTAGGAGGAAGTTAAGATTTAAGATGCCCATAACTAGTATCTAGGTAGCAGCATTGAAATTGGGGGATGGATCATCATTCTGACCTGAAGGTTTTTCAGATGGGCTTTAATTGTAGCAGGAGACTGCTGGGTGACAAATTAGTCCATTTGAGGGAATTGGTGTGCCAGCCACAAAGGTGACCTTTCGAGACAAAGGCAACGTTTCCTTCTTCTTCATTAATTTCATGCACTCAATTTCAAGCAGTGTGGCAAACTGTGACCAGATAAGAGTTAGTGATCTAAGAATTATTAAAAATGAATGTGGGCACGATTGCAAGAGCAAGGGAAAAAAAATTAATAAAAATCGATTACCTTGCCAACGCGGATCCCGCATCGCTGCTCCTGCTCTCTTGCTTCCGATTTCAGGAACAGAAAGCAGGCAGCCAGGCTCCCTCCCCTAAGCCAATCACAAAGCTGCAGCGTTGTGATTGGCCTGAGCACCGGGACACAGCGCTCAGCCAGAGGCTGTAGAGGTGACCCTGTTCTCCATGCAGGTCGTAATGCAGCCTGCATGGAGAAGTGGGAAAGTGCACATGACTGCTGTGGGCGGCCTGAGAGGGCCGACCAAATAGTCACTGTGCACTTTTACGAGTGGCAAAACTACTCCTCCACTGCCCTGCTTGCAGAGCAGCAGCACCCACCCACCCGCCGCAAAGCAGCCAAAATAAAATGTTAGTAACTGAAAGTTATTATCATTTTGTGGTTTTGCTTCTGCACTGCTTTTGCACTGCTTGAAAGCAGTGGGGCGATGATCCTTCGCCATAGCAGAGGAGCCGCCCCTGGTCTGTTATCCCATCTATCCCAGGATAGAGCTAAATTCTCTGAAGTTATGTTTGGACAAAATCGAGATTCTTATCATTTTACCACTTATTGAACTTACTACTTGGTTTTCCACCATCTCCATCTTTCTCCACCCACAATTGGGGTATTCCATTTGATCATGTTCTGAATTGGCTTAACCATTTTATGACGTGTAGTTTCTAAATGTTATTTGACTTCAATGAACTTTGATCAACATCCTCTCCTATCTTCCCTCCTCCTTGCAGAATAATTCAGTGCAGACTATAATATCGTACTTGGACTACTGTAACTCAATTTATTTAGGTATATGACATCCACGTTCCGGGCTTTGCAGAATGCTGCTGCATGCTTTATTCTGGAGATCAGTGGAAATATGGTTGGGTGTCACATTCCAGTGGAATTTGGTTCTGAGAGCAATGTGGTGTGACTGTAATCATGGATAGTGTGACAAGTGCTGTGGTAGGGGTTGAGCATCAGTGATTCAGTGTAAACTTTGAGATTTAAGGGAGTTGCTGGCAGTGATAGATTGCGATGCATAGAAAAAGCTGCACAATTGACTAAACATTTCAGAGAGTCAGAACTTGTCAGCCTCAGTTGGACAAACCAAGAAGCAAATAACAAGAAATGCTGTGAAGGACATAAACTTTGAAGTGGTGTTTGAAGTAGTCCTCTCCTACAGTAAATGCACATTGGTGGTGTTAGATGCCAAGAAGTGTTTTGATACCTAGGCTGGCTTTACATATATAGGGTGCTGGAACATCTCTGTTCTGGGCTACGTTTTATTAATTGGAAAAACATGCCTTACATCAATCCCTTAGTATGTGTCAGGAGTGGCCAACTGATTTTGAGGGAAAACCACCTTTACCACGGAGTTATTACAAAGACATGCATTTCCCACAAAGTCATTACCACGCATGGGACATTAACATGCATGCCACTACAACAAGTATGCCTGTACAACAAATGTCATTACTGTGCATGTTATTATCACAAATTTATGTGTGAGTATATTGGTAAGCCTTTTGGGATAACATTTTTTTTTTAAATATATGTGGTAATTTTTAATACTGAGATACTCATTTAAATACCTGAGTATCAATGTACACAATAATATAAATATTGATAATATTTTTATAAATGTCCTAAGACATTTGTAACAAAACAATTTAGGAACCAGATGGGTTATAGGGGTATTTGGATGGGGGTGTAATAATACTCGGGGTTGTATTTAAATACCGGAGTATTAATTTATACTATATTGTAAATATTAATAATATGTGTAGATATCTGGTAAGAATAATTTATATCACTTTAATTTAGGCACTGGATGCACTGGATGCAAGGCATATAGGGCCAGATGTAGGTAAAAACCAAATTGCGAGTTCTTAATAGTGATTTTTACCGAATCGCTATTAAGAACTCGCAAACTCCGATGTCGATAAAAATCCGCTAAAAGTTAGCGATTCGGTAATAGTCGCTAAATCAATACCGAATTCGTATTACCAAATCGGTATTTGCGAAACCGCAATTTAAAAAAATCGCAAATCAGCCAATCTGCTATTCTGGTGCACCCTGATGACATCACAACCAGGAAGTGGCCTGACACATGCTGTTTCACTGATCCAGAAGCTGTGAGAGAGGCAGAGTGCAGGACCACACACCCAGGAGCTGCTCAGTAATTACCAAGCAGACACCAGAAACAAGTATGGACACACAGGAGAAGGGAAGGAGCCCGCAGAGAGGAAGAGGAAACCCAAATTCAGCAAAAAGGAGTTGGAGGTATTAATTGAGAGGGTGGTAAAGACTCACAGCCAGTTGTTTGGGAAGAAATCTCTGCATGTTCCTGAGTCGCAGAAAAGTAAGATATGGCTAGAAATACAAGGACAAATAAATGCCATTGGTGTCACCCAACGCTCCATTGTCGAGTTAAAGATGCGCTAATATGACCTCCGCTCCTGTGCCAAGGAGAGGGTGGCTAACCGGCTCAAAAAAGCTAATCAGACAGGTGGCGTAACATCCACTGCGCCAGAAACAACTACCCTGGAAGAATTGGTGGAGTCCACCCTCCAGCCTGAGATCATCATTGGAATTGGAGACGCGGACAGCTCAGCCAGAGGAAACAACAGACAAGGTAAAATGCATGGACAGAATGGTGTGCCCCCCACCCCAATCTCCAATCAGCAAGTATGAATCCCACTCCAGTCCCTAATTTGCTAACAACCAGCAATGCATCTTGGGAGATGTAGTCATAATTTAACACATAGCATACCAGTGAGTCAACTGAACCTAAGTGCATGTCACCCACATCAGTAAATAAGGAAGCTGGGGACTGTTAGTTTGAATGGCATTCATGTAATTTAATGAAATACAAATACTGCAAGGCAAGTCAGTAAATTGACATTCTGTACCCACGGGCGAACATACACCCCAGACTGCTACAAGGGAGTCAGAAGAGGTACCTAGGGGACACGACAATCAGGTGGAAGAGACCCTGTCACCCGCAGATGTCCCACCACCACCCAGACCCAGGAGGTACACAGTGGGAAGCCTTCAGGAGATGGAGAGGTCAGAGGAGGAGAGCACAGGAGCCCCACAGACCATGCAGGAAGAGGCAGAACAGACTCCAGAGACACAGTCACCCATGGAGCGTTGCCTCACAAGAGCTCGACGACGCAGACCAAGGGCACACAGTCCAGATGGACAGGGTGAAGATTCCACTGTATTTGCAGGTCTGGAGTGAAACATGTTGAAAGTGCAGCGGCTGCAAGGAAAGACAATGCGGTGAATGCAACGCCAGACGGTGGTCCAGAACAAACACATGAGGGACATGAAGGAGGTCATAAATGGTCTCAACAACACCGTTGCAGAGGGCATGCGGGACATGACAGAGGCTGTAAGTCTATTGTGCAGCAAAATGGACATTGAACGTGGGGCAAGGCGCAGGGACAAACTGCGCATGGAAGTGTATACAAAGGCGATGAACCGCCTATGCAATGCCACCTCTGTCTTTAGCAGACGCTCAGTGGCCATGCAGTTTGTGATGGCCCACTGCAGCCAGGATGTCACTAGGGGGTTGGTTACTGTCACCACTTTGTTAGAAGTGCTCCCAGACAACACACACCGCTGCCGCAGGTTCTGGGGATGATGGTGAAAGTGAGGAGGTAACAAGCCGCAGCAGCATTACTCCACCTATTCCAGAGTCCAGGACGTGCAGTGCAAGGCAAGGTCTAGCCTCTAGGGAGTGCAGTGTGCAAAGTTCGCGGAGCAGTGCTGTGCGTGGCCGCAATAAATGAAAGCATGCTTCAGCTGACATTGGGAGATGGGTGATGTAACCCATGTAACCAACTTATAAGGGATGACAAAAAGCATGCAGTGTATCAATGCCATGCTGGGATTGCTGAGGCACTGAGATGCCAATATGGTCTGGTGGTGTGCATTCCTATTGCCTGATGTGAGGTCAATAAAACACTGTTACACAATTGCAATTACTCTATTTGTCTCATTACTTCCTCAGAAATAGTTGCGTGTGATCTCTGCACGACTGTGTCTCTCATCTGGCGCTGCTACGACACCTGCTGCGTGGTGCAGTGGCTGTGGACATTCCTCATCCTCTGATTCAGTGAGTTCCACGGGTGTCTCCTTCTTTGTGGCCAGGTTATGAAGCATGGCACATGTTGCAATTATTTTGCAGAAGATCAGAGGGCGGTACTGCCATGCACCTCCACTTTTGTGGAGGCAGACAAACCTGCTTTAGTCCAAATGTACGCTCCACCACATTACGCCTAGATTTATGGGCCACATTAAATCTCCTCTCACTTGGGGTAGATGGGTTGTGGTATGGAGTCAGGATAAATGCCCGCACCGCATATGTGCTATAACCTAAGTGGTAAAGGAAGAAACATTATTCACAGTCAACAACAGATACATCCAAGGTATACATCAGGGTGTGTCACTTTGATTTACTTAGCAGGTATCTTTCTCCAAAGTAACCCCCAGCCAGTCGTGTATAGATCCCACTGTTCCTGAAAATGTAGGAGTCATGATGCTCCCTGGAAAGTTTGCTACAATTTCGGTGATGATGTGAGACGCATCACAAATGACCTGTACGCTGATTGAATGTGTTGATTTACGGTTCTGATTTATGTACTCCGTAGCAGAGAGGGGGGCAGATTGGAATATGTGTCCCATCGATGCACCCTATAACATGTAGGAACTGGGCCTTCTGATAAAAATCCATCTTTGTCTCATGCAGTTCCGTCTGTGTGTTGGTGAACCGGATATAGTGGTGCATTCTTTGCATCATGGCACCCAGGAATGTGTTGAAAAAGCATGACAGGCAACTTTGTGAGACACCATTAGCCACAGCTATAACCCCCTGGTAACTAGCTGACGCAAGTAGGTGCAGGCAACAAAGGACCTGTACATGTGGTGGTATTGCGGTGCGCTCTTGGTGCCGGGTGCTCCAGGATTGGGTGCAGGTCACGTATCAGGTATAGGATGGTGGGATGAAGCCTGTACCTCTCATGGATTTCTGCCTCTGTGAGTTGGAACACTGTAATGGGCACTCTGTATGCGCGTTCTTGTCTCCAGATCCTCAGTGCTGCTGCTTGCATCCGCATCTTCCTTGCAATGACATAGAGGGCTGCCATTGTGTTCACGCTGATGCATTCTGGGGCTGTTATATGCAGTGCACCTAGTTACCACCTGCTTTGAGTCAGGGTTAATTTGCGACTCCAAATTAGCGATTTTTGGACATCTACAACGGATTTCTGCACAGCAATGGAGCACACTTCATCTTTGGAACATTGTTGGGAAATGGCATTTTGGATGCTCCTTTCTTCAAACTATGGATGGATTTTTGTATTGTAGAAGGAATTAGATTTTAATTGTAAAAAATTTTTGGGTCATTGACTTTGGTGTGGATGTTGGATACAAATTTAGATAGTTGGAACGCAAACGACACTTGGTGACAGGTTGAGTTCAAATGTTGCCAAGAGTTATTAAAAAAAAGACATCTGCAGGTAGGAGGGAATTGTTAAATTTTTGAATTGCACTCATCAAAGAAAAATCTTGGACCATTCCCAAAAGTCTTTCTGACCTTCCTTTGCTTGTTTTAGATACCTGAGGGCTTAGACTGCCAGTAAATGATTGAGCAATTCTCATTTCCTGGAAAATTTGCTCCTCCTTCAAAATTTACAGGAAGTGATATAGGTTTGGGCGGTGTTTGCCAATAGATTTGTTGAAGGAGTTGTGCCATCCCTTAATGGCATTTTTAGTCTTCATTCCTCCCTCTAAGAAGGTTGTGTAGCAATTCCACCAGTCAATAGGGTACTCTGGCTTCCTCCTGTGACCGGATCTGCTTAGATGGCCAATCTGAGTGTCTCAAAAATAATTTATTACGGGTGCCATTTTCTCTTTGTTTTGTGTAAATTAGATTCACTAATTGATGTGTAGAACTAATCTACATACTCAGGCAGCACAAAGCATAGGGCAGTAAGTTTTTGTAATTCAAATTGCAATTTACTGTCGGACATAATATCCTCACCAAAGGATATTTTTTTTAAATTTTTTAAATTTTACACCACAGTGGAAAAATCATTTTTGAATTTGGTTTGGGTGGTGGGGTACAATTTACACATGGTGTTAAACATTGTTAATTCAAAGTCAATTATCACTCTTGTATGACTTTTATCTAAGGTTTTGGATTTTAGCACTGTCAAAAATTCAATATATGTTGAGGATTGTTTGTCTGGGTGTAAACTGTAATGGTACAGTAGTGTTGAATTTTTTAGCAAAATAGTGAATATTTAGGCAAATGTATAGGGTGTGAATTTAACTGTACCATCCATAATCCAAACATCACTATTCTCAAGTTTTACCAAGTTTAGGGTTTTCATTGTCCTGTAGTAAGAAAGTTTCATTAGTGAAAGTAATACTTAATTCTGGGGGAATATTAATATCAGAAATTTTTTGAATGTTGCACACATGGTTACACTTGCATCAGGTGCCATTTTGGTTGGGGCACAATATGTCTCCAGCAAGGCCCCAGGCAGTGTCTCGCAGTGAGTGTTGGACAGGAAGAGCAAAGTAACACTTTTTCAGGTGAAGCCACCGCCTTATTATCCCATAGCAATATAACTTGTGAGAGCATGTGAAATGTGTTAAACATTTAGCAGGTAGAACTAAATATTACCAGGGAGATAACAATTCTGTCGATCTTGCTGCCACATCACAAAATTAACTCGAGAGCATGAGGGGAGAATTAAACATTCGTACTTTGCAATTACATGTTCCAATGGAAATAACATTTTTACAGTTCATTCAATTTACAAAAGGCATTATCTACTTGACGTCCTTCGATTTGGAACTGGTTACTTGGTAATCAAAACCATTGTGGTAAGGGTTTGTTATGTTAGCTTATTTTGTTGAATATCAGTAATATGTTACGTGTGCAAGCTCCACTACCATTCCTGTCAAAACCTGGTTAACCCCCTCCTGAGTGGGAAATCTGAGTGGACTTATTTAAGGCACTTACTAATGTTTAGAACAGGGAGTATACCCCTCAAAGACAGTTGCTCTTATTGAAACATTGCTATGGGTGGTTGATTTAAGATACTTTATAACTGTAATTTATCTTGAAAATGTGGATCACTGGACACCGGTGTGAATGGGTATGTTTATTAAAAAGGAAATCAAACTGTTGTCCTGGAATGTAAATGGTTTGGGTGAAAAGCTCAAAACGGGGATAGTATTCCAGTATATAAAACGACATTCACCGGACATAGTCCTTCTGCAAGAGATGCATTTGAAAGGAAATGTACGTGGGGCCTTGACAAGATATAAACGCGTGGCACACTGATGGCTGTAGATCAGATTGGACTGACAAACGAGGTAGATATGTTGCAGTCATGGGGAGCTGAGAGGGTTAAATACTCACACTGGTATCAGTATATGTCCTGCCGGGCATTCATGCCATGGCCTTAAAGGTCATGGGAGATCTCCTGTTCACCCTTCCTGAGGGGTGGCTGGTAATGGGAGGTGACTTCAATTCAATAGTATCGGGACAATTAGATCGTTGTCCCCAGAGGAAGGTGGCACCCTCACAAGCACAGATTGTTGGTTTCATGGGAGCTATGGGGCTGGCTGACGCCTGGCGCCCTCTCCACCCTGCTGAGACACACTTTACCATCCATTCCGGAGCCCACAACTCCCTCTCGAGGATTGACTATATCAAAGTGCTGGCAGGTCAGATGGGGCAGATTAAAGAGGCGCGCCACTTGGCAAGGGGTATCTCAGACCATTTCCCTATAGGGGCCCTGATGGCGGTAGGAGAATCACAAGCAGGAATAATTGCTCCAATATGTCCCTGGTATCTGAAGAACCCAGCAGTTGAAGCTAAAATGACACCAGAAATTGAACATTACTTTCATGAAAATGAAGGCTCGATAGACTCCGCCTTGATGCCCTGGGAAGCCTTTAAAACAGTAGCTAGGGGACAGACAGTCTCATTGATCGCCGGGACCCGGAAAGAGAAAAACCCACAGCTCACCAGGTTGGAAGCTGACATCCTACAGTTGGAAGGAAGGACACAAGGGGAGTGCACGGAAGAAGATGAACATTTATTAAAAATAAAAATAAGAGAATACAAAGATCTAGCCACGGACGCAGCACAGGCCCAACACAGAGCTACATTCTGTAGAAACTATGAAGCCGGGGATAAAGTAGGGAAATTATTAGCCTGGCTGGACCAAAAGAAATCAAACTAACAGACTAATTGTTGAAATAAACAACGAGTCAGAAAGTTTAGAAACCCCCAGGAAATGTGCTTAAAATGGTTTGCGAACTAGTCAGCAATTTATAAGTCCCACGTGGCCTCCACAGAAGAAGAGTCGGAGTCCCTTTTATCAGATATCCCACTACCAACCCTATCACCGGACGATCTTGAGGCACTAGACAGAGAACTCACTATCACGGACGTTGAGAGGGCCATCGGAGACCTACAAGCCAAAAAGGCGACGGGCCCTAATAGTTTGACCATTGAATTGTACAAACAAGCCCCTAGTAAAATAGCACCCCACTACACCAAGATGTTTCTAGAAAGTCGAGAGCAGGGGAAACGTCCCTCCATCCAAAGACTAGCAACCATCGTGGTCATCCGCAAGAGTGGTAAACCTAAAAATAAATGTTTCTCTTATAGACCAATATCACTGCTCAATGATGAGGTCAAGATCTTGGCAACGCTGTGGCCACCCGCCTGCTCCAAGTCATTACAAAACTCGTGCATCCGGATCAGTCAGGTTTCATGCCAGAAATACCTCACTTAACCTCCGATGTTTGCACGGCGTTCTAAGCAGAACAGATACATTGCGAGAGGATGCAGTAGTGGTGTCCTTAGACGTCACTACTCAATACTATTGAGTGGCCATATATGTATGCAGTCCTCAAAAGAATGGGATTTGACCCCAAATGTTTAAGCTGGATCTAACTTTTATATACTGAGCCACATGCACAAGTGGTAGTAAACAACCAAAAATCTCAAACATTTACGCTCGAGAGGGGAACCAGGCAGAGCTGTCCCCTATCCCTGTTGCTCTTCGCGCTGATGCTGAAGCCGCTTGCATTATGGATAAGGAGAGATCCCATCATGAGGGGCCTAAGATGGTCAGAGGGATGGGGGGATCGCATCTCATTGTATACCGATGACATACTGCTGTACTTGGCCTCACTGAGAGCCTCAATAAATGGAGCACTTCACATTTTCACCAATTTTGGAAATATTGCGGTTATACCATAAACAGTAATAAACAAATCATATATGTGCTAAAAGGTAGATTCACCCCCTCCCCAAAACTATGTGATAGAGGAGGCATGTGAGGGTTTCAGGTACCCGGGTATACATGTCACCAAAGACCCTGCATTATATTATGAGCGGAATCTCCTGCCCCTGCTGCAGCGGCTCAGAAGCGATGTAAAACACTGGACGTCTCTCCTATTGTCCTTACTGGGCCGAGCCGCATTATTTAAGATGTCCCTGCCATGTTTTCTATATATATTAAAAAATTTGCAGAATCTGGTTCGCACTGATTATTTCAAGGCCATTGAAAAGGAGCAGAGAGGGGGGCGTGGCTTGGTGCCAATGAAGATGGGCGCCTAAGAGAGAGCGCCGCCGGAGCTGAGCCTGAAAAACCCCGTAAATCTGCATAAAATCCGGCAGAGGGGGGGGAGAAGTGGCGGAAGAGAGCCAGCAGCGCCCGACATCGTGAATCGGAGGCTCCGAGAAGCCTCTGACCCTGCAGCGCATTGAGAGCCCTCGACAGCGGCCCAGTGTGTCCGGGAGCCAGACTCCCCCTGCCGCCTACGCAAAGGTCCAGCGCCAAGGCCCACCACAGAGCATACGATGAGAGGTGGGCCCCGGACTTAATGCTCCCACAACTCTGCTGCTTGCACCCAACGGGAGTCCCGCCACGGGCCGCGGATTTCACAGAGACGTCGAGGGTAGTGGAACCGGGGCTGCGGCGGGGCCCCGAGAGGCCGAATTCTACCGTGTGAGTGCCGGCCGTGACGAAGCCCACCTAAGCGACCGCAGTTAGTAACCTCAGCAGACACTCAAGGGGCCCAACTTCTCATCCCAGTGACCCACCCGTCCGATCGAGGGCGGGGGGGATAGCTCTCAGTCTATCGGCGGGAACACGCGGGAGTGCAGGCCATGAGCCGGCGAAGATTGAACTCCAGACTAACCTAGCTGAGGCACGTACAAAAGCAGGGAGGAGTGCGAGGTTGAGAGCTTTGCAAACTGGGAGCGGTGCCCGCACCCAGAATTAATAGCCGGATTGACGTCCACAACTCCAACTCCCCATATCTTCTTGGTGGGAGGTGGGAAAGGGCCCAGCCGGGACACGTGCCGCATTCACTTGGGGCCAACCTGTGGGTCGAATAAGGCCCCGAAGCGGCAGGAGGAGGCCCGCAGCGCACGCTTGGTAGTGAGAGCCCACACGCCCATTGTAAACAATGGACACATACGCTGGTGGGTGTCGAGAGTACCCCTTGAGGGGAGAGGAACGGCAGACACTGGGAAGCGGCCCGGAAGGCCTGACGACCACTACCTGAATCTTACTGTAGAGTGATAACCGAGAGGCAGACACTGTCCGCGGACGACGACGCCCCAGGGCCTCTCAAAAGATCCAAAACCCCAATTGCAGCTGACCAGAAAAGCGCGACTGCGGAAATGAAGCCCAAAGGCAATGCGCCTATCCAAACAAATAAACTGGAAAAATATGCGGTCCCGAAGTCAGCCCCTCAAGATGAAGGGGCAACCAATCCGCAACAACTGAGCCTTCCTTAGCTTCCATAATGGCAGCCATCCAAGGTTTAGGGACCACTCTTGAGACGAAAATTGCTAAGATGTCAATCGAAATGAACCTCATACGAGCTGAACTCAACAAAACATCAGACAAAGCCAAGACCAACGAGACGGAAATCTGGGAGCTCCAAGCCTCTTCCAAAAAGCTCGAGCAGAGGGTCAATGAACTGGTCCATCAACACCGTCAAGTGGCCCTGAAGCTCAAGGACCAAGAAGGGAGGGCCCGCCAGAACAACATTAGAGTGGTGGGAGTTCCGGAGGGTTCCGAAGGGCCTAGTATGGACCTCTTCCTTGAAGACTTGATCCTCCATTATCTAAAACCAAAGCGGCTCTCGTCCATGTTCACCATTGAGAGGGAGCACCGTGCGCCTATTCCCAGGCCCAAACCACCAGCACCACCGAGGATCATCATTGCCAAAATCCATAACTACAGGGACCGCGATGCCTGTGGAAAATGACAATGTATATGTACATAAGCGGCGTTCATTTGTGTTCACCATACCCCTCGCTGTAAGCAGAACGAATACCGCGAGGCATTGACCGCATCATCCCGCCAGCATAGGCCCATGCACGCACGTACACGACAGCCATTTTAGACACCAAGGCCTCTCTGCCCACTCCCGATAGCCAGCGTCTCTCTCTCTCCCCCTCTCTCCCCCTCACTCCCCAGCCTCGCAAGGATCCCCGACAGCCCCCGGTCTCTCATGCATAGGCCATAAAACCCTCTCCCTCTGCGCGACCCCGCTCTAAAAATGACACCCCTGCCTAACCGACACCCCCTGCATTCTTCCCAGGAACACCCTTCCCCTCTTCTGATGACCCCCCCCCCCTGGCTACACCTGGCCTCTGGACCCGGTCCCAAGTCATAAAACAAAGCCTCATGGATGTACTCCCCCTGGCCCCGCATAGCAAAACGTGATACACCAACCGAAGTGCCCGATCTTATCGCTTGCCCAACCTTAGATCTGACCAGCCCCCCTCTTGCCCTCGTGTCCTGTTGGAATGTCCGGCTGCAAGATTACAATCACATGTTACATTTGGGAGGGGAAACGACATCCGAGCGACTGGTGTGGGAATAGGCCTGAAGCTGGGATTCCAAACATGCCTTTTCGTACTTCAAAGTTTCTTTATTGCAATAAGGAATGTTTGTGCATCATAAACCTGTGTATAAAAGACGGAGCCTCAGAGAAACTTGTTAGAGCACCTCTTGAAGACATTGTGCGTATGTCCGAAATGACAGGCTCTCCTCATGAGAAATAAATTAACTCTGTTCTTGCACTCCCGCTTCCAGCGCCCGTCTCTTTATTTGGTAACTGGTAGGAATCGTGTGCCAGCAGCCTGGGCATCGGTTGTAAATTGGGCTGTTGTTCCTCAATTGGCGTCCCAACGCGGGGCCCATCAGCGACATAAGGTCCGGTAAGAGAGGTCCAGACGATGGGGTGAACATCTGAACGATTGGAGTATACCTGCCTTGAGAGGGCCCTCGTCCGGCTGCCGATTGAATGAACTTCACCGATTCCGAACGGACCTCTCTCAAGTGACCTACTGTCCTGACTGGGATCCCACAGGAATGCTGCGGTAAAAACATGGAGTAAGAGAACGATCGGGCGCTGGAGAGGGAAGGCGAAGAACTGTCCACACGGTCCGGTCCGGGTAAGGTTAAGTAGGACGTCTTTACGTCTGATTGGTAGGATGGCTTTATCCATCTGATTGATTGATTGTTTATATTGGAATCGGTATTTAAATACTGGTATTGTTCATTGATTGGTTCATTTAGCCTTGGGTGCTACTTGAAGTATTGGTTCTCTTTGAGACATTCTCTGTTTGCAAACAGCGACGAATAGGAACGTTCCTCTCTCTTTGCAAATAGTGAAGGGTAGGTAATGCAGACTTTTGTCCCCGTTGTAATCCGTCATGCCTATTTTTCTCCCCACTGATTGTTTGTTATCGATTTTTATCGATTATCGCTCTTTTGAGATATTCCCTGTCTACAAACAGAGAAGAATAGGAATATTCTGTCTCCCTTTGCAGATAGCGAAGGATAGGTAATGCAGACTTTTGTCCCCATTGTAATCCGTCATGCCTGTTTTTATCCCCACTGATTGATTGATTGTCTGGACATTTATTGTTCAAGGAATAGTTCTTTTGAGGTATTCTCTGTTTGCAAATAACGTGGAATAGAAATATTCTGTCTAGTCTTTGCAAGTAGTGAAGGGTAGGTAATGCGGACCTTTGTCCCCCGTTGTAATCTGTCATGCCTATCCACTCCCCACTGATTGATAAACCAGTTCCACCCGGACCATTTATTAGAGGTAGACCATCTGGCTCAACCGGAAGGCGCCCCTAATAAAAAGGACATATGAAAAATATGAAGTAATCACCGTATCCTGTTAACAGAAACTTTAGCGCAAAAACACACTAGAAAAGGAAGGAAAAAGAAATCGAGCAAAATCAGTAGGTCACTGATGAGTTTTTTTTTTTTACTTCGCTAGAAACAAGAAACGTTAGAAATAGCCCGCAATAAGAAACATGAAAGTGGTGAGAGAAGCCAAGCTTGACATCACGGCAGCCACGAGGTAGCTAGGCTCCGCCGCCCCTCCCTGCTCCCAACATGTCTGTCCCACCGCCCGCCACGCCCAATAACGGTAACATAAGACAGATACAAGTCAGCAGATACCTACCCCCATTCCGGAAGCTCCCGAAGTGCAACAGGTCCACGGTCACGCCCATCCGGAAGACGAGGCCTCGACACGTGCAGGGCGGGGCCCGGCTGGCCGCCATCGGCCGGAGAGGAGACGGGGTGGATGGCCCGGGATGTACTGGTCTTCCCATCCTCTTCTTCTAGCGCCTTGCAGGCCACCGGGGGGGATGTCTTGCTTATGCCTCCGACCCCCCCCCCTCTTTCATCGCCTGGTCCGGCCATCACGAATGCCATCGGCCGGAGAAGTCGTGGAGTGGATGGCCCGGAATGTACTGGTATTCCCATCCTCTTCTTCTGACGCCTTGCAGGCCACGGGGGGGATGTCTTGCTTATGCCTCCGACCCCCCCCCCTCTCTCATCGCCTGGTCCGGCCATCACGAAAGTCAGCGCCGGGAGACGGCGTGGGGTGCACTGGGAGGGAGAGGCGGCGCGGACGAGCCTCCCCCACCTCCCCAGGTGAAGGCCCCTCAGCTGCACCCCCAACGCTCCACTCACCCGACAAGGGTTCGTCCACTCTTGCGGTGCAGCAACGCTCCACTCACCCGACAAGGGTTCGTCCACTGTTGCGGTGCAGCACCACGCCCGACAGGCTGGAGTCCATCTGCCCTTGCGATCCAACGACTGCCGGTTGCCGCAGAACTCGTAAAATGGCGGTCGACTCTGCAAGATTGGACCCGGCGTGCAAAGATGGCCAGATCACTTGCCAGCTAGAAAATGAGCCCCCCCCGTCCAGAGGCGTTCTCCTCAGCTTTGAAGATTCTATGAGAGCCACAGGGGCCCCCGACCCCCGCGGGCCCCCGATGGGGAATGACTGCCATGATTGCCCGCGGAACGACCAAGACGTAGCCGCGAGACGTTGGCGCTCTCATGCTGGCGCCAGCCTCAGTTTGAATGACCGAAATCCTGCCGACTACCAATTTGATCAGTTCCGGTGGAACCCCAGTAAGACCCGGTAGGAAAGATTGTTGCCTCCATCCCCCCTTTGACTGATGGTTCATATCACCGGTCCCTTCTGTGCCCTTTAACGAAACTTTTGGACTGCCGAAAGAGGCTCTGGTCCAACCACGACTTGGTGGAGACATTTTGACTATACTTGGACCTGCCTGACCTCACCCGAAATGGCGCCGGTACAAATGAAACTCGCAACTCCCTGTTGTGTTCCGGTTGCTCAGCCTTGATATCATGAGATATGTATGCAGTTTTTGAGGCGCATGGAGGGAGGGGATGAGTACTGATTGAACACTTGGACGATGAATTGATATTAAGTTCTGACGCGTCATTGATTACCGTATTATTGAAAGTTTGAAGTTTCGACACTTATGGTACTTACCCACAATGAATTTTCGATATGATTTTATTGCACTTGTCGCACCTTTATGAAATCAACGGTCACCGACTCCGTTCAAATAAATATCCCCTCATGTACAGTTCCAGTCTGCTCCGTGGCTGGCCCACGTGGTTGTAGACCCGTATTTGTGCGCCGACATTTTTAAATAAAGGTTTTGTGAAAAGCAAACATAGTTGTAGTGCTTAAATTGGTAAGTTTCGAATAAATGGCCACTGTTTCCGATATAAGTAAAATGCAGGTGAAATAAAGCCACTCGATTACTTGAAGGTTAAAAAGCAGAGTACACAGAAATATCGCAAATGTGAATGGTCCAGGTTTGTTGTGTATATGTTTTTTATTATATATTTTTATTTTTGTGCAACGTAAAGCAATCGATAAAGGTCCCGGTATTTAGCCTTTACCTTATGTGCCACATGTATCAGGGAAGTTGTTTCAGATGCCCCTAAGCCACTCCGAAGGAATGCCACCTAGTCCCTCTAGCCTCCGTGCCTAGTGAACAAAAGCGACCCTGTACCACTGTAGACCATCCCTCCTCCTCGAAGGAGAGCACGAGTTCACCCCCCACTTTACACTGACTGCCCTTTGTTTTGACCCTTCCCTACACACGATCCGTAATACCACACTTGGGCGATCTATGCAATACACAGTCCATCAAAGATTATCTCTCCCGCACTACTGGTCCCTCTGGGCTTAAACGCCGAGATGAAAGGGATTGCATCCCGCGGAAATAGGTCGAGTATGTGGTAAGTAAGAGCATCTTCGGGTTTATGTGCGCTGATGTGTTTTAAAACGCTGCCCCCACCCCTTCTTTTTCCCTTCTTTTTGCAGGACCCATCGGAACGCCGACCAAAAGTATGGAGAAGACCTAAGCAACACGCCATGGTTCCGCACGGAAAATTGTATATTGTCTATGGGGACTGCCCCTGAGAACGTGACGAATTTGTGTGATATGAATGCACGCGTGTATGCCCTGATGTGTATAGCTCGACTGAATACGCGTTGAAAACGTTTGGATTGATAAGAGAAATGTTATATGTATGACTTAAGTGATGATCGAACGGCCGATGGAATGGGGAAAAGGGGTCTGAACATGGTGCCTATACACGACGAACAAACAAAGATATAGCACTCCCTTACTTAGAAACGACTGTCTCTCTCTCTCTCTGAACCCAGCGACTGGGAGGGTGGCCTGAAGCAGAAACTTGACGGGTTATTGCAGTATGACAAAATATGACCCCAACCGGCATCCCAAATAATGCAACCAAGAATGACGTGCACCCATGAGTAAATTCATACGATAACTAAATAGAGAAAGGTTCAGGAATATGCCGGGGTGAGGTTTGCCCAAGTGCCCTCCTCCTGGAAGACTAGGAAAATTGTCAAATGTTTAAGATTTACCACCTCCTTCTTGCACCTTTATAGACATGAAACTCAAAGCTGCCCCATTGTTCTCCCGACTGACACCCTCCGTTGCCTCAACTTGGATACCCATTCGCTAAAAATGATTCGAAGATCCCACCGTGAGTATTAGCCCGACTAGGTTAGTTCCCGAACAATTGACAAAGGTGTAAGTATTTGCAACCGAAGCCACCAGCAAAGGCAGCCAGATGAATTAAGTAGGATACTAAGGATGCGCAGCATGCAGGAAGAAACCTTTTTGGCCAAGTACTGTTCTATGTTTTGTCTTGGATTTTTTTGTATATAATACATGTACTATTCCCCCCCGCCTGAATTCATGTGCACGTAATGTATGTATCTACGTCGTCCCTCAGCCTGTGTTTCTATATAACTTGACCCCTGTTGTTCTGTGTTGTGTGCGCATTAAATGGCCTATTATTGTACACGTTTCTCTCTCTCTCTCTCTCTCTCTCTCCATGTCAGACGTGTACCGAATAGTTCGTTTAAAATGCGGACGACTCTCTCTCTCTCTCTCTCTCTCTGAGGGTCCCCCTGTTCCCTCTTCCTTTGTGTGGTAACATTGTGCCCCGCCGGCACAAGCCTAATTGGTTTCTGAACACAAAGGTGTTCGGCAAAATTGACAGAAACTAAAACAATTGTAATTTGCCATATTACTACCTCTCCTTTCTGTAAAATGATGGAACTTGAATTGGCTAAGAAGGAAAGGACAGGTAAGACGACTGATGTCCCCTAATCTGGCTTTTATTTTTAGGGGGACTATATGTCAGTGGCCTTCTGTTCTCAGTTTGTTAGAAACGCAATCCCCAATGCCCAGATTGCCCCACCTCTCTGCACCCAAGTACGGATGTCCAAAGCGTCCTCGTTTCTCCCGATTGACCCCAGCTCCATATCCCGAAGTATAACTGATGACCCTGATTAACCGTTGCTCCCCGAGAAAAGAATGTTTAGCCTCTGTCCCTCTCTCATGATAATAGAAGATTGCCAGGGCTTAGGTTAGAAAGACGAGTCTCTACCGTAGGATCCGATTTCGAGGTTGATGGAAATACGCAGTTGATAGGAGTCTGACTTCTCTCCATATACGCCATGAATGAACGCCAAATAGACTTGGTACATCCTAAGTAGAAATGTCCACATACATACTCCATAGTGATAACTTCTGACCGTGACCGATGAACGTATCCCCAGCTACTTGAGATTGGGGGCGGAATTGAAATGTATAAATGTCTTCTCCTGCCAGTTCTCTAAAGCTTGTTTTGTACCCATTCAAAGATACACAATCACCGGAGGAGAGGGGCCGGACGTGACGCACAGCCTAGCCGCAGATCATGAAGCACATGTGACCTCGACCAAAGGTGGAGCAGCAGAGCAGCGAGACGCGGGACGAGGCACCACTCTCGAACACGGAAAATGAAAGGATGGAGGGCTGCCTTGAAGCCCTCTGCTTGCTGACCCACGCGTGCCAGAAGTCCCCGCCCCTTTGAGCCCGATTGATGGGCCTGCCTGCTCGTTATCCTTTGCTCCCTTGGTTTGTCTCAAAGATCTGATCCCGCTCCGCCCTCTCTTCCCTCGATTATCCGACAAACCCCCCTTTTCGTTCACATGGATTTTGACTCAGAGAAGAAGAACAACATTTAGGTAGAATAGGGTTTGCCACGAAAGGAGAAAGAAATGCAGGTGCCCAGCATGAGGCACCCTTAAAAAGATTAGTTAGGAAACAGGACTGTGGTCTAACAGCAGAGGACAGATCGCACCCTGCGACGTGTAAGGATGGATCCGAGCTGGACCTATAGCTCCACCGCCGGTGCTCAACAGCGCCAACGGAAGAAAACGAACTACTAGAACCTACCAGTGATGGCTCGCTGCTAAAAAGACACTGTGGCGAAGACCCCCCTCCCCTTTCTGGACTTTCTACCCCCCCTGGACTAATTGCTTGTATTGAACTGAATTCCTCCCTCAACCACTTTGTATTGCTTTCAAAATGTTTCATCGGTCACTTTTAACTGTACATTGATACCGCCGGAGAGAGAGTCAGAACATGGTTCCATAATGTGCCGGAACATTTCCTTGATTGACTCCAACTGAGTTGTATACCGTTCTCTAGACTCGTATATATATCACGACAAATGTAAATTCGTATGTATTGCTCCTCGTCTATCGCATCGACTGCACATGGTTATATGCAATCCGCCAGTATTGACAATGCTATTTCATTGACCACACATGGCTATATGTACACCCCGTCAGTTATGATAAACACGGAAATGAACTAACTTATGTTAAAAAGCGGCGACTGTGGAAAATGACAATGTATATGTACATAAGCGGCGTTCATTTGTGTTCACCATACCCCTCGCTGTAAGCAGAACGAATACCGCGAGGCATTGACCGCATCATCCCGCCAGCATAGGCCCATGCACGCACGTACACGACAGCCATTTTAGACACCAAGGCCTCTCTGCCCACTCCCGATAGCCAGGGTCTCTCTCTCCCCCTCACTCCCCAGCCTCGCAAGCATCCCCGACAGCCCCCGGTCTCTCATGCATAGGCCATAAAACCCTCTCCCTCTGCGTGACCCCGCTCTAAAAATGACACCCCTGCCTAACCGACACCCCCTGCATTCTTCCCAGGAACACCCTTCCCCTCTTCTGATGACCCCCCCCCCCCCCGGCTACACCTGGCCTCTCGACCCGGTCCCAAGTCATAAAACAAAGCCTCATGGATGTACTCCCCCTGGCCCCGCATAGCAAAACGTGATACACCAACCGAAGTGCCCGATCTTATCGCTTGCCCAACCTTAGATCTGACCACCCCCCTCTTGCCCTCGTGTCCTGTTGGAATGTCCGGCTGCAAGATTACAATCACATGTTACATTTGGGAGGGGAAACGACATCCGAGCGACTGGTGTGGGAATAGGCCTGAAGCTGGGATTCCAAACATGCCTTTTCGTACTTCAAAGTTTCTTTATTGCAATAAGGAATGTTTGTGCATCATAAACCTGTGTATAAAAGACAGAGCCTCAGAGAAACTTGTTAGAGCACCTCTTGAAGACATTGTGCGTATGTCCGAAATGACAGGCTCTCCTCGTGAGAAATAAATTAACTCTGTTCTTGCACTCCCGCTTCCAGCGCCCGTCTCTTTATTTGGTAACTGGTAGGAATGGGAACTAAGAGGCGTCGTGTGCCAGCAGCCTGGGCATTGGTTGTAAATTGGGCTGTTGTTCCTCAATGCCATCCTGCAGGCCGCCAGATAACTGGGAGACTTACACTACGACAACTCAACAGTCAGATTATTTCCAGATTTCACGCTCAAAGTGCAACGGGAAAGGCGCTCCTTCGACGGGGTGAAAGCGGCACTCCGACAAAAGGGAATCAAGTACATGATGTTCTTCCCCGCGAAGCTTAAAATCATGGCCGACGGAAAATCCCTCTTTTTCACTACGCCATCAGACGCACAAGACTGGCTGGACAGAGGCACCGTGCAGACGGCGACTGCGACAGGCGACGAATGGAGAGACACTCGAGCCAAGTCACCGGGGTCATCAGACGGTAGATCGGACATCGACAGGCGAAGTAAGTGCTCCTGGCGATCGAGGTCAAGCAGCACCAGCGCATGGGCCACACAGATGCACTAGATGCCCCACACGGACTGCAGAGATTGCATTTACAGATCTCTACAACCTACAATGTAACGTATAAACATTTCTTACGATACCGGGGGTTTGGGGAACTCAAGGCGGTGCTAACCAGGCGGAAGGTGTGCTCGGCACATCCGGAGCCAACCAGAATTATATAACAATGGCCAGAGACTATTCCTGACTTTCACTGCTCGAACTGTACTGGTGGACTTGCCCCGCCGTCCTTTAGACATAAGCAAGATTATCAGGCAGAGAGTGGGGTAGGGTATGTGGTGCAGCAAGGATTCAATCATAATGTGGGTGCATAAGTCTGACAAAGTACTTAATGTACGGGAATGGGCCTCTAGCGGCTGGAGTTGGTGCCAGCATATTTCCCCACCTAACTGTTAACCGGGGGGGGTCTTCTCTCTCTTTTTGGGGCGATAGGCACTCTGCTAGTTAGGGACCTGGCAGGGTAGAAGGGTGGAGGGGTGCGGGGGGTTGGCAGCTTCAATGTTATTTACAAATAGTTTGTAATGCTTGGTGGGGGGGCAGGGGTTTGAGTTGGTCATGCAGGAAACACAATTGTGTGATGGAACGGTGTTGCAAGCTGTATGGATTGTGTGAAAGAATTGCTTCCAGTGATGGCTACAAGGTGGGATAAAAGTATAAAGATCCTCAGCTGGAACGTCAGCGGGCTAGGGGACTAGCTCAAGAGGGGTATAGTTCTTCAATTTGTCAAACGACGTCTCCCAGATGTCGTCTTATTGCAGGAAACGCATCTTATCGGTACCAACTGTCATACACTTAATAGATGGGGCTACACAATGGCGACACACGCTGGCTTCACAACGGGGTCCCGGGGGTGGCCATTCTGTTGCGACGTACCTTTACATTCATCATTGAATCATTGAGCATTCAGAGACAGACCCATTGGGAGGCTTTGCGGTACTCTTGGGGAGATGGGAGGGGCACACACTCATCTTGTTGGCAATTTATATCCCACCAGGTCTCCAAACCCAATCATACTACAATCTGGGCAGGCTTCTCCTCTCCCTCCCCAAAGGGCAACTTCTATTGGGTGGGGACTTTAACGCAGTAGTCTCGGGGGGACTTGATAGGCACCCTCCCCGAGACTTCGCCGCAAGGCACATGTGGCTCTCTAATCTCCTTGAAGCATTCGGCTTAGTAGACCCAAACCTCCACCATTACACATTCTTTTCTGGACCACACTGCTCCGTTTTCAGGATAGATTACATCCTTATGCCTTTGCAACACAACACTCTCATTCAAGAGATAAAGTACCTGGCACAGGGCATATCCGACCATACCCCCATATGGGCTCACCTCTCTATAGGGGAACATAGGGTAGGATGTATTGCACCCATAAATCCCTGGTTCCTCCACAACCCAGAGACCAAAACGAAGATAACCTGTTCGATTGGCCAGTACTTCCAAGAAAATGAAGGGACAGTGGAGTCCTCTCCGCAATCGCCGGGCAATGCAAGGAAAGGGAAAAGCAAATGCTTATCGTCGAGCGCGACCTTCTTGATCTGGAAAAGGCAGTGAAAGCCGATAGAGATCCGGGGGCTCTACATCAAATGCAGATTAAGGCTGCCGAATACAAGGCACTGGCCACTCAAGCCGCTAAGAGCTTAGCGAGAGACGGAGACAGGCGACTACACGACCAAAGGGACAAAGCGAGCAAAATGATAGCCTGGTTGGACAAGAAACAGAAAGCGCAGAGAATAGTGGCGGAGCTCAGGGGCAGTTCAGGTGCCCTCCTAACTGAACCTCAGGAGATAGTTCGTGAGCTTGCAGCACACTTCAAAAAAGTGTACCAAAGTAGATCGGAGCTCCCGGAGGAGGACTCCTTCGTGCTCTTGGCCGACATCAGGCTGCCTACCCTTTATGACGCAGACCGAGAGGCCCTGGAGGGTGCGCTCACTGCAGAGGAGCTGGCCACGGCGATCAACGACCTCTGGTCAGGAAAATCCCTAGGGCCCAACGGTCTCCCGATTGAGGTGTACGCGCTCAAGCCTGACAGCCTGGGCCCACACCTTAAGCATATGTTCGAGGATAGTAAAGTTCTGGGGAGACTGCAGGGAGACTAGCGCATCGCCACATTGGTGGCTATCCCGAAAGAGGGGAAACCCAAAGAGATATGTGCCTCTTATAGGCCGATCTCACTATTAAACGCCGAACCCAAAATCCTCGCAAAACTGCTCGCAAACAGGATCAAGCCGATAATTACTAAACTAATCCACCCAGACCAATCGGGCTTTATGCCGCACTACAACACCGCACTTAATTTAAGACGACTCCATGGGGTACTGGGACGCTGTCACACAATCCAGGAAGATGCGGTTGTGGTCTCGTTGGATGCTGCAATGGCATTCGACACGCTTGAATGGCCATACCTGATGGCGGTCCTCAAAAAGTTGGGCTTCGGCCCTAGCTTTATTATGTGGATATGTCTACTTTATACAGAGCCGCTGGCTCAAGTAGTAATCAACAATAATATCTGTGAGGTGTTCGCCCTGGAGAGGGGGAAGTGGTAGGGCTGCCCCCTCTCCCCCCTGCTTTTCGCTCTCTCCCTTAAGCCTCTCGCGGCTTGGATATGACAGGACCTCTCACTACAGGGGCTCAAGTGGGCTGAGGGGTGGGAGGGTGGAAACTCGCTCTATGCAGATGACATCTTCTTGTATCTCGCCTACCCTTATAAATCACTGAGAGTAGCCTTGGACATTTTCACCACTTACGAGAGAAACTCCGGCTACAGCATTAACTGGGGAAAATCGTTGCTCTACGTCCTGCATGGTACCCCCCTCCACCCCCCAATGCCACACTGCTGCCCGATCAAGATAGTCACAGTGGGGTTCACGTATCTTAGTATTTTCATAACCACTGATTTGACAGCTCGATATGAGAGGAACCTCTTACCACCCCTGCAAAGGTTCAAGAGGGACACTGCCACTTGGAAGAGGCTCCCGTTGTCCCTGTTGGGACGGGCAGCTCTTTTCAAGATGATGGCACTGCCGCGTTTCCTATACGCTCTCCAGAACTGCCCGAACCCAGTCCTGCAAAAGTACTTTCAACAAATCGAGGCCACCCAGAGGGACTTATTATGGGCCGGAACACCGCGTATCTCACTCCAGAAACTGACACTTGGCAGGTACGATGGGGGCATAGCACTCCCAGACATTAGGAAATAATACTGGGCAGCTCATCTCTCAGCCATTAACCAGGGTACTGTGATGCGACCCGGTCCCGGACCCCTCCCGGACCGCCTGTTATCGGACACACCCCCTTCTCTGCGGCTCGATCCCGGACCACTCCCGGACCGGCTGTTAACGGACACACCCCCTTCTCTGTGAACAAGCCTGAGGCGTCCGTGGACATCACCATGACAACCCGCACCCCTCCCCTCTCTTTCTTACAGGAACCTATCAGGAGCAGTCACGGACCGGAACCACTCCCCCACGACCCCGGAAGTCCCTCCTCATCGCCAGAGCCGGAACACAGAAAATGCAGAAGCCGGGACAGAGACGCCGTCGGAGCAGCGAACCCGTGGCAGGAGGCTCGGACCGGAGAAGGCACAGACCAGACGAAGGAAGAGGAAGAAGAGTGGAGCGAGGACTGGTGGAGTCCAGAGGAGGAGGCTGAAGAGCGGCCGCAACTCACCAGGGAGTTGCGGCGGTGCGTGTGAGTACCAACTATCCACCTCTGTAGCACACTAGGTGCCTTGCAAATATCGACCTCTCTTTAGTCACACGTGGCCTGGCCATCACTGTTGTATACCTGTATAGCACATCATCACTTGTACAGCACGTAGTTTGTAGAACTTCCCTCACGGCCCCTCACCGAGCACTCTTTCTCTCTCCTTTTCCTCCCGAGTCCGTCCCACCCCTTTCCTCACCGTCGCTTCCGTCGAATCCCTTCACTTTTCCTCTGGTGTTGGTTACGGGTACATTCCAAGCTAGATCAGCTGGGCTAACCGCTCCTTTGTTTTGTTCCTTTACCTCCGAGGACTACCCCAGCACCCGACCTCCCCGAAGGACCATCCGAAGACACCAAAGACGATCAAGGAGCCTTCTTCACGTCCTTCGCTTTTGGATCCTGGGATTCTCCAACCTTATACTACCTCTGTTCACTTGTGAAATAAAGACACGCTATTGCTCACTGCATACGCCCTCCGTGCCTGATTTTCCGGCCCGCCATCCTCCCACGATCACAGGTACATACTGTAATGGTGACGATCACGGTTATGGGATGGAATGGTGGCTCCTCCAGGGTGGGAACTTTGAGGTGGCACTTTACTCTAAGCCCAACAAGTACCCTCTTACAGGGCCCACCAGACATTCGGTCAAACTTTGGCACATTGTGAGCCGCAACCTGGGATGGGTTAATAAACGTACATTGGCTATCCCACTTTGGGTCTCTGAATCACTGGACACGCTGGGTCAAACTAAAGGGTTCAATAAATGGGACTTGATAGGGATCTCCCGCATAAAAGACCTCTGGGGACCCAATGGCATGGTGTTGTTTGCCTCACTACAGCGGACATATGAACTAGCACTTTCGAAATACTTTAGATATGCGCAGGTCAAGCACTCACTCCAGACAAACATCCCACCCGGAACACCCCTCCCGGAGTCCTCCCCCCTAGAGGCCAGACTGCTGGATGGCCACTTGCCAGAAAAGGCCATCTAACTCACATATAAAAAACTCATACACCACACCCCTGACACCCTAATCGAACTAAGGAGAAAATGGGAGAGCGACGGTCTGGAGATAGATGATGAGGAATGGAGGGAGGCGATTTCTTCCCCCAAGGAAGTGGCAATATCAGCAAAACTGAGGCAGATTCAACTGAAAATACTACATCGAATTTACCTCTCGGGTAACCGACTCGTATTGATGGGCAGGAGCGCGGAAGGGCTCTGTAGGAGACAATGTGGTCTGGCGGGGACGTTCATGCATATTCTATGGGAGTGCCCCTCGTTACAAACCTTACTGCCAAGCAAATGTATTTTTGGGAAAAATAATAATTATAAAGTTAGATGGAGGGTGAGGCCAAGGAGTAAAGTGGGACTAAGTAAGTGTGTATGACGAACATGCCGAATATAATCCATATCCCATTCCTTAATCCTTTCCATGTACTGCAGTGCATCACTTTTCCCACCGTCTACTCACAGCAGACAGAATGTCCGCATGATTTATTTTATATATGACGTGTATCATTCATATTATTCGTCTGCCTTGTAGTCAGGTTAAAATTGAAAGGCCTTTTGGAGAAGAGCAGGGACATTGGAATAAGATAAATGTCTATTAAAGCTGCACCTGCTGCAAACCGTTGAGGGTAGCAAAGTACGACTCGCGAGTAAGACTAGGGCACCAGCTGAGCTAGCATGCCTCCATTAATTTAGCACAACAAGAGAGAGAATACTTGTACTCCATAGTGTATAATACCTTCCTCATTAATGAGAGGTAATCGATTTTCATTTTTCCACACAAAGTGTCTGTTTAGTTTTTACTAGAAAATCCTTCAAAAGGAAACAACAAGGTTTTTTTAAACTGATGTGCTACGTTTATTCTGCCTTAATTCCTTTCAAACAGATAGTGCATTTGCCTTTCGTTTTATGAGCAGCATATGTGGGTAATGGCTGTGACTCTATCACATAAAATCGAATGGCCCTAGGTGACCAACAATATACTCCTAATGTTCCATCCACTACATAACTTTCAACAAGTGTTTTACACAGAGCATTGTTTGCAATTTGTCTTTTTTCTTTCTAGCTCCTCCTGTTGGTCATCCACCTCTGCAGGATGTAGCTGCCTGGCCACGGAAGCAGAAACTAGAGGGCATGAGGGCAGTGTACCATTGGATGGTGGCCCAGGAGGAAGAGGCAGCTGTCCAGGCTCCCAGCAAGCCCCCAGCGCTTCAAGTCTCTCAACAAAGCCGGTGTCTAGGTCCGCTGGCAGCCGCCCGCCGTCGTCATCCCATCACTGCAGGCCCCCCCTCAAATTCTGACAGCAACTTCTGCTGCTTCCTGCACAGGCTGGTACACATATTCGTCAGGCAGATACAGATGGAGGGGCTCTCAGAAAACTCCTGGCCCACCATATTTAATACCCTCTTCTGCTCCTTTTTTAACATTTGTTTTGGTTGGTGGGTCTTGTTGTGTGTGGAGAGGTTGGGGATGTGAGAGTTGGGATTGGGACAGTTTGGACTTCCAGTTGTTGGACAATGGACATTATGAACATTGGTTGGGGACGGGGAAATTGTTTGGGTAGACCATCCTGACATCGAACTCACCGGGGACTCTGGGATTTTGCTGGACATTGCGCAGACGGCGCTTCCATCTCCTCCGGCTGTTCGTCCCCCCCGCCGCCGCGACCGGAACACCATGCGGCCGCCGAGCGGGGGGACTACAGCCCCCACAATCCTTTGCCTGTCTGCTCCGCCCCTTCCCGCCCACTGACGCGCCCGGAAGGCACAGAAAAGGTAAGAGCCCCATACGCGTCGCGGGACGCGCGCGGGGGACGCCGGGCTAAGCCCGGGCAAAGGGCGGGCCCTCAGTGGCCCTCATAGGCCAGAGGAGGTCGGGCCGGGCAACCACTCTTGGTTTCGGGGACAAAGGACATGAACCAAGGTACACGTATCTAGAGACTATCCACAAACACTTCTGCTTCCCCTAAATGGTCTACTCGTTGGTTGATAAGATACCCACTGGACCGATATAGGTTTGTGTATGTTATTATTGCCAATTACTTAGTTGTACCATGGCTTTTAAAGGGACCCCCAAACAATCATTCTCTCGGGGGGGGGTCACTCAAGGGGACACTGGACTATGAACTAACTAGGGTAACATCGGCAATTGAGAGTGTAGAACACAGTTTGTCTTCAGAAACTACATCCTGCAAATGATCCCCTTTGATTCCAATTGACTCACCAAATTCTTTATTACTGAGAGAATTAAACGAAATTTGTAAAACTGGGTACTTCCAAGCAGAACAGGGAACTGAGCAACTCAGTCCCCCAACATGCCCTATGGGAAAAAGAAGCCCCCAGTTTAGTAAATCACCCCAACCAAATAAAAATCCCCTGGAAACTCCTTCTCCATTAATAGATAAAGTTAACATTCAAGCGATCACGCATCCCCAGGTCCCTCCTCAGAACAGAAAGCGTAAAGGTGTGGAACACATGGGGAGTCTAGCGAAACATCCAAAATTGATTTCAAGTCCCTCCTTGGTCAAAGCCATCATCACACCTGAACTACTCAAAGTATGTCCATTACTGGATACTTCTGTATCCATTTTACCATCCAATCTCTTGGCCCAGCTTGAAGAACTGGTTAAAACTTTATTATCCCCGCTCATAGAAAGGATAGAGAGAATTGGGGAAAAGCTCACGACGATAGAAGAAACTATCAAGCTAAGCAAGCAACCGCAGAGCTTAGTTGCTTCCAATATGCCTGAAACCACTGCACATAGTAAAACTGCCCAAAATGGGTCATCAGATTCCACATTACTAGCCTCAAACAGTAAGGAAGTACCCAAAAAATCGACAAAGGAACCGAGTTCTGTCGCAAGAGCAGGGCCTACCAAAGTAGTCACGAGCTCTGAGGGGTCAGTTGCTAACCAAGGTAATATGAGTGGAAAAATCAACTGTATAAATCTACAACCAGAGGCAGCACCTTATGTGTGCATCCTCTCGGGAGTGCCGGTGCTCATAAACGGGAAAACTGAAGGGCATCAGGACCTCAAAAATAAAGTAAAATTTTGGTTAACTAAGAATAGACCCCTCCCATCTAATATTGATGGAAGAATCCTAAATGTCAGACGGGTGGGATGGATAGGTTCCCGTCCTAAGGATTTGGTCGGAGACCTGGTAATTGTTAACTTCAGGGATAACCAGGTCATCCCATATCTACGTAGCTGGGATTCACAAATAGGAGATGGGCCAATAGCAACAAGAGAATTGTCCGATTTCTATCCCAGAACCGTGTATTTGCCCCCCACAAGATGGAGCGTAGAGGAAAACTACCGGATGGGCAGGAGGGTCCCCGTAATGAGTAGATACAAGACACCCACTTACAATCGTTATGACTCTTTTCATGGCTTAGATCTGGCGATCTGAAAGTATCCAATAACCACAGTTACCTTTTTGCATTGACTAATGTAATGAATCCTAATTAATGTCACCTATGTGCTCTCTTTTTAAAGCTTAGAAATAGTCTCAAATTCACCTCACTTTCTCGATTATAATTGTTTCTTTTTTAACTTGCAAAATCTATTCTGTTGGGTTGATTTCTTTCTGTGTGTTCACAGGGAAAATTGATTCAAGTTTTTCTTTTAATAATATTTTAATGTAAATGAAATATGTACGTTGTATGCTTTTATGGTTATCAATTTTAACCGAATAAAGTACTTTGATTGATTGATTGGGTAGAAGGGTGGGCCAGATTAGGGTTGAAAGGATGGGTTTTATTAAGTTGTTTGTTAGGGTAATAAATGTTTATTTTACATTTTTTATGCTTCAAATCTTTTTTTAGGTATTATAATTTGCACTGCTGCCTTTGAGCTCAGCAACAGCCTATATTTAAAATATGCTAATAACGTATAACAATTAGCTATGTGGTACCCTTATCCTTCTATTCTTAGTCTCTGCAGTCTGCAACTATATTGACCACTAAGGGAGGGGGACGGAGGGTTTCCACTTTCCATTGCCAAATTGCCTACAAGTACAACTATGATCCATAGTTCTTTTACCTGAAAAGATGAAGCGAGAGCTGCTTGGTTTCCCAAGGTACCATGGTGGTGGTAGTAGTAGTAATAGTAGTAGCAGGCTAGTGTACCAACAGTGAAGGAATCAGAAGCTAGGCCCTACTCCCACCTAGGTGAGCTCCAAACGTAGGATTAATCGGAAGGATTATTCATTGCAGGCAACTACGTTGAAATAATAACTGAGTTAGCGAGATATTTATTATTATTTGATAGGTTTACAAACATGACTAAACTACTGCACAACAAAGAATACCTGATAGTGAAAATATAACATGCTGTATTAAACTATTCAGAGCAATGGTGAACGGGTATTTTAATTAAAACTAAAGTAGTAAATACCTGAATCATGAAGTGGACTCCAAGTCTGGATTGGACAAGGTTACATGTTTATGCAAAACAATGCCTGAATGATGATGTTGATGAATGTTGTTCTTCTATATATAAAATATCGATCACTTTTTATGCATGAGTGGGTAAATGAGGCCAATGTGGGTTATTGCTTGGGTTAAAAAAGAACTGAAGATTCTACACTGAGTTGGTGTTGCTTTCACCACATCCACCCCAACTAGTAGGTGATCAATTAATGTTGTAAATTATTAAATCACACCTCAATAAATCACACAGCCTGGGGAAGGGGGTTAGGGGTTTGATGAATGGATGGAAAAGGGGGTTTGGGGAAAGGTGTGAAAAAGACAAACACTAATCAAAGACAATATTCATCTGGGCGATAAACAGCCAACCATCATCAATCTGTGGTGGGAGGAAACAAAGGAATGACTATGACACAGTTAACTTAAATGAATTGTAAACAGTCTGTCAGTCCCAAGTTATATTATATTATCTACATTTTCTGTCACTAGGTTTCAAAAATGGTAAATACAAAGAGTGCAGCAAACACACAGTTCTAAAAAATTGTTATCATAAGAAAAATTATGCTGTATTAACAAATTGGGCAGTGCATCTGCATTCTTCTTGGATTGTCCGTCAATCTTGGGTGCCTGGCTGAAGCGGTCCGGTAAGCTAAGCGTGAGTGTTATGGTGGATTTGCATTTTGTGCAGGAGAAAAGGCCTGCATACCGTAAAATAGAAATGATATTGTAGAATCAAGGAGAAGGACAAAATGTAAACCACATGAGGAGTGTACCAAGAAGACTCCGAGGCAGATCAAGAGCATAGTCCTTTGCAATCATTCATTTTATGACTAATGTGCAGTCAATTATGTGAGAGCAATTACAACAACCAACAATCACAGACAAGTAGCTGCATGTATCGGGCTGATCAAACTCTCAACTGTCATGATCATTATTATAACATTTAGCCTACCGTATGCATTATGTGATGATAGGACATCCTCACATGTCTGTCTCCAGTTATCTACAGCAACAAGTCACCCACCTAGAGCCAGCCAGTATACACACTCAGCTGCATTACATTTCCTAAATCCAGCAATCCACGCTCTTCTCGCCAGTCAACAGAGTTGAGTAGGCCTCTTAGAGTCACCACCATGTTAGTTTTTGTGAAGTTTATAACTTTATTCTTCTGGCAGTTGTCGAAGTAGTCACGCCCTGAGTCCCTCCATCATCATTCTCCTCCTGACTTCAAGTAATAAATATGTCCAAATTCGTACCAACAAAAGAAACATTGAGTAATTTTTATGTGTAGACTAGATTAGTGTTTGTTAGCTAAATGGACTGGTCAGGTATTTGAGCAGTGTGAACCAGAAAACCAAAGGAGTGTTGACCCGGCAAACAAACCTGCTAAGTGTCAAAGGAGAAGGCAAGGGTAATCTTCAAGAAAAAAAAATCACCCATTAAGCCACCAATGTTGTAAAGCATCACAAACACAATCAATCTTAATATTTATCGTTGACCACCCACTCACTGTCTGCCACCACATGGATCATATCAACACTCACAAACAACAATCACTCTTATATCACTCATTGGTGCATTATTTCCTGTTCCAGTTCAAACCCAGTGGTTCTTTGCAGATCATCTTTGATTCATGAAACACACTTGATTCATGAAACAAGCAGCCTTGTAAATCAAACGTTCCAGGGCAGTCCTGCTAGGGTATTTAAGAAAGAATAGGCACTGAATGAAGGCAGACATTGTCTCTTCAGTGTCCATGAAAGGAATATGGGGGGAGTGGGGGTCTTCTTCACTGAACAGTGGTCCAAGTCCAATCTGGCCATAGATGTATCTAAAATAGTGGTGCTGCATTAGTCAGTGAGACACAAAAAAGCAAAATAATATAATGTTACCCTAGCTATATCCTTTTTTTCTTTTTTTTTGTCAATGCAGTTCTGTGATACAAAGTTCTTTGGTGGCCCAGGCCTACTAAGCAGTCAGGGAAGTAGAACTCATCCTCCAACTCAAGTGGTTCGCCCAGATGTTTGTCAGCTAACACACTACCGTGACCTTAGTCTGACCAATCACCCTCGTCCTCCTCCTGTTATACTTCAGGTATGGTGTAATTTGGTGGTATAAAGTGCTGATTCATTGTGATCATGGTTAATCTCCTCATGTTTTGGGGTGAGAGACTGGTCCTTCTCACTGTGGCAACTACACCAGCTGCACTGAACACATGCTCAGCCCACACTGGCTACCGGGCAAGCCAATTTGTTGCTAGCCGGCTGAGCACTGGCCATTGGCACCTCTTCTTATACTAATACACCAATGGGTTTTGATCAAGATAGACCTCTGTTCTGTCATCCAGAAAGGCCTGGACCGTCCCCTTAATAGTCGTTGGTGCTCCACCTTGCTCAACCTCTTTTGCCTTCGCCTCTGCACTGGACTAAAGCCCTGCCTTTAGAAAGCAATAAATTGCCGATTTTGGGGGCAATGTTCCTGTTCCTGTTGTTGCTTGTGTTCTTGTTTTTGTTATTGCTCTGAGCCAGCAGCACTGCCCTCAGGCTCTATGTAAGTTGAAGGCTGCACCGCAGAACTTGTGCAATGGAGTGGGCCTCTAATTCCCAGCTATTCATTTTCTAGGTCACTGGCTTGCTCAGCAATCCACGTCTTGTAGAATGGATCATCCCTGTCTGAAAAAGTAATTAAAGTGGACAGTAATTTTGTGCACCTTGGATCAAGAATCGTGGCACAGTTGTAATGTTTGGAAGATACAATGTCTATTTTCACTATTGTATTAACAGATAAGCTAAGAATAGAGCTCTCCACCAACTCATGAGGATCTTTTTTTCATCCACACCTGCATATATTTCGGGAATACTCCTTTCGCTGTTCCTGTAGCATATTCAAAAACTGGATAGCTTGGCCCATGTTACTGTCCGTCCTCCTTGCTGTTTTCCCATGTAAAAACCTCAAAAGGAAGCCTCATCTGTGTCAGGCATTTGACTAGGCCCCATTGGTCCATCTCAATTATGCCTTTCACAGTTGCATCTCCTCTTTGCATGACATATTAATTGGTTGGTATCTACTGCTCAAACTGACGTTGCAACATGTAATAAGTTGAGTTCCTGTGTGTTGGCACCTCCTGTATGAGTGCTTTAATTAGCATCCTATTACCCCGCTGAATGGTCCTCAACTGCTTCCGGGCTTTAAAAGAATGGCTGAAATGAGGGGAGATTCTTCTGCAGGTGGAAAATAAGTTGCTGGCTTGGTCTTATTTTTTTAGAAAGTCCTGTACAGTGATGTTAATCCCTCTGGGTTGCAGCCATTCAAAGTCCTTGTTGTTAAAGTCAGCCAAGATGTTTGCAGCTGTATGGAATTTCTCCAGGATTTCTCCATGACAAACATGGCTACTATTGCAAGCTTCTGAGTGCCATTAACAATTTCAGCAGTAACACTTGCAGATATCATTTCTCTAACCCCCACAAAAGAGATCCAGTGTACAGTGATGCACAAGTAATCAGTGGCTTGGCAAGTGGTCCACATGTCTGTCATTAGGTGGATAGTGTGAACAGCACTCTGCTGCAAAGCTTGTCCAATCAATGCCAGCACATCATGATGCAGAGCTATAACAGCAACTCTGGCAAAATAGGTCCAGCTGGGAACCTTCCATTTCGGACAGATAACAGCCACAAATTCAAGAAAACACACTCCTTCCACAAAAGATTAAAAGGAGAAGGTCCAGAGCTACCATTTTAGCCAGCTACACGTTGTACAAACGTGCCATTGTGAGGTTGCATCTGTACTGTCCCTCCTGCCTAAACATGCCAGGAATAGTAGCCTAAATGTTTTTCTTTTCTGGTGTCACTGATGCAGGCGACTTCTTGAGAGCAGAAGGTGGTAGCCTTAATGTGTGCCTCAGAGGGGCAGTCACTGTATGCTCTTGCCTCGACCTGACTCTGAGTCTTGTGCCATTGCAATGTTGCTGATGTGGGCGATGATACTGCACTGCTGGGGATAGGGCTGATTTGCATAACAAAAATGTTACCCTCTTCTTCACCTTCACCTTACACATGATCGGATCAGATTCCCTGCTCTCATTCCCTTCATCAACACCACTTGCAGTTATTTGGCGGCTAAGGTGTGCCTCCCAGCGGATTGTGTGGTGTTTTCTCAAGTGGGTTGTTTGGCCTCTGGTACCATAGTTTGTACCAAGCTTACCCCTGACTAACACTTGTTCTGCAAATGGAGCATATGGACGTCAACTTTCTGACACTGTGCCACTGCCAATGTCAAAAGTGGTGGTAGGTGGGTGTTTTGATGTTTGACTATCTGAAGTGCCTACTTCTACTGAGGATTGACAGGTGGTATAAACAGACATAGGGTAGGTATCATACTGAAGAACCATGGGTAATGCCTTAATAGAAGGAGAAACAAAGTTGCTGAGGTGATTGAAATGTAACCGTTAGGAGAGGAATTTGCCCATAAGGAAAGTTTTGGCCTCCTTTTTAATATGTGCCAAAGATGGAAGCCTTCTGATGGTGGGCAGGAGTGAGTTCCATATTCTTGGGGCAGCCCCAGAGAAGGCCTGATTGTACATTTTTTTCTCTGCAAGCATGCTGGTTGGAGCAAAAGGTCTCTGGCGGACCGTGAATTTCTGGCTCCTCTAGATATCACAAGTTTCTGGGCGAGAAAAGCTGGGGAATTGGAGTATAGAGCCTTGTAAGTGGTGCAAGCCACCTTAAGTTGGATTCTGGCCTCGAGAGGAAGCCAGTTTAGAGCTTTAAGGTGGGTAGAGATATGGTCGAATTTCTTTGAACCTGTTAGGAGTCTGGCGGCGGCGTTGAGGCAGGCTTTCAATGGGGCCAAATAGTTCTTGGGTAGACCTGCGAGAGTAGAGCATCCATATTCCAGTCTGGAGATGACTAGTGCCTGCGTTGCCATTTTTTAAATTGGGGGTGTCTAGGAAAGGTTTCTGGTATCTTAGGTAGCTCAGGTGAAATTTGGCAGTTTTAGCCATCGAGTTGATATGGTCACGCATATTCAAGTTGCAGTCTAGGGTTATTTCCAGGGATTTAGCAGAGTTGACAATCGTAGGAGGGCAGTTTAACACTGTGATAGCCTTGATCCATTCCTGAATGTCTGAATTGGTTTTGAGTGGGGAGATAAGGAGAAATTCCGTTTTTTTTGCATTACGTTTGAGCTGGTTAGAGGTGAGTGTGTTAAAAAAGGGAGTGACCCCACTGACCAAGTGACAGGGTACAGAAAGTACAGGTAAAGGGGAACTCTCTTGTAGTATGGCCTAGGGCCTGCTTTGTGTGCATGCTATGTTAGCATGGCTTATTAGAAGTTTAAACGCCATTTTACCGTTTGCTGCTTTTGCACATGACACTGCATAGTTGTTTTTTTAAGTTAGGCTTCACGAAGGTCTACACATGAGAAAAGGTTTGTTTTCGACATCTCTAGACTTACATCGTGCCACTAGTCTGCACAGTGAGTGCTAAAGCCGTCAAGGTTATCAAAACATGTTAGTTGTTTTTCGGCATGTTTGAGTAACGTTTTCTAGACACAACATGTTGGCAGCTGTGAGCCAAGTAAGATTCTGGCGTCCTTATTATCACACACTAGCCATGATTTCAGACACTTGGAAGATTTCTGTTTCCAGGGATACAGAGAGCCTATGCTGATCCAGATGTAATTTACTCTTACTAAGCGGAAAGGTAATGGGGTCCCCCACACAAACCTAAGAGACCTTCTATAGTTTATAATACATAGTTCCTATATAGGACTATAGGACCTGTTTTCACCATCATTGTAATATGATTTCTCCTTTTGTATTTTATGGAATTGTAACCATGCTGACCATATTATTTTTACTGATATGTCTGCTTATGTTGGCTAAGATACTGCACATGAGATCACATCGTTAAAATAAATATTTTAGCCTTACTGTGTCTCTTCATTACTACTGTTGTGGACTGGTATGAGAGTATAACAAAAGAGTGTTCTCACTTCCCACCATTCCTGAGATGGTCCTAAGTCGCATGTTCTAGGTTATCTAATAATTGGTTACTTTGCTATAGGACGAAGAGCTAAAGTGACACTGATGCTAGCTGGTTGGGTTTTTTCTAGGTACGGAGGTGAGTTTCTGGTACACCACAATTCACTGACGTCCTAGGTCTCTGTGCACAGTTCTGTACATCAGCAGGATCCTTGCAACATGGCACCGCCAACGAGTGTAGTCTTACTGTGAGACACTTGAGTAGTGCTTATATCAGTCTACGACCCCCTCACTATTGTTTCCGGTTGACAGTAGTTACGGATAAAACCTACCTATAGTTAGATAGGTTTTTTCAAGCTTGATATTTTAAAAACGGTTTTCTATTACTACCCAGTTGTGTCTTTATATATTGCGTTGTACTTCTTTATCACTGTGTCATTATGGCTGCGGTTGATATCCCAGCACACAGTCGCTTGGCTGTGCGGAATCACTTGCAGAATTACCTAATTTCATTAAAGGGGCAGGCAGTTGTCTTTGTTGCATCAGCTGACGCAGTGTACCCGTTTGAGTTGTGCATCCTAATGCGGGCTGTTAACAGATCTGCAACTGAGACCCCTTTATGCCTCTGCTGTGTCAGTTATTAGGGGTCTGGTTCATTACATTTCCCGCAACCTCCAGGTGGGGCCCTGGGTGGTGCAGCGCATCCAGTTGGAGCGGGCGGGCTGAAGCTTAGTCCCGTCATGGTTAATGCGGTCATGGGCAAGCGTCCCCAGAATAAGGATGAGATGCCTTTTTGGCTTGCCGAGAAATACGACCAACTGGTAGCAGTGTTCCCGAATACTACTCCTGTGGAAAAACACAGGATCCTTACTATAAGTTTGCAGAAAGACTTACTGCCAGACGTAAATGACAGTTCAACTTCGGGTGTGATTTTTGTGGTAGTCTATACTAGGTGCTTCGGCACCCCATCAATGGCTGTCCTGCCCTCCGTCATTAAGGGTGTTCAGGATGAACACGGGCCAGAGGCGGCTGTGGAGTTGGGAATGCGACTCGTAGGAGCTTTTGAAATGCTACGCGATCGCGTCTTTGCAAATGTTAAGGGGGATGCTGTAAGTTTCCAGGTGTCTAATGCTTTGCGCAATGTCCCCGATGCCGATAAACCCTGTCAGTTACCGAGAATTATTATGGAGGCTTATAAGATCGTTGGCCGTAATAGTTTGGGTGTTAAGCCTTTTGCTACAAAACAAACACAGCAGCAAACTCAACAAGCGTCATCTGATAAGGATGACCGCACAAAAGTTCAGAAACAAAATTGGAGTAAGAACAAAAAACAGGGGAAACAGCAACAGAAACAGGGGTCCCGTCCGGCTTCACCTACACCTGCCTCTACTGAGCGTACATATGAGTTGCGCGACCGCAGTACTATTAAGTCACCTGATAGATTTCAGGTTCCTGAAAAATGTTCTCCTCGCTCTTTAGAGGAAACATCAGTCTCACCCACCGGTGGAGGAGGCGGTGGCAGAGGTCGTGGTGTCCAACAGAGCCGTGAGCAGCCTTGCAAGGCTGACGGAAAAGGCAAGCAAGACGAGTCACAGCAACAAAGACCCCAGTTTTAAAAGAAGAAAGTTGCTGCAGTAACAGAGAGATATGCCACTGATAGTGAGAACGCAGCTTCGGAATCTGACATGGGTGCTGACGCTGTTGGACAGCGCAGCGGAGATTACCAAAGTGCGAGAGGCCCTGCGTCCACTACTGAAGGTGACAGCGACTGACACCTTAGTTGTAGTTGAGACAGCAGACACTAGATGGCTCCCCCTGACAGACTTTATGAAATAGTCCTTGTAATTGAAGGTGACCTAGAACGTACCACAAAAGGGGTATTTTGGAAAAATCTGACTACTACCTATGATATACTGTTGGCGGAGTTCGACTGACCCCCTACTTTTGTATTAGCTGCTCCCCAAGGGGAGGAGGTAATCCTCCCTAGTTTCGCACACACAGTGCCGAAAGAGCAGGCGCTGCATTTTGCAGAAGATTGGGCTAAGTCGCTTGCCCCAGCTTTGTACCATACTCACTGTGGGTGGGCCAAATTTTCCCCTCAACATGAGATGGCTTTGCAGTCAATGCCGCAGCCTCAACCCCAATACCCCATACGGCGAGAAGCAAAAGCTTCTGTTGCGGAAATCCTTGAACAATTGAATATCAAGGTGTAATTGAAACGTCTGTGTCTCCGATGAATAAACCCCATTTTACTGTGACCAAACCAGATGGTTCGTACCGTTTGGTACTGGATTACCGCCACTTAAACTCACATTGTCGTACGTGAGCGGTGCAAAATACTCATAGTTCTGCTCTTGTGGATAGTCTCGTGCGTAAATGGTTCAAAACCACACTTGACATATGCAATGTTTTTTTTGCCCACAATCTGTCCCCGCTTAGTAGTCAATGGACAGCTTTTACCAGTGGTGGCAAACAGAGCCAATTTCGCCGTTTGACTATGGGCTATAAGAACAGTCTAGGCGTCTTTGCCGCTTGCGTTGTCTCTCTCTTGGAGGGTATCGACACAGATGCTCGTATGCGGATGACATTTTTCTCACAGACGATGAATTATGGCCGCATCTGTGCCGAGTGGACTGCATAATTTGCAATTTTCCAGATTTTGGCTTTCAAATGTAAGTTTGCAAAATCTCACATTGCTGAGTACACAGTGTTGTTCCTGGGCTACGAGCTCAACAATGAAGCTAGAGGTTTAGCTCCTCACTTCCTGGAGAAATGCACACTTTTGCGCGCTCCCACAACACTGACAAAACTACAATTTTTACTGGTCTTTTTGAATTTCGGGCGTACCTACATTCCGGAATATGCCCAGCGTTTCAAGCCTCTTTAAGCTTTGATACAACCTTCTTTTTACAAATCCTGCTGGCTGCCTGAACATTCAGCCATCTTGCAATCTTTGCAGGTTGATCTACTAGAATCTAAATTCTTGTTGACTCGTGATAACCACACCAACCTGGTGATCAGAATTGTACCAGGGGCGGTGGGTTTCACATGCCTCACTTTTAATGAGGGTGACACAGTCCCCATCGCTTATAAGTCACACTTGTACACTTCGGCTGAGTTGCGGTTTCCACTGTGGACATTTTTTTGACAGCAGTGCAAATGGCGATTCTTAAGGAGCAAGCACTGTCACAGGGAAAACGCATTTTGGTTGTTACTCCGTATCCTGCCTTAGAGGCAGTGACGAAAGCCAGTGTACCAAACTCTAAAGCTTTGCACCCACGGAGGATACAAACGGCCATGTCCTTGACATCTCCGGATGTCACGTTCATTTTTTATTCCTCTCTGCAGACTCAAGAGTTCTTGCAGTATGGATTTGTTCATCCTGCTCCTGACGGAAGCGCGCAAGCAGCTCTTGCTTCAAACCATGCACATTCTTCAGCCTGTGCAATTGTGGTTGGTACTATGGTGGATGGTGAATTCAAGTCCGATGTCGTGCATACTCAGATATTAGGGGACTGTACCGCCCAATTGGCAGAGCTCCATGCTCTGATGCTTGCATTGGAGTACACGGACCCCAGTGTGACCACTCTTATTGTAAGTGACTCTTACTACTGTGTTCAATCCTACAATGACAATCTACCTTTTTGGACTCAAAATGATTATCATGACTCGAAGGGACGCACAGTAAAACCTAAAATGATCTGGGTTCAGGTGGCTGAGCTTAAAGAGAGGCTGCCACTTGTCTTTGTAGTTCATACTCTGGGTAACCAGCGTGTTGGAGTTCACGCTGTTGGCAACTGTCTCGTGGACGAGGCTGCGAAGACAGCAGTTGCAACATATGCAGTAGCAGCGGTTACACGTTCCAAAATTAAGATTGGTGATGACATCTTGGCAGCTATTGCAGCTTCAGAGAAGGGAGCTAATTACCCCTGAGGTTTCCCTTCTAAATACTCTTATCATTTAAGCCCTGATAAAGTTCCTTAAGTGAGAATTAACAACGTTGGTGACAGGTTAATACCCAACGCGGACCGCAGGCAGACTTTGATTAAAGCAGCCCACGCTGGCATGGCCTCATCGCATGCTGGCTTGTCAGCTACTGTTTCTCTTCTCCAGCAACGATATTGGTGGCGGGGTTTGTACAAACAAACGTGTGATTATGTCCTTCAATGTGGCATTTGTCAGCAAATTAAACGTTCTACTGCTGCACGCCCGCCCCAAACTCAGTTGTACATATCTAATTAACCTCTTGCTTGTGTTTATTTAGATCACTGCGGTCCTTTCTCATCTGATACTGCGTATAAGTACATCTTAGTATCAGTTGACTCTTGCACGCGCTTTGTGTGGCTGTGGCCTCAAAGGAGTGCTGACTCCAGAACTGTCGTAAGGGATTTGTGTGTCTTTGTGGGAATTGTTGCGTGTGGTACCTTTCATTCGGACCAGGGTCCAGCGTTCGTCTCTAAGGCGTACAAGGATGCCATGGCTTCATTGGGGGTCCAGGCCAAATTTTCATCTCCATACCAGCCTGAGGGTAATAGTGTTGTGGAGCGGATGAACCGTGACTTAAAGCAATCCTTGACAGCTAAGGTACTAGGTACTGGTAGAGACTGGCTTAACCACCTCAATAGCATACAGCGTGCACTAAATAATCTCCCTAGAAGGTCTCTGTGTTGCAGATTCCGGTAGTCGGCTGGCTACCCCAAGTTGGAGAATTGGTCCGAGAAAAGATCGACAACAAGAAAGAATTCGGTCCTTCCTATTGAACTCCAGTTGGCGTGCTTGTCGTGCAGGGTACAAGAACAGTCATTTTACCTCCTCTTCCTGGGCGAAAGGGGAACAGGTACACCTCCATTGACAATGTCAAACTACACAGGGTGGCCGATTCTTCATAGTATGACTCGTTTCGTGTCCAGCAATGGTGCGACACTCTGTTTTAGTCCCGGATCCTGCCATCGGGCCTGATGTTGTCATTGAAATGCATACTATTGCAAATCCTTTATTGAATTCAACTGCTGGTGATCCTCTTAACCCCTTCTACGCTCATGACGAGCTGAGCTCGTCATGAGCGTAACCTGCGCTACGCGGATGACGAGCTGAGCTCGTCATGTAACGCAGGTTTTTTAAAATCGCAGCGCGCAGCGGGAAAACCGCTAGCGCGCATGCGGTTAATGATACTGAATATACTTCACCAACTGACTTGCCTATGCCTGATTTGGAGACCCGTGTGGCTAATCAATCGCGTTTTTCATTTGACACTGGCTCACATCTAAGGCGCCTTCAAAAATTTCGATTTTTGCTACCTGGTTTAAAAAACATTTTTTGATTCTCCCTTGGACTTGCATTTGGCTGGTACTTTTTGCAATTTTTTTATTCATGTCCATCGGATTTGTGGTGTATTTTTTCCATTTTATTAATGAAGACAATGTTCAAGAAAGAACTTCGATTAGACTAATTGATGGAACTTTGGCCCCCACAAAACGAAGAGGGACCAGCATTTTGGCAATCACTTTCTGCATAAGCCAAGTTCATTTAGAAATGTGGTTAACTACACACAGTGGGAACATGTCCCGCACCAGTGAAAGGCAGCTCAAAGACGCTTTTGAAAAAGTTTTCTTATTTTACTGATTTTAATCAATCACACACTAATGCATTTTATTTTAAGATGACCGAGAAGTCCTCTTCCAAGGTTAGACTTACCCACTCAAAATTACTGTATTCGAAGTCCTTTATTGACCAGTTGGCTGTTGGGGGAAATGAACTGTGGAAAGATACTATTGATACTATTGATCTTAAATCTGTTATGGGTTCTAAAAGTTGACAAGTGCAAGGCACTGAAGCTTTGCATCGTGCATGTCTCATCCCAAACCATATGTTGTTTCTGAATGCCACTATTTCACAAACCACCTGCTTTGGATTGGTTACTTCTAAAAAATGAAAAGCTCCTTCATTTCCTGATTTGGGTGAATTTCCCCATTGGAATAATTACACCAGTACTTCCCTAAGTGATTTACAAGCCCTGTTGAAAAATTCCTCTTTTAATGTTTACAGCATTAATCCCGAAGGCTGGTTGCTATGGCAAAAAAATGCAGATTCCTGCCAGCACCGTTTTCTGGGTCTTACCCCTGGATATACATAGGTTAGAGTAGATCCCCATTTTCAAACTCAACATTCATTCACCACCTATTCTGTAGGCAAATGATGTCAGAGTTGGCTCAGACACTCGACCTTAGCATCTGTTAAGCTACATTTGCCCAAACTAACTGACGCTGTGGATTTAAATGATTTTGTTAAAGGTCCTGCAGCAGGCAGATCGAAAAGATGGATATATGCTGCTTACAACGACGTTTGTAAACTGTCAGAGATTGAAGCTGCTTCTAGTCTCAGAGCTATAGATCAGGCCAATATAGAAAAGGTGCTTGCCGTTGTAAATAATAGCATTAACACCCTTTCTTCCCGTATTTACACTTTGGATAATATTGTTTCATCTGTTGTTGATATTGTGCAAGAAGACGTTGCAGTACTGTACCATGGACAGAATCAATTGTGTTCTTTTATGCAGTTTGCTTGGACTCTTCAAACATTGAAAAATGGGAAGGTACCTTGGGATAACATGAACACGACTTTGTTATTTTTGCCTTTTAATTTGACTGTTAAACAACAATTTATGTCAATGAACGATGCAACGTTTTCACTCCTGCACATTGAAAAACTGGAGCCGTTACCATTTTCAGTGGCCGAGTCGAATTCTGCAGTTTGGCTCATCCATGGGTTGATAACTTTACCTTTCCCCCTGTTTAAATTGGAGTCTTGCATGAAAAACTATGCCATAGGTAGATTTGAACCTTTAGGTAGTGCTTATCTTCATGAATTTTGGAATCTCCCATTCTCATATAGGTGCTTGAGGGAAGGGAAGGAAGTTTATTAGAAAGGTGAAGATTGCACATCTACGCCAGATCATTCGTTAGTCTGTAGGAATCTGCAATTGCACGGTTCTTGCAATGTACAGGCACCAAATCTTGCGTGTGTTTTAAAAGGCACCCCCACCCCGGCTATTACACTAACTTTCACATTGCTTGCAACTGTAGTTATTTGTAATCAAATAATGAAGATTGCCGTGGTATGCTTGCCGGTATTCCTTATATCATTACAGTTTTCCAGCGTGTGGTTTTCTGTAAGAATGTCTTATTTCCTCCTCCACATGAGAGGCTCGATGTTTCCATCTGGCCTTCTATGCCGACCTTGAAAGCAGAGTTCAACAAGATGAGTCGAATAAGAGCTCTTTTGTCCCAGAAGGAAGTCCCCCTTATATCTGCGCGTGAGACATTTGTCCTTCACGTTGCAAATATTCTTACTGAGGTAAATGCCTTATTAAACACAGACCTGCCCCTGCATTTCGGTGCTTTGGTTCACACAATCTTTAATGCCTCGTGGACCACGGGCCTGGCACACTTTTTTAAAGTAGTAAGTTCTGGCCTTGAGATCTCATTTCAAACTATATTTGGTGTGATCCCTGTATTTTTTCATTCGATTTTTTCGAGTGTCTTCGGCGGTTTCCCAGTTAATTCTCGCTTTGGGAGCAGGCATACTGCTGTTAATTTGTTTACTCCAAAATGGATGCACAGGCTGTGCCCCACGACGATCTGCCCCGGCTGCTCCAGCTTTGTAATCGGATGCTAGAATACTATGGATCACTGGCTCTGGCGACTCTGAGTGTGGCGTATGGTTTATCTTTCCGCTTCTCATTCTTCACTTGCGTGCAGCCTGTTTTCCATTGCCTGAATTGTGGATATATGAATGGGCCCTGGATTTGTGTCTCTGCAACATGGTGTCTCCTGACCTGGATTTTAATCTACTAATGAGACCCTTAATTGCTCATGAAATAGATTGTTCTAGTTTCGGGATTATGGCCTGCGCAGCGGCTCATGGGGTTCTAGGCAATTGGAACATTTGGACTGCAACCAGTGACTTTCTGGCGCCCAGTTATCTTGTAGTAAGCCCGAGTTGTCCTCTGATGGTGCTAGAGGCTCCTGCTATTGAAGAACATGTATGTTTATTTCTGCTACTTAATTGGATGGCTGAAATGTTCATGGATGATGACAATGACTTCCTATTGGAGGCAGTTGCAACGTTTGGTGCCTATACGCTGTTGGATTGAAGTGTGAATTTTTCTGCTTCATGGACACCTACTGAACTTGTGAAGAATTTTTTTCTCCCCCTGTACTGCCTTAATGTATTTCTTAATTTTTTAGGTATTTTTTCACACCATGGCCATCCGTGATTGGTTTCACTGACTTGGTTTATCTTTTAATTCGGATTTTTACTCCCTATTATCAAGTTTGGCAACATTCCTGAACTTGGTTCTGTCTCATTCAAACTTGAACTCTGCATTCTATGAATCTTGCCCCCTTTATTGTGAGTTCCCTGATCAAGGGAGGGTGTAGTATGGTCTAGGGCCTGCTTTGCATGCATGTTATGTTAGCATGGCTTATTAGAAGTTTAGCGCCATTTTACCCTTTGCTGCTTTTGCACACGACGCTGCATAGCTGTTTTTGTAAGTTAGCCTTCACGAAGGTCTACACATGAGAAAAGGTTTGTTTTCGGCATCTCTAGACTTACATCGTGCCACCAGTCTACACAGTGAGTGCTAAAGCCGTCAAGGTTATCAAAACATGTTAGTTGTTTTTCAGCATGTTTGAGTAACGTTTTCTAGACACAACATTTTGGCAGCTGTGAGCCAAGTAAGATTCTGGCGTCCTTATTATCACACACTAGCCATGATTTCAGACACTTGGAAGGTTTCTGTTTCCAGGGATGCAGAGAGCCTATGCTGATCCAGATGTAATTTACTCTTACTGAGCAGAAAGGTAATGGGGTCCCCCACACAAACCTAAGAGACCTTCTATAGTTTATTATACATAGTTCCTATATAGGGAGGGTGTAAAAACTAGGCGCTATAGGACCTGTTTTCACCATCAATGTAATATGATTTCTCCTTTTGTATTTTATGGAATTTTAACCATGCTGACCATATTATTATTATTTTTTTTTTTTTTTTTTTTTTTAAAAACCTTTATTTGAGTAAGCAAAAAAGTACAAAGATGGGCCCACAACCACACGGGCCGGCCGCTAAAGAGGAGTAGACACATATCATATATGCCCGCAGAGGTAAAAGTCAATCAACAATGCAATACTCATCACTATTTACAGGACAAAAACAGATTTTTTTTATATGAAAGAACAAACACACACAAAAGGCGAAAGTGTATCACTGAAGGTCAGCTCAATGGACGTAAGGGGGGGGACAGCAACAGAAGTACAGTAGCAAAACTCTAAGCACTGAGGAGCTCGGGGGGGGGGGGAGGGACACAGAAGTCAGTACAAAAAGGGGGGGGGAGGGCCGGAGACACCAGCACAACCCCTATATGAAAGGTTCCAAGAACGCTTGCCTAAGGAGACAGGGCAAGCTCGATAGTGCCCACAAGGGGAGGAGTACAAATGTCGCCACGGTAGTCGTTCCATTGACCCCACACCTTCACCCATGCCCCGGGTCTGCCCCTGGCCACATAGACAGTTTTCTCACGGAACATGGACCAATCCATGTTATCCTCCCATTTTGAGAGGTCAGGGGGCCTGGAGGCCCCCCAGAGTTGTGCAATATCTCGCTTCGCAACCATATAGCCCAGGGTGGCCCATCTAGTCTGTGCCACCGAGTAGTCCGTGGGCTCCCAAACATTCAAAAGACATCGACGAGGTTCCGGACGCAAGGACACACCCGTCACCACAGCCATCACTTCAAGCACGGCCGCCCAATAAGCAGCCACCATCGGGCACTCCCAAAGAATATGCAGGAAAGTAGCACGCAAACCACACCCACGCTTACACAATCCATCGGAGGAAAAGCCCATCACCACCAGTCGCGGTCCCGTCACGTACACCCGATGAAGGATCTTCAATTGGACCAGACGGAGACGAGCCGGAATAGCCACCTCCTTCGGGGAGGAGAGGGCTGATTGCCAATCCTCATCATCAAGTTCTAACCCATCTCCCATCCACAATTCCCGAAGTCGGGCCAATAAGTCGGTCCGATTGTTAATCAACTTTTTATAGATCAGGGAGATAGTGCTATCAGGAAGATGTTCATCAAGGATACGGTCCTCAAGGGGGGAAGAATCAGGCGGAATCTCACCAGGATCAAACACCGAAGCCAGGGCGTGCCGGAGCTGTAAATAACGAAAGAATTCCCGACCACTCAGGCCATAGTCAGCCTGGAGGGCCTGAAACGAACGCATAGAACCCTTAGAGTACACATCCCCCACCTTAGAAATCCCAATCATGTCCCAACGGTCGAAACCCTTGGAAGACCAAAGACCGCCCAGACGTTCTGAAGCATAAAGCGGCGTCGCCAGCGTCAAGCGATCCTCCCAGCCCAAGCTCACATTCGCGGCACGCCACACCGTCAAAGCAGTCAATGTAGGTCCCACAAGATGGCGCCCAGCGGAGCGAGAATAAAGCACTCTGTTAAAGTCACCTCCCGGAAGCTGAAGTTTATCCATTTCAAACGCCGGATTACGACCTGGCGAAAACATAGCGTGATTGATAGCGGACAGATGGGAAGCCCAGTAATATCTCTTAATGTCGGGGAGCGCCATGCCCCCATCGTACCACGGGATGGAAAGTTTCGCGAGAGCAATGCGCGGACGCCCATCCCAAATAAGCTGCCTCTGAAGGCTCTCAATCTCCCGAAAATAGGACTTAGGGATAGGATCATAATAATTCTGGAGAGCATAGAGAAACCGCGGCAATGACATCATCTTAAACAGGGCTGCCCGACCCAGGGGAGACAGGGGAAGTTTGCGCCAACGGGCAACGTCCGAACGTAGCCTAAGCAACGGGGGAAGGAGATTACGATCAAAACGAAGGGACGAGTCCAAGGTAACAAAAACCCCCAAGTATTTGAAGCCATCCCTGGCCACCTGAAGAGGAAGTCTGCTCGGCAACGGAGGCAAAACACCAGATAAAACATATACACAGGATTTAGTCCAATTGATGACGAGGCCCGAGTTAGCGCCAAAGGACACAAGAACGTCAAATAAAACAGTTAAAGACTGGCGAGGGGAAGTAAGGTACAAAAGGATGTCGTCCGCATAAAGCGAGACGCGGTCTTCGAAGTCCGGGGCCCAGCGAATCCCTTTAAGGGACGGTTCCCACCGGAGCCAGGCCGCTAATGGTTCAAGAGCGAGCGCAAACAACAACGGGGACAGGGGGCAACCCTGACGGGTACCCCTGCCCAAGGAGAAGGGAGCCGACACTCTACCGTTTACCACAACTTGTGCCAGAGGTTCCGCGTACAACAACTGAATCCAGCTAATAAACTCGCACCCGAATCCGAATTTCTCAAGAGTCGCCCATAGATAGGGCCACTCCACCGTATCAAAGGCCATAGAGGCATCCAGGGACGCCAAAATGGCCGGCTCAGTCAGAAGCCCCGCCCTCGCCATCACGCCGTGAAGGCGTCGCAGATTCAAAGCAGTGTTGCGATGCGGGATAAAGCCAGACTGATCCGGATGGATCAAATCCCCGAGAACCGAAAGGAGACGGGTCGCCAAAAGTTTTGCCAAAACCTTGGGTTCAACATTTAACAGGGATATGGGTCTATATGAGGAACAGAGGTCACGTGGTTTACCATCTTTAGGGATGACTACAATTGTCGCCAGGCGCTGATCATAGGGAAGGATGTTACGTTCACGAGATTCTAGAAACATGGCGCGAAGATACGGCGCCATCGTATCGGGGCGTAGCTTGTACAACTCAATAGGCAACCCGTTCGGGCCCAACGCTTTGCCCGAACGGAGCGAACGGATAGCAGTCGCTATCTCATCATTCGTAAAAGGGGAGTCCAAAGCAATACGGTCCAGGTCGGTGACACAGGGCAAAGTGATATCGCGCAAGAGTAAGCGGGAGTCAGCCACGTCCCTCACAGACACGGGAGCATATACAACACGGAAATATTCCGCAAAACGATCAACAATGGCAGTCGGATCAATCACATTCTCACCACTCGCAGACTGAATCACAGGCACCACACGATTAACTCTTTCTTTCTTGTCCAACCACGCTAGGAGTTTACCCGCCTTATCACCCACATCATACAATCTGCCTTGTTGCTCACAAAACATCACCCTCGCAGCGTCAGTGACCAGGGATTTATATGCAAACTGCTTTAGACCCAGGGCATGGAGTTTCTCAGGCGTGACACCAGAGTCCAACTCGTCCTCCAAAGCAGAGATCTCCCCCTCAAGGTCCACCACCTCCCTCCTCCCGGCTTTTTTGGCTTCAACAATCAAGGAAAGGGCCTGTCCACGAATCACAGTTTTAAAGGCTTCCCACAGGGACACAGCCGAAGGGACCGACCCCTCGTTTTCCAGGAAATATGCATCCATGGACTTGAGCAAGAGGGTACGAGTCTCAGGGGAGGAAAGATACCATGGGTTAATTGGAGCCACTCGGCCCGCTGCCTCCACCCCAACCTCGAAACGAAGCCAGAGCGGCGAGTGGTCAGAAATACCCCTTGGCAAATGCAAAATCTCACGAACCGCCGACGACTGGGCCGCGGGCATCAGGAAATAATCCAGCCGAGACAGACTGCCATGAGCCCCAGAATGGAAAGTGTATTGGAGCTGAGTGGGATGCAAAAGTCGCCAGCAGTCCACAAGGCCGAAGGTATCTAGAAACCCACCCAACCACTGCTGAGCCTGCGGAGTATCCCTAGGGGGATGGCGATCGTGAAGGCCGGAAAGCACCGAATTAAAATCACCGGCCAGGAAGAGAGTACTTTCAGGGAGATCTAACAAAACACGGCCCAAATCAGTGAAAGTAGAAGTCTGTAAACCCGGGGGAACATAAACATTAAAGAGAGATAGGGTGCGGCCCTCATATCTACCCACCAAGACAGTATATCTCCCACGGTCATCCTGAATCACCTCGTCAATTGCCAGGGGGAGGGAGGTTCGAACAAGGATACCCACACCCCTAGATCCGGAGGTAAACCCCGAGTGCGCCACCAGGCGGTAGCCCCATCTATTCATTGCATTACAAACATTACCAATCAAATGGGTTTCCTGCATGAAAACAATGTCTGGCGACAAATGTCGTATATAATTCAAGACCACACTGCGCTTAATACGATCTCCCAGGCCATTAACGTTCCAGGAAACAAATTTCAACCCTCTACCCCCCATCCCATCCACCCGAGCCAAGACCCCTCATCCACGAGCAAGACACCAGAAACAGCAGTAGACACAGGAGCAATTCGCCTTGAAAACAACACACAAAAAGGAAAGAACTTCCCAGCCCCCCTCCCCCAAACTGAAAGGAAACACCCCCCACCCTGCACCCCTGCAAAAAGCTAAAGAGCCACCCCAACCTGCAGTGTGCCTGTCGCCCCATAACCCCTAGTCTACACAAAGACCCCGGAGGAGGAAAGGTCTCCGATCCACCCGCCCCTGACAAACATCAAGAACGAAAAGTAACAAAAGAAAGATAAAATAATCACAATGCAGAGGAACGCCGGTCAACAATCCTGAAAATGTATTCAAAATAAAACATTTGAGCCAAACAGTCAGATCTCCACACCACCTTCGGCACCACCAGGGTGAGCGGCGGATTCAGTCTCAGGAGTACGGTCAGGCAAGGAGTCCAGCCAGTCATTAACAGCATCTGGGCGATCAAAGAAAAGGGTACGCTCATTGTACTCGACCCGAAGTCTGGTGGGATAGAGCATAGCATAGCGTAAGCCCCGATCCCGAAGACGTTTCTTGGCCCCACGAAACTCCATACGTTGTCTCTGAACTTGTTGGGAAAAGTCCGGGTAAAAGTTCACCGTAGCATTCTCAAAGGCCACCGGGCCCTTCACCCGCGAGGCCTGCAGGATAGCGTCCCGGTCTCTATAGTGAAAAAGCTTCGCTACAATGGGCCTCGGCGGGGCTCCCGGCCGAACTTTGCCCCCTGGAACACGATGTGCGCGTTCCACCGTGAAGAACTTCGTAAGGCCGGAAGGGGCAAGATGGTTCAAGACCAGATCCTCAACCAGGAGATCCACCGAGTGGGGTTCAGGGTTCTCCGGTACACCAACCAGGCGAACATTGCAGCGACGTGCCCTATTTTCAAAATCCTCCAGGCGTCGGGTCATGAAGTCGTTCACTCGACGGAGATTTCCGACTTCTGCCTGGAGCTCCGAGACGTCCTTCGTGAGGCTGGACGATTTAATGTCCAACGATTGCACCCTCTCATTCGTCTTGCCGAGATCAGCACGAATAAGATTAACCTCAATAGCCACGGTGTCAAGTTTATGGGCCAAGGCCTCGTACTGTAGGCCGGTGGATTCCCTCACGCCCGAGATGGCGCCCATGATGTCCTGCAGGGAGGGCTCCGCCGACTCTTCCAAAACTCGTTCGGACGCTGTACTAGAACCAGGCAGGGCAGCTCCGGGGGACCCCTTAGAATGAGTATAGCGGTCCATGACATTCGATTGAACCGGAGCTCCGGGCAGAGGTGCTTTCGTCTTGCGCGTCTCTCTGTCCCCTCTGCCCGCCATTTTGAAGATGCGTCACAGGACAAGCCACCAGGGTCGACGGGCCCGACACCCAAAGCACAGGATCAAAAGTACACAAAAATGAGGGGCACAACTCGGGTAGAGGTTGCCAAGCCAGCAAATAGTCCGCAGGAAAGCCCAACAGCCGATCCGCCTCCAGGTCTCAGCCGCAACTCGATAGTCACACCCGCGGCCCAAGTCGGAACAGAATCGAAACCGAAACTTAGGAAGGGGGACCCACAAGGCCAGATCTCCTGCCGTTGTTGTTCAATTCCAGGACGGCTACAGAACCGCACCCCGTCCCGGGCGCACCTCGAGGGCGGAGTCCAAAAGTTCAGACCATCATATCTCAGGAATAAGAGATCCAAATCAATTTCTGAAAGGTGCCAGGCTGATCAGCCAAACGTCCTCCACACGGATTCTTGCAAGAAATCAGGATTCAGTCAGGATAAAATGCCGGGAGCGGCGAGGGTCCGGAGAGCGCTGTGCTCAAGCGGCCATCTCGGATGCCCGCCAAGCTCCTCCCGACCATATTATTTTTAATCATATGTCTGCTTATGTTGGCTAAGATACTCCACATGAGATCACATCATTAAAATAAATATTTTAACCTTACTGTGTCTCTTCATTTCTCCTGTTGTGGACTGGTATGAGAGTATAACAAAAGAGTGTTCTCACTTCCCACCATTCCTGAGATGGTCCTAAGTCGCATGTTCTAGGTTATCTAATCATTGGTTACTTTGCTATAGGACGAAGAGCTAATGTGACACTGATGCTAGCTGGTTGGGTTTTTTCTAGATACGGAGGTGAGTTTCTGGTGCACCACAATTCACTGACGTCCTAGGTCTCTGTGCACAGTTCTGTGTATGAGCAGGATCCTTGCAACACTCTTGGAAGCTAATATGATTTACCACATATCATTCATTCCCACTCAAATCTTGTAGAGCCAAACATATCTTGAAGGATCTCACATCCACCTAATCCGTTGGCCCCAACAAGCAACTACAAGCACATTGATAAACAACTAAATGAATTACAAAAACTACAATTTTATTACAAGTATTTTTTTAGAAACATATAAAAACACAATAATGTGATGAAAAAATTGTAGTTACATCATTGTAATATGATTTCTCCTTTTGTAGTTTATGGAATTGTAACCATGCTGACCATATTATTTACAATCATATGTCTGCTTATGTTGGCTTAGATACTGCACATGAGATCACGTCGTTAAAATAAATATTTTAACCTTACTGTGTCTCTTCATTACTCCTGTTGTGGACTGGTATGAGAGTATAACAAAAGAGTGTTCTCACTTCCCACCATTCATGAGATGGTCCTAAGTTGCATGTTCTTTGTTATCTAATCATTGGTTACTTTGCTATAGGATGAAGAGCTAATGTGACACTGATGCTAGCTAGTTTTTTTTTCTTCTAGGTATGGAGGTGAGGTTCTGGCACACCACAATTCACTGACGTCCTAGGTCTCTGTGCACAGTTCTGTGCATGAGTAGGATCCTTGCAACACTCTTGGAAGCTAATATGATTTACCACATATCATTCATTCCCACTCAAATCTTCTAGAGACAAACATATCTTGAAGGATCTCACATCCACCTAAACCGTGGGCCCCAACAAACAACTACAAGCACATTGATAAACAACTCCATGAATTACAAAATTACAATTTTATTACGAGTATTTTTCCAGAAAGATATAAAAACACAATAATGTAATGAAAAAATTGTAGTTACATCATTGTTATATGATTTCTCCTTTTGTATTTTATGGAATTGTAACCATGCTGATTATATTATTTTTAATCCTATGTCTGCTTATGTTGGCTTAGATACTGCACATGAGATCCCGTCTTTAAAATAAATATTTTAACCTTACCGTGTCTCTTCATTACTCCTGTTGTGGACTGGTATGAGAGTATAACAAAAGAGTGTTCTCACTTCCCACCATTCCTGAGATGGTCCTAAGTCGCATGTTCTAGGTTATCTAATAATTGGTTACTTTGCTATAGGACGAAGAGCTAAAGTGACACTGATGCTAGCTGGTTGGGTTTTTTCTAGGTACGGAGGTGAGTTTCTGGTACACCACAATTCACTGACGTCCTAGGTCTCTGTGCACAATTCTGTACATCAGCAGGATCCTTGCATCATGGCACCGCCAACGAGTGTAGTCTTACTGTGAGACACTTGCGTAGTGCTTATATCAGTCTACGACCCCCTCACTATTGTACAAAAATTACAATTTTGTTACAAGTATTTTTCCAGAAACATATAAAAACACAATAATATGATGAAAAAATTGTAGTTAAAATTACAAAATACAATGCACAAGAGACAGTAAAGATTATCATTCATCAGTAGTTGTTTGTTGGATGTGGAACCGCTGCAGGAGGTTCCACATCATTTGATCCAGGAGATACTGTGCCTGCACAGGTTCCAGGTGCACAATAAGACAATAGCCCTGCTTTATTAAATAAAGCTTTATTTTGCTGCTTGTGTAAGCAGATGTATTTTCATCTGTGATCACAAGTGCCCCCCAAGGCAATAGTTGTTTTTTTTAAGCTAATGTACGGGGTCAGTCAATAATCACAGAGATCTTTCATATAATCCTTTAGCTTTACTCGCAGTGGAGGAGGGTAGGTTCCTCTACCTTATAAAATGACTTTTCATGGTACATGCATTATTGACAATGCTAACAGTATTTTTATTATACATTTTTTTTCTAATTGCGGCATGTATACTGCATTTCAGAGTACGATAGTTTGATAAATATTCTAAACTTCCTCTCTGTCTCTTGTTTATCTTATTGTGGACAAGTATGAGTGAGAGAGCAAAAGGGTGTGTCCTGTTACCTTAATCCCTGAAAGTGTTGTGTTCTGAGGTTGCCAATTCAATTGTTTCTCTGGTATGGTTAGGAGGGCAAGTGAGGAACTATAGCTAGTCAGACTCGGGCTCATGTATACTGCGGTAGTATGATAACTCAGTCCCTACATGCTGATGTTCCATTAGCCCAGGCATAGTTCTTTTCCAGACAAGATCCCTGTAACAGTGAAGGACCTAATCCCCAGACATAACCATTCCTATCCTAGCCCCATGCTCCAATATTGGAGGCCAATAATAATCGTAGGAATATAAAGTGGGAAGCTGTGTGTTCCTCCCTTGATGTGCTGGTGAGCATGTACACTGATGTTGCTTCCCACATGGTGGTGATGTGGAGGAATAATTACCAGATTGCAGCTGAGCATGTTGAGTTATTTTCTGGCCTTAAAAATGTATTTCTAAAGAATTTTAGGAAGTTCCCTGAGAAGGTGTTTTGTATTTATATTGGACTGTATGCCTTTTAACTTGTTTTAATTAACTTTAGTATCGATGTTTGTCTTATTTAGTCTTGTATGTTCGGATAATATTTTTGACGATGAATTCTGATTTTCTATCTGCCAATAAAATTGAAACTTGACTAAGGATCTTATTATCTTCAATCCAGGATATTAGTTTATCAAAGACTTTGCTTACAAAAGATCTTTTAAATGTTATCATTCAGACTGATTGGGTGATAATTGCCAGAGATATTACAACAGGCTTTTATATAAATGCAAATTACGTCTCCCCCATTTTGCAATGAGGGAGGACATTTACATAAGGAACCCATACCGTTGACTCTTAGTGAAATAAGTCAGCTGGAATTTTATCTAACCCAAGAGCCTTCCTTTTTTTCTGTGCATGTATTGCAGAATGAGTATCATCCAAGAAGAAAAGAGGGTATTAGGCATAGCACCGAGCAGAATACACTGCATTATAACTAGGACAAGTCCTAGGTGACATAGGTGTTTTGTTCAGTGGTATTCTCTTCCAGAGGGACTTCAATATAGTATGCTGCTATCCACTCATGTGGTGGAATGTGGGTATCTGTCTTCATGCTGTTATCTGCTGTTTTCAGATCTAAGTGCTTCCAGCTGATCCTCCCAAAGTCCTGTTGTGGCCTCTTTAAACTTAATTTTCTAGGCAGACCTAGCCTCCCGGATATTGTTTTTGTCTCCTTGTTTAAGAGCATTTAATAGCTGTTTTTTTAGCTGACCTGCAGTCGTTGTTAAACCATGTGTGTGCCCCAGTGCATTCAGATGCTCTTTTTTGATCTTTCGTAAAGAATTATTTTAGCATCCACAAAGAATTTAGCGTGGGCCTTAAGTAGAAGCGGTTTGTTTACCAAGCTCTGGCTGAGAAAGAGAAGTATTGGAATTGTACTATTATATAGTGACGCCAAGGTTACTGGATGCTGTATTACGTTTTCCCACTTACCTTCCTCCTGTAATTGTTAATAAATATATAACATCTTCTCTCTTTTTTACTGGATTTAATAGATCCCTTGTAATGGAGCTGTTCAAATAAAAGGCTGGGGATCATGATCACTTTCATACCTTGGAATCACAACTATTTCTGTCAGTTTATCCGACGACTGCCAGTCTAATAAAATATAATCAATGTTTCTCCCATAACTTTCCCATTTAAACGTAGAGATACTGTTTATGTCCGATGGGGATGCATGAATACCATTGGAAAGTATAACGTCTACTAATTGTAGAGCACTCCAGGTAAGATGTTTTCTCAGAGTAGATGTTAATTCGGGAACACCAAAGTATGAATCCACTTCTCCAGCCAGATCACCGAGTAACAATGATGGTTCGAAAGTTGTATTAAAATCACCCTACTATTATTATTTAAATCCTTACTCTGTTAAATCTAAAAAAAATATATATATATATTAAAGTGTTTGCGATTCTGCAGAGTTGTTAATGCTTCTGTTGTATATTTTATTTTAAAGAAATAAAAGAAATTTCAAATATTGACCTGATGAAGTCCTTATGGTCATTATATCAAGCAAATGAGTGTGAATCTGCTTAATTGAACAACTACGGTTAATTTTGACAAAAATACACAAATCACCAGATTCCCAACCTGCAGGGGAACTTAGAATGGAAATAGGATGATCTTTAAAGCCTGTTTTATGGGGCCTATCTCGGGCCCACATGTTTTGTAGCAGAAAGGGATCAAACCCATCCACAAACTCACCCCAGTCAATATCAGTCAACTTAGATCTTATGCCAGATATATTCCAACTTAGCAAGGATGCCATACCATATGGACTATAAACTAAAGGCATTGGTGGATCTGGCTCTTAGTTTGTTGGAGATGTAGATAAATGTTTTATAGTATTGTCTACCCTCTCATATTCCTGATACCGTGTGGCGGTAAAATCCAAATTTGTTCATCTATCTATGTTCTTAGTGACATCTACCATTTCCAACGAGGTTAAATTCCATTAGGGATCCCTTGATTTAACCTTTTAGAGTTGGGCACCCAAGGTTTGAATGTCTTCTACAATGTGGACTAAGTTAGAACTGGATTTCGAACCTGACAATGGTGTAGAGCGGGCAGCCAGGGACACTAGCCCATTGACTAGTTTAACTGTCTTTAACATTAATCGATATAGTTGGGATCCTCTGAAACATTGGACTGTTGAGTGGCTTTCAAAATATCAGATCACACTGTAGCAGTGGCAGACCTCTCTTATCGAGTGAATTGTTTTATTACCAGTGAATCCTCGTTCTCTCTTATGGTAGATGCAAGTTTCAGAACCTCTGTCACACAATGATCGAGGATTCTCATATTAATTTGTGGTAGTTCCCTGCCCCCTGTGTGAGATTTCCTCTAAAGAATTACTATGAATCTTGGGGATCATTTCAGTTAATACCTTGAAATTTTTTTAACACAGTTATTTCAGCTTTTAGATCTATTATCATGGCAAATAGGTCATTATTAGGCAAATTTAGATGGTCCTCTTCGCCTTCTCCACCCTTGCGCACAATAGGTTTCATGATATATATGAAAGGTGCATTAATTAAGGGAGCAAAATGATTAACACAGATCACATTGGGTTCTAAGCGAAAGCAAGGCGTATTAGGGGATGGTGAGTTATTATTGTTTGCTAGCTTTCTATATTCAATACCAGAACTGAGGGTCCTCCACCTGGTTGGAATTTTGGAACCTATGTTTTTTAAACAGTTCGCTATTTTAGATTTTTTTTACTAGGGGGCTTGTTAATAGGGGCTTTTTCAGGGTTTAAGATTTGAGTGACCTTGTCAATTAGGACTTCTATATCCCTCAGAGGACAATTCTCTGCAGTTCATTTAGCAGGCTTCTTCTGGATAGGTACCCCCAAAGAATTCTCTGCTAACTTCCTTTTGCCCGTTTTGGCACAAAATGGCCACATGACACTCCCGTTAAAACACATTATCTTAATTGTTCTTAATTGAAATAATTGTACGTTGGTAGGCACAGAAATATATGCTCTATTGAGGGGCACCTAGATTAAAAATGGTTTTCTTTAAGAAACAACGTCCCTTTGTGATATAACAAGCATAACAACTCACTTTATTAGATCCTTAGTTAGTTAATTCCACTTTATATAATCAGGAACAAAAATCATTAATTGGAAATAACAGACTAAAAACAAGTCATCATATCCAAATTATTGGTAAAACTATCAAATTAAATGTAATTAAAAAAGCACAACAAAATACCACTCCCAAACATTTAAGCATCAATACAAGATAACGTCTTAGCAGGGGCAAAAATAAGGCACCTCAAGAGTCAGATCCCCAGGCTGGCCTTTCCTGGTTCTTCCTGTGCTGTCAATGCACTACATGTCCTAAATAATAACCATCATTTCATCTTCATAACAATATTATAAAAAAAGTGATTGAATTAATTTAAGAATACCCAGCTTCCCACCAGGGTCTGCCGAACTTTTTCACAAACCACCAAATAAATGGCTAACAATAAGTGCTCTCTCTCATTAACACCAACACCTTCATGTGTTTTTTCTCCAAACAGGTGTTTCATTATACATTTCGTTTCTAAGAGATGCAGGCAGTGTAGTTCTCATTGATGCCGTTATATAAAAAAACAAAAATTACACAAATATACAAAAAAGGATACAAACTGTTCAGTATATATTCTGACTCATGTCTAAAGTTTAATAAACATAGGACAATCCCAGTTATAATGTCGACATTTCAACCCAACACCTAGTTTGCATGGAGTGATCTAATCGTGATGCCTCTAAAGTCGGCCTACAGATCTCAACTAAAGAGAATCCACAAGCATTCACCAATACTAGTGGAGCAAAATCCATTTTGGTTTCCAATGCCCCTGGTAAAACATCTCACCCCCCACTAAAGGACTTATCAGACACAATATTCTCCTGTCTGTTGAAACGCTCTCAGCTTAACATCATTTAGATCCACACCACATATCTCTGCCCCACTCATCAATCTATAGGACTAGTTGCCATTACTGTAATGGCCATAGTAATCCATTAAACGAGGTCTTCTATAGGCTTGGCTGTGAAATTCTGTTCCGCTCATGGAGTTTGCAGAGTTTTTACCGCTCCGCATAGAGCGTGGAGTCCCAAAAACTAATTTTTTCCTCGCTCGCCAACATTGTTAGCAAGCCCAAGCGAGGGGGTCTTACTCCAGACCACCTCCCAGCAAGATTTTGCAATGCAGGCGGTCACGTTTGGTCGCTACCACTTGTGTTGAGTAATCTTCTGTTCACGTTAAAGAAGCTGCCGCTCAAGTAGAATATCTACTCATGCAGCGGAAAGAAGAAGCGCCCTCTTTTGCTGAATGTGGTGCCATTCATGCTGATTTTACTGTGCAGGACAAACACCCGGCGTAACACACTCTGCCCCTTGAAGAACTCCCCATAGTGTGGTGGAGTTTTTGGTTAGTTCATGGCGTTCTGCGTAGTCTAATCTTCTTTTGCAAATTATAGCAATGCCCTGTACCAGAACCAAAATCTACAGGGTAGGTGCCAATAAAACGTTTAAGAGTAGAACCACTTTGGTTCTCTCACTTGTTTGAAAAAAACCTTCCCGACCTATCTTGGGTGTAGTTTGTGTAAATGAAGAAATGTCTTGTCAGTCAAAATGCACAGGTAGACTCAGAGCCGACAATTATGGAGAAATTGCTTCACAATGGAGAGTTAAGGTTAGGCACGTGTACTCTTACTCTTAATGAGGGGGCAGTCGTGGGATATTTGTACACAATAATAGTGTGGCTACAGTAGGGTTAGCTGATGCTTTAGTTTTATTGGCATCTACCCTATAGGTTGCTGTTCCAAAACAGAGCATTACTATCATTTGGTATTGATAGTCACTATCCTTATGCACCAATAAGAGGTACAGGGATATATAGGTGTCTCAATCCTTTAAATATGTCCAGAGAATATATTCATATACACTATCACCTTGACATGGACACCATCCTTAGCTTATTTAATGAATCAAGGTCTCCTTTACAGGACAATATTGGAATGAGGCTGAATGTGCTCAGCACTCTATATACAAGCGTTATATAAGTCCATAATCATTGTCCATTTCATTTATAGGCAATGCACACCAATAGAAGTTGTTTCTTTTTTGACTGATTTCATATGCAAATTCCTTGACGTCACTCAATTGCTTGTCGTCTACAGCCAACACTTTTTATTGTTTTGAAGATTTTTTTCAGGGCTACAATCAAAATATCCATACAAAATATAATAAAAAATATAACCCAAAACATCTTACACATTAAAAATAGATTTACATTATAGTAATAATTACAAAGCAATAGGCCAAGTTTGTTACATTTTTTTTTCCTTAGGTTTCAAGAACCTTCATGTTATAAGTATTTTATACAACAAAGTTATGTGACTTGTAACTAAAATATGTATTGTTTTGCCTAATTATATTTCATGTTAATTAAAGAGCTTAGTAATGTAGAGTTTATTGCATTACATCAACCCTTTTGTCATCAGCCTTAGTTGTTGGAACTGTGGGGGGTTGTGGGTACTTAAAGTACTCTTTACTTCTTTGCCCAGTCAGAAACATAATTATGATCCATAGTTTATAAACCTACCACACTATATTGGTATAGGTAGGTTTTCCTACGATACGTCTGCCAGGTCTTTCATTTTCTTTACCCCAGTAGTCTCCAGAATACAACAATCATTTGTGGAACCCTACTACCAATTCATCCAATAATCTCAAGATTTCTAATAGCGATACATATAGTCTCTGACCAGAACTCAGTTTTATATTAACCAACGGTATGGTGTTACCTTGCCCTATAGTCCCCTCAGATATTGTAATGTGTTGTATTCCATGAAAGAAAAGCAAACTCCTTGGTTGGTAAGATGCAGATCTGTTTATTCTGACCATCCACTCTCCTCTCTCGAGATTGCCAACATTCTATCATGAACTCTCTGGGAACATTCTAAGGGAGCAGGGGAAGGGAGGGGGAGGTGGAATGTACCAAGTGGGAAAAGAGATAACTATACTCTGAGAGATTACAACACATTTCCTTATATGGGGGGAAACAGAAGGTCAGGATATAAAAACCAATCAGTTTAGGAGACGTCCACCAGTCTATTATTACTCCATGTCTGTCCATTTTCCAGGTGGACCACATTCTTGCCTGCTTTTTCTACTTGTAGGGGAGCATGATACTTGCTCGAACCAGTTTGCACATGAGTTGGTTTCTTGACAACCACTGGGGTATCAGCCTCATACTCGTGGTCCTTGACTCTGTGTTTTTGGTCATACCAGCTTATTCCTGTTGGTGTTGATTGATTTTCTCTCTACTCTGCTCTAGATCGGGCATTACTCTTTTTCCACCCTCCAACCATGGGGATTAATTTTGGTTCTGGGTTCCCTCCCTCTCAGGGAAACAAATGGTGAAATTCCGGTGATAAGGTTGGGTGTGGTTTGGTATGCCCAAATGCACTCTCTTACAGAATCTTCAACAATGAATCCATTAGTGATGGCAATTTGAATGTGCTCTTTCACCAAGTGATTTGCCCTCTCTACCAGACCATTCGCTTTCGGACAATAGAGTGCAGTTTTCTCATGTCTTATATTTAGATCTTCCAATAATTCTTTCATGGTCTCAGAAGTGAATTGCACCCCATTGTCTGTTACTAGGGTAGCTGGTACACCTTTCAAGAAAGAGAGGAGATTGTTTGTCATGGTGGAGGGTGTAAACTTGAAATTGACCCAATGGGAGGTGTACTCTACCAGGACAAACTTTAACTTTTTTTGGGAACCCAGCGCATCCATTGGACCAATTAAGTCCAAGGCAAGTTTGGTCCATGGAACTTCCGTAACTTCGACAGGCGATACAGGGGCTTTGCGCAGAATTTTTGCTTTTGTCACTTTTAGCACAGCTGGTGCATTCTTTTGTGATGTATTCCTATAGGTACTGTATCGATTCCCCTATTCCTGACCCTGGTTTGGTTAATAATTAACTAGCAGCCATCCAACTGTGCAAAAACCGTTATCTGATTAAGCCACACCACGGCACAGAAGCGCGTTATCTGATTAGGTCATAATGCATGCCATCTAATTAGACAAGCGATATTCCTCCAGCCCCTGATAAGGCATACGGAGTTCTCAAAACAAATCAAACCTACAGCGACCTGGGAAATTCCCATAGCCATTGTTTTGATTTCACCGAGAACTTCAGCAAAAGAATGTGCGAACGAGCCCGTTCATATGACATCCATCCTTACGTCAATCTCGGCACCTTTCAGGTATAAATATTACCGACATTGCCTTAAGCAAACACATGCGGTGGTGACGAGATCGGAGCAGCGAGACGTGCTGAGGAGCCCAGCAGAGAGCGAAGCCCACAGACGGTGCCCCGCCTTCCTGACGCGCTGAGAACGAGACGCTGCCTTTCTCCTGCCGAGAAATCCAGCTCCGGCGCTTCCAAGCAGCCCTCGCAGGCAGCTGGAATATCAAGACCTGGGATAAGATATACCAGCCCTCCATCGTTCTAGATCTCAGGTACAGAACTGAATAACCCCTTGCAGAGAATTCTCAAATCAGTCCCTTGGCAAAACAAACTTAACTTAAACTGCTACTTATCTACTCCCGCCCACGTATTAGGCTTAGGTCAGGTACATTGGGGTAGGCGTGGTTAGAAGCACCAGTTGAGTATGATTAGTCAAATGTATATATGTATGTATCTATTTTATCCATTTTAAAGTATCATATGGCTCAGAAACCATATCAATGCTTTTACAGTATTATTTTATAATTCTGTCTCTACTGTATGCACTTTACTTAACTACAAGTATTGCAATAATAGCGATTCATTTCTCTTGTATGAGAAAAGAGACTGATCAATAAATAACATCTTTTATTGAACCACGCCCATCTCTTATTTCTCTACAAACTGGTGAAACTAAGAATGCACGTACTGACTGAGTAAAATAAGTTGTCTATTGTTTTCACACGACTCTAGAGATACACTCTTGATTAGGGGAGAGCAAAGTTGTCATGTTCTATGGTTGTCAGAAACTAAATCCCTTCTTGTCTATCCAGGGAGGTTAAAATCCTCCTTGCCTATTCGAGAAAGTTTCTAGTGAACTCTGAGCTAGCTGGCAAACACAAAACTTTAAGTCTAATATCGTCGGTAGAAGACCTAGTTAACCTCTGCCCTAGGTCTATACTATTGAAGATATTATTCCAATGCGCAGAGCCTATTGGGATAATAGGAACTACACTACATGGCGCCCAACGTTTGGATAGGCGATAAAAGTAACGCAAGACATTAGAGTAACTCAGTCGTGCTTTTTCACACAGAACCCCTTTTTTCCCATAATACTCCAAAGACGTCTGGAGTGGGTGAAAGGTCATATCCGCCAAACCTCGCAGGAGGAGACTCCTATGTATGGTTCTTGGTTTATTCAACGTTGAAGGATACACTGTTCCAAAATATTGTGCATCTAATCTTTATATTCCGTGGAAACTTGATCTGCAAACAAACAGAATAACCTTCCTGTCAGTAAAATGTCAGACACTGAAGAAAAAAAAGAGACAGCTAGACTAGCAGCTGAACTCCTAGTAGCAGACAATACTCTGCTGGAAAATGACCCAGATGCAATACTCATCCCGGTCAACATAAGGAAATCTATAACCCTAAAACTTATAGAAAATGGACTGACACCAAGAGGTGGTACAGTCATATTCGTAATTGAGGCACACGAATATCGGCAGACAGAGGTATTCTGTTCATGGATAAACTTTCCAGCAGCAAACGCTGTAACAAAGGACTTCCACTATTACAAAATAGAGGAACCTCCTAGTGAGTACACTCCTTTCGAGGAGGTGGAAATACCACTCAAATTCCAAGAGCATCTTCTCTTGTTTAATGGCGCCCTAAAACATAATAATCACATCACCAGGCTCGGTCCACTAGGTAGACCAGGAGCAACGTGGCCGGTCCTAGCCGGATACACACCACATCCAGACATTGAAGAAATGCCTGCACCAGAACTTTTAGCACAGCTAAAACAATTAATAAAGATACATAGACAATTAGTCCAATATGTAATGCGGACTTCAACAATCCAACCAGCAATTAAAATTCCACAGCTGACCAGTCATCAGGGGAACACAAATAAAATTACACCACAGAACATACAGTCCTGTCTAGGTAAGGTACCCGCAAAACGGGAACAAATTCCTTTCTGGCTAGCACAAAAAATAACTCAAATAGAGGCGGTGTTTCCAGATACCACCCCTGTTGAGAAACATAGGATTCTGACTATTTGTCTTCCAATGGGAATCGCACCACATGTGGAGGGCTGTGACACTTGGGGAACAGTCTTTGCTTCCATTTACACAAAAACACATGGTGTACCATCCATGTCAGTAATACCAGATGTGCTAAAACAGATTCAAGATGAATACGGTCCAGAACCCGCTTTAACTCTCGGTATGAAACTACTGAAAGACTTCAAGCAGGTCTCTGCAATATTATTAGCCAACATAAAGGGAGAAGCAGCAAATGTGGCGATTCGCAAGAGGTTAAAAGAGACAAATATAGCAGACCAACCATCTGAAATTGCCAGAATCATAGAAAAATCCTATGAAGAACTAGGAAGAGATAGTTTGGGTGGAATACCAGTGAAACCCCAACTAGTTGAAAGTCCTGAAAAGGTATTTATAAAAAATAATTTAAACACTCAAAAAAAGAGCTGGGATGGAAATAAGCAATCCAATCCTAAAGAAAAAAGATTCCAGTCCAGAGGAAGGTCTGCTCCGCGGAGAGAAAGATCTCCTGATCAAGGATGCAAGTCTCCCCAACGGGAGCCCTCTGTGAAAAAATACAACCTTAGAAATAGGGATAATATAAAGAAACCTGATAGATATCAAGATATTGATACACGTCCCTCTCAATCTTTTCAGACTTCCTCGCAGAAATCGGAAAGAAGAGGACGATCAGAACAAAGGGAAGAGCACGTCAAGTCCAAAGACAAAGAACCTGCTCATCTGAATAAAAAATTACAATTTCCAAAAAAGAAGGTAGCCAGTATTAAAGTAATCAACAATGCCGAGAATACTGAGGACACAGCTGAAAAACGGAGAATGGGCTCAGACAATGCTAGACTGCGCAGCAGAAGTGAGCATAGCTCGCAAAGTCCTTATGAATCATCTGGAGACAGTGGACACGAATGAATACATTCAGGTGGAAACTGCAGATACCAGAGTTAGCAAACCTCATAAAATATATGAAATAACATTGCGTATAGAGGGGGATAAGACTAGAAAAATAAGGGGACTATTTTGGGATAATCTGTCCAAGGGCTATGACATCCTTCTAGCTGAACAAGACTGGCCTCCAGAGTTTGTCAGGGAGTGCCCACATGGCGAAGAAATAATTATGCCTGCCTTCTCAAACCATATTCCAATTCATAAAAAATATACACTTGCAAGAAAGTGGGCAGTAGCTCAAGCCCCTGCCTTATATAAAAATCATGTGGGATGGGATGAGGACTCTCCTCCTCACAAAATCCAGTTAAAATCACAACCTACTGCACAGAGGCAGTACCCGATTAAGCAAGAAGCTAAAAAACAGGTAAAAGAAATCCTAGATCAACTTGAATACCAGGGGGTGATTGAAACCTGCACCTCACAAATGAACAACCCTTTGTTTCCTGTCTCCAAGCCAGACAATTCATATCGTCTTGTTTTGTACTACAGACACCTTAACTCATGTTGCAAAACATTTGCAGTACAAAACTCGCACAGTGCTGCACTAATGAATAACATAGTGCGCAAAAAATACAAAACAACCTTAGACATTTCTAATGGTTTGTTTTGTCAAAATATAGCACCAGAGAGCAGATATTTGACGGCGTTCTCAATAAATGGCACGCAAAAGAATTTCTGTTGTTTGCCCCAGGGGTTCAAGAACAGCCCAGGGTTATTCTCAGCGAGGGTAACAGAGTTACTACAAACCTATGATGACGAGGCATTATCTTATGTCGATGACATCTATCTAACAGACGATGACTTGGATACTCACTTGAAGAGAGTGAACACCATAATACTTGGGTTCGCAGCAGAGGGTTACAAACTTAACTTTAAAAAGTCAAGAATTGCCCATCTAACAGTCCTGTTTTTAGGATATGAACTATCAAGTGAAGGCAAAAGCCTGCCTGACAATTTCCTAGAGAAATGTGCTGTAATCCAAGCACCCAGAACACTAAAAAACCTACAATCAATTCTAGGCTTCCTGAATTTCGGAAGAACTTATATTATAAATTATGCAGAAAGGGTCAAACCCCTTTATGATCTAATAACACCAGATTTTAAAAGAATCAATTGGACTCAAAAACACACAGAAATTTTGAGATCTTTACAAACAGACATGTTAATTAAAACAAAATTACAAACACGTGACAACACACGCAACCTTGTGATTCGAGTCATCCCAGGAAGATGCGGATTCACATACCTGATCTCTAATGAGGGAGAGAAGGTACCAATAGCATACAAATCACATTTGTACACAGAAGCTGAAAAAAGGTTCAGCATTAAGGAAAACATTGTTCATGCAGTTCAAACAGCTGTAGAAAAAGAAAAATACCAAGCAGACGGTAGACAGGTTACAGTCAGAACAGCAGAATCAGCTTTTGAGGCATTAACAACACCATGTAATTTACCGACAACTGCACTAAATCCAGAATGGATACAATGGGTAAATTCTGTTGCTACAGACAAAGTAAAATACTATTTTGACCCGGAAATGAAAGAATTAAAATATCTAGAATATGAGAAAGAATACCCTCTGCCAATCGACATTCTGCCTTTACGACAGTACGCCTGTGTAATACATACAGACGGGCATGCTCAACCCTCAGTTTGGGGAGAGCTGGCTTACAAAGCCACATGCGAAATTGTAAAAGAAGTGTGGCGCTGAAGTAAATTAAGACCTCTACTTACAAAAACATACTCAGTGGAAAATAATTCAGAACAACAAACTGAAATAATAGCGTTAAAAATGGCGCTAGATAATGCCGATCGCGAATTCCCGACACTTATTGTGTGCGATTCGTATTACTGCATCAAATCATACAATAACGATTTACAGAAATGGATTCAAAACGGTTATAAAGATGACACAGGTGCAACAATAAAGCAAAAAGTGCTTTGGGAACAAGTAGTTCTTTTACAGAAAGAACTACCAAAAACTCACGTGATACATTCACTGAGTCATCAGCGTGATGGCGTTCACGTTGCAGGGAATTCATTGGCTGAGACAGCCACAGCGGTAGCAACTAAACCGGCTTCCATAGCTACAAAAAAGCGTACAGTAAAACACATTGACGGTGAAACTGTGCTGGCGGTGAAAACGTCATCAAAAGGCGACTGCTCGGCGCTACCGATCAATTATCCACTCAATTATACATACATTATCGATGCAAACTCAGTCCCTTTTGCTCGAATCCCTGGAGTGGGGGATAGAGTGATTCCAAACACGGACAGGAGAGGCTTGTTAATAGCAGACGCACATATGGGTGAGGGTCTCAGACACCTTAAGCTAAAAGATTCTCTGGAAGAATTACAATCAGTGTACTGGTGGCCAGGCATGAGCCTGCATCATCACATTTTTGTAAAAAACTGCCCAGACTGCAATAGAGATCGCAGTGGCGAGCGGGGAGGACTATTGCCATGGCATTTCACTCCAGATGAACAACAACAATAAGAAAGCCCCCATCAAAAAAAAAAAAAAAGAAGCATTATATTAACATAAAAAGACTAATTTTCACTTATAATGTAGACCCCAGCGCTCGGCTGACGTCTGGACTGTTATAAAAGGATTTGCGAGTCTATAATGGCATATACGCTAGGAGCATGCTACGTTTTGACTAATGTATTCCTTTTAGCCTTCAAGCTTATGGGGAAGCATGGCCAAATGAGCATAGCATAGCGGGACTCTTCTCACTTCCTTCCTGAGGGATACAGGATGGTGTAAAGAAAACACCAAGACATAAAGCAATCTATAACGGAAAAGGTATTAGGTTCGGGTGCTGGGTGGGTCAAACATCTAATAAGTGTCCAACGTAGTCTAAATAACCTGCCAAGGAATTCTCTGAAAGGGTTCAGTCCGTACGAACTATTGTTCGGGACTAGAATGATGATCCAAGATCTTGATAGTCAGACTTCAGTGGTTAAAGACAAAAGCTTTGATATCAAAGATCGTTTGGCTATTTTACAGGACTTAAATGAAACAAGAAAAGACCTGAGCAACATAAAACTGAAACAACAGCCAACAACCACTGAAGAGAAACCACCTGTCCCAGCAAGGCCTGTCTGGATTCCAAAAGTCGGGGATCTAGTCAGAGAGAAGATCGCGGTAAAGAAGGAATTTGGGCCTTCTTACAGAAAAGCAGTTCCTGTCTTGTCTGTCAACGGGACAAGATCAGTAGTACTACCGCCCCTTGCTGGTAAAAAGGAGAACCGAGTTGTATCCATCGACCTGGTTAAACCACAATCATGTGGCCGATAACAAACAGTAGGCCAAGTGGACTCCCAAGAAGTAGCAGAACACCAATGTTTGCTACGAATACAGAGGCTCAAACTGGAAGACTGATCACATTTGGAAAATCTACAGTGAATCAACAAGGACTATGCAACAAAGCAATGGAACTTGAACCTCTTAAAACCCAAATTAAAACTTTTCATCAAGAAACAACAACCTATGATGATGTAACTGCAGACTTTGCTAATGAAACAAAGCAAAATCCAAAAACAATTGGAACAATTGACAGAACAGCATCCGGCTACTTCATCAACTTCGATGATTCATCTGAAGACCTGAGTGAAGCAAAGAAACAGCAATCAACAAAAACTTTTAAAGACAAAGCTAAGGAACTTTTTCAACAGCTGAAAGAAACCTATCTGATCTCTCCATGGATTGAATTTTGGGTGGCCTTCGGTGCATTTATCCTCATTCTTTGGCTCATCTTAGTACTATGTTTGGGACATTTCATTGAAGGGAAATATGCTAAAATGGACACAGCAAGCCAGAAAATCAACTTGATCCTTAAACCACACACATCTTCACACATCGAGAAAAGAGAACTTTCTTCAGTAAACTTCACAGCCAATCCTATACCAGGCGGTGTAGCATGGGACAAAACTGATTATGAAATCTATGGTCCGGTTGAAATCCTGAAGTATCCACACCAATTCAAGATCTCATTGAGTGACTTTGTAAAACCAAGCTCATTTGCGGATGATTGGGACTTTGAAAGTATTAATGATATGATGTCTGATCTTGTGATGTCTGCTAAATTTACAGAACATGATTATTTGCAGGGTTCGTCTAATTATGATCAGATGTTCTGCTACAACCATTATGGTAATCATTATCTACATAAATCTGCTCAACCTAGAAATGTTTTAAATTATAACCAATGGGAACATTGTGCTACTCCTCCAAAAGATAGCTCGAAAACATTTTATGATAAATATTCATACTTTTCAGGGTTTAACACAAGTAATGCAGAAACATTTTATTTCAAATTGTCAAATAAGACAGGTATGAAGACCATGCTTACAAACACAAAATTGATATATTCCGATTCATTCTTTGAACAAATGAATACATTTGGGTTTGATTTCTGGAACAATAATATTGAAACAAAAACTGTTTGGGGTACAAGAGATTGGCAAGTACAAAGTATAGAATCATTGTTTAGAGCCTGCATGATCCCAGAACAAATTATATTTTTGAACGACACTATTCAACAAACTACCTGTCTTGGCTTAGCCAAAATCAAAGATTTGAACAAACCGTCTATTCCAAAGCCAACAGTGAACAGTAATAGCCCTATAGATGTTGAGATAGACGTAAACCATATATTAAACCAAAACAGAACACATCCTGAATGGAAAAAATGGTTGATCTGGCCCACAGATACAAATAACTGTCAAGACATATTCCTGAACAAAGAACAGGGGTTCACATTGACTAGGCCAGACCCTAGATATTCCCAAAGACAACATCCAGGGATAATAACCACCTACAGCGTGGGCAAGCTCTGCCCTCAATGGCTACAAACGTCCACACTGGCTGAAATTAAGCAACACCTAACTTTACTTACAGAAGGTGCTGACTTGCGTGATTTCATATTGGGACCACGCAAACAGCGTCAAAAACGTTTCATAGCGGCCTCTATATATGCAGCTTATAACGAAGTCTGGAAAGTAACTCAAATTGAGACAGCAGAAAAAATACGGGAAATTGACCGTATTAATTTGGAAAAATCACTTTCTGTGGTGGACAATGGGTTAATGACTCTGTCCTCCAGAATATATTCTCTGGACAGCATTGTGTCTTCAGCAATCGATATAATATCGCAAGACTTACTGATGTTACAACACGGTCAGTCCCAATTGCGTTCTATTGTACAGCTTGGCTGGACGTTACAAAATTTGCGTTCTGGCTATGTGCCTTGGCGTTTAATCAACACAACGTCATTATTTAATATCTTTAACCTCACTGATAAACAAATCAGTTTGGCACAGAAGGGTGCTGACTATACAATTCTGAGCATTGAAAAACTTGAGAGATTACCATTGACAATGTCAGAACGACCTGTCATTGAATGGATAATACATGGAATAATAAATATTCCGATAACTACTTTCCAGTTTCAATTCTGCCAAAAATATATACAGGCAGGCCAGTATGAAAGGTTGGGTAAAGGATACATTAAGTCAATATGGAACTTGCCCTATACACACGAATGTGTCAGCAATAAAGGCCAGAAAGTGTTTCTCAGTGGCGATAATTGTGCAAGATCACTGAGCGGTACACTTCTGTGTCAGGGTATTAGTTTGCACGGAGCCTGTGAAGGGACTTCAAATAACCTTTCATGTTACCAGCTAGGCACACCTGCAACACGAATAGAACCATTCTTTAGGAGACTCTCGAACGGGAGTTACATTCTAATAGTAGATCGCAGATGTTGTAGTTTGCTGCCCGGAAAACCTTATCTCATAACTGTGACTAGGAAGGTCATGTGCTGTGAACATGTATTGTTCCCCAGCGAGTCTGCAGACAGGGAGGCAAGGTTATGGCCCGATTTGAAAATTGCTTCTATTCGAATAGATAACTTTAAGCAGAATGAAGACTGTGCTCCTACAGACGCCGACCAGGCTCACGTCATCAAAAGAAACGTATGATCTCCAAGTTGCAAGGACAACAGAAGAGATTCATTCATTATTATCAACTAATTCCCCCATACATTTCGCAGAAATACTGAACGAAATCTTAAATATTTCTGATACCACTGGTATCTCCAGTGTATTTAAAGCAGTGTTTTCGGGTGCTTTAACTCCATTCAAAGCCATCCTGGGTATTTTTCCAGACTTTGTCCATTCCATTTTTGACAGACTTCCTCTCCTTTTAGGACTAGTAGCGGGTATTCTATTTTTGATCCTGTTATTTCGCTATGGCAAACCATGTCACAGACAAAACACCTGCGACAAGGGAAGAAATGATCCTAGCCATTGGCTACCGGGACCGGGTAACTAAAATCCTTGGACTATCCCGGCTCAGAGACCTGAACATGACTTGGTTTCTTTCATTTAGACCAATGTGGCAAAGTTGTGTTATGCCTGTATTAAGGTGCTTGCTATGCGGCGAAGAATGCGTGTTGGACACCTGTCTGGCACTACAATCGGATGTGCCAATGGACGCAGATACCTTGTTGGGTCCGGTAACGGCTCATGCATTGTGCTGTCCCCAGTGGCTACCAATCCTGATGACGGCATTCGTCGAGTCTTCACCACTAGGATTGAGGGGTAGTGAAGTACAAGATGAAAGCAGCATTGATCAGGTACGACCTTCAGTCAGCTATGCTGATCCAAACATCAATGGAGGCAATCATGCTCAGGCTCATGAATGCATGGTAACAACCTTTTCCGAATTAGTGGAACTTACGCAAGAAGCTGTTGACAGTTTTTTCAACAGTCTAAATGATATGATGTTTTCACCAGAGCAGCAGGAATACCTTTGAGCAAACTAGCACTTGGAGTTCCCTACATGCTGAATTTGGCCTTCAACTTTTTGAAGAAAAGCGATATGAAAAAAAAATTCGCATAATTTTTTTTCAGACTGCAAGAACTTTTTCCCCAATTCCACAATATTTACGATTTTTGGGACACTTATCTTCTGCTTAAAGTAGACGTTATTCTTAGAGAACTAAATTTCTATTTTTAGGTAGTCACAAAACATTCGCTATGCTAGCACTGTTATACATAAATTTATGATTGTGATGAAATGGTCTTGCACCTTTTTTTTCTGTATTAAGAGCCATTTCATGTGTGGTTTTCGCATTTAGATTATGCTGAATTTTTAACATATGAGTAGCATTATTAGACTGCTTGTGCTTATAGTATACGTGACAGTACATGTGATTGTGTTTCGTATATTTTATAAAATCCAATTTTCGGAATGCATATAAATGTATTTTGGGGTGGTACGGTATACACAAATGCTACTGATATTCACTATGCCTAGATTTGTAAATATGGACATAGTCTACGTGGAGTGGGTGTGATGTATTCCTATAGGTACTGTATCGATTCCCCTATTCCTGACCCTGGTTTGGTTAATAATTAACTAGCAGCCATCCAACGGTGCAAAAACCGTTTTCTGATTAAGCCACACCACGGCACAGAAGCGCGTTATCTGATTAGGTCATAATGCATGCCATCTAATTAGACAAGCGATATTCCTCCAGCCCCTGATAAGGCATACGGAGTTCTCAAAACAAATCAAACCTACAGCGACCTGGGAAATTCCCATAGCCATTGTTTTGATTTCACCGAGAACTTCAGCAAAAGAATGTGCGAACGAGCCCGTTCATATGACATCCTTATTGACGTATATATGTCCATCCTTACGTCAATCTCGGCACCTTTCAGGTATAAAAATTACCGACATTGCCTTAAGCAAACACATGCGGTGGTGACGAGATCGGAGCAGCCAGACGTGCTGAGGAGCCCAGCAGAGAGCGAAGCCCACAGACGCTGCCCCGCCTTCCTGACGCGCTGAGAACGAGACGCTGCCTTTCTCCTGCCGAGAAATCCAGATCCGGCGCTTCCAAGCAGCCCTCGCAGGCAGCTGGAATATCAAGAACTGGGATAAGAGATACCAGCCCTCCATCATTCTAGATCTCAGGTACAGAACTGAATAACCCCTTGCAGAGAATTCTCGAATCAGTCCCTTGGCAAAACAAACTTAACTTAAACTGCTACTTATCTACTCCCGCCCACGTATTAGGCTTAGGTCAGGTACATTGGGGTAGGCGTGGTTAGAAGCACCAGTTGAGTATGATTAGTCAAATGTATATATGTATGTATCTATTTTATCCATTTTAAAGTATCATATGGCTCAGAAACCATATCAATGCTTTTACAGTATTATTTTATAATTCTGTCTCTACTGTATGCACTTTACTTAACTACAAGTATTGCAATAATAGCGATTCATTTCTCTTGTATGAGAAAAGAGACTGATCAATAAATAACATCTTTTATTGAACCACGCCCATCTCTTATTTCTCTACAAACTGGTGAAACTAAGAATGCACGTACTGACTGAGTAAAATAAGTTGTCTATTGTTTTCACACGACTCTAGAGATACACTCTTGATTAGGGGAGAGCAAAGTTGTCATGTTCTATGGTTGTCAGAAACTAAATCCCTTCATGTCTATCCAGGGAGGTTAAAATCCTCCTTGCCTATTCGAGAAAGTTTCTAGTGAACTCTGAGCTAGCTGGCAAACACAAAACTTTAAGTCTAATATCGTCGGTAGAAGACCTAGTTAACCTCTGCCCTAGGTCTATACTATTGAAGATATTATTCCAATGCGCAGAGCCTATTGGGATAATAGGAACTACACTACACTTTGACGTGGAGTTCTACCATTGAATCCCTTTTTGGAAACCAAAAGCAACTCCTGACTTAGTTTTTTGTGAGGCTCCTGCCTAAGTGTCCTACATGGGCTAGGTCGATTATTTGTTCCTCAAATCCTTGGGTGGGACTACTTTTCCACAACGATGTATCCTACCAGACATGAGGGATAGTTCATACCTTACCTCCCAACAATCTTTGACAGATTCGACTGCTAGGCCATCCATTGATGATGAAATCTTTGAGGACATCCATGTCTTTGTCTTTCGTAATGCACTCTTCCCATTCTTCTTTGGTTAATGAGGGGAAGTGCATGGCTAAAATGGGAATGTCTAACTGGTCCTCGCTGTGGTTGACTGCGAGTGGGGACCTGGATAGGTAGTCTGCAATTACATTTTCAGATCCTGGTAGGTATTCTACCTTGAAGCAGAAAGTTTTCTAAACCCAGAACCCATTTGGTTATGCGTGGGGACTTGTTTTGAGCATTTTTGGATGAGAACATGAAAGTTAATGGCTTGTGGTCAGTGTGTATAACGAATTGTATGCCCCACAAGAAACATTTAAAATGGTTCACTGACCGGAAGCATGCTAACGCTTGCCTCTCGATAACTGAGTAGTTTCTTTCTGAGTGACGGAGGGACCGGGATGCAAAAGCTATTACAGTTTCCTCATCCTCTCCTTTTTGAGAAAGCATTGCTCCCAACCCTTTATTGGATGCATTGGTAATTAGTACAGTTTTTTTCTTGGGGTCAAAGGATCCTAAAGCTGGTGATTCCAGAATTCATTGTTTTATTGTCTCGACCATTGCTTTGTGCTTCTCCTCCCATTCAAACTCTTTGTTTTTTTTAAGAAGGTCACGCAACCCATCGTACAAATCGGCAAAATGTCTTACAAACTTGGAGATATATTCTACTAGACCGAGAAATGATTTGAGTTCATCTTTGTTAGATGGATATGGAGCGTCCTTGACTGCTTGGATTAGGCTGTACTTGGGCCTAAAACCTTCTTTGGAAATAGTGTGCCCCAAATAGTCTACAGAAGTGACTTTGATCTTACATTTGCCTAGTTCCACTGTTAACCCTGCTTTGGAGAGTCTTTGGCACACCGTGTTAAGGATGTTGTCATGTTCTTCCTCTGTCGAACCATACATCAGTATATCATCTTGGAAACAGAGGGTATTGTTGATGTCCTCAATAATGTGTTGCATTATCTTTTGGAAAATGGATGCCGCAGAGGCAAGGCCGAACGGCATCCTGATAAACATGTAGGCTCTGAAAGGCAAGGAGAAAGATGTCAGAGGTCTTGACTCTGGGTGCAGCTCAACTTGATGGTAGGCCATCGATACATCAATGACCTAAAAAAAACATGCCCTCCCCATTCTGCTCAACATTTCGTTTATGTTGGGGAGGAGAAACGTCTCTACCCAGATGTTCTCGTTCAAAATGCGGAGGTCCACACATAGACGAATACCTTGCCCATTAGCCTTTGAAGCTAGGACCAAAGGCGCCAACCATTGAGATGCTTCTATGGGTTGGATGACACCCATCTCACACAACCTATCTTATTCAGCTTTGAGGGTTTCTCTTAGGAGAAGAGGTACAGGACGTTTTCTGTGGACTATGGGTTTTGCTCCTTGCCTGACTTTGATTTCATGTTGGAAGTCTCTTAATTTGACTAGTTTATCAGTGAACAGGTTAGGAAACGCATTCCGCAGGAGGCTGTTGCTGTTGGGAATTTCTACTAAAATGACTTGATTTAGTCATTGGGGTCCAGAATGATTCCCAATTCTTTCTGGTGTCGCCATCCCAGTAGGTTCGCTCCATCCTCAACAACATACACCTTGCCCACTGTGGATCTTCTCTTAAAGTCTATATGAATATTCACCATGCCAACTAAGGGAATGGGATCTCTGGTGTATCCTTCTGGCAAAATATCTGGAGGGTTCAACATAGATTTGCTGCGACCCAGAGAATTCTCAAAGTCCTTAAGGTTTATTAACGTAAAAGGGGAACATAAGTCTGCATACATCTCTACGTGTTTATTGTCAATGAGTACTACACACTTCGGGTAGTTGGGCTTGGAGGATTCATCGCTGTCTTTTAATTGGAATACGAATTTAGCCTGTGTTTCCTCACTTACATTGACTACGTTGACTGGACTACTTACTCCGTCTCTACACACTCTAGCTAAATGCCCTCTTCTGTGCATTTTTTACACATGCCACTTCGTGCTGTGCAAAAGGGACTGTTGGCCAAATGATTGCTGCTGCCACACCTAAAACATTTCAACCCATGGCCCTCCTCAGTAGACTTTGTAGTATATACTTCTTTAGTGCCCTCTCTGTTGGATGCCTCGCTGTTGGAGGTTTCAACTTGTAGGGAAGCTATTACTTCTTCTTTAATTTTCATTTCTTTTACACATTTTGCAGTATGTTCAATCGATAAAACTATATAAATTGCATCTCTTAGCATGGAGGTTTTAGCCAGTAGTTTCTCCTGAACTCTGCTGCTGTTAATGCACCTGAAGAGTTGGTCCCTTATAAGGAAGTCAATGGGATCCCCAAACTCACATAATTGAGTGAGTCCTCTTAAAGCCGCAATAAAATTATTAATGGATTTGTTCTTTCCTTGTTCTCTGCTAAAGAATTTGTGGCGTTCAAGCACCACATTGACCTTGTCCCTGAAGTGTGTCTCAGATTTCATGAGTGTGATATCATAAGCATCAGAATCGTCATCATCTTCCAAGTCCGGTTCAGGTAAGGTTTCATAGACTTTGTATTCATGAACATCTAAATTATGTAGTAATATGTGTTGTTTACGCAAAGCTGAGAACTTTTCTCCCCCCATCGCAATTAGGTAAGATTGAAACAATTTAGTCCAATCCTTCCAGTGAATTTCAGGGTCTCCACACTCATTTGAGAAGGATGGTGGTTGGCATATGCCAGGAGTGCCTATGGTAATGTGAGGTAGGGCACGCAAAGAGGATGGGGCATGTATCTTAGTAAGGACAGAAAGCACCAAGGAATAAGAGACTCAATAGTATTCTGCCGGAAGACGATGTAACTGGAGTACCGGTACCTAACCCGCAACCAACAAGGGGCTGTGTGACAAGAAGGGTGTGTGACACCGAAGGTGACACCCTAAAGGTGAGTGTGTCACCATGGGTAACACACCATGAGGTGAGTGTGTCACCGTGATAACCATGCTTGAGAGCACCAAAGATGGAACAAATTCACTGAATGACACGCACAAGGTGAGCGTGTCACCGTGTCCTCTTAGAGCTCCCAATTGCACAAGAACACCGAAAGTATGGAACAAATAGATGACACACACAATGTGAGCGTGTCACATTGTAGAGGTGATCTGGTGAATGACACACCCAGGCAAACGTAGGTAGAAATGGAGGGATCTTACTTGATGAATGTCAGGAACGCAGGAGTTTGCAGCAAAGGTCTGATGCAGCGCTGATATGCCGGCAGAATTACGGAGGACCGGCCCGATGTAGGATGTTGCCACGGCGACGCTCCAGAGCAAACAGGAAGTCTGTAGGCGGAGCAGAGTGACTTCGCAGCCAGGAAGGCAGGAAGGTCGTCGTGGCCGATAGTTGGTTTTCACAGAGGCATAATGCTACCTTCGGCAACAGAACTCGTGGGGCAAGCTGACAGGAAATGCACGCATCTCAGGAGAACCACCCTCGACTATTGTGCAGTTCATCATGGCCGATAGCTGGTCACCAGACAACCATCACATTATAGCTGGTAAAAGACTTGTGGGGCCGGCTGACAGGAATGTCTGCAAACATGCAACCCCCAGCTGCGGAGCAGAGAGGCGTAGGGCTTGGGGAATTGCAAACACGCCCGCCCTCAGGAGATCCACTCAGTAGTTTACCCAAGCTAGCACTAGAGCAGTGTGAAACCAACTGACAGGGTTATCTCTCCCGGAACAGAGGCTGACAGGGTATATCCACTCGCGTCGCCCCGGCAAAGGTGATGAGGGGCGAAGGCTCCGACGGATGAACACCAGGAATGAAGGAGCCTGTGGAGGCCTGACACCACGTATTTACCACACAGGATCAAGGTGTCGGTACAGCAGGAAAGTGTCAGAGGAGTTGAGCACAGAAGATTACCTCTCTAAACAAGGGGGTACAGCAAACAAAGGTGCTTAAGGCAGGGAACGAATGATGTGGCACTTCCAGCAAAGACGGTCTGTCAAGCAGCGTCTGGGAGAAGTTTGAGGGATGAAAAGAGTCCTCCACCGGTGAATCTGAAGGAACTAGGAGAGAGTACACAAAGGGGAGATGATCAGCTGCCCCCTTCACAGGTCGTCGCCTGTGTTTTATTCCCTGAAAGAAAAGCAAACTCCTTAGTTGGTAAGATGCAGATCTGTTTATTCTGACCATCCACTCTCCTCACTCGAGATTGTCAACATTCTATCATGAACTCTCTACGAACATTCTAAGGGAGCAGGTAAAGGGAGGGGGAGGTAGAAAGTACCATGTGGGAAAAGAGATAACTATACTCTGAGAGATTACAACATAATGTTCAAATGTCCTACAATTAAAAATATGTTTAGTAATCATAGTAATATCGTGCTACAACCAAATATCCGTTTAATACAATACTTTACTTTATGTTCTAAACTGCATGTTACACCAAGTTAGTAAGTTCCATTGATGGTACAGAGTAACAATAAAGAAGAGGATGTCCCTGTGGCTTCTTAGCATGCAGTATTTATCCCTTTTTATATACATTAGAGATGAGGGCCTCTGCTGCCTCATCTGTCCATACACTTGTATTAATGGTCGTGAAAACAAATAAGATCAACACTTTTCACTATCCTGCACAAAAAACACCTGCTCTGCTGTAATCAGGCGTCAAAGCACACCTAGGATGTTTGCGGCACCCTTGGTGGGACCCCCGATAATGAGGCATACCACCAACTAAGGGGCCCATTAAGATGGCGGGCGGTTTTGCCCCCACGAGCAGGGGGCAGTCACCGCCGGCCCGGCGGGCGTGAACCGCCCGCCATCCACACCAGAAAGACCCCCACCATATTATGATGGCTGGGGGGTCCGCGGTGGACGGAAAGACTGTCCGACACTTTTCCGCCGGTCGACTCATCGACCGGGCGGAAAACGCCTTTAATATGGGAGTGGTGTCTGCAAGACACTGTCATCCATAATAGGATGTGGGCGGAGAGCAGCCTTTCCATGGCGGCGTTGCTGCCATGGAAAGGCATGCGGTCTTTGCCATTGGGTGACCGTTGCGGTCCCAGTGTGTTGGGGGGGTGGGAGTGCACATGGGGGGTACTTATAGTATCCCCCTGCATTTGCATGCACAATTTGGCAGGCACCACATGGTGCCTGTCACCTTGTGCATTCAAATGTAAAACGTGCATCTCCAGCATTGTGGCGGGCGGTGCTGTGAGCACCACCCGCTATAATGCTGGAAAGGGGGATGCAACTGCCATGGTGGCGGTGGCATCCTAATTGCAGGTGCAGGACCGCCGCACCCCAGGCGGACGGTCCCACATTCCATTACGGTGGCGGGCAGAATGACCCCCTAAGTTGGTGGTTGATGGTTCTTCTAAAAAATGTAATAGTTTTCTAAAAAACTGAGAGGATCTCATATTACGAGTATTATGGCTGCATGATACAACAGCCATCTTTGGTGATGCATACTCTTTTTTTTATACAGGTAAGAGCCAGCCTCTGGGTCCCATCTTCCTGCCATTTGGTGTTTCATTGTTCCCCTGTCCAGCTTGTCCGCAGTCCGCTACCCTCTGCTGCCTGTCTACCTGCTGCCCTCTGTTTGTGTCTCCGTTGCTTGTCTCTTGCTCTGCTTTGCCTTTCTGCTTGCTTTTCTGTCCTCTATTTTGCCTTTTTTCTGATAGTTTTTCTGCCTTCTGTTTTTTCTTTTTCTGGGCTCTATTTTGCCTTTTCTGCTTGTTTACGTGCCCTCTGTTTTGCCTTTTTTTGCTCATTTTTCTCAACTCTGTTTTTCCTTTTCAGCTCATTTTCCTGCCCTCTGTTTTGCCTTTTCTGCTAATTTTTCTGTCATTTTCTGCCTTTTCTGTTTGTTCCTTCCTGCCATTGCCGTCCTCCTGCCGTTTCCCAGCTCCTTCCACCCAGCATCCTGCTCTCACCCCAGAACCTACTTAATGGAGGTCACACCGTGACCCTATTGAGCAGGCCTTCATGCCAGCTCCCCTTGCAACAGTTCTCCGGTCCATCTTGCCCTTAGTCTGCTACCCTCTGCTGCTTGTCTAACTCTGTTTGTGCCTCCTCTGCTAGTTTCTTGTTCTGTGTTGCCTTTTTCTGCTCATTTTTCAGTCCTCTGTTTTGCCTTTCTGCTAATTTTTCTGCTGTCTTTTGCCTTTTCTGCTCGTTTTTCTGCCCTCTGTTCTGCCTTTTTCTGTTAGTTTCTTCCCTCTTCCAGCTATTTCTCTCCTCCTGCCATTTCTGTCCTCCTGCCACCAAGCACCTCAACCAACCCCAGGACTTACTTAATTGAGGCTGCAGCATGACCCCATTGAGCAGATCCTCGTGGCATCTCCTCCTGCGACAGTGCACTGTTCTAGCTTGCCCACAGTCCACTACCCTCTGCTGCCTCTCTATCTGCAGCCCTCTGTTTGTGCCTCCTCTGCTCACTTCTTGCTTTGTTTTGGCTATTCTGCTTGTTTTTCAGCTCTCTGTTTTGTCTTTTCCTGCTTGTTTTCCTTCCCTCTGTTTTGCTATTTTACATGTCCTGGCAATGATAAACTCTCAAGTCGTTCTTCCCTGCTGTAAGTCTTAGCCCTCCCATAGGGTTACCTTATTTCAATTAATAAATACTAACTTAAGAATAAGAACAAATAGAGCAAGACTTCATAAAGTGATTATGGTAAAACAAGAAAGTATGCTGTTCCTATAGGAGAGAGGAGAAAGAATGTGACAGGCCAGGAATGTTGTGTCAGTTACGAACAGGTGCTAGATAAGGCAATGTGTGATGGTACAGGGATAGCTCCAATAAGGATCAAGGGCCCGACACACCCAGAGGGGTGTTATGTTTCATCATAGGGTAGCTCCTCGTTGGGCTGTCGCCGCAATGCCCGAATGGCTCCGCAGGGGGACTCTTTGCTGGAGGTCTTCTCAGTTTGCCGTCATGAAGCTTATAGATGTTGTGGAGGGAGCCTATGTGAAGTGAGTAGAAGTGGGATGGTTTGGAAAAAAAGAAGAAGTCACGTCCCCTTAAGTCAGGACTCAACAGTGGGCCGGCTGGCCGTGGGTAGGTCCTGTATTAGGAGCCATCCTCTCCCCTATAGGAACAGCGTACTTTCTTGTTTTACCACAATCCCATGGGCCCTGTATGCTGAACCTCCTAAGCCCTTGTCCCTCCTTGTGAATTTAATACATAAAGTGATTGCCACACTCATACACTTATCACAAGTTGAATCTGTGCTACGTATTTCCTCCTGGAACAATTTAAGAATGCTACATCACTTGCTATGACGTGTTGAAAATGCTGAAGACAGTACATTCATGGTTACTTTAGATGTTGAAAAGGCGTTGAATCACATTGGATGGGGCTTCCTATTAAAAATATTAGAAAGACCCGAGCTAATTAAGATGGCTGTATTACTCGTCATGCGCTTATGTCAATTGTGGATGATTTCTTTTTAAAAAATTCTAGATCTGCATAGGAATACATCAAGCATGTCCACTGTGCCTGCTCTTGTTTACACATGTGCTTGAGCTTCAGCCTCTTACAGTAGGCATCCAATAATCTCAAGAAATATCAGGTATCCAGGCTTCAGCAGGTGAGTACAAGATTCTGCTCTATGCAGAAAATATTTTGCTAACTTTCACTAAGCAAGAGATATTTATTTCTGCCATTCTATTCCAGGTTTCCTACTCTGACATCTAGGCTACAAGATTACTGCAACAAAGGCAAAGTCCTTCCCATGTTGAAATAAACACTTCATCCTTCATTGTGTATGGGCCTTTTAAGTGAGTCCCCAAAAATGCCTAGGTGCTTGGAATTTTGCTCTACAGTGCCCTTCAGAATGTGATAGCTGACCACATCAAAAAAACGGACAAATGGGGTGTATCGCCGACACCATTGAAAGCAATAAATATATTATATTCCAACACATGGCTACAAATTAAGGTAGGGGACGGCTGAAGAGTTACAAATAAAATCTACACGAACATGGGCTTAGAACAAGGGTGCGTACTAGCACCATGTCTATTTAATATATACATGGCAGACCTCGATAGCCACCTGGCCCTAGTGCAGGGGGATCCTCCCTGGTTGGGCACTGTACAAATACAAAGCATAGAATAGCCTGATGATATTGTCCTCCTCCGCAACAACCCAATTGGGCTGCAGTGGTCGATAAATCAGTTATGGGGTGCAGCAACAATTTGTTTACTAAGCCTGAGTTACAGTAAAACAAAGGTTCTTTGGTTCAAAGGTAGAGGTTGCAACAGACAGCCTACATTTACTTGGTGGGCCGATGATAATAAACTAGAACAAATCAATGCCTTTAAGGACCTTGGTGTCCATCTAGACTCCCGTTTAACCCCTTCCATGTTTCGGACGGCCCCCGACTGTCAGACATCACGGTGGGCTTGTGGGGAGGACAAACGGGGGCCGTCCGAATCCCACCCACTATTCAAATCGCCCGCACATCGTGAAAATGTGCGCAGCGTGCAAGGGGTTAACCTACAAAGTCTATTTACAATCAAGACGACTGATTGCTTACAACCTATTGTTTGCTCTTACAACCTTGAAACGTAAGACACTAAACACCTCAACATGTCATTTACTTCAAGATGTGGGAGCCAAATTCCTGCTTTCTCTATCTTATGGCTCTGAATTGCTCAAAGGGAAAGACGTTGTTACCCATAACAATCTACAACCGAGCCTTTTAAAAAAAACTCTTTGCAATTCCCCGGTATGTCGCAAGCCCAAATTAGACTGGAATTTGGATTATTCCACCAGAGTCCATACAGGCATGGCACCCTAGTAGAATTTTGCTGGTGGACTAGGGCAGCAGAAGCAAATTCGTTTGATCATCAGTGTTGGGTGGAAATAGAAAGGCAGACTCTCATATAGAACTCTGTGTGCTTAGTATTACGAGACTCAATCGCTAAACTGCAACTAGAAGATTCTTTGCACACCTCCATGGATTATGCCACTTTTAAATGTATTACAAATAGAGCTGCCAAATTATCATCCTTTGCCATGGGCAATGCTGCAGCAGCAACATGCCTGGGGTTCTTGCCTTCATGCGAAGCTTGGGGTTCCCAGCCGTATTTATCTGCGCATTTTTCATCCCATAAGCAACATGACCTCCTGCTATTATGACTGGACGTGTTTGCATCAAAGGACTACACATCCAACTGGAAACAGCACTGGACAACTCCAGAATGTCGGCTTAGTGGTACTCCAATCACTGTGTGTTTGCCCAGCCTTGCTAGCACAGAGACGAAGACTCCTACGACCTTAATTAAGAACTTTGCAAACTAGGTCATGTTATTACATTACTGAGTGGAGCTCCCGTGCAATTGCCATGTAAAACATTACAATTTCTGAACATAATAATCCACATTTGTATAGCGCACAATCACCCGTTAGGGTCTCTAGGCGCTGGGGGCCGTTGGGAAGATTAAGCAAGCTATTGCCCAGAGTCGCATGGTGCTGGGCTAACCTGCCGCCGGAGCCGGGGATCGAACCCTGATCCCCAGATTCCAGCGTCAGTCGCCCTGGCCGCGGCAAAATCCGGCCTCTGACTTTTAGTCAGTGTCTCTATTGGAGATTAGTACAGTGGTATACATCGACATTGTATGCCCCTCAACAATTGAAGCCCTTTTTAAACTGAGAGGATGGCATTTATTTTAGTACATGTATAGTAAAACAGATGTACTTTATGGCAGAAGTCTTGCACAGGTGTATACGTTATTATCATTAGTAAAAAATGATTTCCTATGAAGTGGATCTCGGTCTTTTTCACCTGACTGGATATAGCACTTTAGCTGATTATGATATCATGCACTGACTGATGGAATATTTTTAAACCATGAAGCTCGAATGGCTATCTCGTATCACCTCCTGTCTAGTATGTTAGATTTTAGTTTTATGTGCATGCAATGGTTTTAATCATTAAACTAGACGCACTTTATGAGAAAGTTTTGGACTGCAAGTACGCACTTTTAACGCACTTGAAAAATATTACTTGAGAGGTCGAATGTTTTAGCCAGAATACTTGAGTGGCAACCCGTATTATCTGAATTTGTTTTTATGCACATGCAATATTTTAATTATCAAACTAGATACACTTTATGGCAACGTTTGCACTGCACGTACACACTTTATAAATACTATTAAGAAGGGTTCCACGAGAGGTTGGCCTTGGTCTTGTTTTGCATAAGGAGAATAGTAGAACTTATTTGATAGTATTACATTGTTATTCTGTGAAATTCCACCCAATGCAAAGCGAAACAAGATTCTGTATTGATTTCTTATGTTTCATCCTTTTGATCTGTTTATGTCTGTTGCAATATCTTGATGCAATATCACGATAATAATTGGTATACGTTTATGTAAATGTAATGGTTTTAATTAACTATGCATGAATCAACTTACCGAGCTCTTATTCATTGAGATCAATTAGTAATATAATAATATACAGTAAGTTTAAGTTACTCAGTAGGATGAATTAGTAATATGATATCGTATTTTTTGGAAGTAATTGCCAAATTCATTCATTCATTTAATCTTTATTTCGGCTCATTTGGCCATAAAAGATACATAAGCATCAACAATACATTTGGCACGGAGGACACACATACAGTCAATTCAATATATCAATGGGAAGCATAAAATATACAATTCATCAACTAATACAATAAATATCCAAATATAAAAAATAGGCATATAAACAAATGTTTTTACAAAAACCGCCACTAGCCAGTATCAGGGCAATCTACCTTGTATGAAATTTGCACACATTTAGTGTCTACAGATCAAGAGCCACATTTTTGCGGGTATAACTAGCACTTAATAGAAATCTGCTAACACAAAACACTGTTAGACGTCCAGTGTTTGTTTTAATAATTCTAAATGCTTCAAGATATGAACGTATACCTAATGCTTTACACAAGGGTTTGATCCATTTTCTCCTCGCTAGTTCATAGACTGTACAAAAAAACAATATATGGCTGTCATCCTCTCTCTGCTTTAACTGACAGCATGTACAAGTTGCATTTCCTGGATGCCCTGAAGACTTGTCCCAACTCGCTAGTACAGATTTTGTTCTTAATATACCATATCTAAATTTTAAATTCAGGCTTTTTGCTAGGGGTGGTTGAATCTCATCTAAAAAGTCTTCAAAAAATGGAGAGTCCTTAAAATCAAGGAAACTTCGTGTAATGGATCTACATGAATCACCATTTTGGAAATTGTGTGTTATGTGAGACCAAAATCTTGCCTTGACCAAAGTCTTGCATCTTTGTCTCAAACATGTTGGATCATCCCAAAAATGGGCAAGGCCTAAACGATAAAACCAATTTTTAACATACTTAAGCCAGGGGTTAGAAGTATAAACATCAAGATTCTTGACTTCCAAGATTCCATGTCTATAATCTTCAAGATCCGGAATACTCCAGAGTCTGACCCAGAACAAAAGTGGCCTAAGTAATGCAATGTGGTCTGTCCTTTTCATGTTTAAATCCATAAATAGTGGTACAAGTGGAGTACATTTGGGCAATCTCAATAGCCTTCTATAAAAAGTGTTTTCACTAATCGTAAAGATGTTACCTGCCTTTACACCCCAGATTACTGCTCCATATAAAGCACAAGATTGGGCCTTAAATTTAAAAACTTCTAGTGCTTGTGAAATGGACTTGCTTGAACTTGCCCCATGGCGCTTAATAATAGGAAAAGTACTCTGATTGAAAATAGTTTTACTTTTTTCAATTTGCGTTTTCCATGAGGTTGTTGAATCTAGGGAAACCCCTAAGTACGAGAAGTTTGGAACCAGTTCAAGCCTCTGGTTGTTTAAAAAGAATTGCCCTTTGAATGATTTATGAGGATTTATGGACATACATTTAGTTTTTTTTGTGTTTATTTCTAGGCCTTTTGAATCACAATACATTTTAAAGGAATTTAAAAGTGTTTGGAGACCCATAGGCGTTTGCGAAATCAAAATTGTATCGTCCACAAATAAGAGTGAGGGAACCCTCACACCATTCAGTTTTGGGGAATCATTATTGCATTTGTCTAAGTATTCTGGGATGTCGTTGACGAATAAAGAAAAGAGTGTAGGGGCCAACACACATCCTTGACGGACTCCCCGTCTGATAGGTATGGGTTCTGTTAATTCCCCTTTCGGGCCCCAGCGTACTCTTGCAAAGTTATTGTCATGTAATCGTCTAATCTGCTGGAGTATACATGATGGTAAGCCCAGTGCAAACAAACAATCCCATAAACGATCCCGCAAAACTAAATCAAAGGCTGCCCTAAGGTCAACAAAAGCTACATAAATATGTCCTTTGAATAGAGAAACATATTTCCAGCAAATGCAACAAAACCTAAATACTTGGTCTATCATGCTTGTGTTCCGTCTAAAACCTGCTTGGAACTTTGTAAAGATCTCGTTCTCACTGATCCACAGATCCATTCGATTTAAAAGATGCCTTGAGAAGATATTTTGTAAAATGTCTAAAAGACAGATGGGACGATAGTTAGAAGGATCATATCTATCTCCCTTCTTAAAAACTAAAATAATTTCTGCTCCCCGCCAGCTATCTGGTAGCTTTCCTCCGGCCACTAGCATATTAAAAAGCTTGTTTATATAAGGCACCCATACACTGATCTCATGCTTGTACAAGTCCCCCGGTATTTTATCAAGTCCCGGGGCTTTACCGCTTTTTACAGCGGTTATTGCCAACTCTGTTTCCTCCAGGCTGAACTCTATAGTGTTTACAAGTGAGGCCAGCCATAGGCTGTTTCCATCAACAGTCGCCTCACTACCTGGTGCTTCATACAGATGAGTAAAATGATCAACCCAAGTTTGCTCATCGATAAACACATCATCCGGTTGCCTTTCTCCAATTTTCTCATTAGCAACTAGTTTCCAAAAACCCACATTATCCTTTGCTTTAACAGCTGTTAACATATTCTCCCAGGATTCCTCGTCCCAGTTGGTTCTAGCCTTTTTCTGCACCCTCCTATATTCTTGTCTTAAAGTCCTGATAACACATGGTTTTTTGCTCTTGATTGCCTCTAAGAGCAAACCCTTGCAGTTACGACATCCCTTGTTGTACCAGGGTTTAATGCCAATAGAACTAGTTTTTTTCAGTTGTTTTTTGTTTGGCATTTTCGACACGGAAGGTACCAAGGCTTTAAAGAATTCAGTATGTAGGTCAATAAAAACCTTACCCTCTACTGGTTGGAGCAAATAGTTAACAAAAGTATCAGCAAAAAGTAAATAAATGCTGGATAATGCCTCTTTATTGCTCAATAGGCTAGCCCATTTGAGCGAACGCCTATTGTTACTCATCAAAGGGCCATTAATAGTTGGATTATCCAGCATGGTGTAATCCATTGGACTGCTAGTACTAGAGATTAATCTGTGATCTATAGTCAAGTGCAATGGTCGATGGTCACTTTCAAACCTAGGGTCAATTACAAAGTCAGATAGGAGGGACCAGATATCAAAAGATACCAAAATATAATCAATACTGCTTTGGGAGTCATTTTTAACAAAGGTTGGTGCTTTTGGAGAATCTAATGGAAATCGGCCATTACAGGCCCTCAGACCATGTACAGATACCAATCTCATTATCTGGGTGGCTAATGTAGTGCAGCGCACACCCTTCATATAAGATAGAGAGGGAATGTTGTTAGCCCTATCCTCATCAATAAAAACATCTCCAAACCCTATGATTGGTTCAAAGTTACAGTTAAAATCACCACAAACTATTACACTGCTAGTCACATCTACATAATCTGTAAGGAGTTTTTCCAGTTTATCAAAAATAACAGATTCATTAGATAGCCCACATGGGCGGTTGTAGATATTAAACACAACAATGCGCCTACCATCCTTCGTGTTAGCTACAAGACCTAGTATATCTGCTGAATCAGTGTTTAGTTGTGTTATTTTTACCTCTAGTGACACACTAACCCACACCGTAAGCCCCCCCGATGATCTACCTCTAACTGAAGGAACTGCCTCAATATTAAATGTCTTATAACCCACCCTATGTGGTATTTCGAGGGACCAGGTTTCTTGGAACAAGCAAAAATCACTGGCGTCTATATATTTAGACCAATCAGGGTCAGAAAGATTTTTTTTCAAACCAGCGATGTTCCAAGATAACAAGGTAATTTTTTGTTGTGTAGGTATTTTTTCCCTAGCTAACATTGGACTGTCCCCTACTAATAATGCCCCCATTTTCAAAACCACACTATTACTAGCCCCTATTATAGGGCTTGTTACTGGGGAAGCAGGGGCTATAGTCACTTGCCTTAAAATCGGGACACCTCCTACATCAATATCAAGTCCCCCCTGATAAGACCTAGATGGCATCAGTTCATGGCCGCTTGATCTACAATATTAATGGACTTCAGAATTGGATCACACTCGGCTCTCTGTGGAATAGCTACTGGAGTACTTGGACTTACAAATCCTAAGCTACTGGAGTACTTGGACTTACAAATCCAAGAAAGGAGCTTTCCTGAACTAACGTCTTCCATAGGTACTATTCCTACATATGACATCCCAGGATCTTGCTCCTCCGACTCTTGAGTAGTATCCTCTATGTTTTTATTAATCTCCACAATGCCAACTGTACTGTATGTAATTAGTTCCTCGTTTTCAGAAACCCCTGGAATTGGAATACACTCCCCACAAGTTTCCTCTAAGATCACGGTCTCCCCACCAGTTGTTATATCATTGAGTTCCACATTTTTAGATAAAACAGTTACAACCGGTTTCCCACACATACTCCAATGGGTCATACATTCCTTTTCAATCGGGTAATAGTCAAATTTTGGTCAATGGAACCATCCTAGATCTTTCATTGGTTCAAAACAATTATACATTGTACCATTGTAGGAATTGCCCCGTTGCGGAGGTATAGAATAAGGAATAAACCCTGTGGGGGGGAGATTATTACAATAACTTGGTTGACTGGTCATACCAAACAGATCACCTATTGGTCTAGGGTAAAAGAATGTGAAGTCAACAACACCGATTCCACCACTACTTGTGCCGACGTTTTGATTCGTAATCAGGCGTGCCACCCTAGGATCTTGAAAATTAACAACTATACACTCCCCCCTAAGTTCTTAGTGGTACGACCTATCCAATTTGTCCTTCTCACTCCTATAATCAGCCCGTCCACTCCCCCGGGCAGCGGTCTGTTTACCTTCAACCAGTGCATTACCTTATTTTTTAACATCTGGAAGGATTCTTTTTGCCCGGCCAACAGAGGTGGTACATTTGTAAGAACAGCCACATAGGGATAGGAGTCTGGTGTGAGGTCCATAGATGGAGTTGTGCGGGAAACCTTCACCAGAGAGGTATTAGGGAAGCTAATAGTAGAAGCAGGAGAACGGAATGTAGGGATATTTGGGAGTGGATGGGAGCTATTCAATACATTGGTGTTAGTTTTAGAGCTGTCTTGATTGCCCCTACCAGGAACTCCAGGAACTCCATGACATGATTTTGAGGAGCTCGTCAGTTGTTGGGAGCCATTAGATGCAGTGTTGCCTCTTTTAGAGATCTCTTTGTTAACCGCCGCCAGACTGACAGGCCGGTTAGTTTGTTTGGTGGAATTACTACTGGGGCAATCCAGCAAATCTGAATAGGTCTTAGGGTCTTGCTCCTTCAACTGGGGTCTACTTGCTATATTAACTTTAGAGGGAGACACAGCAATAGGCACACCATTTCCATTCTGTTTCGAAGAGTTACTACTGTCCCCCATCCTAGGGAGAGACTTGATTAGGGCCTTAGTTGAAAAAAAATTATCCAAAGTAGCCTGCTCGAAATGATCCAACCGATCTACTAATTGTTTAACTCGTTCCTCGATAGGACTCAGGAGAGACCTCATCAACCTCTCCAGCTCGCGAAGCAAAACTGGAGCAGAAGATAATATCTCAGCCGATTCCACCGGTGAAGGGCCAATCGTGTTGGATATCGGGCTAGCCTGTATAGCTCCCTCCTTAGTAGTCTCAACCCCAACAGAACCATCCTCAATAAGCTCGCAGGAAGGGCGCCGTGATGCTCCGACCTTCCTGATTTTTTTCGGGTGTTTGGGCAGATGACACTTTTTTGGGGCAGCACTTCTTTTCCTCTTTGAACTTGGTTTAGTTTTCTCTACGTGAATCGGCACCCTCGAAGGAGCAGTGGTCTCCAGCCCTGTAGATAGGTCAATTAATGGTAATGGGGGCGAGGTGAGGGGCGAAGTGGACACTTCCTGCCCCTCAGTCGAGCCAGCCAATAGCTCTACTGAGGGGGGAAAGGCATAGGGCGTTTCAAGTACAACTGGCAAAGTTAGAAATGACAAGGGAGGAACCAATGCCAAAGCCGGAAAACCCTGGGGTGGCCGTTTTTCCAAGGGAATTTTAAGGAGTTCTATAGATAGCCTACACTCAGCATGTCTCTCAGAAAGAGCAATTTCTTTATCAAAGTCTTGTGTTACCCGACTGAAGTATTTGTCCAGGGGACCCATAAGTGCTACCCCCACATCAGCCTGGGTAAGGACCTGGGCAGTGGTATTTAAGGGATTAGACATTCTTTGCAGCCAACAAGCTATAGAACAAACAAACCTATATAAACTAATACCAGGGATCTATCAAAACTGCAGACGTACTGTATCAGGTAGTTCAGGGTCACAAATATCAGAGGACTGGCCCAGCCCAGCCTCCTTCGGCCTCTGACGGCCACAGACGGTCCCGCCCTTGTCCCGGGCTTCTCCCGGGCGCGCTTCCGCGCAGCGGGGATAATGTCGACCTTTAATAGGAGTAAAGATGAACAGGGGGCATGTCCTGCAGGGAGAGCGGCCCAGGTGTAATCTGTTGGGCGCACATGGACTCCTGGGATACGGAGTCCCTGTCTCACGCTCGCAGCCCTGCACCACGCCAATTCAGCCCAGGAAAGTCCTCGTTGTCACACAATACCCCCAGCGACTCCCGTTGATGAAAATGCGCTGCGAGACCCGCACAGCGGGTCCGGCGAGCCGTGGAGGTCACAACCTGCGAAGAGCAAAAAGGCAGCAAGCTAGGTCCAGCAGAGCAGTAGAGAATCCCCAATACATATTATCTGACTTGGCCTGAATTATTTTGATTTGACACTGAGCATTGGAATGAAGCAGATCATTTGTATATGGAGGGACAAAAATAAATGGCGAAGATGAGACGAATGAAGGCAGGCAAGGGGCGAAGGCAAAAAAACATATGCAGAAAAGAGACTCTTTCTACTAATTACTGTGTATGGAGGGGAACTTGCTTGTTTTGTTGATTCCCCTAGATTGTTGAATCCTTTTCTTTTTTCTAACTCATCTATCTCGTCTTCTTTTTTCCTCACTCAGGCCTCATAAGTTAGCAAGTCCCTTTTGCTGCAAACGTCATTGTGCACTACCTCACAACCTCTTCAGTCAGTGGCATAGCAAGGGGGTTGCGGTCCGCCCCAGGCGGCACGAGTTTTGGGGGCGGTGGCCTGTGGCCCTCTGCTCTTACCTGCGGGGGGCTCAGGACCAGCACACCCACCGCTCCCCCCCCTACCGCTTTTAGATTCAGCCACCATGTGCAGCAAATTCAGTAGCAGCCATGGGCGGCCTAAGATCTAGCTACGCCACTGCCTTCAGTGGATATAAAGTTACTTTTTTCATTTGTTAATGATTTCCGCATGCTTGCTGAGAATTATAGTTTATTTCCAAAGCACTTTTCAGTACCCTGTCTCCTCCAGCACCGCTCAATTATTGAGATTGGATGTTTCTTGTTCAAAATATGTTTCACTCAAATTCTAAATGTATTTCTGCCTACTTGATTAAAACTAATCACCGATTATGAGTGCACATTGCCAAGCATTAGGTGGAAAGCTTTTTGCAATTTTCCCATCAGAAAGGAGGCAAGTTTCTGTTAACTATTAGCCGTTTCAAAATCCCAAACTATAATTTTCAGAAACGCTAAAAAGTCTCATAAATTGTAGCAAAGACCATTAATGTAATTCTGATATTGAGTGCTCTGGCTTTTGCACTGCATGAATTTCGAGGTATTTATCTGTTATAATGGCAGGCCTCAACAGATATTACCTTAGAACACATGAAAGAACCACATGGATCCATTTCAAATTTCAAACCTTTTGTAAGAATTCTCTGGTAATATTATCTGAGTAATTTCACACTTTAGAATTTGGTTTGAATAATCCAGCATTTTAGTTCTGGATACAGACTGCTATATTTGCATGGAGGACCTTTCACAGCCAATTTTTTAAGCAATACCTAAAGTTGGTGGGTATTTCTCTCTCATTGAATGTTTTGACTGTTTGGGGTTTCACTCTGCCTCCTATGGAGTGCTTGTAATGCAATCTAGGAGGGATTATTTTCAGTGCTTAATTTGTAAAAATAGGTACCAGGGCTCAAATCAGCAGGCCACTTGCACTGCCCGTTACCGCTGTCAATAACAGTAACAGCATAACTAATAAGTCACACTCCTACAAGTGTGACAATTCTGACAATTTCAGGACCGGAAACCACCGGCTCAAATTGAGCACTGATTTACATCTACAGAGTACACTCCATCATTATACATTCAATTTATTTATATCATACATGCGTTGTGTAGATATGACCTTTACCACTATAACTTCCATTAACCCCATTACCAGCACGCGACCATTACTACCACCCCTACCATTATTATTGAAACTACCACAACCATTACCAACACTATTACCACCTTTGCCACCACTGCCATCATCTGCATTATCATTACCACCACCAAGCTACTACCACCACTTCCATTTCCACACCACCATTACGACCACCATCACTGTGTGTGTGTGTGTGTGTGTGTGTGTGTGTGTGTGTGTGTGTGTGTGTACATGCACATACACTATCAATAATAAAAACCAGCAAAGGCAACACCTGTAGGCCTGGCCTATTTTTTTTAATTTAAATTACTTTATTTGCATTTTTACTACAGTATTTTACAGCAAACACAGGGTATTTTGTACAAAGCGTATATCACTTCTTAAAGTGTGGTGTCTTATATACATTGTTAAGGCTCGACAGATCCAACAGGTTTGCAACATAGTTCTATGGCAGATGCATGATACAACTTGGTTCAGCATTTGGTATAATACAATTCAGCAGCTGCAAAAAGACCTAAAGAGATTTTCAGAAGAAAAAGTCTATCCTTAAACGAATGAGGAATATATCTAACAGAAACTTATGGAGATGAAGAAGGGTACCCAGCAAGGAAAAAGAGACCAGGATATCCTTGGAAGCAGCAGTGAGGGTAGTGACTACGAATACCCACATAGTAGGAGAGGGAGGGGCAGAGGATACCAGATAGGACCGAGACATTTCTTCCCTGGCCCATTCCAAGGCTACCCAAATCAGGGTTACCACTGGCCAGGAATGGGATTTCCCCCACACCAAGCATTCCAGAATCCACAATTCCCACAACCCCAAAAAACGAATGTATGTCTGTCTGTTTGTTTGTACGTTATGCATTACTACACCATTCATCCGATCGCCATGAAACTTTGGGAAGTTGTTGAGTACACTCACGCGAAGGTTTCTAGCATACATTTTTTAAAAATAAAGCAAGATTAGAAGCTGTTCGAATACAAACTGATCAAGCCCGTTCTTCTCAAAAGAACGACCATCGAGAATCGCGCCGAAGGTGACTTACTCTAATGTGTCCCGGGCCTCCTCGAGCGCTGCTACGCGCGTTGAGGGGCCGGAGAAGCTGCCCAAACATGTCGAATCAGTCTTCATTGTGCCGAGACGGAGTGTTGGCGAGACGTTGCGGGTTCGGGAATGAGCATGTCAGGGGCGCAATGTATGAGCGTGTAAGCACTGTGCTCTCGCGCTTGCGTTCAAAAGTATACCAAATGCGATGAGGCCTAATCCGATTCGAAATAGAACCGAGGGGAAGTTGTCTAGGGTGAAAAACACAGGGGCCAATATCTAGTGCAAGACACAAGTATCATTAGAAAGCGTACACAAACCAGAGAAAAAAGTTTAAATTTCACCTTAAAAGGCCATTCTGAGGTATTCAGAAGATATAGGCCAATCCCAGAATAGGAAACTCTTAATATTAAATAACATCATATTTACATATATAGAAACTGTTAATACTAAATAACATCCTATTTACATATATACAAGTATCAGATAAGCAAAGCAGAGTAAATCAATAACAAGGATGTCGGAGAGATACTTATCTTTCTGAGCAGCAGCAACATTCCTTTCTTCTGAGATCGCAGCAACGCACGACGGGTAAGCTAGTATATATATATATTTAAATTAAGTACTTTTACGAAGTATATGCCTTCACCACGCATGCCTTTGCGTTGTAATAGAAAACACTACAGGATGTGGCTCTAATCAGTAAGGCTGAGCCTACTTCAATGTGATAACAAGGGAGAATGCCAGTACTGATACACTAATCGATAACCAAGTCTATCCGTGATACATAGACAACCGTACAATGTATCCAATACTAATCTGTTGCACCAATTGACTGTCGTGGACCCTTGAGTGAGAAGGTCTTCGCGAAGGATTTTTTAAAGGGACTGAGCCCACACTTCGCCGCACCCACTGCGCGGATGCCGCTTCAGAAGCTAAGACATCGGGGGAAGCCTTGGGAGTCTGGGCGTTTTGCTGTGGGCAGCGGAAGGGGGCAGAGCCGGCGACTGTGAGCGCTGCAGGGACTCCAACGTCCAGGAGTCCCTGCGTGACCTGTAACACCTGGTCTGCGTTCCCCAGCTCGGACCCGCCCACCGCCCACCGTGCTGCTGAAAACTAGGTGCTCCCTGAACTCTTGTGGGAATCTGTTGCACCAATTGACCGTCGTCGACCCTTGAGTGAGAAGGTCTTCGCCGAATGATTTTTTAAAGGGACTGAGCCCACACTTCGCCGCACCCGCTGCGCGGGTGCCGCTTCAGAAGCTAAGACACCGGGGGAAGCCTTGGGAGTCCGGGCGTTGTGCTGTGGGCAGCGGAAGGGGGCAGAGCCGGCGACTGTGAGCGCTGCAGGGACTCCAACATCCAGGAGTCCCTGCGTGACCTGTAACACCTGGTCTGCGTTCCCCAGCTCGGACCCGCCCACCGCCCACCGCGCTGCTGAAAACTAGGTGCTCCCTGAACTCTTGTGGGAATCTGTTGCACCAATTGACCGTCGTGGACCCTTGAGTGAGAAGGTCTTCGCCGAAGGATTTTTTAAAGGGACTGAGCTCACACTTCGCTGCACCCGCTGCGCGGGTGCCGCTTCAGAAGCTAAGACACCGGGGGAAGCCTTGGGAGTCCGGGCGTTGTGCTGTGGGCAGCGGAAGGGGCAGAGCCGGCGACTGTGAGCGCTGCAGGGACTCCAACATCCAGGAGTCCCTGAGTGACCTGTAACACCTGGTCTGCGTTCCCCAGCTCGGACTACATAGCTGACAGAAGTCCCCACAGCGCGGGAGCACCGGGCAAAGCCCAGGAAAAGGGCGGGCCCTCTACGGCCCTCAGAGGCCTGAAGAGACTGGACTGGGCCAGATCCCCTGGCCGAGGAGCAACCCAAACCCAACAGAACTGTAAGCCCCCGCCAGTTATACTCAGATGGCGTCTTCTGCTAGTGAATGACCAGGGTTAAACACACACCGTATTGGGTTTTTGAAAGTGGGTCATCTCTTCGCTTTCTTATCGCTGCCTATTGACTCAACACTTCTAGAACCTTCCACAGCCCATGGAAAGCCGGGAAACTAGAAGCATGGCCGCGGCAGGCGCTAGGAAAAAACTGACCGGAACCCTTGACGATTTTATTGTCCGCACCAATTCCCTAATAGACCAAGGAATTGTATTGATGGAAAGAAGAGTTTCCCAAGAACTAGTAGCGGCCAGAGGTCATCTCTGGGCCTTATCAGTTCCGCGCGCACACCCAATACCTCCATAAGTATTAACAAGCCCTTATCGATTCATGCTGAGATCCATACTGATACCAACAGACAGCGAGCAGCATTAGACTCTACACCTTCCGATGCGCAGTCCCTGTCCCTGTCCCAAACTCAACTTGATTCCAGCCCTCAAGCCATTTTGGCTGCCCCCAATCATGATAACTCATTTATCCGCAAGAAGGGGAAGCGGGAGGGGGCTATCCCGAAATGCAGGCAACCTAAGCCCATCATCCCCAATACCAAGAAAGCAAGAGGGAAAAAAGCTAAAAATACTGGCCTCTCTATTAACGAGAGAGACAGAACAGAAGAGCAGAGGGACATAGCTGGAGTAGCCAACGGGAACAATACGGGGACCAAAGAGCCACGAAATGAGGCTCCATGCCTATCATCTAGTATTTTAGATGACACCATTTTAGATAACAGCCTGGCTGATATTCTTGAAGATAGCTCCATAGCCGATGAGCCTGGAGCCGTTAGACTGGGAGGCTCTGTAGGAGGGGACGAGCCTGTAGTCTATGCCCTGACCAACGTCATCAAAATCCTACTAGCTCCCCTAGAGGCCAGGCTCCTAGGAATTGAAAAACTGTTACTAGAAATACAAAAAGACTCTAGGCACCAGGCTCCACCCCGTGGCAATAGGGTAGCTAATGCCACTAACGCCACTGTCCTAGCAAGTAATATGCAACCAGCCAACAAACGCCCAGTGGTAGCAAAAAATAACACTCCCAAGATTCCATTGCCAACCAGTTCTAACCATGATTTAACAAATGGGGGTGCCCGATCCAATCCATTAGCTGTGCGCATTAATCAAACAAAAATAAATAATCATGCTGCCCCCGCCCCAAAACCCACCCCAAAACCAGATCTTTCTCTTCCCACTAAGAGCCAGAAACGCCGAAACATCAACCTACCCCCTTTGTAGTCATTCTGACAGGTATACCGGAACTGGCCCCGACATCCACAGAGCCTTTTCGGGCGCTCAAAAACAAGGTATGCCACTGGCTAGCAAATATCCACCCACTACCACCTAATACCCACAGTAACATCTTGATGGTTGAGAGAGCCCCTTGGGTGGGCCCTAATAGAAAAGCACTTCAGGGAGATTGTGTCGCTGTGACATTCGAGGATCCTCGCACTGTTGAGCACATATGCAGGGGGAAACCCGGAACTCACGGCACCGCGATCGTAGCTAGACCGCTGTCTTACTTTTACATGCCAGGGGAGCAGTTGGACAATGGCTGGAGCTGGCTGAGAGATAATAACCACACCCGGGGAGGATGGAGGCATGAGGTGCGAAGGGATTTGAATATGTTTATCCCAGGTGCGGGGGTAGCAGAAGGGCGGAATTTGTTACATCGCAGAGGTGGTTGGTCGACTTACGGAGACAGCTTAAGTAGCGAGGAATGGTATGGCCCTCAGTTCAACCAACCGCCCATTCCCTGTTATAATAGATACAGTGCACTGGAGGCTGTTGATTGATGTATGGAACCCCCGGGAACATCTTGCCCACCTATAGCCTTAGTAGAAACTGCATATATCCAAACTTGTAACTTACGGAGCCCAAATCTAGACAGTGGTAATCCTATGCCCACCCTTTTTGGCAACTGGGGAGGACAACCTCAAAGTACGGGGCAATGATTGTTTGACATGCAAGGGGAGAATTGAGGTAGATTGTATTACACCGCAGGTTACAGGTAATCCTGGAGCTCATTACTCCAAATTCCACCATTGGACATGGGACTGCACCTGTTGCAACACCGACTAAAGGCAAAAGTAGAGACCTGAGCGTTGTCTCTTGGAACATCGCAGGTCTTAGGAATAAAACAACTCTCCCCGATTGGAACGAACTAACAGAAAGGCATGACCTGTGTATTTTCCAAGAGACATGGTGATTGGAACGAGTATACAAGCCCGGCTATTCTACCTTCCATGTCCCTGCAACTCCCTCAAAAAGGGGTTGCCCTTCGGGAGGTTTGCTTGTCTGGGTTAGAATCTCACTAAATTGCAAGATCTCCCTCTCCCCCAATATCTCCCACGACATGATGAGGCTAACAATTCGGATTCCCCAAGCCCCAGTGACTCTGGAAGTCTTTAACATATATGCCAGAGGTATACCAGGGGGGGGAAAATCTCCAACTATAGCTTTACTTGCAGACTCATTAAGTAGCTGTTCTTCGGATACATTGCTGCTAATAGCTGGCGACTTCAACTGCACATTCGAGCCGTTGACTGTCGCGGCAGGTCTACTGGAGGAAGACGCGAGATGGGGAATTCCACAATTGACGATCGCGCCCATTAAAAAGTGGACGTCCACCACCATCCAAATTAATGACATGGTCCTGGAACATGCTTTGGTAGCAGTTAACGGTCGCACTCCGTCTGACTTCTCCGGAGCATGCACCTATAACAGAGTTAGTTGCCCGAGTAGAATTGACTACATCCTGGTAGATAGGAGATTGTGGAAACATGTGTTGGATATGGTGGTCATTCCGTCTATTCACAGTGACCACAACCCCCTATCTCTCAGCTTGAGCAATCTGATAAACATGGAAATCCCCCTGCCCAACAATAGATTTACATTGGCAACAAGAGAAATAGTACCTTCGAACTGTAAAAGGTTTATTAAATGGCACAAATTTGCCATTAATGAGCAAAAGATCAATGCCCTGGAGGAAATTGTTAAAGATCAGTCGGAGAAGCTTTCTACACTCTGTGCCGATGATCCCGGCTCTGCCCAGGTTAATATGGCATATGAGGAGACAATAGATAGGATGGCCGCCCTCTTCCACGACGGAGGTGTGATATGCCGACAGAAACGAAGGAAGCCTGCTGCCAGGTGGTACACCCACGACTGCAGGGAGGCTAAGTCTAATTTAATCTGTGCCATCAAAACTCGAGATCCCACTGAGGTTCGCTTAGCTCGTGCCGTGTATAGGCGTGCACTATTAGTGGCAAAGAGGGCTTGGGATGATTCCCATTGGGAGGAGTTAAAATTGGCTAGTCAGAATAGGAATGGGGAACGCTTCTGGGCCTTAGTGCGAAATAATAGCGATGATGGATCAGACCAACTACCCAACCACATCACGGATGGGGATTGGTATGAGCACTTCAGGAAACTGTATGCAGGGGTAGGGGTCCCCGAGAATCCCGGAACAATAGCCGAATACTCACCACTCCTCCACAATATACCCCCATTCATGGACCAAATAGGGCAGAAGGAGGTAGAATCAACAATCAGCAAAATCGTCCAAGGCAAGGCACCGGGCCAGGATGGCATCCCTGCCGATCTGTTTCATGCCAGCCCCAAGCAATGGTTAAAATTCTTCTCCTTTTTGACCACTGCCCTCCTGCTAGGGTCTCCAGTCCCAAACTCCTGGAAGGGAGCAGAAGTGATCCCTATATATAAGAAGGGGTCAAGGGGCGACCCTGCCAACTATCGGCCGATCAGCCTGATCGACGCCGGTCAGAAGGTGGTTGGCAGAGTCCTCCTTGAAAGGATCCTATTCTGGGCAGAGGAGAATAGCATTATCTCCCCCTTCCAGGCGGGGTTTAGGGCTTGTACAAGTACTGTTGACCAGGCTTTCAGACTGCTACTACTGCATTGGAAGACAGTCTCGATTAGCAAGGGTGGTCTGTACCTGGCCTTCATCGATCTGAAGACCGCGTTTGATCTGGTCCCCCGAGGGCGGTTGTGGGCGGTCCTCCACGAGATGGGGTTCCCTCCGCCCATCCTGCACTTGTTGGCCCGCATGCACGATGGAACCTACGCACGCATTCGGTGGGGCACGAAGGAGCAGTTAACAGAAAAAATTCCGGTGAACAGAGGTGTCCTCCAAGGATGCGTTCTGGCGCCGACCCTCTTTTCCCTATTTGTTAACGGGGTGGTTTCTTTTTTAACTGACATCGATGCTGACGCCCCTAGTCTGGCTGGTGTGAAGGTCCCCGCCATGCTCTTTGCAGAGGACACATTATTAGTTTCCAAAACGCCCATGGGGCTCCAAAAATTGTTAGACCGATTTTGTGACTTCTGTAAATTAAGGGGCTTGGTCATCAATACTTGTAAAACAAAGCTTCTTTATTTTAATCCCAGCAGAAAAGCTAATCGTACGCTCACTCTCAATGAAGAGCCGTTAGAGCGGGTCAAAACATTCGATTATCTCGGGATTAGGATATCTGACCAACTCAAGTGGAAGCCCCACATTGAAAAGATGGCCTTAAACCACAAACGGGTCGTGGGTGCCATAAGGAGGGAGCATAGATCTTCAGTTTCCAGACCCATAGCTCCTGCCCTTGAGATCTATGCAGCAAAAGCAGTAGGCAGTGCATTGTACGGGGCAGAGCTCTGGGGCTTTTGTAATGTTGACTTGCTAGTAATGACTGAAAACCAATTTTATAAAGAGCTGCTGTCCATCCCTAGGAGTTCCCCAAAGAAGCCCATTCAATATGATCTTGGACGCAGATCTATCAAAGACCTTATAACTCTGCGTCCGCTTCTCTATTGGGCTCGTCTATGGCGTACACCAGAGCTAGAGAGCTACATAGACGGCCTTAAAGAAATCATGAGCTTGCAGGGGTCTTATAAAATAGCTTGGCTTTCAAAAATAAAGGAACTCCTGATGGCCATCGGTCTTTGGGAGGCATGGGAGTCCGGTGCCTCATTGTCCAAACTAGAGGTCAAGCGGGCTTACTGGGGGTGGGTCAATGCCCAGGAATCTAGAGCGGATAACTTGGGCAGGCTCACCGACGAGTTTCGACTGCACAAAACTGTTCCCTTCCTTGAACCCTACATGGACTTCATAAGAAAACCAAGAGATAGGGCATTGTATGTGCAGTTTAGAATAGGAACCCTACCAGTCCGTGAACGCACCTCTAAATGGAAACCCCCGCACCAGACGCCTGCCACCTGCCCGCACTGCAGCACCGAATTGGAAACTATCCCACATGTTTTCTTTGTCTGTAGTGCTTATAGTAAGCCCAGATCCAAATGGTTAAAACCTGTTTGTCTCCTCCTTGAGACCAGACGTCACGCCCCAGCCTTAAGAATCTTGCAATCTGATCCTAACACAGTACTGGCGTGTGGGGTAGCCAAATTTCTTGGTTGGGCGTGGGTGAACAGATGCAAAGCTATGTGACGAACCCCCCTCTTAGGCAATCCTTGGTTCCACGTTTCTTTTTTTAAAACTTAAAGCTGTAAACTGTTTAATACTGTTTTAAACTGTCTTTTTAATTATTTATTGAGTGCTTTTAATAATATGAATTGCATTCTAATTGTTATGTGCTTTTAAGATATCAATGTATCGAAATAAAGCTTTATACTACTATTAAATAGCTTCTTTTATTTGAAAAAAATTATTTCTTCAATCTTTTGGAAATTTCAACACATTTAAAACACAAAATATTATACACAAACATATAAATGCAAATGGATACAAGGAAAAGGGGGGGTAAACTTTATCTTATCCGCTTATAGAGGGTACTAAGAACCGTGATCCCATAGCATGATCATTGATATTTACTCAACCGGCGGGGTCAATCCTTGTGTCTCCTTGTTGATTTGTTTCCCCCAGAGTGTGACTACAGGGGGTCTCTCACCAGTTGTAGTGATGTTCTAGTGTAAACTCAGTGAGTGTCACGTCACCATTTGATGTTTTTGATTTTGAGTGAGGTGTGCAAGGGAAAAACATACGTGCAGCGATCTGCGCATACGATTCTAGTAGGTGAATCTACACCAGTTTCACATATGTTGAATGAAGTCATGTTATCTTTAATAAAGGATACTTATCCAGGCACTGTACCCGAGATGTGGTGGTTTGACAATGATTGGTGCATTGTGGGGAGCTAAACTATGATAGGGAATGATTAATAGTGACCTTTCGTGTTTGTTGTTTTTGTTTCTCTTCCCTGTAGTATTGCGGGAGAGTGTTACTTATTTTTAAATATTATTAGGACTTATATCGCGCAACAAATTATCCCCAGAGGGATCTCTCGGCGCCTTTGCAGCACACTACCAGTGACTCATGACAATTAGAACATCCATGTTTTAAACTGTTTCTTAAATTGCACCAGGGTTGTGCAGGCTCGGATCTCGTGTGGTAGTCTATTCCAGTGGAAGGGGGCAAGATGAGAGAATGCACACCCACCCATTTTCTTTTTACTGATTTTCCAGGGACAGAGCAGTCTCTGATTACTAAGTCTAAGTTGGCATATGGGGACATAAGGAATTAGCATCTTCTTTAAGTACGCCGGGCCCGTCCCTTGAAGTGCTTTAAACAATATAGTCAAGAGATTAAAAACCACTCTTTTCATAATGGGCAGCCAGTGCAATTGTTGTAAGAGAGGTAATGATGGGGTGCATACAGGTTTGTTGAGAGCCAACAGCGCTGCTTTATTTTGAACTACTTGCAGCCTTGATGGTAGATCCTCCCTGATTCCAACTAATAGTGAATTACCGTAATCTAGTCCACTGACTAGCAGTGCCTGTATTAGGGTCTTTCTGGCAACAATGGGGATCCATGGAAAAATCTTTCTCAACATCCGAATTATTCCACAGCATGTGCCCGAGACCATCTACACATGATCCTCTATAGAGAGTTTATTGTCAATCATAATTCCCAAGTTCCTTGCCTGCTTTTTTGGGCTACGTGCCTCCCCAAGTTCTATAGGCCACCATCCCGCAGACCATAATTCCTCAGCCTTCCCAAACAAGAGAATCTCCATTTTGTTGGAGTTTAACTGAAGGAAGTTCTTACTCATCCATGTGGCTATTTTCAACAAACAGGACTTAAATTTAGCTCTGGTTGCTGTGGGATACGTCTCGATAGGGATTATCATCTGAGTGATGTCCGCATACGAGATCGTCTCAAAACCGCAAGATCTAATAATGGCAGCCTGAGGAGCCACATAGATGTTGAACAAGGTGGGACTTAAAATGGACCCCTGGGGGACCCACTTGTTCACTAACGTGGTCTGTGACACAAATGTATCGAATTGGACACATTCTGTTCTGTTGGTCAGAAGGCTTTGTAGCCAGGCTAAGGCGATTTCTCCAACACCAATCTCTCATAGCCTGTCCAGCAGGATGCTATGAGAGATGGTGTCGAAGGCCGCTGACAGGTCAAGGTGCACTAACATTGTAGGGATCCCCTTATCCAATGACATCCTTATTGTGTCTGTGACTTCCGCCAAGGCAGCATCGGTGCTATGCCCCACCCGGAAGCCCAATTTGGAGGGGTTCAATAGATTATTCTGCTCCAAATAACCAGAGAGTTGATGATTAATCAGTGTCTCTATGACCTTGGAACAGCACGGAAGGAGGGAAATCGGCCTATAGTTTTGCAGGTCTTCCGGGTCTGCCATCGCCTTCTTCAGCAAAGGTTTGATGTGCGCCTTCTTCCATTTCCTGGGGAATGTAGCCATGGCCAAAGAAATGCTACAGAAAGATTAGACGGACGCTAGTTCTGTCATGATAAATGGCAGAGCCGGGTCTAACGCTGAGCCAGATTTAATAAGCGCAAGTACAGACTCCACTTGCTCTGTGGTGATAGTTACAAAAGAATCGCGCCTGGGTAATGAAGTGTCACTCTGGGGTGGGACTATCCCCTTCGATACCTCTCCTGCACCCAAGGAACTATAACGTTTGCCAATCTTTGAATGGTTGGCTAGATCATCACAAAGCCTTGGTATAGGTGGGATAGAGGGACTATTCGCTCTGTGGTTCGTGAACTCCTTAAGGATCTTAAAGAGCTGTCTAAATGATCTCTTCTTGCTGTATTACAGCTTTTTAAATAGGCACTATTGCCAATTGATATGCCAGCTTATCCCCTGGCAGCTTAGTTTTTCTCCAATTTTCTCTTGCTACCTCTACACAGGGCCTTTTCCTTTTTATAGCATTCTGAGTATCAGGGGGCTGGGGCAGCCCTTTCCTGAGTGCTCACTACTCTGAGAGGGGCAATGCTGTCTAAGGTGTTGCTAATGGAGGCCTCCCATCTTTCTAGGGCTTTGTCACTTGCAGCACAGCTTTCAAATAGGGGGGTTCTGAACGCCTGACTAAACGCTGCAGGAGTGACTTTCCTCCAAGCTCTACAAAGATTTTCTCTACGTTGGTGCTGACTTCCTACTTCTGGCCTTCTAAAAGAAAATTTTAGTGCCAGATGAACAGTCCAAGTTAATGCCAGAGGAGGTTCTACTGATAAATCATAGATATTCGTGAAAATGGTGTCCAGGTTGTGACCTGCTACATGTGTAGGGTCGTGAGTTCTCATGGAGAGACCTAACGACTCCATGACCGACAATAAACATGCTGACTTTGCATTGGAAAGGTCCTCTAAGTGAAGGTTAAAATCCCCGACAAGTAGAACGTTGTCAGTTTGCAGGATATACAGGGTAAGAGTTTCCAATAGTGAATCAACAATTAGAGCATTAACTGCTCAAGGCCACCCCCATAAACAGCTCACCTAGTTCTAAAAAGGCAGCCTCTCTCCACTCAATCGGCCGTTCAAGCACGACTGCGGTGGACCGGAAAGTTACAGAATTTACATAAAATTCCCCAAAGCAAGTTCCACTGTGCCCACACAAGGTATTAATAACAGGTAACACAATATTTAAAACAGGAGCAAAGAGATACTGTTAGCTTAGCTTCAAAAGTATGGGCAATACCGCTGCGCATCCGCACACGTGTTGAATTTATGCCCCAGAATCAACAACTAGAGTGCAAACCGCTCAAGATGGCCCCATAAACAGCTCGCCTAGATCTAAAAAGGCAGCCTCTCTCCACTCAATCGGCCGTTCAAGCGCGACCACCCATATAAGCAATTAAAAACAGGTAAAAAAATATTTAAAACAGGAGCAAATAGTTACTGTCAGTTTCAAAAGAGTGTGCAACCTCGATGCAGGAACGATTTGTTCTTGGACAAATGACACTCCAGGTAACGAGGTGACTATGTATTTGGGATCAGAAAGGTCCTGACGAAGGCTGGAGTGACCCTATACTTTGGGCACATAATGACAGCTGAAACATGTCGACAGATTGACAGTAAGGAGGGGTGTAACAAGTTCATAATCTCTTCAAGTCACCGCCATCCTTCACGTTTTTAATCCTGGCCGGAGGGTCCAGGAATAAATAGCGACACCTCCGAGCTAGTTTTAATTCACACTGCACTTCCTCTTTCCGTGATCCCAGTCTAACTGTTTCTATATATTTTTATCTGTTGTGTCTTGTCTTCCCCTACCCTATTACTCTTATTATTGGTCTGCATGGGGGTTGTACTGAAGCAGCCCTATGATGAAGCATGTCACACAACTGTGTGAGTGAGGCAGTTTTTTTACACAAAGCACATTGCCACCACAGAGACACATACTTTATCACTCTCTACTCCTTTTGGTGTGTTTTATAATACAATTCAGTACAAGCTTTACATAAACTTTACATCACTTCAAACCTGTTGGACAATAGTTATTCTAGAGCCGCATTGAGTCTGTTCAGCCCCTACTTCCTGGATTGGAACAATGCAATGCTAACAAATACATAACAATAATTTAACAAATTAGCACGCCTGATATGCCCTGTTTCGATTTAAGTTCAGTTCTTGTTTCGTGCGGAATGCATAGCCCCCTCCCCCAGGCCATAGGTCTGTTTATGTTGATTATGTGTGGGTTGGTGTCTCCGGTTCATGGGTACTTGTATCGTCTATCTAGCATGCTTCCCTTCTCGCCTCTGTCCGGGTCCGGGGCATGGACAGGCTAAGGGTCACTGTCTCCTCGGGTCTCCTCCCCACATTGTGAGGTGTTACCCTCTACTACCTGCACACTGTGTTGCATTGTTGCTCTTATTGTATCCCAGTGTTGGGCGATAGAGTATTTGCGTAGACCGACAATCTCCTCTCAATGCAATGAGGTACTTTCTGCTTGGGCCCACACCTCTAATGAGCGTCGCCATTTGTTGGAAGCACGGAGATGTTTGCTTTTCCATCGCTTAGTGACCAATCTCTTTTCAGCTATAAGTCCTAAGTTTATGAATCTGGAGGTGGCCTTGTTCTTTTTGGACCTGGGGAATATTCCTAGTATGCATTCTTCCCAGGAGTGCATTTGTGGGCGATCTGTATAGTCTGAGCAGCTCTCTGTCACACCCTGCCAGTACAGTTGCATCGAGGGACAGGACCACAGCCTGTGGTGTAAATATTCTCCTATTTGATTGTAGCGGGGACATGCTGAGCTATCAAGTTGGAAATATTTGTTTATCTTATCCGGAGACAGATACGCCCTGTGTATAATATATGTCTGTATGATTCGAATTTAGCATTGAAAGGGATCTGTACTGCACTGGCCAGTATTGTGTCCCATACCCTCTCCGTCCACGGGCCCCCCCTATCTTCTTCCCATTTTGCACATAGGGATGCCAGGAGCTGTAACGTGTGTGTTAGCATTGCTTCTGTCAGCCAGCGTATAATATTCCTCCCATGTCCCATCACGTGTAAATATTGGATCAGCGGGTGCAGCTGGGGGTCAGCATTTATATCCCCACAGGCTGCAGTAAGAGTCCTAACAACAGAGTTATGTAGCATGAATTGGCCTGTTGGCAGGTCAGTCTCTTGGGCCAGTCTGTCGAAGGGTAGCAGCACCCCGTCTTCATATAGTTCGCCGAAGGTGTGTATCTCCACGGCATGCCAGGGATCTAGTGCACCACTTGTGGTGCCCCTCCTATTTCTTGTGGTGCCAAGAAGGGGAAGTGCTGGCATATGGGATTGTGTGCCTGGTGAGATATAAACTATGTCTATGACATCGATAGGCGAGGGCCAAGCATGTGGGTGATGATGTGGGAGATCTCGCTGCCAGGTGGAACAGATAGTAAATCTGGGCCAACGTCCATGCTGGCTGCACAGTGGCTGTTTCCGCTAGAGTTAGTTCAGCTAGCCACTTTGTTACCCATTGTAGCTGTGTGGCTAGGTAATAAAGCTTCATATTTGGGACAGCCTTCCCCCACCTCCCCCCGTTTGTGGGTGCTGATAGTTTCCAGAGAGCCACCCTGTGTCAACCCCTGTTCCAGAAAAAGTGGCGAGTCATTTGCTCCAGCTCACGGATCGTATTGACAGGTACATAGACGGGGAGATTTGCAAAATAATACAGCAGCCTTGGTTGTATTACCATTTTTGTTAGCGCTATCCTACCCATTATGTTTAGGGGCAGTGTTTTCTAAAATTTGATTTGTGATTTAACAGAGGAAATGGCTCTTGTCAAATTACCTTCAAATATGTCAACTGGGGTGTGGTATATGTAAATGTCCAGGTATCGAAAGGGGATTGGTTGCCAGCTGATGAGTGTGTCGTTGACTCAGAGGCCAGGGTTCCGGGTCTCAGCCTTGTAGGGAAAAAGGCATGATTTAGTCCAGTTTACCCTCAAGCCTGACAGTACTGCAAATGCCACAAGGTGTCTGCTATAGTTACTGCTACATTGTGCAGTTCTCTGATGAATAGTAAGAGGCCGTCCGCATACATTGAAATCACATGAAGTCATTCTCCTAGTGGTATGCCCCATTGCTCTCCTCCTTTTTGTTGCATGTGTACTGCCAGTAGTTCAATGGCTAATGAGAACAGCAAGGGGGATAGCGCAAACCCCTGCCTAGTTCCTCTGTTAATAGCTACATTTGCCGACATGGAGCTGCCCATGCTTAACCGAACAAGGGGGTGTGCTTAAAGTAGCTCAATCAGTTTAAGAAAGTTTTCCCCAAAAACCATATTGGCGTAACACCGCAAAGATGTAAGGCCAATCAAGAGAGTCAAAAGCCTCCTGTAGGTCAAGGACCATACATCCAGAATTAGGCCAGGCATGCACAGCGAACTCTTGAACCCTAAAGAACCTTTGGATATTTAGTGAGGTGTTTGGGTTGGCACAAATCCGTTCTGATCTGTGTGCACCAGTAACTACACCAGCGGTGATAGCTGAGGCGCCAACACAGAAGCAGGGATTTTATATTCCGTGTTGAGGTGCACCAGTGGTCTGTAGGAGCCCAGTTGGGTCCGGTCTCTATCTGGCTTGGGGAGGGTGATTAAAAGGGCTTCTAGTTGCATGTCTGTAAGCTTTCCAATACCTTTTGCAGCTGAGGCACTAGAAGCTGAACATTAACCTTAAAGAATTTGGTTGGTAGTCCATCAGGACCTGGGGGGTTTCCGGTAGCTAGGGTGCGTATGCTTGCCAGGATTTCCAATCTTTGTTCTGGGTTTATTTTAGGAAGGGTGATTCCTGCAAGAAAATGATGATTCGGTTCTGACGCGCCTGTGGATGATTATAAGGTACTGTAGTGTAGTGTAAACTCATGGTGAATATCCTTTTGGGTATATAGTAGTGTGCCTTGTGATCGGGGGGACTGTAGCGAAGAACTTCTAACTATACGCAGTGTTGTTTGCATAAACTGTGAATTTTACCGGCACTTACGTGCTCTTAAATAAATACAAGAGTGAAAATTGAGTAACTCTTAAACTGAGGAAACCAATGGTAATTTTAAAATTGAGTAAAGTGTTGGTAACTGCAACTAGCTAACTTATTTGTTAACTGTTAATATAAAGCGCACTCGAACCCCAGCGATGCCCACCTGTCAGAGTGGGCCCGTTGTGCTGGGGGGGGTGGGGGTGGGGGGGGGGGGTCAGAGCTCTAGTTGTTGCTCAGGGTCGCCCACAGGTCGCTCATAGCGCTAGCCATGCTGCCGGTTTCTGCAATATGATCTTGGCTCCTCCCAGCTATAGATACTCCGGAGAGCATCTCTGCGATATAGGTAAGTGAGGAAACGGTTTTTAGGGAACAAATACTGGAAAGTTTAGTAGGATCAGACCTGGTTACTCTAAATAATGATACATTGAATTGCGGCCTTCCTAATGTAAGGTCACTCCCAAAACACTCTACGGAGATCCAACTCCTGTTAGAAATGCACAGCCTTGATGCCTTGTTTGTGACAGAGACTTGGACGGAGGCAGGGCTGGTACTTGAGTTGGGGCTGGCATGCCCAGCTGGGTACAAAGCATTTCATAAGCCTAGGCCTAATGGTAGAGGAGGAGGGATGGGATCATCTTTAAAGACTCTAGGGATATTATCCCTTTAGATATAGATGAGGTCTCATGTATGGAAATATTGGGTTTCTCTATAAAAGACTGGAAGAAGCAGGTCTTGACGGATTTGGTCTGTTATAGACCTCCGGGGGGTAGCCATCACACAACAACAGCAGAATCTGGTTGATATGATTAGTAATATGGCCCTCACCAACAATAGACTGTTAATATTGGGAGATTTTAACTTATGGCCCAATGGGAAAAGGGACACAGTCTACCACAATATTATTCAGTCCAGCGCAAATATGAACTTACTGCAATGGGTCTCTGAAGCAGCTCACAAAGAAGGACAGGTATTAGATCTGATCTTCGCCGGGGAAAACTCGATCGTAATCGACAAAATTATACCGGTGGGATAGTCTGATCATTACCTGATTCAATTTAGTGTGGTTCACGTTGGGCGGACCAGGCTCTTGCCCAAGGAAGAAAGGACCTTCATGAGTAGGCATTGGAAGGATCTATTGCATAGGAAAAAAATGTCCCCTGTATACCGCCTGGAGAAATTTTTGACCCTGGGAAGCAGGTAGCAGAGAATTACGCAGCCTTTTGTGGGCAATTAACTAGAAAAATCGACCAGCTTTCCCCGCTTAAGAACATCAGAAAAAGGGGAAGATCTTCTGCCCCATGGTATACTGATGCATTAAGGAATCATAAGTTGAACTGCAAGCGGGCAGAAAGACAATGGAGAAAGCATTATGCTGAGATTGACAAAGCGAGCTGGAAGGCAAAATTATCTAATTATAAAAAAGAAATAGCAACTGTCAAAGCTGAATACTTTGTGGACCTTAACCTAGAATCATCAAATAGAAATAAATGTATCTTTAAAATAGTGAGAGACATGACTACCCCCGAATGTACCAATAATAAGGGTGTGCCTTCACAAGAGTTATGTGATGGACTGGGTTCCTTCTTTCAGAAGAAGATAGGCATAGAAGGACTGAAACCAGAGGGCCTACACGGCACTAATGAAAGCGCTGGAAAAGAAACATTAATCAGTCTTAGATCCAGGGATAAGGAATCTACCTTAGACCACTTCGATCTGCCCTCAGAGGAAGAGTTTATGAGGGTGGCTTTGAGAGTCTCTTCAGGCTCACCACTGGACCCTATTTCAGAAAAGCTGTGGAAAGAGTTAGGTTCTGAGGTCTTTCCTGTCCTACATCAGCTGTGTGACCAGTCCCTCAGCTGTGGGGTGGTACCTTCCTGCTGGAAGCAGGCAATAATAACACCTCTCTTGAAAAACCTTCACTGGACCCAAAATGCCTTACCCAGTCAAGATAGTGGACTGCCTGGTGAGTCGGGCTCTTTCCCTTTTTTTGGAGACCAACAACAAGCTGGAGGATGAGCAGTTTGGTGTTCGCCCAGGTCATGGGATGGAAACAGCCCTGGTAACCATGTTGGATAATTTGCGTATGCGTGCGGACAAGGGACAGTCAGCGGTCCCAATTCTTTTGTCCGCCGCATTGGACACGGTGAACCATGCCATTCTGCTTGCAAGATTGGAAGAGATGGGGGTGGTGGATATGGCTTTGCGCTGGGTTCAATCTTATTTGGGCAAAAGACGACAGGCAGTAGCCCTTCCTCCTTTTCAATCAGAATTTGTTAATAACGACCATGGGGTACCCCAGGGGTCTTCTATTAGCCTCATTTTATTTAACGCCAACATGCGGCCGTTGCTGGATGTCATCAAAACTCATAACATTAGTGTGGTGAATTATGCTGATGACACCCAGCTTATAGTGTCCATGGAAGGTGAGCACACTGATTCCCAAGTAACATTCCATAACTGTATGTGGGAAATGGTGAGCTGGCTGAGAAACAACTTATTACAGTTTAACAACGAAAAAACAGAGATTCTGCACTGTGGGGTAGGGAGAGTATCGCCAGTTCTATAGACTGACTTCTGGCCTATCCCCACAGATGCCCCACTGGTACCCGTGAGCATGGTACGTAATCTAGGGGTTAGCTTCAATGATAAGTTGAAACTGGAATCCCATGCCAATAAGCTGGTTGGAAGCTGTTACACTCTTATCAGAGGTCTCCAGAAGGTGCTGCCTCTGCTACCTTCCCAGGCCAGTGACACAGTGGTTAGGAGTGTCATTTTTAGCCGCCTGGATTCTTGTAACGCCTTGCTACTGGAGTCCCTGAGTTACTTGATTACAAGGCTTCAGAGAATTCAGGCGGCATCAGCGAAGCTTGCATTGGCAAGACCAGGCCGGTCAATAACAACTCGTGCATTGTCTTTAAAGCACTAAACGGACTTGGACCTAAACCTCTGCAGAGAAGTTTCGGGTGGTACTCACCGGTACGCAGCTTAGATCCTCCTCAGCCAACCTGGTCAAGATCCCGAGGATAAAGAGATCTACAATGGGGGAACGAGCATTTGGCATGGCAGCAGCCCGCCTTTGGAACAGCCTTCCCCTGGAGTTGAGGCAAAGGCAGGACCTACTGTTGTTTTGAAAGACCTGGCTCTTTCTTAGAGCATAATCATTGGCTCTGTGACACTGTCTACTACTAGTATCTTGGGGGCAGATGTATCAAGATTCCATTTTGCGATTCCTAAATAGCGATTTTTAAGGAATCGCTATTTAGAAATCGCAAAATGGAATGTATGTAGAAAATCGCAATTTTTTAGCGATTTCTTAATCTTCCTTATTTGCGAATTTGCATTTTGCGAATTCGCAATTAAGGAATAATTTCCCATGCATTCCTATGGGCCAGTAGGCCCATAGGAATGATTGTGAAATAATTCTCAAATTGTGAATTCGCAATTTGCTAATCGCTATTTGAGAATTATTTCAAGGGTGCAGGGGGTGTCTCAAAGACACCCTGCTGCACCCCTGAAATTTACATGTGTGTGCATGTGCCGCACATACATGCCCTGTGGGCATGTATGTGCGTCACATGCCACCCTCACAAATGCCAAATAGGGCATTTTTAAAAGAAATCGCAAATTACCACCAACTACAAGTTGGTGGTAATTTGCGATTGCTTAACCCAAATTCGCAATCTCAAAAAGTTACATACATCGCATTTAAGGAATCGCAAAATTTGCGATTCCTTAAATGCTTAAGCAAAATAAGGAATCGCAAATTTTTGCGATTCCTTATTTTGCGATTTTTTTATACATTTCAAAAAATGCAAAAATGCCTTTTGCGAGTCGCAAAAGGCTTGATACATCTGCCCCATAGCGCTAGGATGCCCGTGGGGCTACAGCGTGCTTTATAAATGTCTATACAAATACAAATGAGCGGATTGATGTGATGGAGATCTGGCATCCTCCTGTCTAATGAGCCATGCGAGCAGTCTGCCAGCCTTATCCTCGGAGCGGTGGGCTTGTGCCAAATGCGCCTTGTAATTAAGACACCTAAGTCTTTCTAACAATGCAATGCTCACAAATACATAACCATAATTTAACAAACTAGCACGCCTGATATGCCCTGTTTCGATTTAATTTCAGTACTTACTCTCCTGTACTCTCAACTTGTTTAATGAACAAGCGTGTGCATGTTGTTCGAGGTGTGCTAACCCGTTTTCTAATTTCGTAATGTCTGCCTAAAGGGTTCTGCGCATGCCAATCTGTATACCCAAACAGTGCCCCCATATAGCTGACTTAAAAGTGTCCCACTCTGTAAGGACTGATGTTGCAGTATTTGCGCTCTCATCAAAGTGGCCATGTTCAGGAACTCACAGAATAGTTTATCCTCCAGCAACTCGGTTGCATTCGTCATCTGAGAATAGGTGCTCGTCGGTGTCCCACCAGATTTGCAAAGTGTGTGGGTTATGATCAGAGTGTGTTCTCCCTAAATATTCAGATGTAAGTACTATAGGTAGCAGGTCTTCCGTGACTAAAGTTCTATCTAATCGGACATGCAGATCATGTGATCCTGAGTAGTAGGAATAGACCCGTTCTGTGGGATTTCGTTTCTCCATACGTATGCTAGGCACCATTGCGCTGCCCAGGCAACTGTTGTGGGTGTCACTGGTAGGAAAGGGAAGGACCGGTAGAGGGACACATCCAGGACACAGTTGAAGTCACCTCCAAGCAGCCAAGGCATTCCATGCCAATTCGACAGCGTACCAGATAAAGCATTCAAAAAGGTTGGCTGGTCTGCATTGGGGTCGTACAGAGAGCTCAGTATAATTGGTCTGCCATCTAGACGTCCTTCTGTGTCTACTATTGATACATCTATTTGAAAGTGAGTGCTCAGTCTGATCCATATTAGTGCACCCATAGCAAATGCTGAGTAACCAGTTGCATATAATTGCCCCCTCCACCTCCTTTGCAGATCTAGTGTTTCTGGCGTTGTGAGGTGTGTTTTTTGAAGGAAGGCAATTTGTATCTGGTGTCATTTGAGATAGGAATATATCCGATTTATACAGGATGGAGAGTGAATGCCAATAACATTCGAGGTGCATATTGTAGTGAGTGCCATATTGTGGGGGCTGTCGCGGACCATAGAGGAACCTGGGGTCTCAGTGTGGCCACATCTCGTATGGGGGGCGCAGTTTCGCAGCACCCTCGCACCCCACGCTGATATCTTTACTAATGTTTGGTTGCATCGGCGTGCTTTGATTAAAGTATTATAAACAATAACATCAAATACCAGTAGGGTGAGATTGCAACATGCAGTAGTCCAAACCATTGGCCAAAAGAACATGCCAACTTTGGCTAGTGGGTCAAGTTACACGGGTGTTGTGTTTTAAGGAGAATAGGTGGATGTAGGGTCCCCCCTTTGGCCGGATAGATAGCAGGGACCAGAGTTGTTCAACTGGTGGTGGAGGTGCAAAGGGGCAAGCCGAGAAGTAGGCTCATTTAGAAGTGACTTCTGCATCAGGTGAGTCACCCTGTGTGTGCAGTAACAGTGACTGAAGTGGTATCATGCCGTTATTACAGTAAAGCACTTAATTAACAGTTACTGACTACGTCACGTCATAGAGTACTTGCATGAGTGTTGCTGCAGGTGTATTGCTCAGTTCGTTTAAGCAGCGGTTTAATATAATATATAATGCCAAATGCAGTTTGAGGCATCACTTTTGGTAGGGTTCTTGAGTCCTGGGGATTCGGGATCTCATCTACCGATTCTGCATCACTTGAACGGTCACAAGCTCTTTCTTCAGATTGCGAGTCACCTGTGTGACTTCCAATTTCATCTGCTGCCTGTAGTACATTGCGTTGATCTTACCTCATTTGCGCCAGGTTCGGGCCATGACTTTTCAGCGAGGACTGCCGCCTGCGTATTCTTCTCTTGCGTTGTCCTGACTCGATTGACAGCTGCCATCGGGAGTTTATATTATCAGCTTGGCTGGCTTCACCTGGGCTTGTGGCATCTATCCATTAATGTCTAATTTGGAAAGCTGACGTTTTACCTCCAGGAAGGAGAGCCTCTGCTTTTGCACTCATTCTGTGTATTCTAGGAATAACATCACTGTGCTGTTTGCAACTTGAATTTTATGCAGCTTCCTAGCTTCTTGCAATATTCAGTCTCTATCTTTGTAATTCAGAACTCGGAACAGTAATGGTCTGGGGCCCGTCCCCGAAGGGGGAGGTCGGACTAACACCCAGTGTGCCCTTTCTATAGCAAAGTGTTGTGATAATGTACCTGTTGGGAGCAGTTGCACGTATCCAGTACCTAAGACACGCACATTGTTTAGTCTAGAGCGGCCTTCAGAGTCCTCTGCTCTGCGCTCAAGCAGCCTCACCCTGTCCGATAGTTCTTTCAGTCGTTTAACGGCTTCCTGCGTCTTAGGGGATATCTCCGCCATGGACACCCCAAGTGTGCGAGTTCTTTCTGTGAGTTTTTGATGATCTGCGTGTAGAAGGGTTAGGTCCAGGGTCACTTTGTCGATCTCATTTTCGAGTGAGGCTCGTGTTTTCTCCATTGTGAACCCCAGTTTCTCCACTGCTGCCAATACTGCATCCAGTTTGCTAGACATTGAGTCTGTGGGCGGCTCGCCTGATGACTTATCCGGTTGGGACCAGGGCGGTAATGGCTGGCCAGCCAAGCGCCCACTGCCAGAGCGAAGGTGACCCATGTCCGGCACGTGGCGTCACCTGGTACAGCAATGGAGTCCTGTGCTTTCCACAGGTTACTATTGATCTTGGTGTGACTTTAGTGCTGGTTTTACGTGTGTGGTACGAGGAGACTGCACCCGCTCTTCTTCACTGGGCAGTGCCAGTCGTTCATCTTTGCTGGGACTGCGCCGTGATTACCAGTGTCATTTTGCCTTGCAAAGGCATGGAGCTACTCATCATTGCGTTATTGGTGCGCCTCTCCCTTTCCTCCACTCCTCCGACATCGATAATAGAGGGTCTAGGATTCGAATGACCAAGGAAATAGAGGCTTTACAAAACATAGAGTCCACGGATATACATTCAGTTACATTTGTAAGTAACCCGTCGTGGGGAGGTGAGGAAGCGACAATGATCACATGGACGACTGCTGAGGTAGCGGATCAACTATGGGCGGAAAAAGAGAAATTTGAAACATGGGGTATTGAGATGATAAGGGAAAAGGAGGAACCCTATCCACAGTTTCTAAAACCGAAGGGTGGAGACAAACAGTTTAAGAGGGTCAATGAAGAAGGTGATAGGGGAAGACAGAAACTAACAAAAAGTCCACAAATGGGCAATACAAATCAGCAATTGGGTACAATGATGATCTTGAAAGGGGCAAGGAGTAGCTCAATTACCCCTTTAAGGGACAATATTACCCTTCAGGCTGATAACTACACTGAAGCCAAGGAGACCAAAACTCTTTACTTAAAGTCAGACTGGTCCTGGCTACCGAGTGCCTTGAATGTCAAGACAGACAAAGGTGTAAGAGAATGACAGAATATAAATCATCTCGCTGACCACAAAAATAAAGGTGACACCCGTGCATGGAATGTAGAGGCTCTGGCACTAAATGTAGACATCTGCTCATGGAACATAGAGGGTTTGGCAGCAAAAGTGGACGATCGTGAATTCCTAACATATATTGGAAGATATCCGATAATCCTCTTTAAAGAAACATGGGCACAGGAGGAAATTAAGTTACCAGCATACTTATGCTATAGTAAACCAGCAATTAAAACAACATTGAAGGGGCGAGCAGCAGGAGGTGTGGGCATATATGTTTCAGTGGCCTTAAAAATAAAGATCGAAGAAGTGGAAATTAACCATTTCAGCACCAGTTAGCACAGGAAATAAGATCCCTTATTTGATGATAATTAATGTATACATTCATCCTCTTGGCAGCAAAAAAAAAGAAACAATAGAGATAATACTGAGCCTATTAATAACATTAAGCACGATGAATCCAGTCCCTTGGATAATCTTGACAGGGGATTTCAATATGAATTTCTTTCATGGGGCGCCTAGGGATCAAATATTGGAGGAGATTGATCAATTTTGGCATATCCCGGCAATTGATGCAACTAAACAACGATTAGACAAAATGGGTAAAGATACAGTGATAAACCTGGAGCATCATGGCCTTCGAGTTTTGAATGACCGAGTGGATCCGGACATCCCTGCTCAGGAGACCCATTTTACGGCATAATCCAAAGCTGTTATTGATTACACTTTAGTGTCTCTCCCATTATACCAATCAATAATAAGCTATAATGTGGGAAGTAGACTGGAAAGTGATCACCAACCACAAATGATCAGCCTCAATCTTCATATTACCCGACACGAACAAAGCGCCCCTGAGTTAGGGAATCCTATGGGTCTGACCAATAGAAGGATAAGCTGGACTGTAAATAATATACAAAAGATCGAACAGAACGCAAGAGACCAGTGGGAGGAAGAGTTAAATAGAATAGATCAAAATCCATTGACCCTCTGGGAGGAGTTCATAACTAATCTAGTGGAGAAAAATGCTGTGCATTCAAAAGGCATGGTAACGTCGGCTACATCTTTTACCAAAAAAATGACTGTTCAACTTAAGATAGCGAAAAGGAAATTGAACAATGCGTTGAGTGTCCTTAGAAATCAACCATCCTCTAATGTTAGGAGTAAGATATTACCAAAACTGAGGTCACTCTATAAAAAAGAAGTATGGATACAAACAAAAACTTAGCTTGATCTGTTCTGGTGTAAAATTAATTATGCAGCAAAACGTAAAGATGCACGTGAACTTTGGAGACTGGTCAATCAAGCCAATGGTAGGACGCAACAACAACTGATGTCAAATATATCGGAAGAAGTCTGGGAAGCATTTGGGATCAATGACAGGTTACACCAGAAATATGATAAAGCCAACAGAAGTAAATTCAGTAGAAAATACAAGGGTCAATGATAATGAAAGGAAAAACACCCAGCAAATGATCCAGTGGACAACAGTGGAAATAATTATAAGTTCCAGCAGACGGAGTAGTGCACCAGGGCCAAATGGCCTCCCTGAAGCACTATTTAAAGAAAATCCACAATATTGGGCAAATAACTTGTCAAACTTGTTCAATAATGTTTTATGGAAAGAAGAAGTCCCAGACAAATGGAGGGGCACAATTTTGGCTCCGATTTATAAAGCTGGTCAAGTTTCGGATCCTGCTAACTATAGACTTATAGCTTTAATGGATTATGAAGCAAAGTTTTTTGCTAAGTGTCTGCTAACAGAACTCACAGACTAGGTTGCTGCCAGTAATTTACTCCCAAAAAACCAAACAGGGTTTATTAAAGGCATGGGGACGATTATTAATATTCAAATGCTAGTACTTATAATGGAAATGGCCAGAAGCCGTAAGATGAACCTTTACTTATGTTTTATTGATTTTAGCTCAGCTTTTGACACAGTGCACAGAAATATTCTTTGGAACAAGTTAACGAAAATGGGAATCTCACAGAGTATGTTGAGAGCGATACAATTGCTATATACTAATACTTGGACGAGAGTAAGGTTGGGCCAAGGCACAGTTTTGTCCAAAAAAATGGTGATAAGGGGCGGGCTGAAGCAGGTGTGTGTTTTGGCCCCAACCTTATTTAACTTGTATTTAGCTGGGACTTCATCAAGGCTTAGTGAAATTAATTCTCACTCTCCCACTGTTGCAGGTTTTAATGCTTCACATTTACTTTATGCCGATGATATTGTTTTAATAAGCTATACCAAGGTGGGTCTGCAGAGATTAATTAATGAAAGTGCTCAGTACGCCTCCACTCATGGCCTAAAGATTAACTTAAAAAAGGCAAAAACAATGCTGGTGACTAGAGGGTTGGCTGTAAGACCAAAATTGAGAATGGAGGGGACTGTATTAGAATCGGTCACTGAATATAGATATCTTTGTGTTATAATAGATGCTAGGGACATGGGTAAAAAACAGTGTGCTGCACTACAGATAAGAAACAACTCATTAATTGCTGCATTTTCCAAACTTCAGAATAACTTAAAAGGGCTTCCCCTAAACCAACTATTACAAATTATGTCAGTTAAACATGTGCCAACTCTTGCATATGGAGTAGAGACCTTAAGAGGTTGTGCTGACAACACCATAGATAAGCTAGTGACACGGACCTACCGACGCCTGTTTAATCTTCCACTGCATTCTTCACCGGCACAAATCAGACTTGAGTTCGGACTTAAACGACAGAACCTAAATAGCTTAGGAGCTTATTTAAAATTCTGCCACAAAATTAGAAGGGATAATAATTCCTCGCTTATGACAGTGGTTTGGGAGGCAATATGTGATAATAAACATAAGCAGGCCCATGAATATTTCAAATTACGTTCAATGCAGTACAACTATGGGCCTTACCTCTTTCACAGGTGGCTTTTAATAAAGTTATAAATGGGTGCAGCAAAAAATTGTCATCTTTATGGGATAAAGCAGTACTGGCAAAGAGATCCCATGCATGGACAGTTATTGCTTTGTACGGTATGCTAAAACCTCAAAGATATTTAGGAGACTCAAATAGCCAAAGGGCAAAGCTCAAGCTGATGAATCTCCGATTTGGAAATAGCCAATTTCTTAGAGACGCCCTTACATGGAAATTGATGAGTAGTGAGAGGGTGTGTCGCCTCTGTTATTACAAGAGGGAAAACATTTGTCGTATCATCTGTAGCTGCCCTGCACTAATAGAGGAACGTAGGAGGCTGTTAAGGTCGGACTTTAATAGTCAAATTATACGAACATGCCGACAAGCAGTCATAGCCAGTTTACAAGGAGAAAGCTTGCAATTTATGGGTAGACTTTTGAAGCTTAGAGAAATTATGGAGAAGAAATTGCTTAACTATGGACAATGAGGATGGTTTTATTTATATTTGGTTTTATACATTGATGAAAATGTTCTTTTAATTATGTGGTCTTAATAATGTATGAAATGTAAGAAGAATTGTATAATGTTGTTTTAATTGTAAATTTTAGTAACTGAACAATACATTTTTCATTCATTCATTCCTCCGACAGGTCACTGCCTGGGTGGTCTCATATTACTGAGTGCGTGAATCATATGGTGTCACTCCTATTTGTATTGTACAGGCCTTGGCCTCACTCAATGCACCTGGAACCCAATTCTCCTGTTTCTGTCTGCCACTTCTGCTCCTCTTCAGTCGACCACTCTCTACTTCAGCTGCGGTCTTCCCTGCCCTTCAGCTCCAAGTTCATGGCAGGGTTCAACCAGCACACAGGGCAGATTAAATCCCAGACCTCCCCGGTCTTTCAGAGTCTCACCAGTGCACCTGAGGTGAAGCGCAGCGCCCGCTAGCCCTCCTCGTGCTGGGGGTAAATTCAGGGCAGCGCAACCTCCCTATCGCATCCGCTAGGTCACTGCTCACCTCTGCAGTCTGTTCTGTTATGTTATGTTATGTTAATACATTGTGTATAGCACACAGCTGCCCCAGCAAAGAGGTGTCCCAGTGCTGAAGCAGAACATAGAGGCTGGAAGTCAGAGAAAGCACTAGGCTATAGGGAAGGGTTTTAATAGCTTTGCGAAAGGCCAAGTAATTCTACATGGCACAAATGGAGTAAGGTAGAGCATTCAAAAGCTTGGCAGCCAAAAGACGGAAAGAGCGTCCGCCCGACCGTACCCACCTCATACGAGGCACCATTACCAGTTGTTATCCAATAGAGCGGAGCAGGCGCGTAGGGTGGTAAGGTGACAGCAAATTGGTCAAGATGGCCGGAGAGGAGAGTTTGAGGATTGTAAATGCTGTACAGAGGACCTTAAATTCCACTCGGTTGGCAACAGGAAGCCACTGCAACCGACGGATAGCCATAGAGGTGGGGCAGGTTCTGGGAGGACCAGCAGGGTTGTAGCTGCCGCGTATTGGACTTGCTGTAAACTCAGGGTTTCGATCTTATTCACCCCTAGGTACAGCGCATTGGCATAGCCTAGTCTTGATAGGATGGAGGCCTGGATGATCATTTGCCTGACTGGTGGGTCAAATGACCCAAGCAACGGTTTAAGCCCCCTAAGTATGCCAAAACAGGTCCCGTGAACTTTTTTTGTCTGGAGCTGAAAACTGAGACCCAAATCTACCCAGACTCCTAAATCTTTTACCACCTGCTTAGGAATAGGTGCACCACCCAGTATGGCTGGCCACCACCCATCCCCCCATAGCTCTTGATGGTTACCCATCAGCAGGACCTCTGACTTGCTGGAGTTCAATGGGAGACAAGTCCGTCAGCACCGAAACTGCGCCCAGAGGGGATGTTATCACCCTCGCTGCGTGGCAGCTGGCCTAGGCCTGCCTGGTCCGACTTGGAGCCCATTTCTTGCATAGCTTCACCCGACTATGCCCTTCGTCCTTCAGGCTCGATCCTGCCTGCCACAGGTCAGTTAAGCGTGTTTCCCGTGGAGCCTGGTCGCCGCAACAGGTTTCTTCCTCGATCCCTGTTGTCTTGCACATGCGCAGGGCTATTTCTGTGTCTTTTGGTGTGCTCCGTTAAGGTTAATTTCAAGGATGACGGGGGATGAATGGCGGAGCTCTAGTAACTAGTGTCCGCCATCTTCACCCGCATAGCCACGCCCCCATCACCTATAAGTCTGGCTTATAATGGCCAATTCTAGCCTGACTTATTTGTTTTGCCACTTAAATACTGTCACATCTGTAACTTTGCTCATCTGTGAATGCGTTCAACCATGAAGATACACTAGATAAAGCTGTCTTATCCAGTCAGTACATCATTCTATACTGTGGTGTATGAGTCATTTCAAAATGATGCTATTAACACTTAAATGGAACACAATTATGTTTAAAGGGGCACAGAAATTAGAGGCCCACTAATGTCTCTTCAGATTTTTACAAAAATAAAACCAACCTCTCTTTCAGCACGTTGCTGGGTTTTCTATTACATATGCTAACCAGGTGCGATGACAACATTTTACTTTTCTATGTTGCAAATCAGCCGCTTTTTGCAAGCTATAAAATGTAGTTTGACTAAAAAAATTGACATATGTTCTGCTTTATTATAAAAAATTTAGTAAAGGGTAAAGATTCCCATGAAAGTGAAAGCGAAAAATAATTGCATTTACGTGGAAACGAAATGGAAAAATAAGTAGCTGTTGCTTAGATTTAGCAAAACATTTGCCCAGGAATATACCGTTCATCTATAACATACACTAATTTGTTTGAACAGAAACTAACTGAACTGTGAAGAACAACTAAGGATTCTTCCCATAACCTGTTTTGGTATCAGCGAAGGGGGAGGGGAGCTTTAGTTTGCTAAACACACAGCAAAACAACCTAGTGCAGAGAAATAACGCTGCTCAGCCTTGCATGTTTTGTAGGTAAGTGGCAGATACTAAATATTCGCTTGATTCTGTTTGGAATATATAGTTACAGCTAATGATACACCGTTGTACATGCTAATGACATGCTTGGATGGTAATATGTTACGTATGAAGACTGCACATACACAAAGGCTATCCCAGCTGTCTATCCGGACACGTTCTGCTTTCGACTGTGCAGTCTATGGGAGACTGGGAGTTTCGCAGTGCACGCACGCTCAACAATGTCTCATTAAAGGGACCTGGGTGCAACGCACCAATATTTAAATTACTAATTGCGTAGTAATTGTAAACGTTACAGAATAAATACATTCCTCCCTGCGCAATTGTAAAATCCAGGTGTTCATAAATAGTGCCAACTCAAAGCTTCATAATCAGTAATTAAACATCAGCCTGGGCATGCTAAAAAAAGTGGCCCACATTTGCATATTGTCTTTCCGCAAAACACCGTTTCGGCGAAGTTCTATAAAAAGAGGTGGGGGGAGGGCTCTGTCAGAGGCATGTTTTCTTAACTTTACTTAGTAAAAAAAAAATGCACGGATTCGTTCACACTGGTGAAACACACCTGAAAACAATTGGGTCCAGTTTTTCTCAGGCTCCCATTCAAAATGCATACATTAATGGGCCAGCCCAGCAAGAGCTAGGAAGTGACACCTCTGTCCATTGATAAAAGAAAGGTAATGTGCGTTCATCTGCCTCTAGAGAGACCACTCAGCACCCACCCGGCTGCTGGAGGCATTCGAACACAGACACAGCCCAAATTGTGCCCCCCGCCAGGCTGCCCAAAAAAGCAGCCCACGGCTGGAAATTGGATACAGGCCCCTCAGTCATTGCCTGAGTGCACACCTTTCCTTTCCAATCCTGGCCTCCGGCTACCCTCAGGATTCAATTGGAAATAGGCTTTTTCCCTGGGACCCAGAGATACCCTTCTGGCCAGTAATCACTGGTGGCCAGAAGGGTTACAGAAGGCAGCGCTGGCAGCACTGCTGCACTTGTTCAAGATAGGGCCCGTTTCAGGTGCTCCACCCAAGTCACACCAATGCCTAAGCGAAGGATAGGCTCAGGAACAGAGGTGCCAGGACATTGTTTTCTTTTCTCAGTGTCTCTTTAGGTCCTTTTGCTGCTGCGTGCACTGTGCTGGTAAATATCTTCTTAACGCGTTCATTTGATTATCCAAAGAGTAGTATTAACCCAATAACAGGGAGATGCTGGCATCTAAGGGCTTTCTCTGATCACTCACCCTCTGTGCTCTCTTGACCATGATTGCCTACAAGAAAAAAGGCAGAAAGTCGGAAACTAAATTTTATTTTGCATTTCAGAAGTCTGACAATTAGCAGGATGACATATTATCTGGGTCACCGGATTTCTGCATTTCTGCAACTGCTGCACTTTCTGCATAATTATGGAGTTTCCTTACTTACCACATAATGCTCTATCCGCTGCATAATTTCAAAGCTTCACAAAAATACATTTTGATCCAGTTTAAATGGATAAAAAGTTATCAAAAAGCCCAACTCATAATTCTGATCACTGGCAGATCCTTTGCAATGTTTAATTAGCCAACTTTTAGTTGTTGAATGCTGTATTTAGGCTTTAAGTTGGTTCTAATATAGTGCAACTTTGCTCAGACACTTTTGATAGTTGCTATAATGTCAAAATAAAGAAATAATACTGCTGCAGATTGTGCTACATTATGATGCATAATTTGCCTTTCCCAGCTGCATAGGTTTGTCAACCTTCCATTGCTGCATAAATCTAGTGGTCCTTTATATACACAATCTGCTATTACAAGCTTTTCAGTCAGCAGCTTTGAACGCTGCCATTATGCGCTCAAATTCCTCCATACAATGTGCTGGTAGCTATAATCCCAGATTTCACCAAATATATTGTGCATGACATCAAGCCACTTTCTTGCTATGTTCTGCATTTATCCAAAGTCATCTAGGACATTTAAAAAAGGTTATTTACCCAAAAAGCAAAAAGAAAAAAATTGCACACATATTTTGTTAGGGTTCAATCTCTCATGCACATCAAATATTATAACAAGAATTGTCAATGCAAATCATGTTGTCTTTCGTATAGTGGAAATTTCGAAATTGAGCTTTGTATAACAACAAAGGTACAACATCAGCAGCAGCAGTCCATCTAACACACAGAATAAGTAAGATAGTTTGTGGAAGCAAAAGGGACATCGCACGGTTCCCTCACACATACAGAAGAGGTACACTGCAGGGAGCTTACACACTAAAGAGGGAGTGAAAGGAGTTAGAGGGCTGTTGTAGACTCTCAGTAATCATAAATAACCATAAAAGAAGTACAACGGTCCTGGAAGAAACTGGTAACCCGCCTGTGGAAATACTTTACATTCATGCACGGAAAATATGATGATGAACCCTCACCTACCTCCTGTGGTAAGCTTCGTCAATGTGTTCTACATCTAGCAATACGATGCAGCTGTTCACTAGTCCCACCATTTCCTAGTTCCTAAATTGGGGTTTCTTAGTTTGGGTGAGGTTATGTCCTTCAAGTTCACATCTGTGTTCTCCCTTTCTTGATCCAGAACTGTTTTGAAACTGTGCGAGGTTCAGGTAAAAATGTTTTTCACTGGTGTCTCCCACTACAAAATTCAAAACAGGAGAGTTGACCAACGGATGTTGTCATCATGTCTTATTGTTGGAATATTGCTCCATGGGTCCCTCAAAAAGGATCCATATCTCTGTTTTAGCAGCAGGGGCTGGACACACCCGACACTGGAGATGAAATATGGATATTTATTTGAGAAATTGGAGTAAAATTTAAGATTGGGGTCAAATACAAATTAGTGGAGTTTGTGTTGATTCTTTGGCTTTCCACTTATTGAGAAGTAGCAGCTATCTGCTAGGTCGTTGTTATATGTAGCAGATCAGCCCCTGCCTGAGTAGCTGCTCTAGGCAGTCATATGGGTGCAAATAGTTTCAAAACTATTTTCAATGTGCATGCTCCCTGCACTATGCAATTTTACAGCCTCTGCGCTGTATCTATTCAAAATGTTAGAGGCAGCAAGAGCTGATAATGGTGTCTTGGGGACCAGAATTACTGCGTCCATTAATAGGTCTCTCATGATAATGACCTAATTGTTCTGTACCCCTCATGACGGCTGATAGATGGATCAGAGTAGTTAACATTTTTTAATTCTAAAAAGGTGATTTGCAGGTCATAAAACACTTTTTTTCTTCTTTCAATATTATTAATAGTGACTTGCAGGCAGAAAATATTGGGAAACTTTTTTTTAGCATTTGTCCTTCTATTTGATATTAATACTCCGTGTGCTCTTGTAAACCAAAATTTAACGTTGCACCTACATATATCTGACCCATTTGAGGCACATATTATTGTAACGACTGTGCGCACTAAAGACTGCTCTTCAATCTGAATTTACCAGGTCACATGATGCACAATATGGTGATGGAGGAATTTCTGTGCAACCTTCATTGTATTGAACCTTCCCACACCATGCTTTGGCTCAGATTTGTGTGTACCATTCATCATTGAGAATGTGTGTATTACCTTGTAATTCCCTGGATCAGGGGGGTAGCTATCAATAGATCAGCAGACACAGTGGCTCCAGGGACCATGGGAGTAAAGGTGCCCACTTTCCCCTAATTCATGGCTGATTTTAAATAAAAAACTAGAAACCAGGGGATGTAGACCCAAAGTCTTTACATGCATTATTGCCCATAGAGCTCTTGCTACAGCATTGCCCTGGATTTGTAGGTACGTAAAAAAGCATAAATCCCATTGGGTTATGCATACAATTAAGTACTCAGGTTTTGTGCATAAGGTGTTACACAAATTCAGAGTACTTGAGCCTTGTGCCTTGCAATAAAGAGACACAATGCATTTTTCTGCAACCCCCATTGCACCCGAACATCTCCAACCATAGAATACAGGTTGCACTTTCTTTTACCTTCAGGTGAATAATTTTTGGTTTCTTCTTTCAGATGCCCTACTAATTACACCTCCCATATATGATGAAAACAGAGTGCTTGCTTTCTTTCCCCCTCCCATAAGACACATTGTTGGGCTCCATGATTCCTCTGACCATCCCCAATAGATGCAGCCTAGTGTGCTCTCCAGGTCTTCTCAAGTCACACAGAGTGACTTGTTTACGTTGTTTCTGTCCTGCAGTCATCAAGTATAAAGTTTGCCCTTCTTCCTCCCTGACATGAAACCGTAACATGTTGTCCTAGCCTCCTCCGAGTTGAATATTGCAACCACTGAGATATAGTATGTGATTTCTCCTGGCCCTTTACCTCTATGAGGACGATTTTTCAATGTATTCCCTATTTCCTTCTTTCTCATTGGGGCCATGGAGAAACCACTTAACAGACAGTCCCTCAGATATATATGTGGACGTTAAAAGGACACACATTACATTTATCTCACTTCCATGACATTGAGCCAGGCTGAGTGCATGTGGGCTCCCAGCTCTGGCATAGGACGGTTAGGGAAAGATGTGTGGCTTCTCCTAAAATGGCTTGAGGAGAGATAAAGTCCTTAAGGTATGGTCACTTTGTCCTCATCCTCCTAGACCTACCGGCCACCTTCGATACCATCTACCAATGCACTCTTTGTAAAAGACTCCACAACGCCGGCATTCACGACAAAGCCCTGGAATGGATCCACTACTTCTTTACCGCCCGGACACAGAGTCAGACTACCACCGTTCTGCTCTGAACCCACAGAAATCAGCTGCAGAGTGCCTCGGGTCTCCTCCCTGAGCCCCACTCTCTTCAACATCTACATGGCCCAGCTCACAGCCATCGTCAGGAACAATGGACTCAACATCATCTCCTGCACTGACGGTACCCTGCTAATTCTCTCCCTCACCAATGAACCCTCAGTCGGCAAAAACAACTTCCATGATGGGATGAAGGCTGTCGCCGCCTAGATGAAGGGCAGCTGCCTCACGTTCAACTCAGAGAAGACCAAAGTCCTCATCCTGGGCTCCACCCCCTCCACCTGGGATGACTCCTGGCTGCCCGCAGCACTTGGAACCCCCCACAGACCACGCACAAAACCTCGGCATCAACCTGGACTCCTCACTCACCAAGAACAGCCAGATCAATGCAGTCTCTTCATCCTGCTTTCACATGCTACGCCTGCTCTGAAAGTTTGTCAAGTGGATCCCCACAGAGTCCAGAAAGACAGTCACCCACAACCTCATCAGCAGCAGACTAGACTATGGCAACACAATCTATCCTGGCATCGCCAAGAAACTCCTCAAGAAACTGCAGAACATTCAGAATGCCTCAGCCAGACTCATCCTCAATATCCTCCACTACACAGCCAGCCACATCACTGGCCACCTGAGAGACCTCCACTGGCTCCCAGTCAAGAAAAGAATTGCTTCAAGCTCCTCACACACACCTGCAGAGCCCTGTACGATGCGGAGCAGCGGACCTCAACCACCACCTCACATTCAACGCACCCACCAGAGACATCCGCTCCACCCAAGTAGCCCTGGCCACCGTCTCACGAATCTGCAAGATCACGGCCGGAGAAAGATCCTTCTTCCTCACAGTAAAGACCTGGAACACTCTGCTTCTCCACCTCAAGCAATCACCGTTACTGCCTCAATTCAGCATCGACCTCAAAACCTGGCTCTTCAGCTGAACCACAGTGCCTTCGACGGATCAGCAGAAGAGCATTGAGACCCTTCTGAGTGAGTAGTAGTGCTTTACAAGACACCTGTTGATTGGTTGGTTGATTTAGAAGTGTGCCCCTCTCAGCACAGTTAAGCTATGCAGGAAACATAAGTAAGCAGGGCTGTAGCTAATACAATGTTTTTGTATTACTGATACACCTGATCAAAAGTATAACCTTTTGCTGATGCATTTACTGTTTGAGAAGTTACGCTCTTTCATTCATGTACTTTCCCCTTGTTGCATAAATTATGTGATGCTCAAATACTCTGATTAGGGATTTTGTGAACATTTTAAAACAGTTTTCATTTTGCAAAACATTTTAGTAATATTTGTGATGTTTTGGTGTTTTCGATAGGTGACATGAAATGATGGAATGCTAATATAAAAAGACAATCTGCCAAATCATAAAACAAAAACAACTTTTAATAAAAATGTCCACAGACACCAGCCCTCGATACATTTATATTGTCTTATGTGAGCAGCAAATACCTTAAAAAAAAACGTAAGTACCCAGGCCAACCAATCCGTCTAACTATTGGTCATGATGAAGGAAACTTATTGGACAAATATCTGACAAATATTGGGATTGATAAAATATGATAGACTTCGCTCGGATAATCAAACATGATTTCACCCTGGACTTGGAACTGAAGCAGCATTGATCGCTACATGCATGATATCAAAACTGCAGAGTATTCAAAAATAACCCTTTCTCTATCTTTTATATCATCCATCATCCTTTGCTGCTACAGGCACTCAATTCCATTGGAGTGCAAGGGACTGTTCTGAACTGGATTGCCTTCTTTATCTCTGTGACATCATAGTTTCCTTGCTTCTCCTCAGTACAATTCAACTTCATATGCGGCGTTCCTCGATGTTCAATCATTGCCAACCCTCCTCTTTATTCACCTCGCCCCATTCCTCACTTCATCTCCTCCTTCAGCATCAACTGCTACAACAATGCAGATATTGAGCAAATTACCTGGGGCGTAGATTAGTCAGTTAGATTGGTAGGGGGGGGGGAATTGGAAAGGAGATTTACCAACTATCACTGCCATTAAAATGGAAAAACAGATGAAAATAGTATTAAATTTGAAAGGCTTGACTTTTTATGTGTGAGAGGCAGGAGGAGCGATGGGTGTATACAAGCTCTGAAAAGTTTTTATGTTGGTTATAGGGCCAGTTGGACTGCCAGGTCAGCGGAAGGCTAGAATTCCCACTTTCCTGGAGGAGAACTGCCCACCAAATTTAGAGATTTCCCTCTGTGTGGTGTGGACCTCTAGGCCTACTCTGGAAGTGCCAGTGGAGTCGTTTCACAGTTGGCTAAGGGAAATGGCGAAAAGACACCATGCTGTTTTGGACTTTTATTGCATTTCTGTTTTCCAAACACAAACTCCCAGGGTGGAAATTTGTTTTTGAAAAACAGTCAGTAGACCTGATGCATGTGGAGCTTTCACCTGCTTACTGTGTCTGTCGATGCCTTGCATGGCAGTCGCGGGCAAGGAAATCTGGTTGTGATTGCTTCTACCCCCAAAAGATGTCACTATAACCTGGCGGCCTAGGAAGTGGTTGGGTCAAGGGTTTCTGAAGGCATAGCAATGTAAGGCTCCACCATCAGAAACTGTGCAGAATCACCAGGTCGTAGAACCACTGATTTAAGGCTATTCACCCATTCTACAAACCTCTGAATTAGGTCTTAATTCTTAAATTAAAGTAAAGGCAGAGCCACTTAAAAGTAGATTTATATAGTAAAGACAGTCATCACTCACTCACTTATTGTTTGCTCATCTTTTATTCATTTGTGCCTCTGGTTAATCGGGAATATTATCGCATGCGCAGATCCCCGAACATTTTCTTAACCATAATGCCTTGTAGTCATATTGTAGGACATTTAAACACCCCTATGTCCACATGATATTCAGTCCTCTGACTGATGCGGTCAATTAAAAGGATCCTGCAGTAAGGACTGGATTGGAAAACCAAAGTACCCCAGGTAAAAATGTTCAAAACAGCTCTACATTGCAGGAGGCAACGAGTAGAATCCAGCGATGGGAGAATGTTAGGGCCATGGCAGCCCTTCCTGCTCAGACAGAAGCCCCCTAGCCTTGGGGGGGGGGGGGGGGGGGGGGGGGGGGGAAATGCCAGAGTACCAATACTTCCTCACTCTAGGCTCAATCAACATGTTATGATACATATGGCATAGCTGCTTATGGTGTTTATTAGCAGATTTTCTAGAGAGCCCGCTCTAAGTTGTACATCTTCAAATGGTGAATGATTCGGAGGTGGACTGCTGGACAGAATTAGTAAATCTGCATGAACACCTCTACTTGGAGTTATTGAAAAAAAAATAATCAGTAGTTGGCCTTGAACAAGATCTTCATGTGGCATGCTAGGCAAACAGTTTGAAAATCAAGGATTTGCGGTTATACAATTTATCCCACATTTGCTAAAGGTGTCCACTTGTGCGAGCCAAAGCTAGGTAAAGAGCAGAGATGGATCAACTTTCATGAGCAAAAGCTATTTTTAGATCAAAGTTGCCCCTTTCGCATCACCTACATAAACCTTTTTGCACCAAGACTCTTAATATAAGCAAGTGGTTGCGCCTGTCGTGGGCCAATGCGAAAGTTACAAACCTGCATCTACTAAACTAGCGTTTAACACAACTTTGCGCAATAGCTCGGGGATAAGCGTCACACAAAACAGCCAGAGTTTGCAAAAGCACCACCAGCGGTGGGCGATTCTTGCTAACTCCGGTGGTGGGCTATTGAATGTCCTTTGTGCAATACAGCACTGTTGCAAGAAGGACAATAAATCTAGGACTATCTTTTCTCTTTGATGCTGTAGTCTTTTCAGCTCAAGGTTTCTAATAAGGGGTACGAGCCCACGGATAAAACATTTTCTAGATAAAGATGTTCATAATACATTATCAAAAATCTGTATACATGTTATATACTAATGCAGAAAACTGCAGTGTCAGTTGGCATTACATATCTGCTTAATATGATAAAATGGTAATTGCTAGTAGCAATAATTAGTCCCAGCAATGCCAATGTCTATTTAACCCATATCATGTCAGTAATTACAGATCGACAGTGAAAATATCTGGGATTTTAAGCAGAAAAAATCTTTAGAAAAGTACTATCCTATGCCTTATTTTTCTTGGCATACGAGGCGTTCACTGTTTGCCCGATCCTATTCTATTTCCTGCCATCACTGGAATAAGGATTGCATAGCTGCAACTCAGAATATGTCCCTAAAGTGGAGAAACGTGAATACTCCTTTGAGGTCATTTCTCAACTTTGCATTTGTAGGACAGCTGAATGTATTGGACATGTGCAAACATGTCTTATCTCAGGAAATATCTAATCTGCCTTATACTGTATTTTCATCAATATTGTTGTGATTGGGGAAGCTGCAGGATTTTATACCAAATTAACATGGTATTTATACCTCCACTAACAGATTAGAAACTATATGAATAGCAGTGGGGTAGCCCTCAACACCCCACCTCATCTTAATTCCTCTGTTGAGTAAATCTTTGAACTGCATAAATGGTAGTAAAATCAATCCGATTCTCAAAAATGTTTTGTAGAGAGTAGTCAATTCTTGCATTGAGTAGTTACATCATCAAACCCAACAAGCAGCTGATCATCCACCTGGTATTTTTTTTAGTTATATAAGTAATCAGTAAATCAATAAATTATTTATTTGATCCAGACCTCAACTGAGATCATCAAATACAGAATTAAAATTATTATTAATGATCTTAAAATGATTAATATGAACAGCTTTTGCTTTAAAACACATTATAAAATGGCACAGTAGCAATTTTCTATCACCTACCCATACAATATTCAATAAAGATAAGGTGAGATAAAATCTTCTAATTGTGCATTTTAACTTAGAACAGCTTCAGAAAGCGTTTTAAAAACTGAAACAAGTTATGGCAAACAAATTCATTAACAGGAGACTTACACAATGTAATTAGATCTTGGGCCAAGAATGCATTATACTTTAATTGGATTAGAGTTATAGAACGTCATCGTGCCACTACTGTACTCGCATTGGGACATATTAGTAAAACGTGCAGCAAATTTTGTTGGCCACCGTTGCTTAATTCACATAAGCCTTTTGGGTTATTTGTACCTTCCCAGCTAGCTAAAAATGTTGCTAAAGGGAGTATACCCAAACGTAAGAGTAGGATATAGCGACTTACTCCGTGCTCTAGTTGAAAACGCAAATAGGGAGCATAGGTTTTAAATTCTATTTGTTCTGCAAACACTTTATAATGCTTCAACTGAATGCAATGTTCTTTATCAGATTCATAACTGATTCTAGGGGACAGATGTTTTAAAAACAATTTCAAGTGTGCTGGGGACCAATCCTGTAAAAGTGCAACCGTACATTGAGAAATCTCAAAAGCTTCTACCATATTCCTATTAAAAGTATACCCAGACGCTTCCTTTGTAAAAGTCTCCAGTTTTAACAATGTCTTAATTTATCTGGCGCTGCATGTAATAAATTGTACGCCTACCTAACAATATTTGATATTACTCTGGCTGAGATTCCCGTTACCGATAGCTCAAGACGTAGGGCTTGAACTGGTATCGACTGTGACACTTTTAACAGTTTTCGGAGTATGGTCCCTTTCTTTGCTTTTATCGATTGCCATGTTTTAATTTGTGTGTATTCCATGGCATATGATAAAATCGGAGGGAATTTCATGCCATAGACCTCCAACATTGGTGTAAAGTGTCTATTTCCCGTGGAGAGGTACAGTCTCTGTAAAGCCCCACCGTGAGATTCTGCCTTCCGACTCAGATGTTGGAGGTGGGCTGTATCTTGTAGATTTGAAGTAAAAATACGACCCAAATAAACATACTCTCCTACTGTCTCTATCGGTTCGCCTTCTAAAGACCAAATATAATGTAAAGTCTTCCTTCTGCCACTGAAGGGCAGTGCTTTAGTTTTAGTAATATTTGGCACCAGAAAATTTTCAGTCGCATAAACATTTAATTCATTCAGAGTTCTTTGCAGGCCTATCGGTGTCTGATCGAGTATAACAATATCATCGGCATACATTAAACAGAGTATATCAACTTGAGCTAATTTAGGAGGGTCATTTTTTATTTGAGACAGACGCCCCGGGAGTTCGCTAATGTACATGGAGAAAAATGAGGGAGCTAATAAGCATCCCTGTTACAGCCCGTTCCGCGAAGGGATAGGTTTGGGTAGGCCTTTTTCTCCCCCCATTTAGACTCTGCACCATGTTGATGTGTGAACGAAGATTATCATTGTTAAGAGATCTTTAGGAATCCCCATATTAGCCAATTTTCTCCATAGTGTCAATCTATCTACACTATCAAACACCGTTGAAAAACCAATAAAAGCACAATATAAAATTTTAGCATTTAACTTTTTAAAACATTTTTTTTATTAAGCATTTGCAAATCATGAAAACTTACAATCACATCATGAAGTCTGGCGAGATTAAATATAAGCACAGAAAACTACGACAATGCTTTCTGATGTGTAACAGCAAAGGATGAGAGTTTTTTCCTTTTATGGTATACATAACAATGCAAACAACAACATAGGTGTATGTCAATATAGTCAATAATAAAAACAGTGTTGGTAGTGGTCATACAGAAAAACTTAAATACATCAGTGCACTAATGCGAGTCTGGAGTGGCAAGCAGACATCCCTGTTGAATCAGTAATAGCAATCAGTAAGTGGACAGCGACTTAACATGCACAGTTACTGCTAGGGAAGTGGCGCTAAGCAGCAGTGCAGCTGACAATCCCTGCCGCTGCAAAGCTCACAGATTCGATGGCTAGATCCACGCAAACCGCAATGAAGGCCCGTTAACAGGCCGGGTCTAGCGCAGCCTGGCTCTCCGGAGACGCCTCCAAGGGAGATGATCTATTGCGGGACCATTGCAGGAAGGGCTCCCAAATGTCTCTTGGGCGCGCCGCAGTCGGCATCAATTCCCAATAAGAACCAAGCTGTGCATGCCATTACGCCACATCAGCCAACCAATCATCGAATTTCGGCCTGGTCTTACGCCCCCAGGTGATAGCAACTCTCCTTTTGGCATACAGCAGCAGCAGTGCATGGAGCTTCCGGCTCGCAGGTGCAGTACCCGCAACCCAGCCAAGGATTCCCAGCAGTGGTGACGGGTCATCCTTCCTGCCTAGAATCTGGTTTGTGGCCTCAAATATCTCAGTCCAATACTCAAAGAGTGCCAGACAATGCCAGGCCACATGCAGAAAGGTAGCCCCCTCCTCCCCACATTTCCAGCATCTGTCGTCTTCTCTAAGTCAATGTATGAACTTGAAGTGAACAAGTCGGAGTTTATAGTTTGGTGACAATGCCAGAAGCTGCCCACAACAGAAAGCCCATTGATCATCCTTCAGCGGCGTCTCCAGTTCCGCATTCCACAGCTGTTGTGATTTGGGCACCACCAGGGGGGCCTGCTCTTGCATGGAATTGTATATCCTGGATACAAGTTTTTTGCGGGACGCCCTGGCCAGCACCTCCTGCAATGCTAGCAGTCGTGGCGGCTCCCCAGAAAATTGGTCCCCCATTGCCCTGCACGCAGCCCTGAGTTTGTGATATGTGAATTTGTCAGAAAAGGACAACGAGCCCTCAGGTGTATCTTCGGGCAGGTCCAGAAATTTGCCCTCGGGGTAAATGTCTGCAAATGTGCGCAATGTAACACCAGCTATGGACACATCGCTGCTATTGGACTCTAGGCATGGGAACATTGGATACTGTGTGATGGGTATCACGGGAGCATATAACAAAGGGATGGGGGATCTCTTCAACAGTTCTCTCCAGGACCATCGGATCATATCACCCGTGTTCACATCTTGCGAGGGACCTGATACAGGGCTACTTTAAGAGGCAGTGGTGATACCATGTCCGTCTCCACAGCCACGTGCGGCTGATAGGGCGTGGGATAGGCCCAGAAGTGTAGGTATTGTGCTTGTGCACTTAGTGCATATAAGTGCATGTCTGGTGCACCCAGCCCCCCTTGTCTCAGTGGCAGTGTCAGTAGTGCCCAAGATATTCTGGCCTGACCACCTGCCCAGACCAGTGTCAGCAGATTCGATCGCAGTCTCGTGAAGAAGGGTTGAGTCAGCGGGATCGGCACATTAGTGAATAAGTAAAGGAACTTAGGGAGCACAATCATCTTCGCCAAGGCAATCCTGCCCGCTAACGAAAGAGGCAGCTTGGACCAGAGCGCCACCTTCCCCTCTAGCCACACGACTGCCCTGCCAAAATTCAGGTTCCAGAGTTCCTGTATGCTCCGGCTGATCCAGATTCCCAGATACTTTACTTCATCTGCTTCCCATCTAAGCGGATAGTCAGAGTGCACCTATGTGGTCTTGTCTGTGAGAGGGAATATCACAGATTTGGACCAGTTTATGGATACCCCGGAGAGGCCACCAAATCTGACAAACTCGCGCAGAAGTGGGTTGAGGTTCTCGGTTGGATTATGAACATATAGCGTCACATCGTCTGCATACAGTGATATAAGCAAACTGCGAGAACTGAATGTAATGCCCCTCGCCGTGTGGTGCTGTCTATTACGGGCAGCGAGTGGTTCCATAGCTATAGCAAATAGGAGGGGGGATAACGGGCAGCCTTGTCTTGTCCCCCTGGAGATGGAAAACGAGTCTGAGATCATCCCATTCAGTCTTATTCTGGCTTTCGGCGCTGTGTACAGCAAACAAATAAGGTTTATGAACAGTGGACTGAATCCCATTCGCGTTAGTATGGCGAAGAGGAACGGCCACTCCAGGGAGTCAAAGGCTTTGGTCGCATCTAGAAACACCACTGCCGCTTGTGCGTCTGGGTGTAGATAGTGTACTGCAGAGAAGACAGTTCTAAGATTGTGTGCAGTGGAGCGTCCGGGGATGAAACCTGATTGATCCGGAAGAGCTACATAAGGAAGCAGGGGTTGCAGGCGGTATGCAATAATCTTGGCGTAGATTTTAACATCCACGTTAATGAGAGACAGGGGGCGGTAAGAGTCAATGCGTTTATCGTCTTTGTCGGGTTTAAGTAGTGTGACGATTAGGGCCTCTCTCATTGAGTCCGGTAATATTCCTAATTCTTGCGCTACAACAAACACAGCGTGCAGTCGTTGGGCCAGCTCCTCTGCATATGTCTTGTAGAAAGCTGCTGTCAGCCCATCCGGGCGCTTTATTTAGGGGCAATGCTTTGATAATCTTTGCGATATCCTGTACCGTGATAGGCAGGCCCATGTATTGTCTGTGGGAATTATTGAACCATACCAGTGCTATGGATTCCAAAAAGGCCTCCAGTGCCTCCTCGGACATGGAATGTTTGGTCGTGTACAGCGTGTCATAGTAGGTGGTGAAGGCTTGCAGTATGTCTGTTTGGTCCGTCAATGTCTGCCCCGTATCGTCAATGATAGTGTGTACTTGCGTGGGTGTCGGGGTGGACTTGATCATACGAGCCAGCGTTCGGCTCGGTCTGTCTCCCTCGCCATACCTACGCGCTTCAGCCTGTTTCCCAAGGAACTTCAGTTCTCTCTGCGCTTCATCTGCAAAGCTCAATAGCTTGTCTTTAATCTGACCTGCCAATGTGGGTGACGGGGATTCACAAAAAGCGCGCTTTAGCAGTTTCAGTTCCCTCTCTAGCTTAGCAATCGTTCTCTGATGGCACGTAATACCCCCGCTCTGCGCGCTATACACTTTCCCCAGATGACCACCTTGAACGCATCCCAGAGGACCGCCTCCGTTTTGACTGAGCCCGCGTTCATAGCGAAGTACTCATCAATGTCCTGCCTGATTTCCTCCGTGAATGCAGCATCCTGAAACGTGTCCTGCGGAAGCCGCCAGGAGAAGGCACCGCGCCGGCCACCCGGGATTGCCAATTCCAAGAGACAGGGGGAGTGATCTGATAAGGACCTGGCCAATATATCTACCCGTGTGACCCAGGTTGCCACCCCCGCGGACACCAGCCAGAAGTCCAGCCGGGACCAGGCCGAATGATGGGCAGAGATGCAAGTGCTTAAACGTGCGTCCGGGTTGCGAGCTCTCCACACATCAACCAGAGAGCCCTCATTCACTATGTCCAGGAGCGCTTGGCTCGCCTGTGGGTGCAGTTGTCTAGCCACCCCCTTTCTATCCAGCACGTCATCAGGCACTACGTTAAAGTCTCCTCCCCAAATGACATTTGAGCAGCCAGTGATATCTATTTTGGCCCATACTTCCCTAAAGAACTCCGGGTCCTCAACATTTGGACCATAAATGGCAACCAGTACCACTTCAGAACCCTTCAAAACACCATGCAAAATAACATATCTTCCAGCTCCATCCAGCATCACAGTTTTCTCTCTCCAATCCACCCCGCGTCGCAGAAGTATAGTCACTCCCCTGGCATAGTTAGAGTATATTGCTGAATGCACGTGACCCCACCTTGAGTGTTTTAGCCTGGGGGAGTTGGTTGAGTTGAAATGTGTCTCCTGCAGAAAGCATACATCTATGTTGTGCCTTAGCAGGTAATTATGCATAAGTCTAGCCTTCCTGTGGTCGCCCAACCCTCTAATGTTCCACGTTAAGAATCTTGTCACTTCCATTCAGATTGTGTATCTAGTACATGTCCCTCCACCATCCGACCCGCCTTGCAATCGCGCAGTTGCACATGTCGACCATCATATATCTGACTATACACCAACGAACTCCCGTCCCAACACCCCCCACCACCCACACCAACCCCCCAATCAGGTTGTGTCGAACCCCCCCCTGCGGCGCCTGAGCAAACTAAACTTATGGCGCCAAACCAATAAAACATAAGATTTGCGGGAGACACCCCAGGGAGGCGTGGCATCTTGAGCGTACACCCCTGTTCACACAGGGTGGCTACACCATTATAGCTATTTCTTACAGGTACATTATAGAATAGTAGACATTGCGCAACTGCACAGCTAGCCACATAGGGCAGTTCGCAGTTACCACTTTGGAAATTAGCGCATCATTAGGCAGCAAACTTTGAGGCCAGCAGGTACAGAGCGCATGTTGCGAAAGAGCAGTCATTGTTTAGGCCAGCCATTCAGTCATTGTCACTCAGCAGGCTCGCAGACTCACCTCCAGCGTCTGGCCGCTTTCTAGTCGGCGATTTACTTATGTGCTTAGCAAATTTTAACACAGATTTCGCATCCAGAAAGTGGTGGGTTGTGCCCTCGTGCATCACTCGGAGTTTAGCTGGGTACATGAGAGAATAAGGGATCTGAGCTTGGAGCAGGACTTTTTTTGCAGGGATGAACTCTTTGCGTGCGGCTTGTACCAGTGGAGTGAAGTCCGGGAAAAATGAGATCGCATTTCCCTTGTGCACGATCTTCCCTTTTTCCCTAGCTAAGCGTAGGATCAGATCCCTATCCTGATAGTTTAACAATTTGGCCAGTATTGGTCTCGGCGGGGCCCCCAGCGGTGGTTTTTTCCCTAGAGTCCTGTGGGCCCTTTCCACGGTGAAGACTGATGATAGGTTAGGGTCGAACAGCTCGTGCAGTAAATCGGACACAAAAGTTTCCATCTTTCCCATTGCCGTTGTCTCCGGAATGCCCGTGATGCGGACATTACATCTTCGTGAGCGCGCTTCAAGATCATCCACCTTGGCGCAGAGGCTTTCAATCTTATTTTCTAGGTTGATAATATGTGTCTTCGTTTCCTGTTGAAACTCACAGCATTCTGTGTGTCTGTTTTCCAGGCCATCAATGCGAGTTTCATGCGTGGCCACCTGCTCCCGCACAGTATCTAGTTGGGCCGCCATGCCATCCAGTTTCGCATCTATACTTTTCAAGCTGGTCCTCACCTCCATAAGTAGCGCCACCACTTCAATGTCCTGAGCTGCGTCCACCATGGACCCTCCAGCGGCTCCCGCGTCTTGTTCGGCCGGTTTCGCGTTTTTCTTTTGCTCAAATGTGAGCCTCGGTTGGCGCGGGTCTCCTTTCCCCATGACCGGCGTGTGGTCAGTCGACGGGCTTACGTGTTGGCCCAGTGATGAGTGCACAGTTGTGTTGCGCTGTTCGGGGCACGGGGGCAGGCAGGTGAAGCGGTGCAATTAGATATTGTCCTGTCCGGTTTTCAGGGTATGGGACACTGCCAGGCCGTCCCACAACCCGCGCCCGCCTCGTGGTTTGCGGAACACGGCCCGCCAAAAGAGAGTGGCAGAGTGCGCTGTAGAGTTCTGATCTAGGGCAGCGCGGCGTCCTGACTAATGGATCATGTTTAGTAGTAGCGCTCGGCAGCACCCCCTTAGAGTCCCTGTATTCGATCAGCTCAGCAGCCCTGAGATCTCTGCAGCGGCAGTTCGGCTATGCCCCTGGTTCCGCACTATTAGTGGAATGCGCAGTCCACGTGTCAGCTAAAGCCACTGTAGTGCCGCTTGCGCGGCCCCGACCCCAGCACTCAACAGTGGCAATGTAGGTGTGGAGCGATGCGGTCCCTGTCCTGCGCCCGCCTCGTCATTTGCAGCCGTTCCGGCTCCGGGTATTGCTGCGCACTTGTAGTCACAAAATGGCGGTCTCCTCCTTGCCTCCGACGTTCGGGACCCTGGAGGTGCCACTTGCGTGTTCCGTATTCGGGCCGCGCCCTTCCCAGTCCCCGCCGTCGCCTCTCCTTACCCCGATCTGGTGGGTCACTCGGCCAATATTTTCAACCGGGGAGCTCGTAGCGTGGCAGGCCCACGGCGCCCCGTCCTCAAGTAGACCGCCGCCGCCGCACAGGTCCCCAGGACGTCGGGTCCCACAGCTCGTCCTTCTCGGCAGGATCTGCAGAGCCGCCTATCTAGCAAGGCGGACGCCGAAAATCACTGAAACTTAGGTCGGGTCTGCCTCAGCTCTCGCCGCTTCCCTGCGCACTGTCCAGTAGTGCTTGGATTCTCGAAATAGCAGGATTTTGAAGGATTTATCGATGTAGCCGGTGGAGCTCGCTGTTTAGGCGGCCATCTCGCTGCTCGTCCGGCCGCACCAATTTTAGCATTTAACTTAAAAAACTTATCAAGCAATGTTTGGAACACAGCAATACTGTCCAATGTAGAATGCTTTGGGCGAAACCCAGCCTGATGCATGGGGATCACTTTTCTCGAAAAAGCCCAGTCTTTTAAGTGCTCCAAAACACAAGCAGCAAAGATCTTACCAGTGGCGTTGAGAAGAGCTATTTGTCTATAATTTGCAGGATTCGTTCTTGCGCCTTTTTTAATGAGGGGAACTACCACACTCCCTCGCCAAGATTCTGGAATTTCCCCACTTTTCAAGAATGTTGGAAGAGTGGGGATAAGAATTTACCCCAGACATCAGCGTTTTTTTGTAAAACTTTAATTGAGATCTTATCTGGTCCCATAGCTGCTGAAGACCTGGCGGAGGATATCAGAATAGAGATTTGTGTGACCAAAATTTTCATTGGTTCCTGCTCAGGTTGGTTCTTCAGTGCTTGATCCAGTCCGGGAAAATGAGGTGATGATGATTAGATTTATAGAGCCTTAGAATATACTTTCCCCAATCAGATAATGATACTGGTGTCGCTTGAGCAGATTTTCGTATCCCCATCTGTGCAGAGATTATGTTCCAAAATGATTTATTATTTTTGTGTTTTACTGCTAATTGGATGTCGACCCAGACATGATCTCTTAGAGCTTGTCTTTCTTTCTGCTTTTTCCCATTGGTGGAGTTTTTTGAGTTTCCTTATTTCTCCTTGTCTTAGCACACAGAAAGAGCGAAATTGAATTCTAGTCAATTTATTTAATTGTCGAGGATTATTATCCACAAATGTTCCCATATGACATGTTTTAACAAATTCTCATCACACAGTATTTCCCTGGAGAGAGGCAACTACTGATGGTAAAGTAGCTTCAATTCTGTTTATTGGATTACCTATTTTACTCGTAGATGTTAGCAGATCATGGGAAATTATATGATTTATTTTACTGGTTGCTTTGGAATTCCAATGTATCCTTCCAGTTTTGTGATCAACAACTGCATGTCCTTCAAAGGAACTGAGTGACCACGGGGAAGTATGATGAGTATAGACATCAATTTCTACGTAAAGTAATGCGTGATCACTTTTATGAGAATATTGAGTAGAAAGCGATTGGACCTTTGGAAATAGATCTAAACTAAAGATAAAATAATCTATGATTGAGGACTTACTTGGACCGAGTCTAGTGTATGCCACCGGAATATCACCATCTTTTCTCCTTTTTATGATAATGCCATTAATTGCTTCAATAGATGACAAAAGCATTTTCCCCCTTTTATCTGCTTTTATTTTATCGGGGAAGACAGGAGTTGGTATTGAACAGGCTTCTTCCTGTGGAGATTTCCCCTATTATTGATTAGTAGAGATCTTTCCATTGAAGTCCCCAGCCATTATCATCATAGGATATCCCCTTACTTCTAGGATTGATTCGATTTTCTTGAATGCTTTGGTCAAGATTTGATCTTTTGAGGTTCCTGGTGGAAAATATATATTAAAAAGTAAGAGGTTAGATGAAGTCTCCATTCTTTCTTTCTGGCACTTAATGCTAATGCATTGGACATTTGGGAGCGAAAGCTCAATTTCCTCCGGGTCCCAATCTATCTCTTCTCTCAGTGGGATTGCTAGGCCTCCTTTTGTGTGGCCTCTTTTAGAAGCCTCTGCTGCTTTAACAAACACAAAGTAATCTTTTTGCGAGAAAGTTGTCATGGACCATGTTTTGTGCAGTAACACAATTGACAGTGAATATTCCAGAATGGAAAGCATTTTGTCAGTTGTCTTGCCCGCGATGTTCCATTACACTATTGCATGTCTATCGCTAAAAAGGCAATTTCAAGTCCTTGCCCAACTTTTTCCTGTTCAGAGATCCCGCTATCCAAGCCCAGGAATTTTCATCCGGATGCGGCTTTTGCCATGAGTCCGAACCATTCCAGAATTGCCGGACTCCATCTATTATAGAGATCTGCAGAGGGATGTCTTGCGCATATTTCCTTTCTTTATCTTCTGTGCTCTGCTGATTAAAATTATTGTAAAAGATGTCTTTTATTTCTTTAGTATCCCTCATCTGTTTGCATACGGAGCTGGCCTTTTTAACCATGGCGATATCAAAGCCATTTTTGTGAAGAGTGCCTTGTTCTTTAATTATAATAGCTGGAACTACATTTGACCAAAACTCTACGCGAGCCACTGAGCAGGTCATTTTATTTTCAGGAAAAGAGACTAATCTTATTTCTCCTGTAGTTAACGATTGCAGCAGTCTAATCTTATGTAACAGTTTGACTATTCTCCCTCGGTTTAATGGACAACTGCCGCTAGGGAAAATATCTGTAAATTCTAACAGGTTTGAGATTCAGCTTTCGGAATCATCCTGGAAATCTTGATAGATGTGTTTATCTTCTGGTATATGTTCTTTAGATTTTGAACATTTTGGTGAAAAAATTGGTGCTAGCGGATTTAAGACTTTTCAGTCTTTTATTTCCATTAAAGGTATTTTTGGAGGTGACTGCTTGGAGAAATTTTACTTTTCACAAAGCTCTTTTTGATATTCTCCGTTTTGCTCTTTTCTTTGTCAGCTTCATCTTATTCTTTTTCCAGAACTTGTATTTATCCTTTTTATGAGGCGTTCTTACGGGTTCCAGTTGAAATGATTAGTTCCGGGTTGGGGCTTCCCCTGAGCCTCCCCTATCAATTATTCGAGATGGGAAGAGACCGTTTTTTTGTTTTTTTACTTGAAAAAGTGGAAATGAAGATATGGCTTTCCCCTTATCTCTTCCTGGGCAAGGGTCTTTGAATAGTTTTCGAAGGGAGTAAATGTCATCACCATTTAGGGGATTAGTTTTTTGTTTTTTTTGTATTTGTTTTTTTTTCATCTGGATTTCTTTCTGCTTTGCCCCATTTTCTTGCGATGGGGAAATGCTGGGGACTGAGGTATTTACGAGACGCTTCTCTTTTCTGCCTGCATCATACTGTAGAATAAGAGATTGTTCGTGTGTTGTTTGAATAGGTTGATTTGGTTGAGTCAATTGTTTTTCCTTTTTTTATCTACGAGATATTGAAGGATACCGGTTTGATTTTCCAAAATCTGATCCGAGTTATCCAAATTCTTTTCCAAGAGTGTCAATATAGATTCCATAATTCTCTGTAGTGACAGAATGGTGTTTGATACGGGATCTTGACTATTTGCTGATTGCGGCATGATAAACGATGGAAACTCAGAAGATTGAGAACATTTTTTATCTGGCTCGAACAAGTTGCTCGGAGTGCTAGATAATATGCGGACTGGCTGTTTTTGAGCGTCTTTAGTAACAAGATGAGTGGGTAAAATAAAATTGAGATCCGGAAGTGTGAAATCTGTTGTTGCAATTTGTCCCAGGCCCTCCTGGATTTTCGTTTTAATAAATATGGGAGGTCTTTCATAGCCAAGAGATTATCAGTCTCTTTAGACTCCTGAGACGTTGTAAAGTCATGAGTTTTCGAAGGATCCAACAATTGAGCATTTTGAAAAGCTACATCCTTGAGAGGAAGAGCTTTGAAAACTAAGCCCTCTGTTCTCGCGCCAGGTTTTTCTTTAACTATGGTTGCAGGTTGCTCTTTCTGGTCCTCTTGAGAAGACTTTTTAGGGGTAACTGTAGTTTTTGTAGTTATTGATGTCGTTGCAGGCAAGAAAACATTTGTTATTAAAGATTTCTTTATTGGTACCGATACTCCATGTTGAGACTTTATACAAGTACTCTTGTAGTTAACTGATGCTCGTGCTGTACCCACTTTTTTCATATGTATAGTGCGGGACCGTAGTCCTTTATAGACCATACTGCTTGTCGTTGAGAGAAGACCAAAGTTAGGTCACGAGAGATCAGAGTGTTTTTTGGATGAATGCTGCCAAATACTGCCAGGAACTGACGTTGATCTTAGGTACTGGTGACCGGCAACTCACAGCAATTTTGCTTTCAGCTCTCGGCGGTTCGTGGCAGCTTGCTGCACTTGGTTGTGACCAGAGAACGCCAGATCAGAAGCGTTTCCAACTGCAATCTTGGCCATTGCCCGACAGCAATCATTCTACCTGTCTGCCACGTTATTGTTAGATTCTGTGAGAAATAATCTGCAGAGGCATGGGGTTGATTAGCAGCAGGTATCGCTGGCAGCCGCAGCTGCAACCGCTAACAGTATCGGAGCGTTTTTCCTCGTTCTCCGCTCCTGCTCCTACTCTTGCTCCCGCTCTACTCTGCGGCTGCTGCTCTGTTGCTGCAGTCTGGGGGTTCGAGCGAAAACAGGCCACTGGAGTCGTTTTAGTTATATCAATGTATCGATGTAGAAACTAAGCAAATGTCGTAGTTCTAACAAGTGTACTCTTTGGATGGATGTGGTGGAGAAAAGAACAAAGGGAGTGTGATGGACTGCCCCACTTGCAAAGGTGACTATTTTTGGGAAAAAGGATGCAAACATCCTAAACAGCAGTTTGTCAGGAAAACCAGTAATATACGGAGCCTGAACTGACTAGTCCTGCTACTTGCTGATGTGACATACAGAAGTGATGGCAAAGAGAAATATGATCTTCAGAGTTAAGGGTCAAGAGTACAGCTATCAAGAGCACCAAAGGAGAAAATATCAACAATGTTACAACCAATTGAAGGCCTCACTGCAACATAATGAAGTTAGCAGGGTAAAACGTATGTGAAAGCCTTATTAAAGGGCTCATCAGGAAAACACAGGAAGGCGAATAAGGCCGATAAGCAACCCTTAACAATGCCATAGCAAAGCCTTGCCATGCCAAAAATAACACAAACAAAATTATAGCAGACAGTCTAGCATATAGAGGGTGAACCCATTCAATTCTAATCAGGCAGAAAATGTGGACTTGTGATCTGAATAAACTGATTTGGTGAAAGAGCAGCAAGCAGAAAAAAGGACATCAACTACACTACACGGTAGACAAACGATCCAGGGGCTTGTTACTCTAGAATATTTATACAGTGGTGCTGCTCCATCTGAAACCAGGGATGTCTGATCTCCACTTCATCCAGATTACTACCCCAGATGACACATCCATCTCTGTCACTAACATAAGCTCAGGAGGGGATTTGGGCTCACTGATGGAAAAACCCAGGCTGTACATTAAGGGCACCGTTGTCTTTAGGTGGTTGGAGACTAGCTGTGGTGTGCCCACCTTCAGTAACCAACCATTGAGGTATGGAAAAGCTAGTATCTTCAGCCTTAGGTGATATGGTGCAACCATTAACCGCTTAACCGTGGCGGCAATTCTGCCATAGTGCGGCAGTTTAGTGGAGTGGGCGGGGCGGGCCGAATCGGCCAACGGATGTGCACAGCACTACGGAGGTAGTGCTCGCGACGGCCGTTGGCCAACGAACGCAGCAAAGGGGTTAACATGATCTTCATAAAGATTTGTAAGGTCGATGTTGGAAGAAAGGGCAGTATAATAAATAAGACGTGGTCTTACCCCACCACAAAGAGGAGATACTTCCTGTTAGAAATTGGATTTCTGGTTGGCTACGGCTTGCGCCAACGCCAGGCAGAAACTACCACTCTAGTCAGGGCAAGGGAGTTACACGCTGAAGACCCCCTTGATAGCTTGGCAGTCAGGCGTATTCCAGAGGCAATGTGTAAAGCGTTTGCGCAGCACACACACACACAGCAGCAACACAGTAGGCACACCACAAAAGAAACTCCACACAAGGTTACATAAAAAAAGCCTTTGTATGATCATAAACACATTAGAAACGTAACCACACATTTACACTGTGCCAACTGGCACTAGACAATATTCACAGGGGTTTATATACACGACAGGGCCAATCGGGCCACTGTCAGAACCACCAGGATTACACAAATCACAAGTAGCAAATAACTCAACCCTTTAACTACGGGCACAAAAATTACCTCAGTATTATCACATTAGGCATAAACCCAATAGGCCCACCTCATAAGCACAAACACATTATGCCATAGGCACCATCCCAAAATATCATAGCATGACTTTAGACATCAGCATAAGCACATTATGCAACATCACATTAGGCATAACACATTCCCCACAAATCAGCAGTGTACCACAGTACACTGACCAGGTGCATACATCACCTTAGCAACTGACCCCGGGCCAACTGCTTTTCACCGGGGGGCTCATCAGCCCTATGTCCAGAATGTCAGGGCAACCCAGGTGCGCAATGCGCTGGGGCAGAGGAGGGTCTCTCACTCCCTCCTTCTGGAACACCGAATGCCCCCAAAGGAATAATGGCGCTGGCACTACTGTACCTCCAGGGTCCCCACTGGGACTCTCCAAAAGTAGAACTTGCCCCACGTTGCAGCTGCCCGCTATGGTGGCGCAACTGAGGAAACAGAACTGACTCTGGCACTGCTAGTGCCTCGCGAGCACCAACCCAGCTCCAGGAACGGACAAATGTGCCTTGGGGAGCCTCGCTCACCCAATTACCACCCGATGCAGCTGCCCACTGGCCGGCGGGGCATCTGTGAGAAAAGCGGCCTGGCATCACTCTGGGACTCTTAACAAATGGCCCCCAAGCCCTACTCCGGGACTTTGTGAAAACAGCAGAATGTTCCCACTCACTGGGGTCTTCGTCGCTGCTCTCTCTGCCTCCTCCAGTCTCAGGGTGAAGGCAGAACCGACATTGTGCCTTGGCCGGATCCCGCTACCAGAACCTCTCCCGATCTGCCTCAATCTCCTTGCGGCACCTGCGGGGCTTTCCTCGGCACCAAGAGCTCCGCCTCCAGCCAGGCCTTCAGTGCCTGACTTCTGTTTCACCATGGCCGTGCATTTGCCAGCGCAGGGTAGGCTCCCACCTGGCTTCTCTTCTGTGGCAGCAGTCCAGCCCAACACAAGGCTTCCTCTCGCCTTACTTCCGGCGGGTACTTCCTCTGGTCCGCAACTCCTGACCAGGCAGCTTTGCCTGACTCCCGGTCCGGCCCGGCCTCAGCTGTGATTTTCTTGCGGTGAATGTGGAGTGGGCACGCACTTTTCAATGAACTTCACAAGCGGAGTGGTAAGCAGGATAAATGCGGGGCGGGCAACCGCTTGTAAACACAAAATGCAGGGTGGACACCCGCTCCCACCGGCAGCTCGGGGGAATCTTCACATTGGAATTCCCTCTATAATTATTGCAGCAGCACATTGCGTGCCGCCAGCTCCTCACTCTCCTCTTGGGCAATTAGAATATAGCTCTTTAGAGGCACTAAGCCCCTCAAAGTTCCTGGGGTAAGCTGGGCCAGGAATAAAAAGTCCTTTGGGCTAGGGACACCCCAGCAGGGTGCCGACAGGCAGGCCAGCATGCAGGGACCCCCAAGATGCTGCAGCTGGATCCTACGGCGGTTCTTCCTGGCAGTGTGTCCCCCCCCCCCAGCCCATGTAAGCGCAAATACACCCTTCATTGGGTCACAGCCCCTATATTTATATCACAATTTCCTTTCTCTGCAGTACAGGGCTTTGGGGGAACCAGATGTAACTGGTTCAGGAGGACTTGGAGCACTTTGTTTTCAAGGCTCATCTTCCCCTTTGTCAGGTGGGGGCTCGTCATCAGACACACCACAGGAGTGCGGAGCCAGCATTCACTAGGGCAGGCACCATCCTATTCAAGGACCAGGGACTTCTCCACCCACCACTCCAAATGCAGATGTCCCATTCAGCCTAGCGGTGCCTCACCCTGCCCCTCCTGGAGCCACACACACCGCATCAGCCACTGTCACTCAAAAGCCAGACATGCAATTCACATCAGGCAGGCAGACACTTAGCACACAGAAATGCCAACTTCTGAAAGTGGCATTTCTAAAATATTTATAATAAATCTGCGCACACCATTGTGTAGCATTTATTATTACTATTTCAAACATACCAAACTAGACCACGCTGCTCCTCTCGTATCAGGAATTACCACTGAAACACCAATGCATTCCTTAGGGAGGGCAGCCCCACTGTAGTGAGAAATCAAAATGGCTGTTTGTCACTACCAGGACATTTCACACACTTAAGGTACATGTCCTATCTTTTACCTACAATGCACCCTGCCCGTAGGCTTAGCTAGGGCCTACCTTATGGGTGACTGACATGTAGTAAAGGGGAGGTCACGGACATGGCACACACTTTAGGTGCCACGTCACAGTGGCAGTAACACTGCGCGCACAGGCCCTGCAATGGCAGAGGCCTGGTAATAGGTTTGAAATGCTACTTTTCTGGGTGACGCAATCACCGCTGCAAACCCACAGCAGCATTTAATTTACCAGCCCTGGGTATATGAGATACGACTTTACAAGGGACTGACAGGTAAATTAAATAGGCCAAACAGCAGAACTAAAGTGCCCAGAGTCCTAAAACCACCAACACCATGTCAGAAAAAAGGCTAGGAGAAAGGCAAAAAGTTTAGGGATGACCATGCAAAAATGGCCAAGTCCAACACTTCCTGTGGAACATGGAAGTATGTGTCCTGCTCTTCGAGGCACACTGTCCTGTCCTTGCAATCAAAAGACTCCAGAGTTTGAGCAAGTGTCATGATTTTGAACTTCTCATTTTTTAGAAAGAAGTTCAAGTTTCTGATTTGCAGAGTCATCTTAGTCCCCTGTCCTTCTTGGAGACCAAAAAGAACTGGGAGTGCCTTTGTCTGTCTACCATCAGTAGCAGTTCGATCACCCCTTTGGTGCGCTGTATCATCACTTCCTTTGATGCATAAGAGTAAACTGGAAGTTTGTGGGACGATGTGTCCAGAAGAGAAGGGCATAACCAACTTAGATAATTAAGGGACCCATTGAGATAATGTGATGGAAGACCAGTAAAACAACCAATGTAGGATTCTGCCACCTATTGGCTTCAATGTGAGATTGAAGGGTAAAGCAAAGATGTTTTGCAGTGGTGTCTAGTGAAGAGAAGTGTGAGGAGTGTTACTAATGTTGTTGGCTCTGTCCTTTTGAACCTCCTATACCTCTTTCATCAGAAATAGGGGCAGATTATGATCTCGCTAGGAAGGCCTCCAGACGGGTTCCGGAATGAGCAAATCTGATTCAGAGCCTATGTTTCTGACCGAATCATCCCTTGTTCCGAACAACCAGGAACGATGCGAAGATCTCGTCAGCATCAACCAAATCGTATCCGAACCCAATCCTGTCAGTCTGACTTGTTCGCAGCTGAATCGTGCCACGCAATGGAGCGGGCTTTCGAACGAGTGGGTATGATGCACGATTCGGACAGCCATATCGGCTCTGTCTCAGTGAGACAAAACGGCTGTGGGAATTGGACTTCTGGGGGCTGTAGCAGGCCCCCCTTCACCCAGGGTCTCTGAATCAGTCCTGTCATGGTACCATGGGTCTCCCCTTTCCATGTATGCACAGTGTGGCGGGCACAGGATGTTTGCTTTTCCCCACCCACCCCTTTTTGTTATGGGGGCCTGTGTACTCATTCGGTATACAAGCTCCCGTAGAGTTCAATGGGAGTCCGAGCGAACCAAGTTCGTCACCATACAGGTGAATCGGAATCAGCCGCTCGGACTCGCGGAGCGCAATTCGCTAGGAGAGCCCTCCGGATCTGAGTAGTACAGAAGGTTTTCCTAGCGAGATCGTAATCAGTTCTTAAGTCTTTGTGGGTTGCCATGCAGGCTGAGAGGGTCAACACAGGCTGTTCACAAGATCCTCGGAACTTCATGTTTTGCTGATGAAACTAGGAAGCTAGGGAAAAACGGCTGTTTTAAGTTTCTCTAAGGCTTCATCAAACTTTTTGCCAAAAGCTTAGATTGATCAAATAGAATGTCGATTAGGGAAGCCAGGATGTTGTCTGAGAATCCAGAGAAATTCATCCACACATGGCTCAATAGTTACTCATGAAGACGTGACCACAATGCTTTCTGGAGTTGGATGATGCATCAAAAAAATGTAATTACCTGGGGCTCACTTTTGATATTTTGCAATGAAACATTTCACAATCAAAGCTGAAAATGGTTTTGATCAAGCAGCCAGGAAAGAGTCAGTCAATCTTTGAAAATTAAGAACGAATTACAGCTTGACAGGCCATCTTGTAAAATTTCATTGAAGAGATTAGCCTTAGTCTCTTCTGTGGGAAGTGGGAGTTCCAGGACTTCAGCTGCCCTGTGAATCAGTAGTGCAAACGAGTCACTTTCCTCCATAAGAGACCCAAAAGGCGAGTCCAAGGTGGACTCGACAGAGAATTCAAAGCCACTTTGAGTTGGCAAAAAAATAGACAAAGGTCAGCATCTGTATAATTAAGTAGAAGCAAATTAAGGCGCAGATGAATGAAATTTTTGCATGTACAAACGGGTTTGCAAACCCATTTGCACATGCAAAAACCTATTGGGCCATGCACATAGCCTATTTAGTGAGTCACCATTTTTTTCCGACTCATTAAATAGGTTTTGCGACTCGCTATTTGGAAGGGGCATTCCCTTCCAAATAGCAAGTCTCAAAACAATGTACTCACGTTTTGCGACCGCAATTGCCATGCCTAAGAGGTCACTGAAGTGACTCTCGTAGGGGATGTGGACATAGACTCCTTAGCTGTCTGGCCCAGTAACATGCAAAATACAGACAGCATCCTGTTATTAATGGGCTTAGGGTGGAAGCCTTGAGAGACACTGGTGCCAGCATCACCTTGGTGACTGAGCAACTGGTGGCCTCACAACAGTATCAGCCTGAAAGAACCTATCAAGTCACCCTTGCTGACAATGTGACACAAACATATCCATGGTGATAGTGTCCTTTGACTGGGAAGGGGTTGTTGGCAAGAAAGAGGTAGCCATCTCTTCTTCCATACCAGTTAATTGTTTGCTTTGAAATTATTTGGTGTCCTCAGCATGGGCTGAGGCCGAACTGAGCATCCATGCAGAAATGCATGGAATCCCACACTGGGTGTATGGGAGAACCAGAGCACAGAGCAGAGCCCAGGGTGAAAGAGGGATGCTGGAGTCTGGGATAATAGCTCAGCCTCCAAGAGAAAAGGCAGGAAGAACAGGGAGTTGGTTCCCAATTGGACATCCGACCCTTCTGCCCAGGAGGAAAAAGAGTCAGCCCCAGCGGGAACTGAGCCTCAGGAGCTTGAGCCTTAACAGGCTAAGGTTTTGGGCCCATGGGCACCATCTAGGTTAGAGCTGTGCCAGGGGCAGAAAAACTGCATCACTCTTGAAAGCCTGTAACAGCAGGCTGGTGCACAGGCAGGAGGTGATGTCAGGGATTACCACAGGGCCTATTAGGAGGAGAGAATCCTTTATACTGAGGCCAGAGACCCCAAACCTGGTGCCACTAAGAGAGTGGTAGTGACGCCAGCGTTTAGGGAATTCCTCCTAACTTTGGCCCATGACATTCCCCTAGCTGGACACCTCAGCCAGACCAAAATTTGGAGTAGACTAGTGAGCCACTTCTACTAGCCAGGGATGTACCAGAAGGTGAAGGTGTTTTGTAACTCTTATTCCACCTGTCAAGCCAGTTGCTAGACATATGGGCACCCAAAATGCCCCCCTTAATCCTACTTCCTGTGGTTGGGGTTCCCTTTGAAAGGGTAGGGATCAATATTGTTGGTTCTGTTGACCATTCTACAGCATCAGGGAACATATATATTCTGGTGGTAGTGAATCATACCACCAAGTAACTTGAGGCTATCACCCTTAGAATGATCCCTGCTCCTGCAGTGGTTAGGGCCCTCATTAGTATCTTTACCAGAGTGGGCTTCCCTAAGGAGGTGGTGTCAGACAGAGGTATACACTTCATGTCTGGCTACTTGAAACACATATGAAAGGAGTGTGTTGTGACCTACCTGTTCACTACCCCCTACTACCTCCAGTGCAATGGCCTTGTTGAAAGATTTAACAAGACCATGAAAGGCCTGATTGGTGGACTCCCTGAAAAATCCAAAAGGAGATGGAATGTCTTACTTCCATGCCTGCCTTTTGCCTACATAGAAGTGCCGCATTTGAGAGTGTTGTTCTCCCCATTTGAACGTCCCTTTGGTCATCCTGTCAGGGGACCACTGTGCCTTGTGAAGGAGGGATGGGAGAAACCTCTCATTGAACCTAAGCAAGACCTAGTGGATTGTGTGCTTGGCATTCACTCCAAGATAGCTGAATACGTGGAAAAAGCAAGTAAAACATTGGGGCCAGCAAGGAGGTCCAGAAGCAATGTTATGACCAAAAGGCTGCTATGGTTGAATTCCAACCAGGGCAGAAGGTGTGGGTTGTGAAGCCAGTGGCTCCTAGGGATCTATAAGACAAGTGGAGTGGGCCCTACTCTATCCTAGAAAGAAAAGGGGAGGTCACCTATCTGGTGGACCTTCGCTCTGATGGGACCCAACCCTAAGAGGGTCATTCACGTCAACGTACTTAAACCTTACTGTGACAGGGCAGATGTGACCATGCTGATGGTTACAGATGAGGATCAGGAAGCAGAGAAGGAACCTTTCCCTGACCTCCTGTCCCTCAATCCAAAAGATGGGTAAGTGGAAGGAGTGGTCTTGTCAGACACCCTTACTGTCCACCAGCACACTGATTGCAGGCAAGTCCTAAATCAGTTTGATGAGCTCTTTTCTTTGGTCCCTGGGGAGGCTAGCTGGTGTTCCCATGATGTGGACACTTGTGAAAGCCTACCTGTCAAGAATAAAATATACAGGCAGTCTGATCATGTGAAAGAGAGCATCAAAGCTGAAGTAAGCAAGATGCTGGAATTGGAAGTCATAGACCCATCTGAGAGCCCCTGGCCCAGCCCAGTTGCCTTAGTCCCCAGGCTCATACCAAGGGTCGTAGGAAAGAAATTAGATTTTGTGTGGACTATAAGGGTCTCAATTCTGTGACCTAAACTGATGCACACTCAATTCCAAGAGCAGATGAACTTAATGACAGGTTGGGAGCAGCCAAATACCTGAGTACCTTTGATCTCACAGCAGGGTACTGGCAGATATGTATGACTCCAGGAGTAAAAGCAAGATCGACATTTTCAACCCCAGATGGGCATTATCAGTCCACTTTGATGCCCTTTGGTTTGAAAAATGCACCTGCCACTTTTCTAAGGTTGGTGAACAAAGTCCTTTCTGGATTGGAATCCTTTATTGCAGCATATCTAGATGATATTTCTGTATATTGCTTCGCCTGGTAGGATCACCTGATCAATCTTGGGAAAGTACTGGAGTACTGGAGGCTCTGAGAAGTGCAGGTCTCAGTATCAAGGCAAGAAAGTGCCAGATAGGGCAGGGTAAGTGGGTATACCTGGGTCACCTTGTTGGTGGAGGCCAAGTTCAATCCTTACAACAGAAGATCCAGACCATTCTGGACTGGGTGGCTTCAACTACCCAGACTCAAGTCAGGGCCTTTCTTGGATTGACTGGGTGCTATAGGAGGTTTGTAAAGGATTATGGCACACCTCACAGAACTGACCTCCAAAGAATGTCTAAAAAGGTGAACTGGACAGCGAGCAGTCGAAAGGCTTTTGACACACTGAAAAAAACAACGTGCTCTGCACATGTTCTGAAAGCTACGGAAAATGCCAAGCAATTAATTGTGCAGACTGATGCCTCTGAATATGGGATAGGAGCAGTCCTATCCCAAATAAATGACCAAAGTCAAGACAAGCCAGTGGATTTCATTAGTAGAAGGTTACTCCCCAGGGAACAGCATTGGAGTCCCATTGAGAGGGAAGCCTTTGCTGTGGTTTGATCCCTGAAGAAGTTCAGGCCATACATATTTGGCTCTCACTTCCTTCAACCCGACCACAGGCCATTCAGATGGCTAATGGAAATAAAAGGTGAAAATCTCAAACCAGTAAGGCGGTCCATATCCCTACAGGAAATGGACTTTGAAGTGGAACACAGACCTGGGACTGCCCATGAAAATGCACCAATATCTCCAGAGAACAGCAGACCTGTTCACAAAGTAACCATCTTCAAAGTAAAGACTCTGAGACCTGAAGAACCGCATAGCTTACCCCCGGTTCAACCTCTGGAACCGATGCCTCCAGCCTGAGCCCAAGTGCCCCACTAGTTCCAGTAAAGTTTCCCAGTGTTCCAGGGCCCAAGTGCACTGTGAGTTGACCTCTCCTAGACTCCTTGATGTCACATGCAGCCTATGTAGAGAGAACCCCAAACGCGACCTGCTCCAGTAAGCCGTTTCTGACACAAAAGGCACCCGTCCCTCCTGGGCCTTGGTGAAAAGGACAAAAGGTGTCCCTATGTCCCCGAGCATCACAACTTACCACTACTGCTATTACAAAAGGAAGGGTTTTTGGAGGTCAGGGAAATTCCTAAACGTTCTGCTAATATACACAAAAGTCTGAAAACAATACCTAGTCTGTATGGTGCATCTAGGAGAGGGGATAAACCTTGCAACCCCCCAATTACGTGTGGGTAAAACCCTCACAGTACAAAGAAACAATGACCTAGGCACACATAAATAGTAAGTGTACATGGTATATATGAAATACACAAGCAATAAAGTATAATGATAGAGAGAGGAAAATATCTTCAGTGGTGTTGCGCAGTCTTTTAATTTCTCTTAATCGTGTTTGTACAGAAGAAAAACCAGCCCACACGTGTTTTGTTGCATTTAGAAAATGTTTCCGCGACTTCATCAGGGCTGGGAAGGGATACAAGGGATAGCGGTGATACATATATCATGACTCTACATTGTAAAAAAATCAGGAATTAAACTGTATGCATAGAAAAGTTGAGTGATGCTCCACAGTAGTGGTGTGGGTTTCCAAGATATATCTTCTACGTTTCATTTATTTTACACATTAATGTTCGGGTAATTTTTGATTCCGGGTCTCTATTGCTCACTTTCAATTTAATTCAGGCCCACAGACTACATCAGTCTTTCTTCCAAGTATAGGTTTCATGAGTGTTATAGTTAGCTGGACATTTCACTCGTACAAAACCATAGAGATTCCTCCATTATAGTTATTTGTGCTAACTATAACTCGCGCGTCCGCAATGCACTGCTGATGATGTCACATATTACATCATTCATGACATGGTCAGTGACATCACTGATGACATCTCAAATGACATCACTGATGACATCACTGATGACATCATCCAGTGAATTTGGTTTTGTTTGAAATTTAAATATCTATTATATATACATACCAATCTGTATTGAAGATTGAGTGGATATATAACTGTCTGGATGGAAGATTTAGTAGCTGTCTGTTTGTTTAAGTGAGTAATTAAATGTTTCTCACTAAATATATGGGTTAATAACCAAACTATGATAATGTGTGTATCACTGTAACTGTTGTATAACCTGTTGCATCAATTGGTCACTAACTACATGAGTGTCTAGAGTGTCTATATTAGTTATTGATTAGTTGGCTGAGTATCTGTAAGGGAGACTGAGTGTATCTGTGGTTGGGTGGGGGAGTTGTAACTCAATGCATAGATGGGTGAGTGGTTGATTGTCTAGGCCTAAGGGTTTAGGAGTGTTTATGGAAACAGTTGTTTGGGTGTATGAGTGTGTTTCTTTGTGTGTTGGTAAGTGAATATATGTGTCAGTAGAACACCTCAAATAAAGTAGAAAAATAAAAGGCATTGTATATGAGAGTTGGTGTATATAAATAAGTATACGTAATAGTCAGTGATTGTGAGAGTAACTGTATGAATGAGTGTATAATTGTAATAGTGATTTTTTTAACATAGTAACTATGATTTACTATGTGTATGTATAAATCAGGTGTTGTGTGTATAACTGTGTAGGTGAGTAAATGTAAGTGTGATTGATTCTTTTCATGAGTGAGTAGCATTACTGCATAACCGACTAGGATGACTGCTGATGTGTCAATGTCTATATAGGTGTAGGAGTACATTTGATAGTGTTACTGTTGATCAGTGACTGCATGTAGAAGTGATTCTGTGGGTGAATGGACAGTTGTGTGTGTAGACTTAGGAATCAGTGAGTGCGCATGAGTGACTGATATGTGTGTCAATGCTTTCAAATATGGTACTCCGTATTTTACAGTGAGTGATCAAAGGTTATACTATTGTGTGATGAGGTGTATCAGATTGTCACGTGGATGATGTCATTAGTGATGTCATCAGTGATGTCATTTGAGATGTCATCAGTGATGTCACTTACCATGTCATGAATGATGTAATATGTGATATCACCAGCATTGCATTTTTACGTTCCAAAATGATATGTATGTTTATTTAATGTACATATTAGGGCAAAAGATTATCTAATGTATTCATAAAAATAATATATTTCTACTTGTAATAAACGTATATTATTTTTTAATATATTTTCGCGAAATCGTGTCGGGTGCACGTTTCATGAGCGCATGGTGCGCAGATCCCATGTGACCTCAAAAAAAAGATTTGATTGGTTCATAACATTTCCCACTGCAACTATTGAAGGACCCCACCCATTTTAATTATTCTGTTTGTAGCAGTTGATGAAAGACATCTCTTCTTCTTCCAGAGCTGGTTTTGGAATTTTTTTGGTGTTTTTAAAAAATTGCATTGGAGAAATGGCATCTGGTTCGCAAGCTCCTCATCATTCTTCAGATGAAATTATCTTGGAGGAAGATCCAACCAAGCATAGGACTGAATCAGTGGAATGGACATTTTTCACCTTTCCTTCCGAAAAAAAAAAGGTAAACTCAAGAAAAGTCACATGCTGGCTGTGTGACAGAGTCCTGTCGTGAGGCAGTGACAAGAAATACTCCTGTGGAACAGCGAGTATGTATAAACATCTGCGGACCATTCACCCGAAGAATCTGGTACGAGAAGAAATGAGGCGTGCAGCAAAAAATCCACCACCAGGCATTGCTAGCACCTCAGGAGCGTCCGCTTCAGCACCACCAGTAGACATTCACCCAGAAATTGCTTTTCTGCAGCAGCACTGCACTAAGTGCAAAACCATCATCTGTTATGGTGAACAGTCAGTGGACACTATTTGTGCAGCTCAACCGAACCAAAAATGCTAATCTTTTTTTGTTTTTTTGTTTTTGGAATGATGTTGAATTCCAAAAGCTAACTGTTTGCTCAGTTCCTTTTTTGTTCAATTTAAAAAAAACACCCAAAAAGTACCAAATTGTTAAAAAACGACGAAAAACATAGAAAACAAAAAACAGAAGGAAAAAAAAAGTTCAGAGCTACCTTATGTGGTTTAAAAAAAAGAACTATAATTTAATGGTAATTTCTGAAAATTTGGTTCAATGTATGTGTAGAGCATGATTGACTGAAAGAATGCATTAGTACTGTATGGTGAATTTATAGGGGCAGATCTATGAGGAAGTGCTGCAGCGTGACACTGCAAGCCTTTCAGCTGCACCGCGCTGCAGCACTTCTGAAGCACAGGGCTGTGACATATTTACATGAATATGTCGCAACTCTGTGCTCCCTCTGCACTAGCACACAAACTGCAGCTATCCAGTGACACAGGCACCCTTGAAACATGGTGCAAGGATATCTGTGTCATGGGGAGATTGTTTTTGTACTTCCTGCACAAAAACAATCACTAAAGGCATTTTCCTCCTTCAATGTGTGCTGTGGAAGGCAGCATGCATTGAAAGAGGAAAAAACGAGGAGAAATGAAAATATTTCTCCTTGTTGTGCCTCGCTGCAACACCTCTAGGGTGGCGCACCATTCACACGTATCTACAGATTTACACTTCTTGTAAGTCTTGAGATGTGTTATTCCATGGGTGTTGTGTGGGAACAGACACAGCAACACCCATGGAACGCCCCTTCAGTGCAAAGTGCTGAGTTTGAATAGGTCGTATTTTCAAGTAGAGGAAAAGCCATGCAGGGTGGCTTTTCCTCTCCTTGTAAATATGGAGGAGTCCCCAGCACCATCACTACGTTATAAAGAGGGACATATTGGTGGCGCAGGGGGCTTGTAAATCTGCATCCTAAGTGCTTAGGTATTGGCAGAGTGATACAATAAGAACATAGTGCTGGATGACTGATTGACTTATTGCATGAGACTGACAGGAGGTGTCCTAGGCTGCATGAGTGCCACTTCAGTATTTAGTGGAGTGTACCGATAGTATGTATCTGCTTAGAGGTTTGTAGGGATTGCGCACAGAATATTGTACGTGTACTTGTGTTGGTGCCTAGGTCATTCTATAAGAACATCCCCAGTAACTAGAATGGTGACAGTGCTGCAAACAGAGTGGTCAGTAATTTATAAGTGCTTAGGTATTGTCTCAATGCCTGAGTCATTCTGCAAGTGCATAGACAGTGACTGGGTTCCTAGAGTGCTAGGAGTTGACAGCAGGATAAGTTTATAAGCACTTCCATTTCAGCAGAGTGATTAGATAATGACATGCTTCTGTCAGGATGATTGTAAGAGTGAACACAGACTCACAGTGTGATTACAGACAAGCATGACTATTAACTGGGCTTTTGCAGGACTAATTCAGTAGTCTGCAAGGGGTTAAGGGACACATATATTGTGCAATTGTAGGGATTGTGCACAGAATATTGTACGTGTACTTGTGTTGGTGCCTAGGTCATTCTATAAGAACATCACTAGTAACTAGAATGGTGACAGTGCTGCAAACAGTGGTCAGTAATTTATAAATACTTAGGTATTGTCTCAATGCCTGAGTCATTCTGCAAGTGCATAGACAGTGACTGGGTTCCTAGAGTGCTAGGAGTTGACAGCAGGATACGTTTATAAGCACTTACGTTTCAGCAGAGTGATTAGATAAGGACATGCTTCTGTCAGGATGATTGTAAGAGTGGACACAGACTCACAGTGTGATTACAGACAAGCATGACTATTACCTGGACTTTTGCAGGACTAATTCAGTAGTCTGCAAGGGGTTAAGGGACCGCATATATTGTGCAAATATGACTGTACCACTGCTTGTCTCAATGCCTGAGACGTTCTACAAGTGCGTAAACAGTGACTGGGTACCTAGAGTGGTAGTAGTTGACAGCAGGATACGTTTATAAGCACTTATGTTTCAGCAGAGAGATTAGATAAGGACATCCTTCTGTCAGGATCATTGTAGGAGTGGACAGAGCTGCTTACTGGGCCATGGAAAAGGTCAGCAGAGCTTCCTTAGAGCCAGAGAACCAGGTCAGCAGAGCTGTTGTAGAGCCAGAGACCCAGGTCAGCAGAGCTGCTGTAGAGCCAGAGAACCAGGTCAGCAGAACTGCTTTAGAGCCATAGAACTAGGTCAGAGGAGCTGCTGTAAAGCCAGAGAAACCAGGTCAGCAGAGCTGCTTTAGAGCCAGAGAACCAGGTCAGCACAGCTGTTGTAGAGCCAGAGAACCAGGTCAGCAGAGCTGCTCTAGAGCCTAAGAAGCAGGTCAGCAGAGCTGCTCTAGAACCAGAGACCCAGGTCAGCAGAGCTGCTCTAGAGACCGAGAACCAGGTCAGCAGAGCTGCTGTAGAGCCAGAGAAACCAGGTCAGCAGAGCTGCTTTAGACGGAGGGAACCAGGTCAAAAGAACTGCTTTAGAACCAGAGAACCAGGCCAGCAGAGCTCTTTAGAGGGAGAGAACCAGGTCAGCAGAGCTGCTTTAGAGCCGGAGAACCAGGTCAGCAGAGCTGCTCTAGAGGCAGAGAACCAGGTCAGCAGAGCTGCTTTAGAGCCAGAGAACCAGGTCAGCAGAGCTGCTCTAGAGCCAGAGAACCAGGTCAGGAGAGCTGCTTTAGGGCCATAGAACCAGGTCAGCAGAGCTGTTTTAGAGCCAGAGAACCAGGTCAGCAGAGCTGCTCTAGAGCTAGAGAACCAGGTCAGCAGAGCTGCTGTAGAGCCAGAGAAACCAGGTCAGTAGAGCTGCTTTAGAGCGAGGGAACCAGGTCAGCAGAGCTGCTTTAGAGTGAGAGAACCAGATCAGCAGTTCTGCTTTAGAGCCAATGGACCAGGTCAGCAGAGCTGCTCTAGAGCCAGAGAACCAGGTCAGCAGAACTGCTTTAGAGCCATAGAACCGGGTCAGCAGAGCTGCCTTAGAGCCAGAGAACCAGGTCAGCAGAGCTGCTGTAGAGCCAGAGAACCAAGTCAGAAGAGCTGCTCTAGAACATAAGAACTAGGTCAGCAGATCTGCTGAAGAGCCAGAGAAACCAGGTCAGCAGAGCTGCTTTAGAGGGAGAGAACCAGGTCAGCAGAACTGCTTTAGAGCCAGAGAACCAGGTCAGAAGAGCTGCTTTAGAGCCAGAGAACCAGGTCAGAAGAGCTGCGTTAGAGTCATAGAACCAGGTCAGCAGAGCTGCTTTAGAGTCAGAGAACCAGGTCAGCAGAGCTGGTATAGAGCCAGAGAAACCAGGTCAGTAGAGCTGCTTTAGGTTTTTTGATACAAAAGGGGATGATGGACGGAGCGTTTGAACAAATCAAACACTCACCCCCAGTCAAATGATCTGGGTTTAATCCATCACCATTCTTTAGTTCACTCAGCCACCCCAGTTCAGACATGGCTATATGCAAATCAGTCTGACCCTGTGCCTCATGGGAACAGTACAGCCCGAACTGCCAAGCCATGACTTTCCTGGACCGGAAACAAGCATCCAGGGACCGGTTTTGGATTCATAATCCTCATCAGCCAGGCTATCTTGAATCCAGTGGCCAAGTGAATAAGGGACTCACGTCTGAGCATACCCTGCCACACTTAGGGCGAACAAAGCGATACAAAAGGGGATGATGGACGGAGCGTTTGAACAAATCAAACACTCACCCCCAGTCAAATGATCTGGGTTTAATCCATCACCATTCTTTAGTTCACTCAGCCACCCCAGTTCAGACATGGCTATATGCAAATCAGTCTGACCCTGTGCCTCATGGGAACAGTACAGCCCGAACTGCCAAGCCATGACTTTCCTGGACCGGAAACAAGCATCCTGGGACCGGTTTCGGATTCATAATCCTCATCAGCCAGGCTATCTTGAATCCAGTGGCCAAGTGAACAAGGGACTCACGTCTGAGCATAAAAAATAGGTTTTTTGATGGCAATCAAGAGCGGGTGTTCCGGAGGCCGCGCCTCCAAAGTCATGTCCTCATAGGTCTTCAAGCATCTAACCACACTCAATTTCGGAGAATCAGGAAAAGCAGGATAAGTTACTGACCTAATACTTGTCTTAGTTCTTCTGGAGATGGTGAAAGTAACCCCTTCCAAGGCCCTTACATCCGACGCCCTCTTACAAGATATAAGGCAGAGTAGCATAGCCAGCTTCGCCGATATCTCCTTCCTGGAAAGGTATTGATTATCTTGCCAGGATGACAACAATCAAAGGACCAGATTGACATCCCAGAGGCCCGCATATCGAGGCTCTGGAGGCTGAGAAAGCCTAATGCCTTTGAGGAGTTTAGTCACCCAGGGATGCTCCCACACCGCAGGCCTATCAAAAGGAATATGGCCAGCTGAGATGGCAGACCGGAAGGAATTAATGGTACAATAGGACAGCTCTTCCTTAAACAGCTCGGCAAGGAAATTCACGACGTCAGTAACGCCGGCGCCCACGGGATCCAGGTGTTTCGCCATACACCAACGTACCCAGCGCCTCCAAGCCGATCTGTATCTCTTGGTGGTCCCAGGGGCCCATGCCTGCTGAATGAGGAATCAAGCCTCCTGCAAAAGAGAGTTGTCCGTCCAACGTCTCCTGAAATCCTACATGCCATGAGATGTAGAAGACCTTAGAGGACTAGAGGATGTGGTAGGCCCAGAGGGTCTGTCAGGATCTTGTCGTAAAGGGACAGGCGAATCGGAGAGTCCCAGGACAATTCTAGGAGCGAAGGGAACCACGCCTGAGATCGACAAATTGGCGTCACCAAGATCAGAGAAGCCCCCTGATGACGGGCCTGCGCCGCCACCCTCTGAATAAACAGGAAGGGAGGAAGAGCATAGGCGCGATGGGTTGACCAGTTCTGAAGGAGTGCTTCACTGCCTCTGCCCCTGGATCCGGCCTCCAGCTGAAGTACCGAGGAACCTGGGCGTTCCATCTGGAGGCGAAAAGATCTACCTGTCATGGACCCCACGAATCCGTCAGAGCCCGGAAGACTGCTGGGTCTAACCTCCCGTCGCTGACATCCCGTAAGTGCCTGGAGCTCCAATCCGCCACCGCATTCTGCATTCCCGGCAGATACTCGCCATGACAGATATCTGGTGTTGGAGGCAGTATTGCCAAAAATCCTTGGCCAGCGCTGCTAGTGCCCAGGAGCGAGTCCCACCCAGGTGATTGATGCATTGCACCACCGTTGTATTGTCCATGCGAAGGACAACACAGCAAGACGCTTTGTCCTTCGTGAAAGACCGAATGGCAAAATAGCCCACCAGGAGTTCCAAGCAATTGATGTGCAGGGACAGCTCCTCTTCCGTCCACCTGCCTCCCATGGAGACCGGCCGGCATCTGGCGCCCCAGCCCAGCTTGCTGACATCTGACTCTATCACCAGATCCAGCTGAGAGACAAAGATCGCCCGACCATTCCACGCCTCAATGTGATCGATCCACCATTGGAGTTGTCCTGGCTTCCTGGGTCAGAGAGACCAACTCGGAATAAGTCAGACCCCTCCTCTGGTGGGACACCTTCAACCTCTGCAGAGCTCTGTAGTGCAATGGACCCGGAAAGATGGCCTGTATTGAAGATGACAACAACCCAACAATCCTGGCCAACTGACGTAAGGATATCCTGTCCCGACGGAGAACCTTCCGCAATTCTTTCTTGATCTTGTAGATCTTCTGCTCCGGGAGGTTCAGAGTTGCAGACCTGAAGTCGATCCGGAAACCCAACAACGTCATGCTCTGCTGTGGTATCAGGTCTGACTTCTGGCTGTTGATGGTAAACCCCAGCCTCTGGAGAAGAGAGATGATGGTCTCTAAATGGGCTACCAATTGCTCCCTGGACTGATCCATCAAAAGAATATCGTCCAGATAAATAATCAACCGGATGCCCAACGTCCGGAGATGTTCCACCACCGGCTTGCGGAGTTTCGTAAAGCACCAAGGTGCTGACGACAGACCGAAGGGCAGGGTCCAGAACTCGAAAACCTGGTCTCTCCACTGGATTTGGAGGAACCTGCGGTGTGGGGGGAAAATGGGGACCAATAGGTAGGCGTCTTTGAGATCTAACCGAGCCAACCAATCGTTCTGAAGAAGGAGGTCCCTGAGTAGATGGATCCCTTCCAACTTGCAGTGGTGGTAAACCAGCCACTCGTTGAAGGCCCTGAGGTTGATGATCGGACGGAAACCTTTCTCCTTCTTTTCCACTAGGAAAATGTTGCTCAGGAATCCCTTGGGGTGGAGATCCGCATGACAAATAGCCCCTTTGGTCAAAAGATCGTGTACCTTCTGATCTATGAGGACCTTGTCTTGAGAGGAGAACACCAGGGGGCGAGGACGGGAGGCTTGTTCTGGCGTCCTGTGAAATTCTATGTGGAACCCCCTTACGGTTTCCAGCACCCACAGATCTGAGGTAAGCCCCGTCCACTTGTGGAAGAACTGAGCAATCCTTCCCCCAATCGGACGGGAGACAACAGAGGAACGCTTACCGTTGTATCCACCGGAGTTGACCTGTGATCCTCCGTGTCCTCAGCTGTTCTTCACTCTGCCTCCACGGGAGGGATAGAAGGTTCCTTGGTGGCCGTTGTGCCACCCGTTGTTCCTCTTGGCTTGCCTGTTAGGGCCTTGGGAGGATTGGCGGCTGGAGGAGCGACCCCTGCCCCGTCTGGCCCCACTGAAAACCTTTCCGGGAAAGATCTTTTTCATGGAAGCTTGCGCCTTTTCCAACCCCGAGAATGTAGAAACAAATTTGCCCAGCTCCTTGACAAAGGGATCACCAAATAAGCTGAGCTATCGGACCTGCCTCATGAAGAAGAAAGCTTCCCGAGCTTGGGATCAATCTTAAGCAGCAGGGACCGACGACGCTCGGCCGAGAGGGCACAGTTAGCATTTCCCAGCAGGCACATAGCCCTCTGTGCCCATCCCGCCACGTTGTCCGTGGGAAGGGGTTGACCCGATTCCTTGGCCCTCTCCGCCAATTCGATGATCTTGGTGAGAGGCCCCACCATGTCCAAGAGCTTGTCTTGGCAGGCTCGCCATGATCTATCTATCCCCTTTTTCGGGTCCTTCATATATTTTGAGAAAAAGGTACATAATTTAGGGTCTATCTCCGGTGTTACCGTGACCCTATTGGGGAGGGAGGGCCTAGGGCACTCAGACTGGAGCTGCAACCTAACCTCCCTATCGAGGGGTGTTCTAATCTTGTTGGCGACATAATCGGCCACCTTCTTAACAGAAAGGAACCGACCAAGTCCATTGGGAACAAATGGAAACAGTGGGGGACAATACAAGGAGCAAGATCGGGGACCAGAGTGCAGGCCCAAGCAACAAATAAGCCTAGTGACAAACTTGTCTTCATACACTTTAAATGCAGCAGTAAAAACGGTCCTTGAAAAATGTTTGGGATTTATACCCACTCCCCGTCTAGACAAATTTAAATTGCAATGTGAGCTCGGCGAGTTTTTTAGAAAACTACGACTGAAGAGTTTCTTTGAAAATAAAGACAATGAACAACCACGCATCACTCAGTGTGATACACAGTTTAAACTCAAATTGAACTTCACACCACCACCACATCTCACACCGCCTGCTATTTTAGCTTTTGAACAGGCTGTACTGCATGAAGTTGAAACCTTAACAGAACCAAACCTTTACAAAAGCTTGAAAGCGACTGAATATCAAGCCATCCAGTCACTGAAACAGAATACGGAAGTCGTGATAAAAAGCGCCGACAAAGGCGGCGGTATAGTTATTCAAGATAAGCGAGACTATGACAACGAATGCCATCGACTATTGAACAACATTCAAAACTATACACCCCTCAGAGAAGATCCCTCAGAAGATCTCCGTAAAGAGATCTGCAAACTGGTGTCCACAGCAGAACAAGATGGACTGATTTCCAAACAAGAATCTGACTTTTTGACGTCCTCAAGTGGTAAAGTACCATATTTCTATACTTTACCCAAAACCCACAAAAACATCTTGCCACCTCCTGGGCGGCCCATGGTTTCCGGCATTGGGTCCCTACTTGCACCTTTATCGCAATATTGCGATTTCTTCCTTAAACCAATAACACAGTCTACACAGACCTATGAAAAGGACACTAAGAGCCTTCTAGCCATGTTAAGGACTATCGAGATACCAGAGGATCCATGCTTTCTGGTTACTCTCGATATCGAAAGCCTTTATACGTGCATTCCACAAGATGAGACCATAAAGGTATTAGCGGAGGCCCTTGATCAGATCACTTGGAACTATACCACCACCCGCGCTTTTGTAGTGGAATGTGCCACGATGGCGCTTAAACAGAACTTTTTCCAATATGAAGATAAACTTTATCTTCAAAGAACAGGTACATCGATGGGCAGCACCTTTGCCCCTTCGGTGGCTGGGTTGTACGTGTATGATTTCGAGAAAAAATTCATCTTGACCCCGAACAATCCTTTTGCATCTAATATCGTTGTTTGGCAAAGATATATAGATGATGTCCTCGTAATATGGAAAGGAGACGAGGACACACTTTTGCCCTTCTTCGATTGGATCAATACCTGCAATCCTCACTTGAAGTTTACCCACGAGTATGCTAAAGAAAGCATCACTTTTCTGGATGTAACAATAACAAAACGAGAAAATCTGCTTCAAACTAAGACTTTTTATAAACCTACTTCTAAGAATAGTTTGTTGCATTTTTCCGGTTTCCACCCGCGTCCGCTGAGGGAGAATCTCCCCTACGGACAATACCTCTACATTAGGAGAAACTGCAGTGAGAAAATGGATTTCAAAATTCAAGCTGATGAATTGACAAATAAATTGGAAGCACGTGGTTACCCAAAGAAGATCTTGTCTAAAAGCAGGAAGAGAGCCATCAACCAGAACAGGGATGCGCTGTTAGACTCCTACCCAAAAGAGACAACAACAGAAATGCCTATGACCTGCATAACCACCTACAATCCGATTTCAAATGCAGTGAGCCGTGTTATTCAAAAGCACTGGAATATCATAACGAGCAACCAACGGGACTGGGCCAAACCCCTTTTCTCGTATAAAAGAGCTACAAGCCTGAAAGATTCATTGGTACATACTCGTCCAGTACAACACCATAATAAACAAGAAACAACTGTACTGAATGCTTGGGGACTCCCACCGGTGACGGGCCACTTCCCGTGTGGGAATTGTAGCATCTGTCATCTGACCTCACATACTAAGTTTCTCAATATCGAACCTGGCAAACAATGGGAGCAACGAAGCCATACTAATTGCAACACTTGCAATGTAGTTTATCTAATAACCTGTCCGTGTTCCCTTCAGTATGTTGGGATGACCACCAGACGGGCTAAACTGAGGATTTGTGAGCATCGGAGTAATATCCAATGCAAGAGAAATACAACCAAACTCACAAATAACTTTATTGAGAGAAATCATACACCAAATGACATGCGGTGGACCATCATCGAACACATCAGTGGTGGCAATGAAAGGAGTCTGTTCGAGAAAGAACAGAGATGGATATACCGTCTGTCAACTCATCGGTCAGGATTGAACGATGAAATTCCCTGGGGTTCAGTTTTACGACGCTAGATCATAGTACCCATAGATATATACACTGTTTCCACTGTTCCCTGACTGTACAGCTGACTGAATACTGCTGTACCCCAAACTTCGGCTGGGGCTGTGAGCAACTGTATGCAAATTGTATAAAAATTAAAAAACGTAGTGATCCAATATATAAGAAAAACGGAGCGATTTATAAACACCCTTAGCGCCCTATATATAAAAAAACCCGTATTGTTCCTGAATTTTAAGCTATACAGGTCCATAAGTAAGGGTTTCTTTTATATACACATATAAACTAAGAGCGTTTGAGAAGCCAAAGGTTTCATGAACAATAAAGTCTTTTTTTCAGACTATCCTTGACTAACAGAATTCAATTCCTGCCCCTTTAAGACATTTGGGGATCTCCTTGACGCCCTAGCCACGTGACCGGGCCGGTTACGTTAGCTTACACTGTAGCGCCACTGACACGTACGTATTCGGGCAACGGAAGTGAATCCAGTTAGGTTTTCCACGGGGAGCCTCCGGCTTGAAAGTAAGTCCAAGAATGTAGCGGTGTTCCTCGCACTCAACGGGGATTGTTTTAGTTTACCCTGATGGGTTCTATTTTACTTATAGGTAGCATGGCGTGAAGCACACCCCTGCCGTGTTTGCCCATGAAATACTGAAACAATACCTTTAATGTGAGTTTTTAAGAGTTCTTCCATGCTTTGACTAAACCATTATCCACGAGTCACGATCTTAATGAAATAGCATGCACAGCTTAAGTAAAGCGTTTTCGCTTATTTTCACCTAGCATTTTTTCTGATTAATCACGACAATAATAGTCATTTATGTGACACTCTCCATTTGAGTCAGTCGCAATAAAATTAAATAATCCTCGGAGACAAGATGCTGAACTTCGATCACGACATTGATAGTCGTCCAGATTTCACTCTTCATTAACAGTTGGGTCTTTCTACAAATCTGGTGTGATAAAATGCTTAACTCTCTGCGCACTCACGCATAGAAGCATGACTAGAAAACAATACAGCACTAAACCCATAGATTATGGTGAAGGGTTTGAATTGTACATTTTGATAACATATGGCTCTTTTTGAATGTATAATATGCTAATATGTACTTTTCCCTTCACAGTGAATGGCCCCCAGTAAATACTGAGAGTGCCCCCATGGGTAAAACCGTGTGTAACTAAAAAGTCTGTTTTTAAACTTTTTTCACACTTATATCTTCACGGTCGGGTGCGCCTTAGTGTGTGCATACCGCCGGAAGATTTATTACAAGGTCCTGACGAATGCAGAGCGATTTTTGGGCTCCCAAGCAGAAACATGTTGACGGATTTCATAAGGAGTAGAGGTTTTCAATAAAAAAACCTTGGTGCAAGTCCTGTTTTCACCCCTTTAATCAATGCGAGTTGGACTCTTAATAAAGTAGTTGATAGTCACAACTTGGCATTTTTTAATTTTCGCACATAATTAACACTTTTTGGTTTCCACTATTCAAACACACAAAAAACCAGCTCCGCTGTAAACAGGCGTAGTAGCACACTGGGAGGACATTCGGTCCTTCCAGTGAGAACCCCATGATGAAGCATGTCACCACTAGTTGGTGAGTGAGGGTTCTTTTACTACTATTTTGTGTGTTTGTTTATTAACTGGGTCTAAAGGCTTATCGTCCTTTTTAAACATTATATGGTTGAGTTCCCATGGTACTCTACCACATCGCTCTTTTGTTGTTATTTGAATATTGATTTTTTGGGGTAGAAGAGTGTTTGTAACATACCCTGACTCTCTTATTGTGACTAAGTAGTAATTTTACTTCACCTTCCTGTGTTATAGAGTTCATTGCATCTCAGGAACAGCCCATTTTCAAGGCTTCCATGATCCATAGCAAAGTTTTTCTTTGGCGGTGCCTGTTTACCCTTGTCACTTTCACGTTCACTAAAGACGGTTCTCTTTCGGGCTAATTGTGGTGCTCTAGCTGGTGGTGCGTTCCTCCGGCAGAACCAAGCCGTAACATATTAACAACCCTCCTTTTACAGAGAACCAGCCGCACTCCACAATGAAGATTGTATCCATTTTATTTCAAATGCAGTCGGCATTCCTGACATGTTTCGTTCGCCTTGAACTTTCTCAAAGGTGCGCCGCTGACATCGTTTTGAGGACAGTGAAACCAACAAGTTGATCCACTCATTTATAGAGTCTTCACCCCCTAGTGGACGCCCACCGTGAGTATAGTGCATTGTGGTCCTTGCAGTTCAATGTTCCCATCATTTGTACGCTCCAGTGGGTGATGTCAGTAATTTTACTTCATTTTCCTACATTTTAGAGTTCATTACATCACAGGAACAGTCCATTTTCAAGGCTTCCGTGATCCATACCAAAGTTTTTCTTTGGCGGAGCTTGTTTACCCTTGTTGATTTTACATTCACCAAAGACGGTTCTCTTTCGGGCAAACTGTGGCGCTCTTGCTGGAGGTGCGTCGCTGCGGCAGAACCATGCCATAACATATTAACAACCCTCCCTTTACAGAGAACCAGCCGCACTCCACAATGGATATTGTATGCATTTTATTTCAAATGCAGTCGGCATTCCTGACATGTTTAGTTCGCCTTGAACTTTCTCAGAGGCGCGCCGCTGACTTTGTTTTGAGGACAGTAAAACCAACAAGTTTATCCACTCATATAGAAATTAGCAGAATAAAGGTCATCAATGAGCAGAAAGAGGCAGAATAAAGGTAAAAACGACCAGCAAGAGACATGGTAAAGGTGATAAACAAGCATGAAGAGGCAAAATAGAAATGAGAAACAAGCATGAAGAGGCAAAATAGAAATCAGGAACCAGCAGCAAGAGGCAGTATAAAGGCATGAGCTGAGCAGAAAGAGGCACAATAAAGGTGAGACACGAGCTGAAAGAGTCAGAATAAAGAAATGAGCAGCAATAAGCAAAATAAAGGTAAGAAACCATCATCAAGTGGCAAAATAAAGGTCAGCAACAAACAGAAAGAGGCAGAGTAAAGGTCAGCAAAGAGCAGAAAATAGGCAGACTAAAGGTCAGAAATAAGCATAAAGAGACAGAATAGAGGTCAGAAACTAGCAGCAAGAGGCAAAACAAAGGTGAGAAACGAGCAGAAAGAGGGAAATAAAGGTCAGCAACAAGCAGAAAGAGGCAAAAAAGAGCTGAAAAATGAGCAGGTAAGGCAAAATAGAGGCAGAAAAACAAGCAGAAAATGCAGAGCATAAGAGGGCAAAACAGAGAGCACTCAGACAGTCACACCGGCTTACAGACCCACTCAGAGACTCACACACCCAGTAACAGACTTACTGAGACACTAATGCACTCACACACTCACTGTCAAAGGTTAGTGGTTGCATTTAGGAAATAAAACACACAGAAATGTGAAACTCACTGAAAAAACAAAAGTCACAAGGACATTACAGTTAGAAAATAGAATTTTTTTAAAAATTAGAAATTCACTGAAATAATAAATCTTATAGGGACGTAATAGTTATGCTCAGATTTCACTCATAAAAAAACAGTCAAATTCAGCAGCTATAGCTAGTCGAGCTACTTATAACTTACACCCATGCAATGTACTGCTTATGACTTCACGTATTACATCACTCATGACATGGTCAGCGACATCGTTGATGACATCTCTGATGACGTCTTAAATTATATCACTGATAACATCAGGATTGACATCATTCACAGAAGCACTCACATACACAATCAAACCCCTATGCAACCTCTCATACACCCACTCAGATGCACACACATTCTCTTACATACCCATTCACAGCCCATACAAATACTCACACAACCACTAACTTATCTATAGAGCTACTCATCCATCGAGTCACCTACCCATACAGCGACTCACTCACTCATACAGCTACTCACACACCCACTTATTCACCTATAAAGCCACCAACACACCCACTCACTCACCCATACAGCCTCTTAACACAGGCACTCTCTCCCCTATACAAGCACTCACACACTCACTCACATACCCAAGCAACCACTTACTTACCCATTCACAAATCCCTACAAGCACTCACACATCTGCTCACTCACCCATACATCCATTCACACAGACAGTTATGCTACAGTACGACCATTCACGCACCAACTCACTTAACCAAACAGCCAGTCAAACAGACACTCACTCACCCATAACACTACTTACACAGCCAGTCACTCACTCATACAGACACCCACTCACTCACCCATACAGTTACTTACACCAACACCCACAAAGCCACTCACACAGCAACACACTCACCCGTATAGCTACTGAAACACCCACTCACTTACTAATGCATTCACTCATACAGTATCCTGCTTTACACTCCCAAATAAAAGAAATTCAGCACTCCCAAGATGAGACAGTCGGTAAAGCGGGAAGAAACACTTGGAAAGGAGACTGAGCACTCCTTACATGAGGGAAATTAGCCTTCAAAAGGGAATTTCAAAATTAAGCATGGGATTTTATTAATACAACAATCTCTAACAGAAAGACTTTCCCAGATGTCAAATGAAACAGGTAAAACACCATGCAAATATATGTGTGCACAAGCAAGTAATAAGAAAACAATCGCAAGTAATCCAACTATCAAATGCATGAGATAAAACACTAGCACACAATATTAATAAAGCACACACAAATAATAATAATGGAACACTCACAAGTCAAATGCAAGGAAGTAAAACACAAGCAAATAATAATGGAACATTCATAAGTCAAATGCGAGGAAGTAAAACACAAGCAAATTATAATGGATGTCCAAGGCAAGAAGCAAGCACTGTCAAATGCAAGAACCAAATATAAGGAGCATTTATACACAACATGGAAACATCATAGAGCAATGAAACTTATATTTTATATATCACCTATTGAGAAGAACACATCATTCTGGTAAGCTTGACTGGGAAGACCTTTTCTGTCATCCAGATGTCTCAATGGGAAACACCCAAAACGTCTCTGTGATGGAGTGGAGGTCACCGTCCAGGCCTAGCGTCCAACCACGACTGAGCTTCTGTCTGCTTGCCAAAACTTCCTGTCTTTAATACGTTTTACAAACATGGAGAGAGACTTCTAGAAATTCCCCCTCCTTTCATCTGTTGCAAAACCAAGCTGACCATATCGGTCTGTGTCAAGGTCAAGACGGAAGCTGGCCAACCCTCCATGTTTTGACTCCTAGACAAAGAAGTACATTCTTCTCTCACGCTTTCAAATGCACACCCCACACATTCTGTTCCAGCAAGTCTGTTTTGCTCTGTGCTGTGGAAAAGAAAAACATCCCTCTCTGAACCTGCTAGAAGGCACACAATGATAGCATGCAAGAGCACAAACATTATGTTGGACATTCAAAATGGAGTCCATTAAAACACATGGAGTCAATGTTCACCACAATCCTACAATGCTGTTTGCATGAAGCACTACGTACAGCTTCTTACTCACCCACACAGCTACTCATATACCTAACTATACACCCATACAGCCAAAACACACCCACTCACACACCCATATAGCCAAAACACACCCACTCACACACCCATACCGACACAGATACACACAATCACACAGCCACTCACATACTATATGTTAGAAATAGTATCATTCATTAGTGGTACATTAAGTAGACTATCGTAACTTTTGTTGTACTGTGGTATATATGTTTAACACTCATAACCTTTAAGAAAACACTACTACTCACTGGATTATGTCCTCAGTGATGTCATTTGAGATGTCATCAGTGGTGTCACTTACCATGTCATGAGTGATGTAATATGTCTGGTCATATAATCTACAGAAAGAGGCCCCCTGCTAATAGGGTAGACGCTCCTTAAGGCAGGGATCAATAAATCAATGTTAAGACTTAAGGCAACAAGAATATTATAATCAATCGACAATGACACTTAAACAAAGATGAAAGAATCAAAACCAGTACTGTTTTTATCAAAAAGTACAAAACATGTTTTTATTAATAATATAGAATATAATAACATAGTTCATTCATACAATCTCAATCATATCCACATCCATACCTCACCAAAAATAATGACTCAATTAAAAACATTGTCACAGTAGTGATAACAACAATAATTTGATATCAAGTTTTACATTTATAATAGGGCGAAACAATGTGGCACAAATTTAATTGACAGTTGTTATATTCTACACGTGTTTCGGCACTGGAATGTGCCTTCATCAGGAAAAGGACACAGCTAAACCAACGATGGTATCTGTAAATGAAAAATCCTTATGAAAGTGGTTAAGTATCAGAGACATGATATGGTCAAATGATAACGAAGGTGAAAAGGAAATTTACATTTGTTTGCATTGACAAGAACAGAAGAGCACAGGGCATGCAGATGTTAGACTGTAAATAATCAATTTAAAATAGAAAAGTATATAAATGTGACATATATACAGTGTGTGAAGAACATGCTACATATGTCAGGTCATAAGCTGTGCATTGCGGGGCGTAAGTTATGGTTAGCTCAGCTTACTATATTCCTGATTTTTACTGGTTTTGTACAAGTGAACTGAGCCTAAATAAAACATCCCTGTAATATTTGTTTTTTCAGTGAATATATATATGTATGTGTATATAAAAAGCTGGATTGATAGATATGTTTATTTCACTCTGGTGGTGATAGCATCAGTGTTTGGTGCACATTCGTAAGTGGTGGTCCAAAACATATTGGGAGTTCCAATTGTGCCATTTCTCAATTAAATTCTTTGCTCTTAGATGAAGAGAAATGGCTGACTTGAATTGCTTTGTTGGTTTGGTGTAAGTCTGTTCAGTAATATTTGAGATATTTGAGAAATTAGCTTTGAAATGATGCTTAGGTTGGCCAAGTATAGGCTCAATATCAGTGATATTGAAGCTTTCTTTCACAGATCCTCCATGGATTTGCAAATCCACAGAGGATTAGTGTTTCTATTAAAGAATGAAGATATCCCATGGGACTAGAGAACCTTTTCACCCTTTGTACATTGTGGATTTGTGAATCCAGCTCCAAATTTGCTAATCCACTGTGCTCTGATTGGCTGCCCATCACAGAAACATTTTTATTGTGACTGCCAGTACCCAACATGGTGCACTGAGCAACATGTTGCGAAAAGTAAAAACAAAAGGAACATAAGGGAGCGGGCTGAACCTACACTGCCCATGATGGAGGGACCCATGTTGGGGGGTGGGGGATACCCAAAGGACTCCCCTGGTATTAAAATTAAAATAATTATTTTTAGCTTCTCCGGGTCTACAGACCATCCTGGGCCTTTGTGTTCTCGATCCACCATAGCAAATCCTACAAATAATTTAACAAAGACAAACTACTTAGAGTACTATTTCTGTGCTTGGCAAAAGGCTACACAAGGGTCCAGCAGCTTGTGGCATGGGAGCATGAACTGGTTGCAGTCCAGGCTCTGTTTCTATTCCCCACCAGCTCAGGGCCAAAGATTGTATACAGTGATAATTGACCACATTATTGTTATTATTATTATTATTGAATTCTTATATTGTGCATAGCTACCTGTAATGTTTCCCAGCACTTCAGGACAGGTATTAGCAGCCTAAGAGTGTGACCTAAAACAATTACGTTTTCAATTTCTTTCGCAGAGAGATTAGAAAAGTGTGGATTCTAAAAGACTCAGGAAAAATGTTTCACATTTTGGGGGTCATAAAAGAAAAGGAGCATCCGCGCATCCAAGAGTGTTTGACTATCGGCTCTTATTACTGGAGCTCAATGTATGGAAAGGGAGATAGGGTACAACCAGATTTTGTGGGATTTGCAGTCCTGAGTGACGCTTGATTTTGTACATAAAGCACAGAGCCTTGAAGTTGACACGCTTATCTATATGGAGCCAGTGGAGATCGTAGACACAGAAGAGCATTTGGGGAGCTGAAATAAAAGCCTAGTTGCAGCATTTTGAACCACCTGAAGATATCTAATCATGGTCTTATTAGCACCCAGATGTAGGATGTTGTCATAATCGAGCCTGAATAGTATCATGGCCTGAATATGGGTTCTCTGAGCGGAAAAGGGAAGTATCCATAGGATCTTTTTAAGCCATTTCATTATGGCGAAGTAGGAAGATGTAACCTTGGCTACTTGTGGCTTCATAGATAAGGTAGAGATTTTTTAATATGTTGGCAGGTTTGAGGAGGGTATCCATAGCAGCCAATGTTGTGGGCCCCAGAGTTGGGATTGTTACCCAAAATCAAAGCCTCCATCTTATCTCCATTCAATTTTAAGGAGTTTGCATTCAACCAAATGGCAACACAGTTGAGGCAGGAGTTAAGTTCTACAGGGCTCGCTTCCTGTTCCAACGACAGGGAGAAAATAATCTAGGTGACGTCAGCATATGAGAATAGAGTTAGGCCACAGCTTTCTACTAGATCCAACAAAGGGCAAGCATACATATGAAAGATCAAAGGGCTAAACCGAGGTCCTCATCCTCAGACCCTGCACCTCCACCTGGGACAACACCTGGTGGTCCTCCGCCCCAGGAATTCTCCCACCCCTACAGATTACCCACGAAACCCCAGCATCATCCTCGACTCCTCGCTCTCCATGAACCGCCAGATCAATGACGTCGCCTCCACCAGTTTCATCTGCCTGCACATCCTCCGCAAGACCTTCAAATGGATCCCCCCGAACTGCAGAAGCACCGTCAACAATGCGCTAATAACCAGCAGACTGGACTACGGCAATGCACTATATGCCGGAATCAACAGAACTCTTCTACACAAACTCCAAACCATCCAAAATGCCGCAGCTAGACTCGTCCTCGGGACACCTCGTCACGAACACATGACCCAACACCTATGAGACCTCCACTGGCTCCCCATCGAGAAGAGGGTCATCTTCAAACTCATCACCCATGCCTACAAATCCCTCAACAACATCGGACCCAAATACCTCAACAAGAGAATCTCCTTCCACACACTCAAGAGGAACCTCCGTTCCACCGACCTCGCCTGGCATAGGTCTCCTGCATCCGCAAAAACAGAACTGGAGGGAGAGTCTTCTCCTACATCGCAGCCAAGACCTCGAACGAGCTCTCTGTGAACATCAGACACTCTCCGACCCTGCACACGTTCAGGAAGGACCTCAAGACTTGGCTCATCAACTGATCCGGAGCTGCCCCCTTCCCAGCGACTTGAAGCTCTCACGGGTGAGTAGTGTGCTTTATAAACCCCATGACTGATTGGGGGCAGATCCATGTGGGACTCCCATGGTAAGTGAGTGAGAACTGGACACTGTATTGGTTGAAGATACTTGAAAATTATGAACCGTCACGAAGGATTTTAACCAGGCAAGCGCTGTGTTTTGAAGGCCTAATTGAGCCAGTCTTTCAATAAGAGTGTTGTGACACACAGTGTCACAGACCGCGCTGATATCTAATAGGATCAGCGTAACCATGCTAGCCCTATCTAGGAGTCAACATAGATGTTCTGTGACTCCTAGAAGGGTGGCTTCTTTGCTATGCCCAGGTTTCAATCCTACCTGGAAAGGATGAAGGGTGTTCTGGGCTTCAGCAAAGGCAGTTAGTTGAGTGTTAATATGCTTTTCTAAAATCTTAGGAAGAATAGGCAGTAAGGAGATGGTGCTGTCGTTAGCCCAAATAGGAGGGTCCAGATGAGGTTTTTTTAGCAAATGAAGCACCTTAGCGTGTTTCCACGATTTAGTTAGGTGACCTTCACTTAGTGGGGAATTCAAGACAGCAATTAATAAGGATAGCAGATGCCGGCTTAGAATACTGAGCTTGGATGGGGGAGAGGATCAAGTGGGGAACCAGATTTGATGGACAGCAGGAAACAGGTAAAATCAAAAAGAAGGAAGGAAGTTGGACCTATGAAAAAGTTGTAACCAGGGGAGTTACTTCCTTAAGCAGAAGAAGAGTGGGGGTAAGATGTGAGCAGGTGTTTCAAGCTAGAGTGGAGTCCATTGCTTCTGAGGCCAGGGTAAGACAAATGTTTGTTACTTTATCCACAAAGAAATCTGCCAGCTCTATACATTGAGCATATGAGAGCGAAGGAGGAGGACCAAATGAGGAGGATAGGGCATGGGGCCTTGCCACAGGTCAGACCGTTGGACCAAAAAAAACTGTTCATTGCCTAATGTCATGTGCAAGAGGGTTCTGGCTCCCTGTGGAAAGTTTGACACAAGTGCTGGGCAGAGGCAGACATCCCCTACTGCCAACTGGCAAAGGCTGTACACAGAGGAACTTGGCTGCTCTCAGACAGTTGGGTGCTTGAGCAGGAAGAAGGCAAGACCCTATGTTCAATCATGCTGTAGATGACGAAAGGCTGTGTACCGTAGGGGTTGGTCACCTGCAAAGGGTTTGGTGCAAGGAGTGGTTGGAGACCAGGTCGTTTATTCTCTTCTATGCATTGGGCTTGCAGGACTGACACTAGCTGTTGGGTAGCCTCCCTGGACACAGAAAATGCTTTTAATACCCTGGCTGGTAATACCTGCAGATGGTCTTATCCAAATTTGGGATGGGATCTGAGTTTCAAAGGTGGATTGCCCTTCTGTATTAGAGTGTATTGGCCAGGGTTCGCATGGGCGAGGTCGGTGCGCAGTCTAAATATCGAGTTTTTTATTTCGACTGGACATAATATCGACTCCAGAATATCGAGTTGGCATTAATATCGAGGTAAGTAATATCGATGTATTTTTTATCGATTGTTATGTTTTAAAAAAAATATCGATTGATAAAATATCGAGTAAGTAATATCGTTAGTAAAAAATATCGATTTTTCTAGTAGTTTAAAAATATCGAAAGTTGTGTTATCGACAGTCATGATATCGACTGTCATGATATCGACTATTAATATGGATATAAATAATATCTAATAGTTAAAAGGACATTGTTTTAATGTTTTATTACTACATTTATTGTTAAAATAAATGTAATTTTTTATTTGTTTATATAGAAAAAATTAAAAAATAATTAATAATTTAAAAAAATATTTAAAATACTATAATAATTTCTAGGAGCGGGTAGTGGGTTTTTAGGGGAATAGGGTGGGAAGTATTTTAAATATAATTAATTAAATATGTAAATGTATTAATTGGTATTAATATTTAATTAATTGTTAATTAATTATTTTTATATATAATATTTAATTGGTAATTAATTTAATTTAATACATTAATTGCTAATTATGTTTATTTAAATAATTTATGTCATGTAGCGGGTTGTGAGTTTATAGGGGAATAGGGTGGGAAGTAATTTAATTTAAAATAAATATGTTAATTAATTAATTAGTATTAATATTTAATTAATTGTTAATTAAATAATATATCATAATTATATATAATTTAATTGTTAATTAATTTAATTTAATTGAATAATTGCTAATAATGTAAATTTATATATTTTATGTTATGTAGCGGGCTGTGGGTTTATAGGGGAATAGGGTGGGAAGTAATTTAAATTTAAATAATTAAATATGTATTTTTATTAATTGGTAGTAATATTTAATTAATTGATAATTTAATCATATATTTTATGTAAAGAAAATTTAATTGGCAATTAATTTAATTTTATTGAATAATAGGTAATTATGTAAATTTATAAAATTTATGTAATGTAGCGGGTTGTGGGTTTATAGGGGAATAGGGTGGGAAGTAATGTTAAAAGAAATAATTAATTCATTATTTTTATTAATTGGTAGTAATATTTAAATAATTGATAATTAAATCATATATTTTAATTAAATAACATTTAATGGGTAATTATTTTAATTTAATTGAATAATAGGTAATTATGTAAATGTATTAAATTTATGTCATGTAGCGGGTTGTGGGTTTATAGGGGAATAGGGTGGGAAGTAATTTTATTATAATTATTTAAAAAGGTAAATGTATTCATTGGTACTAATCTTTTAATATTTGTAAATTAAATTATTTATATAAATTAAATTAAAAATAATTGGTAAATAATTTATTTTAATTGATTAATTGCTAATTATGTTATGTAAAATAATTTATGTCATGTAGGGGGTTGTGAGTTTATAGGGGAATAGGGTGGGAAGTAATTTAATTTTAATGTATTAAATATGTCAATTTATGAATTGGTAGTAATATTTAAATAATTATTAATTTAAACATTAATGTTCATAATTTAAAATATAATTTCTAAATAAGTTAATCTAATTGATTAATTGCGAATTATGTTAGATTAAATTTATACTTTTCTGTAGTGGGTTGTCTGTTTATAGGGGAATAGACTTGGAAGTAATATAATAATAAATAAGGAAATAATAATAGTTACTTAAGGTATATAACGTTTTGCACACAGCGTTTAAAAAGCACTACCTTTACAATGAAAAATTTTACAAGTAAAAAACCATAGCAACGAATGTATGTAGATAAAAAGTTTATACTATGCTGGTATTTTTACAACGCATACCATTACAACGTAAGTGTTGGTAAGTATATAATTATTTTTAAAATGTTATAGGTTTTTATTGTTGGGTAAAGGGGTATTTGTAGGGTTCAGGGTCAGTTTTTAGTATTTGGATAATGGAGCATTTTTAGGGTTCAGGGTCAGTTTTACGTTTTTGGGTAAAGGGGTATTTTTAGGGTTCAGGGTCAGTTTTCAGTTTTTGGGTAAAGGGGTATTTTTTGGGTTCAGGGTCAGTTTTCAGTTTTTGGGTAAAGGGGTATTTTTAGTGTTCTAGGTCAGTTTTCAGTATTTGGGTAAAGGGGTAGTTTTAGGGTTCAGGGTCAGTTTTCTGTTTGTGGATTAAGGGGTATATTTAGTGTGCAGGGTCAGTTTTCAGTTTTTGGGTAAAGGGGTATTATTAGGGTTCTGGGTCAGTTTTCAGTTTTTGGGTAAAGGGGTATTTTTAGGGTTCTGGGTCATTTTTCAGTTTGTGGGTAAAGGGGTATTTTTTGGGTTCAGGGTCAGTTTTCAGTTTGTGGGTAAAGGGGTATTTTTTGGGTTCAGGGTAAGTTTTAAGTTTTTGGGTAAAGGGGTATTTTTAGGGTTCAGGGTCAGTTTTCTGTTTGTGGGCTAAGGGGTATTTTTAGGGGTCTGGGTCAGTTTTCAGTTTGTCGGTAAAGGGGTATTTTTAGGGTTCTGGGTCAGTTTTCAGTTTGTGGGTAAAGGTGTATTTTTAGGGTTCAGGGTCAGTTTTCAGTTTTTGGGTAAAGGTTTTTTTTGGGGGGTCAGAGTCAGTTTTCAGTTTGTGGGCTAAGGGGTATTTTTAGGGGTCTGGGTCAGTTTTCAGTTTGTCAGTAAAGGGGTATTTTTAGGGTTCTGGGTCAGTTTTCAGTTTGTGGGTAAAGGGGTATTTTTAGGGTTCAGGGTCAGTTTTCAGTTTTTGGGTAAAGGGTTTTTTTAAGGGTTCAGGGTCAGTTTTCAGTTTTTGGGTAAAGGGGTATTTTTAGGGTTCAGGGTCAGTTTTTAGTTTGTGGGTAAGGGTTCAGGGTCAGTTTTCAGTTTGTGGGTAAAGGGGTGTTTTTAGGGTTCAGGGTCAGTTTGGGGTTTTAGGGTAGAGGGGTACAGGGTACAAATAAGGTAAATTTAAATTTTCATTAAATTAATTAAATTTAAATACATTTAATTAAATTATTTTCTATTAATTTTCATTAAATACAATATTATATAATTATAAATACTTATGTTGTAATGCTATGCGTTGTAAAGGTCTTTGCTTTATAAAAACATTCGTTGTAAATAAATGTGGTGTAATGGTATTTGCGTTGTTAAAGTTTTGTTGTAAAGGTATGTGTTGTAAAAGTATGTGTTCAAATGTCATACATATTTTATTTATTTGTATTTAATAGAAAATAATTGTAAATTAATTTATAATTAACAAAAAATTGGTAATTAGTTGTAATTTAGTATTAATAGGTAAGTTATAGAAATAATGATAGTTAATTAGTTATTTTAATATATTATTTATTATGTTAAATTTAATAGTTAATCATTTGTTAAAAGAATTACATTTATATTATTTATTTATTTATTTAATAATATATGAAGTATTTACTTTCCCTACTGTTGCACCCACTGGAGTGGGAATAGTAATTAGTATGGGTTCAGTGTCCAGCACCTTCCATGAGTTTACAATTGGTGAAATGGGAATTGTAATTTGTATCGTTTTAATGTGTAGTATGGTTTTGTGAGTTTATAATTTGTGCTGTGGAAATAAGAAGACATTTTTTATATAAATAATTATTATTGGTAGGATACTATAATAAAGTTTTAACATTACATAGAATTTTTTTTTTATATTTATAATTATTGTTATTGTAGTACTTAAAAGATTAATACATTTTTTAAATTATACAAATTTTAAATGCATTTTTATATAGAATATTTTATATGTAATTAATATTTATATACCATAATAAAGAAGGAAACATACACAGGGTTTAATGTAATAAATGAAAAACAGTTTATTAACATATAAAAAATAAATTGTAAGTAGAGATTTATTTTTAATTTCAATTGAAAGTTTTTATTAAACAGTTTTTATTATCCAAAACAATATATGAAGTGCATATATATGTTTTTAACACATAAATGATATTAACATAATTTTATGTTTATTAACATATATTGTAATTTTAATAGTTAAAGAAAAAAAATGGTAATATGTACTTTTCATTTAATAACAATTATTTTATTCACATAGACATTGAATATATTGTCATAGATAAATATGTACATTTCTTTTGTAACAGTAACATTTTTGTTTCTTACAAAGTATTGATATTTTTTTTTAAATTAATATTATGAATATTGAACATATTTATCATATTAATTTTTACATAGATACACACAAAAATACATTTTTATATACATACATAATGTTTAAACTAATATTTGCTATTTTTATAAACACATTATTTGTAACAAAGTTATAGATGTAAATTTGTTTAACATATACATTATTTTTAACATGTATATTTAAATCATCAAATATTATTTAAAGTATCACATAACAGTTGAATAATTATTTGAAAGTAATGAATATTTAGGAAATAATTTTCTACAATTTAAATAATTATTTACACTTAATATAATACTCAGTGTATTTTTTTAAGTGTTGGAATATAGAAATTAAAGAGGATTTTGCTGTATACAGGGACTACTTTTTAACCGCGTAATGTTACTTAGGCGTATTTGGTGCTTCAACAGATCGCGGTTGGATGCTGCTTCGCGTTAGAGAGGGTAAGTTTGTTTTAATTGTATTTTACAAGTTAATGAAGTTATTGTTAGTGTATGTGTGGTGTGTTTAGGTTTATGTAGATAGGGTTATTAAGAGAAGATTGTGTGTTAGGTGTTAGGTAGAGTGTACGATATTAGATTTTTACCGCGTTTTAGTTGTGGGTGTGTGAGGTGAGGTAATATGTTGAAATGTTACAAAGATAATATGTTTGGTGTATAAATATGTGTTTTTATATATGTATGGGTGTTTTTGTGTGGGTGGGTATGTATTTTATTTTTTGCAGGTTATCGTCGCGTTTTACTGTTTTTGAGGAGTTTCTTCTTTTTCGATCAGAGTTGTGTGACGAGTATTATATACTCTTATTTTTGCACACAATTAGTTTGGATTTCAAGTTTTCCAGGAGCGTTTTTTTTTCAACATTACTATTTTCGGGTTTTCTATCGTATATCGTGTCTATTACATTGGAAAGGAGTCGCTATGGATTTGCTTGTATTTTTCATTTTTTTTTTGGACTTCTATGGATTGTATGGGTTTTTGCAATGGTGTCGTATGGATTGCTTGGAATTGGATTACGTTTGAAGCTGCAACAGAACTGTAAGTATTTACCAAAATTTCTGTGGGTGGGGAAACTGTTTTAATTTTTGCTTTACTTACGTTGTATGTAACATTTTGTAAATACATTATCTAAATACATTTTATATATGTTAATATTATGTATTTGATAATTTAATTGCAAATTGTTACATGTTAAAATCAAGGAATTTAGGAAAGAAAATGCTTAATTTAACGTGTATAGTTATGTAATGTTTTAAAGAATAGTTTTTGCAATCATTGATAGATATTCTAGTCCTTTGCTAGTTGGATAGAGGGTAACTTGACTTTGGAGTGTGTTATACATTTTTTTAGTTTCTTTGGTGAGTTTAGGTCCGATCAAAGTTACTGATTGCTCCATTCGGAGTTCCTGGTAACTCTGTTCTTTTTGTAAGGATTGCATTAATTTGTGAAGGGTTGGCGTTCCTCGGCCTGTAGTTGCTTGGAAGGCATTGTGCCATCCTTCAACTGCATTGTTTGTTTTTGCTTCCTTATTTAGTGTGCTAAGGTAGACATTCCACCAAGCTATTTGGTATTTGGGTTGTCTTCTATGGCCTGATCTGTGTAGCCTTCCTACCCATGTGTCTTCGAAGTAGTCAAGCATAGGGCTTAGTTTTTCTTCGTTTCTTTTATAGTAGGGGCTGTCTAATAATAAGTTATAGTGCTCAGTTACATCTGTTAGTGGAACATAGGCTAGGGCGATGAGTTTTTTTATTTGATAAGCAAATGTGCTATCAGTGGCGTATTGGATACTCAAGGTAGATTTTTGTAGATGTCGCCAGATACATTGATTAAAATGGTAATAGCAACCTTGTATTGCTGTGTGAGGGTATGTTTTAAGGATGCTGTTTATCATTGCTTTTTCAAAGTCAATGATAATTTTTTGTGGAAAATAGTTGTTAGCATGTTGAATGACTTCAGTTAGTATTTCTTGATATGTAGCTTGCTGTTTGTTTGGTAGAAGGGCATAAAGGAATGGAATATTTGCATTTTGGAAATGACCATGGATGGTGTATAATTGATAAAAAGGTTTGGGGCATACAGAAAAAGTACCGTCCATCATCCAAGTTTGGCATTGGGTAAGTTTAGTCATGTTGTTTGCTGTGGCAAACAGTATAATTCTTTTATCTTTAGATTTGTTGTCATAGAGTATAACATTTTCTTTATTGTGAGTTACAGAGAGTTCAGGGGGAATTAGCACTTCTTCAAAAGTTTTTGGTGTGGGAGGAGTAGTGCATGTTGCTCTTTTTTGTCTAGCTACAGTTCTTTTAAGGGATTCGATAGATGGTAATTGGCTAGAAGCATGTTGGGGAAGTACACTTAAATGGTGTTTCAGAATTGCAGTTGTTGGTTGATCAGTTCTAGTACTAGCTTCATTAAGGGAATCTAGCATTTGTCTAATCTCTATTTCTGTTACATTGGGTGGGTGATTATGTTCCTTAGTATAAGTAACAGTAGTTTCCTGAGTTATAGCTCTACCATAACATTTGTTGGCATAATATTTCGTACACTTCCAAAACACTTTCAAATCTTTTTGTTTCTCTTGAGTGTAGACATATCCCATGTAACAAAGAAGCATTTTCCCTTTTTGTGAATAAATGAATTTAGCTCCTTCAGTCATAATTGTATTGTAGTGCTAGGAGGTAATTAAAAGAGAATGTCATTACATTTTTTGTAAAAATAATGTTGTATTCTAATAATACAGTTTAATACATTTTTTATGTACCTGTAATTCTTGTGATGATTTCAAGTAGATCTTTTCAGGTGTTGATGTTCTTCAAACTGTTATTTTCTGTGTATATCTTTTTGTACCTGTGGAAGTTGAGAAAATGTGTACAAAAATTGTATTACTATTTATGATATTTTGATAGAGGTTTTTAGCTAGTTTCTATTTAGTTACCTATCTATTAAATGTCGAATTTACATTTCAATTATATACTTACTTATTTATATTTAACTTTTGATGTCCAGGTGTTGTGTAGGTCTTCTGTATTTTCTTTTTGTCTGTAGGATAAGTAGTAAAAAAAAAATATATATATTTTAAGTATTTGGCTTTTAAATATAGGTGTGAGGTTTGAGAGTTACATTTTCGATGGCTAATAATATAGTAGTACTTACTTTAGATAGGTGTAGCTGTCTTTATGTTGAAGTCAATCAGTTTTCTTTCAGAAATCCTGCAGAGTTTCGTCTTCCTTTAGTTAGGAGATGTAGGCTGCATTTTTTGTTTGCTGTAATCTTGTTTATATAGTATTAGTCTAATTGTTTCAGAAATAGGATTGGTTGTTTAAATTGATAGTCTGTTTTTATTTGTGGATTTGAATTTTTTTACCTGTTATACTAATTGCTTTCCTTATATGGGTGACGCCAATTAACGTTTTTTTAAAGTGTAAGGCCTTATTTAGTATAGGTAATGTTATCGTTATATTTGTAAAGTGGAGGAATATATATAATTTGCAGTAAGAAATGTTTAGTTGTTCGAAATATTGTTTATGTATTATAAAATGTATGTTTGTTTTTAATTTGTGTTATAAATGTTAGGAAATTATATATTATATTTTATCCATTTATATAAACAATATATGAATAATTATGATTAGTATAACTAAATTTTAACATAATAAAGTGATGTATTCAAGGATGTAGTAATGTCGATATTTTTAAAAAACGATAAATTTGCTATCTATATTTTTGTATTCGATATTTTGACTGTTTTTTATTTAAATATGTGATAATCGATGTTTTTGAAATCGATAATGTTGTTAGTCGATATTGTTGTAGTCGTTGTTTTTTGTAGTCGATATTGTGGTTTCGATATTTTTGTGGTTTGTTGTTTAAGTATAGGTAATCGATATTTTTGTAGTCGATAATTTGTCATCGATATTTTGTCCAGTCGATATTCGGTCTGTCGAGGTTATGTCAGTGATCCGGCGAGGTCATATGGGACAGGTTCAACATAGAGCGAGGTGCCAGACACGGATGTCCCATCGCCATGGAGCCATTGGTGTGTTTACTATGCACACGGGGATGTCTTTGGGAAGTCTGTATATCAGAACGCCCTGAGGTCATATCGATGTATGCCGATAATACGTTGATCTATTTGAGGCCAGACTGACAGGAATTACTGGAGATCATGACTGCCCTTGATGACTTCAGACGGATGTCTGGGCTGCATATTAATCAGAGGAAGACATATTTGTTACCCTTGTAACGAACTTCAGAAACCCAGCTGCACACAGGTGGGGAGGGATCCCCTGCAGTGGTGGTACAACTGCATTAAATACCTAGGGGTGCAAACATACCATAATGAACAAGTCTTGGTGGATGGTAGCCTAGGGAAAGTGTTAGCATTGATTCAGCAGTCCCTTCCCTTCTAGACATAGCTTCCTCTATCGCCTATGGGTAGAGTTTTGATAGCGAAGGTGGGTGCAAATATACCATATGGAACAAGACTTGGTTGATGGTAACCTAGGGAAAGTGTTAGTATCGATTCAGCGGTCCCTTCTGGGCACAGCTTACCCTATTGTCTATGAGTAGGGTTTTGTTAGCAAAGATGCTAGTACTTTCTAGGCTTCAATACTTTTTTGCAGCCTTGCCAATTATACTGAAGAATTCTTTCTTTATGGACTTGCAACATATGCTCGCCTCCCTAATATGGGGATCTGGTAGGCATAGGGTGACCATAACACCTTTATATGCCACCATGGAGGCGGGGAGGTTGGGGGCCCCCAATTATGAGCTTTATTATGCGGTGGTACAACTTCAATGACCAATGCACTGGCTTGGGTACGCACTGAGTTCTGAATGCAAGATGACAAGCCAGGAGGTTAGTGGCTAGCCCTTGTTGGAGTAAATCCAAGAGTCCTCATCCTATTGTGGTGTCTGTAATCCGCTACAGCGGGTGGCTGCCTGGTGCTGGAAGAAGTATATTCCTAGTGGCAAGAGTATGGTGCTGTATGCCCCAGAGCTTCCATTGTGGGTTTCCTCTCTAAGTAGATGCTTGGCAGAGACACACCAGGCCAGGGTGGACTGCAGTGAGACTTTAGAAATGAGGTGACGTGGTTACTGAAGGGAGACTGCACCAGTTTGAGGATCTGGTTGTTAGGTACAGTTTGGATCCTGGGCAATTTCTTCTGTTTGCATGGGGTGGTGGGTGAGATGTGGGGATCGGAATTCGACTTGCCACCAGTTTTTGGCCAGCAGGACATGGTGCTGGACAAAGTCAGACGAGGTCGGCGGTTTCAGGGTTGTATGGGTGCATTGCTACATGTGACTGTTACCTCTGGCATTCAGGCTCTGGGGGGGGTGGTGGGAAGATTGGCTACCAACAGATATTCCAGAGGCTGCATGGGTGAAAAGTCTAGGATCTATGAAGACGATCTCCAGAAATGCTTGTTTACGCGTTGCACAATTTAATTATGTACAGCAAACATATCTCTCAGCAGATCAAATTGCAAGAATATATGAAGGAGCCAGACTTGTTTGCCCCAATGGCAGTTAGAACCAGCTGATTTTATTCTCATGGTATGGACTTGCCCGGTAATTACTGGATGTCGGTTTTACAATGTATATCAGAAGTCACTACCTTCATCCTACCACTGGACCCATTGCACTGCTTACTCAACAAGAGGGCAGTAACCAAGTGGAGGAGGCAAAAGTCTGGATTTCAGAACTAGGCACTAGTACTGGCTAAATGCCATATAGCCATGTCATGGAAGGTGGCTGCGGCTCTACCCATTCCCAGAAAAATGGGGTTGGATGGGTGTCGGCTGAGTTGGAGATGTGAGCAGACACCAGGGCAGGGAATAGGAGGTGTCACCCATTGGAGCAGGTGGAGGTTTACCTAGAGATGCTGAACAGAGTGCCTGACACTTAGTCGATGTGGGCTGTGACCACATGGCAAACATGTGTTTATAGCCTAAGGGTCCACTTACCTTGGATTAGACTAGTGGGGTAGATATATGGAGGAGTAACTATAGGTGGGTATAGTGGTTTGGGGGGGCCTTACCAGGAGAGTTATGAGACATCTCAGATTGTTTTGGGTTGTTTCGGGGGACAATTTGTAACTTGTTTCTAATGTAGGAAATGCAGGAGTGTGAGGGGCGGACAGCGGGTATTGTTAGTTTCCTTATACAGGTTTTGTTTGCGTGTTTTATTGAGACCGTCAGATGTCTAATACTTCAGGTGGGAATGTGCTCATGGGAATTGCAGTGAGCCTGATGTTTTCCTTTCATTGTCATTTCTATTTCTATTTTAATCATTTATAGAGCACGACAGCTGCCCCAGCCAAGGGGCGTCCCGGCGCTAGCAACAAAACAGCAGCAATAATACAGACAACTGTCTACACACTGGGAAAAATAAAAGTTTTAATAGCTTTCCAAAAAATCAGTAAGGTTGTTAAAGCCACGAATATGGGGGGGCAGAGAATTCCAAAGAATTGCAGCCCTATAACGGAAAGAATGACCTCCAGCTCGAGTTTTCCTAACTCGAGGAACCCGCAGCAGATGTTGACCCATGGAGCAAAGCTGGCGGGGAGGAACATAGAAAGAAAGCAGATCTGTCAGTACACTAGGGGATCCGAGCCTCAGATTTTAAAAGCTATACAGAGGGCTTTAAGCTCGATCCTTTGAGCCACGGGCAGCCAGTGGAGGCGGCGAATACAGCCAGACACTGAGCAGACTCTATGCAAGCCCAAAAGAGTGCTCACTGCGGCATTCTGAACCCTCTGTAACCTTAGTACTTCTGCCTTGTTTATCCCTAAGTACAGTGAGTTCACATAGTCAAGCCTAGAAATAATTAGTGCTTGAATAATGAGCTGTCTGGTCGGTGCATCTAAGAAGTCCAGAATGGGTCTCAGCCCACAAAGAAGACCGAAACAGGTACCTGCTACCTTCTATGTTTGTGTCTGGAAACTAAGAGAAGAGTCCATCCAAACCCCCAAGTTCTTTACCACCTGTTTAGGAGGGGGAGGGGTGCCTAGATTCCTGGGCCACCATTGCTCATTCCATAACCCATGATCCCTTCCGACCAGCAACACCTCCGACTCACTAGCGTTCAGCTGGAGGCAATTGGCTGTCATCCAGCCAGCAACTGCCGCCAGATCGCCTTGGAACTTAGTGGCGTTGTCCCTGGAATTACTGGAAAGTGCCACCACCAGCTGCATGTCGTCGGTGTAGGAAACCACCGTCAGACCTCTGCTCTTGATGTATGGTGTAGATTTAATGCCGTATGCATGTCCCTAATGCTTCTATCACTATATTTGCATCAACATTACTGTAATAACATAATCAAAATATGTATGTATGTATATATATAATTTCTGAAGGGACATGTATATGTTGATAGTGGTACTGCGGCCTTGCAAGTCAATTTTATGTGTTCAAAGAAATCAATAGATTCTTACCATTACTGGCACTGCCTTTTAAATATCAGTGCATTTTTAATACAGGAACATCTAACTCTACAAATATGTGCTGCAATTATACAGCTTCATTTCATGTCTTTTAGTATATCTATAGATTGTGAGTGGGGCTGTAGCTGTCTTTCCCCTCTTTATATTTGGGTAAAGATGCAGGGTATGACCATCAGTTAATGGCTCAGAATGTGGTCTTCAATCATGTCCTATCACCCTGCCCTCAGTTTCCCACTGGACACAGAATTAAGTTACAGTCCCTGCTCTGTGTGTTGCCTTCTGGAGGTGCTGGCTACATTGTGTGTCCACTGAGCATGCCTTGTGAAGAGTATGTCTGCCCTCACTGACTTGACAAATATATACTTTCTGATTGGCTGTTGTTAAAGTTGTGAATTGTGGAGCTAACTCATGATTTCATAAATTTCATGATTCTTAGGTTTTGTTTTGTAGCCATAACTTCACTTAAATCTCTTTATTAGCATTTCAAATGTAACAAGGGGAACAGGACCTCCTGCTCCTTCAAGACAGTGTGATACAGACTCTCGAGTCAGTGAATATAATCTTAGTAAGTAATTGCTAGGAGCTGGTCAACAATATAGTTCATATATAACACAGAAGGGTGAACAACCAAACCCCCCCTCCCCTGTCCACAAATCATAAGAAGAACGGAAAGAAAAGGGATAAAAATGTACCGTGGTTTAGGCTTCTGCGAGCATGTAGAGCCGCACTGCTTAGGGATTGGTGTATCTGCCAAGCGAAGCAGTCGCAGATAGCGGGGACAGCTCAGCTCCCGAAATTCCACAGTAAGCAAAGTCAAGAAGGGGCGCCACAGCTCGGAAAATTCCTCTCCTCTGCCCGCAAAGGTGAGAGATAACTTCTCCATGCCGAGAACCATCCACAATCTGTGTAACCAACCCGAGTGAGGGGGGCCTGAGGGGATCTCCAATGTGCTAATATGTTTTGTGTGGCTACCCCTAGGGCGATGGCAATGAGGCGGCCCGCCGCAATTTCAGGGGGTACATCAGGGAGTTGGGCATACCTAGGAGCATATATATAACAGTGAGCCAGAGGTGCCACTCCCTCAAGTGCCCTCTGGGTTCTCGCCTGCGAGGGCCACAATAGCAGTCGTCAGGGCATCTTGTTGACTCTGTGCTATTTTGGAAGCGGGTGGCTTCCGGTGACGCCGTCCCCTGGGTTGTCGCTGCCATCCCGAAGCGGAGGTCGTGGGTTTCATGCTCGTGTCTTCAGCAGCCTCCCCGACCTCCGGGGTTGTCAAGCCCAATAGGCGACAGATGTCTTCCAGTGAGCGAAGCTGATGGATCTTATTATTAAGCCGGAAGATAAAGTGAAAGGGGTGCCCCCAGGAATACGAAATCCCTTGCTGTCTCAAGTGGTCAGTCACCGGCCGAAACTGCTTGACCCTCTGTAGCGTGATTAATGCTAAATCCTGGTATAATACCGGTGAGTGTCCCTGGAAGGAGATCAGGTGCAAGGCTCTTGCTTTTGAGAGAATTAGTTCCTTCGTCTTGAAGTCCTGCACGCAGACCAAGATATCAGCAGGTGGAGCCTGGGAGCCCCGGGGTGGTCCCACCCTGTGCGCCCTGTCTAAGACGACTTCCGATGTGTGGGAGTCACCCAGGATGTGCTGGAAGAGGCCAGTGGTAAAGGTGAATAGGTCCCTGGTGTCATCGGTTGGTTCCACTCCTCGAATGCGGATGTTATGCCGTCAGGACCGATTTTTAATGTCCTCCAAATGAAGCTGCATGTCCATGTTCTGATCTTGAAGCCGGATGACCTCCTGCTGAAGGGTTGACAGGTCTGCCACTGTGGTGTCAATGTTCTCCTCGAGCGTGGCTACCCGTTCTCCAATGGAGTCCACGTCACGGCGCACTTCCTTAAGCTCGGAGGCAAATTCGGTTTTCACCGACTGAATATCTTCATGCAAGGTGAGGAAAAGTGACTTCAAAAAGGCCTTCGTTATAGGCTCGTCCCCAGCACCTGCAGGAGGCTTGGGCGTCGCTGTTTCAGAGCCTGTCGTAGCCATGACTGGGTTGGACTGAGCGCGACCAAAGATGTCCTTCAAGGGCTTCACTTTCACACTCCGGGCCTCGGACATACTCCTGTATGGCTAACAATGCCTGGGCAGGCGAACCGAAACTCCAGCTGGGCCCAGGGGCACCCGCGGGGCACCCACCGGTTGAAGCGCTCCCACGACGATGGTGGCGCGGAGAGAAGTGATGGTGTGCGGGAAGGAGTGCCAGACGCTAGGCTCAAGGCTATCCCCCCAAGGCTGGGCGTTGGAGCGCCGGAACCTGCAACGCAAATCCAATAAGAACACCATGTCAGGGCACCACTCCCGGGTAGCGCGAGGCCTCAATAATCCGGGCCCAGTACTGCGAAGTATGGTGCTGGGGCTCAGGTCCAAGAGGAACCGATCCCCACTAGACCGATACCCGCCAGGTCCCAGCGTGCGAAGTGCCCCGGGGCCAAGGATCTCAGCACCGCGCCACGTCTGCAGACTATGCGCGTCATAAGGCGTCTCACCCGAACCCAGGGATCTGCGCGACACGGCCCGCTATCGCCAAAGGCCAGCCGCCTGCAGCTCTCAACCCACGCTTGGGGGACCTCCGGCAGGCCCTTCCTTAGGCTGTACATGACACCAGGGGGATCCGGGCTGGAACCACTCACCCCTGTCGCTGAGTATGGCAAACCACTCAGAAGCTGCCCCCTATTAGCTGGTCGCCCCTATGGCTTCGCAGGCCGAGAGGCAATGGCATGGAACTCCCCTACCGCTCCCACCCGGCCGGAGATCTGCGCGCCTCATGGTGCCTGTCCTTCGCGCAGCACTCAACCCAGACCCGCCGGGGGCAGTCCACAAAGTAGGCCGCCAGAACCTCCGGTGGGCCCCCTCCGCATGAGAGGGCCTGCACAGTGAGGTTGCCCACAGGGGCAGTCCTCCAGGCCTGAAGCCCCACACTGGGCAACCAACACCCCCAACACATGTCCGGGAAAAAGTCCCAGTAGAGAAAGAAATGGCCCAAATGGGAGTCATTTCAATTTTGTATGGTTGTTCAGACAAAGAACATTTCAAAATAACATAGTGTTGACATCTCAACTCAACAATTAAACACCCTATACAGAAACCATCTAGGCCACAAATGGACACGCCTGTATCTAAAAATATGTCTGCATCTAAAAATGCGCCTGTGCATACTAAGTCTACTAATTCAGTGGCCATGCAAGATAGACACAAAGAGAAGGTTAAAGCAGGTCCCCTGAAAGTAACTCCTACTAGAAATGACCCTCTAACGAAGGCAACTACAATGAATAGAGTAAAATCTAACTTCAGAAACATCGTAGACTTACCCCCAGAATCATCCAATTACGTTATTATCTTAACCGGAGTCCCGGTCGTGCCAGTAGGAAACATAGAATCTAATATAAGTCTTAAAAACAAAGTTATCTACTGGCTGCGTAACAACAGACCTCTCCCACCACATCTAAATGGAGATATAGTTTCTGTAAGACGGTGCAATTGGGTGGACCCCCGCCCCAAAGATATTGAGGGCGACGTGGTGATAGTAAATTTTAGGGATCAGAGGGTGGTCACGTACATCAGCGATTGGTTTCCTGGGAAAAGTGAGGGTGGCGTATCATCACGTAATTTGAGCTATTTTTACCCTGAAGCTCTGATGATGCCCCCTAATCACCCTCCAATCCTGCGCAGCTTTGATTCTCCACACATTCCCTATTGTATCCCAAACTCTATCGCCCCCAGACAGTATATCAACAATCTTCCTCCTTTTTTTCCACCTCAACGCCCAAATAGGTACTTTCTTCCTTTTGGTAATAATCACCATCCCATAAATCCAAATGAGTACTGGAACATCCCACTACACAACTTATATGAACCCCTCTGTGGCTTAGACGTAAATGAATGACTCATTCCATCTACTTTTTATGTGGGAATCACCTGAGAGTGCATGATTAATTATAATATACCAAATGAATTTTCTATTGTTACTCCTACTTCTATGAGTAGATCGCCTGAGCCACTACAAGATATGAGGGGGAAGCTCTGTGTAGCAAAATTAGATCTGAATGTGAGCTTAGGAACTGGCAAGAAAACTGCAGGACATGGTGATTTGTTTACCTCATCAAGAAGAGAATAACAACTGTATTGTGGGGGGCAATCTGTCATATAATAGTTTGGCTATGTTGTCTCCCTCTGCTAATTTCAACTTTGATAATTCTCAAAGTCCGCCTGAAAAACATCCGGAAGTTAACTTGGGGGGAAATGTTGGGACCCATGACACCCATGATATGGCACCATCTCTTGAAACATGTGTTTCCAAAGATTGGGGGAAAAAAGGGGTTGTGTTAAATGATCCTACACTTACACCTGTTTATTCCCCAAATTTGGTACTTAACTGGAATGTGGCCGGTCTTGTAACAAAAATTGGCTCTCAATCATGGCTGGATCTGGTGAACAATTATTCCATTTTATGTTTCCAGGAAACTTGGGCATTGAGCCCAGTGCACCTCTTAGGGTATCAGACCTTTCATGCACCAGCCTTGGCGAGCAACCAGGGAAGAAACAGGGTTGGTTTATGTACCTATATTAACATTGCGAGTGGATTAACCGTGTTGAAACACATTCCTACTCAATCCTATCAGATTGTTGTGATTGGGTGGGTTAGTTCTCTTAACCTTATCTTGGTAAACTTCTACAATAGTAAAATAGAAAACAAGAACTACCCTGCCAGGGTTTAATTAAGTGGTCCCATCAAGGAGATCCAAGGGATAAAAGGGGGGGGGGTGACACAGGTCAACGTTTCAGAGCCAACGAAACATCATAAAAATTCAGAGCATTTTGTTGAAAAAATAGAAAAGTTTTTTTATTGATTAAATAACAATTCATAAATGGAATCCATAGAGAAATTTTGAAGCATATATACAAACACAGAAGAATTTTTTTTTCCCATATAGGGCCTAATAAGAGTCATAATTAAAAATTCATACAGAAAAAAGTGTTTATTCGCGTCCCACACACTCCCACAGTCATTCACTAAACATACATACACATCTCAGTCTCACTCACTATAGAAATGATGCAGTCATACAAATACAATCATAGGGGAACCTAAGGGTCTGCAACACCACATTCGAAAATTGCTAGAGCTAGAAAATCTACATGGAGGCAGTCAATGATGGGGTGCAGCAAATTGTTACACTCTACACTAGAGGCCATCCATGTGGGTCACACCAACGCGCGTTTCAATGCAGAGCCAGTTTGGGCTGCATCTTCATCAGGGCATGGAGGACCAGGGAAAGGGACATACACACTGTGGATAAAAAAGAAGTCTGTTATGTGCGAATCACATAGTTGAATACATTTTTCATACATACAATAAAAATAGATTAAGATACATTTTAGCAGGCCGAATATGATTTCATAATACATATATATTATTACAAAGGAGTTGATATGATAAACTCATTTAAAGTGTGTATCAAGGCTCCAAAAGCGTTGTCACTCATGGCGTAAGAATTCTTACTGTCTCTCCTCAATGGGAGAAACCCTCAAGGCAACTGAGGATAAGCCCAGGACCAACAGAGACAAACCAGACAGGCATTCAGTGAGATACCAGAGCATACAATTACTGGGGCATCTGGGTATGTACAATTAGAAGGTAGGGACAATTTTAGCAAGGGGCTTCACAGATATTGCTAGAGATCTGTGAACGGGGTATTGATATCAAAGGGGGGACCTCATAGTACCCATAGTGAGGAGTAGTGCCCATGGTGACCTATCGATATAGGAAAACAGAGAAAAGATAATCTTACCACTTTACTCACTGAGAAACCTTGGTATCATATATACTTCATTTAGGTCAGGCAGGGTTCCTGCAGGTAGATAGTATTCACAGGTCTATATAGTTATGAGCCGACGTAGCTTCCGTTTTTGAGAAGGTCCTAAGGGTGACAATAAAGTTTTTTTTTTTTTTAAGACATCCTCAAGGAAAGTTTGAGGGGGGCTGACTATAGGTTAGGTCCAAGCTATTCAGTTCTAGGCATTTTCTGGGTGACGGGCCTCAGTTCCAAGAGGGCTCGGGTAAATCTCTACATCTAACGAGACGAGCGGCCAAACCTAATCACCTAAAATGCAGATAGGAAAATGTACGTTATGTAGCGATGGACAGTGAGCACATCTCTTTCTTATTTCCTTTGGATATGGCACATCCAAATGGGGGAAAATCTGCAGAAGGAATTATACGAATTTACATTTAACCAAAGGATGAGGGAAAAGCAGGTGTCCAGTTCCAGTTGAGAGCTATGTGCTAACGGATCAGTGCAGGGCTTAGGGCGGAGCAAATTACCGATGAGAGGAGAAACATAGGCTAGTTTCAAAACGGTCGAAGGTTCATTTCCTTCAAGGCAGAGGACCGCATTTGAAGGGTGATTTTAGACGATCTGAAATTATTCCCCGTCCAAGGTATTAGGCAGTCAGAAGACCCCTGCCGGGATAGATAATATATATCAGGTTATGGCGACATCATACTCCCGGGACACAAGCTATAGAGGGGGGTGTTTACCAATTAGGAGCGACCTTACCCTGCTGCGGCCAGGGTCGGCACACCAAACCGCAACCGGGCTAAGTAACGAGGCCCTTCAGTATCCGCATGGGAATCTCGGATGGCAGGACATGGGGATTTGATAACAAAGAGAGGGGGAGTTAAAACGTAAGCTCCAAGAATTATGGCGGTCTAGGGCGCTACTAAGGTGGGCGCGACGAGATCCTTACCTGAATGGAGAAAAGTAAAGCGGACCGCAGAATCGGCGTCCTCTCTCTCCGGAGGCGGGGGACGGAGGCAAATCCTAATGGGGGGCCCCATCTTTTTAAATCTGTTGGCAGATTGGAAACAGCTGTGATGGGCGGCGTCAATGTCCATTCCCACAGGAGGTGATTGACGATAGTGAAAACGGGCCCAGGGGGGAACAGTGTCTAAGCGGCGGCCATCTTGGAGAGGATACAAGATCGAATAAAAATATGGGAGGGGGATCCTTACGAGGGCATTGGCGCCATAATGAAGGGATCCCTCATTTAGGTCAGAAACTATACAAGGATGGGGTTGAAAGCACCGCGGTAGATGGAAATGGAAGCTCCTACAGAATAGCTCAGAGCACAACCGGGGGGAAAAATGTAGAGGCGGTGACCATCTTGGAAAGGGGGCCTCATATATGTATAAGTTCACCAAGTGCAGATAACGGGGGGGGCAAAGATAACTAGGTAAGGAAAGCTGACAAAAAAGGGGGTTCAAGTTTTCATCATAATTATTTTCACAAGGACATGAATCAAGAAAAAATCGAGTTCACAGCAGGGCATTGGACCAAGGGCATTCTTCATTGTGTCCTTTGCTGACAGAATTGAACATGAAGATCCAGAAAACCTCTCTTTTCTTGCGGAGGTTGGTAGAGTCAATTCCAGGCTGGGCCGTTATTTTTTCCAAGATGAACCAGCGAAGGTCCTTTTCATTGTGGCCTTTGTCCAGCCAATGAGAGACTAGTGGGGCAGAGATTTTGCTGTTTTGAATGTTGGATTTATGTTCCCCAATCCTCAGGCAGCATTCACATCCAGTTTCACCAACATAAGGGAAATTGCACGGGCAGAGGATGATATAAAAGATGTTGGCAGTTCGACAGTTGGTCATTCTTTTATTTCGGGCCACCGATAAAGTGTGCTCAGTGGTGCTCACAGAGTCGCCTATGATGGCATGGGGGCAAGCATGGCATGTGCCACATCGGTGGTTGCCAAAAACCGGTTCAGTGTTGGTAATGGCCTTCTGGATGCTGGTGGAAGCCTCCAGAATTTTTCCCCTAACAAGATGATTTTTTAGGTTTCTGTTTCTTCTGAATGCGACTATGGGTCGGCCAAGAGGGGTTTGTTCCTTCTCCAAGTTGAGAAGGTGCCAACTGGAGTTTATGACCTGCCGGATTTTGTGGTTCATGTTGGAGTGACGTGTGATATACACTAATCTTTCCTGGGGTTCTGACATGGGGGATTCAAACATCAACTCCCGATTCGCATATCTGGCTCTTTTAAAGGAGTCCTTAATGAGCTTTCTGGGATAGCCTCGATGGAATGATTTCTCTTTCAGGATATCAGATTGTTGTAGGTAGTCATTGATATCAGTACGATTCCGCCTAATATGCAGGAACTGACTGTAGGGGATGCTATCTTTTTGGTTCCTCGGGTGAAAACTGGAGTATTGTAACAGTGTATTCCTGGCGGTGGGCTTGGTGTATAGGGACACTTTTAAAGAGTTATCAAGGTGTTCGACCCAAATGTCCAGGAATTCATTCCTTTGATGGCTATGGTGGCTGGTAAAGCGCAGATTGGGATCAGCCGCGTTCAGCCATGATATATATTCCTCCAGGGTCGTATGGTCCCCCTTCCAGATTAAAAAGACATCGTCGATGAATCAACGCCATCCTCTGACGTTTTCATGGAAGGGGGCCATTTCATTGAAGATGTTAATACGCTCGAATTCTCCCATGTATAGACAGGCTATGCTGGGGGCACAACTGGCCCCCATGCTGACACCACTAGTTTGTTTAAACATGGTGTTATTGAATTCAAAGTAGTTCTCATGGAGGACCAGCTCGAGACATTGTAATATGAATTCCGAGTTAGTAATATCATGTCTGTTCGAGAGGATGTTTTCTATGGTGTCATAGGCTCCTCTCTGAGGGATGTTAGAGTATAAGGATTCAACATCCAGGGTAACAAGTGACTCTCAATTTTCAAAGAATGGGGTGCCTTCCACTAAGCTGATAAAGTGTCCTGTGTCTTTGACATAGGATTCTAGTTCAAAGACTAGAGGTTGGAGAGATTTGTCTATGTATTTAGACAGGGCTCAGTGGCCGAACCAATGGTGGACACTATAGGGCGTAGCGGAGGGTCAGTGCAGTTCTTATGAGTTTTGGGAACCCCATAGATGATGGGGATTCTAGTATTGGTAGGGGTCAGGTATTCAGCCTCTGACTCACAGATCAAGTCCTGGTTCACAGCCTCTTGGACTATTTTGAGTGGATGTATGACATTACAACGCAGGCTATTACAACGCCTGCCTTTACAACGTGGTTTTTACATTGCAAACCTTTACAACGCATAGCGCTTAAAGGTGCTGGATAGTGAAAAGTTTAATTTTCTATTCCAACTCCAGTCCCCGTGGATACTAGGGAAGGTTTTGGATAGAAAATTAAACTTATTCCCTATCCTAGAGCGCCCCCCAGCGCAATGCGTTGTAATGGTTTGCGTTGTAATGACAGCGTTGTAATGGTAGTGCGTTGTAAAAGTTTCGTTGTAAAGGTTGTTCACCATTTTGAGTATTTCTTGTTTGAGAACAGGTTCAGGGTTAGATGTAATTCTCTGGTAATGACCAGTGGCAGACAATAGATGATTCATTTTGTCAGTATACTTAGGGGTGTCAAAAATGACAATACCCCCACCCTTATCACAGGGTTTGATGGTGATATTTTTGTCCTCTCTCAGGGTTTTGAGGACGACTTCCTCGTCCCTGTGAAGGTTGGAGTCAGGGGTAGGGACATACTTGATCATTTTCTCCACCTAAGCGGTGACCGCCTTCTCAAAGATATTAACCTCAGGTCCCAACATATCAAGGGATGGGGTAAAGGAGGAGGGAAGTTTTAGCCCGGATCTGTTTTCCTGATCAATGGTGGTGGGTTTTTCCAAGAAGAATTTTTTCAGACGGATCTTTCTGAAAAATAGATGTAAATCTTTAGTGAATTCGAACTTGTCAAAGTTCGCGGCGGGGACAAATGATAAACCTTGAGTTAATAAATGAATAGCCATGGAATCAATCTCTTTCTTCGAGAGATTAAAAACCGGAATGGGGGGGCGTGGCTACGAGCGCGGCAATGGCGGTCGCAGCTTCCTAGAGCTCCCGCTTGCCCGAGCCTTATCCATCCATTTATCCTGTCCCCGAGCCTCTGCCACACTCCCTGAGCGAGGCGATTGCTGCGGAGAGCTCTGGTCATCCTCCGGTGCGGTCATTGGAGACGTCGGCGCCTTGACTGCTGCGGGGCGCTTGGCGACGGAGAGCGGCCTGGTGCGGCGCTGAAGCCGGGACCTCAATTTTGGCGCCCCCCGCTCGGGAGACACCTGAGTGGCGCGGCTGCCTTGCCGCATTCCCTGGGCTGCTAACGACCCAGCAAGACGAGCGGGGGCGGGATCGGTCCCCCCCCGTGACCCGACTGCAGTGCCATTGCCTTGAAGAGGCGAGGGTCGCCCACAGCCTACGAGGGGCCTAGCGGACCCGGCGGAGCCGGGGCCTCAATTTTCGCGACTCCCGCCCGAGGATAGCTGGGTGCAGCTCCTGACCGTGGAGGACGCCTGGCTGCTGCCTCTCTGCATTGGAGGCCCACTTCACGGCGGGGTGTCGGTCGGCGGACCCTGTGGCGGGCGGCGAGTTGTGGACGCCCCCTCCTGGACCCTCAGACACCGCTGGCGGAGACGACAGGCCCACGGGTGGGCAGCAAGTGGACGGGCCCCATCGATCGCCCTGGGGTCACGAGTGGTGAGGGGGTGTTTCCCGGTGCCTGCTAAACCTTGCCTGGACTGTGACGTGAAGGGGGACGCCGACTGCCCGCTTCTGGTGGAGGGTCGTGCCTGGCGGACGGAGTCCCCGCTGGAGTGGATGAAGGGCGTGGGGATCCCCATTGCCACGGCTGTGTAGATTGTTGGAGGCCCGTGGACAGGCGGCGATCATGACCCGAGGTGGGGGAGGCAGCCAATCTAAGCAACCGACCATCGACAAATACACGGGGCCAACTGGGGGACCGGGCCCGTCGGGTGGGGGTCAGCATCCACCGCCCCCCCCCGGATAATACCGCGCTCATGGCCGCCATCACCCAATCCCGGGACATGCTGGACGCTAAAATTGGCGCGGTGGGCGCAGATGTTACCCTGATCCGCCAGGACCTGCGGAATGCGGTGGCGCAGATTACTGAGGCGGAGGCCAGAATATCTGTCGTGGAGGACGATGTTGGGTCCTTGAAGAAACGGCTGGCGGTGGTGGAATCGGTGCAGAAGAATCTGGCGCTGCGGGCTGAGGATGCTGAAGGTCGCGCCCGCCGCAACAACCTCCGATTTGTTGGTTTTCCGGAACGGTGCGAGAAGGGGGACATGGCGCAATTCCTTACCCAGTGGCTGCTGAGCTGGATGCCTCCGGAGGGCCTGTCCTCGTGCTTCATCATTGAGCGCGCCCATCGCGCCTTGACCCAACGGCCGCCGGAGGGTGAGCGGCCCAGGGCGGTGATCGCTCGGATACTGAACTACCACGATCGCGACGCTATCCTGAGGGAGGCGAGGTCCAAAGATGCCATCCTCTATGAAAATCACAAGATCATGGTGTTCCCCGACTATACCAGAATCGTGCAGCAGAAACGACAATCCTTCATGAATGCCAAGGCGAAGCTCCGCGGTCTGGGTCTCCAATACTCCCTGCTGTACCCGGCTCGTCTGAGAGTGATTTTCCAGTCCAAGACATTGTTTTTTGATACTCCGGAGGAGTTGTTTCGTTGGACGGATGAAACTGTGGCGCTGCGGCCGCATGACCAGCCGGGATTGAATCCTGGGTCCTCGAGGGGTTCCTCACCGGAACGCAGAGATCACCCATCCAAGGGTAAGAGAAACCGGAGATCTAGATCGCGGAAGCGTTCGGCCTCTGCCGCTGGTGCGCCGGGAGGCCACGGACCCGAGGACTCTGACATGTCCGGGAAGTGACACTGCTGCCTTCAGGTACTCTGTGCTCCTGGCTGGGTAGCGAGGCTACTGAGACTGAGTGGAATGGGGGCAGTGGCCCGGCGCCTTGGACGCTTTCCTGATGCCTCGATGTCTTCTTGTTACTATGTTCGTGGAAGTTGAGTGGGGTGGTGGGTACTGGCTCGGGTACAGCCGATTGGGGGCTGTCCCACTCCTACCTTGTAGGAGTTTGTTTTTGGGGGGGGGTAGTGAGGATGGGCCTAAGGGAGTTGGGATCCATTGGCATGGTAGGTCCTGTGCCCTCTGTTTTGGGCTCGGGATCGCCCATGCCGCGACAGATGCTTCATGGTTCTATGAGGTGTAGGGGAGGGGGGTTGGGGGTGTGGGGAGTTGGAATGGGACTGGCTTTAGCAGCCCCTACAGTTTTTGGGTGTTTGGGTGGCAAGGGGGGGATGCACATGCTTTTTATGAATATGCGGCTGTTGTTGAGTGGTGGGTGGTGTGGACACGAGGGGCCTTCCTGGCGGACTCCATCTGACTATGGTTGATACTACGCACAGACTCCCAGTGGAGTCCCTAAGAGTAGTCACGTGGAATGTCAGGGGGTTGTTAGACAAGTTGAAACGTGGGGCGGTCTTGCGCTGGGGGAAGAGGGCCTCTGCCGATGTGCTTCTGCTTCAGGAGACTCATATGATGGGGTCGAAAGCACTCAGTTTGCAGCGATTGGGCTATCACCAGGTGTACCATGCCGGCTTTACCAGGGGGTCCAGAGGTGTGGCTGTGCTGATCCACCGCAGGGTGCACTTCGTACATGTGAAGACGTGGGCGGACCCGCAGGGTCGCTATTTGTTTGTCAGGGGCACAGTGGGTACAGAGCCCGTAGTTCTTGGGAGTGTATATGCCCCCCCCCCCTGCAATGGGCCCTGGCTGAGAGGATTTTCCAAGTATGGGGGGATGTCCAAGAGTCCCTGGCGGTGGTTGGGGGTGACTGGAACGAGGTGATGGATGCTTGCATGGACCGCAGGGGGCGCCGAGGACCGGGAGGGCTAGACCCCCCTCTTCCCATCTCCCCTCCCTCTACGAAGCTGCGAGCGATGTGTGATGCCCTGGGCTGGATGGATGCTTGGCGACATATGCACCCTACTGCACGTGAATATACGTTTGTGTCTGCGGTACATGGTTCCTTTTCTCGCCTAGATTACTTGTTTGTTCCCCGAGTGTGCATGAGCAGAGTGCGTGCGGTGGAGATTTTGCCTAGGGGGCTGTCTGATCATTCCCCGGTTTCGCTCGACGTAGAACTTTTCAGGACACGACAGCCCTTTCGATGGAGGATGTCCTCATGGCATCTCCAGCAGCCTGGCTATGTTAAGCACCTCCGGGAAGCTCTTGATCACTACTGGCGGGAGAACCTTGTTGATGATATCGACGCGGTCGTGGTGTGGGAGGCTTTGAAGCCCACGATGAGAGGGGTGGATATCGCTTGGGCCTCGGCGGCTCGTCGGGATCGTCAAGAGGCGATCGTGGCAGCTGCGGCACAAGTGGAGTCTTTGGAGCGGCGGAGTCGTGGGGGGGGTGACGATATCGGGGTGCGACTGCTACTCCAAGCGCAGCAGTCCTACGCGTCAGTCCTGCTGGACGAGGCCAGGCAGGCGTGGCTGGCCACACGGAGCAGGATTTGCCAGTGGGGTGACAAGTCGAGTTCTATGCTTTATAGACTCTGCCAATATAGCATCAACCCTGTCACCCTGCCCGGTCTTCTGGCGGAAGATGGCACAGCCATTACTGACCCTGTCCGCCTAGCGGCGAGCTTTGCCGCCTACTTCGGAGCGCAATATGCCCCATGTGATAATCTGACGGGTGAGGATGTTGCCAAGTTCATCGATGACCTACCCCCTAAAATGGTGTCTGATGATGTCAGGGAATCTCTGGATGCTCCTCTCACGGCGGAGGAACTTGGGGAGGCCCTGGGACAGCTCAATGCGGGTAAAGCCCCCGGGCCGAGCGGTTATCCCTGTGAATTTTATAAGAAATTCTACACGCAATTGGGACCCCATTTTCGGTGTGCTCTGGAAGCGGCGCGTACTCGGGGCAGGCTGCCGCCTGATTGGCGCCATGCTGAAATCTTGGTTTTTCCGAAGCCGGGTAAGCCCCCTGATAGTCACGACTCGTATCGCCCCATCTCGCTGCTCAATATAGAAGCCAAGATACTGGCTAAGGCCTTGGCAAATCGGTTGCTTCCTTACATAGTGGACCTGGTACACCCCGACCAATCTGGCTTCATGCCCGGCAGGGCTACACGCCATAATATTCGGCGAGCGTGGGCTGCGATCGGGGCCATGGGAGCCATGGGTGAGCAGGCTGCTCTGTTGCTTGCAGACATTAATAAGGCATTCGACTCGGTGAGCTGGACTTACCTGTTTGCGCTCCTACCCCGTCTCAACCTCGGCCCTGTTTTTATATCCTATATTAAACTACTGTACACAGACATCACGGCCGCTGTGTGTGTTGCCGGGGCTGTGTCGGAGACATTCCGTATTGGCCGGGGTACCCGACAAGGATGCCCTCTCTCCCCTTATCTTTTCGCCCTGGCTATGGAGCCGTTGGCTGCCTGGGTGCGTATAGATGCGCAACTCCGAGGATTTGTGTGGCCCCAGGGCCTCTCCGATAGGATCGCGTTGTACGCGGATGACGTCCTTTTCTTCCTGACCGACCTGCGTCGCTCTGGGCCGCGGGTATTGGAAATAATGCGGGTCTTTGGTGACGTATCCGGCTTATACCTCAACCTCAGCAAATCCACCTTGTGGGTCCTGGGTGGCGGTGCAGTGTCGGACCCCTGGACGCTGGACCTGCGAGTGGCGACTGGAGGCCTGCAGTACCTAGGGGTGTTCCTGTCTGAGTCCGCGACCCTCGCGTGGGAACGCTCGGTGCTGCCGGTATGGGAACGGGTGCAGACCGACGTTAAAACATGGTCCCGGATGCCTCTTAACATCTTTGGCCGGTCCGCCATCTTTAAGATGGTGGCGCTTCCACGCCTTCTATACCAATTGCAAAATTATCCCCACTCGGTTCCGGCTTCCTGGTTTCGGCGAGTGAACTCCGTCCTGGGGCAATTCCTGTGGGCCGGGGGTTCGGCCAGGGTGGCGTTACGCACGTGCTTCCTCTCTACATACTGTGGGGGACTCGCCACCTCGGACCTTCTGTCCTACTACCAAGCAGCTCATCTACTCGTCCTTAATGACTGGTGGTATGGTGATAGAGGCGACCCGGCATATGCATTGGAGCGCGCACTTATGGGCGATAATACCCTCCATATGCTTCTCTACTCCGCCCGGCTGCGTTGGGGCTTGCCTAGTGTTACGAAGACAGTCTTCCTTGTTTGGCGTCAGGCATTGCGACGCATGGGCTGGTGGGGTAGGCTGACGGCGGAAACGCCGCTGTGGCGTAATGGCAGTTTGCCTGCCCTGGCCTCCTTGCCGGGTTTTGGTGGCTGGGATGCAATCGGGATATCGTCGCTGGGTGATGTGCTGTCTGGTGCTGCTCTTAAGTCGTTCCAGGTCCTAAGTGAGGAGTTCCACTTGCCGCGGACTCAGTTCTTCCGTTACCTACAGCTGCGGCATGCACTCACACCGTACATTGCCGACCTGGAGTCGCTCCCCGACTTTAGCCCTATTGAGGCGAAGCTGTTCATGGGGGAGCTTGGGGACAAAAAGGTGTCCCGCATTTACCAGACGATGGTCACCCACTGCGCCTCCGACCTTCTTCCCCTGCGGACGGCATGGGAAGCTGATGTCGGGTCTCTAGACGAGGATGACTGGCGAGAGGCCCTGGAATCCCCGCGTGGGACGGCAATCGCGATGAGGCTCAGGTTCATCCAATTTAAGGTCCTCCACAGGGCCTATTTTACGCGTGAACGCCTCTGGAAAGCTGGACTGATTGCATCGCCGGAATGCTTGCGTTGTGGTGCAGAGGTTGGCTCGCTGCTCCATACCCTGTGGTTGTGTCCTAGGCTTGCTGGCTTTTGGAGGGGTGTGTGGAGCTGTTTGTCTGAAGTGTTAGGATAGGACTTGCCCCGGACACATCGCTTAGGTTTGCTACATATTCTCGAGGGGGTGGGAGGGAATCGCTATAAGCGCCACCTACTGCTGTTGGGGTTGGTACTGGCCAAGAGAGACCTGGCGCGGGCGTGGAAGGATGAACGGGCTCCCCCCCTGTGTGTTTGGAGGGCGGGTCTGGACTTTTGCATGGGCCTGGAGCGCCCTATCTTTGAAGCACGTGGGTGCCCCCGCAAACACTTTCGGATATGGAAAAGGTGGGCTGAGTATAGAGACTTGCCGCTTGACCCCCCCGTTGACCCCGAGGAAGAACTCTGAGCTTCCCCCTTGGTGTAGGCCTGTGTCTGGTGCCAGACCGACCACTCCGTACGTATTTACAGCTGTTTCTTCTTCGCATGTGCATGGGGTTAGGGAGGGATTGCGGGGTGGGATTGGTTGAGGGCGGTTGGGTGTTGGGGATGGGAATGGGTGGGGGTAGGTTGCTTAAAAGCGATTGCAATATGTTTGACTCAGATTCCAATCCTGTTTTATGTGATGTCTTCATCTGCGTGGTGGTTTCTCCTGACTGTGGAGTACCACACTCATTGTCTTGCTTGATTATTCAATAAAATCTGTTGTGAAAAAAAAACAAAAAAACCGGAATGCCTTTTATGTTTTCCAGTATTGATGGCTGTGAGTTTGTACATACATTAGAGGTTGTCCCCGACCCTGATGGAAGTTCCTCGTCTGTGGGGTTCTCGAGGGCGGGCGCTAGTTGCCCCGGCGGTTCCCTAAAAAACGATTTTGGGGATTACTACGTTCGTGTCCTCCCATTCTGATGGGTCTGTTGGTATTAAATCCCTGCTCATAATTGGAGTCATACTATTCCTGGTTTTCTCCCTCTGAGTCAGTTGTGTCTGAAAAGGTGGTAGCTCTTCTGTTGCCCCACCGGGCAGCCGGGGCTGGTGGGATGCCCTCCTCCTGGTTGGTGTAATATCCAGTGGATAAATAAGGATAAGCTGGTTTCTGTGTGTACATACGGATGTCCTTGTGGAGCTTGTCGGTCTTTCTTTTTAACAGGTATTCCATAAAGGAATCCAATTCCAGGTGTATTTCTTCTAGTTTACTTTTACCTAGATCGACCGCATTGGAATCTCTAAGTTTGTCTTTTAATTCCTGTATTTCTTTGTTTAGGGCTGCGAGTACTTCCCTGGCGGTCTTCACAATGAGCATCATGTAGTCCCTGGAGCAACGGTTGGAGATGAGGGCCCATCGCTCCAGGAACTGCCTGATCTCCACAAAGAGGCCCGGTATGTTGCGGACTCTCAGGCCTATCGGGATGGTGCCAGCTCTGAGATAGTCCAACATGAACTGGGCATGTAATTCAGTTCTTTTACCTTTTTTCTTTAGGTTCAATAGTGTATTCCAATCCCCATCTAGGCCCTTGGGGATAGGGAACTGGGGATTACTGTTTGGGGCAGTGCCCATCATTTTGGCAAAGTCATCGTCAGTGAATCCGAAAGTCTTGATACTGTCCATCTTGTATAAGGGAGAAAAAGGGATCTCATATTAGGACAATGAATCAATCTGGTACATACATTCACACTTTCAAGCCTGCTGGTTATCTGCTGGGGAGGAAGGACCCAACACAAAACCCCCACAACTCAGGGCTGTAAAGAAGCAACAAAATAGAAGGGGGTTCAACGAGGGGTTCTTTTATAGGATACTGGCAGGAAAAAGAGGGGAAGAACAGTAAAATAGAAAACAAGAACTACCCTGCCAGGGTTTAATTAAGTGGTCCCATCAAGGAGATCCAAGGGATAAAAGGGGGGGGGGTGACACAGGTCAATGTTTCAGAGCCAATGAAACATCATACAAGTTCAGTGCATTTTGTTGAAAAAATAGAAAAGTTTTTTTATTGATTAAATAACAATTCATAAATGGAATCCATAGAGAAATTTTGAAGCATATATACAAACACAGAAGAATTTTTTTTCCCCATATAGGGCTTAATAAGAGTCATAATTTAAAATTCATACAGAAAAAAGTGTTTATTCGCGTCCCACAAACTCCCACAGTCATTCGCTAAACATACATACACATCTCAGTCTCACTCACTGTAGAAATGATGCAGTCATACACATACAATCATAGGGGAACCTAAGGGCCTGCAACACCACATTCGAAAATTGCTAGAGCTAGAAAAACAACATGGAGGCAGTCAATGATGGGGTGCAGCAAATTGTTACACTATACACTTGAGGCCATCCATGTGGGTCACGCCAACACGCGTTTCAATGCAGAGCCAGTTTGGGCTGCATCTTCATCAGGGCATGGAGGACCAGGGAAGGGGACATACACACTGTGGATAAAAAAGAAGTCTGTTATGTGCGAATCACATAGTTGTATACATATTTCATACATACAATAAAAATAGATTTAGATACATTTTAGCAGGCCGAATATGATTTCATAATACATATATATTATTACAAAGGAGTTGATATGATAAACTCATTTAAAGTGTGTATCAAGGCTCCGAAAGCGTTGTCACTCATGGCGTAAGAATTCTTACTGTCTCTCCTCAATGGGAGAAACCCTCAAGGCAACTGAGGATCAGCCCAGGACCAACAGAGACAAACCAGACAGGCATTCAGTGAGATACCAGAGCATACAATTACTGGGGCATCTGGGTATGTACAATTAGAAGGTAGGGACAATTTTAGCAAGGGGTTTCACAGATATTGCTAGAGATCTGTGAACGGGGTCTTGATATCAAAGGGGGGACCTCATAGTACCCATAGTGAGGAATAGTGCCCATGGTGACCTATCGATATAGGAAAACAGAGAAAAGATAATCTTACAACTTTTCTCACTGAGAAACCTTGGTATCATATATACTTCATTTAGGTCAGGCATGGTTCCTGCAGGTAGATAGTATTCACAGGTCTATATAGTTATGAGCCGACGTAGCTTCGGTTTTGAGAAGGTCCTAAGGGTGACAAAAAGTTTTTTTTTTTTTAAAAACATCATCAAGGAAGGTTAGAGGGGGGCTGACTATAGGTTAGGTCCAAGCTTTTCAGATCTAGGCATTTTCTGGGTGACGGGCCTCAGTTCCAAGAGGGCTCGGGTAAATCTCTACATCTAACGAGACGAGCGGCCAAACCTAATCGCCTAGAATGCAGATAGGAAAATGTACCTTATGTAGCGATGGACAGTGAGCACATCTCTTTCTTATTTCCTTTGGATATGGCACATCCAAATGGGGGAAAATCTGCAGAAGGAATGATACGAATTTACATTTAACCAAAGGATGAGGGAAAAGCAGGTGTCCAGTTCCAGTTGAGAGCTATGTGCTAACGGATCAGTGCAGGGCTTAGGGCGGAGCAAATTACCTGATGAGAGGAGAAACATAGGCTAGTTTCAAAACGGTCGAAGGTTCATTTCCTTCAAGGCAGAGGACCGCATTTGAAGGGCGATTTTAGACGATCTGAAATTATTCCCCGTCCAAGGTATTAGGCAGTCAGATTGGAAACAGCTGTGATGGGCGGCGTCAATGTCCATTCCCGCAGGAGGTGATGGACGATAGTGAAAACGGGCCCAGGAGGGAACAGTGTCTAAGCGGCGGCCATCTTGGAGAGGATACAAGATCGAGTAAAAATATGGGAGGGGGTTCCTTACGAGGGCCTTGGCGCCATAATGAAGGGATCCCTCATTTAGGTCAATAACTATACAAGGATGGGGTTGAAAGCACCGCGGTAGATGGAAATGGAAGCTCCTACAGAATAGCTCAGAGCACAACCGGGGGGAAAAATGTAGAGGCGGTGGCCATCTTGGAAAGGGGGCCTCATATACGTATAAGTTCACCAAGTGCAGATAAAGGGGGGGCAAAGATAACTAGGTAAGGAAAGGTGACAAAAAAGGGGGTTCAAGTTTTCATCATAATTATTTTCACAAGGACATGAATCAAGAAAAAATCGAGTTCACAGCAGGGCATTGGACCAAGGGCATTCTTCATTGTGTCCTTTGCTGACAGAATTGAACATGAAGATCCAGAAAACCTCTCTTTTCTTGCGGAGGTTGGTAGAGTCAATTCCAGGCTGGGCCGTTATTTTTTCCAAGATGAACCAGCGAAGGTCCTTTTCTACAATAACCTGGCGCCAGAAGTTCTGAAATAAATTTTAAATGAATTAACTCATACAATTGTCACATTAAAGAATCTATAGGCAGGGAGTGCATGCTCGCCTGGCTGGTTGACTTCAATTGTAATATTTGTCAGTATAGCCCAAAGGGAATTTGAGGTTTTGATTTTTCTATGGATGATACCTTGAACCACTTCATTCATTCTAAAACAGGGGATATTTTAAACAATTTTCTTTTTTATTTTAACTTGGACTATGTAAACGACTTATGCTCACCGGCCGTGTCCTTTCGTCCAACTTTCCATGGAAGAGGTTCAAACACCGTAATTGAATTTACCTTGTTTTCTAAATTACATGCTTATTTACTCTCATCACGGAAAATGCTGGATGATATCTATGGCGATCATTATCCAATAGTATTCAATATAAATAAGCATATAGTGAAGCAGGCAATTAGGGAAAAAAGTCCTATCTATCAACAACCTATCTCCGTTGGATGCATCAACGGCTACACTCTTAAATGGGATAAGGTGGTTCCTGAGGTTTTACTTGACACGTTATTTTCTAAAAGAAAGCTAGAGATTACCACCTGCCTATCTCCTTTAGAAGATCCTTTAAAAATATTGGACTCTTTTTCTAAGATACAAGAGTCACTTAAACTTTTATTAACCCGTCAGTTTAAACCAGGTCCTAATAAACCCAAAGGTTGGTTTGATAAGAATTGTACTTCTGCATTAAAATCCCTAAAAAAGGCCCTACATGCCAATCCTAGATCCTTAAAGGATATTAGACAGGCTAGACACCAATATCGCGCTGCGATTAAGAGTAGGGAAAAAACTTTGAAACAAGAGGCTTGGAAAGCCTTAATTTTTTCGTCAAAAAATAAAGATCCAGCTGCCTTCTGTAAGGCTGTTAACGCACCTTTTCTACGACGAAATCAACTGGAGATGCTGGATTCAGCAATAAATGGGGATACTTGGGTTGCCCATTTTCAAAATCTGTATGGTAACCCTGACCCCCCCTTTTCAGCTACCACGGGCAATATTACATCTCCCTATAAAAGTGGATCCTCCGTGAGTAACCTCCCGTTGGACATTGTTTTTACCTGCGAGGAGATGATTCTGGCCATAAGAGAAAGCCCATCTGGTAAGGCACCGGGCCCGTACGCAATACCAATTGATGTATTTAAAGCTGAAATTGATCTCTGGGCCCTTTATTAACTATAGTAATGAATTGTGCTAATACCCATGGATTAATATCAACGTGGTCAGAAGCGATAGTAGTCCCAATATTTAACAAGCATTTACAATGCAATGGTCTCGGCATCATTAAAGGTAGAGCTATTGGCATTGCTCATGACATTTCTTTTTTTTCTTTAAATCATAAATAAATGGCATTGTCATTTACATTGCCAATACACAGCACTCTGCACTCAACAGCACACAGCACTCTGCACTCAACAGCACACAGCACTCTGTACTCAACAGCACACACCACTCTGCACTCAACAGCACACACCACTCTGCACACACTACTCTGCACTCACTACTCTGCACTCACTACTCTGCACTCACTACTCTGCACTCACTACTCTGCACTCACTACTCTGCACTCACCACTCTGCACTCACCACTCTGCACTCACCACTCTGCACTCCCTACTCTGCACTCCCTACTCTGCACTCCCTACTCTGCACTCACTACTCTGCACTCACTACTCTGCACTCACTACTCTGCACTCACTACTCACTACTCTGCACTCACTACTCACTACTCTGCACTCCCTACTCTGCACTCCCTACTCTGCACTCCCTACTCTGCACTCACTACTCTGCACTCACTACTCTGCACTCACTACTCACTACTCTGCACTCACTACTCACTACTCTGCACTCACTACTCACTACTCTGCACTCACTACTCACAACTCTGCACTCACTACTCTGCACTCACTACTCACTACTCTGCACTCACTACTCACTACTCTGCACTCACTACTCTGCACTCACTACTCTGCACTCACTACTCTGCACTCACTACTCACTACTCTGCACTCACTACTCTGCACTCACTACTTTGCACTCACTACTCTGCACTCACAACTCACTACTCTGCACTCACTACTCTGCACTCACTACTCGGCACTCCCTACTCTGCACTCACTACTCTGCACTCACTACTCTGCACTCACTACTCACTACTCTGCACTCACTACTCACTACTCTGCACTCACTACTCACTACTCTGCACTCACTACTCACGACTCTGCACTTACTACTCTGCACTCACTACTCACTACTCTGCACTCACTACTCTGCACTCACTACTCTGCACTCACTACTCACTACTCTGCACTCACTACTCTGCACTCACTACTTTGCACTCACTACTCTGCACTCACTACTCTGCACTCACTACTCTGCACTCACTACTCTGCACTCACTACTCACTACTCACTACTCTGCACTCACTACTCACTACTCTGCACTCACTACTCTGCACTCACTACTCTGCACTCACTACTCACTACTCTGCACTCACTACTCACTACACACTACTCACTACTCAGCACTCACTACTCACTACTCTGCACTCACTACTATGCACTCACTACTCTGCACTCACTACTCACTACTCTACACTCACTACTCACTAATCTGCACTCACTACTCACACCTCTGCACTCACTACTCACGACTCTGCACTCACTACTCACTACTCTGCACTCAGTACTCACTACTCTGCACTCAGTACTCACTACTCTGCACTCACTACTCTGCACTCACTACTCTGCACTCACTACTCTGCACTCACTACTCTGCACTCACTACTCACTACTCTGCACTCACTACTCTGCTCTCACTACTTTGCACTCACTACTCACTACTCTGCACTCACTACTCTGCACTCACTACTCTGCACTCACTATTTTGCACTCACTACTCTGCACTCACTACTCACTACTCTGCACTCACTACTCTGCACTCACTTCTCTGCACTAACTACTCTGCACTCACTACTCTGCACTCACTACTCTGCACTCACTACTCTGCACTCACTACTCTGCACTCACTATTCACTACTCTTCACTCACTATTCTGCACTCACTACTCTGCACTCACTACTCACTACTCACTACTCTGCACTTACTACTCACTACTCTGCACTCACTACTCACTACTCTGCACTCACTACTCTGCACTCACTACTCTGCACTCACTACTCACTACTCACTACTCTGCACTCACTACTCTGCACTCACTACTCACTACTCTGCACTCACTACTCACTACTCTGCACTCACTACTCTGCACTCACTACTCACTTCTCTGCACTCACTACTCACTACTCACTACTCTGCACTCACTACTCACTACTCTGCACTCACTACTCACTACTCTGCACTCACTACTCACTACTCTGCATTCACTACTCACTACTCTGCACTCACTACTCAATACTCTGCACTCACTACTCACTACTCTGCACTCACTACTCACTACTCTGCACTCACTACTCACTACTCTGCACTCACTACTCACTACTCTGCATTCACTACTCACTACTCTGCCCTCACTACTCACTACTCTGCACTCACTTCTCACTACTCTGCACTCACTACTCTGCACTCACTACTCACTACTCTGCACTCACTACTCTGCATTCACTACTCACTACTCTGCACTCACTACTCTGCACTCACTACTCACTACTCTGCACTCACTACTCTGCACTCACTACTCACTACTCTGCACTCACTACTCACTACTCTGCACTCACTACTCAGCACTCACTACTCACTACTCTGCACTCACTACTCACTACTCTGCACTCACTACACACTACTCAGTACTCAGCACTCACTACTCTGCACTCACTACTATGCACTCACTACTCTGCACTCACTACTCACTACTCTGCACTCACTACTCACTAATATGCACTCACTACTCACGACTCTGCACTCACTACTCACGACTCTGCACTCACTACTCACTACTCTGCACTCACTACTCACTACTCTGCACTCACTACTCTGCACTCACTACTCTGCACTCACTACTCACTACTCTGCACTCACTACTCTGCACTGACTACTTTGCACTCACTACTCTGCACTCACTACTCACTACTCTGCACTCACTACTCTGCACTCACTACTCTGCACTCACTACTCTGCACTCACTACTCACTACTCTGCACTCACTACTCTGCACTCACTACTCACTACTCTGCACTCACTATTCTGCACTCACTACTCTGCACTCACTACTCACTACTCACTACTCTGCATTTACTACTCACTACTCTGCACTCACTACTCACTACTCTGCACTCACTACTCTGCACTCACTACTCACTACTCTGCACTCACTACTCACTACTCTGCACTCACTACTCTGCACTCACTACTCACTACTCTGCACTCACTACTCTGCACTCACTACTCACTACTCTGCACTCACTACTCACTACTCACTACTCTGCACTCACTACTCACTACTCTGCACTCACTACTCTGCATTCACTACTCACTACTCACTACTCTGCACTTACTACTCACTACTCTGCACTTACTACTCACTACTCTGCACTCACTACTCACTACTCACTACTCTGCACTCACTACTCACTACTCTGCACTCACTACTCACTACTCACTACTCTGCACTCACTACTCACTACTCTGCACTCACTACTCACTACTCTGCACTCACTACTCTGCACTCACTACTCTGCACTCACTACTCTGCACTCACTACTCACTACTCACTACTCTGCACTCACTACTCTGCACTCACTACTCACTACTCACTACTCTGCACTCACTCCTCACTACTCTGCACTCACTACTCACTACTCTCCACTCACTACTCACTACTCACTACTCTGCACTCACTACTCACTACTCTGCACTCACTACTCTGCACTCACTACTCTGCACTCACTACTCACTACTCTGTACTCACTACTCTGCACTCACTACTCTGCACTCACTACTCTGCACTCACTACTCACTACTCACTACTCTGCACTCACTACTCTGCACTCACTACTCTGCACTTACTACTCTGCACTCACTACTCACTACTCACTACTCTGCACTCACTACTCACTACTCACTACTCTGCGCTCACTACTCTGCACTCACTCACTACTCTGCACTCACTCACTACTCTGCACTCACTCACTACTCCGCACTCACTACTCTGCACTCACTACTCTGCACTCACTACTCACTACTCTGCACTCACTACTCACTACTCTGCACTCACTACTCACTACTCTGCACTCACTACTCTGCACTCACTACTCTGCACTCACTACTCTGCACACTCACTCTGCACTCTGGACTCACACTCTGCACTCACTACTCTGCACACTCACTACTCTGCACTCACTACTCTGCACACTCTCTCTGCACACTCTCTCTGCACACTCTCTCTGCACACTCACTACTCTGCACACTCACTACTCTGCACACTCACTCTGCACTCTGCAAACTCACTCTGCACTCACACTCTGCACTCACACTCTGCACTCACACTCTGCACTCACTACTCTGCACTCATGGAATCTTCCACCACACTTTCTAAAACTCTATAGTCCGAAGCATAATAGGCACAGGACCAAAAGAAGGGTAGACATTTGCTTAAATTAATCTTATTGTATTTATGAGAAGCAAAAGCGAGACTGTGAAATGTGCTGAATATCAATTTGTTACGAATCAACAGAGTGGAGTTAGAGAACCAAGAAATAGTAATTTAGAATCCGGGTTAGAAGGAGTAGTAATCACAAGCTGAGGATCAACGGGCGCGAAACAACGTGGTGGGCGCGCACGAGACGCAGCGTGGGCGTGCACATCAGCTGAAGATCGCCGGAGAAGACACCGAGTCTGCCTGCTGCCATGACTGACCCGCTGCGGAGGGAAAGAGCCCGGTGAGTGGGGGTAGAGGGGGGCGGCAGAGAGGGAGTGGGCAGAGAGGGAGGGTGTGTGTGTGTGTGTGTGTGTGTGCGTGCGTGTGTGTGTGTGCGTGCGTGCGTGTTCGTGCGTGTGTCTGTCTGTCTGTCTATGTGTGTCTTTCGTGTGCCTGCCTGCCTGCCAGCGTGTGTGCGCGTCCACAGACCCTGGTCGGCTCGTGCACCCCTATGTATTCCCTTGCGAGTGAACACGGCGACAATAGATCTCGTTGCCGAGACCTAAAAAGGGGGACAGGCATGATCCATCTTGCTATCGCCCAATTTCTCTTATTGATGCCTTAATGAAGGTTGCAGGAAGCATTATTTTAAAGAATGTCCAAAAATGGATCGAGGAGGCCAACATCCTCTCGATCTTTCAATATGGATTTAGACAAGGCATGGGGACGGTGGAGCAGAGTCTTAATTTATATTTTTTAATTTCCAAATACATCGAAGCCAAAAAGGGGAACCTTTTTATAACTTTTATCGACTTGAGTTCAGCCTTCGATTGTGTTGATCACAATCAGTTATGGGCCACGTTAAAGGATCTTGGTCTGGACCCTTCAATCCTTAATTTCATCAAGGAAATATATAGGGATGCAGGAGCAAGGGTGCTTTTGGTCAACGAGGGGAGTGCTCGCCAAGATTCTCTATTAGAAGGGGGGTGAGACAGGGTTGCATTTTAGGGCCCCTACTCTTCTCTCTCTATATAAATGTGATTGCCGACCATCTTAAGAGCTTTCAATATGATTACCCCTTAGTCCAGGGCCGCCCTGTTCCCATCCTTTTATACGCGGACGATGCCGCGATTATGTCCCAGACCAGCTTGGGCCTACAAAGGGCCGTCTCAAAGTTCACACTTTTTATGAGGGATAAGGGACTTAAGGTTAATATTTCAAAATCCTTTTCCATGTCTTGCAGACAAGGAACAAAAAAAATACCCCGTCCCATTTCTATAGAAGGCAGAAAGATTGAGACAATAGATCATTTTCCCTATCTTGGGATCTCTTTCCACAGGAAATGCTCCTGGCAAACTGCAATTAAAGCCAGAAGATTAGCATTTTCGAAAGCAATTGGAGCGCTGCAAAATTTTGCTATTAAAATTGGGGGTAGACTCATTAAGGAGCTGATTGTTATTTATAAGGCAAAATGTGTTGCCACGGCCACCTATGGTTCTGGTATCTGGGGGATTGAGTCTTCAGTTCTCATTCAACAGGCTGAGAATCGCTTCCTCAGATACCTCCTGGGGGTCCCTAAATCAACACCTAATTATTTTATACATATAGAATTGGGCCTCCCCTACATCTCCGACATCATATTGATTGAGACCATTCTGCTATGGCATAAGATATGGATACCTCCAGAGACAGTCTTTAATCGTAACACCATATCTGACTGTTTATATCTTGATCGTGTAAAACGTATTAAATGGCTGTCTGCGGTGGAAAAAATGTTGAATGATATTGGCTACCCTGAGTTTTTTAAAAATCCACCTAGTATGGAATAAATATCAAGGAAAGTGTTACGCAAAATGGCTATGGAACATCTAGCAAACAAAAGATGGACCTCTGAAAAACTGAACAAATCAGTCCTAGCCTATCAACAAATTACAACGAAATAGGGTTTGCAATTGTACCTTGTTAGTGACACTAATTCCTATGCCAGAATGCTCCTTTCAAGGCTTAGATTGGGTTCTTTCTTCCGTTTAATTACATTTCCAAATTGTAATGATTGGTCGAGAGAATTGTCGTCTTGTCCTTGTGACGATCTTGCCCCTCAATCAATCTGCACTGCACTTTATTTTGTAAATGTTATCAGGTTCCTAGAAGGATCCTTCTTAAACCTATTCTTAGGGAGTGGGGTCTCTGATCATGTAGAGACGCGTTTTTAAGACTACAAAGGATGGAAAACTTGGAAGTGATCTACATTTTAGCTAAATTTCTGAAACTTTTGGTAAAATTTAGGAATTCGATGTAATATATAAACTGTTTATATGAATTATAGAAACTTTTAAATATACTAGATTTTAAAGGTAAAAAAGTTTTTAACTCTGATTGTATATACATGTAAAAATGATTTTCCTATACCTCCCCTGTATTTTTTAAATGGACAATTTACGGGCTTTTTCTGACTTATATTTGTTTTGTGTTATGTATCTTTTTCTTTCTCAACAAATGTATGCTTTTATGATATCACAGATTATATCAAAATAAAGCTTTTTTGAAATTTGAAATTTCAAATTTGACATGTCAACTTAATGACTAAAGGCATCCTGAACGTCTGAATCTTGATATCGAAAAGTGCCCACCATGAAGATGGTGATATCCCTGAACACTCTAATTTTTTCCTTATTGTGAATTATTTTTATCTTACCGGAGAAATTATTTCTTTTCCTTCCATTACTGCATCTCATTCTTTAAGAGGGTCTGATTCATTCAAAGGATTGGGAAGAAGAAAAAATTGGGGAGGGAGAGGTCTTTTACTTTTTGTTTGAGATTGTATGAGGGACTATGCCTTCTGAGGCAGATTTCGCCCGGCCCTTACGAGACACTGGAAAGAATGGCTTGCCATGGATAGGCTAAAGAGCAGGCTGCCAAAGACAGATTATCTTCAAGTGTTCTAAAGAATTCAAAAGGACCACTGTATCAATCTACTTAGGGCTTGTGGTGAATATTATGGGAATTTTACCCCACTTTCGTGTTCTGTTGCACTTTGACTCACAGAAATAACGAGTTAATGCAACTTATTCAAGTTGACGTAGCCTGATGTGAACCTCGCAATTTGGACTTGCAGTTCTGCAAATGTTATAGCTCATTATACTGAGGAGGACTCACTGTTTAGGAATTTTTAGTTAATGTGTAAATTTGTTAAGCAGCACTAAGTATAGCACAATTTGATTATCTTATAACTGAATAGGTGATACAAATATTTCTCTTTTAACAAACGCCTCCTTGGAATGCAAAGCTGTACCAAATGTTTCTTAGGGACTCTATGTGATAGTAATAGGCCAGTATTAACAACTTATCACATTAAATTGTCCATATCGCAGACCACAAAAAAATCTGGGATTGTCCAGAAACCTATGTTCTGAAATGTTCATCAGCCTTACATGACATTAACCACAACTACCAATAGTGTCATCTACGACCTCGCAAGAGAGTTTCTGTAACCCACAACTGTTTTTGAGTAGTGAGTGACCCACAAGAATATTACAGACTTGCTCAGTAGCTGGGTTGTATGAAATCCGAAGTGCATGTTGTAGTCACATTTGTGATAATTACAGTAAGAACCCATATATGAGTGGCACAGTACTGGTGTGGTGGTAATTATACACCGGGAATTGCTATTTGTATGCAATATCACCTCACCACTGTCTTGCAATTCGATGCTAATAGCTTATAATGGGGAATAACTTTCTGCATGCATTCACCCATTAACTGGCCATTTACTGGGTACATATTTCCCCTGCGTTTGGCACGCTGAAACGTTTCCCGGTTTTACCTCAAATGATCATTCGGGGTGCTGTAAAACCAGTCAAATTGGTTGCATCGCCAGAACGGGAGTGGAGTTAGACATGTTTCATCTCAGCTCTGGATCCCCGTGGGCCCTTCATGCTGCACAAATTCATCGGACCTGCTTATCCTGGGCGAGGGGGCTGCGATCGTGAGAGGTGGTGTCCTTAGGGGATCGCAGGTTCTGAAGCCTGGCTGGCAGAGCTCCACTGAGCTGCCATTTTCAGAGTGCAGCCCTGTCGTGGGGTCCGTCATGGGCCCTAAAGATGCACTGTATACCGGAAATCAGGATCCATCCTGAGCCGCAGCTGTGTGTGGGGGCCGGGGGACCTATACCTGTTTTAATTTAAGGATCACCAGCTCCATCAGGCCCTGGAGACCTGCCAGCGTGTGAACTGGGCCTGAGGCGGGCCCCCTCAACAGTAGAGGTGTGCACAACATGGCCACTGATAGCGGACCCTTCCTCCTCATGTAAGCGGCTGTGCCAGTATAGGGGGTAGTGAACAGCTGGAGGCCCGTGAGGGAGAGATGCTCCTGTGGGGCCTGCAGGGTGTACCACAGCAGCTGCAAAAATGCGGGCCCAGGCAGCAGCACTAACTAAGCCAGTGAGCCTGTACTGGCCTGCAAGTGGCCCTGTGACTGCAGCCCGTGGACTCTCTGGGCCCTCCCCTCTGGCTGACCTGGTTCTGGGGTAGGCCGGAAGGCACAAATTCAGCTTGCGACCACATCGTCCTCTCGTATTAGCAAAAGGCCACCCCACTCAGCGACATGAACCATCATCACCCACCCGGACTGTGTAGAGCCTTCCTGTGGAGTACTCGGAATTTACCTTCTACGCCTGGTGCTGGCTCTCAGAAATCTCTCGATGAGGAGAGGACTATCAGGCCCCCCTGCAGTGCGCAGTGAGTCGGGGGACCCGGAGAGGGGGTGACCTGGTGCCCCCGGAGAGGTGACCTAGTGCCAGAGATGCAATAGGCCTCCTTTGAACTACTGAACCAGTAACTGGCAATGAAACAGAGAGGCTCAGAAGGGCACCCTGAGGACCATCTGGCAGTGAGCGTGCATCGCGAACTACTTATGTCTGTGTGCCCCATGCCTCCTTACAATCTCTGGGTCCACCTTTGTGGCACTCTCCTCTCACAGACCTATATATCCGCACCTGCCTGGCTTGCCTGGGCCGTGGTGACCCTTCGCACCTTCACCTGTGACTATTGAGCAACAGCGCATGGAAGAATCACCTCAACCTCCCCCTATGACCGGACGCCCTCATGCCAGCAACTCCCTATTATGTCGCGTCTTAAGCCCACCAAAGAGAACATTGTGACTTTGCTGTGGAACAAGGATTCAACAACAGATATGAATGCAAAGGAATGCTCCCGACCTGCAATGGACAGAGGCTCAGGTGCCCATCTCTCACGACTACATGGACCGATTCCTCCAAGACATTCTCTCCGAAATAGAATCCCTCAAAATAGATTTTAAAACTTGCCTCCAGGGCCTGTGCCATGATATCTCATAAGTACATAAGTACAGGGGTGAGTAGAAAATCTGGAATGATTGGTGGACTCCCAAGTGAAGGCCCAGGAGATGCTGTGGTGCACAGTGGCAACGCTCGAGGAGCAACAAGTGGAGTTAAAAGCCAAGCAAGAAGACCTAGAAAATAGAAATCGCTGTAACAACATCTGTATCCGGAGGGTTGCCAGGGGTGCAGAGGGCAACAACATCATGGCCTTCACTGCTGAGCTCTTACAGACTATCTGAGTTGACATAGAAGCATTCCCACCAACCCTGGATAGGGCCCACTGGGTGTCACCAGTGCCGGGGCCCTCCAACTCAGCTCCAGAAATCCTAACAAAGGTTCACTTCTTCACTGAAAAAAATTCCATCCTGTGAGTCTCCATGGTGAAACAGACCTGATCTTCCATAGACATAAAATCCAACTCTTCCAAGACCTCTCTCTGGTTACAGTGTGCAATCGGCATGATTTCAAGCCTATCACAGATAAGCTGAATTAATTGAACATTCGCTACCAATGGTGTCATCCCTTTACCCTCATGTTTTACTTGAACGGAAAGCTGTGGTCCTTGAACAGGGACACTGATGAGCTGCCACACCTTCATATGAAGAGAACACTCACTGTTACGATTCAGCTCTGGTGCTCTTGGGACCTCCTTTTCCAACTAGGGCAGGCCAAAGGACTCCAGGGCATGACTCTTACCTCTTGACCATGTAGAACCTGCGGCCGCCTCAATTGACTGAGTTTCAGTTATTGAGACAGAAGACATTCCTTTGTCCCTCCCACCTCTCTTCGTACCCCAAGAGGGTGACTCCTCAAACCGGATCTGTGTGCACCCATGTTGATCTCCACGAGATGCAGAAGACATTGTTGGTCCCTGTGGCCCTAAGTTGTTTTTCTTCTTTTTTTGTGTCATTTTTGTTTCTGGTCACATATTCACCGGGGGGCTGTGTTTACCTCTTTAAGGGTCTGAACTCTGCACTATTGCTTTCAGACTCACATTACGCTGGCCCTTCTCCTGCCCTGTCCCCACTGTCAGAACCCTCCCTCAGCCTGCGGCCACCCGGATGCCCCTTGCACGAGAGATGGGACCTCCTTGTTTGGGCCATCCCGACCTACCCCTGCCAGATCCTGCACTGGCTCACCCCCTGCTGTACTAGCTGTGGCACTCCCCCTTCTATAACAAACAAAAGTAGGTTTTGTGATACCTTCTACATCAAGATCCAGATGTCATCTTTCACCAGGAGACTCCCCTGCTGAGGGAGAACAGCCACTGCATGTTCAATCCGAAATCTCCGTATAACTTCTGAGACCATGCTGGCTATCCTGTGCAAGGTGGGATTTTTCACCATGTTTAAAGGCTGTCAAAGGCAAGGTAGGGTGCTTTTTAAAACTGAATATCTGAAGGGGCACACGTCCCCAACCAAGTGCAGGACCCTTACATTAGCGGAATCCTTTCAGACCAACTTGCAGAGGTGACGGGAGAAGTTATAGTGGGAGATGACTTCAATCTGGTATGTGACCCGGAGTGAGATCAAAGCCTTGCATCCTCTCTGACCATGGGTTCAATGTCTGCCCAACTAAGGCGCGACATAGCAAATTTGGGGTTAGTAGATGCTTACCGGTATAGGTACCCTGACATACAAGACTACTCATTCTACTCTCATGTCCACGTCTCCTACTCTTGCATTGACTCTGTCTTTTTCACGCACTACACACCCGCCTCCACGATCTTGATACAGTAACCATCTCTGACATCCCCATTTCGAACCATGCACATTTTGAGCTGGCATGGCCTGGTGGTTCGGGGCCCTGTGGGGATCCTCTGCAATGACGCTTCCCCCACACCTCCTTAGAGACCTAATAAACAGAGCAGAGATCTGAAAGGGGATTGAAGATCATTTTTGATCTCAACACCCTCCCAGACACACCTACCCATATGCTTTGGAATGGATTCAAGGCCACTATCAGGGAGGTGTGTCGACCATTGCCATTGCTAGATCAAGGTAGGCCAGGTGGGTAGAGATTAATCTAGCAGGGTAGATTATGGCACTCGAGAGGCTTGATCAAACGACTACCTCCAGATGCAACAAACGACAGTTCACAATATTGTGAAGACAGATGAGAGCGCACAAGACCAACAAAGCTGAGCGTTCCCTTCTGGCCTTGAAACATAGGTACAATGAGGGAGGGGCCAAAATTTGCTCTTTACTGGCTCATAAAACACTTCACCAGCAGGCTAAGGCTCACATTGCTAAAATCCAGATGAGTGACGTGACTTGGGAAACTGCAGAAAGAGCCAAGCCACAGGCATTCCATGACTACTTTCAAGCCCTGTACACACAAGATGATATCTCTGAGGAGATGGTAGACCCTTATCTGCAAGCCTGTGCCTGGGACCCAATCGATCCTAGCCATGCTGCACTCCTCTCCTGGATGCCCCTATTGCAGCTGTGGAGCTATACCAGGCCTACTGTGAGTTCCAGACCGGGGAAAATCTGGATGAGTTACTGTTAACTTTTACAGGATATTCCTCTGTAGCCTACTGTTGAACTCTTTTACCTAGTACACAGGGCTCACACCCACCATGGCGGCTGCTGAGATTACCTTCATTCCCTAATTGGAGAAAGACCATGTGCTATGCTCCTCCTATCACCCCATAACCCTCCTGAATACTGACACCAAGATCTTTATGGAGAGCTTGCCAACAGACTGGACAAATACCTATTTGGACTCATAGATCCTGACCTGTTTGGTTTTATCCACCACAGGTAGGGAGTAGATAATATAAGCCGGATTGCACATCTGGTTGAGAAATCCAACCAACACAACATCTCAGCTTGCCTTCTCTCGCAGACGCAGAGAAAGGCTGTTAATAGATTGAGCTAGGCCTTCCTCTGGGCGGTCAAGTATAATATAGGTCTAAGCCCGGGCAGATCACCAAGACCATGGTGTCCTATGTAGACCCAACTGCTGCCTTTTGTGTCAATGAACTCAACAAGAGCTCCATTCAACTCTCTCGGGCATCTGTCACGGGTGTCCACTGTCACCCTACTCTTCACTCTGGCAATTGAGTCACTAGCTGTCACTACTTGGTGAACGGCAGATGTGGCGGAAATAACTTTTGGAGGATGAACCCACAAAAAAAGCCTCTTTGAAGTTGACTTCCTCCTCACTCTCACATCACCCACCACTTCCCTACCTGTAGTTGTAAATTTCATTGTTGCCTTTGAAAGCCTGTTGGGCTTCAAGGTTTCTATTTTTGGTAAATTCTGGTGGTTTTTTTTCAGTCTATTCAAGTCATTTTAATACCTTAAAAAACTGTGGGTATCAATGGTTACACATTTTCGCGCCATTAAAAACAACAGAAACAGTGTTTTTCTGGTGTTTTTGGAAAGTGTTGCTTTTATTATTGCTCGCTTTCTGTACTGATTGTGCATGGTATAGAGACAGTGTACGTACAGTGTATATGAAGTCTAAATACATTTTTGCAAATCAAACTTATTGCAGGACACCATATAATACTTCTTCAGTGAGGCTTTGTTCATGCAGGCTCGTTCTGTCCTTGACATGTAAAACTTTTACTGTGAAAAGGCCCTCTCAACATTTGCACTTGAGACAGGCAACACCAAAACAGCCTGTACACAATTTGCTAACTCTGGCCACTGACATAGATTTCCCTGCCAATACTTGTGCACTTGAAGATTGCGATTCTCTGGGCAGGTTCTGCAACATTTGCATTGAACTGGACGCTTATGCCCTCAGAGTTACTGAAGTGGTCGAAAATGAAGCAGCACGTTTGAAACTATGGACAAAATGTGCCTTTGTGGAAGGGATCTAGAACGTGTAAGAGTACCAAAGTGAGGTTTCATTGACTTCAAATGCCATGGTTGGTAAAGGTGTGAAAGAGGAAGTTGGAAGATGGTGAAGGGACATTTATATGCATCATTGCAAGCCATTTCTCATACATTGTAAAATAAAAGTTCCTCAATTACTCTCCAATATAGCTTTGCTTACCAAGTGGCAAGCACTCTAACATGGAACATGTTGCAGTTCCGAAGTCACTTAAGGTGTCGCCTAGCCTACTCTCAAGGAGATGTTTGACACATACACCCATTATGCTGAACACTTAGCAGACCAGGGTGCTTTTTTATTATGTCCACTACAGCAGTTATGTATTCCTGTAAAAATCTAAGAATGTATTACAGTGTACTTTTTTCACGTCACGATTAATATGAGAGCAAAGATCTTCACATTTCTTGCCTTTGGCATCATCACTTAGCAAATGTTCTGTAAACGGTTGCCACATGATAATATAACATTCACAGCTCTTTGGACTGAGAACCATCAGCTAAGTGACACAGTTGGGATGACTCTTTCTTTGATGCCGCACAAAGCACAAAACAGTGCACTAGCCTGGACTAAAAAGTTAATAGAATTCTTCATTAAATCTGAAGATTGTAAAGATGCTTTCAGCATACCGCGTAACAAGTGGCAAGGATCTCTAACCCGGAAGCACTTCAGCTCAGGTATTGATTTTGTCAGGTCATCACACAACTTTTTTATATATGTAGCTGAATCACTGCAAATACAAACAAAATGACTCCAATCTTTGTTGAACTTTGAAAGAACCTTATAGCAGCAGCATTCCAAGTGAAACTGTGTTCCATGTTTTCCAATAGTCTAGTGCCATGTATTCACCACTATCCCATATGCTTGGTGATAGCGCTCTTTTCACATATACTTGTCACTATACCTTGCATTTAATGTTTAAAGCCTGAGGTGTTGGCTATTCACCTACTATCAATACTGACTCACTAGAAACTGGAGGTTGATGTATCAAGGATTTTACCCATATTCTGTGGGTAAATGTGATGGCCCATGTTGGGAAAGATTCTTATGAATCCAGCCATTTTACCTATCAGTGAAAGACACAAAAGCAGCCAAAATATAAAATATGAATTTGATATTTCCTGATTCTCTACAGTTTATAAAACAATTGAACAAGTCCTAAAACATGCTTCTTTAGACCAAAGAACACAGCAATGAAAAAGGAGAAGAAACAATATTTTAGTGACAGCCCTAAACAACAAAACTCAAGCAGAATAATGTTAGTCCAGCCTTTCTTTCTGCTAGCTTGTAAAACAAAGTTGTATTGTGTTGCCCCTTCAGGAATAAATCAAAGACTCTTTCACTCTTCTTTTCCTTTCTTTGAATGGCATTTATTTTGTGGTTTTGAGGTGTTTTTTCAGTGTTTATATGTTTACACTGATGAGGGCTATTTCACTTTCGGTGGGGTTTTATCAGTTATTATAGGTTTAAACCTAAAACCGGACAGCCTACTTATATCTCACCCTACCCCTTTTAAAACATCTCTGCCTTTTAAAGGCTAGCCCCATTTAGCTAGGCCCCCGCACAATTCGATATCTGGGACTTAAATTAACTTCTGTACTGTCCCTCTGGATGCAAGCTAACTGGCCAGAATATCGCCGGTCCATTGTGGAGGACCTCTGGTGCTGAAAAACCACTGATGGCTGGGCACATCAATGTCTTTCCCAGCATACTTTACCTTTTTCAATCCTTACCCACGCCATCTCTCCAAATATATCCTGTGACTACAGAGCAACATTGGCGTATTAAATGACCCAGGCTCTCTAACTCCTTGTTAATACTACACAGAGACAGGAGCTGGTTAGCTTGCCCTAACCTCCTCAAATACTACTGGGCAGCCAATTTATTCTGTTTCTGAGTGGGCTGCCAATGAGAGCGACAAACACTGTCTCCAAATGGACAGAACAGTGGCATGTCGCTCCCTATGACACCTGGTTTGGCTCCCTAAAAATGCCAGGCCTAGGAGTGCCTACATAGCCACTCCCACAGAAGAGGCCTCACCACTTTTCCTTCTCCCAACACACCAATTGCCCTTACCCTGGATGTTACCCTTGCCCTTGACCCACACACATTCACAAGTTGGGAGGCCGGGGATTGTAGAACCCTGCGTGACCTCTTTGTGGGAAGCACTAATATTCAGACTCCCTAAATCGACTCAACAGCAATATTGCCAGTTGCACTACTAAGCATTCCACCTCCTAGACATTCTGGGGGCCATAAAGATTTACACTCCTTTTGAGAACCAAGTAAGGACACCTGATGGCTTCAGGGGACTAATATCTCAAACCTACAAGGGCTTCCGCATTTTACACTACCCCACACTCACCCAAACCAAACACAATGGCAAACAAGCACTTCTGATGGCATCTCACAAAAACAGTGGGAAACTCTTTTGAGTGACATACCCAAGACATTAAGAAGCATACCTCAATGGGAGGCAGCCGAAATACTCATGGCTCAGTGGTACTATACCCAAACATGGCGCCACACTATTTATCCTACTGCTACTGCCCTCTGCAGGTATTGTGGTAAGGAGCCTGAGGATTTCTTTCACATCTGGTGGTTTTGCTCCCTCATCACTATGAACTGGAAAGAGATTCTGGGACACATCAAGGGCATGGAAGGATTTTCACTCCCTGTTTCATACACTACTGTTATACTGCACATCCAACCCCTCACTTTGGAAGGGATGACACACACTGATTGAAGACTCATTAGCTTCAATTTGGGCACTGCCAAGCAACTGATAGTGCTTGGCTGGAAAAAGACTACACTCCCCAACACATTTCCCTATGGTTCATGCAACTCGGGCATGCTAAGGCAGTGGAGCAGTTATCCCACAAACTGGCCCATACTGATACCAATTTGACATGTATTTGGCAACCACTACTTAATTATCTCTCACCTAGAATACACATGCTTCACCCCGCTGAAACTTAAAGCACTGCAGCTCTTTTACTAATACGCTAATCAGCCGCTTTGACAGCAAAAGTGCTGCTCAACCCTTACCTGGAGACCTCACCACCACCGATGGGACTCCTACATGGGCTACCCTGAAACACAGTGAAGGACTAGGGGTTCTCTGGGATGCATCTAGACCTTAGGTAGATTGAAATGCTTGTATCTTTGTTCTCAGATTGATTACATGTTTTCCTGCATGGGGCTCTCCATGCAGGATTCCCTTCACCTGTATCCACTCTCAATGGGCTGTGACATCTGTATATTCTTGCCTGTGGTGATGCTACTTATGCATAATTGATGTCATTTTGAACACCTCTTGTATTGTTTTATGGAAAACCTTTAATAAATAGAATAAAAGCAACTAAAAGAAACACTCAAATTGTATTTCAATTTTGTTTGAAAATGTGAGTTTTCTGCCAAAACAGGATTATTGTGCAACTAGTAAGCCAGCCTGTCTTTCAGCGCTACAGCCCTTTGCCATGGTTTTCTGGGGAGCTCATGACTTTCTATCGGCACATGCACTGTTATTTGAAAGTATGCTCTTGTGACTTGCTTCCCTAAACAGAGAACAGGGCACTGGATTCCCTGAAAAAGAGATGATATCTTCATTGAAAAAGTGGACAATGGCGGCCCTGTGGTCATATAGTCCAAAGACGCCAATAGACCTTGTCTAAGACTACAGTCAGATAACAAAGCCTACAGGAAACTTTCACAGGAGCCATCAATATAAAAACGAATTCTCTGATAAATGAAGCTGACCTAGCAAGATAGAAAAGAAAAACGAAAGCTTACTTCTTGAGAACAGAAAAAAACTGTCATTTCATACTTTTACACATTATCCAAGATTCACAAGAACCCCGTCTTGACGTCCCTTTATATCAGGGATAAGGTCAATCACGGAGCCACTATACAAATGTGATTACTTCTGGAAACTATTAGCAGACAAAATGGCATCTTGTCTGAAGGACACAATACTAATGAATCTTAATATTGAGGTATGTGACGTTTGGTGGATTTCACTGCTAATACTCAAGACGGCGCCCTTGGAAAGTGATGCAGAAAGTGACAGAATCTCAGAACCCACACTCTCAGCAGAGGGAAAATGGGTGCAAGGGTTAGAGAATCACCAAAGACATCCTTGGTGGTTCAATACCTGCTCTGTATGCATTGATAAAACTCCAGACATGCATTTGCTTGAACACAACCTCCCAGTACAGCATGGATAAAGGACATAAAAGATAGTTAATACAAGGCAGACCCGCCTCCAGCCACAACTCCTATTCCAGTCCAGGACTTAGTAAGGAGGTGCAGGTAACGGGTAAACCTCTGGCAATCCAGGGAGTCTGAGGACTAAGAAGTGGATATATCCAGATTTGATAGCTATAAAGAGGGGGGCGTTATGGGAGTAGTAACCAGAGGAACATGCCTGCCAGGTAGGTTTGATAACGTAACTGATTCGGTTGGACAGCACATGCAGGAGCATATAAACCAGACAAAGTAGACAAATGCAAAGGGAATGAAAGGAAATAGAAAAGGGGGAAACAAAACATGTGCAGATGTACAGCAAATGGTGGATATACCTATGTGTCAGGTAGCCATACAACTAATTAGTTGCCAGGCGACAAACCACTGTTACCGATAGTTCTTAAATTCTCCTAACAGCTCCCGACTTCTCTTGGGACTTCCCTCTTAGTGATCTTGACCTTGAAGGTACGCCTGACACCTATATGCATTAGTCACCACTGACCAACCCTCCAACTATTACAATCTTGCTTCTTCCTGCTCTTTCCTAGAAGTGTTTGTCTCCTGCTCTTGTTGGTCGGTTGCCTCCTATTACCCCAGATCCTAATAAGGCATGATATACTAATATCATTCAGGGAAGTATTTTGCAGACCATTAAATAACTTATGTATGCAGGTGACCAGCCTCCCAACACTCTCATAAGTTTCATAATGGACTTTGCATAAATTGCACTAACAGCTACTTTATGTATGAGGAACACTACTACCCATAACATGAGGTTACTTAAATGGAAAGTTCCTTTGCCCCTAGACTAGTGAAAATGTCCAAAGAATTACTCCAATTTAAAATAAGGCGCAAGGTCAATGAATTAGAGGACTGTTAGATTTCAGACTGATTAAGCCTGTTGTGCATGCAATATTAAGCTGGAGGTTAATAAGTTGGCCCAGAGCACCAGTACCAATAACAGTAGGTGCAATACTGCGATTTGACTTTATTTTTCGAACCTATACGTGTTTGAAAGTGATCAATATGCCTCAGTCTTGGTGAAAGCCATGTGACCTGAGTGGTATTATAATAGGCAAAACCATGTCAATTATCTACAGAGATAAGTAGGGTCCCAATAAGCCTAATCTCGTGGGAGCGAAAAAAACATTAAATTCATTACCCACACCAACATACTTTTTAAAAATGGACAGAATCACTCAAAGAATGCATCTAGGTAAGACAAAAAAGAGCCTCAATAAGGTCCATCGTGTACATGCATCCTCAAAGAGGAGTAAATAGGAAGCGTGTCATCTTGTGTGAGTGAGGGTTTGCATCCTCTTAATACTACACACAATACACAATGTCATCTTCCAACAATTAACAAAAACTCCTTTACCTGCATGATTCTAGAGGTAAAGGTTCTATGTTTTGTGGAAACAAATGTTCAAAGGAAGGATGACCTAAAACCCCAGTAAACAATGCCCCCTTCTCTCTCCCTCTTTTGTGCTCTGCTTTCTTCAAAGTCCAACTACTGATAACTAGATGAGTGGGGGATGATGGAAGAAACTGGCTAACTAAATAAAACATACAGGTGATGGTGGATTCAGATATAGGTTTGGAGACTGTGTTTAAACAATGGGCCTGATGTACTAATACTCATTCACATGTTGTTGGACCAGGCCCTTTTTGAAGGGGCATCCCCAAAACGTTTGCCTTCTTCCGCCTATTTTTTCTGACCTGCTTTTGTTGACTTTAGGGCTCTCAGCATTTTACAACTGCTAACCAGTTCTATAGTGCCTATGCTCTCTGTCTATATTGCATTGGTAATTGGTTTTTCCATGATTGGTATATCTGACTTACTAATAAGTCCATAGTAAAGTGCACCAGATCTGCCACTGCAGTGTCTGTTTGAGCAGCTTTAAACTGCCATTTCGACCTGGCAAGCGCACCCACTTGCCAGGTCCGGGCCTTTGCTTTTACTATATGTAAGTCAACCCTTATGTGGGTCCAAGGTAGCACCATGGCCAAGGTTCAGTGTATTTAAAAGGTAGGACATGTACTGGTACGTTTTAAATGTCTTAAATGTGAAATACTGCTAACTTCATTTTTCACTATTACAAGGACTATCTCTCCCTTAGGGTAACATGGGATTGCTTTGAAATAGCCTTTAAGTGTAATTTCCCATTGGGAGCTGATAGAGATTTGGAGCTTGTGGTCTTTGAACTAACAATTTAAAAATACATCTTTTGAGGAAGTTATTTTTTAAATTGCGTGTTTGAAAATGCAACTTTTAGAAAGTGGACATTTTCTTGCTTAACCATTCTGTGCCTCTGCCTGCCTGTAGAATCCACATCTGGGTGGGCTGACAGTAGGGGTCTTGTGTATTCACTCTAGACAGTCACACAAAGGGAGCTGAGGTGTACCTTGCATAGCCTGATGGGCATTCACCAGCCTGATGGGCCTTCCTGAGCTAGAGTGGTGGGAGGAGTTGTCACTGACACCTGAATGAGGCTGTGCCTCTCCTTACACAAAGCTGCCCCCCCCCCTCCCCTGTAGGCTGTCAGGAGCCAGGCCAGGGAAAGGCAGGGCTTGTGCACTACAAAGACTTTACTTGGAAGTTTGCCTACTTCAAAGGCATAAAAGAGTGCAAGTATTAGACCTCTGACACCCCAAAATCAGAACACTTCTGGAATGAGGGCTTTCTGCCAGAAAGAAGAGCTGGATTTCTGTCAATAGATACCTCCACTTTGCTGGGTGCTTTGCTGTTCTGGCCTGGGAATCAAAGGACAGAACTTTGCTTTCTGACTCCTGCTTCCAAGGTTCTCCAAGTGCTTGTGCATGCTTGTCTCCTGTTAAGATGTCTCAGGGCCTTCAAAGTCTTCAATAACATCTTGCTAACAGCACCTGGAACTTCTCTACTGGGAGTCCTGACTGCTAAGTGGCGTCAACTCCAGTTCCTGGGCCATTGGCATCATGAGGCTGGTGCTGAATTTTAAGAAAAGCAACATTGACGCTATAGTGCTGCCTGCCAAGGGCACCATGTGAAGAGCACGACACACAGCCCCGACTTACACTGCAGCCCTGGTTTTGCAGAGGATAGCAACTTATCAACTCTGACTCCGTCATCGAGACAGCTGCCTGCACCATGCACCACTCATGAAGTGCACTATGCACTGCCCAGACTTGTACTGCAGCCCGACTTACCCGATGACATAACTTTGCACCGACATCGCACTGCTACCTGCACCTGAGCTTAGGGCACTGCTTGTTAAGAGCACAATGCACCGCCCCGACTTACACAGCAGCCCTGGCGCCAGTCGATGCCAGTGCCTCAACCGCATCACGTGGAGTCGATAACCTACATGGGTGACCTCCGAACTCATTGTTTTAAGGAACCAACGCCTTGCGGCCAATGCTGCAACACCTCCCCTGCACAGCAGTAAGGATCTGACGCCGTACCAGTGATGCCTCATCTCCCAGAAGCAGTGCAACGTTTATGGTCCTGATTCACAAAGGTAAACTTAGACCAAAAGTCTAAGTTCAGACCTGAAGTCTAGGTTTAGACCTAAAGTCTAACTTTACTACCAGTAAAGATAATCTTTTGGACTAAGTTTAGACCTAAAATCTAACTTTACTACCAGTAAAAATAATCTTTTGGACTAGGTTTAGACCAAATGTCTAACTTAGACCAAAAGTCTAACTTTACTACTCCTAAAGTTAGACTTTTGGTCTAAGTTAGATTTTCGGTCTAAACGTACACCTCAAGTCTAACTTTAGTACTAGTAAAGTTAGACTTTTGTCTAAACTTAGACTTCAGATCTAAACTTAGACTTTTGGACTAAGTTTACCTTTGTGAATCAGGCCCTGCGTTTTCATAGTTTTTAAGGTACTGTTACTGGGGGCCGTGTGACTCCATAGCCGGCCTGCACTCCTGGCGGACAGCGCCAAACTGTTGGATTAACATGATATAGCACATACACTTGTCAAGTGCTTGTTCCCACCAGGGTATCTAGGCACTGAATAACAGATGTTTATTGTTACCCAACTGAATGTTTAGTGATTGGTACCTGTTACGATGACATGTGTATGTTGGATTTTTGTCCTTTAGGTCATGTTTTCTTCAGATAGGTATAGGCTGTTTTTCTAAACTGGTGTGGTGTCCTTTTGTAGTGTTTTCCCTGTGTTACTGTGTGCGTATGTACAAATGCTTTACACATTGCCTCTGAAATAAGACTGCATGCTCGTGCCAATTTACCATGGGGTAAGCAGAGGTTTTCGTAGCTGTGCAATCCCCTTACCCTGACTAGAGTGAGGGTCCCTACTTGGACAGGGTGCAACCACCTGCCAACAACTGACCCATTTCTAACACATACCAGCATGTGCAGTTTTAATACTATCTGATTTCCAAACTAGGATGCAACCTATGTACAAATAGGTCGCATCAGAACTTGCTAAGTCATAACATAACGACCAGCCCCATGTATATCTGTTAGGCAGGTAGCAATCTGCTGGCATCTGTGATTAGCTGAGAATGCAGTGCTGGTGACCTGCAAGGTTTAGCGTCGGAGGATCCTTCACTTGCTTTGCCGAATAGCATTTTAAGCAGGATGTCTCCATTAAAGGGGCAGTTTTGCGAACACAATTGCGGGCGTAAACCATTGATATATAACTTTGCGACTAGAGTTAGACGCCCTTTCCACTGCAGTCCTATTTGTGTTTCCAGCTCTTGAAATGGTAGTTTGCCGTCACAACCCCTGTAACTAACCACAAAATACATTTTCTACATCAGATCAGACCCAATATTTCTTGAAATCTATCCCTGCTCTTTTTTTTCGCAAACAAGACTGAAAAATATTGTAATGACTAAAAAATACTGCAATAGGGGTTACACATCCTCTGAAACATTCTTTCCTATTTAAATCGTGAATTTTATTAACCTCCTGACACTTCCGCGGTTATGTTTTCGAATTACTTGAGAGGCGTTGGCAGTTCAGTTTCATTTGCTGTAGCCAGAGACTGCATCAATTACACGAATCATATAATTGCTGCCGTAATAACGTTTTTGACGGATGACATTCTTTGACATCCTTTTTTACATTCTTTGACTAAAAGGGCAGGTCAAAAGAAAAAAGGCAAACATTTATTGACTAAAAGGGGACTTTATCGTTTCTCACTAATAGTGTGGCTGCGCTACAAGAGAACATGATTGAGGGACCAGGGTAATTTACCAGCCTACATTCTTTAACCTAGGGCAGAGGGCTGACTTAATGAACACATTTATAAATTGAATACATATTTAAAAACCCATTGAGCAAGTCTGCCTCATTGCAGCTCTGTAAAAAAAATGACCAGGTTAAGAAAAAGTGCAATTTCAAAATGTATTATTGCCTATGAAATATTACCATAGGAAAATGCAATTACCTTAATGCTATTTTTGATATCATATCAGCAAATTACACCAAGTGCCGTCTGTGACATTTATATAAGGGTAAGAATTATCCTGTTGTGAGTGTGGATCCCAGGGGAAAGCCAGGTAGCGTAAATGGCTGTGATATTTCAGCAATTAGCAACAACCAAGCTGCAGATGCAGACGAATTTAGAAGATACTTATGGAATGTTTAACCTGCAACCACCTACAGCAAGTGCCTGCTGTTTGTTTTTAAGCAATTAGGTCATGGGATCATTTAACAAAGTAAGGTCACGCTCTTTCTCTTGTTAATATTCTGGGGGCCCTTGCTTGAAATCAGACCCAGCAAGTGATAATGTTTGTTCTGAAGAGTGCAGCCATCCACCATTGTCAAAACATAAAATAGCTGATATTAATTAGTGGTGCTCCATTCACTGATCTCAGAAGAAAGGAAGGCTGAATTGGGCTTGTCGGTATTAGAGCTCGTGACTTGCAGATCACAGCAGGTGTCAGTAGCCAGTTTGTTAATTACCGAGCCATCTGGCCAGCGGCTTATCAAGCAAGGTATGTAGGTGAAAAATATATGTTTTGTTATCTTCTGAATATTTAATCATTCTATTGAAGAATCACAGGTAAACAAAGCGAGGGTATTTCAAATTTTAGGTAGACACTTTAGAAGATACAAGGAGTCTTTTAGATCGGTTTCACATGTTTGTGAATACTTTTTCAATTGTTTTAGGTTCTGTTTCACCAAGAGCCCGTTAGACTCACAAATGGTTCGATAATAGATTCCTTGTAACCACTGGCTCGCCCTGGACCCACAGTGCTAAAGAGTTTCAGGTTTATGGTACATTCCATAAAATCACTGGGACGTTCCAGTTTCTGTTAATACTAGCCATGTTCTAACTCTCCAGTATTAAGCAAACCAATATATAAAATACCATGATAAAGCATTTACAAAATCACCTCTATATTATATCTGTCATGAAACACTCTTATCCGCATACTGATTCAGCCTCTCTTTCACATCTCCTTCCCACATTCCACCAGTGATGGCAAGAGTGGGAGTTAAGGTGCTAATACTCTCCCGTTAGTTTTCACTCCACCATCCTTTACAGCCTTAACCCCTTGGGTATGGTTGTCGGCCAATGGCTGACACCCGCACTACCTCCTCAGTGTGTGTGTTGGCCATTGGCCAACACTGGGAAGGTAAAAAAAGGCCCCTCTGGAGCTCTGCAACAGCGGGATTCCTTTATTTCATTTTAAGCTTGGGCAGCCTGCAACAAGAACAGATCAAGCAAGGACTCCCATCAGAGCAAGGACTCCCATCGACCCTGGTTTAAATTGTTCCTGTCGCTGGCACTAGGCCCTTTCAAACAAGTGGCACAGCATTTTTATGGGGTAACGCTGGGTGGTAGGAAATTTGTGGATTCTTGCAGATTATGGAAGTTTCCATCACAAAAATGTAAGGAAAATGTGTATTTTCATGCAAAGTTTGAGGTTTGCAAAGCATGCTACATGAGAAAACCTCATGGGATCTACCCAAGGCACACCACCCTCAAATCCCCTGGTGCTCTAGTTTTCAAAAATGTCTGCGGCTCGAAGGTTTAAATGAGTGGTGGTATAGCATAGCGCTATAAAACACAGCTACCTTTAATGCTTATCTGTCAATGTGGAGCTTTAGGGCCCTTTGTCTTGTGGTCTCTTAGCCCACCCACACAAGTGGTGTACCGTTCTCATCGGAGGACATGTGGGAACTCAGGGTGGTAAGAAATGTGTGGCTTCCTGCAGGTTCCAGAACTTTACTTCACAGAAATGTAAGAAAAATGTGTGTGTGTGTTTTTTTATTACCAAGGTTTGACATTTGCAAGGACTTTCATGTAAAATTACTAGGGAGATCCAGATAAGTCACCCCACCCTGGATTTCCCCAGGTGTTCAGTTTTCAAAAACGTGCAAGTTTGCTATGTTTCTCTAGGTGCTGGCTGAGTTAAGGCCCAATATCCACAGCTACCCACTTTACAAAAAAAGGGTCAGTTTTAAGTGGGAAAATGTGATGTATCCATGTTGCGTTTTGGGCTCTTTCCTGTTGCAAGGACTAAGCTTACCCACGCAAGTTACCATTTTTATCAGGAGACTTGCGGGAATGCTGGTTTGTATTAGGTTTGCGGCTCCCGGCAGATTCCAGAATTTTCCATACCAGAAATGGGAGGAAACCGTGCTTCTTAATCAAAGTTTGAGGTTTGCAATGGATTCCTGGTGAAAAAACACTTAGTGAGACCCACACAAATCACCCCATTTTGGATTCCCCCTGGTGTCTAGTTTTCAAAAACATGCAATTTTCCTAGGTTTCTCTAGGTGCTGTCTGAGCTAGGGCTCAAAATCCAGTTACCACAATTGAAAAAAGGGTCTGTTTTCAGTGGAAAAATGTGATGCGTCCATGTTTTGGCTCATTTCCTGTCACGGGCACAAGAGTTACCCACACAAGTGAGGTAACATTTTGATCAGAAGACATGTGGGAGCATACAATAGTAGAAAAACCGTTATTAACATTTGGAGTTCACTGCATTTGTGCCTTTTAAATGTAATCCAATGTGTAAGAAAGAAGACATTTTGAAAAATACCTTCTTAATCTTAGGCAACTGTGCGTAAAAATTCAGAAATAAATGAATGACCACTGATCCTAAACTCCAAATCTTGTGCCCATTTTCAGAAATACATAGGTTTCCTTGATACCCATTTTTCATTCTACTTACTTCACCAAAGGAATTGGTCTATACACGGTACACAATGAAAAAACATTGACAGTGCAACTCAGTTGTTGGCTCTGGGTACCTTGGTTTCTTGAGGAACCTACTAACAATATATATCCCTGCAACCAGAAGGGTCTACCAGACATAATGGTATATTGCTTTTGTAAATCAACCATTGTGACAAAAAGTTACAATTGAAAACGTTGTCACAAATGGCCATTTTGTTTAACTTATTTTCAATATTTCTCGATTTCAACAGTTAGTTTCTTTGGGAGAACCTTGATATAGCTACACATATGTACCCTTGCTGAATTTGGAATTTTGTTCACTTTCTATAAATCTATAGTTTGCCTGGATCAGCCATGGGTTTCACACTGGTTTCCACCATAAACTGGAAATAGGTTAAGGTTCCAAAAAATAGGACAAATAGACTACCTCTTTAAAAAAGTGCCAAAACTGTGGTAAAAAAATAATATTTTATTCACCTCTGTATGTTACTGAAAGCTAGGAAGATGGTGATAGCAAACAATTTGTTGATGCCATTTATAGGAGAAAAAAACAGACCCTTTTATCCGGAGCACCTTTTTTTCTGATTTTCTCCCCAAAAACTCAAAGTTTAGCCATATTTAGCTATTTTTCCAGTACCCTCAAGAGGAATCTAAAAACCCTGGATACCTTTACAATCCTCAATATATTAGAAGAAAATAGCAAATTTGACATGGATACCTTTTGTGGAAAAAAATATATGGAGCCCTAAGCGCCAACTGCCCCAAATAGCCGAACAAAGGTCACATCCCAGCAGCGGGAGGGGTTATGAGAAGGGGGTGGCCCAGCAGTTAAGGGGTTAATTCCCATTCCTGCAATCAGGTTCTTGTTACTGTACATTAGGTAATCGGAGTATTGTATGTGTAGAAATCTGTTCAATGTTGAAAACCCTGTATGGGAAGTGGGAGTTAAGGTTGAAAAGGGAGAGTACCGGTGAGATTAATGTAGATGCATTGCATGGTGGTGGGTATACAGAGTGCTCAAACAGCAGGGCTATTGGTCCTAAAGCAGAAGTTTTTAATATGACAAGATTCCTATTGTGAGTCTACAATGCTTTTAATTCCAGTCTTCCCTTATAATACTGCAAGTATATACAAGGCCTCATTTTCATCATACCTTCCAGAATTATTTCCTGCAGTGCCTCTTTTTCTTCATGGAAAGACTACATCCTGGAAATGTATGCTTGGAATGTTACAGGACTGAGGGCCTTATTGACAAAAGTAAAAAAACATGTGTCGATCTTTCGCATACCAATTTCTGCACCATTGACTAAATGAGGGTCCCCTCATCAATGGAATCCAGCTTTTTCTTGAGGGGAGCTCTGCCTAGCTTTAGACATATGAGTCTCTGCCTACCTCAACGGTGGTGGATACATCTACCTACAACCAAATATACAATTGCAAAGTTACTGTTGCACTTGGCCATCTCTGCAGGGTTATCCCCAGAATTTTTACCTCCACCCATCCATTTTCTGAATCTGTTTTATGTGGCTTTTAGTACCCTGCACACTTTACCGCTGCTTAACAGTGCTAAAGTGCATGTACTTTCTCCTTTAATCATGGTAAAATTGACTTACACCCAATTGCCAGATTTAATTTCTGTAAGACCCTAGTAAAGTGGCATTACCTGTGCTCAGGGCCTGTAAAAGAAATGCTACCAGTGAGTCTCCAGCACTAATGGTGTTATTCAATTAAGTAGCCCCTTTAAACATGTCTCAGGCCTGCGGTTACAGTCTGTGTGTGCAGCTTTGAACAGCCATTTTGACCTGGTGAAATAAGCCAGACCTAACCCTTCCTTTTTAATACATATAAGTAACCCCAGAGGAGGCACTAAACTGCACATAGGGCAGGGTGTAGTGTATCTAAAACGTTCGACATGCACATTTAGCTTTTACATGCCCTGGTAGTCAAAAATTACACTACCACAAGGCTTGCCTCTACCATAGGATAACATTGATTTACATCATTACATGTAAAAAGTGATAACTTTCAATTGGCAGCAGGTAGGGATATCGTGTTCGGTGTCTAAAGAATTGTAATTTAAAACTATCTTTTATGGTATAGTTGTATATTAAGTTCCAATTCTGAAAATACCACTTTGATAAAGTTGGCATTTTCTTGTCCGAAGCAATTGGTGGTGCAGTCTGAATCCTGGGTCACATTTCTAGGTGTAGCTGGCAGTTGATATTTGTGTTTTGCTCGCAGACAGTGAGATAAAGCGGGAATAGGTGTTGGCAGAATGGGCCATCTCCGACTTGATAGGGGGAGCTGTCACCTACCACACTTGTACACCACAAAGTCTCTGCCTGAGCTCACTCTAACAGGGTTGGACGCTTGTCTTCTGCACCTCTAGACAAGATGGAGCCAGGGCAGGGAGGCAGGAAATTCCATACACCTCTGGGGAGCAAATCTCCAGAACCTTCTCCTACTTCAAACCTGGCACCAAGCATAAATATTGGACCTTCAGACTTAACTCTTCATAAATCTATGGATACTACACAGCAAGGACTACAGTGCTGCCCTGTTGCCTACTTGCTTAGAAGGAAGACTGGACCTATACCCTTCATCCCAGGCTGAAGTGACTCCAAGTGTCAGCTGACTGACCTCGTGTTCTGAGCTACAGGGACATAACAGGCTCCATAGGCCTCCCTGGCTCTGCCCAGCTGACTTGCTGCCTGGACCTGCCAATGGACCTGCATGAGCCCTGTTGGCCTCTGTTAGAGTGAACTCCTGACCCCAAGAGATGCCCTTCAGGTCATGAACCTTTGGTATAGCATCAGATGAGCTCCCCCTTCAAGGAAAGGAGAAATCCTGAAGCTTTAGTCTCTTAGGGACTGCGAACAGGCCTGTTCTCACCAAGATTTTGACACCCACACTGCCCACTACCACCACCACAAAGCTCTGGGGTACCCAACTCATTGCACTACAGCGACCACCAGTGATGCACGGAAACATGAGATCAGAGGGTAGTGCTAAGCATTTCTTGTACTTCACAGAGGCAATAAATGAGATACACACTCAAGATTAAATCCAAGACCAGTTTATAAAAATAGTCTTTTTTAGACCAAGAACACAGTTCTAAGGGAAGTACTTTCAGGGTTCGTGGAGTCCTTTCATGTTTCAGGATGACACAGCAGCAGTGATTGTCGAGATCTGGGAGCAGCAGACAAGGTTTGGCAACTTTAACTTCTGCAACAGGGCTTCAGTTCTTGTGCAGTGGGTCTTCTTTTCTCCTAGTATTCCCTTTCCCAAACAAATCACATGTTCAAGTCTTGGGGTGCCACCTAAATACTGAATATAGAGGTATTACAAGGGGAGACAGGTAGTATCCAATGGGCTACCTTCCTTTAGAGTGCCTACACCCTCTAGTCACCACGTCTTGTGGGAAGAGGCACTACCCTATACCTGTTAAGTTGTTTTTCCACCATCACAAGAGTGTGGAATTTCAGGAGAGCAGTTCACCTTGCCTGCCCGCCCTAGGCGTGGTTTAGATTCAGTGGAGACCTTCCTCCTAATCTAACTAATTCTCCTACCTTTCCTCCCACCAACAGTTGAACAGGAAAGGGTGCTTGGCCTCCCCCAGTATCTGGTGGTTTCTGGGTAGGATTTTAAATGCAGTATCGCCTTTGAAGCTTCCGGACAAAGGAAGGCTACCCTGTCCCGGAAGAAGTGTAAAGCTCCACCGCCCAGAGCAGGCTTTGTCATTGTCTACTGGGAGTGCTTGCTGTCTACCCATGAGTTCAGAAATATGTCTGGTAGTGGCAGGCTGGTGAAAACAAGTCAAGACCACACCAGTGCTTTTTTGCTTTTATGGGGAACCTCTAAAAGCTTCACCTGTGTGAATTTATTAATAAATTCACCACTGGCAACAATGCAGATTTTATTAAAACAAGATTTTTGGTACCAAACATCTTAGAAATCAGCGAAGCCATCATGGAGCTAGGAAACTCGTGTTTACATGTACCCAACCCATGTACTCTTCATGGTTTCCCTGTGCACTTACAAGATTTAGAATAGACTGGACATTGTAGGGGCATATTGTGCAGGCTGGGTGGTAAGTCGTGCATGTCACAGCATCACTGTTGGCATCGCTGACAGCATCAGAGTTGTTCTTCATGCTTAGCAAAACCAACCACACTATTATTAGGGCACAGGAACTGGAATTGGCACCCTTTTTGAATTATGTAGTCCACAGAGGACTCTAGGTGGCAGTCAGGGGGTTGCAGGTGAAGTCTTCGTGGTCCTGAGATTTCAGAACAGGAGTGAAGCACACTCATGCCCTTGGAGATTCTTCTTCAAGCAGATTAACAGAATAGTTCCAGTCTTTGTCCTCTCCTTGCAGAAGCAGCAACTGCAAGCCAACCCAGCAAAGCACACACAGCAAATGGGTAGTACTGCTTCTTACAGCTCTCCAGGTTGTCTCTGTGGCAGAGGTTCTTCTTGAGTCCAGAAGTGATCTAATTCTCTGGAGTTTACGGTCCAATACTTATATCCCATTTCTATTCAGATTGGTGGGCAGGATTTCTATCTCATATGTTTGTAGCAATTTTGGACTCAGGCCACTTCCCTAAATCCTGGAGAGGGGCCATAATTAGGGGCCGATTAGGATGGAGGATTTTCCGCCTCCTCCGGGCCGGCGGAAGCCACCTCTGGCCCGGAGGAGGCGGAAAATCCTCTGCAGAGTCACCAAAGACCCACCGCCGCATTACGATGGCTGGTGGGTCTTGGTTTCTGTCCGCTGCTTTTCCGCCGCGGTCGGATTACAACCGCGGCGGAAAAGCTCTCATTTGGCTGGCAGTGTCTATCAGACACCGGCAGCCAAATTAGGATGCATTTGTAAACATGCTTTTCCGCGGCGTTTTTTCCGCCGTGGAAAAGCATGTGTTCTTTTGATTTTGGGGGCCCGTTGCGGGCCCCCAGGGTGTAGGCGGGCGCGCGGTGCCTGCCGCTTTGTGCATGTAAATGTTAAACATGCACTTTTAACATTGCGGCGGGTGCTGCTTGAAGCAGCACCCGCCGCAATGTTAAATATCCAGGATGTGACCGCCAGGGTGGCGGTCACATCCTAATTTGCACGGAGGGACCGCCGCAGCCCATGCGGACGGTCCCTCCACCTCTGGGATGGCGGACGGACGCAAGTCCGTCCGCCATCCTAATCGGCCCCTTAGTCCCTTGCACAAAAAGGGGGAAAAGAAGGACCCAAAGAATTATAGGTTGATCAACTTACTGGACATTGGAGAAAAGGTCTTCTCAAAAATAATCCTTGGTAGATTAAAGGAGTGGGCAGAGCGGCAGTCAATAGTTCCAATAGAGCAGGGCGGCTTTAAGGAAGGCCACTCTACTGTTGATCACTGCTTTGCATTGTGGGCCGTAGCAAGGAAGTCCGTGAAGCAGCAGGGCAAATTGTTTTGCTGCTTCGTGGACTTTCGCGCAGCTTTTGATCTGGTGGATAGGGACTGTCTGTGGGAGACATTGAGAAATTACGAGGCCCCTGCCAACCTTTTGTTGGTAATCCAGGAATTGCATAACCAAAATTGGGCACAGGTAATCAAAGATACCTCTGGCGGCCTTACTCCGGAGATAGCGATAAACAATGGGCTGAGGCAAGGTTGCGTTCTGGCCCCGCTACTTTTTGCCATATTCCTAGCAGACTTGCCTCTGCGATTGGGTATAGCCAGAGGTGCAAGCCCAAAAATAAATGGAAGGCACCTGTCTTGTTTGCTGTATGTGGACAACCTTGTAATAATGGACCAAACAGAGGTGGGTCTTCAGAGGAAGTTAAATGTATTTAATGAATATTGTATAGCAAAACGACTTACAGTAAACATGGACAAAACTAAAATTTTGTGCTTCGGGAAAAAGAGTACGAAGTTTCGTTGGTACTTGGGCCAAATCAAATTGGATACTGTAAGCAAATATAAATACCTCGGAATATGGTTTACAAGGTCCCTGAAGTGGGGCACCCATTTGGAGGCACAGAAATTAAAAGCACATTTAGCGGTATGTGGGCTGAAAAGATTCTGGCAATATGTCTCATAAACCTCTATTGGCAGCCTTTAAGACTATGATCCCTCGCAACTCCAATATGGTGCGGAAGTACTCTGCATTGATGGGAAAAGCTCCTGGGATAAAGAGGAGGGGAAATGTTTAAAATTCTTACTGTCCCTCCCTAGTTCGGCAATGATCCAGGCAGTCAGATTGGAAGTAGGTCTAACTGCATGGAATGTCCAGGTGCAGTTGAGTCTCCTCAGATTCTGGAATCGATTGGGGCTGGGGTAAGTTACAAAGGTGTCACAATGGTGCATGAAAGAAATTCAGAACAGTGAATTAAAATGGGCCAAGGCAACAAGAAGTAATCTCCTGGCCATTTGCGACCACTTGAAGGTGAACATTGACCCAAAGACACTCCAAATCAATGTAATAAAGAGTGTACTCAAAGCGCAGGGTAAAGAAATTTCTAGGGTAACAGACCAAGAGTATTTGAGAAAGAAAGACTCTGTAAAATTTATGAGTACAGGCTGGGAGAAAGACTTAAGCTTCCCATACTTAGATTTATTACCAAACCGTTGGCTAAGAATGGAAGTACTTAAGCTAAGAATAGGTATTAACCCGATCATTATAAATAGTGCAATAAAAGCAGTTTTAATGCATCCTGATGGTAAATGTGTTTGCAAGTTAGGAATGAAATGTAATATTTTGCACATTTTATTGGATTGTTTTATATTTTGAAATTTACGTAAACGGTTCCTTCGCCCGATATTTTTAAAATACGATGTTAAGGAGCGTTCACAAGCACGGGAGCTCTTAGTCGATATGGAAAATTTAGATATTGCGATAGCCATTGGGTAATTTATGCAGGGCATTAATAAGTTCCCTGATTGGCTGGAGGCTTAAAAGTAGCAAATAGCTCTGTAATCCAAATGAATTGTGTTTTAAACTGTTAAAAATTTTGTTTTTAGGATAATATGACTTTTTATTGTTAAGAATATGAATTTGTGACATGTAGATTTTATATGATAAAGTATGAACAGTGGTTTATAGATCAAATGGTATAAATAAACTTTATTTTTGACTTGACTTGACCATTTCTATTTGTTCTCTTTGTGGTAAGTGTCTCTGAGCCAAGTCAAACCAATTCTGTCCTTTCTGGTGCAGCATAACCATTGGAGGTGGAGACAGCATTGTGCGAAGGAAACACAGCCTATTCAGGTGCAGGTGAAACCCTTCCCACCACTCTAAATGCATCCAGTGTCTATTCAGCCAACCTATGAGTCACCCAGGAAAGACAGGACACACCTCAACCCCCTTACATCAGTCTACAGTGAATGCACATCCCCTGCTCCTGTCACTCCAAACACAGACAGTCAATACACAACAGCAGTGCCACATAGGATGGTTAAACAGGAAAATACCTACTTTCTAAAAGTGGTGTTTTCAAACACACAATTTAAAAACCATCTCCCTATAAAGATAGGTTATTAAATTCGGTGTTTAGTAAGCCTAAGCTCCATTTATCTAGTTTTTCCCAATGGAAAGTTAAACTTGTAAGATGTTACAAAGCAACTCCCATGTTAACCTATGGGACAGATAACCTTTTAATAGTGAAGAACAAAATTGGCAGTATTTTACTAATAGGAAATATTAAACACACCAGCACATGTCCTACCTTTTACATACACTGTGCCATGCCCATGAGTGTAGCATGGTCTTTGCTGGGGGGTGGCTTACATTAAAAAAATGGGAAGGTTAGGGCCTGGAAGTGGGTCTACTTGCCAGGTTGACATGGCAGTTTAAAACTGGGCACACAGACTCTGCAGTGGCAGGTCTGTCTGAGATACATTTACAGGGATACTCACATGAGTGGTACAATCAGTGCTGCAGGACCACTAGTAGCATTTGATTTACAGGCCCTGGGCACACACAGTGCACTGTACTAGGGACTTTTTGGCCCTCTGACCCGGCAGAATGCCCTTCCTCTAAGGAATTTTCAGAAACCCTCCAATCTTTAAATTTTACATCTCACATCCAGGCCCCTACCCATGTCAAAGGACATACATTAGACCAGCTCTGGTCTCTGAACTGCCCTGTAAAGTCTATATCCATTTCTCCCTGCACGTGGTCAGACCATTACCTGATTTCATTTACCCTTCCCATCCACTCCCCGGTTAAACCCCCACTTCCTAAAAATGTTTGGGTCCGGGCCTGGGGGCGAGTAGACCCCGACCATTTATCAGCCTTACTTACTGCATCCTACCCCCCCTCCATGGGCTGTCCACTCTCGCCCAGGTCACGTCCATCGATCAATGGCTCACCTCTGGCTGCGATTCTATCGCTCCCCTAAAGCGGGTCACTTCTAAGCGGGAGCAGGATGCAAACTTATGGTTCAATGAGGACCTCAAGACCATCAAATTAACAGTACGCAGAGCGGAGCGTGCCTGGAGGAGAAACTATTGCCCCCTACTTCGATTGGAGTTTACTAACATCCTGACCCAATACAAACAGGCTATCCTGGCGGCAAAAACAACTTATTTCTCCTCCAAAATCCTCGCCGCGGAGAACCAATCGAGGGAAATTTTCTCGATTGTGCACAACCTGGCATTCTCCGACAGAACCACTTTGAAGCCCACCCCCTCTATGGAACTCTGTCACTCCCATAACAACTTTTTTATCCAAAAAATTGCCGTTATCAAAGCAAATATCCCTCCCCCTTCTTCTAATTTTGTAGATCCTCAGTGCCCCCCCCTAAGGGACAACTTGGTGCCCTCCCTCTTCTCACCAAGGAATCCCTGTCTGCAATTATTCCTTTAGTTAAATCCGGTTCCCCCCTAGACCCTTGTCCTTCCCACATTCTTCGCCACGTTTTTTCCTCTTGCCCTGATCCTTCCCTTCATCTCCTCAACAGCTCGCTCTCTCAGGGCGTTGTACCCTCCCCACTGAAAACAGCGATCATTGTCCCTATACTTAAGAAACCGGGCGCGGACCCCTCGGTCCCCGCCAACTACCGTCCCATCTCCCTCTTGCCATTCTTGGCAAAGGTACTCGAGCGCCATGTCACCTGCGCTCTGAGTTCCTTTGTGGAGATGCACGGGGTCTTAGCTCCCCGCCAGGCCGGTTTCCGCCCCGCACACTCTACGGAGTCCGTAGTACTTTCGGTCCTTGACAACCTCAGGGAGGGGATGGACACCAACCAGACTCAGGCCTTAGTCCTCCTCGACCTCTCAGCCGCCTTTGACACGGTTGATTATACCATCTTACTTTCCCGTGTCAGGGCGGCGGGGATCGGGGGCACTGCCCTGGTATGGTTGTCCTCCTTCCTGAGGGACCGCTCCCAGGCGGTTCGCCTGGGTGATTTTACTGCGGACTTCCGGAAAGTTCAGTGCGGGGTCCCCCAAGGTTCCTCCCTCTCACCCCTCCTGTTCAATCTTTACATTGCCCCTCTTATTTTCTCACTACAACAGATGGAGGTCTCCGTGTATAACTACGCGGATGACCTCCAACTTGTCTTTAATCTGTCTTCTTCCCCTGCTTCTGTCTCTAATTTTCAACTTACTATGATCTATATCCGAGACTGGATGAGCCACAACCATCTGAAACTCAACCCAGACAAGACTGAGCTGGTGTTGACGGGTGGTTCATCCAGTCCCTGGTCTTCTTTGTTTTGGCCCCATTCCTTAGGTCCCCCACCTGTCCCCTCCATCTCAGTAAAAACTTTAGGTATTAAGCTCAATCCCCAGCTCACCCTTCACTCCCAGGTTAGTTCTGTTGTATCTTCTTCCTTTCTGTCACTGCGTACTATACGCAAGGTGTCCCGTTTTTTTTCTTTTGATGCTCTGAAACTGATAACTTTGGCAATGGTCATCTCCCGCCTGGATTACGGCAACGCCCTATATGCTAGTATACCTGCATATAGCTTAAGACGGCTGCAGCAGATCCAGAACCAGGCGGCACGCCTGGTGTTTAAATTGCCAAAGTTCCACCATGTCACCCCCCTCCTTAAATCTTTGCACTGGCTTCCAGTCCGTGAGCGTGTCCAGTTCAAGCTTGCCTCCCTCACTTTCCAAGCTCGACTGGGCACGGCTCCGGCCTTTATCTCATCTGAGATTACACCCTATGTTCCTGCCAGGGAACTACGTTCATCTGCCAAATCCCTTCTCACAGTCCCGCGGTTTCGGAGGAGGAAATGGGGAGGTTCGAAGTTTGCGACCCTCGCCCCCCTCCTTTGGAACTCCTTGCCTCCAGAACTTAGAGCCTTGACTCTCTATCCGCACTTCAGGAAGCAGCTTAAGGCTCACTTGTTTTCCAAAGCCTTTGATTAGTCCTTTATCATTCCAAATTACCTCAGTTTTATATTCTCTGCTCCTACCCTGTTATTTTGCCAGTTATAGCGCCATGAAACCGCTGGTGACCGTGCGCTTAATAAATAATTTTAAACTCAAACTCAAACTTATCAGTACATCAAATATGCCAATCAGGGATATGCAATCATAATAACAATTTACACAGGGAATACTTGCACTTTGACACTGATCAGGGGCTTTGTGTGAAACACTGCAGGCTGCTTTTCTGCTGGACTATCGCCTACCAGCCCTGACCTGCTGCCTGAACTTGGGGCCACTTGCTGCCGGTCTCCTCTGCCGCCGTTGTCTGTTTCATCGGGCGGCCGCCGAGGGGGCAGACTACAGCTTCCAGGTCACCCTGCGACCACGCCCACGCCCACTTCCGCGCCCAGTGGCGCTTAAAAGAGAGGCGCTGCTTCGGTGGAGCGGGGGCTTTGTGTGAAAGACTGCGGGGCTGCTTTTCTGCTGGACTATCGCCTACCTGCCCTGACCTGCTGCCTGAACTTGGGGCCACTTGCTGCCGGTCTCCCCTGCCGCCGCTGCGTGTTTCATCGCGCGGCCGCTGAGGGGGGAGACTACAGCTCCCAGGTCACCCTGCGACCACGGCCGTGCCCACGCCCACTTCCGCGCCCGGTGGCGCTCAAAAGAAAGGCGCTGCTTCGCGTCGCAGGACGCGCGTGGGCGACGCCGGGAGAAGCCTGGGACAAGGGCGGGACCGTCTTAGGCCATCAGAGGCTGGAGGAGGCTGAGCTGGGCCCCCCTCTAATAAGGTTTTTATGAGACATATGTATTGCCCCCATTTCTATGTACCCCAGAAAGTTATGTAAAGATTTGAAAGTGTGTTATAAGGGTAAAGAACTTGACTATAGGTACATTTGTTTCCTTAGGAGTATTTTACTTAGTTTAACTAAGTTTTTTTATGGGGAGCGAGTATTGGTAATTCCTAGTTATGGCAAAGAGACGTGCAAAACCAATGCTTGAAAACGCGTGTAATACCATTGATACATACCTGGTAAAAGCTGTTAGTGCCCTCACGGAGGAAATTGATCGCACCGAGAGGTGCCTTTCAATGGGCTCAAGTATTATGCTGGCCGACCTGGCCAATATAAGCGAAGTGCCCAGCCCGACCAGAGAAGCCATTTTGGACAATGGCTTCCCCGATGATATACCTAATAATAATAATAATGGCGATGAGCTTTCTGGCATCTCAAACACATCTAGGTTACCTGCTATGGACATTAGTCCATACCCTTTACCTACGCCCCCAACGAAAGAAAAGGGTTATAAAAAGAAAACATTAGGGCAGGTAAATTTGAAGGCAAAAAAGGATAAATGTTTAGCCACAGCAGGGAATACGGTCACCACGCGAACAAGATCAAAACAAAACCTAGATGCAACCTCTGGTACTTTTAATATTGAAGCCGTTTATGACAAATTAATTGAGCTGATTAGGCCCCTCTACGAAAAGGTGGGTAATTTGGCCAGGGAGGTTCATAAATTAAGTGGTAATTTGGATAAAATCAGCATGGGGTTCCAACGGGACAGACCCAGATCAGAGGCAAATAATGGAAATAATGGTAAAAATGGTAAAAACAGCGAAGCCATTGTCCTGAGTAATAACAGTCCCCCTATGGCATCTAACTCGAGTAAGGCTATCCCAGAAAGGCCACCAAATGAACATCTAGGCCATGGGGAACTGCTAAAGATTACTTCCACATCTAATGGAAAAAGCGCAATGATTACCTCTAACCAGGGCTCTAGTGTAAAGGAAAAATCAGTGCCCATAGAAAATGTTAAGAGAAGCCACACAAATCCAATGTCTGCTATCATGAGAAAGACTCCAGCTTTTATTAATTTGTCACCTGAATGCGGTGCCTATGTTGCCGTTCTTATAAATGTCCCCAAATTAAGGAAAGATCAAGTGGAAAACCATGATACACATACAAATAAAATTTTATATTGGCTGTACAATAACTGTGATTTCCCAATAGAGGGGGCAAACCAGATACTGTTAACACAAAGGGTGGGATGGGTTGGTCCCCTCAGGAAAAACTTTGAGGGAGATTGTATAATCATACATTTTAGATCCCCCATGCTGGGCACGGAACACTCTTGCTAATGCCCCCCCACCCGTCAGCATGGGAGTACAATACGACCCTCCTCCCCCTAGGGTATTTCTACAGGCATCTGGTGGCATCCAAAAATTATGACAATCTAAGCAGTAGTTCTAACTTTACTTCTAACAAAATGTCAACAATACTATAACCTTGGTCCTGTTTTACCATCCCAACCTATAATAGATTTCAGGCTTTTGATTCTTTAGAGGACAACGATTGACATACGTTGGTTTTGGATACAGTCCAGGATTACGGTTTAACAGGGAGCTCACAGAAGGCCATAGATGCAGTGGGCAGTGAGGCTTTGTCATCTTCCCCCTTGTTATCTTTCGCACCATTAATGGAGGTGGCTGAGATACTTAGTTTAGTTTTATTTATTATGTTTTGGAACTCCAAAGAGGTCCACATAAACGAGAGAAAAAAGAAAAAGCATATACATAATACAAAGTACTTAAAAAAAAATACAACAAACATTTGACAACATTTTTAACAAATACTAAGTGATCAGCCAACACTATTGAATGAGACCTTCTAATAAATATTTAAAAACATTTAAAGAAATAAAAAATGTTGAAACAAAACATTTCATTAGGAGGATTATATAAAGCACTTAAGAAAGAGTTGGCTGTAAGAATGTTCAATCTCAAACAAATTTGTCTAAACCACTTGCGGCGAAATACGCGAAGTGCAGGACATACAAAAAGAACATGAATAAAATCCTGAGTAGACAGATTACAAAGATTGCAGGTTGCAGGGTAACCATACCACTTAGCCATAAGCTTATTAAGAGGGAGTAGATCCTGCCTTAAAAGAAGCCAGAAACGCCGTATGCCGTGGGGTATATTCCAGGAGACATAGGGTTGCATGCGTTTTAATACGCACGTATCAATAAGGGGGGATACATTTTTCTTAGCAAGTATGAATTCCCTATCCAGTTTAAAGCTGAGTTCCCACGAGGCCTGTTTCAAGAGAGGTTTTAACTGAACGGCAGATAGGGTAAAAAGAGTGCTTTCCTCCAATTGCAAAAGTTCAACAGCTTTCCTAAAATTCTTTACAAAAGAGGAGAACTCCCTAAAAGTACCCAACAATTCCAACTTCATTAGGTGTCTCAGAGTACCCACATCCCCTCTGGCTAAGCTGGTTACCCAACGCACCAGCCCTGCCAACCCTTGCACCCAACTACTACGGATGCCAAACTCTAGTCTCAAGGATGCCACTGAGCAGGAAGTGTTAGTGGAGGCTAAGAACCATAAGATTTTTCCTTCTACAACATGTAAAAAACCCCATTGCCCTATATCAACTATTTAAATTCCGTACAGGAGTGATGACGGTATTTTAGCCCTAAAAACCTCTAGCATATGTGGAAAGTGTCTTCTCCCAGTGGCAGAATATAATGTATTTAAACTTTTACTCTGAGACAAGGCCTTACGGGCGTTGTTATCGATGTGGGCCTTGTCGCTTAGGTTGTCAGATAATATTTTCCCCAGGAAGACATAAGATTTAACCACCTCCAGTTTATGTCCACCTACGGACCAGCTAAATTTCTTATATTTTGTTTTTTTCCTCCCTGACATACTCATGATTTGACTTTTGGTCGTATTTATCTTTAAATAATGGAGTTCTGAGAAGAGATGTAAGGCATGCAGACGATTATTTAACCCCTTGGGTGTAAGGTCTAATATAAGAATATCGTCCGCGTAAAGCAAACAAGAGATAGGGGATCCCCCTAATAACGGAGAGATACCTTCACAAGCTGATAAAGACCTAGGGAGATCAGAAATATATAAGGAAAAGAGCAGAGGTGCCAAAAGACAACCCTGCTTTAGTCCGTTAATAGTCAGAATAATTTGGGATAACACCCCTTTCCCCACCTTGTAGGACCTGGCACCAAGTATCAGAATGAAGGGCCTTAACCAAATCTAACAGGAGGGGAGGCATACCCTGGGCTGCCAGCTTTCTCCACAGCAATGGCCGATCTACTTTGTCGAATGCTGTGGAGAAATCAATAAACGCTGCATATATTCTTCCTCCTCGAACCCTGACATATTTATCACAGATTATCTGGAGAGCGGTGAGGTTGTCCAATGTACCATGGCCCTTGCGAAAACCTGTCTGTTCTAGAGGTAAAATATGATTCCTCTCCACCCAATCATTTATGGTATATAGGAGACATTTGGAAACATTTTTACCGATTGCATCAAGAAGGGCGATTTGTCGATAATTCTTAGGATTATTCCTATCTCCCTTCTTGAACAAAGGCACCAAAATGCTCCCTTTCCAAGACGAGGGGACAGATTTATTCAAGAAGCAAAATCTAAATAAAAAGAACACAATTTTGCTCCAAGAAACTGGGTCCTGCTTCAGGACCGATATGGGAAGTTCATCGGGCCCCATTGCACCTGAAAGACGGAGTTCTTTTATAGCCAATTCAATGGTTTTCTCGGACGGGAAATCTATTAAGGTGTCTCTATCATAGCAAAGACTCATATTCACGTCCGCGGGCCCATTACTGGCATATAAATTTACAATATAATTTACCCAGGTTTGCTCACATATGTGAATAGGGCGAGGACTAACTCTTGTTCCACAACCCTCCCCGATTATGGACCAGAACAATCTAGCATGCCCGTTCACTGCGGCCTCCCGCAGGTTAATCCAGAAAGAATCCTCTTTTTCTTTTTTATTTTAATCTTGGCCCTTCGTCTCCTTCTTTTTAAGGTGGTTATTTGTCGGTATCTTTCGGAGGATCTGGACAAGCATTGTTCCCTCACCAGTTTATTTATTTCCTTATTTAGGGAAATGACCGAACAAGGGAGTGTGGGCTTTTTTATAATTGAGTTAGATTTCCTTGCAACCAGAGTAACCCTTTTCATAAAAAACTCAAAAGACGTCAGTTCGGCCCCTAGCCAATTATGGAGATCGCTGAGTGTTTTATCTAGAAGGTTTTCTAGACCCTTAATGGCTTTTGAGTTCCAAAAACATCTTCCAGATTTAGCCCCAAAATTGATCAGATCGCCATTAAGAGTCCAAGGGTCAGCCGGGGGCGGGATTATAGAAAGAGTTAAAACCATTACTTTATGATCACTGAAAGGAGTCTGTGAGATCACTAGATCTTGTAAAAGATGGAAAAAACAATACTCAACAATTATGTAGTCCAATATCGACTCACTGTTGTGAGATTTGTGCGTAAAAAGAGCAGGAGTGTCTGAGGGAAGCCTTCCATTCACTATAATACCCTCAGATTCGGATAATTCTTTCAGGAGCAGTTTCCCTCTCTTGTGTGTTCTAATTTTAACAGGAAAAAGAGCTTGTGGGATCTGAAAATATTCCTCTTTAAGCCTGTTTCTAAATAGATCCAAGCTTAGATTAGAAATCTTACAGTTAAGATCGCCCAGTAAAATTACCTGTGGGGAAGGAACTGTTTTGGTAATTTGTTTAATGAAGGCAAAAACTTGTTTTAACACTCCATTAAAACAGTCATCAGGGGGGATATATGCATTTATTAATACCAAGGACTGTATCTTTTCCAGATTGTTAAAATAAAATAATGTCACTGCCTGGAAAAGGTTACTGGGATCTTAGTGATGTGAGTATTTCCACTTTATCCGATTAGACAACAGGCAAGCAATTCCCCCTTTAGCGTGTCCCCTCTTAGAGGCAACAGCCCCTCCTTCCAAGACGTTGTAATCCCTATCCACAGACAATTTATCCACACACCAAGTCTCTTGAATACAGATCACATTAGCCTCCAAGGTATATAAATACTGCATCTTTTCAGGACTGTTCTTAATTCCAGCGGCATTCCAAGAGATAATTTTTAAACTGCTGCTAAAAATTTGTCAATAATTTGGGATTGTCTGTAGATTTACCCGAGAAAGCGCCGGGTAACCAATTCCATTGTTGACCATCGTCTACTCTATTTCCATTTAGAGGAAAAGAGGGAGGGATTACATGGGATACTAGGCGTTTAGAGTTAGAAAAGCTGATCCTTAAATCCTCAAAGGGGAAAGGAGGAACAGCCTGTCCAGAGCCAAAGGGCCTCTTATCAAAGGAATCAACTCTACGGGGGAAAAAAAAGGAATTACATCGATCCCACGACTCTGAAGATTCTCAGCCTGCTTCAAAATGTGGTTCACGATAAGTTTGGAGTAGAACCTAACCCTAGTACAGGAACCTACCTCACCATTCAAAATTGTGACCAGATCAATGTCACTAGTTTGGATTAGCTTTAAACTCTCCAGCTCCTTAAAACATCTAAGGAGCCAGGATCTGTTCATAATTAATTCAGTATCAAAGAGAGGGAGGAAATCCAGCGTCAGCGTATCTATACTATCCTCCTTTGTGATTCCAAAGGTTTTATTAGAGTAGACTGCATCTTCTATCGGAGCAAAAAAAGAGGAAGCAGTTGGATTGAGGGCTGATACCAATCCAGTAGCAGGTTTTTTCAGCTTCACTATCGGAAAAGGGTTCGTTGGCATCTCTAATCCAGTAGAGGGGTTTCCTAGACTGGGAATCATACGACTAGAAATAATATCGCTGTTCTCAACAGGTAGAACTGGCACCTTTTCACTTTGCAAATTGGTGCCCCTACAATAGTATGCAAGGACATATTAACCTCACTCTTGACGTGCTGGTCTAAAACATCGTCAAAGATTATTTGTCTCTGCCTCTTTTTTTTTTAAATCTACAGAGAGGTTTCCTCTTTTTTTCTCTACGCTTTTCTGGATTTTCCATTTTTTCTTTTTCCCCCTTCTCCTTAGACTCTTGGACAAAGATAGGAAAAAGCTCTTTAACAGATTTTGAGTCTTCTCCCTTACTAGAATCTTCTACAATTTCAAGGGCCACATCCGTGATACAGTTATATGCTGACGATTTAGGGACTGACAAAAGCACATTTGATAAAAACTCGTTTTCAGCGGAGACAGGTAGGATGTTCTGGATTGAATTGAGAGAAGAGTCTATGGGCCCAGATTCAGGCAAAACATCACCACCGGCTTTAGGACCTTGCAAACCACCTCGAGGATCAATACTAGGTATCTGTTCCCAATTTAAAAGGACCTTCAGAATCTGGGTAACTGTTTCTAGAACACAATCATTACTTCCTACAAATTTGCCCAATAGCATTAACATTGAGGACAACAGATGTTCTAAAGCAATCAGGGACTCAGAGATAGGTTTATCAAGACTCTCTGGGCGAGAAAAGACAGTAGGGTGAATGCCTGATATATTAAATTCGGGGCTATTTGAGTTGTTGGGATTTTATCGAAGGGGTGCTGCTATAAAGACGGAGACCCGAGGGAATGGAGCCAAGTGGAGTTTTAGCGGCCTCAAGTAGCTTCAAAGATCCGTCTTGCAAGTAGCGCCCACAAAGATCCAGATCAATATCCAACATTTGGGAATCCTCATTTCCCCCTTCCCTTTGATTGGAACCAACTGCGAGTTCTTGTATACAGTTGACACCAGGCATTGTAAGAGTATTATTCTGCATCCTGCCCTCAGCTCTTGGGGCAAGTAAGTTACTAGGGAGGGAAGCAGTGGATTTTATTGAATTAATTTCATCACAAATCAGTGAACTCATACCAGATTTCCCCCCCACAAGTGGATCCTCCAATAACAGCTCAAGAGCCCCCACAGGGGAAGCTGCTACACCCATATCCGTAGGCATATTCTTATCTTTGGGCTTCTCCCATAGCTGGAATGATTGACACTGGCCTTTTAATTGTAAGTTTTGGACCTCCTTATTTCTGAGAGGGTTAGATTTGGTTTTGGCACACGATCTTCCTACCAAAAGTCTCCCAGAACGGAGCTTTTTTGCTGTCATAATTATATTAACACAAAAAAAATGATAAAAAAGCAAAAATAAATAATGAAATAACAGGGGAAATCCTTAAGGCAAATGTATGAAACTGTAATTAATCAACAAGAAAACAATGACTAATACATAAACAATTGGAAAGGCAGTGTGTAAAAATGATAAATGAAAATAATTGGGCCCAGCCCAGCCTACTTCGGCCTCTGAGGGCCTAGGAGGGCCCGCCCTTTGCCCGGGCTTCGTTCCGCGATTCGACCCGCGCGCGACCCGCGTACGCGGGAAATGGGCTGGTAATGTACGTGTGTAATGAGGGCGTGCCAGGTGGTGATTATCGGCCTCGCAGGGACTCCTGGAAGTTCGAGTCCCTGCCTTCACGCTCGCAGCCCTGGACTCCTCACAAGCCCCCACGGAGACAGTAAGTGAAGCAGGACCCGCGGAGCGGGTCCGGCGAAATGTAGCGTTTTACACAACGATCTTCCCAGCAGTAGAAGATCACTGTCCACAGCTCCACTTTTCGGCAAACACACAAGAAGCAACTGAGATACTTAACTTAACCACAGGTACTATTATGAAGGGTGATATAAATTGTGTAACAAAAGGGGCGTCAGCCATTACATCGTCAATAACAACGGAGATACTGCCTGTTATTCCACTAAAAGAGAGCTTAGTTTCACCTCTATGTAAACCAGTATTAGTCAAACTAGATGAAGGATACAGCTTAGTTACATGGAATATTGCAGGCCTTAATAGGAAACTGGACACACCATTTTGGAGGGATTTTATTATTGCAGGTTACCACATCATCTGCCTACAAGAAACATGGTGCAAGGAGCCTATTTTTATAGAAGGATATACCTCCCATTGGCTAAGTGCTGCTAATTCTGCAGTAGGCAGAGCAAAGGGCGGTCTCCTACTCCTGATATCCAACAAACTAACTATATGTAAGATTAAAAGCTGTACATCAGTGGATATTTACAGCCAGGTGATGTGATTAGAGTTTTCTAAAGGCAAAAATCTAGTACTTAATAATTATTATAATAATATTTTTGACAATAGTAGAGGGCATATTGTACAGCCACTTGGGAAAGAAATTGAAAGGGTCCAGGCATCATCAAGTAAACAGGCCATCATCCTTTGGGTTGACGACTTTAACATCCAAACCTGTCCATTGGCCCAAAGTAAGTTGTGTGGATTTGGGAAGGAGACTGGTGTAGATGATAATGCCGACCACCTGCACTTCCCCCATTGTGGCTATGGCACAACCTTAAATAATTTGATAGTAAAATTAGATCTGGAACTGTTAAGTTGCAAGAAGAATAAGGGAAATATCAATTGCCCAACTTTTATAGGCAGGAATGCAAATACCAATATCAATCATATCCTGATTTCCTGTAACACCGATTACTCCAATTTATGGATTACGGAGCAAGCAATAAACGATCATAACAGTATATCTATATCACTATTGTGCTGGGGAAATAAGCAACCCACTAATAGTGTTTGCATTAATAACATCGCCGCTACAAGACCTAACGGCATGAGGATCAAATGGGCTGGTACCGATCCCCAGAAGATACAAAGGGAGGTGGTAAGAAAGTGCAGCATCGAAATAGACTACTGCCTTAGCGACGATGCTAACCCTAACACTTTACTTTGCAGTTTTCTTAAGATAAATAAAATTATAGAAGGCCTATATACCAAAAGAAACAGCGGAACCAGGCAGCATGCACCGGCTGGTTTGATAAAAATTGTACTCTGGCTTTACGAGAATTAAAACAGGCCCTGTGCATTAAACCTCGAAACAATACAGCTATTAAAACCCTACGGTATAATTATAAAATAGCTTTAGAAAACCAAAAAAGAGATCTCCAATAGGAGGCTTGGAATAAACTTAGCCTAGCAGCAGACACAAACAATGGTAAATTATTCTGGGAGACTATAAATAGCCCCTTTTTAAAGAATTACTGCGTGCCTGAATTAACTTCGCATGTTGATTGTAATGCATGTATCGAACATTTCACAAACATTTTTAATCCAGATAGGTTGGTTTTAGATATAACTATGTGTAATGACTCTATTTGGTCATCATTACCTTTGCAAATAAGTCTAGATGAGGTGTATGAAGGACTAGTTAATAGCAAAGGTGGTAAAGCCCCCGGCCCGATGGGGTTCCGGTGGTCTTATACAAAAATGAAATGAACCTATGGGATCCTATATTAGCAAGGATTTTTAAGGTTGCGGCTGTAGGACAACTTCCGTTGTCTAGGGTCAGTCTTTAATTATTCCCCTCTTTAAAAAAGGATCGAAATCTGAAGCGTGTAATTATCGTCCGATTTCTTTATTAGATTCATCTATTAAAATCATGAGCAGGATTTTGCTAAAAAGGTTGGAAACATGGGTTCTAGAGAACGATATTTTATCACAAGCGCAGTATGGGTTCAGAAAAGGTTTAGGGACCCTGGAACAGAGCGTTAATCTTGACCTCCTGATTAATAAATATACTACTGTTAAGGAGGGAAATCTGTTCCTATGTTTTGCGGATCTGAGTAGCGCTTTTGATCTAGTAGACATTCTATTTTATGGCCTACGCTACTCGATTCTGGTGCACCTAAGGAAATTGTACACTTTTTAGCAAGACTCTATGAGAGGTTATCATGTAAAGTACGTTATGGACCAGCTGGTTAATGTACCCCCTTTTTTAAGGTCAAAAGAGGCATCCGCCAGGGTTGAATTTTGGCTCCACTTTTATTTTCACTATTTATTAATCAAGTCGACGCAACATTAAGCCAGATACCCGCTGATGCCCCACTAATAGACGGGAAAAAAGTTGTTCCAATTTTATTATATGCGGACGACGCTGTTTTACTATCACGCACTCAGATCGGACTTCAGCGACTTATTGATAACTTTGCAATATTTATAAAGAGGAGGAAACTTTTAATCAATAAAACGAAGACTTTCGTTATGACTTGTGGGAAGAAAGTTAAGTCAGTCAGGACTTTTTATATAGATAATTCCAAAGTGCAAGCAGTTAACATGTTCTGCTATCTCGGAGTAACATTTGCAGTGGATGGGAAATGGACAAACGAACATGAAAATGTGAGCCTTAAAATGAGCAGGAACACAAATAGTATTTTTAGATTTTCCACTAAACTGGGGGACCGAAGAATAAAGGACATGGTGGCCATTTATAACGCCAGGTGTGTTTCGTCTGCGTTATATGGGGCAGGAGCTTGGGATCACCATTGTGGAAAGTCGCTCCAGTATGATGAAAACAAGTTCCTCAAACGTTTATTGTGCGTACCACCATCGGCGTCCACAGAATTAATACACCAAGAAGTGGGAATTGATTACATTTCAGATTTAGCTGCTTTACGCCCCCTGACACTATAGCGATCAATTTGGTCTAAAAATGAAACGTTATTCACACAATCGATTAAAAGAGATTGTATTAAGCTGAATCACTATTCTCGTATTCCCTGGCTTAGATATATTTATCCATTAATTATAATGGGGTGGCCCTGTGACCCGCAGAACCTGGGTTCCAAGTATATATATGCAACAATGGTTTGGTTGGGAAGAAAAATTGCTTTTGTTTATCCTTATGACCAAGGGTATTTGCACTATTACTTCAAAGTTACAAATATCAAATTACAAACTAAACGAACACACCATTCTTTGGATTTAATCCTATATATTTCATTGCTTTAGAAGACATAAATTGTACAAATATCTGTGATATACATATATTTAGACGGTTGTCCTCAACAAAATTTTCTAAGACAAAAACATAAGGTTACACGTGATTAAAGTGCATGAGAGTGAAAAACAAGAAAAAAGTGACATTCACTACAATTTAACAACTATACATACATTACAACAATTAAAAAACCAGTCCATAAATCACTGTACATTGGTTACAACCCTCTTATACTTTTCTATTTGCGGTTGGAACTAAGTATACATGGATGATTTTGAGTCTAAATATCTTTATAGTAATCAAAACCCATATGAAGAATGTATAACCAAATGGCAAAGATATATAGATGACGTTATGATGATTTGGACTGGTACGAAAGATACATTAGAAACATTTTTGATCTGGCTAAACCAATGCTCCACAGATATCCAGTTTACGATGACCTTCCATAAAGAATCAATCCCATTTTTGGATTTAACGTTTGAGATCGAGGACGGAAAGATCTTAATGAATTTATACAAGAAGCCAACAGATCGCAATACTTTGTTACGTTACAACTCCCATCACCCCAGGAATCTGCGGGACAACCTGCCATTTGGGAAGTTTTTGCGTTTACGCAGAAATTGCTCCAGACGCCAGGTTATTTCAAAGAAAGTGATGTCCTCATCAGCAAATTAAAGGAGAGAGGATACCCAAGGGGCCTATTAAACAGATCACGAAAACGAGCGTGGTATCGCCCGAGGGAAACATTACTAGAAGTACAGGAGAAAAATACTGAAATGGCTAAACTCATTTGTGTTGAAAATTTTGTTGAGGACAACCGTCTAAATATATGTATATCAGAGATATTTGTACAATTTATGTCTTCTAAAGCAATGAAATATATAGGATTAAATCCAAAGAATGGTGTGTTCGTTTAGTTTGTAATTTGATATTTGTAACTTTGAAGTAATAGTGCAAATACCCTTAGATATATTTATGACTGGTATAATCTCCTGTTTAAATGTAACATTCTCTTGGAGCCAGAGTTTGCAGCAGCAATATCAAAGAAGGGGCTAAAAGTAATCTTTCTAGCTCATAACAGGGAGGTCAGAGAGAGATTGTCTGGGAAGCAACCTACTTTTGTTTTTTACCAGGAATTCAACCTTAGAAAAGGCTTCCAGACATATTTAACTGCAGTGTCAAGAAACTCTCATCGCTTTGTTTTAACGCGTCATAGGTTAGGAATTGTTCACCACCTTGTGGCCTTCCCACACATGAAAATAAGCACTAATTCTACATGTCCATGCGATAACATTTCGAAACAAAGTTATTGTCACTTTTTAATGTTTTGTAAATTTTATTCCTCTTTTAGGAAATTTTATCTGAAACCTATCTTTTTAAAATATAAAGTTCGGTCCACTAAAATGGCAATGAAGTTAATGTCCTCTTTAGAAAGCGCAGACATTTGTTTTTATGTTGCTTCGTATATTTTAAAATGTATAGCTGCTAGGAAATCTATTATTCTTTGAGCCTATACTCAGTTTGTACATTAAACTGTAAATCGGGTATTTTATTAATATTAAGGTATTTTGTACTAGTTGCACAGGGCACTTTGGTATGATATGTATAATTTGTACAATATCAACACTTGCCACTTTAGTACAAAATTTGCACATGAAGCATTAATTGCTAATATGTATTACTCAGGGTATAGTACATAACATTTATATGACATTGTATGGACTCTTAGTATAATGAGTTACTCAGGAAGCATATGGCACTTGTAGGCAGTTTTGTATTTTAACGAAATCTGCACGGAGTGCATAATTATGGCATATGACACCCTATTGCGAACCCTTTTTGCTTATAATGTATTTTGCTTTTTTTCACAATGCGTAACATAGGAAGCACATGGCACTTTTATGCGGTTTTTGCACATTAGCAAGATTTGCACGAAGTGCCTAGCATTTGCACACAACACTTTATTGCGAAATTTGCACATAATATACTAACCCCCAAAACATTCTAGAAAGCTTCTAGCGGGTGAATTATATGAAACATGTACTTTGCATATGAAATGTTGTATAACGATAATGGTATATTTTGTACTATAAATGGCATTTTTGTATCTAATGGTGTTTTCCCATATGTGTGCTATTTAATTTGATGTGTAACTTTGATGATTCTAATATGTATAGATGACAAAAGTATTGTATTTTACTGTCTGCTTATATGGTTGTGTCTCACAAACCAAATAAAGCATTTTGAACTGAACTGAACTGACACTGATCAGCAGTGGCAAAGTGCCCAAAGCATCTTGTTATTCTGTTCTTTTCTTTTCTTTTCTTTTCTGCTAATTGCACTGAATTTTGGTAATTGGTTTCTGTGATCGTTTTTTTCATTCCCCTTCCCGAAGGTGCACCTAAGGCATGCCCGTCTGCACCCGTCCGCGCTTGGACCGCGCTCAGCGCCAGAACCCCTGGCCCCCGTGAACACCACAATGCCCAACTCCGCTACGATGCCAGCACCCTCCACACACTCAACACCAGACAAGAACACACCTGCTTTCAGGCCGCCCCAAAGCACACCCATTGACCCTTCTCCTGCCGGAACTGCAGCTTCACCAGCACCTGAGCCACCAATCCACCCACCAGGACAGGACCCAACCGCCTCCGCTGCATACTCCTGAACACCCGCTCCGCACGCAAACATGCCATCGAACTGTGGGACCTGCTCGACACATCCTCTACAGGCGTCGCCTTCCTGACAGAGACCTGGATGAATGACTCCTCAGCACCCGACATCGCCATAGCCATCCCGGATGGCTACAAGATCACCTGCAGAGACCGCACCAATGGAGTGGGAGGAGGAATCACCATTATCCACAAGTCCACCCTCAAGGTCTCTACCAACTCCAATGACACCCTCAACACTGCCTAACACCTGCACTTCCAGATCCACACCGACCCCCAACACCACCCTCAGAGGAACCCTGAACTACAGACTACCCGGACCCCGACCACAGTTCAGCGACTCTATCGCCGACTTCGTCAGCACGCATTCCCTCGCCTCCACGGACTACATCCTCCTAGGAGACCTGAACTTCCACCTCAAAAACAACAACACCAACTCCACCACCATGATCGACAACCTCGCCAACCTGACTCAGACAGCACGTGACAACGCCCACCCACTCCACCGGTCACACCCACTCCACCGGTCACACAGTGGATCCCATCTTCTCTACAAGCTCCCACGTCTCCTTCAGCCACACCTATAAACTCCACTGGACCGACCATCGCTGCATCCACTACACCTTCCAAAAACCTACTACGCACCACAGCACCCAACAGATCCCCCACCGCTGCTGGAGCAAAGTCACCGAAGACCAACTAACCACCACCCTCGCCCAGAGCCCACCCACCGACCCCACTGACCCGGACGCCTCCGCCAGCAACCTCAGATGCTGGATCGCTGACTGCACCAACAACCTTGTCCCGGTCAAGAACCCCTCCAACAGACACACCAATGGGAACGCCAGCTGGTTCACCGCAGATCCCCAGACCTCCAGACCTACAGACAAAACTGCTGAAAATTGGAGAAGAAATGGCACCATGAAAAGATACCGGTAAACTAAGCAGCCCACAAGAACGCCATGCGCCAACACCATCACCTCATCAGATCCGCCAAAAAGGCCTCCTTCAAAGACCACCTCGACAACAATGCACACAACAGCCGAGGGTTCTTCAACATTGTGAAAGAACTCTTCAACCCCAGCTCCAACACCACCGTCGCAAGACCTGTGCAACTCCCTTGCCTCCTTCTTCCACTGCAAGATCGCAGACATCCAGGACAGCTTCAACATCCAGACCACCACGGCAGCCAAGGACACCTCGGACCCCACAGTCACCACCCACAGCGACCCCCCCAAATGGACTAACATCAATGATGAGGATAACATTAAAATCATGAGCAGCATCCACTCCACCTCCCCATCTGACCCATGCCCTCTCCACATCTTCAATAAAACCAGCACCACCATCGCACCCCACCTCTACAAGGCCATCAAGATCTCGTTCGAGAACGTGACCTTCCCAGAGAGCTGGAAGAACGCCAAAATCAACGCCTTTCTCAAGAAACCCAAGGCAGACCCAAGGGACCTCAAGAACTTCCCGTCCGTTCCCAGCGTAGGTCATTGAGAAGACCGTCAACAAACAGCTGACCCACTACCTTGAGGAGAACAACATCCTGGACCCGTCCCAGTCTGGGTTCCACTGCAACTACTGCACCAAAACGGCCCTCGTCACCTCCACCGATGACATCAGGGCCCTGCTGGACAACGGCGAGAACGCGGCCCTCATGCTACTGGACCTCTCAGCCGCTTTCGACACAGTCTGCCACGCACCCTACGCACTTGCCTTCATGACGAAGGAATGTGCGGCTAAGCACTAGACTGGGCCACCTCCTTCCTCTTTGACAGAACACAGAGCGTTCGCCTCACCCCCTTCCGATCCAAAGCATCCAAAATCATCTGGGGAGTGTCCCAAGGATCATCCCTCTTTCCGAAACTGCTCAACATCTACATGGCCCCGCTTACCTGAGTCCCCAGACTGCTCGACATCAACATCATCTCCTACGCAAATGACACACAGCTGATCCTCTCCCTCACCAAAGACCCTCACACCGCCGAAACCAACCTCCACGAAGGAATGAAAGCTGTCGCTGAATGGAAGAAAAACAGCCGTCTGAAACTGAACTCGGACAAGACGGAGGTCCTCATCCTCGGCTCCACCCCCTCAGCCTGGGATGACTCCTGGTGGCCAACTGCCCTGGGTGCAGCACCGACACCCACTGACCATGCACGCAACCTGGGATACATGCTCAACTCAACACTCTCCATGACCAAGCAAGTCAACGCCATCTCATCCTCCTGTTTCAACACCCTCCGCATGCTCCGTAAGATCTACAGGTGGATCCCCACCGACACAAGAAGAACAGTCATCCAGGCTCTTGTCAGCAGCAGACTGAACTACGGAAATGCCCTCTATGCAGGAGCCCCGGCCAAACTGCTGAAATGACTGCAATGCATACAGAACGCCTGATTCTTGACATCTCTCGCCACAGTCACATCACACCCCACCTGAGAGACCTGCACTGGCTTTGTGTCAACAAAAGGATCACATTCAAGCTCCTCACCCACGCACACAAGGCACTCCATAACACCAGACCAACATACCTCAACTCACGACTCACCTACTTTACCCCACACCACCAGCTCCGCACAGCAGACCTCGCCCTCGCCACTGTCCCCTGCATCCGAAGAATGACCACCGGCGGCAAATTGTTCTCCTACCTCGCCGCCAAGTCCTGGAACACCCTCCCCATCCGACTACGCAGACCGAAGACCTTCTGACCGTCAGGAGGCTACTCAAGACCTGGCTGTTCGAGCACTACCAGCACGCCCCCACAGCACCATGAGACCCTTAGGGGTGAGTAGCACGCTCTATAAATGCCTTAATTGATTGACTGATTGCCAGCAAAAACAAAATCTAGCATATTGTCAAAAATAAAGGAGGTAGAGGCAAAAAGTCTGGGTAAACCATGCCAATGATGCCAAGTCTAACAGTGTAGCATTTCTTAACTGCTCCCGCTGGGAGAAAAGTTGAATTTCCTACCTTCTCTTAGGCAGGGAACCACAGTGTTCTTGTGGTGGGCTCCCTTTGACACTATCGCGCCCCAGGGGAAGGGATCCCCAGGGCTATATCAGCACGGGGAGGGGAGCGTGTTGCACCCTTCCCCTTTTAAAATCAATTTGGCCCTGGAGAATTGGGTCCCCGGGGTCTAAGCCTTGAGGAGGGTGGCTGTGCAAACTCCTCGCCTTTCATTATAATTCGGCCCTAAAGAATGTGGTCCGCTGGACCATAGAGGGGTTCAGGGATGGTGTCCACATGTCCCCCTTCCCTTTATTTGTTATTCGGACGTGAAGGATTTGGTTCCCCGGGGGTCTTATTTTTAATTTTTGGCCCCATGAAGGGCATCTCCTTTTTTATGTTGCAGCCAGCCAATGAGAGTGATTGCACCCATGGAACCCTCACTTCCACAGGAGTGAGTTGGCCTTTGGGAAAAAAGCCCGCTAGGACAATCAGAATGCTCTATTTTTTTAAGTTGTACTCGCAAGACTCTCGAGTCTCATGAGTCCCATGAACCCAACTGTCCAGATATACAAGTATTTTTTAACCTTAATTTCTTTAAAACTACTGAACAAATTTTGACCAAATCACAAAAAAAGTACGCTTTCAGTACCAACATTTAGTTTGCTGCCAAATTTGGTGTAATTCTGTTGAACAATTTTTATGGTATCGCAGTCTTATAAAGTCTATGGAAAATGAATGGAGATTTTAGGATTTGGCCTTCCTTTTCGCAGCCCCCGCTTCCCAGATCACCCTGAACCCAAAAAGGACATTTTTTGTGAAGATTCGTTAAACAGTACCAAATTTATTAGCAAACCAAAACAGGCATTTCCTAAGGAAATGCAGACCTAACTAATTATAGCTCCCCAGTGGCAATATATTTTTCAGTTGGGTAGTTATGCGACATTATATACATATATAGAGTTATAGTTAGGACCTAGTTACCATAGGAAAATTGCAACATTCTATTCCCAATAACTTTGGCGCCAATTGACGAATCTTCACAAAATTTTCAAAACTTATGGCCGCTTCGGTCCGCAGCTATTTTGAAAGTTTCGGGCTGATTTGGCAAGTGGGGGCCAGGAAAAAAGGGGGTCCCAAAACATGTTTTCTCCATGCAATTTTCCTTAGGAAACTTTAGACACGGCTACATCCCGAACTGCTAAACGAATTACACCAAATTTGGCAAAAAGGTAGCTCTTGGTTCAGAAAGACCCCTTTTTGTTAAGTGGTGTAAATCTGTTCAGTAGTTTTTTTTAAATATTAATGGAAAAAGAAATATCTATATCTGGGCGGAGCCTAACCACACATCTCATCGTGAGATCTGATTGGCTGTCATTACTTCATCCAAGAAGTGTTGGCAGCCATCTTTGGACCAATATACATGATAGCACCTCATTAAAAAGCATTGCAGTTAATAGAGTTAATAGAAGGTTTTAAGACTTTAGTTACATTATAAATCATTTTTTGAAGGTACCATATACATTTTAGTAATAATAATTAATAAATAATTAATTACCGGTACTATTTTTCATATAATCAATAAAACAGGTGGCTCAATAAATAAGAGTCAGGATTCGAGGTATCTTGAGTCGACAGGCTTTAATCAGGCATAAAGGACAGGAACAGGACAGCCTGTACGGGAAGGGAATGAAGGCAGCTGCCGGGGGCAGGATCTGGGAATAATGGGGGACTGGGATGACTTTTAATATGGGTGCACAGTATATATACTTAAACAAATACATTACATTCAATACAGTAGGCGTAGCAGTAGGTGTGACTCGTAGCAGTCGCGAAAGATAAGGGCAAAATGATGTAACAAGAAGGCGTGTACAGGGCGTATACATAGACATGTGATGCAAACGTAACAGAAGTGTCATAAACGGGGCGGAAACATGGAGGGGGCTACCTGAGCAGCTGGGACCTCTGACCTAGTGGTGCGCGCAAACGGGCAATGACGTGTTACCAGGGAGAACTGGGGGCTATGACTTCTGCGCTAGAAGAGGAGACTAAAGTCTGGAGTGTCAGAGCGACATGTACCCAAGGCATATCTAGTATCTGGTGTTTAGAGTACATGTTGATAGAATCCAAAAGTTATCAGGGCAAAGGCTAACAGACACTAAGACTGGTGCATGCATTATTCTATATGTATTGCGTGTGCGAGGAATATTCTATGAATATTAATACAGTATTTCTCTTACATGGAGACATAAAGGCTAGACCATGACGGAAACTATTGATGCGATTCAGTAGCTTAGGAATGCAGAGAAGGAGGGCTGGACTGATAACTAGAAACATAACATACTCTTGGCAGACTGGGAGGCAGAGCCAGGCCGGGCCGGGCACTGCGTGGCAAGAAGTAAGCTAAGGGTCAGGGATACAGGTGGGGGCTGTATCGCTCCTCGGAGAGGGTTCAGGAGACAGGAGCTGAATCTGAGTCCGGGCCCTTTTGAGGCCTAGAAACGGGGACAATTCAATGAATTAACGTGCACACTGTGAAATGTGGCAACGTAGGTTTACATAGGCCTAATATTCGTTGCTTTCATGAAGACTGGAAACTGGCATACTAGAGATGGACACAACTGTAGTTGCGTCTTTAATCGATCAGAGGGGGATACATGCATATCGATCATGCACATATAACAGAAGATGGGGAACACGTAGGCACATACAACATGGCAAAATTTACTTTTCCACATTGCCTCCTTGTGCCCTACGTTTCCATCAGCAAACATCAATATTCATGATACCATCTATCATTTCATATAGCATCATTTGCTCGTCTCGAATTGTCTTGGAACGGGATTTAGGACTAGGAATACAAGAGGTAGCACACATGCTGCAAATCGCAGGGCCACATTGTATACAGAGGCAGCAACTGAATATAATCATTACTGCAATACCTAGGAATGACAATACTTTCCATCCCCAGGCACATATAATACTCCAGAGCCAACTGGACCATGTCCAGGTGGCTGGATTCTGGTGTAACTGATGGGCAATTTTGTGAAGTCTGGTTATAGCTGAATAAACAGACGGCGCGTTATTAGGAATGAAAATGCAGCAACTAGATCCGATGACTCTACATGCTCCTCCTCTATCGGCCAGTATGACGTCAAGAACGAGACGATTTTGGAGCACGACAAATCTCATAGCAGATTGCTCTTCGGTTAAATTACCTAGAGCAGAAGTAGTCTCATTCACTACTGCTTCAAGGGTTCTGGTTAACCTACGTATTAGCTTACTATTCTGGATAGGTCCTATAAAGAAGAAGAAACCTTTATTGAAGTCTTGATATTGTTCTAGAGTAGTTTCAGTTTGATCGACAATTGGGGACTCGATCTCCCTTCTATGTCTAATGTGTACTAGATGTGTATTTCTGTGATAATCAGATGGGGCTAGAAAAACTGGTGGCAGTAGGAAGGCAATGTAACATGTTCCATCCCAATCGAGGGGCAGACGAACATATGCGGTCTGACCACAAACAAAATAAGAATGACGTGAGGCTTTGAAAATAGATTTCCCACTGTCACTATACTCGACAGTAGTAGTACAATCACTATGTCCTACATGTGCGGAACCATTCTTTCTGACACATAATTCGCCTTTGACTGGTAGTACTGAAATAGCAGGCAAGTCTGGAGTAGTATCAGACTGAACATTCAGGACCATGAAATTCGAAGAATAATTACCTAAATCATACACTTCATTTTCTAGATCTAACCCTGTTCTATGGGAGAGACCTTGCTTGTCTGGGAAACATGTTCTATTCAGAAGGGACATATCATTGGAGGATGACGTTAACGTGGACCATGCTCCACACGAACCATTATGTGAAAACGGATAAGGAAAGAGTGGCAGAACTCCCTTCGGTGTCTGGAAAGGGGGGAGTCGACCACACACCCAACAATTAGTGGCATTGCTGGTTTGGTGTGAATAGTGTAACATCCTAATGAATGTATTATTTCGCATAGCAAGACGATAGGATAGCTCGTGAGGAGGCAGATCACTAAATGTGTGCTCTACTGTAGCATCAGAAAACATATTTAAATGTGAAACTGGAAAACATAAATGTAAAGCATAACTTGTGCAGGTAACCATAAGACTCAAAAATAGCAAAAAACTTAGAACAACGATACATCGTATAGAGTTTTGACTAACTCTCTCACTGTGGGGGTCTATCTCATACATGTCAGAAACCTGTCTAACCGTTTCACCCGAGAGGGACTTAGACAATTAAACTGGCTGACTTGTTTTACTAGACCGGAGCTTCTGTTTATACTCCTGTTGCGGAGTTTTCTCTAACAGGGGAACTTTGAGTTCAGAGTCTGTTTTTAGGCAGTCTTTAGGAATGCGGTAGTCCTTAGCAAAAGTCTTTTCTGGTACTCCATGGAATTTCTTTATGTGGGTCAGGTGGACCCATCCTTTTCTCCCCTCGAGTTTCACGGCGGTCCTTGTGGTAAGCAAGACGAGGCGGGGCTCCTTCCAGCGGGGCTCCAGCGGACTTGAACGATCAAAATTCCGCACCAACACCAGGTCGCCTGGAATGACTTAATGCTGTTTCACCTCGGTGTTGTCTGGAAATGCGGCGGCAACCTGTGAACGACAAGAGTGTAGGGCAGACATCAAGGAAGCTAGGTAATCTGTCAGCATATTACTGGAAACATCTGTAATACTGCGGGGTCTAGGTGTACCCCACATGTTTGGGGGGCGGCCGAATACGACCTCATACGGGGACAGACCTGATCTGGAATGTGCAACCATCCTCATAAAAAATAAAGCAACTGGCAGGGCAACTAGCCAGTCTACACCTTTCTCTTTACATATTTTTGCGATGCGAATTTTCAGGGTCTGATTATGTCTCTCTACGAGACCGGCTGCTTCAGGATGGCGCACACAATGGAACTTCCACTGGTACCCTAACAGAAGGGAAACATGTTTCATAAGTTCAGATGAGAATGGCTGGCCGTTATCAGAATACACGACCCTAGGGAGTCCATAGCGGGGAAAGAATTCACGAACCAACTGCCTGGCAGTGGTCGCGGCTGTGTAATCTGGAACTGGATATGCTTCTGTCCACCTGGACAAAGCGCATACAACTACGAGGACATACTTAAAACCTCGACATCGCTCCATCTGAATATAATCCATCTGGAGGACTTCAAAAGGGTGGTCAGGAGGTTGGAATCCACCTTGTTCCACCGGAACACTTTTACCTGGATTGAACTGACAACATATCATACAGGTACGGACTTTCTGCTTGGCTGCAGCTCGTAAGTGCTTGTTGAACCAAAGGTTCTGAATACTGTCTAACATAGCTTTTTCTCCTAGATGTGCTGGACTATGTGCGGTATTAATAATGACTTGAACCATAGAGTCGGGGAGAAACCATGTGGCTTTTCCCTTTGTCAACCATCCTTGATCTGTCTGGACCCCTCCTTGTTCGGACCATTTCTTTATTTCTTCGGGAGTAGCATGTAACTGTATGTCTATGACATCTTGTGTAGGGTCCTTGACTGTCATACAAGTAGTCGGATCTGGAATGAGTGTCTGTGTCGTGTTAACTGGAATGTCTGGGGTCTGAGCTGTAAGCTTGGCTGTTCGATCTGCTAGATCGTTACCTTGGGAAATGATGTCAGTAACTTTCGTATGTGCCTTGCACTTCATGATAGCGATAGCTGTCGGTAAATGTATTGCATCTAACAGAGCTTGAATGAGGAGACCATGCTGAATCTTGGTTCCATGAGAAGTCATGAAACCTCTCTCCTGCCAGAGCACTCCAAAGTCGTGTACGACTCCGAATGCGTAATGTGAATCTGTATATATGTTTACTTTCAGGTCCTTGGCACGTATGCAGGCTTGGGTCAGAGCTACTAGCTCTGCTGCTTGAGCAGACAGGGTGTCAATACGATGTGTTTCTATAACTTCAGTTTCAGTAGTCACTGCATACGCGGCTACTAGTTCTCCTGTACTTGTTCTCATACATGAACCATCCACATAAAGTGTCAGGTCGGGATTAGGTAATGCAATGTCTGTCAGGTCTTGTCTTGGCTTAGTCATAGTGTTAACAACTTCCACACAGTCATGTGTGGCAGGATTTGGAGTAACTGACGGTAACAGTGTAGCAGGATTTAGAATGTTGCAGCGTCTGATTTCTATGTGTGGCTGGAACAGTGTCAGTTCATAACCTGTTAAACGTGCAATGGTCAAGTGCTGAGTCTGTGTTCGGTTTAAAAGAACTTCCACGGAATGTGGAACTTGTACTGTCAGGGAGTGTCCTAATACTATGGAATCACTCTGTCTGATAGCTAGAGCTGTGGCTGCAACTGACTTGAGGCACGCAGGCAGAGCCTGGGCTACTGGATCTAATGTGCTCGAGAAATAAGCACAGGGTTTGTACTGTCCTGCTTGATCTTGTGTGAGAACAGATAATGCAGTACCATCACGTTCTGTGACAAAGAGTGTAAAAGGCTTACTGTAGTTCGGTGTTGCTAGAACAGGTGCTTGACATAAGGCTTTCTTTAATTCATTGAAAACAAGTGTATGTTCCTGGGTCCAAGGGAGGACAGTCGATACGGCTGCCTCCTGTGTCGTTAACTGTATCAGTGGCTTGGCTAGAAATGCATACTGAGGAATCCATTGTCTGCAATAAGAAGTGAGGCCAATAAAAGCTCGTACCTCCTTCTGTGTCTTGGGCTGTGGAAGACTCGCTATTAACTGGATACGGTCTGGTGTCAACTGCCAACCCACTTGGACAGTAAGTGGCCTAAGTAGATCACTTGCTGGACACAGAATTGTAATTTGGAAGGGGACACCTTGTGCCCCTGCTCGGCCAGAAAATACAGAACTGTAAGTGTCGCACGTTCGCAGTCACGTTCAGAATGGGCTGTGATCAGTAGATCATCGACATACTGGAGCAGGGCAGTGTCAGTTGGTATGTGAATATTGTCTAGTTGTCTCTTAAGTGCTTGACTATAAATACTAGGACTTTCTGTGAAACCTTGAGGAGCTCGTGTGAATTTATAGCTCCTTCCATTTAAACAAAAACCGAAAAGGTACTGGCTGTCTGGATGAATGGGGACACTGAAAAATGCGTTCTTGAGATCGATAACTGTGAAAAATGTAGCTTCGGAATCAATGGCTGTCAATAGGGAAGAAATATCTGGGACTACTGGATACTGGGGTATGATACATTTATTAAGCTCTCGAAGGTCAATCACTAATCGATATACTGGAGGTGCATTTGGATCAGTACGTTTCAGGACTGGAATGATAGGAGAATTACATACATTGGAGTCAGTTTCTACAACCACTCCTTGAGCAATAAGCTCGTCAATAATTTTGGATAAGGCTGCTACAGCCTCAGGTGGCAATCTGTACTGTCTGATTCGTGGCAAAACTATACCTTGTTTGAGAGTCACACGATGGGGTGTGATGTGCATACAGCCTACATCAGTTGGACCTTGCGCCCATAAATGCTGTGGTACATTTAATAATCTTGGATCAAAATCACGTAATACATAGTGACCTTTAAAGTCACGTAAAAACAATCGAACTCCTTCTGGGGAGCAACAAATTACTGCACCTAATTCTTTTAATGTTTTAATGCCTAACAAATTTTCTGGACATGATTTCGTGAGTAACAAATCAGTAGTTCGGGACAATGGACCAACTTCTAGAGAAACTGGTTTCGAAATTTCATTAACAATCGGCTTTCCTGAAAATCCAAGGGAAACATTTTTAGAGCCTGAGAGCGGAGCCCCTGGAACCTCGTCATGACTGATAGTAGTCCTACTTGCCCCTGTATCAATCAAAAACTTTCTGTCTTTCCCTAATACTTGACTGTGTACATAGGGACCCTCTTGGTCTACAGGTATCTCGATGAGAGGCAAGCCTACCTCCCTCTCTAGGCTGTTTCATGAATATGGCTGATAATCTGGATATTCTGTCTGTGCATACTGGTACATCTGCTGTGTAACATGCTGTGTTGCAGCGATAGGCTGCGATGCTGGAACTGTCTGTTGTGCATTCTGGGGTGACTGAGAAGTCTGTGAAACTTGTTCTTGTCTAGGCGGACGTGGTCTTTCTTTAGTCTTACCAGTAGCTATGTTGTGTTTCAGAACTGCACACTCGTTTATAAAATGACCTGGCTGTTTACAGTAGTTGCAGGTCCCTTTAACGGGAGCTGCAGGATGACTGGCTTGATTCGGACCCCTCTTCTGACTGTCTTGTGGAACAGATTGTGCAACTAATACTTTCATTTTCGTGTCTTTCATACGTCTCCTTTCGTGTTCTTGCTCTTCCCTGATTCTATTCTGGTGATACTGGAGCATTTGTAGCATTTGTGACGAGGTATTAGCTTGCCAACTACTTTCGACTTTCAATACTCGATTTTTAACTTGTGGACTTGAATTCTCGACTAGTTTGGTAACAAAAAGATGAGGGTACGATTCACTACTCGTCTTCAGACCACTGTTAATTATAAAACATTTTTCAAATCTAGAATAAAAATCACTAGTGTCTTCATCCTGTTTCTGTTTACAAGCTGAGATTGCATCCCAATCTTCCTTTTTCGTGGCTAGTAACCTTGGCAAAACCTGGATCAATAACTCGGGCAATTCTTTAACTTTACCCCAAGACCGGTACCTGGTACTCGGGAAGTATCTTCAGCTTCTAGAGCTGTCCAATCTATCTTTTTCTCTCCCACCTCCCATTCTTTTTCCTTGAGTTTTTCATATACCCCTGCGGGCAACAGGACCTTTAACATTTTAATGATATCAGGATACGTGTATTCTCCCATACGGAGCATGTCTTTTAATTCTCGATGGAACCCTGCTGGATCCTTGTCATGACAGGGAATTAACTTTTTCATCTCTAAGAGTTCCATCTTTGTGATAGGGGTGTAAACAAATACTCGTTCTAGATCACCACCCGTTGTCCTAACTGGGTGTACTTCTCGTAACGGATGCTGTCTATCTACGTAAAATGATTTACTTTCTGGAGGTAAGATATGAACAAAATGCGGATTCAGAAACGTTCGATATTTGTGGCGCTGTTCTAGAATGATACTAATTAAATCAGTACCTAGACCTCTCCATCTAGACTGGAGTAACTCGTTCAGAACATCATGTAACGGACCTGGATCAGAATGCTGTCCCTCATACAGTGTAATGAGGTGCTGGATCATATACATACCCACCAGTCGCTGCTCGGCTGGGGGCAGTTTCAGAAACATTTGTGCCACTATTTCGTCTGGAAAAGTGGTAGAATCAGTAGTCCATCGGACCGCTGATCGGGCTAGTTCTTGTTCATGCATGGTACTAAGTTCACTATAACCGATTCGTGATTTCAGAAAGTGATCGGTAGCTTGAAATACTTGCTCAAGAGAGCCTTGTTCTGGTGCTGGAGGAGGAAAAACTTTCTTGTGTTCTAGGCGTGAATGTCGGTCGGGAAGTCTAGTTCTACCTACATACGCTATTCTGGGGGGATTCTCGTCGTCTACCTCTTCAGTAGAAGAGTTGTCTTCTTTCTCGGTTACTCGTGCTGCTTCTCGTTTCTCGTGTAACTTTATTATTTCCCTACGGATTTTCTTGTACATACTGTCTATACAGTTCTGTGTCTTGTGTCTTCCCTCGGCTATATGGTCACTCCACCGGGTCAGGACTTTCATTTCTTCCGGATCTTTATCCGGATAATCTTGTTCTCGTATTAAACAATTAATTAGAAATTTTAAAAGCATGAGCTGAATCTCGACTTTTCTTTGAGCCATGGCCTCGCCAATACTTCCTGGATCTGCTCCTGTACGGATGAAACGATTTATTCTGTCTAGATAACCTTTCATATTCGGTAGGGTGTCCAAATATTCGGTCACCCGTCTTACACGTAATGAATACAGGACCATATCATCATCGCCTGGGACTGGATCATAACGGCATTCGGTAAGGGCTCGCTTAATATCTGCAACTGACTGATGTTTGGGCGAACGCTGTAACGCTCGGGCATGTAGCTCGAGTAATGTCACACGTCTGTGTTGAGGCGGGGTTCTGTGGAAAAGTAAATTTTGTCATGTTCTGTGTCCCTACGTGTCATCCATCATATGTTATATGTGCATGATTAAATATGCATATGTATTCCCTATGTTTGTTTAAAGACGCAATTATAGTTGTGTCCACCTCTAGTATGCCAGTTTCCAGTTCTCGTGAATACTACGAATATCAGGCCTATGTAAAGTTACGTTGCCACGTTTCTCAGTGTGCACGTTATTTCATTGTAAAGTCCCCATTTCTAGGCCTCAAAAGGGCCCGGACACCAGATTCAGCTCCTGTCTCCTGTCTCCTGAAGCCTCGCTGAGGAGCGATACAGCCCCCACCTGTATCCTCGACCCTTCACTTACTTCCTGCCCCGCAGTGCCCGGTTCAGCCTGGCTCTGCCTCTGAGTCTGCCAAGAGTATGTTATGATTCCAGTTATCAGTTCAGTCCTCCTTCTCTGCATTCCTAAAGCTACTGAATCGCATCAATAGTTTCCGTCATTGTCTAGCCTTCACGTCCCCATGTAAGAGAAATACTGCATTTAATGGTCATTTAATATTCTTCATCACGCACTACATGTAGAATAATGCATGGTCCAGTCATAGTGTCTGTTAGCCTTTCCCCTCCTGACTTCTAGTTTATATCAACATGTTCTCTAAACATCAGATACTAGATACTGTTTAGGTACATGTCACCCTGACTCTCCAGACTTCAGTCTCTGCTCCTAGCACAGAGTTCGAAGCCCCCAGCTTCTCCTAGTAACACGTCATTGCTAGTTTGCGCGCACCATCAGGTTAGAGGTCCCGGCTCCTCAGGTAGCCCCCTCCATGGTTTCCGCCCCATTCATGACATATTCTGTTACGTTTGCATCACATGTCTATGTATACGCCCTGTTACACCCATTTTCACCCTTATCTTTCGCGACTACTACGCGTCACGCCTATTGCTCCACCCACTGCTACGCCTATTGCAATGTAATGCTATGTGTTTGCGTTATGTATATATGATCGTGCACTGTTATTAAAGGGTCACCTCCTTGTCCCGATTCTGCCCCCGGCAGCGCTGCCATCCTATTCCTGTGCAGGTGGTCCTGTTCCTGTCCTTTATGCTGTAATAAACCTGCAAACTCCTACTACCTCGAATCTTGTCTCTTATTTATTGAGCTATCTGTTATTCATTTATGCATTCAAAAATAGGGTATTATTTATTTATTTACCACATAATGGCGCCCGAATAGGGACTTGCCCTTTCCCCACGCGTCGGTGAAGCCACGCCGACCCCCTGATCCTCTGCAGTCGTGACGGAACTCTTCTGCGCACCGGCAGATATTTCTGCTTCAAGTATCCCTCAGGCCCACGGAGGAGACGGAGGAGGCGGTCCAGCATCCAGACGAGACGGTGGAGGAACGCGGCGAGTCCCGACCAGAGCCCAAGCCGAGAGTCCAAGGTTCGAGGTATCTGGAGGCCCACCCGTAACAGAAGTCCGAAGTTCGTCCGTCCGACGTCGAGGCAGTCCAGTCCAGTCTGAGGCTTTCCGTTCTTGCTGCCCGGTGAGTACCGTTACTGGGGTAGTATCTAGACAGGGTCAATCTGATTGACTCTGGTCCGTGGGTTGGTGGTACACAGACCCACAAACGAAGTGTCCACTTCGGTGGATGCGGGTCCTGACGTGTCTCTTTATGAGACCGGTAAGTTTCGTACTGTTTCAGCAGTGCATCTAGTTTCTGTTCCAGTCAGTTCTGTTCTCGAGAAAATTCATGTATTCTGTGTCCCGTATTCCAGGTAGTATTCTGTTCGAACTGTTATTTTTAAATGTTCTTCATGTATTTTAATGTCGTGGTATGAATGGGGAATAAGTATCGTGTTCATTGTGTATTGTATTGTGTCTAGATTACAGTCCAGTCATGCCCTTGTTTTCTAAGTTACGTCAGTTAAAAACTAGAAAGGGTCTGCTGGAAGCAGCAGTTCCAGTTCCGCCTAGGGACAGTCCAGGTCATTTTATGTATCAGAAACATGACATAAGTGCCATACTATATCTAGATTTATGGGTAGAGTATACCAAACAGTTAGAAGAAAAGTATAGATGGCCCGTATCGGGTACATGGGATGCCGAGTGCATCATGCGAGTAGAAGAGGCATTATGGAAAAAGAAAGCCAGACAGTCACAGAAAGATGCCATCGAGTTATGGCGCAAAGAAGCTCATAAAAGAACCGAAAAAGAAATCAGAAAGTCAGAATTAAGTAGAGAATCCTTAGAACGAGCACAAGAAAAAGAATTAATCGAGATAGGTGAACAAGTTAAAGCCGAACAGTCAGACAGACAGAGGCATGCTCTTATTAAGGGTATGTATCCTCTTCTTGCCGAGGGCTTGCCAAAAGCGACCCCAGAGGCATCCAGTAATTTCCCGCCACCATTAGTTCCGACCAAGCTACGTCACAAACAGACCGCAGCTGATATTTTTATTTCGTCCTATTTGGACGACACAGTCCCAGAATATGCAAATCCTGTCCCCGCTCCACCAGTCCCTGTAAATCAGGCACTTCCCGTTCCTCCAGACACCGGGGTACCCCTTGCAGTACCTGCTACAGTCCCCCAGGTCCAGCCCGCCATACCAGTTCAGCCCGCATTTCAATTTCCTGCCACACTAGTACGAAGAGGATCAGTCGACGACTCTAGTTTAGGGGCCGCAGGGGGAGGTACTCCTCAAACCCCGCCGCCACACAAGCGTTTAACGACAGCCGAATTACATATGCAAGCGTCACAGCGTACGCCCAGACATCAGTCTGTAGCAGAAATAAGAAAAGCCCTTAATGAATGTGGCTATGATCCAGTCCCAGGAGAGGATAATATGGTTTTATATTCATTACGTGTAAGAAGGGTGGCCGAGTATCTAGTCACCCTACCGAATATGAAAGAAGATCTAGACAGAATATATCGTTTCATCCGTACAGGGGATGATCCAGAAAGCATTGGCGAAGTCATGTCTCAAAGAAAAGCTGAAGTCCAGCTCATGCTATTAAAGTTTCTGATTAATTGTCTAATACGAGAACAAGATTATCCGACCAAAGATCAAGCCGAAATGAGAACCCTGACAAAGTGGAGTGATAATATAGCCGAGGGTAAGCACAGAACCATCAGTGCTATGGAAAGTATGTACAAGAAAATTCGTAAAGAAATAATAAGAATACACGAACAACGTAAAGCAGCACAAGTAAGCGAGAAAGAAAGTAACTCTGATCCTGAAGAGTTAGACGACGAGAATCCCGACAGAATAGCGTATGTAGGAAAATCTAGATTTCCAGATCGCCATTTACGCCTAGAACACAAGTCTATTTTTCATCATCCAGCACCAGAACAAGGTTCTCTAGAACAAGTGTTTCAAGCTACCGATCACATTCTGAAATCACGAATCGGTTACAGTGAGTTAAGTACCATGCATGAACAAGAACTAGTCCGATCAGCAGTCCGATGGACTACTGATTCTACCACTTTTCCAGATGAAATAGTGGCACAAATGTTTCTAAAAATGCCCCCAGCCGAGCAACGACTGGCGGGTATGTATATGATCCAGCACCTCATTACATTGTATGAGGGTCAGCACTCTGATCCAGGTCCGTTACACGATGTCCTGAACGAGTTACTCCAGTATAGATGGAAAGGTTTAGGTACCGATTTAATTAGTGTCATTCTAGAACAGCGTCACAAATATAGAACGTTTCTGAACCCGCATTTTGTTCATGTCTCACCCCCAGAAAGTAAACCATTTTACATGGAGAGACAGAATCCGTTACGAGAAGTCCACCCAGTTAGAGGAACGGGTGGCGAACTAGAACGAGTGTTTGTTTACACTCCGATTACAAAGATGGAACTCCTAGAGATGAAGAAATTAATTCCCTGTCATGATAAAGATCCAGCAGGGTTCCATAGAGAATTAAAAGACATGCTCCGTATGGGAGAATACACGTATCCAGATATAATTAAAATGTTAAAGGTTCTGTTGCCCACAGGGGTGTATGAAAAGCTCAAGGAAAAAGAATGGGAGGTGGGAGAGAAAAAGATCGATTGGGCAGTTCTAGAAGCCGAAGACAAGGCACGAGTACCAGGTACCGGTCTTGGAGCGAAATGTAAAGAATTACCAGAATTATTAATACAAGTTTTACCTAGATTATTGACAACTAGAAAAGAAGACTGGGATGCAATCTCAGCCTGTAAACAGAAACAAGACGAAGATATTAGTGATTATTATTCCAGATTTGAGAAATGTTTTAGCATCAACAGTGGCCTCAAGACAAGTAGTGAGTCATACCCTCATCTTTTTGTTACTAAATTAGTCGAGAATTCAAGTCCACAAATTAAAAATCGAGTTTTGAAAGTCGAAAGTACCTGGCAAGCTAATACCCCGTCCCAGATGTTGCAGATGCTCCAATACCACCAGAATAGGATCAGGGAAGAACAAGAACACGAGAGAAAACGTATGAAAGACACGAAAATGAAAGTACTAGTTGCACAATCTGTTCCTCAAGACAGTCAGAAGAGGGGTCCGAATCAAGCCAGTCATCCTGCAGCTCCCGTTAAAGGGAACTGCAATTATTGTAAACAGCCAGGTCATTTTATAAACGAGTGTGCAGTTCTGAAACACAACATAGCCACTGGTAAGACTAAAGAAAGACCACGTCCGCCTAGACACGAACAAGTTTCACAGACTCCTCAGCCACAGAATGCACCACAGACAGTTACAGCTCCGCAGCCTATTGCTGCAACACAGCATGTTACACAGCAAATGTATCAGTATGCACAGTCTGAGTATCCAGAGTACCAGCCATATTCATGAAACAGCCTAGAGAGGGAGGTAGGCTTGCCTCTCATCGAGATACCTGTAGATCAAGAAGGTCCCTATGTTCACAGTCAAGTATTAGGGAAAGACAGAAAGTTTTTGATCGATACAGGGGCAAGTAGGACCACTATAAGTCACGCCGAAGTTCCAGGGGCTCCGCTCTCAGGCTCAAGAAATGTTTCCCTTGGATTTTCAGGAAAACCCATTGTAAATGAAATATCAAAGCCAGTTACTCTAGAAGTAGGTCCATTGTCCCGTACTACTGATTTGTTACTTACTAAGTCATGTCCAGAAAACCTATTAGGCATTAAAACACTGAAAGAGTTAGGTGCAGTTATATGCTGTTCCCCAGAGGGAATACGTCTGTTCCTACGTGACTTTAAGGGTCACTATGTATTACGAGATTTTGATCCCAGATTGTCCAATGTTCCGCAGCATCTATGGGCGCAAGGTCCAACTGATGTTGGTTATATGCAAATCACACCCCATCGTGTGACTCTCAAGCCAGGTGTGGTGTTACCACGAATCAGACAGTACAGATTGCCACCTGAGGCTGTAGCAGCCTTATCCGAAATTATTGACGAGCTCATGGCTCAAGGAGTGGTTGTAGAAACTGACTCCAATGTATGCAATTCTCCGATCATTCCAGTCATGAAACGTACGGATCCAAATGCACCCCCAGTATATCGATTAGTGATTGACCTACGAGAACTTAATAAATGTATTATTCCTCAGTACCCAGTCGTTCCAGATATCTCTTCCCTATTGACAGCCATTGATTCCGAAGCCACGTTCTTTACTATAATCGACCTCAAGAACGCGTTTTTCAGTGTCCCTATTCATCCAGACAGCCAGTTCCTTTTCGGATTCTGTTTAAATGGAAGGAGCTATATGTTCACACGAGCTCCTCAAGGTTTCACAGAAAGCCCTAGCATTTACAGTCAAGCACTTAAGAGACAACTAGACAACATTCACATGCCAACTGACACTGCCCTGCTCCAGTATGTCGATGATCTACTGGTCACAGCCCGTTCTGAACGTGCTTGCGAGCGAGCATCCCTTACAGTTCTGTATTTCCTTGCCGAGATGGGGCACAAGGTGTCCCCTTCTAAGCTTCAATTCTGTGTCCAGCAAGTGGTCTACTTAGGACACTTACTGTCCAAGAGGGGTAGGCAGTTGACACCTGACCGTATCCAGTTAATAGCGAGTCTTCCTCAGCCCAAGACCCAGAAGGAGGTACGTGCCTTTATCGGCCTTACTTCTTATTGCAGACAATGGATTCCTCAGTATGCATTTCTAGCTAAGCCACTGATACAGTTAACGACACAGGAGGCAGCCGTATCGACTGTCCTCCCCTGGACATCTGAACATACACTCAGTTTCAATGAGTTAAAGAAAGCCCTATGTCAAGCTCCAGTTCTAGCTACACCAAACTACAGTAAGTCTTTTACACTTTTCGTCACTGAACGCGAAGGTACAGCATTATCTGTTCTCACACAAGATCAAGCAGGACAATACAAGCCATGTGCTTATTTTTCGAGCACATTAGATCCTGTAGCCCAGGCTCTGCCTGCGTGCCTCAAGTCAGTTGCAGCCACAGCCCTAGCTATCAGACAAAGTGATTCCATAGTCCTAGGACACTCCCTGACAGTACAAGTTCCACACTCCGTGGAAGTTCTTTTAAACCGAACACAGACTCAGCACTTGACAATTGCACGTTTAACAGGTTATGAATTGACACTGTTCCAGCCACACATAGAAATCAGACGCTGCAACGTTTTAAATCCTGCTACATTGTTACCATCAGTTACTTCGAATTCTGCCACACATGACTGCGTGGAAGTAGTTAACATTACGACAAAGCCAAGATCTGACAGATATTCCGTTACCAGACCCCGACCTGACACTTTATGTGGATGGTTCATGCATGAGAACAAGTACAGGAGAACTAGTCTCCGCGTATGCAGTGACTACCGACACCGAAGTTATTGAGACACACCGTATTGACACCCTGTCCGCTCAAGCAGCAGAGCTAGTTGCTCTGACACAAGCCTGCATACACGCCAAGAACTTGAAAGTTAATGTTTACACAGATTCACGCTACGCATTTGGAGTTGTACACGACTTCGGAGTGCTCTGGCAAGAGAGAGGTTTCATGACTTCTCATGGAACCAAGATTCAGCATGGTCTCCTTATTCAAGCTCTGTTAGATGCCATACATTTACCAACATCTATCGCTATCATGAAGTGCAAAGCACATACGAAAGTTATTGACATTATTTCTCAAGGTAACGATCTAGCAGATCGCACAGCCAAGCTTACAGCACAGACTCCAGACATTCCAGTTAATCCGACACAGACACACACTCCAGATCCGACTACATGCATGACAGTTAAGGACCCTACACAAGATGTCATAGACATACAGTTACATGCTACTCCTGAAGAAATTAGGAAATGGTCCGAACAAGGAGGGGTCCAGACAGACCAGGGATGGGTGACGAAGGGAAAAGCCACATGGTTTCTCCCCGACTCTATGGTTCAAGTCATTATCACTACCGCACATAGTCCAGCACATTTAGGAGAAAAAGCTATGTTAGACAGTATCCAGAACATTTGGTTCAACAAGCATTTACGAGCTGCAGCCAAGCAGAAAGTCCCTACCTGTATGATATGTTGTCAGTTTAATCCAGGTAAAAGTGTCCCGGTGGAACAAGGTGGATTCCAGCCCCCTGACCACCCTTTTGAAGTCCTCCAGATGGATTATATTCAGATGGAGCGATGTCGAGGTTTCAAGTATGTCCTTGTAGTTGTATGCGCTTTGTCCAGGTGGACAGAAGCATATCCAGTCCCAGATTACACCGCCGCGACCACTGCCAAGCAGCTGGTTCGTGAGTTCTTCCCCCGCTATGGACTCCCTAGAGTCGTATATTCTGACAACGGCCAGCCATTCTCATCTGAGTTGATGAAGCACGTTTCCCTATTGTTAGGATACCAGTGGAAGTTCCATTGTGTACGCCATCCTGAAGCAGCCGGTCTCGTAGAGAGACATAACCAGACTCTGAAAATCCGTATTGCAAAAGTATGTAAAGAGAAAGGTGTGGACTGGCTAGTAGCTCTGCCAGTCGCTTTGTTCTATATGCGCATGGTCGCACATTCCAGATCAGGTCTGTCCCCGTATGAGGTCGTATTCGGCCGCCCCCCTAACATGTGGGGTACTCCTAGACCCCGAAGTATTACCGATGTTTCAAGTAATATGCTGACAGATTACCTAGCTTCCTTGATGTCTGCCCTCAACTCTTGTCGTTCACAGGTTGCCGCCGCATTTCCAGACAATACCGAGGTGGCACCGCATGAAATCGTTCCAGGATCCATGGTTCTTGTCCGCAATTTTGACCGCTCTAGTCCGCTGTAGCCACGCTGGAAGGAGCCCCGACAGGTCCTCCACGCCACCCGTACAGCCGTGAAGTTGGAGGGTCGCAAAGGCTGGGTGCACCTTTCGCACGTAAAGAAGTTTTATGGACTGAAACCCGTCTCAAAGAACATTTCCCAGGATTTGAAGGATTGCCAAAATATTGTTCTCAAGGACTGTCCCGCAAAAGACATTGCTACAAACCCTCCCCTGTTAGAGAAAACTCCGCAACAGGAGTATAAGTTGAAACTCCGGTCTAGTAAAATAAGTCAGCCAGTTTGATTGTCTAAGTCCTCCCCTAGGTGAAACGGTTAGACTGTTTCTGACATGTATAAAATAGACCCCCATAGTGAGAGAGTTAGTCAAAACTCAATTCGATGTATTGTCTTTCTATGTTTCATATTATTTCTCAGCATTATGATTTCCTGCACCAGTTACGCATTTTACCTGTATTTCCCAGTTCTTCATGTAAATAAGTCTGCTAATGCTACAGTAGAGCATACGTTTAGTGATCTACCTCCTCATGAACTCTCTTACCGCCTCGCTATGCGAAATAATTCTTTCATCCGCATGTTACATTATTCACACCAGACCAGCAATGCCACTAATTGTTGGGTATGTGGTCGACTCCCCCCTTTCCAGACACCGAAGGGAGTTCTGCCACTTTTTCCTTATCCTTTTTCACATAATGGTTCGTGTGGAGCATGGTCCACGTTAACGTCATCCTCAACAGATATGTCTTTTCTTAACAGTACATGTTTTCCAGACAAGCAAGGTCTCCCCCACAGAACCGGGTTAGATCTAGAAAATGAAGTGTATAATTTAGGTAACTATTCTTCGAATTTCATGGTCCTGAATGTTCAGTCTGATTCCACTCCAGACTTACCTACTATTTCAGTGCTACCAGTTAAAGGCGAATTATGTGTCCGAAATAATGGTTCCGTACATGTAGGACATAGTGATTGTACTACTATTGTCAAGTATAGTGACAGTGGGAAATCTATTTTCAAAGCTTCACGTCATTCTTATTTTATTTGTGGTCAAACTGCATATGTTCGTCTGCCCCTCGATTGGGAGGGAACCTGTTACATTGCCTTCCTACTGCCACCAGTTTTCCTAGCCCCATCTGATTATCATAGAAACACACACCTAGTACATACAAGACCCAAGAGAAACCTCCCGATTGTCGATTATACTGAAACTACTCTAAACAATATATAGATATCAATAAAGGTGTCTTTCCTTATTTAGGTACAGTTGTGAATAGTAAACTGATACGTAGATTAACCAGAACACTCGAAGCAGTAGTAAATGAGACTGCCTCTGCTTTAGGTAACTTAACCGAAGAGCAATCCTTTATGAGAATTGTTGTGCTCCAGAATCGTCTCGTCCTTGACGTCATATTGGCCGATAGGGGCGGGGCCTGTAGAGTCATCGGATCTAGTTGCTGCATTTTCATTCCAAATAACGCGCCGTCTGTTTATTCAGCTATAACCAGACTCCATAAAATTGCCCATCTGTTACACCAAGGTCCAGGCACCTGGACATGGTCCGGTTGGTTCTGGAATATAATTTCCGCCTGGGGATGGAAAGTATTGTCCTTTCTAGGTATTGCAGTAGCGATCATATTCAGCTGCTGCCTCTGTATACAATGTGGCCCTGCGATTTGCGGCATTTGTGCTACATCATGTATTCCTAGTCCCAAGCCCCGTTCTAAATCCCGTTCCAGGATAATTCGAGATGAGCAAATGATACTGTATGAAATGATAGATGGTATCATGAATATTGATGTTTCCTGATGGAAAACGTAGTGACAAGGAGGGAATGTGGAAAAGTAAATTTTGTCATGTTCTGTGTCCCTACGTGTCATCCATCATATGTTATATGTGCATGATTAAATATGCATATGTATTCCCTATGTTTGTTTAAAGACGCAATTATAGTTGTGTCCACCTCTAGTATGCCAGTTTCCAGTTCTCGTGAATACTACGAATATCAGGCCTATGTAAAGTTACGTTGCCACGTTTCTCAGTGTGCACGTTATTTCATTGTAAAGTCCCCGTTTCTAGGCCTCAAAAGGGCCCGGACACCAGATTCAGCTCCTGTCTCCTGTCTCCTGAAGCCTCGCTGAGGAGCGATACAGCCCCCACCTGTATCCTCGACCCTTCACTTACTTCCTGCCCCGCAGTGCCCGGTTCAGCCTGGCTCTGCCTCTGAGTCTGCCAAGAGTATGTTATGATTCCAGTTATCAGTTCAGTCCTCCTTCTCTGCATTCCTAAAGCTACTGAATCGCATCAATAGTTTCCGTCATTGTCTAGCCTTCACGTCCCCATGTAAGAGAAATACTGCATTTAATGGTCATTTAATATTCTTCATCACGCACTACATGTAGAATAATGCATGGTCCAGTCATAGTGTCTGTTAGCCTTTCCCCTCCTGACTTCTAGTTTATATCAACATGTTCTCTAAACATCAGATACTAGATACTGTTTAGGTACATGTCACCCTGACTCTCCAGACTTCAGTCTCTGCTCCTAGCACAGAGTTCGAAGCCCCCAGCTTCTCCTAGTAACACGTCATTGCTAGTTTGCGCGCACCATCAGGTTAGAGGTCCCGGCTCCTCAGGTAGCCCCCTCCATGGTTTCCGCCCCATTCATGACATATTCTGTTACGTTTGCATCACATGTCTATGTATACGCCCTGTTACACCCATTTTCACCCTTATCTTTCGCGACTACTACGCGTCACGCCTATTGCTCCACCCACTGCTACGCCTATTGCAATGTAATGCTATGTGTTTGCGTTATGTATATATGATCGTGCACTGTTATTAAAGGGTCACCTCCTTGTCCCGATTCTGCCCCCGGCAGCGCTGCCATCCTATTCCTGTGCAGGTGGTCCTGTTCCTGTCCTTTATGCTGTAATAAACCTGCAAACTCCTACTACCTCGAATCTTGTCTCTTATTTATTGAGCTATCTGTTATTCATTTATGCATTCAAAAATAGGGTATTATTTATTTATTTACCACAGTTCCAGGAGGACTTCCCCCCGCGGCCCCTAGACTAGAATCGTCGACGGGTATTGTACGTGCTGGGAGAGTGACTGATGTAGCAGGTACATGTACTGTAGGCTGGACCGGGGGTACCGTAACAGGTGCTGCAACGGGTGCCCCGGTGGCTGGAGGAACGGGGATTACATTACTTACAGGAGCAGGCGGAACAGGATTTGCATATTCTGGGACTGTGTCGTCCAAATAGGACGAGAGAAAAATATCAGCTGCGGTCGGTTTGTGACATAGCTTAATCGGAACTAATGGCGGCGGAAAATTACATGGTACTTCCGGGGTTGCTTTCGGCAAGCCCTCGGCAAGAAGAGGATACATACCCTTAATGAGGGCATTTCTCTGTCTGTCTGACTGTTCGGCTTTAACTCGTTCACCTACTTTGATTAATTCCCTTTCTTGGGCTCTTTCTGAGGATTCCCTACTTAATTCTGTTTTTCTGATTTCTTTTTCGGTTCTTCTATGAGATTCTTTGCGCCATAACTCGATGGCATCTTTCTGGGACTGTCTGGATTTCTTTTTCCATAATGCTTCTTCTACTCGCATGATGCACTCAGCATCCCACGTACCGGATACGGGCCATCTATATTTCTCCTCTAATTCCTTGGTGTACTCCACCCATAAATCTAGATATAATATGGCACTTAAGCCATGCTTATGATACATAAAATGACCTGGACTGTCCCTAGGCGGGACAGGAACTGCTTCCTCGAGCAGACCTTTTCTGTTTTTTAACTGACGTAACTTCGAGAACAGAGGCATAATTTAGGCTGGAGTCTGGACACAATACAATACACAATAAACACAATAAAACTGAAAAACAAATCACTCATGCCACGACATTGAAAACACATGAAATAACATTTAAAATAACAGTTTGGACAGAATACATGAATTTTCGAGAACTGAACTTACTAGAATGACTAGATGCACTGCTAAAACAGCACGAAACTTACCGGTCCCATAAAGAGACACGTCAGGACCCGCGTCCACCTAGGTGAACACTTCGTGTTGGATCTGCGTACCCAAATCCACGGACCAGAGACAAATTAATTGACACTGTCTAGATACTACCCCAGCAACGGTACTCACCGGGCAGCAAGAACGGAAGGCCTCGGACTGGACTGGACTGCTACGACGACGGACTACGAACTTCGGACTTCAGTTACAGGTGGGCCTCCGGATACCTCGGACCTTGGACTCTCGGTTTGGGCTCTGGTCGGGACTCGCCGCGTTCCTCACCGCCTCGTCTGGACGCTGGACCGCAACCTCCGTCTCCTCCGTGGGCCTGAGGGATACTTGAAGCAGAAATATCTGCACGTGCACGGTATGGTTCCGTCACGGCTGCAGAGGATCAGGGGGCCTGCGTGGCTTCTCCGGCGCGTGGGGAAAGGGCAAGTCCCTATTCGGGCGCCATTATGTGGTAAATAAATAATTAATTACCGGTACTATTTTTCATATAATCAATAAAACAGGTAGCTCAATAAATAAGAGTCAGGATTCGAGGTATCTTGAGTCGACAGGCTTTAATCAGGCATAAAGGACAGGAACAGGACAGCCTGTACGGGAAGGGAATGAAGGCAGCTGCCGGGGGCAGGATCTGGGAATAATGGGGGACTGGGATGACTTTTAATATGGGTGCACAGTATATATACTTAAACAAATACATTACATTCAATACAGTAGGCGTAGCAGTAGGTGTGACTCGTAGCAGTCGCGAAAGATAAGGGCAAAATGATGTAACAAGAAGGCGTGTACAGGGCGTATACATAGACATGTGATGCAAACGTAACAGAAGTGTCATAAACGGGGCGGAAACATGGAGGGGGCTACCTGAGCAGCTGGGACCTCTGACCTAGTGGTGCGCGCAAACGGGCAATGACGTGTTACCAGGGAGAACTGGGGGCTATGACTTCTGCGCTAGAAGAGGAGACTAAAGTCTGGAGTGTCAGAGCGACATGTACCCAAGGCATATCTAGTATCTGGTGTTTAGAGTACATGTTGATAGAATCCAAAAGTTATCAGGGCAAAGGCTAACAGACACTAAGACTGGTGCATGCATTATTCTATATGTATTGCGTGTGCGAGGAATATTCTATGAATATTAATACAGTATTTCTCTTACATGGAGACATAAAGGCTAGACCATGACGGAAACTATTGATGCGATTCAGTAGCTTAGGAATGCTGAGAAGGAGGGCTGGACTGATAACTAGAAACATAACATACTCTTGGCAGACTGGGAGGCAGAGCCAGGCCGGGCCGGGCACTGCGTGGCAAGAAGTAAGCTAAGGGTCAGGGATACAGGTGGGGGCTGTATCGCTCCAGGGAGAGGGTTCAGGAGACAGGAGCTGAATCTGAGTCCGGGCCCTTTTGAGGCCTAGAAACGGGGACAATTCAATGAATTAACGTGCACACTGTGAAATGTGGCAACGTAGGTTTACATAGGCCTAATATTCGTTGCTTTCATGAAGACTGGAAACTGGCATACTAGAGATGGACACAACTGTAGTTGCGTCTTTAATCGATCAGAGGGGAATACATGCATATCGATCATGCACATATAACAGAAGATGGGGAACACATAGGCACATACAACATGGCAAAATGTACTTTTCCACAACAAGGCCATCAAGATCTCGTTCGAGAACGTGACCTTCCCAGAGAGCTGGAAGAACGCCAAAATCAACGCCTTTCTCAAGAAACCCAAGGCAGACCCAAGGGACCTCAAGAACTTCCCGTCCATTCCCAGCGTAGGTCATTGAGAAGACCGTCAACAAACAGCTGACCCACTACCTTGAGGAGAACAACATCCTGGACCCGTCCCAGTCTGGGTTCCACTGCAACTACTGCACCAAAACGGCCCTCGTCACCTCCACCGATGACATCAGGGCCCTGCTGGACAACGGCGAGAACGCGGCCCTCATGCTACTGGACCTCTCAGCCGCTTTCGACACAGTCTGCCACTCACCCTACGCACTTGCCTTCATGACGAAGGAATGTGCGGCTAAGCACTAGACTGGGCCACCTCCTTCCTCTTTGACAGAACACAGAGCGTTCGCCTCACCCCCTTCCGATCCAAAGCATCCAAAATCATCTGGGGAGTGTCCCAAGGATCATCCCTCTTTCCGAAACTGCTCAACATCTACATGGCCCCGCTTACCTGAGTCCCCAGACTGCTCGACATCAACATCATCTCCTACGCAAATGACACACAGCTGATCCTCTCCCTCACCAAAGACCCTCACACCGCCGAAACCAACCTCCACGAAGGAATGAAAGCTGTCGCTGAATGGAAGAAAAACAGCCGTCTGAAACTGAACTCGGACAAGACGGAGGTCCTCATCCTCGGCTCCACCCCCTCAGCCTGGGATGACTCCTGGTGGCCAACTGCCCTGGGTGCAGCACCGACACCCACCGACCATGCACGCAACCTGGGATACATGCTCAACTCAACACTCTCCATGACCAAGCAAGTCAACGCCATCTCATCCTCCTGTTTCAACACCCTCCGCATGCTCCGTAAGATCTACAGGTGGATCCCCACCGACACAAGAAGAACAGTCATCCAGGCTCTTGTCAGCAGCAGACTGAACTACGGAAATGCCCTCTATGCAGGAGCCCCGGCCAAACTGCTGAAATGACTGCAATGCATACAGAACGCCTGATTCTTGACATCTCTCGCCACAGTCACATCACACCCCACCTGAGAGACCTGCACTGGCTTTGTGTCAACAAAAGGATCACATTCAAGCTCCTCACCCACGCACACAAGGCACTCCATAACACCAGACCAACATACCTCAACTCACGACTCACCTACTTTACCCCACACCACCAGCTCCGCACAGCAGACCTCGCCCTCGCCACTGTCCCCTGCATCCGAAGAATGACCACCGGCGGCAAATTGTTCTCCTACCTCGCCGCCAAGTCCTGGAACACCCTCCCCATCCGACTACGCAGACCGAAGACCTTCTGACCGTCAGGAGGCTACTCAAGACCTGGCTGTTCGAGCACTACCAGCACGCCCCCACAGCACCATGAGACCCTTAGGGGTGAGTAGCACGCTCTATAAATGCCTTAATTGATTGACTGATTGCCAGCAAAAACAAAATCTAGCATATTGTCAAAAATAAAGGAGGTAGAGGCAAAAAGTCTGGGTAAACCATGCCAATGATCCCAAGTCTAACAGTGTAGCATTTCTTAACTGCTCCCGCTGGGAGAAAAGTTGAATTTCCTACCTTCTCTTAGGCAGGGAACCACAGTGTTCTTGTGGTGGGCTCCCTTTGACACTATCGCACCCCAGGGGAAGGGATCCCCAGGGCTATATCAGCACGGGGAGGGGAGCGTGTTGCACCCTTCCCCTTTTAAAATCAATTTGGCCCTGGAGAATTGGGTCCCCGGGGCCTAAGCCTCGAGGAGGGTGGTTGTGCAAACTCCTCGCCTTTCATTATAATTGGTCCCTAAAGAATGTGGTCCGCTGGACCATAGAGGGGTTATGGGATGGTGTCCACATGTCCCCCTTCCCTTTATTTGTTATTCGGACGTGAAGGATTTGGTTCCCCGGGGGTCTTATTTTTAATTTTTGGCCCCATGAAGGGCATCTCCTTTTTTATGTTGCAGCCAGCCAATGAGAGTGATTGCACCCATGGAACCCTCACTTCCACAGGAGTGAGTTGGCCTTTGGGAAAAAAGCCCGCTAGGACAATCAGAATGCTCTATTTTTTTAAGTTGTACTCGCAAGACTCTCGAGTCTCATGAGTCCCATGAACCCAACTGTCCAGATATACAAGTATTTTTTAACCTTAATTTCTTTAAAACTACTGAACAAATTTTGACCAAATCACAAAAAAGTACGCTTTCAGTACCAACATTTAGTTTGCTGCCAAATTTGGTGTAATTCTGTTGAACAATTTTTATGGTATCGCAGTCTTATAAAGTCTATGGAAAATGAATGGAGATTTTAGGATTAGGCCTTCCTTTTCGCAGCCCCCGCTTCCCAGATCACCCTGAACCCAAAAAGGACATTTTTTGTGAAGATTCGTTAAACAGTACCAAATTTATTAGCAAACCAAAACAGGCATTTCCTAAGGAAATGCAGACCTAACTAATTATAGCTCCCCAGTGGCAATATATTTTTCAGTTGGGTAGTTATGCGACATTATATACATATATAGAGTTATAGTTAGGACCTAGTTACCATAGGAAAATTGCAACATTCTATTCCCAATAACTTTGGCGCCAATTGACGAATCTTCACAAAATTTTCAAAACTTATGGCCGCTTCGGTCCGCAGCTATTTTGAAAGTTTCGGGCTGATTTGGCAAGTGGGGGCCAGGAAAAAAGGGGGTCCCAAAACATGTTTTCTCCATGCAATTTTCCTTAGGAAACTTTAGACACGGCTACATCCCGAACTGCTAAACGAATTACACCAAATTTGGCAAAAAGGTAGCTCTTGGTTCAGAAAGACCGCTTTTTGTTAAGTGGTGTAAATCTGTTCAGTAGTTTTTTTAAATATTAATGGAAAAAGAAATATCTATATCTGGGTGGAGCCTAACCACACATCTCATCGTGAGATCTGATTGGCTGTCATTACTTCATCCAAGAAGTGTTGGCAGCCATCTTTGGACCAATATACATGATAGCACCTCATTAAAAAGCATTGCAGTTAATAGAAGGTTTTAAGACTTTAGTTACATTATAAATCATTTTTTGAAGGTACCATATACATTTTAGGAATTGTGGTGTGTTCTAAGGGGATTTGACCGTGTGAAAAAGCCTTCTGCTGGGATATCATGAATCATGTTTGAGAGAAAACTATTTTATCATGCTTTTCCCACAGAGGTTTGGAAGGTGATCTATAAGCTAAACTGAGAGCATATTTTCTGTAAATTCACATTAACTTTCTCAGTCATGTGAGAATGAAGTCTGACATTCTCAGTAAAATATGTACATTCAACAAGGGCAAAGACTATCAGTTGCTTCCTTTGTGTTCTTCTGCAGCTTCCCAGAGTGTTCTAAAGAACAACTAGAGTGCTAACAGTCCTACTTATGACAAACGTATTGCACACCTGAAGTAATCTTGTTTGGAATATAGTGGTAACTCTTAAAACATTTAATTTAAAAAGGAACAAAATAGGGGGGGTCATTTTGCCAAAGAAAGTATGATTAGTGCTGCAGAAAGAAAAATTAGGGCACATTTTGAGTGACTTCTCAAATCCTCTTCTATTTCATTAAATAATTCTGATATGCAGACTGAAATATGCATTTTCACTACCAGCAGCAGACTTCCCTGATGAGCATTAGCTTTACTACAGTGATCTAATAAGCAACTAGAGTGCTAACATTCAGGATTTATGGCAAATGTGTAACACATCTGAATGCCTTCTTGATGGAACAAAGTAAAAAACTGAAAGTATTTCCTACTGAGAGGCTGTAGTAAGTGAGGAAATCAGGAAACTTCATAACAAATAAGTCTTCCAAGATGGCCACCAGAGACAAAAGAGCTCAAATGTAGCTCAAATTTCACCCAGATGTAGCCCAATGACAGAATGTCCCAGAGTGTTCTAAAGAACAACTAAAGCGCTAAACTGAGAGCATATTTTCTGTAAATTCACATTATCATTCTCAGTCATGTGAGAATGAAGTCTGACATTCTCAGTAAAACATGTACATCCAACAAGAGCAGAGACTGTCAGTTGATTCCTTTGCGCTCTACTGCAGCTTCCCAGAGTGTTCTAAATAACAACTAGAGCGCTAACAGTCCTACTTATGACAAACATATGGCAAACCTGAAGCCATCTTGATTGGAATAAAGTCGTAACTCTTAAAACATTTAATTTAAAAAGAACAACATGAGGGGTTCATTTTCCCATAGAAATTATGATTAGTGCTGCAGAAAGAAACATTAGGGCACATTTTGAGTGACTTCTCAAATCATCTTCTTTTACATTAAGAAATTCTGACATGCAGACTGAAACATGCACTTTCAATACAAGCAGCAGACTTCCCTGATGAGCAGTAGCTTTACTACAGTGATCTAATAAGCAACTAGAGTGCTAACATTCAGGATGTGTGGCAAATGTGTGACACATCTGAATGCCTTCTTGATGGAATCAAAGTAAAAAACTGAAAGTATTTCCTACTGAGAGGCTGTAGTAAGTGAGGAAATCAGGAAACTTTATAACAAATAAGTCTTCCAAGATGGCCACCAGAGACAAAAGAGCTCAAATGTAGCTCAAATTTCACCCAGATGTAGCCCAATGACAGAATGTCCCAGAGTGTTCTAAAGAACAACTAAAGCGCTAACAGTCTTACTTATGACAAAAGTATGGCACATCTGAAGCCATCTTGATTGGAATAAAGTGGAAACACTTAAAACATTTAATTTGCAAAGGAACAAAATGAGGGGGTTCATGTTGCCATAGAAATGATGATAAGTGCAGCAGAAAGAAAAATTAGGGCACATTTTGAGTGACTTCTCAAATCCTCTTCTATTTCATTAAAAAAATTCTGACACACAGACTACAAGAGCAGAGACTGTCAGTTGATTCCTTTGTGCTCTACTGCAGCTTCCCAGAGTGTTCTAAAGAACAACTAGAGTGCTAACAGTCCTACTTATGACAAACGTATGGCACACCTGAAGCCATCTTGATTGGAATAAAGTGGTAACTCATGAGGGGGTTAATTTTGCCATAGAAATTATGATTAGTGCTGCAGAAAGAAAAATTAGGGCACATTTTGAGTGACTTCTCAAATCCTCTTCTTTTTCATTAAGAAATTCTGACATACAGACTGAAACATGCACTTTCAATACCAGCAGCAGACTTCCCTGGTGAGCAGTAGCTTTACTACAGTGATCTAATGAGCAACTAGAGTGCTAACATTCAGAATTTATGGCAAATGTGTGACACATCTGAATGCCTTCTTGATGGAACCAAAGTAAAAAACTGAAAGGAGACTGCAGTAAAGGAGGAAATTAGGAAACTTCATAACAAATAAGTCTCCCGAGATAGCCACCAGAGACAAAAGAGCCCAAATGTAGCACAAATATCATCCAGATGTAGCCCACGTATAGTTCAATGACAGAATGTCCCAGAGTGTTCTTAAGAACAACTAGAGCGCTTACTGTCTTACTTATGACAAACGTATGGCACACCTGAAGCCATCATGATTGGAATGAACTGGTAACACTTAAAACATTTAATTTAAAAAGGAACACAAAGAGTAAGTTCATTTTGCTGTGATTAGTGCTGACGAAAGAAAAATTAGGGCACATTTTGAGTCACTTCTGAGTCAATTCAGACATATCTGAATACCTTCTTGATGGAATCAAAGTAAAAAACTGAAAGCATTTCCTACTGAGGAGACTGCAGTAAATGAGGAAATTAGGAAACTTAATGACAAATAAATCTCCCAAGATGGCCACCAGAGACAAAAGAGCCCAATGTAGCACAACTATCACCCAGATGTAGCCCAGATGTAGCCCAATGACAGAAGTGTGCAAAACACTTATTATTTTTTGTGTTTTTGCAGTTTTATATGGTGCAGACTTGTCAGGTATTGGAGCGCTTTACATCACACAAGAACACATTCATTTTGGTTGTAGACATGGGGAGATTAAGTGATTTGACCAGAATCACAGAATGTCGAGCTGAAGCAGAAACTCCAAACTGATTCCCCAGTTGCAAAGTCTGCAGCTCAGGAATAAACACCACATCCTCTCCCCTAAGTGCAACATTTAATCAATGGGTCAACTGGATAAAAAACATAAAGATGACAAATAATTTAAACGTGCTTTGTCGCTATTTGAAAACTCCGAAAATATGTCCTCATTTTAGTTTTTTAGAGCACCAACCTCTCATATATGTAATTTCTAAAGGAAATGCTCTAGGTATTAAAGTATTAAAGTTTTGATTACATCCAGATGACGTCAGGCGTTCCACACTTTTGTAATAAATATAGAATATTAGCAATCTAGTTGTTCATTGGGATACTGTTGAGAGGCAGAGGCAGGGGAACGGACTCCAAAAATTGAAGGCAGGTAGGAGGGTGCAGAGGCAACAATTTGACCACACTGGGCAGGCAGGAAGGGCAGTGGCTGCACAATGGACTATGGAGGGCAGTGGAAAGGGGGGCAAGGGCAATAAACAAACAATACAGGACTGGCAAGAGAGGCTGTGGCAATATAATAGACCATTGTGGGCAGAAGAAAGAGGCAGTGATAGTACAACCATACATGCCAACAGACCCGATTCAGCCAGGAAACATCTAATGTTTTTAAGCCCAAATGGGCTTTATTTAATCTGCCTCATGCCTACAATCTCCTCTTTTTCAATGTAAGTCAAAGGGGAAAATCAACACCCCAGTTCTTTTTCAAAATCTCTCTTTTACAAAGTTCAAAATGTTAGCAAGCATGGTACATTGGATCATGGAAGGCAGGAGGAATAGGGGTAGGGACATGGACTCGAATAACAGAGGACATGTGGCACATGGTGAGGTGTACCAAACTGGCCCTACAGGGCAGGCATCACGGTTTGCAGCAGCATAATACACCACACACGGTATGCGGGACAGGAGTGTAGCACAACAATCCATAGAAAGCAATAGGGAGGGGACAGAACCATGCACATGGACAACAGAGAACAGAGGGGAAAGAGGCAATGGTAGCTAGCTGACCATAATGGACACACAGGAGAGAAAGCTGCAGCATAACGGACCATAAAGGGCAGGAGGGACGTATCTGGGGCATTACAATGGAACAGACAAGCCAGGAGGGAGGGAATAGGGGTCTGCACATTGAAAAAGAGGGCTGGGGGCAAGGGGGCAGGGCAGGAGCTGCAAGTTGACCATGGAGGTCAGGCAGGATGGGCACTAGAAGCAAGACACACCATGGAGAGCAACAGTGACACTATAATGGCATACACTCAGACCATGGAGGGAAGGTGGGAGGGGGTCAGGGGCAGCTCGCTGACCACACAGCTCGCTGACCACACAGGGAAGGTGGGAGGGGGTGTGGCAGCTCAGAAAACCATGCATGGCAAGCAGGATGTGACATGGCAGCACAATGGCTATGATGGGCAAGAAGGAGGGTACAGGGGCATGCACAAAGGACCATGGAGGATAGAATGGAGGGTTAGGACCTGGGCAGGGACAAGAGAGTTCAGGGGAAGGGGCCTGACAACAGACCACGCAGGGCAGGCAGGAGGAGCAGTTGCAGCACACCAGACCAGGGAGGGCAGTAGGGTGTGGCAGTAAAATGGACCATGTGGGACAGGAGGAAGGGGATATGGGCATAGAATGTGGACAGGCAGGGTGGAGGTGGCAGGGACAGGTTACAGTCATCTGACAATGCTAGGCAGGTGGGAGGGGAGTGGCAGCTCAACAGAACACTCAGAGTAGATAGGAGTGGCAGGTCCATTGAACATGGTGGGCAAAAAGGATGGAGCAGGGGCATGCACACAGACATCGGAGGGCAGGGGGAAGGAGAATAGGGACAGCAAGCTAAGTCCGGAGGCTAAGCAGGAGGTCAATTATGGGGCATAGAATTGGGCAATGGAGGACAGGAGGAGTGGACTGGTACATCATGCTAAATGGAGGGCAGTGACAGCACATCAGACCATGCATGGCAGGAGAGAGAAGGCTAGTCCATGGATTCAGACAACGAAGGATTGGGAGGAGGTAGATGGGGCAGCAAGCTAACTGTTCAGAGAAGGGGGGAAGGCCAGTGGCAGAACAACGGCAACACAGGGCTGTAATAAGGGAGCAGGGACATGGACTTGGACAATGGATGGCTAGGAGGAGGGAAGGCAGGAGGAGCAAGCTTGGGTAGGGGCAGCACAATGCCTGGCCCTGCTTCCAACCCCCCAACATCCATTGTGATATGCATCTTACTTAACGTTAAAAAAAACCTAGAAATTTGCTGAAAAAAAACAAAGATTACAGGGATGGTATAGTTAGACTCAGATTTCACTCATACACAACCAGTGAAATTCAGCAGTTATAGTTACCTGAGCTAACTATAATTTACTCCCCTGCAATGTACTACTAATTACCTCAGACATTACTTCATTCATGACATGGTCAGTTGTGTCACTCATGACATCACTCATGACATCTTAAATGAGCTTTGAATGGAATGGAACTATATCAATCAATCAATCAACCATTTGTAAAGCGCACTACATACCCATGAGGGTCTCAAGGCGCTGGGGTGGCCACTACTAATCAAACAGCCAGGTCTTGAGTATCCTCCTGAAGGTCAGCAGGTCTTGGGTCTGTCGTAGGCTCAGTGGGAGGGTGTTCCATGTCTTGCTGGCGAGGTGGGAGAAGGATCTCCCACCGGTAGTTGTTCTTCGGATGTGCGGGACGGTGGCGAGTGAGAGGTCGGCGGAGTGTAGCTGGCGGTTGGGGGTGTAGAAGGAGAGCCGTCTGTTGAGGTAGGCTGGGCCAGTCTTGTGAATTACCTTGTGTGCATGGGTGAGGAGCTTAAAGGATAACCTCTTGTTGACGGGGAGACAGTGCAGGTTTCTCAGGTGGGGGGGATGTGGCTGTGGTGTGGTAAAGGCGAGGATCAGTCGTGCCGAGGCATTTTGGATGCGTTGTAGTCGTTTGATGAGCTTGGTCGGGGCTTCCCCGTAGAGGGCATTTCCGTAGTCGAGTCTGCTGCTGACAATGGCCTGGGTGACTGTCTTTCTTGTATCTGTTGGGATCCATCTGTAGATCTTGCGGAGCATGCGGAGGATGTTGAAGCAGGAGGAGGAGACGGCGTTGACTTGCTTGGTCATTGAGAGCGTTGAGTCGAGGATGATTCCCAGGTTGCGTGCGTGGTCGGTGGGTGTCGGGGCTGCCCCCAGTGCCGTCGGCCACCAGGAGTCCTAGGCTGAAGGGTTGGAGCCGAGGATGAGGAACGCCATCTTGTCCGAGTTCAGCTTTAGACAGCTGGTCTTCATCCAGTCGGTGACAGCCTTCATTCCTTCATGGAGGTTGACTTTGGCTGTGATGGGGTCCTTGGTGAGGGAGAGGATCAGCTGAGTTTTGTCGGCATAGGAGATTATGTTGAGGTCGTGCTGTCGGGCTACAAATGCAAGTGGGGCCATGTAAATGTTGAACAGCGTCGGGCTGAGGGAGGATCCCTGGGGTACGTGGCAGATGATCTCGAAGGCTTTGGAACGGAATAAGGGGAGGCAGACGCTCTGGGTTCTGCCGGAGAGGAAGGAGGTGGTCCAAACCAGAGTCTTGTCTCGGTTACCTGTGGCGTAGGGGCGTGCGTGTAGTGGGCAGGTGGCAGACGGTGTCGAAGGTGGCAGAGAGGTCTAGGAGGATGAGTGCTGCGGTCTCGCCATTGTCCAGCAGGGTCCTGATGTCGCAGGTGGCGGCGATGAGGGCAGTCTCAGTGCTTTGGTTCCTGCGGAACCTTGACTGGGAAGGGTCCAGGATTCTGTTTTCTTCGTGGTATCGGGTTAGCTGTCTGTTGATGGTTTTCCCTATGACCTTGACTGGGAAAGGGAGTAGAGAGATGGGCCGGAGTTTCTTGAGTAGGGCATTGATCTAGGCGTGTTTCCAGATCTCTGGGAAGGTCGCGGTCTCGAGGTAGAGATTGATGACGTTGCGCAGGTGGGGTGCGATGGTGCTGCTTGCTCTGTTGAAGACGCGGTGCGCGAATGGGTCCGACGGAGAGCCGGAGTGGATGGAGCGCATCGTCTTGATGGTGTCATCGATGCTCACGCTGGCCAAGGCTAGCAGGGGGTCATGATCGATGGTATACGGAGGGTCTGTTGTGTTACTGTCTGTTGGGGCTGTCTGGGTGTTGAAGCTGCTGTGGATGTCTGCTATCTTGTGGTGGAAGAAGTTGGCGAGGGAGTCGCTCAGGGCTTGCGACTGCGGATGGCGTTGGTGTTGGAGCTGGGGTTTGAGAGTTCCTTCATAATGTTGAAGAGCTCCTTGCTATTGTGTGCATTGTTGTCGAGGCGGTCTTTGAAGGAGGTCCTCTTTGCCGCCCTGATGAGGTGTTGGTGGTTGCGGATGGCGTCTTTGTGTGCTGCGTGGCTGTCCGGAGTTTGTTCACTATGCCATTTCTTCTCTATTTTCCGGTAGGCTTGCTTGGAGGCTAGGAGTTCTGGGGTGAACCATCTGGCCCTCTTGCTGGTGTCTCTGTAGGGGGGTTTCTTCAGCAGGGGAAGGGTGTTGGCACAGTCCTCGATCCAGCATCTGGGGCTGTGGCAACGTCGTCAGTATTGGAGGGTTTGGTGGGTGGACTTAGAGCGAGGTTTGCATGTAGTTAGTCTTAGGTAATTTTGCTCCAGCAGAGGCGGGGGATCTGTTGGGTGCGGTGGTGTGTGGTAGGCTTCTGGAAGGTGAAGTGGATGCAGCGGTGGTCGGTCCAGAGGAGTTCGGTGGGGTGGCTGATGGAGACGTATAGGCTTGAGGAGAAGACTGGGTCGGGCGTGTGGCCGGCGGATTGGGTGGGCATTGTGATGAGTTGCTTCAGTCCGAGGTTGTCGAGGTTATTGATCTGGGTTGTGGAGTTGTTGTCATTGTTGTTCTCAAGGTGAAAGTTTAGGTCTCCGAGGAGCACATAGTCGGTGGAGGTCAGGGCGTGCGTGCTGATCAAGTCGGCCATGGAGTCGCTGAACTGGGGTCGGTAGACGAGGGTGCTTCTGAGGGTGGAATTAGGGTCTGTGTGGATCTGGAAATGCATGTGTTAGGCAGTGCAGAGCGCGTTGTCGGTGCTAGTCGAGACCCTGATGCTGTTCTTGGGGACGATGGCGTACTTCCTCATAAATCTTTACCTATAAATTCACCATACACTACTAATGCATTCTTTCAGTCAATCATGCTGTATACATATATTCAACCAAAATTTCACACATTACCTTGCAATTATAGTTCTTTCTTTAACCAGATAAGGTAGTTCTGAACCTTTTTTTTCTTCTTTTTTCTTTTGTGTTGCTTTTTATTTTTTTTATTTTTTTTTATTTTTTGGGGTGTTTTTTCAAAAATTGAACCCAAAAAAAATTAATAAAACAGGAAACTTTTGGAATTACTTACCATTCCAAAAACAACAACAACAAAAAACGTAACAACGATGGTTGCATTGCGCAGCACAAACTGCATCCACCGACTGCTCACCGAAGCATATACGTTTCTTACACTTCACGCAGTTTTGCTCGAGAAAGGCAAATTCTGGCCTAATGTCCATTGCAGGTGTTCCTGAGAATGCTCCAGACGTACTTTCCACAGCAGGTGAGGGGTTCAAAGCAGCTCGCCTCATTTCCCCTCCAGCAAGATTGAGAGGATGTGTGGTCCGGAGATGCTTGTACATAGAAGCAGTGCCACAAGAGTATTTTTTTTCACTGCCTCTTGACAGGACTCAGCCACAAATTTTGCATGTCACCTTTCTCGCATTTACTTTCTTTTCTCCAGGTGGAAAAGTGAAGAATTTCCACACAACAGATTCAGGCCTCTGTGGACATGGTGCCTCCTGCAAGAATTATTCTTCAGAAGATACTTCCTCCTGCTGCTGCTGTCTAGATGCCATTTTATTTGATATTTTTTGAAAAACACAAAAAGGGTTCTGAGATGATTCTCTGAAGATGCACCAACAAGAATGATTAAAATGGGTGGGGTCCTTCAATAGTTACAATGGGAAATGTTATGAACAAATGAAATCTTTTTTTTTTAGGTCACATGGGACTTCGCGAAAATATATTTAAAAAGTAATATAAGTTTATTCTAAGTACAAATATATTATATTTTATGAATATTTTAGATAATCTCCTGCCCTAATATGTGTATTAAAGACACATAAATATAATTTTAGAACATAAAATGTTTTTGCGGGAGTCGCGCATCCTGCGCACACCAGCACATATATGACGTCACGCGGGACTCACCACTGCACAAGCGTTGCATACCATAATGGGCACGTGTCACGGATGCTCGGGAGCAGGAGTCACGGAGTGGTCGCATGCCAATCGTGCACATCACGTAATATTAAATGTATATGATGTAACTGAAAAACACGCAGCCATCACAGACCGTACGCGGATCCTTCACGACTTTTCTAAAATGGCGGCTAGAATCAGGGTGCCCACCGTGATGTGTACGCTAAAATTAAGAAATAAAACAAAAAAATTAAACAATTTTTGTTTGAATTTTTTTTTATTGTTTTTTTTTGCAATTCTCAGACAAATATATAATGTTATTCAGTGAATAAAATATTTATAAATAAGCAGTTAATAAACTGTAGAAAATCAGTACCAAAAAATGGGTTTAACTACTATTACACTTAAAAATTAGCATTTAAAAAACCTTTGAAATTCACTGAAAAAACCACAGGTTTCAGAGACGTTATAGTTAGAAATTAGCATTTAAAAAAACCTTAGGAATTCACAGAAACAAAACATAGGTTTCAGGGGTGTTATAGTTAGCTGGACATTTCACTCATACAAAACCATAGAAATTCCTCCGTTACAGTTAGTTCTGATAACTATAACTCACGCACCCGCAATGCACTGCTGATGATGTCAAATATTACATCATTCATGACATGATCAGTGACATCAATGATGACATCTCAAATTACATCACTGATGAAATCATCCACGTGACAATCTGATACACCTCATCATACACTAGTATAACCTTTCATCACTCACTTTAAAATACAGAGTACCATATTTGAAACCATTGACACACCAATACCAGTTACTACATACCCACACTCACTGATTCCTAAGTCTACACACACAACTACCCATTCAACAACAGAATCACTTATACATGCAGTCACTAATTAATAGCACACTATCAAATGCACTTATACACATATATAGACATTGACACATCAGCAGTCATCTTAGTCGGTTATGCAGTCATCCTACTCACTCATGAAAAAAAATAATCACACTTACATTTACTCACTTACACAATTATACACACAACACCTCATGTATTCAAACACATAGTAACTCATAGTTAATATGTTAAAAAAAATCACCATTACAATTATACACTCATTCATATACTTACTCTCACAATCCCTGACTCTTACATATACTTATTTATATACACCAACTCTCACATACAATGCCTTTTATTTTTTACTTTGTTGAAGATGTACAACTAAAACATATATTCGCTCACCAACACACAAATAAATACACTCAGTCATCCAAACAACTGTTTCCACATGCACTCTTAAACCTATACACCTAGTCAATCAACCACTCACACATTTATGCATGGAGTTACATACACCCCATCTAACCACACACAAACTCAGTGTCCCATACAAATACTCACTCAACTAGTCAATAACTAATGTACATACTCATGTAGTTAGTGACCAACTGATGCAGCATGTTACACAACAACAGAGACATCGATGCACACATTCACATAGTTTAGTTACTAATCCATGCATTAAGTGGGACACTTTTAATTACTCACTTAAACAGACAGCTACTAAATCCTCCATCCAGACAGTTATGTATCCACTCAATCTTCAATACAGATTGGTATATATATTTAGATATATTATACATATTTAAATTTCAAACTAAACCACAATTACTGGATTATGTCATCAGTGATGTCATTTAAGAATTCATCAGTGATGTAATCAGAGTTGTCACTGACCATGTCATGAATGATGTAATATGTGACATCATCAGCAGTGCATTGCAGGTGCACGAGTTATAGTTAGCATAACTAAATATAAAGGAGGAATTTCTATAGTTTTGTATGAGTGAAATGTCCAGCTAACTATAACATACCTGAAACCTATGTTTTTCTGTGAATATCTATCTATCTATCTATCTATCTATCTATCTATCTATCTATCTATCTATCTATCTATCTATCTATCTATCTATCTATCTATCTATCTATCTATCTATCTCTCTCTCTCTCTATATATATATATATATATATATATAAATATATATATTTATATATATATATATATATAAATATATATATATATATATATATATTACCTACTGGCGGTCGCCAGTAGGTAGTTATAGTTAGGACCTAGTTTCCATAGGAAATCCGCAACATTCTATTTGGAATAACTTTGGCGCCGGTGGACGAATTTTCGCGAATTTCTCAAATTAGATGGCCCGCTCCTTCCCTGAAAGTTTGGGGGGGATTCGTCAAGCGGGCCCAGATAAAAGGGGGTCCCAAAACGTGTTTTCCCCATGTTAATTTCCATAGGGCGGTTGGACTCACTTTTAGCCCGAACGGCTGAGTGGATTCTCACGAAACTTGGCAAAATTGTAGGGACTGGTAGCCCGATGTGCCTTTGCTATGTCTCGAGATATGTGCTCCAGTGGTGGATTTTGAGTAATTTAGGTTAAAAAAATGATATATATCTAGGAGCGCGCCCCGGTACGCGCACCGGGGAGCGTACCAGCGTGCTACGCGAGTACGCGCGCGGAAAGCTGATTGGCTCTCGGGTGTCTGTCAACATTCCAAACAGTCCGGAGCAGCCGCCATCTTGTGTCTCGGTAGGATCGAGACACAAGAGGTGGCAAAAACAAAGGGGGAAATGACCATAAGGGGGCAGGGTAGACCCCCCCGACCCCCTAGGTTTGATGTGGGGGCCATAAAAGGGCCCCGCGGGGCAAAACCTTTTTTTTCGATTTTTGCGGGGGGAGCGCCCGGTACGCGCACCGGGGAGCGTATCGGGGAGCGTACCCTGGAGAAAAGAGAATGACAGAGTTTTTAAAAAATGTAGCATTTTTTTATAAATTGGAGGTAGTTCTAAAAAGAACTGCTTTTTTAATTCTTTTTGTTGTTTTATATTTTTTTTATTGTTTTTGTTACTTTTTTTGGCTTTTGTGAACAGTTTTATATATTTTTTGTATTTTTTATGGGGAGAAACAAAAAACAGGGAATTGTAAATGGCTCAACTGGGGCAAAAAAAAAAACAGGAAAAAATGAATGTTTCTTTGGGCACTTGTGGTGATGCCAAGCACGGGTGATAAGTGTAATGCTTTGCTCACCATAGCATATTAACCCTCCACAAAATATGCAAACAATTTTAAAATTGGAAAACTTGGTTTGAATAGTTGAGCACATCTCCCTCGCTTCTGGACCCGATGGGGTGGGTTGATTACTTTGGGAGGTGCTGGCAGAAGATTGGGCAGGGTTTTTGGCAAGTTCCCTGACCTCTGCCCTAGCATAGTTATTAGGGTGCCGGCGTTGCATGTGCCGAATCATGGTGTTGTTGCCAAAAGAGTATTTTTTGTTAGGGTTCCCCCTTGAAAGTTGAAAACCACAGATTAAACAAGTCGCCTTTGGTGCATTAACTTTCTTCTTGTCCTTTGGGATGGAAAAAAACTGCCAGATAAAGTGCTCCTTTGGCTTATATGGGGTAGTATCTTCTGGTAGGAACCCCCCCTCCTCTTGCTCCTCCTTCTCCTCCTCTTCTTGGTCTCCACCACTGTGGTGTTGTGGTGGTCCTTGTGGTGGTGGTGGTCGTGGAGGTGGAGCAGATGCTCCTGCAGCTGCTGCTACTGTAGCAATTTTTCAGACAAATAGGTACAGAGAGGTCTTTCAACAGGTCTTCCTCACTCTAAGTACAAAGTGAGAATGAGGCAAATAGATGGGGGCTTTCATCATTTGGAAAACAAAACTGTCCTGAACCTATGAAAAGTGTTACTTTCAGGTCACATGACTCGGGCCTTCATCATTTGGAAACCAAAACTGATCTCAACCAATGATAAGTGTTATTTTCAGGTCACATGACCTGACACGCTTACGCTACGCGCCCCGTGGCGCGCCCGGGGGCGCGTAGTGTAAGCGCGTCAGGTCGTTGCGCGATCGTATACATCCGGGTGCTTCCGGGTGCGTGTACGCTGTGCGTCATAAGACGCATCACGCGGCTACGCGAAACGTCACGATGTTGTTTTCGTTTGCGGCAATAGCGCTAACGGGACGCTCACCGGTACGCGCCCCGGGACGCGCCGTAATACTGCGCTCACCGGTGAGCGCATCGGTAAGCGCCCCGGGAGCGCTCCAGGGCAAAAACATAAAATAAATAAAATAAATAAACATAAAAAAAATACTAGTACATAATTATACAATATAAAATTCGTTATAAGAATATTTCTTTTCATACCTATAGAGATTTGCTATTAAAAAACCTTTGAAATTCACTGAAAAAACCATACGTTTCACATCAGTTATAGTTAGGGATTAGCATTTAAAAAACCTATTAAATTCACTGAAAAAACCATAGGTTTCACACCAGTTATAGTTAGCTGGAAATTTTACTCGCATAAAACCAATGAAAATCCCACGTTATAGTTAGTTGGACTCACTATAACTTGCGCGTGCAATGCACTGCTGATGACGTCACATATTACATCACTCATGACATGGTCAGTGACATCACACATGACATCACTGATGACACATCCTTGTGACAGAGTGACAGACCTCCTTTCACTGTAATGTAACCCTGGAAACACATATTCAAAAATATAAACAACAATTTTCAAAAAAATGGAGATACCCATACCAGTTACAACAACCAATTCAATAATTCCACCATCTATATACACATCCACTCATTGACCAACAGTTCTATATAGTCACTCATACATATACTCACTCATCATATGTAGTGATACACCTATACATCCTGTTACACACCAACAGTCATCCAAAAGATACTATCACACATACTCACACATGCAAATAAACTATTGAACATCCATTTATTTGCATATACAGCTATATACACACCACCACACTTGCTTTTACAGAAACATATACATACTTACTCTCTTAAACAATCACTTATAGAAACACATACTTATTTAAACAGGAACTGTTACAATCTCTCACTCTCACATATACTCACTTATATACATCAATACTCACATATACTAGATTAAAACATATGTAGCTACTGATAAAGACACTAGTGAGACAGTCATTCATTCACTAACACACACATATACACACTTATCCACCCATACAGTCCTGCACATATGCTGTCTTCAAAACACATACAAACAGAGAGTCAGTCACTCATGCATCTATGTTCTAAGTAATACCCCCACCAAACATATAGACACTCATACTGATATTAAAAAAACATCTAATAACCCATATACATACACATGTAGCTACTCACCAACCCATGCAGCCACTTATACACAAAGTGAAACACTAATCCATATATTTAAATATTTAAACATTACTCACTAATATATGTATTCACTAAGATACACTTAATAAGCCAGTTAACCAATCAATTTTTTTTTTAAAAAACCATCCATGTAAACCCTTATTTAAACATGTATTCTTCCATCAACGTTTACATATACATATATAACACATATTTTTTTTTTTTAAATACACACATTCACTGGATGGTGTCATCAGTGATGTCATGAGTGATGTCACTGACCATGTCATGAGTGATGTAATATGTGACGTCATCAGCAGTGCATTGCACGCACAAGTTATAGTGAGTCCAACTAACTATAACGTGGGAATTTCATTAGTTTTATGCGAGTAAAATTTCCAGCTAACTATAACTGGTGTGAAACCTATGGTTTTTTCAGTGAATATATATATATATATATATATGTCTATATATATATATATACATATACATATATATATATATATATAAATATATATATATATATATATATATATATATATATATATATATATATTACCTACTGGCGGTCGCCAGTAGGTATATATAGTTAGGATTTTTTCTCTATGGGTTTTTTGAAAATTCTATGTCTAATAACTTTGGCGTTTGTGGACGGAATTGGCTGAAATTTTCAGGAAAATGGCACATTTTGTTTCTGAGCAGCCCCTGAAAATTTTGGGGGGGTTCGTCAAGGGGGGGCCGAGAAAAAAGGGGGGTCCCAAAACGCGTTTTTCCCATGTTAATTTCCATAGGGCGGTTGGCCTCACTTTTAGCCCGAACGGCTGAATGGATTTGCACGAAACTTGGCAAAATTGTAGGGACTGGTAGCCCGATGTGCCTTTTGTAGGTCTCAATATATGTGCTCCAGTGGATTTTGAGAAATTAACGTTTAAAAAAAGATATATATCTGTAACAGCGGACCGGTTAGCGCTCTGGTTCGCGGACTTTTCGCGCAACGGAGCTTTGTGAAGCGAAGCTGATTGGTTCTCCGGCGTCTGTCAACATTCCAAACAGTCCGTAGCGGCCGCCATCTTGTCTCTCGGTAGGATCGAGAGACAAGAGGAGGCCAAAGCGAAGGGGCAAATGACCATAAGGGGGCATAGTACATTGTCGCTCACCCCCTAGGTTTGATGTGGAGGTTTTAAAAGGGCCCCGCGGGGCAAAAAAAAATAAAAATAATAATAATCGAACAGCTGAATGGATTTGCACGAAACTTGGCAAAATTGTAGGGACTGGTAGCCCGATGTGCCTTTGCTAGATCTCAATATATGTGCTCCAGTGGATTTTGAGAAATTAACGTTCAAAAAAAGGTTATATCTGTAACAGCGCACCGCTTCGCGTACTTTTCGCGTTACGGAGCTTTGCGAAGCGAAGCTGATTGGCTCTCCGGTGTCTGTAAACATTCCAAACAGTCCGTAGCGGCCGCCATCTTGTCTCTCGGTAGGATCGAACAGCTGAATGGATTTGCACGAAACTTGGAAAAATTGTAGGGACTGGTAGCCCGATGTGCCTTTGCTAGGTCTCAATATATGTGCTTCGGTGCATTTTGAGAAATTAACGTTCAGAAACAAGATATATATCTGTAACAGCGCTCCGCTTCACGGAGATAAAATTATATGTGTATTACCTAGCTGTTGCTTTTGTTGATTATTTTTTATTTTTTTTTATTTTTTAAGGATTGTTTATTGTGTTTCATAATTTATTAAACTTTCTAACGCGGCGCGTCATATGACGCATTACGCGACAACGCAGGTCCAGAATATAGTCAAAATGTCTCCACCAACCAGCGGACGGCACACAACCCCTTTCAGCAGGCTAAATAGTTCTGTTAAATGACAACAGAAGGGACAGGCAACAAGAACCATCAGTCAAAGAGGGGAGGGCAAGTTCTTCTCTACCGGGTCACGTTGGAGCGCTACCGGAACTGATCGAATTGGTAGTCTACAGTGTTTCTGGATGTTTCAGACTGAAGCTGGCGTTAGCATGAGAGCACCACCATTTCGTAGCTCCGTCGTGGCCATTCCACGAGCAATCATGCTAGGCGCTCCCCACCAGAAGCCTGCGGGAGTCGGGGGCCCCCAAGACTTTTGTAGAATCTTCAAGGATGAGGGGACGCTTTCGAGAATGGAGCCCAAGCTCTAGCAGACAAGCGTCCGAGTTCCAAGGTGTCGCAGGCCCATTTAGTGGACCACGCCCAAATCTGAAGAGATGGCCGCCATTTTGAGAGTCCTGTGGCAGCCGCCTATCGCTGCACCGCAAGAGCGGGAGCAACTCAAGTACATGGTGAGCGAGACGCTGTAGTCGAAAGAGCGGGCGGTAAACAGCTGAATAGCGGAAGAGGCACAGTGTAGCAAAAGCGGGCTGAATGGCAAATGAAACGGAAAAGGGGTGCCCCACTACAGCGTGTCTTTAGGTGAAACGGATTGTGGGACAAGGTGAAGAATGGAAGAGTCACCAAAAGGAAAAAAGTTCCGCTTGACCCCGGGAGCCGGCCACCTATGTCGGGGGCGATCTCAGGCCACACCAGGGCAACACGACTTGGGGAGGGGGCCGGAGCCAAGCGCCCCCTCCGAGTCCGCGACATGACACCGTCCCTCGGGGGCCTCCGTCAAGCGGTTCAGGGTGGCACCGCATCACAACAGCCCCCACTTACTTTAAGAATAGTGAAGATGAAGCAATTGCAAATAGGCTTCAGACAATGTTACAAGCACTCCTCAAAACTTTGAACTTTCAGAGTGCATGAGTTGGGACAGCGAGGGGTGATTTGGTTTCTCGGATTTGGTTTCTCGGACTGTTTTTCTGGTCTCTCACCACTGGCATACTTTAACGTTTTCTTGTTTCTAGGACATTAATAGGTTTTATCATTACGTTATGTTATCGTTTCTTTGTTTGTTGTTTAATAAAAGTTCATGTTCATCAGTGGCCTACTGATTTTCGTTTTCCTATTTTTTTCTTTCCAGGTTGTTTCATGGTAAAGTTTCTGTTAACAGGATACAGTGATCACTTCGTTATTATTGCATATGTCCTTTTCACTAGGGGTGCTCTCTGGTCGGGCCAGATGACGTATCTCTAGTAAATGGTCCGGGTGAAAAAGGTGCATCAATCAGTGGGGAGTAGATAGGCATGACAGATTACAACGGGGGAGAAAGGTCCGCATTACGTACCCTTTCACTACTTGCAAAGATTTTCCTACGTTTATTTGCAAACAGGGAATACCTCCAAAAAGAACTAATTCCCAAACAGTCAATGTTCGGACAATCAATCAATCAATGAGGAATGAAATAGGTACGACGTGTTAAAGGCTTGCGTTACCTACCCTTCACTATCTGCAAAGGGAGAGAGAATATTCCTATTCTTCCTCGTTTGCAGGTAGAGAAGATCCTTAAGAGAATTAACTTCGAACAATTCAATGCTCGATTGAAAAAATCAACAAGGGGTACTGTGAACACAAATGAACGCCGCTTATGTACATACGCATTGCTATTTTCAACAGGTTGTTCCTAATGTTTCTATTTTAGCGAGGTCAAAAAGAGATCCCATTAGTGGCCTACTGATTTTGCTCGATTCCTTTTGTTTTTTTACACGATTTTTCGCTATCTGCAAAGACTAAACAGAGTATTGCGACTCTGTGCTTGTTTGTAAATAGAGAATGAACCAAAGAGAACAATCAATCAAATGGAGAGAGAAGCAGGCACGACGTATTACAAAGGGGGCAAAGGGCTGCGTTAACTACCCTTCACTATCTGCAAAGAGAGAGTACTCCTAATAGAAATGAGGGGTGGGGGGCAGCATTCAAAGCAGATCAGTGTGCATAAACACAAAAATGTTTTTACTTACCACGTACTTGACATTCGACAGCTTATGATATTTGCTATTAAAAAACCATTGAAATTCACTGAAAAAACCATAGGTTATAGACCATATATAGTTAGGAATTAGCATTTACAAAACCTTGAAAATTCACTGAAAAAACCATAGGTTATAGACCATATATAGTTAGGAATTAGCATTTAAAAAACCTTATTTTACTCACACAAAACCATTGAAATTCCATATATAGTTAGTTGCACTAACTATATATCGCGCACCCGCAATCCACTGCTGATCATGTCACATATTACATCATTCATGACATGGTCAGTGACATCACTGATGACATCACTGATGACATCTCAAATGACATCACTGATGACATCTCATTTGACATCATTCTTGTGCTAATACGATAAACCTCTTCAGACTCTAATATAACCTTAGATACACTCAGTGTAAACAGACACTCACACACTGCCACTTATCCATGGAGTTACTCACACACCCAGTCAGTCATGCAAAGAAACAATCTCACCTCCATTTCTTCAACTATACAGTTAAACACACCTTACTTATTGAAACATATACTAACACATATTTACTCTCTTATACAATCCCTGATACAAGTTCACAATGATCGATACAACCACTCACTCATTCAGTGGCTCTCATGCACAGTTATTTATATATGCCAACTCTCACATGTACTGTGTTTTACATATGTACTTACTATGACATGTAGCATTGAGATATCCATTCACTCATCAATACACTCATGCACACAGTCAACTGCCCATGTAGCTGTTTCCACATGCACTCTTGAACTCATACACCTAGTGAATAAACTGCTCACACATCTATGCATAGAGTCACACACCTTCCAGCCACCCCCACACAAACTCAATCTCCCATAGAAATACTTGGGCAACCAATTAATAACACATATAGCCTCTCGTATAGCTAATGATCAACACATGCAGCAGTTTACAGAACAACAGACATAATGATGCACAAATTAAGACAGTTTAGTCACTAACCCATGCATTCAGTGAGACACATTTAATCACTCACTCATACAGTCAGTCATGCACCTACTAAATCCTTCATCCAGACACTTATACATCCACTCAAGACATATTTTAACTTTACAGAAAAGTACAGTCACTGGATGTTGTCATCAGTGATGTCATCAGTGATGTCATTTGAGATGTCATCAGTGATGTCATCAGTGATGTCACTGACCATGTCATGAATGATGTAATATGTGACATGATCAGCAGTGGATTGCGGGTGCGCGATATATAGTTAGTGCAACTAACTATATATGGAATTTCAATGGTTTTGTGTGAGTAAAATAAGGTTTTTTAAATGCTAATTCCTAACTATATATGGTCTATAACCTATGGTTTTTTCAGTGAATTTTCAAGGTTTTGTAAATGCTAATTCCTAACTATATATGGTCTATAACCTATGGTTTTTTCAGTGAATATATATATATATATATATATATATATATATAGATATATAGATATATATATTTATATATTTATTTTTTCACTAAAAAACAAAGGTTACAGGGATGTTATAGTTAGGAAATAAAATTTTAAAATTTAGAAATTTACTGAAAAAACAAAGGTTTCAGGGGCGTCATACCTAAGCTCACATTTCATTTGTACAAAACCAGTAATATTCAGCAGCTATGGTTACCTGAGCTAACTATAGCTTATTCTGCCGCAAATCCCTGCTTCTGACCTCACATATTACATCACTCATGACATGATCTGTGACATCACTGATGGCATCTCAAATGACATCACTGATGACATCATCCAGTCAGTGAAAGTGTTTCATAAACATTTCTAAAACTTAAAGATATAAAGTCAGTTACTGCATAAGTTATATTAATATTCTTTTTAACCCCTCTACTGCACCCGCGATTTTGCGGAAGTGAGGCACTTCCGCAAAATGGGCGGGGCCGCGTCGGCCACTGGCCAACGGCAGCACCTGCGAGGTAGCTGAAGGGGTTAAAATAGTAATGAGTGCTAATGTTTCGAACATATGTCATCTGAGTGGGTGCGTGACTGTCTCTACCACTGTGGGAGTAGGTATTTTAGTGCTGTATGTATTTGAGTGTGTGTGTGAGTGGATGCATAGGTGAATAAGGGTGTGTGTGAGCTAATGTCAATGTCAATATGGAACCAGTTCTAAAGCGCAAACTGTTACTCCAAGGAGTGTCCTGACTCAGAAAAGGGCTTGCGAGGAAGTATATTGACTGTGTGAGTGGCTGTATTGGTGACTGAGCGTGATTGGCTGTATGGGTGAGTGAGTGGCTTCTTAGTGGCTGAATGGGTGGGTGAGTGACTGTTTTGGTTGGTGAGTGGCTGTGTGGGTAGTTTTATGGGTGGGGGAGTGGGTCTGTTAGGGGTTGTATTGATAAGTTAGTGGCTGTTTGAATGAATGTATAGGTAAGTGAGAGTGTGTGAGTACACCGTAAGTGTCTGTGTGTTTGGCTGTATAGGTGAGTGAGTGGGTGTTTGACTGCTTGTTTGGATGTGTCAGTGGGTATGTAAATGATTAACTGGATTGTGAATGGATGTGTGAGTAGCTGTATGGGTTAATGAGTGGCTGTGTGAGTAGCTGAATGGACGAGTGAGTGCTAGTATGAGTGGCTGTGTGGGTGAGTGAGTGGGTGTGTGAATGGCTGTATAGGTGGGGAAGTGACTCTGTGAGTGATTCTATGGGTGAGTAAATGCTCATTTAAGGGCTGCACTGCATGGGTGAGTGAGTAGGTATGCAAGTGGCTGTATGGGTGGGTGATTTGGCTGTTTTAGTGGCTGTATGAGTGTGTGAGTGAATTGTTGAATGGGTTTGTCAATGTTTATCTGTGTGGTTGTATGAGCAGATGTATGGAAAGTTATATGGGGGTGTGAGTCATTTGAAATGTCATCAGAGGTATCACTGACCATGTCATGAGTGATGTAATATGTGAGGTCATAAGCAATGTATTGCGAGGGCATACGTTATAGTTAGCTCATATAACCATAACATCTGAATTTCACTGGTTTTGTACAAGTGAAATGTGAGCCTTACAATAATGTCACTGTAGCCTTTGTTTTTTTCAGTGAATTTCCTAGGTTTTTCTAAAAACAAAGCCTGCAATGTCTGACAGTAGATGTGTGAGCATTCAATAGCCACCAGCACATTCACAATTAATAATTATATAATTGATTCTAACCATCGCACTCAATACTTTACTATCTAAATAACTTTATAAAAGTTATGTATGAGTCTCTGAATGTATCTGTGACAGTGTGTATGGGTGTTTGCGTGAATTCTGTGACAGTGGATCTTGGAGTGGGTGTTTAAGGGGGTCTATGAGGGTGTGCGTGAGTGCCTGACTGAGTTTGTAACTTGATACATGAGTCTGTGAGTGGGTGTGTGTTTCCTGAGTGAGTCTGTGAGTGAACACATCCGTCTCTGAGTGAGTGTGTGACTGGGTGCGTGAGTCTCTGGGCCTGTGGGTGGGTGAATCAGTGTCTGAGTGGGTCTGTGAGTGGGTCTCTGGGTCTCTGACAGGGTCTGTGAGTAGACACATTAGTCTCTCAGGGGGTCTCTTAGCGGGTGTAAGAGTGTCTGAATGGGTCTGTAAGTGACTGCATCAGAATATCATGGCTCTGTGAGTGAGTGTGTACATGTATGTATGGTTCTCAGTGCATGAGAATATGAGTGGGTCCCTGAGTGAGTGCATGAGTTTCTGACTAGATCTGTAAGTGGATGCATCAGACTGAGAGTGGGTATTGGACTGGCTGTGTGAATCCCTGAGTTTATGTTGAGTGGGTCTGTGAGTGGATCTTTGAGTCTCTGATTGGGTCTGTGAGTATGAATAGGAGTCTCTGAGCGAGTCTATGAGTGGGTGCATGAGGGCCAGAGTGGGTCTGTGAGTGGATGTGTGAGTCTCTGAGTGAGTCTTTGACTGGGTGCATTAGTATCTAAGTGGGTGTGTGAGTGTATAACTGGGTCTGTGAGTGGATACATCAATCAATCAATCAATCATCAGAATTTGTATAGTGCGCTACTCACCCGTAGGGTCTCAAGGCGCTGAGGGGGGGGGGTCGCTACTGCTCGAACAGCCATGTCTTGAGTTGTTTCCTGAAGGAGAGATGGTCCCGGGTCAGCCGTAGGTGAGTGGGGAGGGAGTTCCAAGTCTTGGCTGCCAGGTAGGAGAAGGATCTTCCTCCGACGGTGGATCTGCGGATTCGTGGGACGGAGGCGAGGGCGAAGCTGGCGGATCAGAGCTGGCGGGTGGGTGTGTAGAATGTGAGGCGGCTGTTGAGGTACTTCGGACCCGTGTCGTGGAGAGCATTGTGTGCGTGGGTGAGGAGTCTGAATGTGATCCTCTTGTTGACGGGGAGCCAGTGCAGCTCTTTCAGGTGGGCAGAGATGTGGCTGTGGGGAGGGATGTCCAGGACGAGTCGTGCTGAGGCGTTCTGAATGCGCTGGAGTCTTTTCTGGAGTTTGGCTGTGGTTTCAGCATAGAGCGTGTTCCCGTATTCCAGATGGCTGGTGACGAGGGCCTGAGTGACCGTCTTTCTGGTTTCGGTGTGGATCCATCAGAAGATCTTGCGGAGCATGCGTAGGGTGTTGAAGCAGGATGACGAGACGACGTTGACTTGCTTGGTCATCGTGAGGGAGGAGTCCAGGAAGAAACCCAGGTTGCGTGCGTGGTCCGTTGGCTTGGGTGCGGTGCCCAGGGCAGGGGACCACTAGGAGTCGTCCCAGGCGGAGGGGGATGGTCTGAGGATGAGGATTTTCGTCTTGTCTGAGTTCAGTTTCAGATGGCTGATCTTCATCCATTCTGCGACGTCTTTCATTCCTTCCTGGAGGTTAGCTTTGGCGGTGGTGGGGTCGTTGGTGAGGGAGAGGATCTGCTGGGTGTCGTCGGCGTAGGAGATGATGTTGAGGTTGTGTTGGTGTGCGATGGCTGCGAGAGGGCTCATGTAGACGTTGAAGAGGGTGGGGCTGAGTGAGGATCCTTGCGGAACGCCGCAGATGACTTCGGTGGCCGTGGATCGGAATGGGGGAGGCGGACTCTCTGGGTTCTTCCACTCCAGGGCCGCTCCTTGGATTCAAGTGTTGCTGAGGCGCTGTATCAGGGTGCGGTGGCATACGGTGTCGAAGGCTGCTGAGAGGTCCAGGAGGATGAGGGCAGCAGTTTCCCCATTGTCAAGCAGGGACCTGATGTCATCGGTGGCTGCGATGAGGGCTGTCTCGGTGCTGTGGTTTGCTCGGAAACCGGACTGAAAGGGGTCGAGGGATCCGTTGGTCTCGAGGAAGGCGGAGAGTTGTCTGTTGATGGTCTTCTCGAAGACTTTGGCTGGAAAGGGGAGGAGCGAGATGGGGCGGAAGTTCTTCAGGTCCATGGGGTCCATGGTGGGTTTCTTCAGGAGGGCGCTCAGCTTGGCATGTTTCCAGTTCTCCGGGAAGGTGGGGGATGCGAAGGAGCTGTGCATGATGTTCCGGAGTTGGGGTGCGATGATGGAGTCGGCTTTGTTGAAGATGTGGTGTGGGCAGGGGTCGGTAGGGGAGCCGGAGTGGATGGTGTTCATCAGGCGGGTGGTGTCTTCGGTGCTGACAGGGGTCCAGGTGCAGAGGGTGGTGGTGGGGTGCCCTGGTTCGGTGGTTGGGTGCGTGGTCAGCGCGCCGAAGCTGTTGTATATGTCGGCGATCTTGCAGTGGAAGAACGAGGTGAGTGAGTCGCAGAGGTCTTGCGAGGGTGTGATGTCGTTGTTGCAGGCGCTGGGGTTGGAGAGCTCTTTAACGATGCTGAAGAGTTCCTTGCTGTTGTGGGTGTTGTTGTCCAGTCGTTCTTTGAATGTTGTCTTCTTGGTGGTGCGGATCAGCTGGTGGTGCTTGCGGGTGGCGTTCTTGAGGGCGGTCATGTGTTCTGCTGTACGGTCGTGGCGCCCGGTTTTCTCGAGGGTGCGGCTGGTTTTCTTGGAGTTTTTGAGGTCATTGGTAAACCACGAGGCTTTCCTGCTGCCGGGTCTGCTGGGAGGATTTTTCAGAGGTGCGAGTTCGTCGGCGCAGTTGGTGAGCCACTGTGTGAGGTTGCGGGCTGCTTCATTGGGGTCCGTTGTGTTGGTGGGAGGGTTCTGGCTGAGGACGGTGGTGAGCTGGTCGGCGGTGATCTTGCTCCAGCTTCTGCGGGGAGCCTGTTGTGGGTGGTGGTGGGTCGTGGTTCTCCTGAAGTTGAAGTGGACACAGCTGTGGTCTGTCCAGAGTAGTCCGGTTGAGTGGCTGAAGGAGATGTGCTTGCTGGAGGAGAAGATGGGGTCAAGCGCGTGGCCGGCGTAGTGGGTGGGGGTGTTCACCAGTTGCTTGAGTCCGAGGTTGGCGAGGTTGTCCAGCAGGGCGGCGGTATTGCAGTCCTTGTTGTTCTCCAGGTAGAAGTTGAGGTCCCCTAGGAGGATGTAGTCAGTGGAGGTGAGGGCGTGCGGACTGACAAAGTCTGCGATGGCTTCGCTGAATTGTGTGCATGGTCCCGGGGGTCTGTAGATGAGGGTGCCTCTGAGGGTGGTCTTGGGATCGGTGTGAATCTGAAAGTGAAGGTGCTCAGCGGCGGTGAGGGTGTCGTCGGAGTTGGTCGTGATACGGATGGTGTTTCTGTGGACGATGGCGAAGCCTCCTCCGGTCTGGTTGACGCGGTCCCTCCGGGTGATCTTGTAGCCCTCCGGGATGGCTACGGCGATGACGGGGCTGAGGAGGCGTTCATCCATGTTTCTGTGAGGAAGGCGACGTCTGGTGATGTTGTGTCGAGGAGGTTCCAGAGTTCGGCGGCGTGTCTGTGGACGGAGCTGGTGTTGAGCAGGATGCACTTGAGGTGGTTGTTGCTGGAGTTCAGCTTGGCGGGTGCGGTGCAGTTTCGGAGGCAGGTGAATTTGCAGGCTTGGCAGGTGAAGGGTCCGTGGACACGTTTCGGGGAGGCTCGGTAGCAGGCAGGGTTCTGGCTGGCGTTGAGTGCGTGGAGGGTGGCGGCGTCATAAGTTCGTCGAGTGCGTTGGCATTGTTGAGGGCCAGGGATCCTGGCGCTGGGCGCAGTCCAGGTGCGGACGGGCGCAGACGGGCTTGCGTTTGGCGCGCCTTCAGTGCACATTCGGCGCACCCACTGTGCGGGCGCTTCATGGACTCCATAAGTAAGGATCCGGGAGTCAGGAGCAGCTGGGTGGCGGGAGCGGGGCGGCGAATGGGCTGGAGGGGGGCAGGGCCGCAGGGAGGCAGCGGCGGGAAAATCAGACGGTGGGCGGCTCAGCGGAGGCTGGGTCGTCCAAGGCGGTAGCAGCGGCGGGATCAGCTGGGTGAGGAGGCAGGCTGGGAGACAGCAGCCCGTGGGGGCGACCTAGCCTAGAGGCAGGGTCAACGGTCGCTCCCTATGCCTGCACGTAGCCCCCTTAAGTAAGGAGCCGGGAGGGAGGAGCAACTGGGTGGCGGGAGCGGGGCGGTGAATGGGCTGGAGGGGGGCGGGGCCACTTAAAGACCCACTCAGTGTCTGAGTGGGTCTTTCAGTGGTTGTCCGAGTCTCTGAGCAAGTCTATGAGTGAGTGCACTAAGGCCAGAGTGGGTCCGTGAGTGGATGTGTGAGTCTCTGAGTGAGTCTTTGACTGGGTGCATTAGTATCTAAGTGGGTGTGTGAGTGTATAACTGGGTCTGTGAGTGGATACATCAGTGTCTGAGTGGGTCTTTCAGTGGTTGTCTGAGTCTCTGAGCGAGTCAATGAGTGAGTGCACGAGGGCCAGAGTGGGTCTTTGAGTGGATATGTGAGTCTCTGAGTGAGTCTTTGACTGGGTGCATTAGCATCTAAGTGGGTGTGTGAGTATATAACTGGGTCTGTGAGTAGATACGTCAGTGTCTGAGTGGGTCTTTCAGTGGGTGTCTGAGTCTCTGACTGGGTCTGTGAGTCAGTGCATGAGTCTCAGAGTGGGTCTGTGAGTTAGTGTATGAGTGTCTAAGTGGATCTGTATCTGGGTGTATAAGTGTCTCAGTGGGTCTATGAGTGGATTAATAAATGTCTGAGTGCATCTGTGAGTGGGAGCATCAGTCTCAGAGTGGGTCTGTCCCTAGGTGTGTGAGTGGGTCTGTCAGTGGGTACATTAATCTCTCAGTGGTTCTCTGAGTAGGTGTATACATTTTGATTGGGTCTGTGAGTGGATCATTGAGTCTCTGATTGGTCTGTGAGTAGGAGTTGGAGTCTCTGAGTGAGTCTCTGAGCCGGTGCATGAGAGTCTGTTGCAAGGATCCTGCTCCTACACAGAACTGTGCACAGAGACCCAAGACATCAGTGAATTGTGATGTACCATAAACTCACCTCAGTATCTAGAAAACCCCAACCAGCTAGCATCAGTGTCACATTAGCTCTTCATCCTATAGCAAAGTATCCAATGATTAGACCATGCGACTTAGGACCAACTCAGGAATGGTGGGAAAGGAGTACACTCTTTTGTTATACTCTCATACCAGTCTACAACAGGAGAAAATAAGAGACACGGGTAAGGTTAAAATATTTATTTTAACGACGTGCTCTCAGGTGCAGTATCTTTGCCAAATAAGCAGACATACGATTAGAAATAATATGAGCAGCATTGTTACAATTCCATAAAATACAAAGGGAGAAAGCATCTTACGAGGATGATGAAAACAGGTCTAACAGCGCTTAGTTATAACACCCTCCCTATCTAGGAACTATGTTTTATAAACTAAAGAAGGTTTCTTAGGCTGGTACGGGGGACCCCATTACCTCTCAGCTCAGCAAGAGTGAATCACATCAGGATCAGCAAAAGCTCTCTGCATCCCTGGAAACAGAAAATCTTCCAAGTGTGTGAAATCATGGCTACTGTGCAATAATAAAGGCGCCAGACCAGGCTTATGGGGGTAAAATGGCACTAGCTAGTAGCAGTTGCAGGCTCAGAAGTCTCTCTTAGGGCATGCACTAATGGACACGAAAATGGATGAACTCAGCTGAAATCGCTATCGTGGATGAAAAGAAAAACCTCCGGAGGTCAGATTACCTGTGCTGCTTTGTTGTGCTCTCCGGGTCAGTGCGTTTCACTGTTCACTGCCTGTAGTTTGTTCCACGGTGTGTTTGCGCTGAGCTGCCAGCTTGCCTGGAGCTCGGCGTACAGGCGTGTAGCGCTTCCGGGTGGCAGAGCTGACCTGGTTTCTTCCCCGTTGAGTCTCTTTCCGACTTCGGCTCCGGTTTGGTGCTGGTGTTCGTCTGGTGTTTTCTCGGGGGATCGCAGGGCTCTGACGGCACCTATTTGCGTGGGGAGAACTCGGGGCAGCCGGCGTTCGGTGCCCCGACGTGCAGAGGTGGCTGCCGGGGGGGGGGGGGTCAGCTCCTCACAGAGGTCAATGGTTGTCTCTATATCCCTTGGCTAACCAGATTGAATCCCCTCCGTGTCTCCAGTTAAGAAACCACCAAATACCAGGAGTTAAAGGAGGAGAGCAGGAAAATTTAAGGGAGGCAGAGCCTAATGCATGGCTAACATCAATGATCCCGGTAAGGAGAAGGGGGAGAGATTGGGGACCCAAATTGCATTTTGAATAGGGGTAGAGGAACAGGAAAGTCAGGAGGCAAGCTTGCATACAGAGCCAAATATAGTAGGAGGGATATCTAGGGGGTAAAGAACTCCTCCCCCGAGTTAGTAAACAAAGAACTTTATTGCCAGTAACCGAGGAGTCACAACAGAAAGCAAAAAAAAGTAAAAGCGATTAATTCCATTCCGAAGTCAAAAGCCCCAAACACTAATACTCCCTAAAAAAAAAACGGAAAAAATCCTCTGAAAACAAAATAAGTAGCATAAGAGTTACTTGATCATTAAGATCTTTCTACAAGGTTCAGAGTATACAGTCTCCCGCAAAGGAAATAAACACCCCTTTATTACATCAGATCTAACAGTGGTGGAAAGCAGTACTTCTGTCTTAAAACATACTCAGTTACAAACTTCTAATAAAAACAACAAGGGGGAAATGGAGCCTCTACTTTTAGAGAATAGGTACAAACCCCTTAGACAGGAGACCAGTCAAATTACGGATAGTCTGTTACTCCCCTCTTCTCCCCTCAATATGGAAAAAACTACTACAAGGGAAAAAGGAGTTATGTTGGATGAGCCAAGTCCCTCATGTACTTTAAGCATATTGTGTGATAAGGGGGTGACCTCCCATACTGAGGGGCTATTAACCAAATTGCTCACAGAAATTAGAGACAAGTTTGCAGACTCCGAAAATAACCAACTAAAAATACAAACAGTTTGTGAAACCCTCGAAGCTAAGATGAATGCTATTTCTGATAGAGTCCGAGCTATGGAAGTAGCAGTTGAAGACTTAACAAAGCAAATAGACAAAAATACTCAAGACATTCAGACACTAAGGGGAATGCTGCAAGAAGAAATAACATTAGACTCCTTAATGTGCCAGAAAATGCAGAAGGTGATGTTATAAGATCATTCATCATTAATCTTCTTCTAGAATTCCATGCAGACATTGATAAGATGACTTTGGAGGATGACATACAAAGAGTTCACCGAGATCCTTACTTTAAAAAACCCTGGACGAAAAACCCTAGGAAGATTTTGGTAAACTTTAAAACGTTTACCTTGAAGGAGAAGATCTTACCAGGGGGACTGAAAGTAGGGGCCTATAAGAAGACTGATTGGACATTCCGCATTATATCAGAAATATCCCATATCACTCAAGAAAAGCAATGGGAGTTGGGGAAATCAATGCAGGAATTAAAAAATCTAGGCGCAACGGCAAATCTACGCTTCCCTGCTTTGGTTAAAGTAATGTAGAACAATAACATTTTTACGTTTAAAGACCCAGATTGCACAAATGCTTCGATAAGTCAGATAAAGAGTTCCTCATCCAGATAAGCGTAACTGAATCCTTGAAAGAGCCTGAAAATAGAGGAGCCCCTCGAATAGTAGTAAGGGAGGTTTCCCCATGGGGTGGGGGTTGTTCCTCCCTTTAAACTGTAATTAAAAAATGTTTTTAAGGCACATATAGGGTGGGGGAGCTTTCTATGAGAAAATAAAATCATTTAAAATTGCTAATTTAAAAAATCTCTGGCCTTTTTTATTAAATATTTTTTATGACAATTATTTAATCTTCTATGTCTAAAAATGTCAGAGTAAATGACCTGGAAATCATGACATGGAATGTAAATGGACTGAGGGTTCCCCAGAGAAGGAAAAAGATTTTGGAATACCTGAGATTATCAGAATGTAAGATTTTTCTTATACAAGAATCCCATCTACTTAAAGAAGAATGGGCATCGATTTTAAAGTATCAAAGATAGATTGAACATTTTATTTGTACAAATCAATCCTGTACAACAAAAAGGGTTGCTATATTAATAAAGAAACGGCAATGGCTGTGTTGAGTGAAAGTATAGTTGATCCAGCGGGGAGGTGGGCAATCGCTAAACTAAAGATTAGTGGGATTGGGATGACTTCAGCAAGTTACTAAGGTCCTAAACTGGATGACCCGGCTCCCCTGTACACATTGCTTCTTCACTTAACAGAAGCTAATAATTATACAATTTTAGTGGGCAATTTTAATTTGATCTTAAATCCGAGTCGAGACTCTACCTCTCATAGAGCTGTATCTAACACACAAAAAATAAGAAGGGCTTGAAGGCAACTAATGTCCGATATAGATAATAGATATCTGGAGCGATATGGCCATTAAATCTGAAACTAAAGTTGGGAAATTTACTTTTCACAATAAAAAATGCAGACACAAGTCAGGATTGTTTATTTCCTAGTGGGATAATAGTAAGTAGAAAGACCATTCAAGTAAGTCATGCCCCTGAGCATTTGGCAGATCACTCTGCAGTCACTTTAGAAATAGCTGTCAAAATCACTCAATCACCTCAAAGGTGTACTATCAATCGAGCATTATTATTGGAACACACCATAATTGAAAAGTTAAAAGTAGTTACTAAAGAGTTTATTTACACAATTTAAATTCTGCTTCAATCCAAACTGTGTGGGATACGTATAAAGCATTTCTAAGGGGGCTGCTAATAGCCATATTTTGCTCACTAGCAAAGAAAATAAAAGACGAGACTGAAAAGATTGAAAATGAGATACATAGATTGCATGAAAGCCTTGAGAAGGATCAGGAGAATGTGATGAGTTTAAGTAACTTAGCATCTGCTAAACATAAACTGGCTGACTTTTTAGAATCTATAATTAAAAGAAAGTGGGACGCTAGTAAACTTGCACACCATGAATATGGGGAGGGATGTAGTAAACTCTTCGCCTGGAAAATAAAAACTGACCAGACGAGAAATTGGATAAAAGATATACGATGCCCAGACACTGGCAGTATAGTTTCAGAAGATACTGAAATTGAGGAGGCCTTTGCTCAGTTCTTTAAAAAGCTATACACGGAGGAGAAGATAATCGAGGATAGCCTTATGGAAGATTTTTTATCAGAGGTGGCCCTTCCTACTCTTCATCAAGAAGATAAAGAACAAATAAACTGCCCTATATTGCCGGAGGAAGTAGCTCAAGTAATTAACTCTTTAAAAAAGGGAAAAGCAGCGGGGCCTGATTCCATCCCAAATGAGATTTATAATTTATTAAAAGATGAATTAACACCTATTCTTTTACAATTATTCAATTCTTCTTTTATAGAGGGTGACAGCCCCCCTTCATCCTGGGAAGAGGAAATAATCACAATTCTCCTAAAACCCAATACAAATCCACGCACTTGTGAGTCTTATCGACCAATTTCACTTTTAAACTGTGATCATAAAATCTATACACAGATTATTACTAGACGATTGGATAAAGTGATTGGCCCGCTCATTCACCCAGATCAAAAAGGATTTATGAAGGGGAGGCAACTTAGCAAATTAACTTACGATCTTATTGGAATTATAGATATGGCCCAGAGGTATAAGTGCTCTCTGGCAGTAATGACATTCGATGTTGCCAAGGCTTTCGACCGAGTCAACTGGGTATTTCTATTTAAAGTAATACAGTGTTTTGATCTGGGTGAAACATGCTTAGTAGCAATTAAAGCCATTTATAAAAACCCCTCAGCAAGAATTCTGGTTAATGGGAATTTAACCAGAGTGATTCAGATTTGTAGAGGGACCAGACAAGGTTGCCCCCTTTCACTGTTACTGTGTTCTATTTGCAGAGAGGGAACTTGCCTTGCTGCTGGACGTACCTGCTTGTCCTCTCTCCTTGCCTGGCTGAGCCCCGGTCTCCCTCCCGCCGCCGCTGTAGTCACCTTAGCGGCCGCCGAGCGGAGGGAGACTTCATCTCCCAGCCTGCCCAGCGACCCGGAAACACTCCAGCGGGGTCACCGCGCCCGGAGGCGCTTGAAAATCGCTGCTCCCTCTGTGGAGCGGGTGTTCTATTTGCAGAGAGGGAACTTGCCTTGCTGCTGGACGTACCTGCTTGTCCTCTCTCCTTGCCTGGCTGAGCCCCGGTCTCCCTCCCGCCGCCGCTGTAGTCACCTTAGCGGCCGCCGAGCGGAGGGAGACTTCATCTCCCAGCCTGCCCAGCGACCCGGAAACACTCCAGCGGGGTCACCGCACCCGGAGGCGCTAGAAAATCGCTGCTCCCTCGGTGGAGCGGGTGTTCTATTTGCAGAGAGGGAACTTGCCTTGCTGCTGGACGTACCTGCTTGTCCTCTCTCCTTGCCTGGCTGAGCCCCGGTCTCCCTCCCACCGCCGCTGTAGTCACCTTAGCGGCCGCCGAGCGGAGAGAGACTTCATCTCCCAGCCTGCCCAGCGACCCGGAAGCACTCCAGCGGGGTCACCGCGCCCGGAGGCGCTTGAAAATCGCTGCTCCCTCTGTGGAGCGGGTGTTCTATTTGCAGAGAGGGAACTTGCCTTGCTGCTGGACGTACCTGCTTGTCCTCTCTCCTTGCCTGGCTGAGCCCCGGTCTCCCTCCCGCCGCCGCTGTAGTCACCTTAGCGGCCGCCGAGCGGAGGGAGAATTCATCTACCAGCCTTCCCAGCTACCCGGAAACACTCCAGCGGGGTCACCGCGCCCGGAGGTGCTAGAAAATCGCTGCTCCCTCGGTGGAGCGGGTGTTCTATTTGCAGAGAGGGAACTTGCCTTGCTGCTGGACGTACCTGCTTGTCCTCTCTCCTTGCCTGGCTGAGCCCCGGTCTCCCTCCCGCCGCCGCTGTAGTCACCTTAGCGGCCGCCGAGCGGAGGGAGACTTCATCTCCCAGCCTGCCCAGTGACCCGGAAACACTCCAGCGGGGTCACCGCGCCCGGAGGCGCTTGAAAATCGCTGCTCCCTCTGTGGAGCGGGTGTTCTATTTGCAGAGAGGGAACTTGCCTTGCTGCTGGACGTACCTGCTTGTCCTCTCTCCTTGCCTGGCTGAGCCCCAGTCTCCCTCCCGCCGCCGCTGTAGTCACCTTAGCGGCCGCCGAGCGGAGGGAGACTTCATCTCCCAGCCTGCCCAGCGACCCGGAAACACTCCAGAGGGGTCACCGCGCCCGGAGGCGCTAGAAAATCGCTGCTCCCTCCGCGTCGCGGGACGCCCGGACGAAGCCCGGACAAAGGGCGGGCCGTCTGAGGCCGTCCGAGGTTGGACTAGGTTGGGTTGGGCCCGGGACCCTGCCCGATAATATATTCCATTGGTTGCTGCCTACTGCCCACTTTGGATGACATTGCTCAGGGTATTTATTACTCTTGTTGTGCCGTATGAGAATCTACTTTGTTTTGAGTTAATTGCCCATTTGAACTATGCCTGCGAAAAAGCAAATCACTGTTAATAACACCATTGACAATTATCTTGTCCAAGTTGTGTCTAGAATTAATAGTGACAGGAGAACCTCATTGGGACTAGACTCATCCAACCAATCCAACCAATCTCCCTTCGTTGATATAGAGCCAGAGGATCCTTTTGCCCAACAAAATAGCAGTCTATCTGGAGAAGCACATGACTCTCTCCACGATACAATTTTCATCCAGCCTAGTGGCATTGTTGCTAGCATTGAAGACCCTAGCGACAGTGAGGCTGTCACTGTGATATCCACTACCAAAGGGTCCCCAATCCCCCTCGCAGCCCCTGCCCTAACCCCGAGGACTACAGGGGACAATACAAAGGTTATGTCAAAACGGGAGGGTTTAGGGTCAGCTAAAAATAAAGTTGTAACCCAACTAAGGGAATTAACAGTGGATGAGGAGGATGATTTGACTAGCGAGGCTTATGTTACTCTCTCAAATGCCCAATTCAATAAATTATTGAATATGATGGATACAAAAATTAAAGGTATAGTTAAACCTTTGGTGAGCAAAATAGACAAGCTAACCTCTGAGGTTAGTCGTTTGGAAGGTTTACTAGAAAAAACTCTGGTGGAGGTTGGTAATCTCCCGGAAGTTGTTCTGTCTAGAATAGACCCAATTGTGAGCAAATTAGCCTCGGTAGAAAAAAGTGGATCTATCCCTATCCCTGTGACAAATCCATTAATGGCTACACAAATTAACTCCTCATGTGGTGCTTCTGATGTTACACTCCCAGTTCCAATCGTTGGTGATTCTAACGCAGCGAAAGGGACTTTTGAGCTTGTAGTTGAAGCTTCCCCATTGGTTCTTGTTCTTGCCAACGTCCCTCCATCGGCCCAAGGAGAACACGAATCAACAACATCCCTAATTAATAAATCTTTATCATGGCTGACCAATAACATGGTCATTTCTCCCTGGGGAAAGCAGCAACTCTCGGAAGAGCTTGTAAATGCGAGAAGGGTTCAGTGGATTGGGGACAGGGTCAAAAAGTTCAAGGGGGACTGTGCTGTTCTTCACTTTTCAGACCCTGGGGTTTTGCCAAACATCTTGCCCAACATCTTACCCCCTCAGCGAAGGGCAACTTCAATTGTTCCACTGACTTTGGATTTTTTATACCCTAGGAAGGGAAGTGGACCAAATTCAAGTATCTTAAGAACAAAGTGGAATGCTGTGACCAAAAGGGGGAGGATGGATGCTGGCTCTACTGGGTGGGGATTGGGTTTGGAAAACAGATTCTCAGCTCTTTCAAACCTGGATGCCTGCGACTGACAATCATCTAACCATAACTCTATTTTGCAAATTTCTTATAAAGTATGTACCACTGGGGAGACCGGTTATTTAGTTGATGCTCGAGTAAAGGGGTCTCTCCCTGAGGTTACAGCTGGTTTAACTACTGAAAATGCTAATTGCAATGACATTGTTGATACTGTGTTGAGCGGGATTGTTTCTAGTCCAAATTCTGCTATGGTAACCAATACGGGGAATTTACTGTCTTGGAATGTGGCTGGGCTAAGTTCCAAGCTGGATTGTGCAGTTTGGTTTGAATTTATCAGCAAGTATGACATCTGTATTTTTCAAGAGACTTGGGCCTGTGACCCTGTTTTTGCTTTGGGGTACTTAAATTTTCATATTCCAGCCACCAAGGGCCCAAAAGGGCGACCGATGGGGGGCCTCACTATATGGGTCAGGCAGTCTTTAAAGGTTGTAGTACAAAATGTGGTGCTTGACCAAAAAGATATCCAACTCATTAGACTCACGAGTGATATACCCATCTCCATTGATATATATAATGTATATGTTAGAGGAGGAAATACAGGAAAATCTGAAGTTCTGCAGAGCTTGTATAATCTCTTAGAGATCCATTCGGCAAGGAAAAATATAATAATTGCCGGCGATCTAAATCGCACGTTTGAACCGCTGATTACTGGTGGGGTCTTATTGGGGGAAGAGGAAGACAAGCAATGGGATATTCCCGCATTAGACACTACTCCAGTAACTCGTTGGACTGCGGACATATTGGGTATTAATGCAATGTGCCTTGAACATGGGCTAAGAGCCTTGAATGGTCGTACCAAGTCAGATCGCATCCCAGCTATGACTTTCAACAATGGGAGAAACAAAAGCCGTATCGATTATGTCATCTGTAGCATATCCATATGGACATCTGTTAGCGATATGGTAGTAACAGAAAGGCCAGAGAGCGACCATGACCCTTTATGCGTTTCTCACAAATGGTGGATGTCCGAAGTTATTCTAGCTACTCCTCGCGACGAACTCTTACCACCATTGATTGTACCAACTAATGATATGCGCAGGTTGAGGTGGTCAGGTGTTAGGTCAGACCAACTGGTCCTAGAAAAAATAGGAGCCGCTACCGACAAGGCTATTGTGGCCTTGGAGAGTGTGGCTGGGACCTCTCTGAGGCATGTTGACATTATCAAAGCACATGTAAGTCTCTTTAATGAAATAAAATGTTATTTTTTAAAACCTGTAAATAGAAAGAGGGCATGTGCTTATAGAGCTGCTAAGTGGTATAATCATGACTGTAAGGTGGCACGAACCAATCTGGGAGTTGCGATTAAGAACAACAACTTGGGGGAGACTCGAATCGCTAGGAAGCATTATAAAAACTGTATTGCTAAGGCGAAAAGAGACTGGGACGAAGCCCACTGGAATAAGCTGAAATGTGCAAGTGATCGTAAAAACTCTAGATTATTCTGGCACATTGTTAAATGGGGTCACGAAAGGTCTGAAGAAGCAAGCAATAACAATGTCCCACATGAAGAATGGGTCAAATTCTTCAGTGAACAGTATTCTACCGGGGATCAGGCTGTAAGTGGAATTTGCCCAACCTATTTGTTTGCAGAAGACAACTACTTCACTCAGAGTGAAGTACTGCATGCCCTAAAAACAGTACATAGTGGCCGAGCACCTGGTATTGACGGGGTCCCAGCGGATGTCTTTTTAAACGACACCGATAGGTGGAGCAAATATATTTACTTACTAATAAATCACATTGCGAAGGGTGCAGAAATCCCGGCATCATGGCGGGGTGCTGTAATCATCCCTGTTTATAAAAAGGGAGACCGTGCCCAACCTTGTAATTACCGCCCAATTAGCTTAATTGATACTGTTCAAAAAATTGTGGGGCGAGTGATTATTAACAATTTGCTCGACTGGGCGGAGGACCACAATATTTTATCTCCCTTTCAGGCTGGCTTCCGTAGGGCAACCAGCACTGTGGACCAGGTCTTCCATTTTCAACTGGTTCAGTGGAGGACCGTGGTACTGGGTGGAGGCAGTCTCTATGCAGCATTTGTTGATCTACGGGCTGCATTCGACCTGGTACCACGGGCAAAATTGTGGGAAGTGCTTGCGGCTCTAGGGGTCCCAGGGACCCTGCTGACCTTGATCATGAGATTACATGAAGACACTTACGCCAAAATTCAATGGGGTAGTTACGGAAACGATACTGTCGAATTTCCTGTTGAGCGTGGGGTTCGACAAGGATGCTCAATGGCACCAACACTGTTTACCCTTTTTATTAACGGCATTGTCCCTCGCATGCTATCGCAGGTTGTGGACGCTCCCTCTCTTGCAGGTGTAAAAGTTCCTATTTTAATGTTTGCCGATGACACTTTAATTTTATCTAAATCCCCAAGTGGTCTGCAAAAAACACTGGCAATTTTTGATAAGTTTTGTGGTGATCACGGTCTGGAGGTGAACGCTTCTAAAACAGAACTCATGGTTTTTAATCCTCATCGAAATTTTGAATCCAAAATAACCATGAGTGGACGCATCCTTGAAGTTGTAAAATCCTTTACATATTTGGGGATTCATATCTCCAATGACAACAGATGGAACCAACATCTTAATATTGCAGTATTAAGACATAAGCAATTAGCTGGCACCAGGAAATCGCTGACCAAACCGATTAAACCACCCTTGATCATATATGAGGCAAAAGCAATTGGGTCACCATTGTATGGGGCCGAGTTGTGGGGGCAAGAAAACCTGAAGGAGCTTCAAACATCTGAGAACAATTTCCTAAGGAAACTTACAGACACCCCACAGAGCAGCCCGCTTTTGCCTCTGAGATATGACCTTGGCAGGAGAGAAATCTCGGAAATGGGCAAACTACGACCGATTTTATATTGGCGTAGGCTTTGGACTACACCTGAGCTCTCCCACTACGCAGAAGGGTTTGCAGACGTTATCAAAGCGGATCGATTTAACAAAATTAGATGGTTCAAATCATTAAAATTAGCATTATGTGAATTAGGATTAAATGCATTATGGTCTGATCCTGCTGGGTCATCATTTCCCTCTAAGTCAATCCTAAAAAATATATTCTGGGAACGGGTTGCAAACAGGAGTTTGCTCAGCATTAACTACGGGTCCATGGCTACCACCTTCCTTGAGGTTAAACTGTTCCCTTTATATGAATTGTATTGGGATTATATATCGAAACCCATGGACAGGAAACTGTTTTTCCAACTAAGGGCCGGTTCTCTCCCTCTCCGCAACTTAACATCTAAGTGGAGAGAAGGAGGACCTGCTACTTGCCCAGTTTGCGGGGAAGGTAACGAAACACTTGGTCATTTTTTGTTCTCCTGCCAGGTTTATTCTGTTCCAAGACGTGTTTGGTTGGCACCTATGTGCAGGAACTTGGGCACCAAAAGTAGCATGGTAGCTTTGCGTATTGTTAAATCCACCTCCTTGACCTGGATTATAATTGCTACTGCTAAGTACCTGGGGTGGGCGTGGGTAATTAGGCAGAGATTGCTAGTAGGGTAACTACTCTCTGCCTAGTTGATCAGAGACTGCTAGATTATCTATTCTCTGTACTTGTCCACGTTACGTGTTTCTTCGGATTTAAATTTTATTGATTTTTAGTATTGATATTGTATCTGTTTTTAATATGATTCTTAACAGTACGAACTTTACACCTGTGATTATCTAAATCTTGCTGATACATAATAGATTTTTACCTGATTATCTAAATCTTGTTGATATACAATTGTTTTTACTGTGATATGTGCTTATGTCAATTATGACCCTTGTTATTTAATCCTTTTTATTACATGTTTGTATGTCTGCTTTTATGAGTAACACTCGAATAAAGCACTTTTGAATTGAATTGAATTGTTACTTTTTAATATGTATATCGAACCTCTAGCTTGCAAATTAAGAGCATCTCAGAAAAGTATCCCCTTTAACTGCAATGGATGGGAGAAAAAAAATGGGTTATATGCGGATGACCTAGTTGTTTTTACAGGGAATTTAGAAACTCTTACCTAGAAATCTGGTTAGAAATAGAAAACTTTGAAAGGTCTCAGGATATCTCCTTAATCAACAAAAAACAGAACTAATAAAGTTGAATATGAACTTTGAGAGTATCAATGAAAAGATGGAGATAAGATACCTGGGAATTCAGATAGTCCAAAACATCGACAAAATTGTGCAAGTTAACTTCCAAAAAGTAACAGAGGAAGTAAGCTCCCAATTACAATCTTGGGAGGCTCTGTCTCTCTCTTTTTGGGTAAATCCAACTTTATAAAAATTTCACTTATCCCAAAATATACCTTTTTGTTTAACAATATTCCCTTGGAGTTCCCAAAATTCTGGTTTAAGAAGGTCCAGGGGCTTTTCTCAAGTTTTATATGGGGAAATAAATGCCCAAGGATTGCCCAAAAAATATCAGAAAGAAAAAGGAATATGGAAGTATTGCAAACACTGATCTATATTTGTAAATGTGTGCATTTCAATTAAAAAACTTTCGACAATTGATGTTGGAGGACTCTATGTGCCTTCCTCTTTTCAAAGCCCTTTCAAGGGATCTCTCTCAACAAGCTGGGTGTTTTCTTTAAAAATTTGGCCACCCTAAATTTTTCATAAAAGTAAAATTGAAGATCTTGATATAGCAGTAAAACTTTGGTCTCAAGTGAGTCGTCTTCTAGAAATTCCATATTACAATGATATTACTCCAGTTTGGGACTCCCCAGGGTTGCCATTATGTTTGGTAGATGCCCTGGCGACTCCCCTGAGAAGATGCAGGATTAACACTTGGGGGCAACTTTCATTTGATGCGGAACTCATTTCTCGGCCACACTTATCAGCTATCACCGGAAATCAGGCCTCAAAGTTTAAATATTATCAATTGCTAAGTTGGACAAACGCAACAGAAAAAAAACTGAAAGGGAACTCGAACTTAGCATTAAAGATCTCCTCCCGTTGTATTAAGAAAAAAGAGGTGGTAGAGTGGTATTGGTTACTTGCCCACAATGGAGAAGAGGAGCAGGCTTCATTTATGGAAATATGGAAGTAGGATCTGCCAGATGAAGATCTTGAAAATATTGGGCAAGTATCTATGGGCCATATGTAGGAAGCCTAATTGCGCTCGCAAATGCTGAAATTCGCAGAATTTCAGCATTTGTGATCGCAAATAGGGCAGTGTGCTATGTAGCACACAAAAACCCACATGCGAAATAAGGAATCACAAAATTTCCTTCCTTCCTTATTTTGCAATTGCATTTAAGGAATAGCAAATTGCGATTCCTTAAATGCAATGTAGGAAGCACCCAAGTTGTGCGAATTTTGGCTTAAGGAATCGCAAAAAAACACCAACTTCAGGTTAGTGGTAATTTGCGATTTCTATGAAAAATGCACTTTTTGGCATTTTTCAAAGTGCCATGTGGGTCACATACATGCCCTTAGGCCATGTATGTGGGCCACATGTGCACACATGTTAATATCAGGGGTGCGAAAGGGTGTCCTATTGACACCCTTGCAACCCTGCAATTGCATTCTCAATTAGCGATTCTCTAATTGAGAATCGCAAATTGAGAATGTCTTCCAATTCATTCCTCTGGGCCTTCTAGCCCATCGGAATGAATGAGAAGGTATTCCTTATTTGCGCATCTCAATTTGCGATTCGCAAATAAGGAATAATTGGGATTCGCCAAAAAATGTGCTAATCCTACCTACATTTCGTTTTGCGATTCTCTAATTGCGATTCCCAAAAATTCACAATTTGAGAATCGAAAAACACAAATTACCTACACATGGCCCTTTGTCTCTTCTTTGGTCTTGTATAAATGCTGCATCATTAAAAAAGAATCACCTCTTTACAGCTCATAAGTCCTATTGTACTCCCAGAAAATATCAAAAATGGGAAATCAAGAGATCAAGAAATGCCCAAAAAGTGGAAACGATAAAGCCAATGATGTCCATATATTTTGGAGCTGTCCGGTAATAGACTTATATTGGAATAAAGTGGGTAAGACCATATCAGATATTATGGGGCTAGAAATTAAATTAACAACTGTATCTGCAATTTTTGGGTTACCCCCAAGGGAAGCTGACGAATGAGTATTAACAAAAAACGATAAAGCTTTATTATTTACTTTGATTCTACTAGCCCGTAGGGAGCTCTGTATTAAATGGATATTACCATGTTCCCCTACGGAAGAAGAATAGATTCATTCCATTTAGAGGGTAGCCCTTTTAGATCAAGCTGGTAACTCTACGAAAAAGACTACGTTTTGGGAAATTTGGTATAACTGGGTCGAGACAGGGGCGAGACATATATAAAGTTCTCTTTTGTGTAATGGGCTTTAATCTCTCTTTTTACGATTTTGTTTTCTTTTTAGACATACATGATTTCTAGGTCCTATGATTAATAATATGCATTAAACAAAGTCCAGGGGACTGGTCTGTTTGGTCACACTCTGCAAAGTGGGATTATATTGGCCGCTTGACTTTCAAGATTGAGGTTGAAACCCATACAAGTAGTCGAAGGTGCGGCTCCGGAGATACGTAGTATCCTTCTCCTCTGCGGGGGTGAAACCAGACCGGTAATTTAAAATACATCCTTCAGATACTTGAAAGGGTTAGAGAAACCGTTTCTTGATTTATTTTGGAGCATATTATATTTAAATGAGGACTATAATTTTAAAAATAATAATAAATAATAAAGGCGCCAGAATCTCAGTTGGCTCGCAGCTGCAATTTGTTATGTCTAAAAACGTTTGCCGATCAGTTACCTTGTTATTATAACCGTGATGGCTTCAGCACTCTCTGTGCAGACTAGGGTCGCGATGTAAGCCTAGGGATGTCGAAAACAAGCCTTTCTCATGTGAAGACATTCGCGCGGCCTAACTTACAAAAACAGTTATATGCAGTGTCATGTGCAAAAAGCAGCAAAAGGTGAAATGGTGTTTAGGCTTCTAATAAGTTATGCTAACATAGCAATGTGTGCAAACCAAGCCTAGCCCACACTACAAGTCAGAGTAGGTCTATGAGTGGGTGTATGAGTCTCTGAGTGAGTCTTTGACTGGGTGCATAAGCATCTGAGTGGGTCTGTAAGTGGGTGTGTGAGTATATGACTGGGTCTGTGAGTAGGTGCGTCAGTGTCTGAGTGGGTCTATGAATGGGTGTCTGAGACCCTGACTGTGTCTGTGAGTGGACACATGAGTCTCAGAGTGGCTCTGTGAGTATGTGGGTATCTGAGTAGATTTGTAACTGGGTGTATAAGTGTCTGAGTGCGACTGTAAGTGGGTTTAAGAGTATCTGAGTGCATCTCTTATTGGGAGCATCAGTCTCAGAGTGGGTGGCTAAGTGGGTGTGTGAATGCTTACGTGAGGCCGAGGGTAGGTGTATAAACATTGATTTTTTTTCTTTTTTTCAATGATATTCAAGAATTTGTAGTAACATATATTTGTGAATTTGTCACAAAGTTACACAAGGCCATGCTAATGGTTGCAGTGAATTTGAGAATATCATGACTGGAAAAAAAACATATTTTCGGTATATTATACTCATAAGGGATTCTTCAAAGATCCATATATTCCAGCTATGGGGTCAGAGCACATCCAACCTGACTCGAATGGCAGTTTCTGCATTTCATTTGAGGCTCGGGGACTGTTCTGATGAGGTAAAATGGTGGCTGCAACTCTTTGCTCAAGTTGTGGCCAGTCGATCATGGGATTCCTGTTAGTGCCCGCATTCAAGATTAATCATGACATTGTCGTGAACTAGCAGCAATCACAGAGAAACAGATTTAGATTTCCTTAAATTTCTCAATACCTACTCAACAAATTTACACCAGATAACTGAAAGCATGATCTGTGAACCAAAATCTACCTTCCTTCCAACTTCGGTGTAATTCCGTCCAGTGGTTTGGGCTGCAGCTGTGTCTAAAAACTCTATAGGAATTAACTAGGGAAAGGCACTTTTTGATCCCCCCCTTTTCTCAGCCCCTGCTTGGCCGCTTGGCAGATCACCCAGAAACTTTCCATGTGGGACAAGAATCACTTGCACACTTTTTGGGGAAAGTTTTGTGAGGATTCAAAATATGGTGATAAAGATATAACCAAGTCAAAAAACGCTTTTCCATGGAAGCATAGTCCTAACTATACCTACCTAGTAGCTACTGCCTGTAGGCATATATATTTTATCCAGTGGAAGTCGCCACTAGGTAGTTATAGTTAGGCCTGTTTTACCATAGACAGAAAGGTTTTTGGTTTGTTAATAACTTTGGCCCCGATAGACCAATCTTCACAAAACTTTTCAAAACAAAAGTTCATCCACCTCAGCTACTTCCTGGAAAGTTTTAGGGTGATCCGTCAAAGCTGGACTGAGAAAAAAGGGTAGTCCCAAAATGTAAAATCCCTAAGCATTTTTCATTGACTTCTTGAAGGCAGGTTATATCAAAAACTGCTAAATGGAATTGCATCAATTTGTCAGAAAGCTAGATCTTGGTCCACAGACTGTGCTTTTTGTGATTTGCAATCTCAAAAATTACTGAATGGATTTACAAACCGCTCAGTAATTTTCTAAATATTAAGGGTCAAAAATAATTGTACAATTTGGCAGCTGGGCTTGCGAGAGTCCAGCAGACATCCTGCAAGACCAGAAAATCAAAAATGGAGCCCTGTCACTAGTCAAGAGGCACAAATTTGCAGTGAGCCTTCACACTCTCACTGGAGCGAGAGGTCCAGTGAGTCCTGAGAGAGTGAGCGCTCTGATTGGCTGGCTGTTGGAATTTTAGAAATGAAATTGCTGCCATTTCAGTTTACTACGAAAAATGAGATGTGTTGTGGAAATGTAGTATAACAACCATTTGCATAGCCAATCGAATTCTGCAGATGGAGTGCCAAATTACAGAGATGGTGAAACAGGCATTGCGACACAAAGAGGCAGAACCCAGTCCACCTAGTTCTACTTCTACATTCTATGCAACAATTATCAAAAAGACACTCTTTGCTAACAATAGTCCGAAGGTGCTAAAGATCATATTACCTGCATCCTTCATACTGTTAGGAAAACTTTAAAGATAGCCCTCCTCCTAAAACAAAACAAGCAGGTGAACATAGGTTAGTATCTGTTGCACACCCAATTCCATGTTAATTTTAAATTATCATACAGACACATTTCTCTCGAATAACTGAAGGCTGCTAAAAAAGGTTAGTATCTAGTTTATACAATCTCTGTCCTGCTGGAAACTTTTTCTGCAGCACCAAAAACTTGTATGAAACATAGTAAACTGCCGCTTGCACACAGTTACTCTTGAATGCAAACATTCATAACATGTTCAATACCTCTACATAGCTATGATGCATTAGGAGCACACACATTTTGAAACACTTATACTGGTTAGCTGGTTACAGGCTGTACGGAATTAGGAAAGTAATATAGTAGTTACACCGCACTATTTAAACTATATAACAAACTTGCACACTCATTGGATGATGTAAAGTCAAAAAGTCAAAAATATCTTTATTTCGGTTAAAACAAGAACCATAAAAGATGTACATAAAGTATAAAAACAGAAACCAATTTCCAATTCCGCGCCCATCTTTCCCACAGTTCATTTAAGCTAATTGAGGGCCAATCAGAGGCACTTGTGATAATAAAACAATAAATACATTTTTTTATTCTAAAAACATGGACCATTCATCATGGTAATATAATTACAACATTACAGTTAACAATTCATTAGAACATACTTTGTATGGGTGGTATTGTTCTTTTTCTTTCCTATTGAAAAAAGACATTAAATGTGTACAAGTTATAGGCATTACAGACAGGAACTCGTAGTTCAACATCCAGCCTCTAGTATTTATAATGACTCAACTAAGAGTCTAGCCAAGGGACATTATAGCTTGAAACCCCTTCTCCTTCATACTATCTCCACAGAAAAAAGATATCTGCTTACACTAAAAACGATGGATTGAGTTGTTTCAGTTCTAAAAATTCATTCAATCAATCAATCAATCAAACAATTTGTATAGCGCGTTACTCACCCGGAAGGGTCTCAAGGCGCTGGGAGGGGGGGGGGTCCACTACTGCTCCGGCGGTGGCTCTGCGAATGCGTGGTACAGTGGCGAGGGCGTGGCTGATTGATCGGAGCTGGCGGGTGGGCATGTAGAAGGTGAGGCGGTTGTTCAGGTACTTGGGGCCCAGGTCGTGGAGAGCCTTGTGTGCGCTGGTCAGGAGTCTGAATGTGATCCTCTTGCTGACAGGGAGCCAGTGCAGGTCTCTCAGGTGGGCGGAGATGTGGTTGTGGTGGGGGATGTCCAGGATGAGTCGTGCGGAGGCGTTCTGTATGCGCTGGAGCCTTTTCTGTAGTTTGGCAGTGGTTCCCGCATAGAGGGTGTTCCTGTAGTCCAGTCGGCTGGTAACGAGAGCCTGGGTGACTGTCTTCCTGGTTTCGGTAGGGATCCATCGGAAGATCTTCCGGAGCATGCGCAGGGTGTTAAAGCAGGACAACGAGACGGCGTTGACTTGCTTAGTCATCGTGAGGGAGGAGTCCAGGATGATGCCCAGGTTTTGTGCGTGGTCCATTGGCTTGGGGGTGGTGCCTAGGGCAGGGGGCCACCTGGAGTCGTCCCAGGCGGAGGGGGATGATCCCAGGATGAGGACTTCCGTCTTGTCTGAGTTCAGTTTCAGGCGGCTGTTCTTCATCCACTCGGCGACGTCTTTCATTCCTTCGTGTAGGCTGGCTCTGGCGGTGTCGGGGTCGTTGGTGAGGAAGAGGATCAGCTGGGTGTCGTCGGCGTAGGAGATGATGTTAAGGTTGTGCTGGCGTGCGATGGCTGCGAGGGGGCTCATGTAGATGTTGAAGAGGGTGGGGCTGAGTGAGAACCCTTGTGGTACGCCGCAGATGACTTCGGTGGCCTCGGATCGGAACAGGGGGAGGCGGACTCTCTGGGTTCATCCGGCGAGGAACGAGATGATCCAATCCAGTGCCTTCTCTTGGATTCCGATGTTGCTGAGGCGCTGTGTTAGGGTGCGGTGGCAGACAGTGTCGAACGCTGCAGAGAGGTCCAGGAGGATGAGTGCAGCTGTTTCTCCGTTGTCGAGCAGGGATCTGATGTCGTCGGTGGCTGCGATGAGGGCGGTCTCGGTGCTGTGGTTGGCACGGAAACCGGATTGTGACGGGTCGAGGGATCTGTTCGTCTCGAGGAAGGCGGCAAGCTGTTTGTTAACGGTCTTCTCGATGACTTTGGCAGGAAAAGGGAGGAGCGAGATGGGGCAGAAGTTCTTGAGGTCGGTGGGGTCTGCTGTCGTTTTCTTCAGGAGGGCGCTGAGCTCGGCATGCTTCCAGCTCTCCGGGAAGGTGGCGGTGGTGAAGGAGATGTTGATGATGTCCCGGAGTTGGGGTGCGATGATGGAGTCGGCCTTGTTGAAGACGTGGTGGGGGCAGGGGTTGGTAGGGGATCCGGAGTGGATGATGTTCATCGTGCGGGTGGTGTCTTCGGTGCTGACCGGGGTCCAGGCGCAGAGGGTGGTGGTGGGCGGCGTTGGTTCGGTGGTTGGGTGTGTGGTTGGTGCGCCGAAGCTGTTGTGTATGTCGGCGATCTTGCGGTGGAAGAATGAGGCGAGGGAGTCGCAGAGGTCTTGCGAGGGTGTGATGTCGTTGTTTCCGGCACTGGGGTTGGAGAGCTCTTTAACAATGCTGAAGAGTTCCTTGCTGTTGTGGGTGTTGTTGTCTAGTCGTTCTTTGAATGTTGTCCTTTTGGTGGTGCGGATCAGCTGGTGGTGTGTGTGGGTGGCGTTCTTGAGGGCAGTCATGTTTTCTGTAGTCTGGTCATGGCGCCAGGCTTTTTCAAGGGTGCGGCAGTTTTTCTTGGATGTTTTGAGTTCGTCGGTGAACCATGAGGTTTTCTTGCTGCCGGGTCTGCCGGGAGGGTTCTTCAGTGGTGCGAGGTCATCAGCGCAGTTGGTGAGCCACTGAGTGAAGATGCGGGCTGCTTCGTTGGGGTCCGTTGTGCTGGCGGGAGGGTTCTGGCTGAGGGAGGTGGTGAGCTGGTCGGCGGTAATCTTGCTCCAGCTCCTGCGGGGAGCCTGTTGCGTGTGGTGGTGTGTCGTAGTTCTCCTGAAGTTGAAGTGGACGCAGCTGTGATCGGTCCAGTGAAGTCCGGTGGAGTGGCTGAAGGAGATGTGCTTGCTGGAGGAGAAGACGGGGTCAAGCGTGTGGCCGGCGTAGTGGGTGGGGATGTTCACCAGTTGCTTGAGTCCGAGGCTGGCGAGGTTGTCCAGCAGGGTGGTGGTGCTGCTGTCCTTGTCGTTCTGCAGGTGGAAGTTGAGGTCCCCTAGGAGGATGTAGTCAGATGAGGCGAGGGCGTGCGGGCTGATGAAGTCTGTGATGGCTTCGCTGAATTATGTGCTTGGTCCCGGGGGTCTGTAGATGAGGGTGCCTCTGAGGGTGGTTTTGGGGTCGGTGTGTATCTGGAAGTGGAGGTGCTAGGCGGCGGTGAAGGTGTCATCAGGGTTGGTCCTGATGTGGATGGTGTTCGTGTGGACGATGGCGAGGCCTCCCCCGGTCTGGTTGATGTGATCCCTCCGGGTGATCTTGTATCCGTCCGGGATGGCTATGGCGATGTTGGGGGCTGAGGAGGCGTTCATCCAGGTTACCGTGAGGAAGGCGACGTCTGGCGATGTGGTGTCGAGGAGCTTCCAGAGTTCGACGGCATGTCTGTGGACGGAGCGGGTGTTGAGCAGGATGCACTTGAGGTGGTTGTTCTGGTGCTCGGCTTGGCGGGTGCGGTGCAGGTCCGGAGGCAGGTGAACTTGCAGGCTTGGCAGGTGAAGGGTCCGTGGGAGCGTTTCGGGGTGGCTCGGTAGCAGGCGGGGTTCCGGTCGGGTTTGAGTGCGTTGATGGTGGCGGCGTTGTAAGTCCGTCTTGTGGGCTGGCATCGTCGGGGGCCAGGGGTCTTGGCGCTGGGCGCGGGCCAGGCACGGATGGACGTAGACGGGCTTTCCTTTGGCGCGCAATCGGCGCGCCCGCTGTGCGTATGCGCGTGCTCCATATGAGGCGAAGTGGGAGGGAGGAGCAGCTGGGAGGGGGGAGCGGGCGGCCAATGGGGTACAGAAAAGAAAAGGGGGCGGAGCCGCGAGAGAGCAGCGGCGGGAAGCGGGGAGCGGGTGGGGGCACTCCAGAGGGTAGCATGAATAGCGAAAGCACACTATCTATTAAGACAGAAGTAAATACAAAAAAACTGAATTTCCAAACACAAGTACAGGTAGAATTACAGTAAGCACGAAAATAGGGCGAGAACGGAGCAGGGAGAATGATCAGCAGCGAGGGGGCACAGCTGGCGAGCCGTGCGACGTGGGGGTGTCCTGGGGTCAGGTCACATCACCTCCGCTGCGCGGGCTCCATATGAGGCCAAGTGGGAGGGAGGAGCAGCTGGGAGGCGGGAGCGGGGCAGCCAATGGGGTACAGAAAAGAAAAGGGGGCAGGGCCATGAGGGAGCAGCGGTGGGAAGCGGGGAGCGGGTGGGGGCACACCAGAGGGTAGCGTGAATAGCGAAAGCACACGATCTATTAAGACAGAAGTAAATACAAAAAAAATGAATTTCCAAACACAAGTACAGGTAGAATTACAGTAAGCACGAAAATAGGGCAAGAACGGAGCAGGGAGAACGAGCAGCAGCGAGGGGGCACAGCTGGTGAGCCGTGCGGTGTGGGGGGTGTCCTGGGGTCAGGTCCGCCTCACTAAAACGTCTGAAGCCCAAAAGACAGCAAATATGTTTTATCCATCTTCTCCTGAGGTGTGTATACGCAGTACAGAAGAATAGTACATGAGCTTCGCCCTCTATGGCGCTATTACTACACAGTTCGCATCTAGCCAGGTCGTCCTTCCCTGTGTTACCTTTATTGCATACCCATCTCGCAGTATTTGCTTTGATTTGTAGTATGCCATAACGGAACTTCAGATACAGCGATTTAGCTAGGCCTGGTAGGATCTCATCCATAAATGTTTCAAATCTACTCTCTGTTTTCATAACAAGATACCTCAGAGTTAGAGTCCCCGATTCAAGGTTATGTAATTTTGAGTTTAGAACAAACGCCCAGTATCTTACTTTTAACACCTTTTTATAGCTCAGAGATAGGCCTTCGGGATCTTCCCAATAATGACTCAGCCCCAGCTTAGCAAACCAGTTCTCAATCTGGTTCAACCATATCAGCTTTGTGGTATTTTTTATTTTCAATATTTCTTTTAGGGCTTCTCTATAATCAACTAATTTGTCTGTTGACCACACGTGGACCCAATACAGCAGGGGTCGTAATGCCGCATGGTCATCAGTACGATGAATATCCAAATCCGTTGTGAATGGGAGTAAAGGTGTGCGCCGTGGGACTGCTAATAATTTCCTAAAGAAAATAGTCTCTTGTGTCGTAAAGGCATGCTTGGCAGCATAACCCCATAGTTCGGCCCCATAAACAGAAGCTGATTGGGCTTTGTATTTATACAACTCCAAATCTGGAGACACAGCTTTGGAGTAGCTACTCTTGTGTCGTCTCGCTATCGGGACTAGATTCTGGGTAAGGATCGGTTTGCTTTTATCTATTTGAGTTTTCCAATCTAGTTTGGTGTCTAGGGTAATGCTTAAATAGCTAAAATTTTGCACATATTCGATCCTTTCTGTATTAACAGTCAGTGTTTTTTTTAAAGTTCTATGAGGATTGACAGCAATATACTTAGTTTTAGACCAGTTGATCTCCAATCCTCTAGTCTCACAGTAAGAACAAAAGGTATCTAATACATTTTGTAATCCTTTGGGTGTCTGTGATATTAAAATGGTGTCATTTGCGAATAACAATGCAGGCACATGGTCACCACCCATCTTAGGAGAATCGTGTTCGCAAAGCAAGAGTGTTTCTGGTATGTCATTAACATACAAGGAGAACAATGTCGGAGCCAACACGCATCCTTGTCTAACACCTCTATTTACATTAATACGATCAGCAGTTCTCCATTTGGGCCCCATCTCACCCTGGCATAGTTTGCCTTGTGCAACCTAACAATCTGTTCCAGAATTTCCCCAGGAACACCCTGGTCCTTCAATTTTAGCCACAGTAAATTTCTAGGGACCAGGTCAAAGGCCACCCTAAGGTCAACGGAGGCCACATACAGGTGAGCCCTTTTTATTTTAATATACTTCCAGATGATACATAAAAATCTAAATACCTGGTCGATTCTGCTAATTTTTCCTCTAAAACCTGCCTGGTACTTGGTTAGGGTACTAGTATCCCCCATCCAAGAACTCAGCCTACTTAAAACTTGTCTTGCAAATACCTTCTGTAGGACATCAATTAGACTAATAGGTCTATAATGGGCCGGATTCTTACGATTTCACTTTTTAAAAAGGGTTACTATCTCGGCACCCCGCCATGTGTCAGGGATAAGGGCACCCTTAGCAATATTGTTACAGAGACAGTTAATATATGGGGCCCATATCATATTTTCATGTTTCCATAGATCCCCATGGATCCTGTCCGGTTCAGGGGCCTTCCCTGGTTTTATTGCTTTAATGGCTTCAATAGTTCTGTCAAACTAAACAACAAGGGAGTCACGCTTGGATTAAATCCTAAATCGTCATTAGCAAGGATGGGCTCATTATTGGTTGTGGAGTACAATTCAGAAAAATGGGATACCCAAATATTAGCTTCTAAAAACATATCCCTACTTGGAGTTCCATCTCTGGTTCCCTTAGCAATCAGGAGATGAAGCCTGGTCATTTGCCTTGCATGGTTCGAGTAGTTCGGACCAAATTTTATCATCCCAGCATTTCTTTGCCTTAGAAACTATACCCTTATAATGCCTCCTTTTCTCCCTTAATGCAAATACATCGTTGCTTTTTGCGGCCGCTATAAGTTCCTTTTTAGCATTTCGGCAGCCTTTATCATACCATATATCACCCTTGACTAAATTTCGCTGTCCTTTTTTTAATGGCTTGATGGTTTTAGTTAATATTTCTGCCAGTCCCAGCGACATATTTCCATGGATCCCCATAATGGGGATCTCCTCTGCTGGGAGATTGATTTAAGGGGAAACTGAATCTACATACTGCTCATAAATGTTTTTGACGGTAATTTCATTCCCCAATACTGTTGGCCATTTTAATGTTCTGCGATTATTTGAGACCAAGGGATGTTAATGAATTGATCACTATTATTTGAAAAGTCATCTTCAATTGCGTCACCCCGATTCTCTCGCACAAAATAAAAATCTTTGCTTGAGGGAATATGTGCATATGGCCAATCTCACAGACTCTTTCATTGGGTATTTCAATATCCATAATCTCAGTGTTAATAGTAATACCCAGGCCTAGACCCTCACCATTACTATTTAGGTGCGGTATAGGGTCCCTATTATTAAACATAGGCCATGCTTGCTTATTAGGATGTTTTTCAAAGGTCATTTCGCTACTCGCACCTACTAATCTTTCATCCCCCATATCCAAAACTGCTAGTCTGCTCGGTTCTTCATCTCTCAGTCAATCAAGGCCATGTAGTTCCGCAAAACGATTAGTAGTGGGGATGGTAAATTGGTTTCTAAACCCACCCATAGTCCCTACTCGTTGCATCCCAAAGGTATTATAATTGGACAATGCCAAGGGAGTTGGGCGATAAAAATAGCTTAAATCATGGGTGTGGATACTACTGCTGTCACTTGGATAAAATCGGTCACAAATGTAGCCAACTACCCGTCTATCCCTGAAGTTAACAATGACAGAATCCCTGGCTATGTCCTTTTATCTTTGCCCAACCCAGCTTACTCTTCGGGCGAACAAGATTTCCCTATCGATGTTGCTTGGAAGGGGGCTATTCTTGTTTAGCCAAAAGGTTACTTTATTTTTCAATTCTGGGTAAGTTTCTGTTTTATCATTCTTTAGCTCAGGGACCCCTGTGAGTACAACAACATATGGGAAGGATTCTGGTGGCAGGTCAATGCAATTTAAGGCATGTTTTTGCTTGGGTGTTTCCCTAACTAGCAATGAATTATCCTTATTCTGCCTCACAGCACCGTGATCTTTTGCTGTCCTCCCCTCCCTCACCCCACGGCTACTTCTCACTTGATCCCTTGTCCTGCTTTCAAGAGTTGTGGCAGCATGATTATTAGTAATGGGTATCACAGGGGTTATATTCGGTGCCATCGGGATGGACGGCAAAGTTGCTGCTGCTATGGGTACTTTTGGTATATTTACCTCGGACGTATTGTCTCTCGATGTACGCTTGAGCAGCTTTTTTAATATTCCACAGTTCTCTATAATATTCCGCTCGAGTCTCCCCAATTTTTCGCTAATTACCTTTGTCCTTTCTAGAAGAGGTAGAATTAAGGACTTCATCAGTTGTTCAACTTGGACCATAAAGCCTTCAGGTGGTTGCAGCGAAGGCCAAGTTGGGTCAACCGTCTTAGTGGTTGGGGGTATTAGTGATGGGGTAAGTGACAGTGCCTGAGATGGTGGTGCAGTAACTTGCGAGGTCGAGATCACTTCCATGGTAATATTGATCACTTTGTAGGTTTTGATATCTTTGGGCATCTTCCCTTTTGGGCGCCCCCTCCCCGCTTCCTCTTAGCAGCAGAAGCTGGTCCCGCAGTTTGCTTTGAAATTTGGGTTCTTGTGCTAGGTTTTACAGAGGGCCCTGTAGAGGGGTGAGGTACGACATTGTTAGGTACATCCTCAGGGGCTTAACTATTTGATAAATCAGGAGGGGCAAGTCTCATTTGGTACTGGTATATCGAGCAAACTCTCCGCCTCGTGTTCGTTATCTCCCTCATTAGTGCGTGTGTTATTGACTTGGTTTTCTAAGTGACTTGGGGAGATAACCGACATTATAGCCCCTAGGGAAGATCTCCTTACATACATTGGTTCAAGAGAAAGGCAACCTTCTGTCAGGGCTATTTCATGTTCAAGTACAGATGCTGCCCAGGTGATACATTGGTCAAGTGTGCCACTTATGGTTCCCCCTGCCAAACCCTTCCTCCCTTTCCCTGCGCATGCTGCCATCAATATAGCAAACGCAGGTCAAGCTCACCTAATCTGCTCCCCCACAATAGGCTACCAATCAATTCGGTATAACAATTTACAAGTAAATTGATAATGTCCTTACAGTTCTAAAGATGTTCTGGTGGTGGTCCCGCGAAGTGGGAATTCACCGTCCGATTTAAGCGCCTCCTGGCGCTGGGCTGTGACGCGCTGTTCCTGCGCCACCTAGGACTCTGGGTGATGTAGCCCCCCCTTTTTACGAGCGCCAGTGGCGGCGCGGCAAGATGGATGCACCGCGCCAAACAACGCCAGCCCCCCTCCTAAGGCCAAGCGGGAGCAGAAAAATGGGCAGCAATCCCGTAGGGGCGGGCTCAGAGCAGTATAGAATCAAGGCTTCTCAGATGGAAATGGAACGCAGGGCCACGAGCCGTGGCCTAGCCCAGCCTCTTCCAGTCGATGACGGGCGCAGGACGGGCCTGGGCCTCGCCCAGGCACGCCCGCGCGCGTCCCGCGCTGCATGAGTCCTCCTCCGCTGATAAGCGCCGCCTGGCGCTAAGCAGTGACACGCTGGAATAGCGCCACTGCTGCCCTCTGGGAAGTGTGGTCTCCCTGTGGTGCGCGATGATGGCAGCGCTGGTGGTAGAAAGTGGCAACGGCCGCGAGAACAGCTGGTGTCCCCCTCGGTAACAGCCCAAATCAGCTGGGCGGCAGGGCAACAAGGTCTCTGGTAAGTAGGCAATGTCCACAGTGTAGAATATTTAAAAGTCTCTTGCCAGCACTTGCGAGGCTGTCTCACTTGTCACAATGTTCCCCGTTACTATGGTTTCAGCTCATCTCTGCTGTGGCTCGGTTAATAAACCCTCCTCGCACAAACCAGGAATGCTGCTGTCGGGGCCGGGCTCTAGGAATGCGGCTCCTGCTCTCAGAACTGGGGCGGCGGCGACGTCCTATGTTCACCCTGATGATGATGCCATCAGTGATGTTATCAAGATGTCATTTGAGATGTCATCAGTGATGTCAATAATGATGCCATAGAAACATGTCATGATTGATGTCATATGAAAGGTCATAAGCAGTGTATGGCAGGACACAAGTTATAGATAGTGCTGCTAACTATTACTGCTAAATTTCTCTGGCTTTTTTTGTTCAAAGCGATAATGTTGTCACTGAGAAATTCACCTAACTTCAAATGCACCTTAACCTTTGCTTTTAATAATAATAATAACAAATTTTATAGAGCGCCTGGTTACACTGAGACCAGTGTGTCCCCGCGCTATGTTGTGGCTAGCACCAGTTAGTCAGACAAATCATCCCCTGCAGCTTCTCCCATGATAACCTCCTCCCTCTCTAACCTGAGGGAAGAGGTAGGTTTTCAGTTGTTTCCGGAAGATGCGTTCCAAAGTCTCTGAACCCATTTCGGATGAGAGTCTATTCCAGTGTTGGCCAGCTTGTACTCGGAAGGAGCGCCCACCCATCCGAGTTCTTCTAAACCTAGGAACCTTCACCAGCCCTTTCCCGGAGGATCTCAACTCGCGCCCAGGGATATATGGGCTCAACAGTTCCAGAAGATAGGATGGCCCCTTCCCCTGCATGATGCGATGGCTAATCAGCAGGGTTTTATAAAGCACCCGTTCTTTAATCGGAAGCCAGTGGAGGGATTCCAGGGCTTTCTTAGATGATGCTCTTTTGGGCAACTTCAAAATCATGCGGGCAGCCACATTCTGTATACGCTGGAGCCTGGTGATGCATCTGATATTGACCTGCCACACGAGTAGTATGTTGCTCAAAGGACATTTTGCTATCCAACCAGATACCCAAATTCCTGACTTGTTCGCTGGGCGAGGGTAGAGGCCCCAGCACCTGCAGCCACCATGCCGATGTCCACACAGATGGTGCCCTTCCCACCACCAGCACCTCTGTCTTGCTGCCATTTAACTTCAAGCAGTTATTGGCCATCCATGCCGCTGTAGCTTGAAGACACATTGAGAAGTTATTGGCTGCCTGAGCAAGAGACACCACAAGTTGGGTGTCATCTGCATAGGTTACTACTTGCACCCCAAACCTTTCAGTAATCTCTGCTATAGGTGTTACATAGAGATTAAAAAGGGTGGGGCTCAAGCTAGACCCTTGGGGCACTCCCTGGTTCAGCCTTCGATCGGTGTGGGCCCTGGGCAACTTGAAAGCTGCCATTCTGGAGGAACGATTCTAGCCACTCCAGAGCTCTGCCTCTAACTCCCCCTTTTTTCAGACACTGCAGCAAGATGTGATGTGCTACAGTGTCGAAAGCCGCGCTCAAATCCAGAAGGATTAGCGCTGTGGTATGGCCTTCATCCACCAACTTGCGTATGGTTTCTGTTGACAGGAGTAAGGCAGATTCGGTCGAGTATGATGCCCGGAAACCTGATTGGGTTGGGTGCAGAAGTTTGCATGTTTCGATGTGCTCTGTCAATTGCTTATTGACAACTTTCTCTGCGATTTTGGAGAAATAGGGGAAGAGGGAGATTAGCCACAGGTTATCTAGTTGCTCTGCACTGATGTTAGGTTTTTTCTTAAGCGGGAGCACCACTGCCTCGTTCCATGCAGTCGGGACACTCCCTGATCCAAATGATAGATCCAGCAGATGAGGTTCCAGTGTATTTATACTTTCCCTGAGTATTCTCGCGGGCGCCGGGTCATTGTGGGAGCCTGTTTTAATTTTAGATGCTATGTTGATTAGGATATCCTGTTGGGGAGTACTAAAGGATACTAGTAGCTCAGTTCCTTCCGATTTCACAGTGGCATCTTCTGTCATATCCTCTGTTCTAGCCTCCACTGGAAATGAGGAATACATTTTCCCCACTTTATCCGCGAAGAATTGAGCCACCCGATCACAGGATTCCACCGAACCTTCCAAAGGAGCAGCAGTGCTGGATAGGGAGCCGACTTCCTTAAACACAGCAAACAATTCCTTAGCTGAGTTATCCGCTCCCTCTATTCTGTCCTTATAATGGGAAGTCCGATACGTCCTAATCATAGCATGGTAGCCCTTGAGCTTAGTTTTATAGGTCACCCTGTCTGCCACAGAGTAACCTTTCCTCCAGCGTCTCTCGAGGTTTTAACATCCCGCCTTTTCCTTATCGAGTTCGGGCCCAAACCACAGTGCAGATTTAGTTTGCCTCCGGGGTCTGTTGTTGGTCCAGGGAGCTGTATGGTCCAGAGCTTGTAAGATGTGGTTATCCAGCGCTTCACAAGCTGCCTCTATCTCTTGACCTACTGGAGGTCCACCCTGTTCCAAAAGATCGTCAAATTTAGCTCTGGAGAATCCTACCCATTTCCTGCATCTAATTATATCATCAACCTTATGTATTTTCCCCCTCCGTGCCACTATCTGGAAGGGAATCTGGTAGTGGTCCGACCACACCATAGGCACTGGGGGATCGATGGTCAGCAACTCCCAGTTGGAGAAAATAGGATCTAATAAGTGACCGTGATTGTGGGTGGGGAGTTTTGATTTAAGCGTCATTTGCAACGCTGCTAGCTCGTTCCGGAACTCCAGGGCTTCTGTTTTGGTAGGATCGTCAAAATGAAAGTTTAGATCCCCCAAGAGTAGTAACCTCTCATATTTTAGGGCAGGCTGTATCAGATAGTCTATCAGGCTTTCCGTAAATCTGGTCGCTGGACCTGGGGGCCTATAGATCAGGAACCCTTTCAGGACCTGACTGTCCTGGCCTATAATGGAGAAAAAGCCCGCTTCGCTCTCCTTAATGTCAGCCGACTCCAAGGTGCAGCACATTTCTGATTTAAAAATTATAGCTAATCCGCCTCCCCGCCCTGTAGGGCTGTCAATCCTATTGATGTTGTAACCTGGTGGTGGTGCATCTATTATATCAGGTGCGGAGTCTTCATTAAGCCATGTTTCTGTTAGGAACAGGGCATCCAACTGTCCATATATCAGTAGATCATGGACCTCCATTCTGTGCTTCCCTAAGGATCTACAGTTAATGAGGGACAGTCTCATCCTCTCGCCAGCATTCGGCGAACTGCGCTGCTGAGCCAGAGTGAATGGACACTGGTTACAATGATTTTGCTCGGAGGCCAGTGTTATACTGTGGCCGCACATCTCCCCAACTCCTTGCCTAAGGTCCAGAAGTTGTTTAGCACTGTATGTCATTATGCCAGGAGAACCGGCAGGGGGTCTAGCCCCTAGCCCCGACCGGCCGCGGACAGGCACAGACGGGCTTGTCTTTGGCGCGTCTTTGGCGCGTCTTCGGCGCGCCATCGCAGCGTCCGCTGCGCGGTCGCTGGGGCATGGCTCCTTTAACCTAAATCGCTCCCAACAACTAGAGCACTAACCTCTGAATCCGGAAGTGCCTGGCTCTACTTGCCCGCCCTCCGCGCAACGGTATTGGCTACCGCTTCGGACCGGGGCAGGAAGGAAGGAACGTCGAGCTCAGGCCTCCAGGTGAGTGCTGTCTGCCCCCAGTACTTCATTACCTTCGGTTTTAAAAATATTCCCCGCGATGCTAAAAACAGAATTCCAAGTTTTAAAAATAATGGAGAGAAACTGGTAGAGGTATTTGCAAGATTAGGCAGGCTCGCCACCAACAGCTCGGGGGGACACTGCCACTACCCACCTTCGCCGTCCCGCGGCCGCAGCACTCTGCCTCCTTTAACCTAAAATGCTCCCAACAACTAGAGTGCTAACCTCTGAATCCGGAAGTGCCTGGCTCTACCAGCCCGCCCTCCGTGCAATGGTATTGGCTACCGCGTCGGACATGGGCGGGAAGGAAGGAATGCCGAGCTCAGGCCTCCAGGTGAGTGCTGTCTGCCCCCCAGTACTTCGTTACCTTCGGGTTTAAAAAATATTCCCTGCGATGCTAAAAACAGAATTCCAAGTTTTAAAAATAATGGAGAGAAACTGGTAGAGGTATTTGCAAGATTAGGCAGGCTCGCCACCAACAGCTCGGGGGGATACTGCCACTACCCACCTTCGCCGTCCCGTGGCCGCAGCACTCTGCCTCCTTTAACCTAAAACGCTCCCAACAACTAGAGTGCTAACCTCTGAATCCGGAAGTGCCTGGCTCTACCAGCCCGCCCTCCGTGCAATGGTATTGGCTACCGCGTCGGACATGGGCGGGAAGGAAGGAATGCCGAGCTCAGGCCTCCAGGTGAGTGCTGTCTGCCCCCCAGTACTTCGTTACCTTCGGGTTTTAAAAATATTCCCTGCGATGCTAAAAACAGAATTCCAAGTTTTAAAAATAATGGAGAGAACCTGGTAGAGGTATTTGCAAGATTAGACAGGCTCTCCACCAACAGCTCTGGGGGACACTGCCACTGCCCACCTTCGGGCAGTGCCCCAACTTAACAGTGCATATATAGATATATGTACTACTACATACTGTACGCAGTCGTGTTGTGCAATAATGCAGAAGCAAAACCATGAGCGAGGTTACCTCTAGGATATAGATGGAGCCATTTTTTGGCATCAACCTATTTTCAGGGCTGAAATAGATGTGTAACTCTGGCCCAGTAAGATATGTTATCAACACTTTTTGGCTTTACTGCGTTACTTTTATCTTGCCAATCTTTTTCAAATGTATTGCAATAAATTGCCATTTGCTAGTCAGCTCCGATAGCATCTCTGTCTCTCCTGATAATAAGCATTTTAAAGTTAAAGTGCCCAACAGTGATGTTAAACGTTTTGCTGCTTTCCAGAGAAAAAAACACACGAAAACATGTTTCAAAATACTGTAGCCTTCCTGTCTGAGGGCATGTAGCGTTGTTGCCTTAAAGCGTTCCTAATAACAGAATTTCTTTCTCGTTGTGTGTTTCTTTTTACTTTGTATACACAAACCTTTGTAAAACTGTGGATACATGCAGTATTGATGTACAAAGACTGTAAAGACATTTGTCAATTTTCAACTTTTACAAAGGCTCATGAAAGAGTGTTTTTAAATGTCTCAAATCTCTTGTGGAAATAAAAAAATACATGCAGTTCCGCGGGTCGATGTTTCACTTTCACATTTCTAGAGAATAGAATCAAGTTAAGCATATTTGGCACCAGAGGGCAAAACTTGTCGATGTGATGTTTCAAAGTCTTACCTACCCAAGTGAGCATACATTCTGGCTATGAGAGAGGCTCTGCGGGAAAAGTCACATAATGCCTCCCCACATTATATGTCTCAATATATATAAGCAAATGTACAGATAACTAATTTAAGGACGTTTCATAGTCCATTTAATTAGAAGACACGATTCTCATGTTCAGTGCATTTGTCTCGCAGGGATGGGCTGTTCTGTATTTAGACAGCGCGGTACGGTATACCACAGGGCGAAGAATGCGCTTTAAGGCTGCTGTCACAAGTGTTAATATAGTGCTCAAATCCACATCATTAAAAAGATGAGGAAGCTTCAATATGACACATATATCCCTTTGCGAATAACCATTATCCCCGTTTTGTGTCCTGCACATGTCATTACCCAGCTCTTATGAGAGTCTTAACTTCGCTAACTGCTTAATGAGTGCAAAATTCATCCGGCAACGAGGAACATTCTGCCCATAATTCAGTTTAGCACTGATGCTTGTGTTTGAACTAATATCCGTCTTAGATATCTGAATCCTTTAATACGCTTGATTATTTTCTTCAGAATACGCCTGGGACATAGGTTTAGCCTAAACAAATCTTTAAAAACATGCTTGATAATCTTCATAAAAACGCAAGCTGTATCACTAGGCACAAATATAAACAAAGGGGAAATAAAAGCGTGACCTAACGTAGTGCACAAAGGGACCAATAAATATAGTACGAGACATATTTGTTCCACAAACAGGAATTGGACTGGTAGTGGGTGACAGTGAAGGGTGAACACTTAGGACGGTGAATATAAAGACCAGCTAGCCCCGTCCTTTGTACAGTCTATGTTTTTCAGCGTCTGCTTCATGGATGCATTTAGTGAATTCTGATACCAAATTTGGCAAAGTGCATTACAAAAAGTCTTTGGTTAGCAGGGGGCTAGAGACTGATTGCTGAAATGTGTTACTACTTCAGCTGCTAGGGAAATAGGATTCACAGATAGGAGAAACGATAGAATGTTTAAGGTCATGAGTTGAGGGTTTTCACAGTGAGTGCCAACAGAATTTTAGAACAAATTGAGATATATGCATATATTTATTTATTAGGTGTTTTGTGACAACTTCAAGGGTTTCACTGTTCCTAAAAACACAATTTACAATAGGTAAAGTTATGGTTATCTTCTATGATTAGAATCAATGTAATATAAAACCACTAAATAATCACTGACAAATGAAGGGAAGGAAAGGTATTGTGAGCTAGGTAGTTACTACCTCACCCCAGTGTGTTTCACATTCCCTGGCACAAGATGCTGCAGATGACCAACACCACACACCACATAATCAATGGCATCACAGGTGTCTAGTGATGTCATTGATTGTGTAATTTTTGGATGTGCAGTCTGTGTGTGTGCAGAATAAAGGTGTCTAATTACACTCTCTAGTAAAACATATATGCAGATGTGCCGTATGTAGTTGGAATGACGTGGTACAACTTTTACCATATAAATGAACCAGGTGTTAGTTGAGAAACATCAACGGTCTATCAGAGCCCAAAAGCCGTTAGGACCATTTGGGGCCCATTGGGGAAAGGGAGGGGGGGAAGAAAAGCACCGACCCGAGACTCAATATAGGTGTGATAAAGGCCGCTTTATTAGAAGCAGGTGCATCCTACACAATAACAACCTTGGCCTGCGCCGCACAATCTAAACCTCATAAATATGTAATTTCCTGACTCACCCCCACCCCCTCCCCTAACTGATTCCCACAATCCACAAACAGTAACAATTAGCATAACGTCAATTTGCCTCTCCACATGGCTAAATACTTTATTGTGCTTGACCTACCCCCCGATAATCCAAACAGTTCTCCTACTCTTCCCCCATATATTAGGAAGAACCGCCCCTACATGCAGAATGCACCCCACACCTGCTCCAGCGACATGCGAAACCCCCCGCGCAATCATAAAAACCCCCTTTGCACCAGCCTCCAACGAAACATCGCCCAAACTCCCCCGACAACCCCAAACTCCCCTGAAAAAGAAACTCCCCCGAAAAGGGGAATACCTGCCCTTGGGGCCCCCCCCCTTTAACATGACCCAGGGAGGGAGGGAGGGGAAAAATTGTCCATCCGCCACCCCCGCCGGCCGGCCGAGACACCACACTTAAAATGGTGTCTCTGCCGCGTACCCGGCCGGATATCAAAACCCAGCCCAAAAGGAGCCCAACAAAGCCCCGCCCCCCAGCCCAAAAGCTACTAGACACCCAAACCCGTCCCCGGGCGGCGCCAGCTCCAACCCCCCTCCCTTTCCCCGGCCCCAAATTCCCCCGGGCGGGGCAGGCCTCCCTTCGGTCGGCCGCCCCCCCAGGACCCCCATTGGGGCCCATTGGGGAAAGGGAGGGGGGGAAGAAAAGCACCGACCCGAGACTCAATATAGGTGTGATAAAGGCCGCTTTATTGGAAGCAGGTGCATCCTACACAATAACAACCTTGGCCTGCGCCGCACAATCTAAACCTCATAAATAAGTAATTTCCTGACTCACCCCCACCCCCTCCCCTAACTGATTCCCACAATCCACAAACAGTAACAATTAGCATAACGTCAATTTGCCTCTCCACCTGGCTAAATACTTTATTGTGCTTGACCTACCCCCGATAATCCAAACAGTTCTCCTACTCTTCCCCCATATATTAGGAAGAACCGCCACTCGAGGGACGTGCTAACGGTCCTCGACCCCCCCTAGGACTCCCCACCGCTTAAACCCGGTACGTGCCGCATGACCCAGCCGGCAGGACCACACCCCTAACCATATGGCGTGCCACGGACCCCCCTCAAACACAGTGCTGTCAGGTCAATGCCTTCGTACCGCCGGCAGGTCCTCCCCCCTAACCATAGGGCCATGTCCTCCGTCCCAATGTGTAGGGCCATGCCCCCCGTATAGGGCCATGCCCTCCGTCACCACGTACAGGGCCATGCCCTCCGTCACCAATGTATAGGGCCATGCCCTCTGTCACCAATGTATAGGGCCATGCCCTCCGTCACCACGTATAGTGCCATGCCCTCCATCACCACGTACAGGGCCATGCCCTCCGTCACCCATGTATAGGGCCATGCCCTCCGTCACCCATGTATAGGGCCATGCCCTCCGTCACCAGCGTATAGGGCCATGCCCTCCGTCACCAGCGTAGAGGGCCATGCCCTCCATCACCAACGTATAGGGCCATGCCCTCTGTCACCAATGTATAGGGCCATGCCCTCCATTACCAATGCATAGGGCCATGCCCTCATCACCAATGCATAGGGCCATGCCCTCGTCACCAACGCATAGGGCCATGCCCTCGTCACCAATGCCTAGGGCCATGCCCTCCATCACCAATGCATAGGGCCATGCCCTCCGTCACTAAATGTATAGGGCCATGCCCTTCCTCACTAAATGTATAGGGCCATGCCCTCAGTCAACGTCACCCCCGGGGCGTGCTTCCAGGTCGCGGAATCGAGCTCCCTACGAAGTATGACCGCACTGAACCGGGGCCGTGCCCTCTCTCTGGCGCCCAGGGCCCCCCCCTGTCAAAACAAGGGCTGGTAAGCCGCCCAGCGCCTGCAGGCAGTCCGCCGAAACCGGCCGTCCCACCAGAGAGAAGCCCTCCGGATGGTGCGTCCCACACCGGGGCCCGTCCGCCAGGAAAAAACCCCTGCCGCAGTGCCCTCAACACCCCCGTCACCTACCATACCCCGCTGCCCCCCACATGGCTGCGTCACCGTTCCGCGTCAGACCCCACCGCGCGTTGCGACCCCCCTGTCCTCCGGCGGGCGTGCTCCCTGACCATGGAGTCGAGCTCACTACGGAGAATGACCACACCGACATGGGACCGTGCGTCCTCTCTGGCGCCCAGAGGGAAGTCCTCCACACAGAGCGACACCCCCCAGAGCCTGTCCGCCAGGAAAAGCCCACTACAAAGAACGTACCTCTCACTCGCGCACGACCCCCAAATGCCCTTGATATGCCCGCGGCCTAACCGAGACACTTGCCCTGTTTACGCCTATACGCCCATACCGTCCGCTCGGGCCCCCCAAACCTGCACCTAGGCCGACACCCCAAAAGTAGTCAGCACCTAAAAGACACCCCCATGTTCACCATCACGGCAAGAAAAGGATCCAGTACGCTCTGCCCAAACCCCCCGACCCTGCGAGACGGATAGACTCCACCCTCTTCAGAACCCCAGGTCACCGACAAAGCTGCACCGGAGCCCGAATGAGGCCCGAACGATTCCCCTATCAATGCCCCCCGTGTCCCAACATACAACTCCACCCCCCCCCCAGACCTTCACCCAGGCCGCCCCAAGCAACGTGTAGTCCTCCAAGACGCCATAGCCCTCCCAGACACTCTAGACAAATCTACCCCTGCACTTGTCTCCCCCGTATAAATACCAAAATGTGCTCATCTTAACTGGTATTTTGCTGCAACTGTTATTGCCTCCACTTATAGTATACCAGTAACATTACACCTACAACAAGCCATGACTAGTGGCTTTGTCAAAGGTTGTTAGTTGGATAATATAAATATACTACATGCATATGTAACACCACTGCTTCGTTGTACATACTATTGAAAATGCTTTGGTTCTTGTGCGAGTGGTTGTGGCATAATGGCTAGAGAGCTACCAACTTTGGCGCTCAGGAAGCAAGTTGGAGTCTCATCATCAGCTCAAGGTACAGTGTTTCTGAGCAAATCAATTAATCGCCAGAGCCTACCAGAATTAAATAAATATGTCCTTGTTGCCGCTCAGGGAAGGCACTTCGAGTTCAACCCCATTTAACTGCAAACAAATAAAAGTTACGTCAAAAACAGTGTACTGCTGCAGGGGTAAGATTTCTTTCCATTCGGAGAGCGAGGACGAAAATGTTGGGCCCGACAGGGACCCGTCTCGGTACCTGCTGTGGGCTTGCGCGTGATTTAAATGTGCGTGACCGCGGCGAAACGCAGAAATCACGGGGACGCGCAGAATACACAAACCGCTGTCAGGGCCTAAACACAGACATGGCGTGGCCAGCCCGCCCTGTTGACAATCCGCATCAAGTTGTTCGTGTTTAGTTATACTGCCCACACTTTTGCACACTTGCGGCCCGGCCACTTTCCTCAAAGGCGGTGTCTGTGACGCAGCCTCGAGTACATAAAAGGCACACTCTGAAAGCAGGTGTCTAGAAACGAGTAACTCCCTTTGGGGCCCAGCGAGCGGAGCACAGTGTCGGCTCGGGCAGCTAAACAGGGGAGATTCACAGAAACATCATTGTATTAAGGAAACGTCCCTGTGTCCGACCAGGTGTGTTGAATGTGTAGCCGCGGTTGCGGCGGCGAGACCCGCAGTCATTCTGCGGTTCCTGTCGGAAAATTTTGTCAATCCTGTCTCCCATTTTGCAGTCACGCCCCCTAATGTCAGAGACCATAACAGCGCGAAAAACACTAGCACACTGTTAATGGGTATAGCTTCCATATGGACCACAATCGACGGATTCAATTCTATAGTACCCGCGTCCTCAGAATTTTTATTTCTATTTATTTATTTATTTATGGATTTAATTATTTTGATTTCTACATCTCCGCCCTAATCCTTCTGCGTGTCGCCATGGATTATACACCGACCTGAAGCAGTGGTCAGTGTGAATGCCGTGATGCAGAAAAAAGGCCGTGAGTTCACTGTATTCAAAGATAGTCCTGCTCAGTGTTAGAGATCTGAAAATCCACCTGCTGGAAGGAAGCAATAATCCGGCCCCCTCTGCAATTCCACAACTGTTGGTTGTATCTGCCTTTCAAATGTTTGGGCTGTGCTCAGAAAGGAAAACGCTCGTCGTTTAGTCTACAGAAGGTGCACAGATAAATGGAATAAAACTGAGTTTTCAATATCCTGAACTGTTCTGTTGTGCTGTACTGCCGCCTTTCCTCTGCCAAGGTAACTCAGATTGTATACGCAACCGTTGGCCTGAAATGCGGTCGACTCCCCCGTGGCGGTTGAAAAAAATCAGACAAAAAGACTATTTACTTGAAGAAAAGGTTCCTCGGAGGCATGTACCAGTACGCCTCAACTACACCTCGCTGGCGATGCATAGCCGGAGTCGTGGATAGTCTCTCAACCCGCCCCCCGACAGGCATCGTCAGGACAGTGGCGCTGTGACCGCGCTCAAGAGCGCGAAACGAGCGCCCGTGGCAGCGGAGCGCCGCTCTTCTACCTCCGGCACGTGGCAGGCACACCCCGCACCCACAGAGCGGACTGACAGCCCAGCGGCACTGCACGCACCGCAACCTATTTGCCAACCATGCGCTGTAGGAATATGCACATGCGCTGTAATTAACGCACCTGTCCGCAAACCCTCCCCCACTTTCAAGGGTGGCCAACCTCCCCCTGTATCGCCCATTCCTCCCGTCTCTTCCCGCCCCCACCCCACCGAAAAGTCCATACCCCCCGCGCACACACCTAAAATTTTTCACCCACCAAGAAGTATTTATTTAAGTATTCATTTACGTATGCTTTACTATGCAGCGCGGGCCCCACCCGAAGGCGCCAGAGCGCCTCACAACCGGGACAGAAATGAAACATAATGAGAAACAGTACAAAAGAACATATCACACAGCACACGTCACGTTACATAAGGCAATAGTGACAATTGTGAGCAAACAGAATACATGAGGCAGTAAATATTGCGAGCAACCTAAATCCATGAGGTGAAACATAATGAGAAACATTACAAAAGAACATATTACCCAGCATACGTCACGTTACATAAAGCAATAGTGGCAATCGCGAGCAAACAAAATACATGAGGCAGCAAATATTGCGAGCCACCAAAATCCATGAGGTGAAACATAATGAGGAACATTACAAAAGAACATATTACCCAGCATACGTCACGCTACATAAGGCAATAGTGACAATCGTGAGCAAACAAAAGACATGAGGCAGTAAATATTGCGAGCAACCAAAATCCATGAGGTAGTAAAGATAATAGTGACAAGTGTGAGCAAACAAAATACACGAGGTAATAAAATTGTGAGCAACCAAATGGACATGAGGTAGTAAAAATTGCCCAAGAGGAAAAGTGACAAGCGTGCAGTTACAAGAGAAAACAAAGTATAATCTGAGGTATAATACTGCAATAAGTGCTAGACACTCAGGCACAAGAACAAGCGTCTCTACTCCCCTGCCCCAAAACGAAACCCCGGCGGCCGTAGGGACCCTTCGGGTAGGGGCAGCTGGGACTCACCTAGTCCCACGTGGGAGCTCGACCGCCCGCACCAGGCAGAGCCGGCCCATCCGCTCGGCCGCGTGGAGCCGCATGCTGCTCACCCGAGCTCCACCTTCATCCAGCGATGTGTCCCGCATACCTCCTGCAAAATGTCCAGCCTGCCGGGAAATTCTCGTTTCACCTAAGCCTAAAATGTACCATTGTATCCACCTCAGTAAGTCCATTCTTCCACAAAAATTGTCCATCCGCCACCCCCGCCCGCCGGCCGAGACACCACACTTAAAATGGTGTCTCTGCCGCGTACCCGGCCGGATATCAAAACCCAGCCCAAAAGGAGCCCAACAAAGCCCCGCCCCCCAGCCCAAAAGCTACTAGACACCCAAACCCGTCCCCGGGCGGCGCCAGCTCCACCCCCCCTCCCTTTCCCCGGCCCCAAATTCCCTTCGGTCGGCCGCCCCCCCCAGGACCCCCATTGGCCTTATTCAGTGTTGATTCCTTGTCCTGGCAAACAGATCAAACAAATTGAAATGAAATGTAAATCATTTTGAGTGTTTGTTGACTTTTGCTGCCTGCTGGTTCCCAAAATTACCGGCGCAAGAGAAGGGTTGAGGAGACCACAACTCCCGCACCCTCAAGCGGCACGCCCGCCGCCCACGTCACGTTCTGCGCCAGGAGGCGCTCTAATACCGCCAGGGCTCCCGCAGCGCCAAAACCGGATGAGCCTGGACTGGACCTATTCTCTTGGCCCGTCTTTGGGATTTAGTCATACCGCTCACGGACTTCAGCAGACTGACTGACTACATTGTTGTGCCCAGCTTGTGCCTTATTGAGTACTTTACAGTTTCATAGTCTGACCTCCTGCGGTCGAGAAAAAGATAGGAAGGCGATTGGCCTTACTTTGAACTGTATCTGTATTGATACAAAGTATGTTGGCTGCAGGGGAGTTGTTAGCTGTGTGTTACTGCGTTTTGGTATCCTGGACAAGGAGATTGAGCTAGTAAATTTACGTCTTTCTAGGTCTCCCGTCATTATTCCATCCCCCATGCTCGCAGACATACACTTGTCTTTGGCCAGTGCTGATGACGACTTATCATATCTGTCAAATAATCCTGGGACGTGCGAGTTTGCGCAGGGCTGTACCGGGATAACCTGCCATTCTACAGCTCAACAGTTACCTCTTCCTCCTGCCATCACTATCAGCAACAAGGGGGGTAATGAAGTATTGTTAAATCAAGGGCATGTGGTGATTGTCCCCAGTAAGCATCCGAAAACTTTAAAAGCTGTTGGTTCAACCACACAAGGGAGTTTATTAATGGCTCAGTCGGGTAGTTTAGGGACAGGTACAAAAAGGAAATCCCAAACAATGGGGGGTAAAGGTAAAAGAGCTAAACCTAACCTGTTATCTAAAGCCCCAATGACTACTCAAACATTGCCCAAGCCAGAATTGATGGCCGCATTAGACTCTTTCCAAGAGATGATGAAGAGCATGCTTGACTTCAAATTGGGCCTGATAATCTATCACTTGACATCGATTGAAAAGGGTCTATCGGACATCAAATGCTGTCTTTCACCTGCATTAATGGGAGGGTTAGTTGTCCAACCTGAACTAAGCACTCCATCAGTCCCTCTAAGCTCGGACAGTCTGCCTCTAAACACTGGGGGACGATCAAAGTCACTGGGGGGACAAGTATCTGTAAGCCACCCAGTGCTTATTCTGGGTGTAAACCACAGCAACACGGACAGACCGGCAACGAGGGCCCAGCTCTCCGTGGAGGACCATCTAAAAGGGGGGCAGCCCCAGGGGAGAGGGGAATCCCATATGCAGTGCCTACCAGTTATTAATCTGCCAGCGGAATCAACCCAATACTTAGTGATACTGGGGAATGTGCCAATTCTCCCCCAGGGTGCTAAGAAGGACTTTCTGCAGTTAAAGAACAAAGTTTTATACTGGCTATCGCACATTACCACCCTAGGAAAGAGGGTGGAGAAAAACATTCATATGGTGCGAAGAGTCAGCTGGATTAGTAGCTCTCCTAAATCATGTATGGGTGACTGTGTTATAATACATTTTAACAGGCTTCATATAGCAGAAAGGATTCTGTTCACAGACCCACATTTAGCTCCTTTTGGTCCTAAGTCGTCCATCATGGCCCTACCACTTGGCTTTTTTTATAAACCAGAGTTACTGGGGCTCAACTATTTGAACATTGTCAATATGGTTCCGTCTGACGGTCCGGTGTCGATAGTTCCATCTATCAGGAATGCTCATTTGAACCTGCCTCCTTCTTTAATTTATCTAAATCAGATGCCTGTACGTTGACAGGGTTACGGACCACCACCTTGGAGTTGTTTAATTGGTTCACTTCCCTGGCTATGATGGATGCCTGTGACTGACTTGGTAACCCTCCACCCTCGAACCAAGAGAACCACAACGCCCAGCAGGACTCTTCAGGTCAAAACCATGGGTGGTGGTGTGAACATGATAATAATGTTATATCCTGGAACGTTGCAGGCCAAGCCAATAAGTTCTCTGACCTGTTGTGGACTGCATTTGTGAAACAATTTTGTATGATTTGTTTGCAGGAAACGTGGTTGGCGGACCATAGCTTATTTTTGGGAGGATACAAGTCCTTTTTTGTTCTGGTATCCCCTTCTTCGGCTGGCAGACCAAAGGGTGGTCTTATTATTTATATTTCTCTAGTGGTATATTGCCAGATACAGTCTTGCCTACAATGAACTGGTGCATACAGTCTCTGGTACTAAGAAATGAGTCAAACAAACTGGTTCTTATTAACTTTTGCAATTCTGTATCGTGTCTCAATGGTGGGTGTAATATCACTTTGTTAGGATCGATTATAAGGCAACACTGCACAGCTGTCCTCCAAAAAGTTCTGTTTGCTGGGGACTTTAACATCCACCCATGTGGAGACCCAAGGGTTTCAAGATTGGCAGACCCAGGTTGCCCATGAGTGAGTGGAATCCATTTTGAACATTCTGCACAGGTCACGTGGTGTGGGAAGATGGCGGACACAAGCTTGTTCAAGTGAGGCAGGCGAAAGGTGCTCTCCACCACCTAAACCCCTCTATACTCCTGTTCTGAGGGAAAGCTGTTTGGAGCAAAGCTAAGCTCCTTCCAAGCACTTTGCTGGGAATGCTACTCCTGTTGCTGAAAAATGTGTATCAAAAAGATTGCCGGTGTGCAGTGTATGCGGCCGCTTACCGGAGCTTCTCGCCAAGCGGTGCAGCTAGGGATTCTTGGCTTCCGCGGGGGAGGAACGCAGCAATGGCTGCACGAACCCAGGATACAACGGAAAAGCAGGGCCGGAGCCTGGTGAAAATCATGGTGCCATTCAAAGGGGCCAAAGACTTGTGCCGCGGAGGCCGCTGCAGTACTCTCTCCTGGTCATGCTGTAGCCCCTTTTGGTGTTCTGAATAGAGCTGACACCGATTTGGATACAGTCAGCTGTTCTCTGGGTGTTATGCCTGAAAATTTGTGCTGCCCCCCCTGCCCCTCCCCCCCCCCCCCCCGGGCTGGATTAGGTCAAGAGAATGCTGGGGCAAAGAAGAAGATCCCTGGTATGTTTAAAAAAAATCATCAGTCAGCCAAAGGTAAGACCCCTCCTGTTGAAACAATCAAAAATGTATTGGCCTCTCAGGCTGCAGTTACGATTGATGGTGGAGGCTCAGGCAATCCTGGAACACACTCCAACAACTCGGTATCCGTGATAAACCCGAGTACTTCTTTATTAGTAAAGGGGCCGATTGCTATACAAGAACAAGGGGAGCACGAGATGGAAAGGGAGTGTGTAGAAACAGTGGACATAGCGGTTGAAAACTCTGCACTCCCCCAGTCTCCAACTATAATAGCGGACAGTGTCAGCTCCGGGGAGGGTCAGCAGGAGTCTATGATTACCAGCGAGACTTGCAGTAGAGATGGCATAACGGAACCTGATTCCGGGGACTCCGGTGGTAATTGTTTTTCCATGTCAGACATCTCGAATAACTCAGAGATGGAGAGCATTGAAGGCGACTGGGCTGATGACAGAAGCTTGACTAGCTCTGTTCCTCTGGACGAGCACCAGAATAGCCTCTTAGTCTCGGGGGACATTAACACAGTACGCAAACTACAGGATGTACCCCAGCTAATCTTGAGTAATGGCCCTGCTAATGCCAATGATGGCTCTCCTGTGCTGGGTCATGCTTCTGATGGCTAGCCCAATGATAGACAGGCAGTCACTGCAGGAGTTCAGGGAGGAGGTGTTTGCTCCACAGAGCCGATTGAGAATGACATTACCTTAGCCACTATATAACAGGCAATAATGTCACACCGGGAAGAGACCAAAGCAGAAGGACTTCGGATGCAGGGCGCGGTGCGGAAACTCTAGAATACGGTGCGCCGCGTTGTCAAGAATTGTACGGAAATTTCAGCCAGGATCGGCGAAGCTGAGGGTAGGATTTCTAGAATTGAGGACGAAATTGTCCAACAAAAAACTGACTTATCTTCTTTACATTATCTTCGGGACGATATAAATTGGAAATTGACAGATTTAGAAAATAGATCAAGGCGTAACAATCTGCGTGTATTAGGTGTGCCGGAAGGAACGGAAGGGAAAGACATTCGCTAATTCGTCGTCAACCTGTTTTCTGAAGTTTTTCCTGAACTTTCTCAATGGAAGTGGGAACTTGAACTGCAGAGGGTGCATAGATTCCCCTTTCAGATACGAAGGGGCAAGACTGGGGTGGAGGGTAAACTCAGAGCTATTTTGATTTGTTTGAATAGTTTTCTACTCCGTGAATCCCTGTATGATTTTGCCAGACCAGACCCCATAAGAGAAGTGGGAAGGGCTGTGAATTTTTCGTATGCCCAGATTACTGTCAAGCCACAGTCCAGCAGAGATGGCATCTCTGTCAGCTGATCCCGCAGTTTCAGGCTAAGGGGTGCAAGCCTACCTACTAAATCCTTCAAAGCTCAAAATCATATTTAAAGATAAAACACTATTTTTTATTTCTGAAATTTCTGCAAAGGAATTTCTGGGATCAATCTAGCAGGAAGGCTACAACAATAGTAGTCTGACAGCTCTCTCTCATCCATTGTTCCATTTTTTTTCTCTTTCTGGCCATTTGTAAATTGGCGGGATAGGGGGGTTGGTGCAGGGCACTTTATCCTTTCTCTCCATCACCAATAGGGACTAGACAGTCCCTTTGCCTTATTTGGTTGGACGCATGGGTGGGTAGGGAGGGGTTTCGGGGTGGGAAAGGTGGGGGGTTTGGTTGGGGTGGGGGGCAAGGAATAATACATTTATGTGCTTGTGTGGGAGCAGCACCCTTTCTGTGAATAAAGGTCTCATCAGCAAACGTCTTGAAATGTTTTGGGTAAGCAGTCTATTGTTAGGAACAAAGCAAGGGAAGTCAGACATGGTAAATCAACTCCAGCTTGAGAATGGGTAGATTTGTAGTTTGTTCATGGAATATTTGTGGACTGACTGATGAGAAGAAAAGAGGGATTATGGCTCAGATTCTCAATTCAATGCGGGTGAATTTATTATGTGCACAGGAAACCCATATAGCATGGAATAACAGGGGTTGGTTGAAGGACCTGGGTTTAGAGCTTGTTGGTAGCACACAACAAGGGTCTACAACGAGAGGGGTGGCAGTTTTGAAAGGTTTGGTTGGGGGGAGTGTAAAAGAGTGAAAGAGGATTTTTGTGGTCGGTGGGTGATTGTCGAGTTATGGTTAGATGGTCGGGTATCAACGATATGCTCAATTTATGGCCCGAATCTATATGACCCTGGTATGTTGAACGACCTTAGTATTGAACTAGCCCAATGGCCATCTCCCCTGATTCTGTGTGGGGACTTTAATCTTCATCTACCTGGGAGTTTTGATATATTAAGCGATTACTGCTATACAGGGAAATAAAATAAAATCTTTAAAGCAACTAGGGGACTAGTAAAGGATTTTGGGCTTTCAGATGTTTGGGGTATGAAAGGGAAGGGGGACCCTGGGAACACATTCTACTCTGCACCACACTGTAAACATGTACCTTTAGACTATTTTTTTGTGACGGCAGAGCTTGTTAACACTGCCAGGATGGACTTTCAACCTAAAATAATTTCGGATCATCACCCAATTTTGCTAGACTTAGAAACTGGTTTTAGACCCCCCTTTAGAGCTTGGTCATTTGAACGAAAATTACTGGTGGACACTGTCTATTGTGCGTCCAAATGGATATCAGATTTTTTTAGGTCAATCATGGTTCTGCGTCTGTCCACATGGTATGGGGTGCTTTTAAAACTGGTGTCCGTGGAGAGACCCTAAGTTACTCTGTTAACAAACAATGTAAATTACAGTCTGCTTTGTTGGACGAGATGAATAAGCTTAGTTTGCTAGAAAATAAATTCATGGTTGCAGTTAGTAACGGCCAGGATACTGATCAAATTTCCAATGAGCTTGCTATTTCAAAAATGAGAATATACCAGAACTTCGCCTCAAAATTCGCTGCTCAAATTACAGTATACAGATCTGAGATTTATGAAGCGGTCAAAAACTCAGGTCGAATATTAGCCAATAGGCTTCACCAAAAAGAGGTGGCGCAAAGGATCAACAACATCCAGGATGAGTATGATCAAATTCGTAACAACCCAGCTGAAGTACTGGAAGTTTTTTGCAATTTTTACAGTAAACTGTATACTGATAAGGCTATTTGGGAGTTGAAAAAAAAGTAGCGGAAATCAATTATTATTGTGTTTCTAAAAAAAGATAAACCGGCTTTACTCCCATCCTCCTACAGACCTATCACTTTAATTAATTCCGACAGCAAAATGTATTCGAAAATCCTGGCCGCACGTTTATCGAGGGTTATAGCAACCCTTGTCTCACGGTATCAACATGGATTTATCCCGGGACGAGAGACAGCGGATCACGTGCAACGATTAATTGCACTTATAGACTGGGTACAAGCAACTAACTCCATAATAGGGATAACCCTGTTGGATGCTCAGAAGGCATTCAACAGGGTTTCCTGGCCCTATATGTTGGAGGTCCTAAGATAAAAGGGTTTTGGTCCTGTGATGCTGCAGGCTTTGAAGTCACTGTATCTGTCGCCTGTAGCTTGTATTTCGATAGCGGGTCGAGAATCGGATATATGTTCAATCAATTGTGGTACATGGCAAGGGTGCCCGTGCTCACCGCTGATATTCGCTTTATATATCGACTTGTTTTTGGAAAAGTTAAATCAGTCTATTGATATCAATCCTATTCATGTTCAACATACTGATTACAGAACTCTAGCATATGCGGATGACGTTGTTGTCACCAGTGACATTGGAACCGCTAATTGAGGCCGGTAATTGAGTCCTTGGCCTCTAATTTCGGGCTCTTTTCTGGATACAAGCTCAACATCTCCAGAACTCAGATTTCATTAATAGGGGGAGAATCTCCGGAGAACATTGCTACTGTTTCTGAATTCACTTATTTAGGGATTAAAATCTCTTTGCCAATTAGCAAGATACCTGAGCGAAATATGGAACCAGTCCTTACTAAGCTGAATTTTATGTTGGAGAGACTTGACAATCTGCATTTATCCCTGTATGGAAGATCAAATATCTTAAAAAGGCTTGTTCTTCCCAAATTGCTCTACTTGTCCAGAACAATCCCCCACGAATTTCCGATTTCTTGTTTTAAAAAATTAGAGCGGATCAGTTCTAGATTTTTATGGGGCTATAGATGTAAGAAAAAGGTCTACAAAAAGATGGTACTGCCAAAAAATCGAGGAGGTTGGGTTATCCCACATTTTTTTGTTGTACTATTGGGCAGCGGCTTTGCAGTTTATTAGTCCATTGATAGTTGGGGAACGGGTCAAGATCTTGCCGTGCCATAATCCAGCAATCTATGCGCTTTGTCTGAGGGAGGAGGCCAACGGTTGCCTTGTTAAAATCCTAGAGCCTAGTTACTTAAAAAAACTAAATTCAAAATTCTTAATGCAGCCTACTTTGTTTGGAGACAAGTTAAGCGACATCTTGGGATTGCAAACCTCAATGCATATACTCCCTTCACTGCCGCCGGGCTACTGCCTCTGATTTTCCGTGACCAAATCTCTTACAGATGGTGCTCAAAAGGAATTCTAACATTAAGGGATTTATGTGATGAAGGCCATTTGCGATCATTTGCTGAGCTCCAAATAAAATATGGTCTGCCTAAGCACGATTTTTTAAAGTTTCTTCAATTTCGCAGCTATTTAAATTTGTTAGGTCATGGGTTAGAATACCAAGTGAGAAGAATTCCGCTTATTGAAAATTTGGGGAAAACATTGATTGGTCAACTTTATACTCAATTGATTGAGGTACTTCCAGAAGATATACAGGCATGTCAAGATAAGTGGGTTGTGAAGCTGGGGCAAGAAGGGATTAATGTTATAGACTCGCTTAGTCTTGCAAATCAAGTTGTGCTGACAGGGTGGATGTGCACTCAGCATTATATGGCTGTTTACGATCTGTATTACACTAAAAAAAGATCTCTAATTGGGCCACATATGCAGGGACTAAATGTAACAGATGTGGTATGTTTGCTGCAGATGCGGTCCATATGTTCTTTTCCTGCCCAAGATTAGCTGAATTCTTTGCATCCATAGAACGTTTATTGGGGTTAATAATGTGATCAACAGTATGTATAACTGCAGAATTGGTGCTGACTGGGCTAAATTCAGATATTACTGCTCACACGAGATCCAATGCTATGACGTCTTTTTTGTTTATTTGTATGGCAACTGTGCGAGCGTGCATTACAAAGGAGTGGATTAGCCCTGAAGCTCCGTCTTTTCTGAGTTGGCGGGCAAGATTATTATCAATGTATAATTTGGAAATTGCTATTTACAAGACTAAGGGGAGGAGAAAAGGGGCAATGGGGGTCAAAATGTGGGCACCTGTCACGGACTGGATTTAAAAGGCAATTGAGCATAAGCATATCCGCTTCTTCCCCTGCTCTATTCATTTGTATTCTCTTATTGGTTTCTTTTCTTTCAGGACAAGATCTGCTTATTGTTTTATGGGATTTCGTTTATAACTGCTGCACCTTAGTTCCTTTGTTTAGTAATTTTTAAGAGTATTCTTTCGTGTGTAATGATTAAAGTGCTGTATATATTCCTTGCATAAAATTGGGAAAAAAACAATAAAAAAAAGTTTTTAAAAAAATGAACATTCTGCACAGTGGGATGTTCTGAATGATCTCCTTCACAAATTTGATCTTATGGGAAAAGTGGTGGCACATTCATTGATTTTATATTAATCTCATCGTTTTTACAATCTTTACTTTGTGGTTTTACCATACAAGAAAGTGCCCATAGTGACCATAACCCTCTGTGTGTTGAATTTTGTGTTCCCCTATTGACATGCAAAAGAGGAGTTGAGCAAAATGGGTCAGTGAGACTAACAGATGGTAGACGATGGCTAAAGTGGACACAGATTTCCCCAGATGCTTTTTATAAATTGGTAACAGAATCATGTGCTAATGAATTTGCTATTTGTACCTCATCGCACATTTCCCCGGGGGGGGGGTCTTCAGTGCTTTCGATATCATCTCTGTTTTGGAACTGTCACCCAGACCCCTAGATGGTTTGAATTCACCTGCTCGGTGCTCGCTGGTGGCTAGAAAGCTGTGGCAAGCCTTAAACAGTAGTCCAAGAAATCCGACCTTGGTCAGAGAGTGTTGCAAAGATTACAAATTGAAACTGGCCCAACGCAAGTGTGTTCTGAAGGAGGAAGTGTGGAGGGGGTTGACTGAGGCTAGCATTCTGAGGAACAGATCTAGATTTTGGAGCATTATTAATAGCCCCTTTTTAGAGCACGACAAAGGCAGTGCAGTATTTGCACACATCATGAGAATGAATGGGTGCTCCATTTTAAAACCTTGTTTGAGAGCCCACCTGAGCTAAACCATCAGTCAGATCTAGAGGAAGCTACCCCTGATCTGATTTTTGGCTTGGGGGAGATCGAGGAGGGTATTTCTGGTTTGACAAGCAATAAAGCCCCAGGACCCGATGGTATCCCCCCGGATTTTTTTAAATCTGACCCTACTTTTTGGGCCCCGGTCCTTGCTGCCGTAATTAATGCTGTGGCAAACACCGGATGCCCTGATTCCTGGGCTCCTTCAACTATAGAGCCAGTCTTTAAAAAGGGTGACCGTGATAGTACACATTGATACAGACCGATCTCGTTGTTGGATTCGGTGGTTAAGGTGGTGGGCCTAGTGCTTTTAGATAGGTTGACCAGTTGGGCAGAGGAACGTGATGTATTATCAAATGTACAGTATGGGTTCCGCCCCGGCCAGTACACGTTGGCCCAGTGCCTTAACGTGACTATGACTCTTAACAAATATACAGTTGCTCGTTCTGGCACCATTTATTTAGCATTTATTTACTTGTCTTTGGCATTTGACTGCATGAATAGGGCTAAACTGTGGCAGTCCATGATAGACATTGGGGTAGACAGGAATATTGTTTATTTTTTAGGGGACCTTTACCGTGCAACCAAGGCCAATGTTAGATTCTCACAGGGGACCTTCACCGTGCAACCAAGGCCAATGTTAGATTCTCAAAGGATTTACATATGACACAGAACTTTAATATAAGAAGAGGTGTACGTCAAGGGTATATCTTGGTTCCTTTCTTGTTTAAACTTTATATCAATGATTTAGATAAAGTCATTTTCTCAACAGGGGTAGATTATCTGTACCTAGGTTGACGTGGCCTCCCTGTACTACTCTACTCGGATGACGCAGTCCTTATATCCAGGACCGCTAGGGGGCTACAAACTCTGCTTGACGTCTTTTCCACCTTTATGTTGGATCGGGTTTATCTATAAATCATTCAAAATCCTATGTTATGTAGGTGGGTATTCGCCCCCAAAAATCTTTTAAATTCCGGGCAGATTTGGCTAAGGTACCTCGTACTGATGTTTTCTCGTATTTGGGGGTCGTAATGAATGACCAAATGAAATGGGGCCCTCTTAAACAAAGAAAGAGGGGCGACCTGGTGCAGGTGAATGCAGCCATTTTTAATGTTGCTTCTAAATTGGGAAATAGACCCATTGCAGCGCTGCTAAAGATTTATCAAGTCAAAAGCATAGCAAAAGCTTCTTATGGCAGCGAAATATGGGGACATGTTACCACAGACAATCTACAGGTATCTGAGAACACACTTTGAAGTGCTTATTAGGTGTTCCTCGCGGCTCGTCTAACATGGTGGTACAGGAAGAACTGGGGGCGCCTTATTCAAGTGACATCTTGGAACTCCGTCCCCTAACCTTCTGGTTGAATATTTGGTTGAGTGAGGGATTGACGCTGAGTTAGATGATTTTAAAAGAGTGTATGACCCTTGATTATGCCCTCCGCATACCTTGGCTTAGATATATTAAGAGTAGCTTCAAAAGGTTAGGATGAGCTATTTAAGGAAAAGTTAAGGCAAGGTCATTCAAATAGGGTCTGCCAGTCCCGGCGGCTGCATCGCTAAACAGCCTGCAATTTGACAGCATTTGTCACAGGATCCTTGGGATGTTTAAAACAACAAGCACAACTGTATAAACATGATGATTTTGAGTGAAGAATGCTTTTTAACACAAGAGATTCCATGACGGGCTCATTAGTTCTTCAGATGCAAAAAACTAGGAGAACTGTCACTGAAAAGCACCAAAGGAAAGAAGAATATTTCATCAACAACCAGCATGCTCTGTGACCAAGCACTTTTCTTTCTGCTCTCCAAAAATGTACTCATATAGGTATGTTACAAAGTGGATTTCCTTCAGGATCCTTGAAAAACAAACCACATGTAATGGACTAATAGTGGTTTCCAAGCCTTTCCTCCTTTCAGCCCACGCATGATCAAGACAAAAGTGGCTCCCCTCGCATTGGCACAAAATAACCTAGTGAGTTTCCATCCACCATGTCTAAACATTCATGAAAAACATCTACAAACTTGTGATTTAACCCCCTCTCCTTCTTTCAACTGTCTGGATTACTCAGGCCAAGTGGCTGCACTACACCTGGAGAATCCACACCAAGCCATTTTTCAAAACACAAGTTAATGGTAGCAGACAGCATCTCTGCTTGCCCAAGGAAAGTCACCAATACTAACAACACACACTTCAGTTCTTTACCGCCACCAACTTGGTGTAACTGGACGCATTATTTATTTTGCTTCTTCTCTCTCTCCCCCCCCCCTTTTATTGCAGTAATTGGACTAGAGTAGTATGGCTGTTTTCTGATTCATCTAACAGAGGAGATCGGTTAATCTCGAAAAGAGGTAATCTTGTAAACCTTGTCATGCATAGAAGGTGTAGCTTGAAAAGATGGTGTGATGCATGTGGTAACCTGAGCATTTTTTCTTTTTGTTTTTTCAGCTCTCTATGAGGTCTAGGTCCTGAGGAGAACCCTACTAATTTATACTTGGGTTCGAAACGCATCGACCACTAGGTGACCAAACACACTATCAGGCTAAACTCCTCTTTTTGAAAATCTTGTGAAGGAATGATAAAGAGTTTTTTATAATGCTGGGTGCCCTGAATAGTGCTCTGGTTGCTGCCATTAACAAGGTTGTGAAAAATTCTGTCATATAAGTCGCAACCTGTTTGAGCTCTATTGTATTGTTTTGTTTCACGTATTTAGTTGCTTATTTCTTTTTCTGTTATTGAATGTGTTCACTCCTTTTTGAAGCACTGAACTCAAGCTTATTCATTTGTTATGTACAACTTGTTACCTATGTCATGTCCAGGTCTTGTCCAACAATATATTTTGTGATGTTAAATGTTTTGTATTATATGTGTCAAAATTTTGTTTGTGGTCTGTTGGCATTAGGGGTGGACGGAATTTGTGTAGTTGTACTAAGCACAGCTCCACGAAATGGTAAAAACATCTCTGCGAGCACGCAGAATTCTGCGAACATGCCGAACTGCTTGTTCCACCCGTTCACGATGCTTTTTTCCTGTACTCGGGGTGAAATATCTTGTGAACACGCATTTTGAAAGCGCAAACAAGCAAAAAATTCTGCGAAGCCGCGGTTCGCAGAATTTTTGGCAATACACGAAATTACCCAAATTACCCAAATTCTGTTTTATATCTTGTTTTTGTGAACCAATGTAAATTTCTAAACAATTGATTTCTTCATGAAAAAATTAACTCTTTAAACGAAGGAAAAGAAATCAAAATATATGTTTTTTGGTCACATCAAGTGTCATGTGTGATCTAATGAAATAATGATCAACTAAAATCAGCAATGGCGTGTGTGTTGTTGTGTGCTTAAAACGAGACACGGCGCATTGAGTAGGCCCAGTAGCTTCACTGGACATTAGATAAAAGTTCCAAGTCAGATGGATCTGTTGCAGCTTGTAAATGAACCAACTGTTGAAAGCAAAGATTGGAAATATTTTTTTAATCATCCCATAATTCACCTAAAATAGTACTATGTAGGCCTACAATGGCTTCTAGATTCCCAAAGCAGGTGCTTCGGAACTTACCTGAATCCTTGTATGCCATTGCCATAAATTTGCTTGAGAAAATCATTTTCCTAAGCCTGTCAATGACAATATATACTCCTAACAATGGGAACTGATCTTAACTCTAGAGATGTTTAAATATTCCAAAAGTGCCCTTCTGGCTTGTCTTCTCACCTTGCTGAACCATGGCTTAGACCTGCACTCTTTAGGAATAGACGACTTTATGACAAAGTGTACTCTGTTTTCTGTAAGATCATATTTATCTATTATTAGAGGAGGATTAGGAATGTCCAACTCTAGGATGTATTCTTGAGAGTACAGAACTTCGGTGATGATCTTCAGGGAGAAAGGGAGAATATTCCAGGGATCTCAATTTTCTGTGCCTTGTGTAACATGACATAGCAACACAAAATGAGGTCTCATTCTAAGTTTGTATCTCCATTATGGCTCAGAATGAAAGAACGGAAAGTGTCAAAATCATGAAATATATCTGACACTCAAGGCAGATTCTGAGTAGGCATTGGCTGAAACATTTGATTGAAATGGCATTTGAGCATTGTTAAAAAAAATCCAATGAGCAAATGGAAAGAGCTGATGAGCTGCATTCGCGGCTATGTTGAAAAAACTGTGTAGTAATCTGTTCAATTTGACACACCACAAGAGTCAAAGTAAGGACAATTATAATCCCTCACAACCCATTTTGTTACAGCTCTTTGCATTGAATTATATTCTGTTCCTTAAGAATGAAGATTAGAGAGTTATTCCAAAACCATGGACTCATGTTACTCTTCCACCTTGAATAAAAGGCTACAGAATTCTTCCAAAATTAGGAACTCAGATCGCCCTTTGTGGAGCACTTGCGGATTTTGTAGATATTTGTAGACTTCTCATACGTCCTTGAGAATGCATTGCTCTATATTCAAACTGTTCTTGGGTACTTGGACCAATTATTTGGCCTTGTTGTCTAAGCACAGGTCTGCAGCAAAGGAGAATAATACATTTTCTTTTTATAAAGAACCACACTTTTTCTACTTTTCCGGTGGCTTCTGGACAAGAAAAAGCACCGGAGAGGAGAAATTCAAAAGTAGGAGAAGAAGAAAAAAGTACTGGAAGATGTTTGCATTCTGGTGATTCCAGATCACCACCAGAATCCATGTTATGGTAAATGTTCACCAATTAGCCATATGAAAAAGATTTTAAAGCAAAATATGTGACTTTTGCCTTGTGGAAAATGCAGCTGAAACGGGCAACTGAGAGAAATTCAGCTTTGGAACCACATTGATGCACACACATCATAGTTCTAGCCATGAAAAGAAGTTCATTTCTGAGAAAATTAGGTGAAAGATTGATGCAGTAGGTCAGCTTACAGGAGAAGCAAGAAGAAACTGAGATCCTAACCTGTGGGATTGTATTGCTTGGTGTATGGCAAGGTGGTCTCCTGCAGAAAGCAACATCATGGAGCTCACATAAATTAAAGTTTTTTGCATCAGAAGCCATTCAAAAATATATTGTTCCTTAAGTTCTCCCTTAGTTTTTATTCCATTTTTGTTTTACAAACAATAGTCTCATGAAAGTTGTACTGTTTTTGCTTTGATCCCCACTCCCAAACAACTACACAAAAACAAAAAACACAAAAAAGTGAAAATCTAAATATACAAAAGCACAATTCTTTTCAGAACCCACTTAATCTATTTTGATGTTATATTTATATATGTATATATATATACATATACTTGAACCAATTATTTGGCCTTGTAGTCTATGCACAGGTCTGCAGCAAAGGAGAATAATCCATTTTCTTTTTTCAAAAAACCACACATAAATCAAGTTCGAGCGCACCTGGGCGCCTGCGAATCCAGTCTGTGAACAAGGCACGATGCCGAAACGTTATACCAATGGAAGCAAGCGCTTTGTGATTGTGGAAATAAAGCCTGTTTCAACTGCATTGGGCCTCACTTTTTTGTTTTGCTAGGAAGGTGTTGATTGGCTGCCCCGTGCCCATTTGTGAGGCCGCCCTGAAGGGTCATGAGCTCCGGTAACAGGGGAACGCTTGGATGCAATTTTTGGAATATATACAGGTTCTTTTTATACTCTGAACTGTTGCAGAAATTAATGCACAGATTTTGAATTAATAATTCCTGTGAAGGGGATTCTGGATCTTGTGGCTCTATCAGCTTGTAGAGACGGTCCGGAGGCTGACATGCAGGTCGTAAGTGCACTCAGTTGGTGCAAGCTGAGCCCCGTGGATTACTCACAAGACTGTTATCTCCTTAATGTGTTCCAGAAGGTGTATATAAACTGTTATCAAATCAATGTCCTGTTTTGCTCGCCGCATTTGCTATTTGGGGAAATGTGTCTCTTTTTCTTAATGTGGCAACAATGTGGGTTTCCGACTTCAATGAAAGTATCAAAGAGCACGTCTTTTAAAGTATGTTTTATTTTGAAGAGAAATTGGTTGGGCTGCACGCTTTTGAGAGCTTTGGTGGCATACCATTATTAATTTCCAATTCACTTAGGAATGGTATTCTTATATGCTTTTTCCCCAGGCTGAGAACGTACTCCCAACGTCTCTCCTGTTACAACAGGGTACATTTGCATTATGCTGTTATTTAATTTATTTGATGTGTTGCACTATGCACTTGACCTTTTTAAAATCTATTGACGGTTTTGTTCAGACTTGGATTAACCCATGTAGTCTGTTCTCTAGGTCTATTAGTGCCTGTACTAGAGGGGAGAGCGATATATAGTTTGGATTTTATGGCGCCATCTGAGGTTGATAAAGCCTGCTGCGCAGGTGAAACGCGTCTCTCTATCTTTGCCGGGTCGTGGGAGACCTGAACAAAATAAATTAGCCTTATACTCACCGACCATGGGTACGTGCCACTTTCTCCTTGGAGTTGGATGGATGACGGGGATATATATATATATATATATATATATATATATATATATATATATATATATATATATATATATTCACTGAAAAAACCATAGGTTATAGACCATATATAGTTAGGAATTAGCATTTACAAAACCTTGAAAATTCACTGAAAAAACCATAGGTTATAGACCATATATAGTTAGGAATTAGCATTTACAAAACCTTGAAAATTCACTGAAAAAACCATAGGTTATAGACCATATATCGTTAGGAATTAGCATTTAAAAAACCTTATTTTACTCACACAAAACCATTGAAATTCCATATATAGTTAGTTGCACTAACTATATATTGCGCACCCGCAATCCACTGCTGATGATGTCACATATTACATCATTCATGACATGGTCAGTGACATCACTGATGACATCACTGATGACATCTCAAATGACATCACTGATGAAAGAATAGGAAAACGAAAATCAGTAGGCCACTGATGAACTTTTTATTAAATAACAAACAAAGAAACGATAACAATACGTAATGATAAAACCTATTATTGTCCTAGAAACAAGAAACGTTAGAAGTAAGCCCGTAATAAGAAACCTGAAAACATCGCCCCTCACTGCCCCAAAACGTGTCTGTCCCACCGCCTGCCACGGCCAAATAACGGCAAACTGGGAAAGATAGAAGTCAGCAGACATCCGCCCCATTCTAGAAACTTCCAAAGGGCAACAGGTTTTCGGCTACGCCCAGCCGAAAGCAACACATATAAGGCGGGTCCTGCTGCCACGCCTCGGCCAGGAGATCATCACGTAGGGTGTAGCCGGAGGAGAGGCCGAGGCCAGCGGGACCCGGCCAGGGGGATTGACAACACTGGAGAGTTTCAGGGGGGGAATGTCCGTGTCCTCGACCCTCCCCTCTCTCTCCCAGTCCGGCCGCGGTGGCCCTTGAGAGTTGCAGGTTGTCCCTCCACACTCTCTCCCGGTCCGGCCACCAACGGCCGGGGGCTGGGGCCGACGGAATCCGGCTGCAGCCGATGAGCCAAGGAACCCATTCATGGGGCCAGAGCAAAGGGCGTCCGGCCGCCATCCACCGGAGGTCCGGCCCAAAGACGGACGGGACATTTCTTCTTTCTTGAATAATTGCTGCAACAACCCTGGGGGGGGGATGTCTTGCACATGCCTCCGACCCCCCCCCCCCCTCTCGTCCTCATCGCCTGGTCCGGCCATAACAAATCTCAAGCGAGACGCCGTGGGGTGCACTGGGAGGGAGAGACGGTGCGAACAGGCCTCTCCCGCCTCCCCAGGTGGAGGCTTCCCAGCTGCACCCTCAGCGCTCCAGGCGCCCGGAAAAGGGTTCTTCCACTGTGGCGATGCTGCAACGTCTCGCCCGGCAGGGTGGAGCCCGTACGCTCATTTGACCCCGCGATCGCCAGTAGCTACCTGGCAAGAGCGGGCCCAGCATAAAGAAATGGCCCGGTCACTGGTTGACTCCACCACCGTAGTCCTCCACGACCTTGAAGATTCTAGAGGAGCCGCGGGAGTCCCCGACCCCCGCAGACACCCCCGATGGGGAATGACTGCCATGATCGCCCGTGGAGTGACGAAACTGTAGCCGCGGGACGTCGGCGCTCCCATGCTGGCGCCAGCCTCAGTTTGAATGACTAGAATCCTGCAGACCTCAGTTCCGGTGAAAGCACAGTGTGACCCGGTAGGAAAAATTGTTGCACCCCCTCCCCTTTTTGACTGATGGTTCAAACCACCGATCCTTTCCTTTGCCCTTTTAACGGAACTTTGGACTGCCTTCCCCCCCCCCCCGCGGCACCCCACGCCGTTATTTGCTGGGCGGCAACTTACTAGACATCACCTTCGTGACATCCAGATTTCAGCGCGTTCTGCTGCCTTGGAACTATTCGCACAACAGACCGCTACTGACAACCCACCCGCCGGGACGCCCCACGCCGGATACCCAAATCAGTGCGGCACCCAGGCAACATCTTCTGAATTTTCATAATTTGAAAGAACTAGTAACATGTCCTCATCAGGAATTTCCTCTTCAATCATCTCATCAGGAATTTCCTCATGAAAAGTCTGCAATGATCATTCTTGTAACTCTATGGTCTCCAAACATTCGATAAATTCGCCATCAAGACATTGATCAAAAAAATCATTCAAGTCATCTCCTCCTTGTGAGAATATTTCATTATTGGTGCTGTCAATTTCAATAAATGTAGTGGATAATTCAAAAGAAATTGCCACGGTCTCTTCGTTGTTTAAATGTTTTTACTGTTTTTGTTTTGTTGTATATATTTATAAGTTATTAAAGTTTTATATTCCTACTACTTTGTTGGAGTGCTATATATTTTTAATGTGACACATAATTGTAAAAACTTTGATGTACAAAGAGTCATCCCTGGAATCTTCCGCTTCAGGCTCGGTCCCCTCCCCAATCACAATACAGGATGGTTTTCAGATAGTATGAACATGTGTGGTGTGACGGATCTCATCGGGTGTGGGCCTTGATCTACTATAACTCCTTTGAAGAGGGGTGATTCTTTACAGCTGGGGCCATAAACTACATCTGCAGGGCTAGCTGATAGCCTAGGACCGGCCTGGACAATCGGACACAGAGGAAGAGGAGTGTCAGAGGGTGCGGTAGTGAATAGGGCGAAAGGGAGGTGTCGGGCGGGCACAGAGTGTGATTCTCAGGGAAGAGCAGCGCAGATGGGGGGAGGTTTATTGCCCATGCATAAGACAGAGAGCGGGGGTGAGCAGTGCCTGGGGAAGATGCTTGCGAGGGTGGGGAGCCATGCTACGAATCGACAGCGTGCAGAGAGTGGGTCTGGTCAAGGCATCTAAAATGGCTGCCGTGCACAAAAAAAGTGTGGCATTTCAAAAAAGGCAAGATGGCGCAGACAATGTTTTTCAACACTTCCTCATTTCCTTCGAATCGAACGTTAACAGACGTTGGTGCATATTGCCAAAGTTAAGCGATATTTATCGCTAACGATGCTTAGCAACGAATTTTTTACCGCTAAGCATCGTCAGAAATTATCGAAGATAAACCTTGCTATTATCAAGGTTTATCGCAAATGCGATAAAAAACGGCCGCAATGCATGAATATCGCTAAAAAGTCAGCGATATTCATGCATTACCGAGCTAATGCTCTTAGCCATGTTATCCACCTCCCATTGGATAACATGGCTAAGAACTGCTCAGGGCAGGTGTTAGTTTTTGGAGATATTCGCGCTTAGCGCGAATATCTCCAAAAGTTGGTAATAGGAGATAGATATCTTGCATGTTGTAATGCAAGTTATTGTGGTATATGGAACTCATACCATAATCTCTCAGGAAAGCAGAAACTGATCCTTTTGGGACCGCCTGAGAAGGCCTAGGGGGTGAGGGGTACTCTACTTTGCCCCCTTTTCACGTTCCGAACTATTTTATTTTACTCTCTTCTGTAATTACACAAAATGGCAGCGATAAGATGCATCAGAGACAGACAGTGAGAGAAAGGAGGCCGGAGATGAAGAAGAGATGTCAAATACACATTGGAGATAATATAGTGGGAGAAGGGAAGTAAATATGAGTAAACTTACCATGTAACATAAAAATGTTCCACTCTATACTATAAGTCTCATTTTATACTACAATCACTTCGCTACAACCTCATAAATTAAAAATAAAAATGAATAATGTCTCAAACAATTTTTGTATTTCTAAATATAAATTTATTCTTCTGAATTTTCAAAATTTGAAAGAACTAGTAACATGTCCTCATCAGGAATTTCCTCTTCAATCATCTCATCTGGAATCTCCTCATGAAAAGTCTGCAATGATGATTCTTGTAACTCTATGGTCTCCAAACATTCGATAAATTCGCCATCAAGAGATTGATCAAAAAAATCATTCAAGTCATCTCCTCCTTGTGAGAATATTTCATTATTGGTGCTGTCAATTTCAATAAATGTAGTGGATAATTCAAAAGAAATTGCCACGGTCTCTTCATTGTGAGCCATTTTATTTTGAAATTGCTTGCTGTAAATTGCAGAAAAAAATAATCACTTTCATTTATCGTTTTTAGTAATACATAATATAAAACTAACTTTATCAAGTATTTAGTATAACAGAAGGACTGTAAATAAATAACAGAAAACATTTTTCAAATTATCTTAAAGTGTACAACATAGTTCCCCTTACAAATTAACAACTCACCTTTTTAAAAGTAGGAGAAGTGTTAGTACTGTGTAAACCAAACACCAGAGATTGAGCACCAAAAATTCCTCACAAATGTACCTCAGACAGTAGTATCACAAAATGGCTGTGGTTTCCTCTCATTTTAGATATATACATAACCAATTAACTTTCATCACACACAAATACAAAACCAAAGTAACATTTTAATTGGTTCTAAATTTCAACACTTTCAAATGTGTTTTCCCCATGCAATTTTCCATAGGACATTTAGATACGTCTACAGCCTGAATGGCTGAACGGAATTACACCAAACTTGGCAAAATGGTACATCAAACCTAAGAGGTCAGGGAGGATCTACTATGCCCCCTTATGGTCATTTGCCCCTTCGCTTTGGCCTCCTCTTGTCTCTCGATCCTACCGAGAGACAAGATGGTGGCCGCTACGGACTGTTTGGAATGTTTACAGACGCCGGAGAACCAATCACCTTCGCAAAGCTCCGTAACGCGAAAAGTACGCGAAGCGGAGGGCTGTTACAGATATATATCTTTTTTTGAACGTTAATTTCTCAAAATCCACTGGAGCACATATATTGAAACCTAGCAAAGGCACATCGGGCTACCAGTCCCTAATATTTTGCCAAGTTTCGTGCAAATCCATTCAGCCGTTCGATTATTATTATTATTTTTTTTTTGCCCCGCGGGGCCCTTTTAAAACCTCCACATCAAACCTAGGGGGTCAGCAAGGATCTACTATGCCCCCTTATGGTCATTTGCCCCTTCGCTTTGGCCTCCTCTTGTCTCTCGATCCTACCGAGAGACAAGATGGCGGCCGCTACGGACTGTTTGGAATGTTTACAGACGCCGGAGAACCAATCAGCTTCGCTTCACAAAGCTCCGTACCGCGAAAAGTACGCGAACTGGAACGCTGCCCGGTCCGCTGTTACAGATATATATCTTTTTTTGAACGTTAATTTCTCAAAATCCACTGGAGCACATATATTGAGACCTAGCAAAGGCACATCGGGCTACCAGTCCCTACAATTTTGCCAAGTTTCGTGCAAATCCATTCAGCCGTTCGGGCTAAAAGTGAGGCCAACCGCCCTATGGAAAACTCAATGTTAAAAACACGTTTTGGGACCCCCCTTTTTTCTCGGCCCCCCCTTGACGAAACCCCCCCAAATTTTCAGGGGCTGCTCAGAAACAAAATGTTCCATTTTCCTGAAAATTTCAGCCAATTCCGTCCACAAACGCCAAAGTTATTAGACATAGAATTTTCAAAAATCCCATAGAGAAAAAATCCTAACTATATATACCTACTGGCGACCGCCAGTAGGTAATATATATATATATATATATATATATATATATATGTAATCCATATGGCTCGCTTTTTTCCCAAATGGCGCTGCTAAACGTGGCCGAGTTGCTCCTGCGGTTGAGCCCAACCGCTGTAAATCCAAACAAAGATTCCTTCCGCGGAAGGAAGTAACGGATTCGCAGTTAAACCACACAATCTTTCAAGGAGATTATTTCAAGGTTATTTATTTGTATCCATAGGGTGCCAAAACAAAACGAAAACCAACGCATTTCGACAGCCTCCGCTGTCTTGTTCACGGTCAGTTTGTAAAGTGCAAAACACAGACATAAGAAACAAACCGCATTTCCTGGAACCCAATGTTACCTCCCCCAGGGGGGTGTGGTTTCAGTCACTGTCCCAACCCTACGGATTCTGGTCTTTGTAGTCTAGACATTTTTCGCCCTGGTTGGTAAAATGTTTTTCTTTTGTCCCCTTAGTTCCTACAATTATTTTGGTTGTATTTGCTGGCAGTCTGTCTGATTTTGTCCATTCCATTGTATGTTTTGTTTATTTTAGTGTGATTCCACTCATTTTAATCATTTCAATCACCGCTCCTTTGTGATGTTTCCCAAATAACAGGTTTCTGGATGTTGTAGTTATTTGGTATGTCATTTGATTGTTTCTACAAGGAGCCTCGTCTCAGTTTAGGTATTGCGGGAGTGATCTTAGAACGCGCTATTCATTGAGCCCTCCAGTGGGCAGCGCGACTCATGATAGCGTTCAGAACTGCCACTTGCTGGTAAATGTTTGGGGTTTTGGTGGTTTTAAATTTTGTAATTTGATCCTGCCCTCTGGTGGGCATATGTTATTTAATTCCGGTTTGTTCTGTGCTGTTTAAAAATAGGTGAAGTGTCAAAAATAAACAATAAAATTATTTTCTGTTTGCAAAACTGGATGCTTGATCAGGAATCGGACCATTTTAGTTCAAGTTTGCAGGCCTATTCATGTTTCATAGATGTATGTAAAGTTCCTCCGATTGGTTGAGACCAAAAGGAGTCATTGTCCTGAAATTAAGTATGTGCCTTGACTCCTTCTGCCGCAAAATTCTCTCATTGTGTCCTCCTCTTTCTGATGGGGTCATGGATTCAATGCCCCAAAAGCGTAGTTGTTTCCAGTCCCCCTGATGGTGGCTTTCCATATGCTTTGCGACTGCATTATTTCTATCCTTGTGAGTTGTCGCGCGTGCATGTTCAAGGATGCGTTTTTTCAACTCGCATATTGTACTCCCGATGTATCGGAGTTTGCAAGGGCATTCGATCATGTATACAGTGTAGTTACTGTTGCACGTTATACACTCCTTGATCTGCCACATCTTTTTGTTGGGCATCGGAATCTGGGTTGTTGGCTTGGCAATTTCGCACGCTTTACAATTATAGCATTTGATGAAGCCTTTTGTTTTTAACCACGCTTTTTTAGGGTTTGATGTTTTGTAGTGGCTATGCACTAGTTGGTCCTGCAGATTTCTTGCTCTTCTATATGTAATTACAGGATGGTTGCCCATTTTCTTGCCAATTATCGGATCCAACTGAAGGATTTTCCAATTCTTTTTTATAATTTGATTGATTCTTCTTGATTCCTGGCTAAAGTTCAATATTAGTCTGATTGGTTCTGCTTTCTGAGTGTCTGGTTTTTGTTTTTGTTCTAGGCATTCCTTCCTGGTTTTTTGATTCGCTCTATTCCAACAATTTTGGACCACTTTCCGGTTGTATTTTCTTTTTGTGAATCTTTGGATAGTCTTTTTGCTTTGTTTCTCCCACTCCTCTTCCTCACTGCAAATTCTTCTCAGGCGCAGAAATTCCCCATAGGGGATGCTTTCAATTAGGGAGTGTTGATGAAAGCTGGTCGCTTCCAAAGTGGCATTTGTTGCGGTGTCTTTTCGGTGGAGAGTGGTCTCAATGTGATTATTTTGGATGTATACCTCAGTATCCAAGAAGGTGGCTTTAGTCTTGCTTATGTTGTACGTGAATTTCAAACATGGTGTTTCCGTGTTCAAGATCTCAAAATATTCAAGGAATTTCTCTTCACTGTCATTCCATACAATAAATAGGTCGTCGATGAATCGTTTCCATGACACTATATGTTGTGTGTATTCCATGTTTTTTTGATTCCATGCGATCGTTTCCTCCCACCATCCCATGGTGATGCAGGCGTAGCTTGGACTGTGGGAAAAGCCCATTGCGGCCCCATTTTTTTGTCTGAAGATCTGATCCCCAAATAGAAAAATGTTATTAGTGAGCGATATATCAACCATTTCCAAGAGCATGAGGTTGTGGTCTGTGAAGTGAATATTGCGATTCTAGAGGAAAAATTTGCAAGCATTTAAGCCTAGGTCATTATCGATGTTTGTATAGAGGGATATTACATCCATGGTTATCAGTAAGTGATTAGGTTGCCAGGTCAATTCATTCAGCATACATAAGAAATCAGTTGTGTCCCTTAGGTAAGATTTTAGGTTCTGTACATAGGGATTTAAGAAGTAGTCAATATAGTTGGCAAGAGGCTCAAGCAGGGACCCCTTGGCTGACACAATTGGCCTCCCTGGTGGTTTTGTGGGGTTTTTGTGAACTTTAGGCAAGAAGTATATAGTTGCCATTTTAGGGAAATCGACAGTGAGGTATTTCTTCTCGTCATAATCTAGTAGACCATTGTTTTCCCAGTTATTCAGATTTTTATCAAATTCTCTTTTGATTTTATCCATAGGGTTTGAATTTAATTTTTCGTAGAATTGTGAATTGTTCAATTGTTCCATGGCTTCTGTGGTGTATAGGTCCCTGTCCCACAGGACCACGTTGCCTCCCTTATCTGCCATTTTGATTTCAAAGCTGGTGTCATTAGTAAGGGATACAATAGCTTCTCTTTCCTGAGTTGTTAGATTATCTTTTCCCTTGGTTTTTGTCATTTTGTAGAGATCATGGATAATTGCTTCTTGGAACATGTCAATCTTGTTCCCTGGTGTTAATTGTGGGTAGAATTTTGACTTGGCTTTCATTTTACTTGAACCTGCTCCTAATTGCGGTATTGCTTCCGTTAGGGTCATGTTATTATCTTCTTCCTCATTCAGGTTTAGTAATGTCAAATATGCCTCCGCCTCCCTGGCTAGGAGAGTAGACTTGATTTCCGCTTGTGTTGTTATAGGTCTAGGTTTATGTGGTTTTTCCATAAAGAACTTTGCCAACTTAATCTTTCTAATGTAAAGATATATATCAATACGTGTTTGGGCCATGTTCATTCTTTGTGTGGGGCAAAAATTGATTCCTTTCTTGAGGACTGAAGTTTCTGCTGGAGTTATCATTCTTTTTGAGAGATTGATGATTTGGAGTTCTTCATTCATGTGCCCTTCTTTTGTTTCACCCCCCGAGTTTCTGTGCCCACTCTTGTGTTTGTAGAGCTTCCTTCTTCTGCTCCGCCTTGTTGGGTTTTTGGGTTTCTGGCCTGCCATGGCCTTCCTCTGCCCCTGCCTCTGCCTCGTGTGAATCTCTGCGCCCCCCGATGTTGTTCCCATTGGCGTTGGATGAGAACGAGGCGCATATCCCCTAAAAAAGCCTTTTGCGTTGGATCTGTTATAGTCTCTTCATCACTTAATTCCAATGATGTGAAGGACGAATATATATATTTTCACAATCCCATACTTTCCATCAAAGAAGGCGCTGACTCCATGTATCTTAATTCAAACGTTTATTTTTAGATCAGTTTCTGCTCAGACGCGTTTCGGCGGCCTGCTCCCGCCTTGCTCACTAACATCCGACCATGTTGCTGTGCACTATATATATATATACATCATTTCATGGGTGTCAATTAACGAAATTAATTTGCATCATTGGTTGCTATGGTAATCAGGTTGCACCCTTGTGGTGACGTCACGAGTTATCTGACTCAGCGCATTATTTTCATGGCAGTCTTTTTATCCTTTTTCTACGTCAAATCATATATAAATTTCAAACATTAACATCATGTTTTAAAACATTACATTTTGCAAGGGTATGCAACTAAATTGATTTAGCACTGAAAATATTCAAACATCACATATTGTAATACATCCTTAGTGTCTTAACATTACGTTTACCACTCCCCGTTTTACCCATGACCCGTATTGACTCTCATGATTGGTTGTCTACCTGTGGCTGGGATAGTACCCTGATTCCGATTGGAAGTGCCCTGTTAGTATGTTTATAACCATGGTAACCACACCGCCAGTCCCTGGTTTGCTTGCCGGTTCGGGAACCATTGCACGGCTTACTGATACATAGGAGCATGTGTCCCTGTATGCGGCATAGTGCCGGTAAGTACATGTGCATGGGCTTAAGCTGAAGTGGCTCAATGTCCCGCGGTTTTTCTCGAGTCAATTTGTAACTGGGGTCTGGGTTACGGGGATTAGAGGGTTTTGGAGGACGTCTCCTGGTGATGTTTCCTCTGTCTCTGCAGTGCGTATAACACCCAATCTGACAACAATTTTTATTAAATACAGTGAAGGTGCCTTAAAGGCGCATGTTTTTGTGGGGGTACTCTGGAATGAAAAGGGAGGCAGCTTGAATTTAATGACATTATATGTGGACACTAAGGGCTTCGTCTGCATTTAACCCTGACGGGATCTTGGAATTCAAGAGAATAATATATCTTGATTCCAATCGGCGTAGTGCCAATTTGCGGTTCCCGCCCCTCACATTTTTGGGGATACTGTCTATGACGAAATACGTCAAACCTGTAGAGTCACCACCATGAGCCTCATGGATGTGGCGTGCTACTGGATAAGTTTGGTCCCTGTTCGTGATCGCTCATAAGTGCTGTAGGATTCTCACATGGGCTTGGTGAATAGTTGATCCCACATATTGTTTGCCGCATTCACATGTGAGTACGTAAACTGCAAACTCTGTTTTGCACGTAAATTGGTCTCTGATGGTGAGTGTTTTTTGTCTAAATGGTGCCACTACACTAGTCGTATTAATTCCATGAGTACATGCCTTGCATTTACTGCATTTCCTGAAGCCCTTTTGTGACTGTAGCCAGTTTTTCTTTTTCTTTACAACCGGGGCATTGCACACCAATTCTGCCCGCATTGATTTTGCCTTGCGAAAGGAAACTAGCGGTTTCCCGCCCATTAAGTTCCCTATCGTTGTGTCATTTCGGATCAAAGGCCAGTGCCTTCTCAGGATTTTGCGAAGGTTTGCATGATGGCGATTGAAACCAGTGATTAGCCTTGGGGGTTGTCTTTCTTGTGTGGCTTTCTCACCTTCTGTTACCTTAGGAAACAGTAGGTCATGTCTGTTTTTTGTACTACATTTGACTTCGGCACTGTTACATGTTTTATCAGAGTACCCTCTTTTCTTCAGTCTTGTGAATAGATTTTGTTTGGCATCAGCTAGTCCTTCATTCGTGCTACAGTTGCGTGTCATCCTAAGACATTCTGCGTAGGGGATCGATTGTTTTAATGGTGTAGGGTGGAAGCTATTGGCATGCAGAATCGTGTTGCCAGCAGTGGGCTTACGGTAAGTGCGTGTTTGTATTTTGTTATTCTGGACAAACATTTCTACATCCAGGAACTGTATGCTTTCCCTGCTTGTGTTGCAGGTAAATTTGAGGTTTAAAGCATTTTCATTGAGTTTTTCTGTAAACAGCATAGCACTTTCCACACTGCCCTCCCACAAAATGAAAATATCGTCTATAAACCTTTTGTAGACAATCACATTTTGGGTCATGATTCCATGATATAATTTCATAAGCACCTGCTCCTCCCACCAGCCCATATGCATATTCGCATAGCTGGGGGAGAAGCAATTACCCATGGCCGATCCCTGGACCTGTTGATAAAATAGTCTGTCAAAGATAAATGTATTGTTTGTCAGGCACCATTCTATCATTTCTAGTAGCATCTTGGTGTGCTCAAATAGAGTTATTGGTCTTTTCCCCAAAAAGTGTTTTATGGCATTCAGGCCATCCTTGTGTCTAGTGCTCGTATATAACGACTGGACATCCAATGTTAAGAATAGATAGTTCTCCTTCCATTTCACATCGTATATTTTTGTCAAAAAATCTCCTGTATCCTTTATGTAAGCTGGGAGTTTTCTGACTTCAGGCTGAAGAAAGTGATCTATGAAGATGCTTGTATTTTCAAAGAGGCTTCCAATTGCCGATATGATCGGCCTCCCTGGTGGCATTTTGTCATTTTTGTGGATCTTCGGGATTAAGTACATTTGTGCTGTCACAGGATAATCATTTTTCAAGAAATCAAATTCCTTCTTACTCAGCAATCCGTTACCTTTCCATTTATACAATTCGTTATGGTATTTTTCTTGGATACCTATTAGATGTGTTGGACTGATTCTTGCATAACATTCTCTATCTCGTAATTGGCTAAGAGCTTCATTGTTATACATTTCCAGGGGCCAGAGTACTATGTTGCCCCCTTTGTCGGACCACCTTACGACTATATCAGATCTTGATTTGATCTTTTCCATTAGTGTATTGTACTTTCTATTGTGGTCTTAGTTGTCTTGATGTTTTTCTTTTGTACTTTGAATGGAAAGTTCTTTTAGGTCTTTGATTACATATTCAGCAAAGAGGTCAAGTCCATCTTTTGGCATTGCTGGCATAAATATAGATTTTGGTTTGAATCCTGTTTGATCTGACTGCCAAATGTTGATATCAGAACTCAGGGCTGCCCCACTTGGTGTGATCTCTTCACTTACACTTTCGTTTAGTTGTTCCAGATCTATTAGATTTTGTAGCGTTTCCATGTGCGCTACATTGAGCATTAGATTAGGATCATTGTTTATTTGTATCTCAGTAGTACGTTGACATGAATTTGAAAAATACTTTTGAAGTTTCAGCTTTCGAACATATAAAAACAAGTCAATTCGCGTTTGGGTGTAATCAAAATTGGTGTTGCTACAGAAAGTTAGCCCCAAAGATAAAATGTCTAATTCTTGTTGAGATAGCTCCATGTTAGTTAGATTGATTACTGTGTTGTCTCTAACTGTATCCATTATCGGCGTCTGTTCCTTCTGTATTTTGGTTTGTCTTGTCTTTGCGCCTGTTGACCCCCATCTCCTGTTTTTTCTCCTCCTGCTTTTTGTTGTTGCTTTTGATTTTGTCTTTTCTTGCCAAACTCCTCTCCTTGGTTCTGTGGAGTCCGAGGGCGTAGTGTTCTGAGGCGCTGTGTATGTAAAAAAGCCAGTTCCTGTGCTGGTGTTGCTGCTGGGCCTGATTTGTCCGCACTTCGAATGCTCTCATTGTCAGTATCATATTCTGAACTAATCTCAGTTTCACTTTGTTCAATTATACCAGCTTGGTTCTTACGTGTCGCGTCAGGAGGTTCTCGTCTTATTTGGTCAAATTTCCGTGCAAATGTATATATTCTACCATTGATGTAATCATTTCGATCTCTTTGGAATTTTATGGCTTTTCTTTCTTTGATTTCATTTTCGTGTTTTTCTACTCTTCCTTTGATTTCTATCATTTTTTCCGCGATTTCATCCTTGTTTTCTTTGGAATCCAGTTCTTTTAGAATTATTTCAATGCGTGCAATTATTTTGTCTCTGTCGCTAGCCGCAAATTGAGTGAGTATTTTTAGCATATTTTCTGATGACTTGGCACTGTTTTCCGCCCACATTTGTAACATCAGAGGGTCTGGATCCTCATATGTTGGTGCAACTAGGACTCTTAATCCCCGTGGTACTCTGCCAACATCAAGATATCTTGATAACGATTTGATTTCCCACCATTTTGCGACTTCTCGTTTCCGTAATTTTTCCAGTTCATTAAGTAGTGTTTTTGTTTCGTCTTTCTCTTTTGTTTGTACTTGTGCGCCCGAGTTAGTTTTGTTACCTTTGCCAGTGTCCGTGTCTGTGAATATATCCACTACTGCCTCCTCTCTTCCCCTTTCCCCTTTCCCACTCAGCAGCCATACTGATGGATTCCTGTATATATATATATGTCCCAAACATATGTCCCAAACATTGCCCAGCTATTGAGGCAGCACACCGCTGAACATTGCCCAGCAATTGAGGCAGCACACCGCTGCAGGAAGATAAATATTGTTATCTTCCGGCAGCTGTGTGCGGCCTCAATTGCTGGGCAATGTTTGGGACATATGTTCACGGCGGATCCAGGCCGTGGAGGGATCGCACCACCTCATGAAAAATCGGTAAGGTCCACATGAGGGTAAAAGTTCCCTTGTGATTGGCGCAGCAGGGGCTTTTATCAAAGCAGGCAGAGTCTCATCCGAGGCTCAATGGAGGGCTACTTAAGATGTATCTGAATTGGACGTGAAAGACCTGGACCCACTGGAGGGTATTATTTGTACATAAATGAACTGCAACTCCCAGCGTGCACTGTGAAAGAAATTATAGTTTGGGCACACCGGAGGCCAATTAAAAATTTATTTAAGTAGCGCGCAGAGGTGAATGCAGTGTACTTGATGAGCAGCTAATTTCAGGCGGCCTTTGAGGAAGGAGAATTGGACTCTCTGAAACGCGTCAGGCCAGGGACTCGAGAATCAGGATGTGAAGCTGCCTCTTTGCCTAAAAAAAAGATTGTTATCTTCCTGCAGCGGTGTGCGGCCTCAATTGCTGGGCAATGTTTGGGACATATATATATATATATATAGGTAGTTATAGTTAGGACCTTGTTTCTATTCAAAAATCGTTTTTTCTTTTGCCAATATCTTTGGCACTGTTTGACAACTCTTCGCAAATTTTTCAAAACTAATGGTTTACCCAGGTTAGCTCCTGTCTTAAAGGGTTTGGGGTGATTCGTCAACCGGTGGCCGAGAAAAAAGGGGGTCCCAAAACGTGTTTTCCCCATGTTAATTTCCATAGTAACTTTAGACAGTGCTACAGCCAAAACTGCTGAACGGAATGACACCAACATTTGGCAAAAAGGTAGCTCTTGGTTCAGAAAGTGCCCTTTTTTTAAGTGGTGTAAATCCATTCAGTAGTTTGTGAGAAATTAAAAAAAATTAAATATTGATATCTGAGCAACTAGGAGGATTCGCAAACCCTCCCGAGCACAAGCTTCATTCTGATTCACTGCCATCTTGTGACTTGGTAACCGAGTCACAAAAAAACAGTAGAAAAAAGATGAAAAACAAGAAACAAGAAACCCCCTGAATCCCTAGTGCGCAATTTCACTCGGGCTCCTGCGCTTCGTTTTCTATAAGCCCCTGGGTGGGACAGGTCCTGTGGCAATGTCAAATTATGTACCGGGGTCCCGCAGTGGCCCTCGCAGCCCCAGGGACTGCCACCTCCCCGGGCTTTTTAAAAAAAATGCATGGGGGCTCCTGCCAATCGATGCTGCCCCGGGACCGCCACTTCACCAGGGCATTTACATTTTAGGGTGGGGGCTTCGTGGGCCCTGGGGACTGCTCCGGGCACTGCCACCACCCTAAATATTTTGGGGAGGGGGCCTCACGGGCCTGGGGACCACCACCTCCCCAGAGCTACATGATTTAAATGCCAGGGGTACACAGCCCTGGGTCCGGCACCTGCCCGGGCTACTTCCAAAACACCAATGTGGGGGTTTGAGCCCCCCCACACTGCTCAGGGGACCACCACCTCCCCGAGGCATTGAATATGTAAATACAGGGGTCAATAGCGGGCCACTACCTCCCCGGGGCTTCAAAGTTGCTGGGAGTGGGTCTGCACGGCACCCCTCCTGAAGCCATCTATGGCCCTGGGGACTGCCATACCCCAGGGCCGGCTCCTGTAATGTCCCGGGGGGGCCGCCCCCAGGACATTGCCATTTACTATGGTAGGAAGGGAGCACAGCTCCCACCCTGCCATAGTAAACACTGCTTTGCTACTTGGAAGTGAGAGGAAAAAATCTGCTTTTGTTTCAAGAAGCAAAGCAGAATTGCTTTTGGGTAAGGGAAGCTGCATGTTAGCAGCTCCCCTTGCCCAAAAGCAATGCTGGCTCCCACAGGAGGGAGGGAGCCAGCAGGGACGTGGGGGCATTGGGGTTCCCCCCACAGTCCCCAATTTGAGGGCTGGCCCCAGGGGATGGGGTCCGGGTGGTGGACCATTCGGCCCCCTCTGTTTTGATGTTTTTTTTTAAATAAGGCCGGGCCCCAAGGGATGGGTCCCCGGTGCCATAATTGGCCTCGGGAGGGGGCCTATGTGGCTCCCTTCCCCCCAAAAGGGGGGATGGGGTCCCCGGGGCCAGAAGTGACCCAGGGGAGGGGGTGCATGTGGCACCCCTCCCGGGAAAACTTAAAAAAAATTTAAATGAGGCTAGGCCCCGGGGATGGGGTCCCCGTGGCCCTTCCCGATTTTTAAAAATAATAAATGCTCAGGCACTGGGGGATGATGTTACCGGGCCCAAAAAATACTGAAAGAAGGGGGGCCACACAGTCCTCCATCTAAAAATATTAAAAAAAATAAAAAGCCAGCATCTTGTTGTAGGCTCCGCCCCCTCACTGCACAACTGTGCAAACGCGCCTCATGGCGTGTTCTGAATTGGGGGATTAAATTCCCTTGCCTCCTGAGGGTCCCTGGATGCTAACTAGCCCACCAAGTACCTCCAGTAAGCCCCACACAGTGGGGGTTGCTGAGAAGTGGTCCAAGGCCACGACCCTTTTTGCACCACACTGCTGGTGGGGGGATGAGGCATTTTTGTGTCCTGAGGAACTCAGAACACAGGTGGACTTCATCCCCCGAGCAGCAGTATGCCAGGAGGCTCTTTGCAGAGTGGTGTAAAAAGGGTGTGTAGCCTCAGATGACTCTCAGCAATCCAGCTGTAAGGGGCTTACCAGAGATACCTGGTGGGCAAGTTGGCCCAGGGACCCTCAGGAGGCAAGGGGGCTTCATTCCCCAACCAAGAGTGAGCCAGAAGGTGCGTTTGCAGCGTGGTGGACAAAGGGGGTGTGGCCTGTTTCACCTAGCAGCATTCCCACTATCTGGTGCGTACTGGAAGTACCAGGTGGGCTAATAGGCCCCTAAGAACCCCCAGCATCGAAGTGGACTTTAATCTCCATCCAAGAGTGAGCCAGGGAGTGCGTTTGCAGAGTGGTGAGGAAAGGGGATGTCGCCTGCTATGAGAACTTAGCAATGCTGCTTTGCGGGACTTAATGGAGGAAATAGGAGGAGTAGTAACCCACCTGTTACCTCCACTTAGTCCCACACTGTGGGATTGCTAAGAGGTCTTCGGAGGCCACACACACCCTTTCTCCACCACTCTGCAAACGCGCCCCCTGGCACAGTATTGGTTGGTGGATGAAGTGCACTTTACTCCTGAGGGACTTTGGGGGCCAAGAAGCCCTCCTGGTCCTGGTACCTCCAGAAGCATTTGTAATTTATAAGCATGGGCGGAAAATACGTTCCGCTCGCGGACTTTTCGGATTTTCCGCGATTTTGCGATCCGCGAATCTCGCGAAATCGCGAATTAGAGGGGCCGAATTTTCAGCCAAGCACTTACAGGGTTAGAGCAGCAGGTGCAAAAGTTGAAGCTAATTTTTTGTAACCTTTTACAAAAGGGTTACAAAGAAATTAACTTCAACTTGGGCACCAGCTGCTGTAAGCCTGTAAGTGCTTCCTTGCGCCTCGTTGCCTACTTGCAACTATTCTCTGACCCTGCTCTGACCCTTGAATCAGGGTCAGAGAATAGTTACAAGTAGGCAATGAGGCGCCTGTCACGAAAATTAAACCTCAACAGGAAGCACTGACAGATATAAAAACAAGCATTTGCAATGCAATAGGTCTCGCATTAGGAAAGTTTGAGCTATTGGTCTTGTAAATGACCATTTTTTTTATTTATGTGTTGGTTTTGAAAATAGCTAAATTAATAGATTTGTCATTTACAATGCCAATAGTTAGAATTTTCGCAAATGTGACACCTATAGCATTTGTAATGCAACATGTTTTGTATTTACGTGACTTAGCTGTATTGATATTACAAATTACAATGGCTTTTAATTTTTTTAAATAATTAATACTTAAAGGCACAAAAACGAGTCTAATAGAGGGCAGAAGGGCACAAAAAACGAGTCTAACAGAGGGCAGGAGGGCACAAAAACAAGGGAATAATAGAGGGCAAAAGGGCACAAAAAACGAGTCTAACAGAGGGCAGAAGGGCAGAAAAACAAGGGAAAAATTAGTCTAACAGAGGGCACAAGGGCACAAAAAACGAGTCTAACAGGGGGCAGAAGGGCAGAAAAACAAGGGGAAAACGAGTCTAACAGAGGGCACAAGGGCAGAAAAACAAGGGAAAAACGAGTCTAACAGAGGGCAGAAGGGCACAAAAAACGAGTCTAACAGGGGGCAGAATGAATCCCGCCCTGCGTGTTTGTCCACAAAGATCCCACCTTTTTGTGCAATACCTCTACTCAACTGGAGTACTTTCTACTGTCTAATCAGTAAGTGCTCCCTCGTTGGCTAAATGTATAGGGGCAGATATCCAATAACTGGCGCATCCCCAGGGTTGCGCCAGTTATTGTGTGCCGCAGCTCCGCCACCCATGGTGCGGCGCACCATGTGGCACGCATCTGTGCCGTAAAAGCAGCGCATTGCTGGAGCTGCATCGCGCTTGCGACGCAGCTCCAGCAATGCTCTTGGGGGCCCTATCTCCCCAATGCTGCATCAAGCCTTGCGCCTGCTTCAAGCAGACGCAGGGTTTTGACGCAGCATTGGCCTAAAAGTGACTGAGTGAAATCTTGTAGATTTCACTCAGCCACTTTTTGGAGGTGTTTCTGTACAGGAACACCCTCCCCTGCGCCAGAACGCCTGCTGATGGCGCAGGGCTTTACAACGTGGCACATCTCTCAGATGCGTCACCTTGTTAATACCCAGCACCATGGCGCATCTTTTGTGCTGCCGCTGCATCACAAAAGGTCTCGGTAGAGGGTGACAGTGATGAACCAGAGGGTGGCAGGGGTGAACCAGAGGGTGACAGTGCTGAACCAGAGGGTGGCAGTGCTGAACCAGAGGGTGGCAGGGGTGAACCAGAGGGTGGCAGTGATGAACCAGATGGTGGAAGGGGTGAACCGGAGGGTGGCAGTGGTGAACCAGAGGGTGGCATGGGTGAACCAGAGGGTGGCAGTGGTGAACCAGAGAGTGGCAGTGGTGAACCAGAGGGTGGCAGTGCTGAACCAGATGGTGACAGTGGTTAACCAGAGGGTGGCAGTGGTGAACCAGAGGGTGACAGTGCTGAACCAGAGGGTGGCAGGGGTGAACCAGAGGGTGCTGTGATGAACCAGAGGGTGGCAGTGGTGAACCAGAGGGTGACAGGGGTGAACCAGAGGATGGCAGTGGTGAACCAGAGGGTGACAGTGCTGAACCAGAGGGGGACAGTGGTTAACCAGAGGGTGGCAGTGGTGAACCAGAGGTGCTGTGATGAACCAGAAGGTGGCAGTCGTGAACCAGAGGGTGGCAGTGGTGAACCAGAGGGTGGCAGTGGTGAACCAGAGGGTGGCAGGGGTGAACCAGAGGGTGGCAGGGGTGAAGCAGAGGGTGGCAGTGATGAACCAGAGGGTGGCAGTGGTGAACCAGAGGGTGCTGTGCCCATACACGACCGCATGGGTAACTTCGCCATGCAAGCAGCCCGCGAACACGCAAAAAGCCCCGCGAACATGCAAAAAACCCCGCGAACACGCAAAAACCCAAAAATCCACAAATTCGTACGAATTTGCGGATTTTGCGGATTGCGAATTCGATTTCGCGTGAATTCGCAGAACACAAATTCGCAAATTTTGCCCATACTTAGTAATTTAATAAGTCTTGCATTTGCAAGAGTTAGAGCTATTGGGGTTGTAAATGTAAACTTTTTTTCCTAATGTTTTTTTGAGTGGAGTGGATGTACATTGTGTGTAGTGGAATTATGTGGTATGTTGTGCAGTGAAATTATGTGGATAGAAAGTATGCGGTATTTAGTGTATAGGAATTATGTAGAGGGGGATTATGTGTTATGGAGAGCAATTATGTGGTACGGTAGTCTGTGTTGTGGAGTGGTAACCTCATGTTTAGTCTTCCTCTTTTTCATAGAAGCTAAACTATGAACTCAATGAGATGAAAAAAGAAGGAATCTCTGGAGCACTTCTGGACCTAGTCAGAGGTATGAGCAAGGCCACTGGAAATATGCGACTATTTGGCTGCACCAACTTTCGCACAATTATACATTTTCCACATTAGCTACATAATCCATCATTTGCTGCCTACTCTGCACCACTCTTCTCTTATTTTTCTGCACTTCTCTTGCCTCTTTCTGCACCTCTGTTCCATCTTTCTGCACATCTCTTGCTTCTTTCTGCACCCCTCTTGCCTCTTTGTCCATTCCTCTTCTCTCTTTCTGTAACGCTGTTGCTTCTTTTTGTACCACTCTTGTCTCTTTCTCCACACCCTTCCCTCTTTCTGCACCTCTATTGGTTCTTTTTGCATATCTCTTGCTTCTTTCTGCGCCTCTATTGCTTCTTTCTGCACATCTCTTGCTTCCTTCTGCACCCCTCGTGCCTCTTTCTGCACCCCTCGTCCCTCTTTTTGCACCTCTGTTCCTTCTTTCTGCACTTCTTTTGTTTCTTTCTTCACCCTTCTTCCTTTTTTTGCAACCATCTTGCCTCTTTCTGCAGTTCTCTTGTCATTTTCTGCACCTCTCTTGCCTCTTTCTGTACCTCAATTCCTCTTACTGCACTTCTCTTGCTCTTTCTACACCTCTGTTGCTTCTTTCAGCAATTTTCTTGCCTCTTTCTGCACTTCTCTTGCTTGTTTCTGTATCTCTCTTGTATCTTTCTGCACCTCTGTTGCCTCTTTCTGCACCTCTATTGCCTCTTTCTCCACCTCACTTGCCTCTTTCTGCACTTCTCTTGCTTCTTTCTGTACCTCTGTTGCTTCTTTCTGTACCCCTCTTGCCTCTTTCTGTAACCCTCTTCCTGTACCTCTCTGGCCTCAGCCTGCCCACCTGTTCCCTCTTTCTGCACCCCTTTTACCTGTTTCTTCTACTCTCTTGCCTCTTTCTGTAGTTTTCTTGCCTCCTTCTGTACCTCACTTGCCTCTTTCTGCAACTCTCTTGTCTCTTTCTGCAGATCTCTTGCCTCCTTCTGTACCTCTCTTGCCTCTTTCAATACTTCTCGTGCCTGTTTATGTACCTCTCTTACCTATTCCTGCACCTCTCTTGCCGCCTTTCTGTACCTCACTTGCTTCATTCTGCACCTCCTTTGCCTGTTCTGCACCCCTCTTTCCTCTGTGTGCAACTCTCTTGCCTCTTCCTATATCTCTCTTCCTCCCTCTTTCTGTACCACTCTTGCCTCTTTCTGTACTTCTGCTGCTTCTTACTGAACTTCTCTTCCTTCTTTCTGCACCCCTCTTTGCCTCTTTCTTTACCCCTCTTGGCTCTTTGTGTACCTCTCCTACCTCTTTCTGCACCCCTCTTGCCTCTTTCTGTACCTCTGTTGGTTCTTTCTACACTGCTATTGCTACTTTATGCACCTCCTTTGCACATTTCTGCACCCCTCTTGCCTCTTTCTTAACCACTCTTGCTTCCTTCTGCACCTTTGTTGGTTCTTTCTGCACTGCTCTTGCTTCTTTCTGTGCCTCTTTTGCCTGTTCCTGCAACAATCTTGCCTCTTTCCGCACTTCTCTTGTCGCACCTCTGTTGCTTCTTTTTTGTACTTCTCTTTCTCTTTATGCACCCCTCTTGCATCTTTCTACACCTCTGTTGCTTCTTTCTGTACTTCTCTTGCTTCTTTCTGCACCCCTATTGCCTCTTTCTGCACTTTTCTTCCGTATTTCTATACATCTCTTCCCTCTTTTTGTGCCTCTCTTGCCTCTGTCTGTACCCGTCTTCCTCTTTCTGTACATCTGTTCCTTCTTTCTGTCTTTTTCTTGCTTCTTTCTGCACCCCTCTTGCCTCTTTCTGCACCTCTTTTGCTTTTTTCTGCACTGCTCTTGCTTCTATCTGCTACTCTCTTGCACATTTTTGCATCCCTCTTGCCTCTTTCTGCACATCTGTTGCTTCTTTCTGCACCCCTCTTGCCTCTTTCTGTACTTTTTTCTCTCTTTCTATACATCTCTTCCCTCTTTTGTACCTCTCTTGCCTCTGTCTTCACCCATCTTCCTCTTTCTGTACCTCTGTCCTTCTTTCTGTCCTTTTCTGGCTTCTTTCTGCACCCCTCTTGCCTCTTTATTTACCTCTGTTGCTTCCTTCTGTACTTTTCTTGAAAATGTCTGCACCTCTCTTACAAATGTCTGCACCCCTCCTGCCTCTGTATGCATCTCTGTTACCTCTTTCGACTCCTCTCTTGCCTCTTACTGCACCTCTTTTGCTTTGTTTCTGCACTTCTCTTTCCTCTTTCTGTACCCTTCTTGCCTCTTTCTATACCTTTGTTGGTTCTTTCTGCACTGCTCTTGCTTCTATGTTCTATTCTCTTGCACATTTCTGCACCCCACTTGCCTCTTTCTGCACCTCTGTTGGTTCTTTCTTTATCTCTCTTGCCTCTGTGTGCACCCCTGTTCCCTCTTTGTGCACCTCTTTTGCCTGTTTCTGCAACTCTATTGCCTCTTTCTACACGTTTCTTATCTCTTTCTGCACATCTGCTGCCTTTTTCTGAACTTCTCTTGCCTCTTCTGCACCTCTGTTGCTTCTTTCATCTCTTCTCTTGCCTCTTTCTGCACCCCTCTTACCTCTTTTTGCAGCTCCGTTGCTTCTTTCTCTACTTCTCTTGCTTCTTTTTGCACATCTCTTGCCTCTTTCTGCACACACAGGGCTACTTTTAAACTCACCTCCGGCTCAGCAGTGCAACTATGCAATGCATAAAAGGGCTGCTGGACTCTAAATTGCCATGCCCTATTCCTATTATATGCTAGGGACTTAGAGGTAGTTTTAATCCCCCTGCCCTATTATGTACTAGGGCCTTACAGGAGAGGTCATGCCAATCACAGGGGTACCCCAACCCTTAACGTACCCTGGTGTATGTAGGTGTTTTCACTGTGTTCTAAGTGTCTTTCACCATAGCACTGGCTCTGGGCCTGGTTAGGCAGAGCCCAGGGTGAGTCAGAGTCAGTTACCACCATTACCAGTCAGCAAAAAGTTGGGGGGTGGCCCAGGGCATATAATGACTTTGCAACAAGGCCTTTTTCTGCAATTCTGTTGGTTCTCTTTGCAGATCTATTGCTTCTTTCTGAACCTTTCTTCCTCTTTCTGGACTTCTGTTGCTTCTTTCTGTATTTTTCTTGCTTCTCTTTGCGCCTTTATTCCTCTTTCTGCACATGTCCTTCTGCACATGTCCTACCTCCCGAGGCATAGTTAGAAATTAGCATTTAAAAAACCTTAGAAATTCACTGAAAAAAACACAGGTTTCAGGGACATTATAGTTAGAAATTTTCATTTAAAAAACCTTAGAAATTCACTGAAAAAACCATAGGTTTCAGGGACATTATAGTTAGAAATTAGCATTTAAAAAACTTTTGACATTCACTGAAAAAAAAACAGGTTTCAGGAACCTTATTGTTAGAAATTAGCATTTAAAAAAAACCTTAGAAATTCACTGAAAAAAAAACATGTTTCAGGGGCGTTATAGTTAGTTGGACTTTTCCCTCATACAAAACCAGAGAAATTCAGCCATTATAGTTAGTTAAGCTAACTATAACTTGCACCCCCGCAATGCACTGCTGATGATGTGATATATTGCATCATTCATGACATGGTCAGTAACATCACTGATTACATCACTGATAATCTGATGACCTCCTCATACCCTCAAATAAACGTTGATACACCCACTCTAAAATACAGACTACCATTTTTGAAACCATAGACGCACCAATACCTGTTACTACATACCCACTCATGAATTCATAGGTCTACACACAAATCTACTCATTCACCCGTATAGTCACTCATACATGCAGTCACTCATCAATACGGCACTATCATTTGTACTCATACATCTATACAGACGCTCACACACCACCACTCATCCATAGAGTTACTCACACACCTAGTCAGTCATGCAAAGAATCGATCACACTCCCATTTACTCACCTATACAGTTATACACACACCACCTCACTTATTCATACTGATACTAGCACATACTTACTCTCTTATACAATCACTGATACAAGCATACACTCATCCATACATTTACTCTCGGAATCACTCACTGTAAAGAAAATTTGTAGAGCGCACTGCAACCCATCGGGCATCCTGGAGCTAAAGAGGGAAGAAGACAGTAAAGGAACAACTGTGACAGAAAGCAGCTAGAGATTACGTTCTAGGAAAAAGCCAGGTTTTTATTTGTTTACAAAAAGGCAAAAGGTCATGTATCTGTCGAAGCTCCAGAGGTAGCTTGTTCCAGAGTTTTGCAGCAGTAACACTAAAAGCTTGACCCCCCAACCTAGCTCCCCTGGTCACGGGTACTTTCACCCAATTCGCTGCGGAGGACCGAAGGCAGCGGGAAGGGGCATACCAATGGAATTTACTCCGCAGAGGTATGGGACCTAAACCATGCAGTGTCTTAAACACAATGCAGAGGGATTTAAAATAAATCCTCTCACATACAGTCATTTATATACTCCAACACTCACATATACGGACTTTCACATATGTAGTTACTCACACATGCACCACTAAGATATACATTCACTCACCAACATACCCATACACACTCACCCAGCCATACAGCCCTCCACAGATGCACTCTTGAACCCATACACCCAGTGAATCACCCACTCACACATCTCTGCATAGCGTCGCACATCCCCACCCACCCACACAGACACCCTGGCATTCATAGAGATACTCAGACAACACATCAATGACCCATATAGATACTCATGTAGCTACTCACAAACCCATGCAGCCGCTTACACACCAACTGACAGACTGCTACAGATATTCACACAGTTTAGTCAATAACCCATGCATTCAGTAAGACACGGTCCATTACTGAATTATACAGTTAGTCATGCACCTACTAAATCATCCATTCAGACACTTATAAACCCACTCATTCTTCAATACACCTTGGCATGCTTATATATATATATGTATATATATATATATGTATATATATATATATATTCACTGAAAAAACCATAGGTTATAGACCATATATAGTTAGGAATTTGCATTTACAAAACCTTGAAAATTCACTGAAAAAACCATAGGTTAGAGACCATATATAGTTAGCTGGACATTTTATTGACATAAAACCAATGAAATTCCATATATAGTTAGTTGCACTAACTATATATCGCGCACCCGCAATCCACTGCTGATGATGTCACATATTACATCATTCATGACATGGTCAGTGACATCACTGATGACATCACTGATGACATCTCAAATGACATCACTGATGACATCACTGATGACATCTCAAATGACATCACTGATGACATCATGACACAACAATACCAGTTACTACATACGCACTCACTGATTCCTACGTCTACACACACATTCACAGATATATATATTTTTTTAAACGTTAATTTCTCAAAATCCACTGGAGCACATATATTGAGACATAGCAAAGGCACGTCGGGCAAACCATATCTACAATTTTGCCAAGTTTCTTGTAAATCTATTCAGCCGTTCGAGCTAAAAGTGAGTCCAACCGCCCTATGGAAAAATGAATGGGAAAAACGTGTTTTGGGACCCCCCTTTTTTCTCGGCCCCCCCTTGGCTAAACGCCCCCAAACTTTCAGGAGCTGCTCAGAAACAAAATGTGCAATTTTCCTGAAAATGTCAGCCAATTCCGTCCACAAACGCCAAAGTTATTAGACATAGAATTTTCAGAAATCCCATAGAGAAAAAATCCTAACTAAATATACCCACTGGCTATCGCCAGTAGGTAATATACATATATAAACATATATAATCTGCATATCTATATAAATATAAATGCATACATATACATATATGCATACATATGCATGTTATTTACATGAAAGTTTTAAAAACACTAATAAAAGCAAAGCTAAAAAGCCACCTCATTACAAACAGAATGGCTTTAACTTAAACGAGGGCGAGATCTATTGCATTTTCAATGCTTGTTTACTTTGGTTCTATCAAGAAGGCATTCAGATGTGTCACACATTTGCCATAAATTCTGAATGTTAGCACTCTAGTTGCTCATTAGATCACTGTAGTAAAGCTAGTGCTCACCAGGGAAGTCTGCTGCTAATCATGGTTTGCAGCCATTTTCCCGCATTTTTTATCCCGCAGACTTTCAGTCCGCATACCATTATCCCGCAAGGTCATTGACCTCGCATACCATTATCCCGCATTTTTTCAAAACGCATGTGCATTTATCGCGCATGCCTTTACAAAGAATTACGTTTTAAAGGCATGTATGGTAAATGCATTTGTGGGTTTGTGTTAATGTTTTCCTGGGTTAGTGATTGTGTAGTGTAGTGTAGTGTTGTGTAGTGTAGTGTTGTGTTAGTGTAGTGTAGAGTTGTTGTGGTTGTTTAGTGTAGGGTCATGCTGGGGGTAGTGTTTTAGGGTTTAGGGTTGTGTTGTAGTGTTTGCGTAGTGTAGGGTCATGCTGGGGGTAGTGTTTTAGGGTTTAGGGTAGTGTTGTAGTGTTTGCGTAGTGTAGGGTCATGCTGGGGGTAGTGTTTTAGGGTTTAGGGTTGTGTTGTAGTGTTTGCGTAGTGTAGGGTCATGCTGGGGCTAGTGTTTTAGGGTTTAGGGTAGTGTTGTAGTGTTTGCGTAGTGTAGGGTCATGCTGGGCGTAGTGTTTTAGGGTTTAGGATAGTGTTGTAGTGTTTGCGTAGTGTAGGGTCATGCTGGGGGTAGTGTTTTAGGGTTTTGGGTAGTGTTGTAGTGTTTGCGTAGTGTAGGGTCATGCTGGGGTGTAGTATTTTAGGATTTAGGGTAGTGTTGTAGTGTTTGCGTAGTGTAGGGTCATGCTGGGGGTAGTGTTTTAGGGTTTTGGGTAGTGTTGTAGTGTTTGCGTAGTGTAGGGTCATGCTGGGGGTAGTGTTTTAGGGTTTTGGGTAGTGTTGTAGTGTTTGCGTAGTGTAGGGTCATGCTGGGGTGTAGTGTTTTAGGGGTTTGGGTAGTGTTGTAGTGTTTGCGTAGTGTAGGGTCATGCTGGGGGTAGTGTTTTAGGGTTTTGGGTAGTGTTGTAGTGTTTGCGTAGTGTAGGGTCATGCTGGGGGTAGTGTTTTAGGGTTTTGGGTAGTGTTGTAGTGTTTGCGTAGTGTAGGGTCATGCTGGGGGGTAGTGTTTTAGGGTTTTGGGTAGTGTTGTAGTGTTTGCGTAGTGTAGGGTCATGCTGGGGGGTAGTGTTTTAGGGTTTTGGGTAGTGTTGTAGTGTTTGCGTAGTGTAGGGTCATGCTGGGGGTAGTGTTTTAGGGTTTTGGGTAGTGTTGTAGTGTTTGCGTAGTGTAGGGTCATGCTGGGGGTAGTGTTTTAGGGTTTAGGGTAGTGTTGTAGTGTTTGCGTAGTGTAGGGTTATGCTGGGGGTAGTGTTTTAGGGTTTAGGGTAGTGTTGTAGTGTTTGCGTAGTGTAGGGTCATGCTGGGGGTAGTGTTTTAGGGTTTTGGGTAGTGTTGTAGTGTTTGCGTAGTGTAGGGTCATGCTGGGGGTAGTGTTTTAGGGTTTAGGGTAGTGTTGTAGTGTTTGCGTAGTGTAGGGTCATGCTGGGGTGTAGTGTTTTAGGGTTTTGGGTAGTGTTGTAGTGTTTGCGTAGTGTAGGGTCATGCTGGGGGTAGTGTTTTAGGGTTTAGGGTAGTGTTGTAGTGTTTGCGTAGTGTAGGGTCATGCTGGGGGTAGTGTTTTAGGGTTTAGGGTTGTGTTGTAGTGTTTGCGTAGTGTAGGGTCATGCTGGGGGTAGTGTTTTAGGGTTTAGGGTTGTGTTGTAGTGTTTGTGTAGTGTAGGGTCATGCTGGGGGTAGTGTTTTAGGGTTTAGGGTAGTGTTGTAGTGTTTGCGTAGTGTAGGGTCATGCTGGGGTGTAGTGTTTTAGGGTTTTGGGTAGTGTTGTAGTGTTTGCGTAGTGTAGGGTCATGCTGGGGGTAGTGTTTTAGGGTTTAGGGTAGTGTTGTAGTGTTTGTGTAGTGTAGGGTCATGCTGGGGGTAGTGTTTTAGGGTTTAGGGTAGTGTTGTACTGTTTGTGTAGTGTAGGGTCATGCTGGGGGTAGTGTTTTAGGGTTTAGGGTAGTTTAGTTGTTTAGTGTATGCTAAAGGCATATTCGTTCTAAAAGTTTTCGTTATTTTAATTTGCGGCCTAATAGTACATGCGGGATTTTTTTTGCGGACTGATGGTATGCGGGATTTCGTCATATATTCGCTAATCATACTTTCTATGGCAAAATGAACCCCCTCCTTTTGTTCCTTTTTAAATTAAATGTTTTAAGAGTTACCACTTTATTCCAATCAAGATGGCTTCAGGTGTGCCATTGCTGAGTCTGCATTAGAGAAATTTAACCAGTCCCTGAAAACCGCTATTGACACCATTGCTCCCCTTAAACTACACAAGCAATTCCCCCAGTCCAAACAGGAGAAATGGTACACAGCTGATCTTAGAAAAGAAAAGCAAAAATGCAGACGCTTAGAAAAAACATGGAGAACATCCAAAAATGAAGAGGCCAGGAAAGCATTTCACGAGGTTCAGTCAGCATATTATAAAAATATAAAATTTGCCAGGAAAGTCCACTTCTCCACTCAACTGGAGGAGGCAGGGAACTGTCCCTGTGAATTGTTTAAAATTTTGCGAAATTTTATTAAACCCATAGCCACTGAAAGCACCGATGATGCCTCTCAACCACTCTGTGACGAAATTTCTGAGTTCTTCGAGGAAAAAATAAATTTGATTTATGACAAAATTTTAACCTCTAAAGGTGGGGCTACTACATCCATTCCCGAAGCTAAACCCGGCACACAGGCTTCAAACTCCCTGTTTGTCATTCCTCCCGTCACAGATCAAAATCTGGCAACCCTTATTGGCCATATGAAAACAGGCTCTCCCAGTGACCTTCTTCCTGCTAAAATGATGGCCCCTTTGATTTCCATCTTAGGCCCCTCAATCCAGGCAGTTATCAACACCTCCCTGGCCAAAGGCCAAGTCCCCATGGAATGGAAGACTGCGGTAGTAAACCCAATCCGGAAGAAGGCGACCCTACCCTGGACGGATCTATCTAACCTCCGACCTATCTCTCTCTTGCCTTACATCGGCAAATTAACAGAGAAGCACGTGAACACCCACTTTTCCAACTATATCGAGACAGCGGATGGCCTAGATCCTTCACAATCTGGTTTTAGGCCTAACCATAGCACCGAATCCGCCCTACTGGCTGTCACCAATAACATCAGGATGACGCTTGACAGTGGAGGGTCGATGATTCTGGTGCTATTGGACTTATCCGCTGCCTTCGATACGGTGTCTCACGATTTGCTTCTCTGCCGTCTGAGAGAGATAGGATTGGGAGGCATGGCCCTGTCCTGGATGGAGAGCTTTCTTTCCGGCCGCTCTCAAGAAGTCAGATTGGGCCCCCATAAATCCATCGCTAGGGAGCTTACCAGGGGTGTGCCACAGGGCTCTTGCCTAAGCCCCACACTGTTTAATGTGTACGTGGCCCCCCTAGCTGACTTAGTGAGATCTTTTGGGTTTATACCGGTGTCCTACGCCGATGACACCCAACTTCTGTTCCCCTTTAAGACCTTCTCTCCTGCTTTACAAAGAACTTTTGCAGAAGGGATGAGGGCAGTTTCCAAATGGATGGCCAACAACTGCTTACAGTGCAACGTGACCAAAACAGAGGTTGTACTTTATGGGGAAGCAGTGACATTATGGTCCAATGAGTGGTGGCCTCTTGAACTAGGACCTGCCCCTATTCCTAAACAGACCATAAGAAATCTGGGAGTGCTATTTGATCAGTCACTGACCTTCAAAGATCACGTCAACCAGGTTGCTGGTACCTGTTTCGGGGTTATTTCTCTGCTGAGAAGGGTCTTTCCTTTCCTCCCAGATCACCACAGAAAGACCTTGGTCCAGGCTCTGGTCGTTAGTAGATTGGACTACTGTAATGGCCTTCTTTTATCAGCTAATGAAGGCCATTTTAACAAACTACAGGTGGTCCAAAATACGGCCGCGAGGTTAGTCATGATGGCTCCATCCAGGACTCCCTCCCGGCCACTACTGATGGAACTTCACTGGCTGCCAGTGCGACTGCGGACCAAATTTAAAATCTTGTGTACAATTCACAAGTGTCTGATGGGGAAAGGCCCGAAATTTCTCTCCACAGCCTTCCTTCCTTATGTTCCTGGCCGCTCACTACGATCGAGCAATCTCCAGCTCCTTAAGGTTCCAAAAATTAAAAAAACTCGCCAAGGAGGCAAGGCTTTGGCATACACAGGGCCTGTTCTTTGGAACACTCTCCCCCTCGCACTAAAGCTTAGCACTGACCACCTGTTTTTTCGAAAAGCCCTGAAAACGTACCTTTTTTCCAGAATTTAATTCATTCCCTTCCCACCACCCACTAGTAATGTTCGTGCAGAGTAGTCGGTTTTTTTTGTATGGCAAAGCGCGGAGATACCCCTTCGGGGGTCTATTCAGGCGCTATATAAGCATATAAATAAATAAATAAATAAATACCTTTGTAATAAGTAGGACTGTTAGCACTCTAGTTGTTCTTTAGAACACTCTGGGACATTCTGTCATTGGGCTATAGTTGGGCTACATCTGGCTGATATTTGGGCTACATTTGGTTTTTTTTTGTCTCTGGTGGCCATCTTTGGGCTACATTGGGCTACATTGGGCTACATTGTGCTACATTTGGGCTCCAACATATATATAGCCCAATGTAGCCCAATATATATTTTTCAAAGTTAATTTTCGTAAAAACCACTGGAGCCTATATCTTGAGACATAGCAAAGGCACATCGGGCTACCAGTCCCTACAATTTTGCCAAGTTTGGTGTAAATCCATTCAGCCGTTCAGGCTAAAAGTGAGGCCAACCGCCCTATGGAAAATTGCATGGGAAAAACACGTTTTGGGACCCCCCTTTTTTCTCGGCCCCCCTTTGACGAAACCCCCCCAAATTTTCAGGGGCTGCTCAGAAACAAAATGTTCCATTTTCCTGAAAATTTCAGCCAATTCTGTCCTCAAACGCCAAAGTTATTCGACATAGAATTTTCAAAAATCCCATAGGAAAAAAATCCTAACTATATATACCTACTGGCTATCGCCAGTAGGTAATATATATATATATATATATATATATCCAGGATACCACGTCTTGCTTCCTTCACTCAGGCTTTCCCCCAGAACAAGGAGACGCAGACACGGACCATTTCGTGCAAGTATTTAATCAGCTCAAGTTAGCGCATGACGTTTTCAAAAGATGCGATGGGTATATAGACATATACACTCATTCTACAATACACCTTGGCACGTATATATAAATATATATATATAAAACATATTTAAACTTTACAGAAACACATAGTCAATGAATGATGTCATCAGTGATGTCATCAGTGATGTAATTTGAGATGTCATCAGCGATGCCACTGACCATGTCATGAATGATGTAATATGTGACGTTATCAGCAGTGCATTGCGGGAGCCGGCCCTGGGGGGTGGTGGTCCCTATGTGATTGAAGCCCCGGGGAGGTGGTGGTCCCCAGGACTGAGGGTTCTCCCAGACCCCCATATCTCAATATTAAGTGCCCCGGGGAGGTGGTGGCTTGTGCCCCCCCACCCTAATTATTCTTTTAGCCCCGGGGAGGTGGTGGTCCCTGGGGCTCGGGGGCCGCGAGGCCACCCCCACCAATTTTCATAAATGCTCCAGGAGGTGGTGGTCCAGGGAGCAGCATGGGGTGGTTGGGACCCCCCACGCATTTCTTTATGAATCCCGGGGAGGTGGCGGTCCCTAGGGCTAGGGGGGCTGCGTGCCACCGCATTTAATGTAATAAGCCCCAGGGAGGTGGTTGTCCCCGGGGCTGCGGGGTCCCTGAGGCCAGGTAGCGCGTTTGCAGAGTGGTGCAAGGAGGGGGCGTGGCCTCTGGCCCAATCCTTTTTTTTCTTTTTCTTTTTCTTAAAGAAGGGGGCTGTGTAGCCCCCTCCTTTTTTCTAATTGATTGGCCCTGGGGACCCATTCCCCCAGGGCCTGCCCCCAATTTTTTATTAAAAAAATAAAAAATCGGGGGCCCCCCTCCTGAGGCCATAATTTGCCCTGGGGACCCCATCCCCCGGGGCATGGCCCTTTTTTAAAATATTATTATTCTGGAGGGGGGCTGCCTTGCCCCCCTCCTGTGGCCAGTTCTGGGCCCGGGGACCCCATCCCCCGAGGCCGTTTCTTTTTTTATTTATGTTTTTTTTGGGAGGGGGGCTGCGTGGCCCCTCTCCCAAGCCAATAATAACCCTGGGGACCCCATCCCCTGGGGCTGGCCCTCTTCATTGGGGGTCATGGGGGGGTCCCCAATCCCCCTACAGTCCCAGCCGGCTCTCAGCATCATGCGGGAGCCGGCATTGCTTTTCCACATGGGGAGCGGCTAACATGCTGCTCCCCCTGTGGAAAAGCAATTTGCTTTTCTATTTGGAAGAGAGAACAGGTTTCCTGTTCTCTCTTCCAAATAGGAAAGCAGTTTGCAATGACAGGGTGGGAGCCGCGAGGCTCCCGCCCTATCATTGCAAACTATAGAGTCCCGGGGGTGGGCACTCCGGGACACTGCAGGAGCCGGCCCTGGGGGGGTGGCGGTCCCCAGGGCCTAGACAAGGCACAAGGAGGGGGGCCCCCTCCCACATTTTGAAAAAGCCCCGGGGGTGGCAGTCCCCGGGGCTGGGGGTGCCTCAGAGCCCCCCCTCAGTTAATGTTTTGAAGCCCCGGGGGGTAGCGTTCCCAGGGCTGGGGGTGCCTGAGAGTCCCGGGGGTGGGCACTCCGGGACACTGCAGGAGCCGGCCCTAGGGGGTGGCGGTCCCCAGGGCCTAGACAAGGCACAAGGAGGGGGGGCCCCTCCCACATTTTGAAAAAGCCCCGGGGGTGGCGGTCCCCGGGGCTGGGGGTGCCTCAGAGCTTCCCCTCAGTTAATATTTTGAAGCCCCGGGGGGTGGCGGTCCCCAGGGCTGGGGGTGAATGAGAGCCCCCCACCCATTTTAAACAAGTCCTGGGGGGTGGGGGTTCCCGGGGCTGTGGGGGAGGGCCCGTGAGCCCTCCGCATATATTAAGTTAGGGCCCTGGGGACGCCGGTCCCCGGGGCTAGGGGGACCTCAGAGCCCCCCTCAGTTAATGTTTTGAAGCACTGGGGGTTGGCGGGCCCCAGGGCTGGGGGGCCTGAGAGCCCCCCCACCCATTTTAAACAAACCCTGGGGGTGGCGGTCCCTGGTGCTGCGGGTGGCCCGTGAGGCCCCCGCATATATTAAGTTAGAGCCCCGGGGGTGGCGGTCCCTGGGGCAGTGTGGGGGGGAATGGGACCTTCCTACCTCGAGTGAAATTACACCCAACCACTGTGCACTGTTGCGGGAATTGATTGGGACCCCCAGACTATTTTTTTTATGATGCCCGCGGGATTTGGCCAACCCCGGGGCACATTACCATATTTAGCGAGGGAGACCGCGTTTCTTTTTTTTTTATCGGCAGGATGCGCGTATCCAGCGTGCATCCTCCCGTTTTGTTTCGTTTTTTGGCCTTGGGGGTCCTTGTGGGACCCCCTGAGCAGGCCTAGGGGGTCAGGGTGTTTCTACCCTGCCCCCTTTTTCCGTTTTGCGATTTTTTGGGGGTTTCTTGTGCCTCGGTTCTACCGAGGCACAAGATGGCTGCCAACACTTCCTGGTTTGGAGTGTTGACAGCCAATTAAAATACAGCTCATGCACGGCAGGGTGCGCGTAGGCTTCGCTTAGGGTACGCGGATTCATCCGCGGATCCCTCACGCCCATAGATATATAAATGACTTTAACTGTCATTTTTTCAGGAACTACTGAACAGATTTACACCATTTAAGCAAAAGGCACAAGTCTGAACTAAGGACTACCTCTTTGACAAATTTGGTGTAATTCCGTTCAGCAGTTCGGGCTGTAGCTGCGGCTAAAGGTCCTATGAGAAACTGCATGGGGAAAATGCTTTTTGGGACCCCCCTTTTTTCTCGGCCCCCTCTTGATGAATCACCGTAAAACTTTCAGGATAGGAGTGGACCGGAGCTGGCCAAAAGTTTTGAAATTTCACGAAGATTCATCAATCTGCGCCAAAGTTATTCCAAATAGAATGTTGCGGATTTCCTATGGATAATAGGCCCTAACTATATCTACCTACTGGTAATCGCCAGTAGGTAATATACATATATATATATATATATATATATATATATATATATATATATATATATATATATATATATATATATATATATATGTATATATATATATATATATATATATATATATATATATATATTCAAAAGGATAATCCAGCAACAAAGCAGACTTCACTTGTCTTGAATACACGGACCCAAATTCAGTGCAAGGTGATTTATTAGAAGTTGGTGCTTATATATATATATATATATATACTAGCAGCCTGTCCCGACATTGTCCAGGTATGAAATAGAATGTGTGTAATTTGTGTATTTGGCAAGGGCAATTTATTTTAAAATCTCGCGGTAGACAACATTTTTTGTTTCATTAGAATAGGGACAGAGAAGGCCCAGCTGCAGCCCTGGTTGATGTTAGCAGGCGCGTGTAATTGGTGTAGTGAGCCGCCGCCTGAGCCTGGCTACAGCCCTGGTTGATGTTAGCAGGCGCGTGTAATGTCGTTGAATGAGAGAGTTATCAGCCGCGGGTAAATCCATTTAATGAGAGAGTTGAGTGACAGCGAGTAGGAGAGGCTGCAGTAATTGTTCCTGCAGACACGCTCATTTGCGAGTTCCCCCGCTTGAGGCCCAGATGCAGGCCTGTTTGATGTTAGCAGGCGCGTGTCACCCTGCTTGAGGCCCAGCTGCTGCCCTGGTTGATGTTATCAGGCTCGTGTAATTAGTGTACTGATACGCCGCCTGAGCCCGGCTAGAGCCCTGGTTGATGGTAGCAGGCGCGTGTAATTTCGTTGAATGAGAGGGTTCAGTAACAGCGCGCAGGAGAGGCTGCAGTAACGTTACTTACAAGGCCTCCAGGTGAACGCGTTTGTCACGCCCCCAGCACACGGCCACAGCAGCCGATCTTCTGATTAATGTACGACCCACATGGCATGAAGGGCGGAACGTAGCACACGCCTCCCGTGTTTTTCACGCCCCCAGCGTGCCCCTTGATGCGGCGCAATTGCGTTCACATGGCATGAAGGCCGGACTCACGCCCCCAGCGGGTCACGCCCCCAGCGTGCCCCTTGATGCTGCGCAGCAACGTAATTAGTGCTTGTATGGTCGACTCACATGGCATGATGGGCGGACACACGCCCCCAGCATTTGTCACGCCCCCCAGCACATGCCCACAGCCCACGATGTGATGGCCGTACCACACGCCCACAGCGTTAGTCATGCCCCTAGCCCACACCCACAGCACAACGCAGACACGCCCACAAAGGACTACTTTGCTGGCCGGTTCTTTTACCTTTTAAATGTATAGAGGAGTTGGCCTAACAGCTAAGGCGCTCGAACTCGGACCTGGGGATCTGGGTTCGAGTCTTGGTAACGACGCCAAACATCCTGTGATTCTGGGAAAATCACTTAAACTCCCCGTGCCTAACAAAAATGAATGTGTGTCCTCATGTAACGTAACTGGTGCTATGTAAAGCGCTCAGATACCTGATTTAGTTCGGGTCAAGTTTGGGCTATATAAAACTCTATTAAAAAAAAATTATATATATATATATGGTGGCTGCCTAGCCTATGTCCTTCTGCTGCAACTGCCCTTTCCAATGCTGTATTGGGTGTTGTGATTGGTGCTGTGGTTACTGAGATTACCCGCCTCAAAGGTTTGGGCACTCTCTCTATATATATATGTATATTTGGCAGTGATAGTCCTGTTAGCCCAGCTAACTGGCGATCTCTTGGCGCTGCGGTTTCCAACGGCAGGACCACGCCGTTAAATAATTCACAATGCTCAAAAAGCCGACGCGTTTCGCAGCAGCCGCTGCTTGATCACTGTAGGATTTAGGCCCAGATCTTTGTACTGGGGTGAATGTATGACATTGTTCTACATTCTGTCCATCAACTGTGTTTTTTGCAATTTTCACCCCGAGTGGGCTGGGTATGCTCTGACGTGAGTCCCAGGCTCTCCACACCACTGGAGTCAAGCTATCCAGGCTGATGAAGGCTGATAGCCAGAAACCGGTCCTTCGATGCTTGATTCCGGTCTGGGAAAGACATGGCTTGGTAGTTCGGACTGGACTGTTCCCATGAGGCACAGGGTCAGAGCTGATTTGCATATAACCAGTGTCTAACCCAGGGTGGTGTGGAGTGCAAATAAACGATGGATTTAGGCCCAGATCTTTGTACTGGGGTGAATGTATGACATTGTTCTACATTCTGTCCATCAACTGTGTTTTTTGCAATTTTTACCCCGAGTGGGCTGGGTATGCTCAGACGTGAGTCCCAGGCTCTCCACACCACTGGAGTCAAGCTATCCAGGCTGATGAAGGCTGATAGCCAGAAACCGGTCCTTGGATGCTTGATTCCGGTCTGGGAAAGACATGGCTTGGTAGTTCGGACTGGACTGTTCCCATGAGGCACAGGGTCAGAGCTGATTTGCATATAGCCAGTGTCTAACCCAGGGTGGTGTGGAGTGCAAAAAAAACGATGGATTTAGGCCCAGATCTTTGTACTTGGGTGAATGTATGACATTGTTCTACATTCTGTCCATCAACTGTGTTTTTTGCAATGATCACTGTAGCGGCTGCTGCGAAACGCGGCGGCTTTTTGTTGTCTTGCCGAGTGTCCGATGAAAATATTACGCTAAATTAAAAGTAATCTTGCTGAAACGAGCTCCTTTGGTGTGTGCGATCCGCCTTTTCCTGGGTTTCCAGGAGCATTGTGAAATATATATTGACCGTGAGCAAGAGGTCGGCTGACCTCGAAACGCGTAGGGTATTTTTTCTTTGTGCCAATAAACCTTATCTGCGCACTATTTGGGCCTTGACTCTGGTGTTTGCAAAATACTATCTAACCAGGTGGTGACGGAATATATATATATATATATATATATATATATATATATATATATATACATTATCTTTATTTTATTTTTATTTTTTTGTATGTGTACCATATGGCCAGCTGCCAAGTTTGCCCAAACACACTGCCTACAGCCCTGCTGCACTCAACCCAATCTGGGTGCCAAGCCCAAGCAAACTGGCCTTTGGGGAGGCCCTGTGCAGAACACACTGCAGGGGCCACCCCCTGCTGCTCGCGGTCATGTATAGCGGGGGTTGGCCTCAGGGCCTTGTCTTTCGCCAGACCCATACACAACCTGTGATCGACCTGCACCTAACTCACCATAGGTGCCCAATCCCCACTGCAGCCAACTCCTGCAGCAGTTAACACTAACAGGATCACTAACAGGATATGTTTTTTGCATGTTTTGTTCTTAATAATTACTCCTTTCATAGGATTTGCAGGTCCGCACCAGCATGTGAAGCTGTGATGGACCTTCCATGTGTTCCACAAACCTGGTTTCAGACAAGCTGTAGATATGGGAAGTACCAATTTTGCCAGGGTTAGCAGTATTTTACCCACGAGGCTTCTGATGAATTCCTGCCCTCAGCCAGAATTCGCATATCTCAGGGGACGCACTGGCGCAAAATATCTAGCCCTCAATCCATGAGCCCTGTGGGATTTTTATTTTCTTTATTCTCTTTATTGTTATGCTCCTGGGACCGGGGTCAATGTGTATTCACTCTGCCCCCATATCTCCTTTTTTTCAAATGATGTGGGGCCTTGGACTTGGGGTCAGTAATTTCGGCAGCGATATTTTTCTCCAATTTGCATGCAGCCACCTAGAGAGCTTTGGTTCCAGGAACCCGACTTAGGGTTTGCAGAACCGAAAGGAATGATGGGAGAAAATGTAATGTGTCATATTTCACGGTTCCTTGTGAAATACAGGGTCTAATACCACTTCATTTTTTTCAATAAAAGCTCCAAAACACATGTACATGTTATTACAAAAGTAACACCCACTGAAAACGTTGCTCCGTATTTATATATACATACACAAAGTTGTCGGTCAAATTTCCAATTACAGCGGGTGCAGACAGATATTTTCAAAAGTACTGACTTACTTCAGTTAGGCTACCTCTTTAAAAAAGGAGAATATGACACTATATAATGTTAGCACCCGTTGTCTTTTATTTCGTGTTGTAGTATGCTCGAGGAAGGTTCAGGACACGATGCTATAATGTTATTCTTTTTTTTTTTTAAACAGAAGTGCTATATTCTGTTACCATTGTAATTTTAACTGTTATCAATGTGTTCCACTTTTTTCACTTAAAGGTGATGATTGAGTAAGTAGTACCAGGTAGTGTCCATCATTGATCTGAAAGTCAAAATAGGTAATTTTTCAGAGTTCAAAGTGGTTAAGATGTAGATGTGTAACATTATTTTTTTTTAATGAATTTGCCTTCTTTTATGCTGTAACAAAGTATAAAAGTGATGGAGGGAAAGCCTAAATTAATCTCAGCCACTGGTTGAGCCGCATTCAAATCCATCGTTATTTTGCACACCTTGTCACCTTAGTTTGGACCTAGTCATAGGCAATTCAATCTTGACCCTGCTCCAATCGGATCAGTACTGTGTCCACAAGCAACCCAGGACAGATGAGCCCATAACTAGAGTGAGACCTGTCTTGGACTGCTTGTGCTCCGGTTCAGGAAGCACCTGGCTTCACAGTTCGGGCAGTAATGTTCCGATTGGAGACTGATTTCCATATAGCTGGGCCCAAACTGTGGTGACTTGTCTGAAAAATCGATGGGCTGGGATGCAACTCGAGTAATTATTACCAGTGGCCGAGATTACTCAAGCATTCTATCCGTTTTTTGTATACTTTCTTTTATGCTGGTTTCACTTCGAAGAAGAGCTCTGTTCATTTGTATGTCCACATCTGCCTTTGTTTTTCTATTACACGTTTGTTAGCAAGGATATACATTCGGAGGGGAAATTCACTTTAACAACTGTACGTTTAATAAAACAAAGCGCATCTCTGTCACTGAATGTAGAGGTTTTGAAGTTCGGCGTAATTCAAACAAAGTGTGTTTCAAAAGTTACAATGCGAGGATTTAGATTGCTCGTTGCGTTTGTTGACCACCAGCTGTCCATAAAGCCAGGGCGCCTATTACATTTCCCTTATGCACAAGTGGGCATGTAATGAACGCTCCAAATATCAATGCAACACTCCCGCAGGTGCTCTTAGGGTAAGACTTTCTGGGATCCACGTGTTGCTTATTGTGCATTTATTATTTTCCAGATCCTCACTGAGAATGACTTACTTTGTTCTGCGAATGAGAAAAACATAGCATAATCTATTCCTTCTTTTAACTCTTTTTTTGGAGAGCGGCAGCATCCGTTTTCATTTTTGAAGAACAACCATGGTACAAGTAAGTTCTAGGTGGGTATTAAATTTGCTGAAAATGGAGGCAGACAGTTTAGAGCTATTTTCCTTTTCATGTTTTCTGTGGAGAACCCCTTGTTTACAAAGCTGCGTGAAACAAACTTCCAGTACCAATGTTTAACTACCCCTTTTAATTAATAATCAACCTACTATAGGCGAGTAAACATATTTCATTTGCAGGTGCAGGAGCGTACTCAAAATTTCCTGAATTTTGGTGACAAAATACGAAAGTTATACGAAAAACCTGTTTTTTTAATTCCCTAGGGAAATTATAAAGTAACCTTAGCTATACTATCGCCATACATTTAAATAATGTGTATGTGTGCTTTACAAGTTTGGCTGAATTTCTTGTACAAACATTAGCGATTTCAAAAACCTAAAAATCGAGAGAAATATTTTAGTGTTGATTATATACTTACAAACGAAAAAGACAAAAAGAGCGATAAGTGAAGTCCAGAAAGATCCTTAAAAAATGTAAGTTTGTTTGCCTTGCTCTTTGTTGTATTTTTTTTGTTTGTTAAATTTTAGTTGTTATCATTCATGGCTTTCTCCTGCCCTCTAGTGGAGAACCGCTACGATGCCTATGTTCGCACAGCGCTTTGAGTGACAATACGGTTCACTTATGTTCTTGTCGGCCACAACATACCCTTCTTATTACAGCATGAATTTTGATAAGCCCATTAGCCAATCGACCAGCTAGGAGAATGCCTTTCTCGCTTGATGGCAATACAACGAGGAGTAATATATTTTAATTTAAACACCATAAACCTATTGAGTGCTTAATTAACTTTAACTGTCTTTAGGGGAATGAAGCCAATTTGAGGGGGGTCAAAAGGAGTTGTTTCAATATCAAACAGTTTTACAGAGACAATCCATTCATTCGTCCTCCAGCTACTGATTAACACACAAAATTAACATGTTAGTAAAAATTCATATGCGGGCCCTTGGGGAAATTAAGATGCACATGCACACAGCACGATTAGCACAAGTATTGTTTTCTCCGAACAATATAATTTAATGGGTTTTTGGAATCACAGAAAAAGAGACCCTGCTCGAGTTCGCAATAATTATTCATTGGGAAGCTTTGAAATAGAGAAAAGATTTCAAAGACAAGCTCGAATGAATGGCAGTCTCGAACGTGGCACCTCAGCAGTATTTTTCAGCTCTGGGCTTTGATCAGAATATTGCACTCATTCACAACAAATAAATGGACGTTACATTGTAAATTCTTTATTTTAGAAGCCCCAAAGGGACAATGCGAGTAGAATGTAGTCATCCAGAGAAAAAACTCCCTCAGACAGACATATTCTAAATATGAAATAAAAAGCATGAGCTAGTAGAGAAAAAGTCTGCTCCAAAATTAGGAAGAAAACATTTTTATTCTGCTGTCTTTTTTGTTGCTGAAATTAGCAGCACAACATTTCCCGATAGAAATTTGGCACACACCACAGTAGACACGTCTGGCACGGCAAGCTACAAATTAACAGCGAGCTCATTTTTCGTCGGAGGATAGAATAAATTGTTGGTGATATATTTCTTTGAACTGCAAATGTTGTTCGAAACCCCCATTAAAACAAAGCTGAACAGTGAGCATCTTCTATTATCCGCGCTTCAAACTGAACGAGGAGAGAGTTCTGGCAAGTTCACCCTGCTCCGAAGATGTTAACAAACACCAGGCCCATAATTGTCACTTAATGGGTCAGAAAACAAAAACAAAACTGTCTCAGTGGTGTCGCCTGTTTTCAATAGATCACACTTATTTTCCCCTTCATATTTAGGGAATATAATTATGACTTCAGCAGGTTAAGCAGAAGAGTAATCACACACATCTGATATTCGCCACACTGCTAATCCTTTGAGTCTAGCGTCTGTCTGCTCAAGCAGCGCTTCTGGCTTCGGTGCTTTTTATTCAACTTATTTCTATGTGATTCCCCCATGGCATATAGAGTGGCCCATTAAGGGGCTGTGTTTGTCACAGTCACAAAATGGCTGCCAAGTACTGCTGAGTGCGGGGCAAACGTGTGTTTTGTTAGATGCAGGCTGTACCAGGCATAAAGAGGGGGGCGGTAATGAAAGAGGAGGCTATGGGCGCCTGTGAATAAGCATCAAACTTGAACACAAATAATCAAGTGGAGTGACCTCGCCGAACAATCCGGTCGCAGCAGAAAAGGATTTGAAGTGGCTCTCCAATCCCAGGGCCGCAATTCAGCGCGTGTAATGAGTTGGGCAAGTGGGCAGCCGCATAAAACCGAAGGGAGGCCTGGACGAAAATCACAGTGGTGTGCGTTTCCATATAGATGGTTGGTGGCGCGACCTCATCGTGACCTCTACTCGCTCGCTGAAACCTCTGACAGAACATGTTGAATGATCAAACACACTCTCCTCCATCACACCCCGTGTCAGTGGTGGCGGGTTAATCGAACAGCACTGTTTCCATTGTATCAACACATTTAAATACCTGTTAATTAAAAGGATTTCTAGGGAGCCTGGTCTCTCAGCTAATTCTTTAATCAATTACAAAGTCTGCAGTCCTTTCTTTATGATGTTGGCGCCACTTCTGAGACAAAACAGACCTTTATAGTCTTGACTTCCAGCATGCTTTATTTTCTGGGGGAGGAGATTCTCCGTCTGTAGTCTCTGTTCAACTGAGGCCCCGTCTACCCCTGGGTATCTGCTCCCCTGGCTCAGGGTCAATTCAGGTGAACAAGGGATTCCTCCAAGCCTTGTAACTGGGAGTATAGGCTCATACGAAGCTGATCAGGGACTGTGCAAAAGGTTTGCTTGAATTACAGCGGGAGCCCGGAGGTACCAGGGCTCCAGGTTTGGTGACACAGAAGCGTTAGGACTCAAAAGGAGAAATGATTCAGGTACAGCACTGCTCCTGGATAGCTAGCTTCTAGGCAGTGGATCTGCAAACCCTCTCTCACTGGCACCACCTCCATGGCTAGGTACAGGTAGTGATTGAGGAGTGCAATGTGGGATTGCTCCTTCAACCTCGACAGGAAATTAGTTAGCATGACCTGAATAGGATGTCTCCTGCCAGAGCTCTTGTATTCTAAGCCTGTATCTGCAGTTTGAGTTGAAGCGATAAGTCGAGGACGCAGGTATGGTGGGACCAGGTTTGCTAAGGTTGGGAGGCGGATCCCTGAAGTCTGCCCGCTGAGCCTATGATGATGAGTGCATGCATGTAGGTTCATGATAGAGCTGTCTTGTCCAGGAGTCTGGCAGCTGGCACCTGGAGTAAGAGGAAGTTGGCTGATCGCAAACAAAAGGACCATGGAGCAGGATACGTTTGATGACGTTCCTGTTAAGCACTTTCTATGTGTTTTTACATCTGTAGAAGAAATTAGTATCATAGTTCGCTGTCCCTTCTGTTTCTTGCATATTTTCCTAATCTGTGCAACTCAGCTACTGCATGGGCTTTTGCCCTATCTATAAACCTGCCTGCATTTCCACCCATCCACTGGTAATTAAAGACAACAATATTCGCCTTTGCCTCTGCCTGACGTCCTCCTCTGTCCCCCCCTTCCGGGTATCCGGGGTCAACATTTTGACATCTTGCAGCTTCAGAGTCTTAAATTTGACTCTACACCTCTCTCATTTTAAACACACACCCCAGTTCATTCCATGAGTCTAGATTTCTTCAATGAGCCATCGAGGTCTGGTTATCAGGATGCCTGACCGAGTGGCAAACACAAGATGATGGATGGAGAGCTGAAACTTTTTAACCACTCACACCCAGTCAAGAGATCCGGGGTTAATCCATAGTTCTTTTGTTCACTTTGCCACCCCAGTTTGGACCCAACCATATGCAAAGTCTTGACCCTGCTCCTCATGGGAACAGTCCAGCCTGAGCTGACAGGCCAGTTCCTCCCTGGACTGGAAACAAACATCCTGGGACCGGTTTTGGGGTATCACCCCTCATCAGCCACGTTTGCTGGAATCCAGTGCCAGAGCGAGCAAGGGACTTGCGTCAGGTCATACCCTTCGCCACTTTGGGCGAACATAGCACACACAACAAGACTTGGCCTGGCAGTTTGGACTCAACAGTTCCCATGAGGAGCAGGGTCAGGACTGATTTGCATATGGCTGGGTTTTAACTGGGGTGGCATAGGGAGCAAACAAATGGTGGATTCAACCCAGATCACTTGACTGGGGGTGAATGGTGGAAAACTCTCAGCACTCCATACATCATGTTGTGTTTCCCTGACCGAGTAGCCATGCTTGGCGGGTTCAATTCTCTGACTGCCAGGTCAGGAGGGGCATCGGTAGACATCTCAGGGTTCATGATCTCGCCAGGGTCATTGTCAGCATTAAACATAATGGTAGCGATCTTGAAGTGCGATGCGTTTCGAGTGATGGATTTCCTGGAGTGAGTCACCATAATCATGCTCCCCTTTTGCTCTGCTACTTTAAACGGTTCAATGTCAAAGGGGTGTTAGCTTTCCTCTGTTGTCTCTGCTTGACCACCACCCATTCACCAGCCTTTGGGACAGTAGCGGCCTGTGGAGGGAGTTCCGTGGGGCAGTGAGGCGGGGAGGGGCAGGGTGGCGTATAGTAAACACCGAAATATGGATGAACTGAGGTAAGTAAACATTTAAATAAATAAAACAAATTTCCTTGGTCGCGCTGCATCGCAAAATGCAATGTACTGCACGCAAAATGAAAATTCGTTTTATTTATTTATATGTTTACTTACCACCGTTCATCCATATTCCTGTGTTTACTAGACCTCACCCTGCCCCTCCCCCGCCCTGCCTCACTGCCCCACGGAACTGCCTCCACGGGCTGCTACTGCTTGGGGAGCATTGCATGTGCTCACTGCTTTATGCCTACATATGCTTTCATCTTCTCTTCCTTCTCTCGGTCAGTGGTGTTGATCTTGGCTGGGTTTACCTGTTGATCCTGCGTCCATTGCGGCAGCTTGGTGTGGACAGATCAACCAAACATGGGAGTGGTGGGGCTCTCTCCCATCATTGAATGAGGGGTGGTCCAGTAGGCTCACAGAACTTGACCCAGGGACTCCTCAAGTGCAATTCCTTTTTCCTTTTATGTATGGTTCATTTGAGGGTGGCCATAAACTGTTCTACTACACCATTGGCTTGGGGCACAATTACCAGAGTAGTAGAATGGTTTATGGGCAACGGCCAGTGCTTAATTTGAGCCGGTGGTTTCCGGTGCTCAGCACCAGCACTTAATTGCTGGTGCTTGTGACAGTCTACCACAAGGTGGCGCTGTCAAGGTAATTTAGAGATGAACACAACAACAGTTATCTATTAATTCAATGTACATTAAAAATTACTATTAACTTCCGCCCAAGCCATTCTTATAGCTTTGAAGGCCAGTGATAGTCCAAATTGTCACACTTGTAGGAATGTGATGGTTAGTATATAGTTTGCCCCCCCCCGGGGTCCACTGTGTATTCTGTGCTATTTACTTTATTTCTTTGCAAAGCATTGTGTGCATTGTGTTTATCTCACGGTAGGAGATAGCTAAACGTGTTAGGCAGTATTATATAATAAATACATATTTTTTCTAAATACCTTGTGTGGTTCTTTCTCACTTAATCTATACAATAAGATTTCATTCTGATAACACAATCTGCTTTACACTCCTTCTAGCTAAGCCTGAAGGCTGCTCTCCACAGCTACTACTTAGAGAGTTTTCAAGGTTGTCTAAGACCTCACCATAAGTGTTGTTTAGACTGGTGCAGGCAGCCCACTTACATTAGTGGACATCATATACCAGGCCAGCTTGTCACATTGGTGTGCAGCGGTTGGGATTCAAGCCTACAATGTTTTACCTTCTAAGTCTTTGTGTTTTTTAATTGAAAAATCATCACTAATACTAGGCACATATAATACAGCCTTAGAATAGTAAGTTCTACTGAACTTGTGGTTGGATAAGTCAAGGGTCTAGAACACCCTTTCTCCAGCCTCAGAGAGTTTAGTTCCCACTAGTTTAGGTAGGTGCAACACCACACCTCATTTCGTATGTCTCCTAAAGGAGATGCCAGCAGCTGTCTGCCATCTAGATGCAGTGAGCTTTTGTTTAAAGAGCTGAAAAACCTGTGTGCCTCTAGGAAGCTGAAGGCAGGGAAAAGTGCCACCACCCAAAGCCTCCTATAGGTGTTACTGTTAGATATTCGAAGGAAAGCCAATGGGTCAGATGAACAGGAAAGAGAGGGTGGGCAGGGATCTGAAGAAAGGCTAGGAGGGGGACCACTTTATTACCTGGAATTGAACCCTGACCAGGTGGAGCCTAATGACTCTCACCTGGACAACTTAGATCTCCCTAAGGATATGGCAGGTGGCCCAGAGCATGCCGCGCTGCCATCGTTAGAAGCCTTCTATGCTCATTGAGAGCCCGTTCCTACCCGGACCCCTTTCTTCGTAGGTGAGCTGATTGCAGCTTGGGTAGCCCATCCCCGACCGCTCCTGCCGGCTCCCCATCCAGCCCGCACCCTCATGTGTGGCCACGGGAGCCGGTGCATCCATTTTGGTCGGCCACGGAGGCTGCTCCTCGACGGGTCCTCAGTGGAGTGCAACAACACTACGCTCGGCCTTCCTGCTGCTGCGGGGGAGTGTGTCGGCACTCATACCTCTTCCCTTAGCACACCAGGGCCCAAAGTTAAGGATCCCAGGCCCCTCCCTGGGCAACCCTCACAGAGAGCTCGACAGCGCTCCCTGGATTCCACCTGGGCTTTTGGGCCCGGAGTTGTGGTCCTGGGCCACAGGGAAATATTTGGTGGGGAGCGTGACAGTGTTGCCCGGCTTGTCTTCTCCCGCCAGGGGGGAAAGTGTGATGGCATTACCCCCTCCTCTCATCGCAGACACCGGGGCCCGGAGTCGGGGGTCTTGGGTCCCAGAGATCTCTTTGCAGGGGGGGCAGGACGGCTCTCCATTGTCCTCCGGCATCATTGGGGGCCAGGATGGGCTCCTGCACCCCACTTGAGCGATTTCACGGGGAGGGTGACTCCGCTCCCTGACTTTACTTCTTCTGGGGGCTGTCCCAGCGACCTGACCCACCCTGGGCACACATCCAAGACCGGCGGCAGAGCACCTAGTGCTTTGTCATCAGTCCCATTAAAGGTCAAAGGTCGCCTACCTTCGGGGGGGGGCATATCTCGGCCCCCAGGTGGCCGATTTTCACCATATTGGCTTCTTCTTGCTCCTGGTGGCCAGCACTAGCCACTGGGAGCACTTTTTGCCACCTTCCTGGTCTCAAAGAGGGTGATCTCAGCAGGGAGCTATCTTTACTGGCTCCCCTTAGAACCTCTACAGCTCCTGAGTTGGCTTCCCTAACGAGGTCTTAACTGACAGAGGTACACATTTCATGTCAAGTTATGTAACTGCAATGTGGAAAGAGTATGGAGTAAACTACAAATTCACCACACCCTACCATCCTCAATGCAATGGGCTTGTTGAAAGGTTCAACAAGAACCTCAAGGATATGATCATGCGCCTCCCTGAAAAGCTTAGGCGTAAATGGGATGTCCAGCCACCCTGCCTTCTCATTGCCTACAGAGAGGTTCCTTGGAAGGGGGTTGGCTACTGCCCTTTTGAACTTCTGTTTGGACATCCAGTTAGGAGTCCATTGTGCCTGGTGAAGGAGGGATGGGAGTTACCTCTCAAACCTCCAAAACAGGACATAGTGGACTGGGTACTTGGTCTGCACTCCCGCATGGCTGAGTACATAAAAAAGGCATGCAAAAACCTGGAGGCCAGCCAAGAGCTTCAAAAAGCTTGGCATGACCAAAATACTGTCCTGACTGTTTATCAGCCAGGTCAGAAAGTGTGGGTGTTGGAACCTGGAGCCCCCGCAGCTCTCAAAGACAAATGGAGTGGGACCCACACTATACTTGAGTAAAAGGGTGAGGTCACCTACCTGGTGGACCTTGGCACTCTCAGAAGTCCACATAGGGTACTTCATGTGAACAGGCTAAAATCTTTTGTGGGCAGGGCTGACATGGGCCTGCCCATGGCAACAGATGAGGGACATTAGGGAGAGAGTGACCCTCTGCCTGATCTCCTCTCTCAGAACCCTCATGATGGATCAGTTGATGGAGTGACCTTGGCAGGCAACCTAACTGATCAACAACAGATTGATTTCAGGAAGTTAACTATATCAATACAGACATATGTTTTCTCTGACACCCAGTCAAACCACCTGGTGTACCCATGATGTAGGTACAGGTGAGAGTCTAACTGTTAAGAATAACGTCTACAGGCAGCCTGACCATGTCAGAGATTGCATCATGACAGAGGTCCAAAAGATGCTGGAGAAGGGAATAATTGAGCCCTCAGATAGCACTTGGGCTAACCCAGTAGTGCTTGTACCTAAACCTCACACCAAGGGTGGAAAATGAGAAATGAGGTTTTGTGTAGACTACAGAGGTCTTAATGCAGTCACAAGGACAGATGCTCACTCAATTCCCAGGGCAGATGAACTTATTGATACTTTGGCCTCAGCCAAGTTTCTGAGTACATTTGACCTGACTGCTGGTTACTGGCAAATCAGACTAGCTGATGACGCCAAACCAAAGAAAGCATTCTCAACCCCTAGTGAGCATTATCAGTTTATTGTAATGTCTTTTAGTTTGAAGAATGCACCTGCCACATTCCAGAGGTTGGTGAACACAGGCCTGGAAGCCTATAGTGCAGCATATCTAGATGATATTGCTGTCTTTAGCTCCACCCAGGAGGATGTCCTGGTCCACCTCAAGAATGTTTTGGAGGTCCTGCAGAAAGCAGGCCTCACTTTCAAGGCCACTAAGTGCCAGATAGGGCAGAACAAGGTTGTGTACTTGGGCCACCTGGTAGGTGGATGCCAGTTTCTACCACTCGAGAGCAAAATCCAGACCATAATGAAATGGGTTGCTCAAACTACTCATACTCATGTCAGAGCTTTCTTGGGCCTGACTTGGTATTACAGAAGATTTGTGAGGGGATATGGGCCCAGAGTAACTCCCCTGAATGATCTGACATCAAAGAAAATGCCCAAGAAAGTTCAGTGGACAGTAAGCTGTCAAAAGGCATTTGATGACCTGAAGTAGGCCATGTGCACTGCACCCATTCTGGTGATTCCTGATTCCTCAAAAACCTTCATTGTGCAAACAGATGCATCTGAGTTAGGGGTAGTGGCTGTACTATCACAACTGAATGCAGAGGGTCAGGATCAACCAGTAGCTTTTATCAGCAGAAGGTCGATCCCAGAGAGAAACGTGGGTCATTTATTGAGAGGGAGGCCTTTGCTGTGGTATGGGCCCTGCAGATGTTGAGGCCATACTCGTTTGGCACTCACTTCATTGCTCAGACAGACCATAAGCCCCCTCTTATGGCTTAAACAGATTAAGGGTAAAATGCCAAACTTTTGAGGTGGGATGGGCTATGCAGTGTAACATAGACCTGGGAGTAACCATGCTAATGCAGATGGACTATCCATATATTTCCATTTAGAAAATGAAGACTCAATTGGGCAAGGTTAGTCTCATCTCCTTACGTTTGGGGAGAGGATTGTGTAGGAAAGTAGGATCTGCTTTTATGGTTACCACCACTTTTGGCCTGGCGCTAAGCTGGTATTGACTAGTCTGACTGGGATCCTGATAATTAGGACGCCAGTCTATCTGCTTTCTCCCTTAAATTGTTATGTTCATCACTTAGGTACATCCCAGATTGGACACTAGGGTATCCTTATCAGTCCCTAGTATATGGTACTGAGGTACCCAGGGCAAAGGTACCCCAGAGGTCCCTCATGGGCTGAAGCGTGCATTATGCCACCCAATGGGAGACAATTCAAAATGGAACTACGGGCCTGCCTTTGCAGCCTGTGTAAGCTGGTGCTAGCACCATTTTTTTTTTTTAAACACTTTATTGGGTCAACTGAGGCGATACACAGTGTTACAGACCATGCACATATCAAGAGCAAAAGTACAACAAACGACATCGCAAGCAGTACATGGAAATATTGCAGTGTATACAGTTGGATTGCGTATTTGAACATTGAGTGTGATGCAGGGGCTAAGTTTTAAGAAGGCAACTAAGGTAACAAGCAAATTATAGTTCATACAAAAGTGAAAGCAAAATAACTAAAATACATCTATTAGATTGCAAGACAGGTACAGTAGGAAGCTTTTGATACGTGGACCATCCATTCAGACAGCCACTACAGCCTGGTGTGGTTTGACGGGTCCGTGTATCTCACTATACGGGTACGGGTAGTTCCATGTAGCTCTCCAGGCCGAGTGTCAGCCATCATGGCTGGTATACATAGCTAGCCTAAGATAGTATTTCCAGCAACTACTGGCGGGAGCCACTAGGGGAAGCAAAGAGCTCGGGGTCAGCAGTCAGCGCGCCGTTCAGCTCTGGAGTCGAGGGGATAGTGTGAGCTGCACCGTTATCCAAGTGTGGTCAGGAGCTGTGAAGGATAAACGCTAGAACTACCCCACCCTTGTTGGTGTGTTAGGATGGAGTGCTTGTGATGGTGTGTCGTGAATCAGTTTTGCAATATAATGGCGATATGGCCCCCAAATGTCCGCCGGGCGGGAAGAAGTTGGTAGTTGTTCCGAATATTCCACACTGTTCACGTTGCAGTATGCCACACTCCGGAGCCACGAGGCGCTTGTCGGGCCACGTTTGGCGCACCATAGAAGCGCCACCTCTCTCTTGGCCAAGAGGAAGCATATGGACGCTAATTTACGGGTCCTGCGGGGAAAATTCACAACATAGCCCAGCAGTGCAATTTCCGGTGTAACCGTCAGCGGAAAACCCAGCATTTCACCTAAGATCCTATGGACCTCAACCCAGTACGTGTGTAGTCTCGGGCATGTCCAAGATAGGTGAGCGAAATCAGCCTGAGGGGCGCTGCATTTAGGGCAAGCATGTGGTCTATTGGCATCGATTCTGTGAGCTAACGCCGGTGTGTGATACATCCTGCGCAGAAATTTAAAGTGAATGAGCTTGTGTCTACTATTCATTGAAACCTCTCTAGTTACCGCACAACACGCCTCCCACTGGCCGTCCGATATCTGTGTGCCCAGATCCCTTTCCCAGGCAGCGCGCACTACCTCGTCTGACGATGGAAGGGATGCCAAGCACAGCTTATATAATTTAGACACCACATGTGCTCCCGAAGTGTTCTGTATGAGGAAAGTAAGTGCAGGATTTTTGTCAGGTGGGAGAGGAAATGTGGGGAATACAGCGCGCAGCATCGCGCGGAGTCGTGTGAGTGTGAATGCATCCATGAAGGTACGGTCAATGAAGCGGGGGTCTTCGGTCAGCGAGAAAGCGTGACCATCGGGGAACAGGTCCCCGATCGTATGCAACTGGAACTTGGACAGCGAACGGCAGACCACCGATTCGCCCGTGATAGGAAGCCAGTGCGAATTGGGCAGAGGAAGGGCTAAGGAGTACAGCGTGTCTATACGCAGCAAACGCCTAAGCTTATCCCAGGCCCAAGCAGTCATGGTTAGCGGGTATATGTTGTGTGGGTCTCGAGGGAGACCTTTGGGTAGGACGGCATTGAGTGACAGTGGGAGCGCCGCATCCGCCTCCGGTCGCAAGTGTGGTATCCTGGCATCCGGGTGATACCAAGAATGTGCGTAAGTGCCTTGGGCAACCAGGTAGTTGAGGTAGAAGTCTGGCACCCCAAAGCCACCCCTCTCATATGGCAGCGTGAGGGTGCGCCAGGCCACCCTGGGGGTTTTTCCGCTCCATACCAGCCGTAACAGGGCAGTGCGTAGTTGACGAAAAAAAACCGGGGTATCGGGATATTATTGAAAATATACAAAAAACGGGGGAGGACTATCATCTTGACAATAGCAATCCGTCCCGCCATAGACAAGGGGAGACGGAGCCATCTGTCTGTGTTGTCTTCCAAAAAATCTAGGGCTTGTCCATAGTTCAAGCGAATAATGGACACTGTGTCGAGGTGGATATGAATCCCAAGATACTTGATAGAGTCCTCACACCATTCCAGTGGGAGGGCGTAGGGCCCACGCGTGGTGGCAGGGGTGAGTGGAAACAGGAGCGACTTGTGCCAATTAATCTTGAGGCCTGAGTAATCGCCGAATCGAGCTATCTCCGACAGTAGGGGCTGTAGGTTAGACTCCGGGATACGGACATAGAGGACCATATCGTCTGTGTAAAGTGACGCCAAAAGCGGGCATGTGCGGAATTGGAGCCCTCTGTGGAGATGCCTCTCTTGGAAGTGGCATACCAGAGGATCCATAGCAAGTATGAAAAGGAGGGGGGAGAGGGGGCATCCCTGCCGGGTCCCTCTGGAGAGTGTGAATTGCTTAGTAATGGTACCGTTCAGGCGAAGTCGAGCTGTGGGAGCTGTATATAGCAGTTCCACCGTCGCTACAAAGATTGGGGGCATGCCCATCCTCCGCGTCACTTCTAGAAAATAGGGCCACTCTAGAGTGTCGAACGCCTTTTCGGTGTCCAAAAATACAGCCACTGCCGGAGTAGCGGGATCGATTCTGTGAAGAACCGAGAAGAGTGTACGGAGATTCAGGGAGGTAGACCTGTGAGGGACAAAACCAGACTGTGCAGGCGACACAATGGTGTCCACCAACAGTGCTAGACGTGTCGCCAGTACTTTGGCCAAGATCTTATAGTCGAGGTTCAGAAGCGACAGCGGACGATAGGAGCCACACATCGTAGGGTCGCGACCCGGCTTGGGCAGCAGGACAATGACCGCTTCTCTGAGCGTGGGGGGGGGGACACCAGCCTCCAGAGCTTCCGCATATACTTTCACTAGCCTGGGAACCAATTCCTCTTTGTATTCTTTGTAAAAATCGGCTGTGAAGCCGTCAAGCCCAGTGGCTGAGGAACCCTTCAGGGAGTCTATGGCTTCTATGATCGAGTCGGGTGTGATGGGATGGGCCAGAAAGCCCTGCATGTATTTCTCCCAAAAAACCATAGCAATTTCATCAATATACGGCCCTGGGTCTCGGCAGTCCTCAGGGAGAGCAGATGCGTACAGGTAGCGATAGTAGTCCAAAAAGGTGTCACAAATGGCAGGGGTGGTATAATGATGCCTGTCGTGTGTGTCTAGTATGTCGGTGATGTAAGCAACCTGCCGTGGCGGGCGTAGCCGCTGAGCCAATAGTCTGCCTGGCCGATCCCCCTCACCATAGCTGCGTGCCGTGTGGTATTTGCCCCGGAATAGCAGCTCCCTGTCCGCTGTTTCCCTGAATTTTAAAAGTAGCTCGAGGCGCCGAGCCTCCCGGCCCGGCAAAGGGTCAGCAAGGATCTCAGCTTCCACTGCCGACAGTTCGGTCTCCAGCCGGCCCAGAGCGGCTCGGACCTCTCGCAACGCCCCCACATGCTTAGTGATACAAACCCCTCTGATGGTAGCCTTAAACCCCTCCCATAGCGTGGCCCAGGTGGTCACAGAGCCAGTGTTGATGTCAAAATATTCCTCTATCGCCAAACGTATCGCCTCAGTAAAGACCGGGTCCGCTAGGGCTCTACCCGGGAAACGCCATTGCCGTTCAAACCCGCCCAGTCTAGGGACCGCTAGAGTCAGCACCACAGGGGAGTGATCTGAAAGCGTACGTGGAAGTGTGTGGAGATCAGTCACCCACCCCGCTAGACCCGGTGAGAGTAGCCAATAGTCGAGTCTGGTGCTCGTGTTGTGGTAGCTGGAGTGGTGAGTAAACACTGGGGCATTTGCATGGAGTTTGGCCTCAACATCTATCAGTGCAAAATGGGAACAAATAGCCGCCACCACTGCACGGACCAGTGGTTTACGGTCCGGGGAGGAAGAGGTGCTATCCCTACAAGGGTCCATCAATAAGTTGAAATCGCCCCCCAACGCCAGAAGGTCTACGTTTGAGTGGAGCAATGCTAGATACAGGTCATGAAAAAAAGCTGGGGAGTCAGTGTTCGGACCGGATCACTGATATAATATCGACGTCACAAATATCGAGATACACAAATATCGAGTGAAAAATATTGAGTGACAAAATATCGACTCCCTATCTACAAACAGGTAAGTACCAAAATATCGACTCCAAAATATCGACTTACAAAAATATAGACTGTCAAAATATCGATTTTTTTAAATGTCTTAAAATTAAGTTAAAACTAATATAGTAATAAATATATGGAATATAAACTTAGAAATAATTATTTTAAAAATTTAATTTTAATAAATAATTTCTATAATTAAAAAAATTATATCACCTAAAATAATACATATATATATATATATATATATATATATAAAAACATATTATTCAATAAACATATATAACATTTTTAGCGTAGCATAGACAATGGTTAAAATTTATTGTAACAACTATAGTGAGTTCAACATTAGCAAAAGTGTTGGATAGCGTAAAGGTCAAATTTACTATTCCCACTCCAGTGGGTGCAACAGTAGGGAAAGCGCTGGATAGCGTAGGGGTTAAAATTACTATTCCCACTCCAGGGATGTATGACGTTACAGCGCATACTTTTACAACACCTACCATTACATCAAAACTTTTACAACACAAAAACTTTTACAACTCATACATTTACAACGCAAGATTTTACAACGCATATACCTTTACAACGCATACCATTACAACGTAAGTATTGGTAAGTATATAATATTTTTTTAATATAAATTAATTTAAAATATTATAATATAATTAAATTTTATTTAATTTTATTTAATTAATGTAATTTAAATGTAATTTTACTTTATTTTTACAAAGTACCCCTGTACCCCAAAAACCCTAAACTGACCCTGAACCCTAAAAATACCCCTTTACCCAAAAACTGAAAACTGACCCTGAACCCTAAAAATACCCCTTTACCCAAAAACTGAAAACTGACCCTGAACCCTAAAAATACCCCTTTACCCCAAAAACTGAAAACTGACCCTGAACCCTAAAATACCCCTTTACCCAAAAACTGAAAACTGACCCTGAACCCTACAAATACCCCTTTACCCAAAAACTGAAAACTGACCCTGAACCCTAAAAATACCCCTTTACCCCAGAAACTGAAAACTGACCATGAACCCTAAAAATACCCCTTAACCCAAAAACTGAAAACTGACCCTGAACCCTAAAAATACCCCTTTACCCCAGAAACTGAAAACTGACCCTGAACCCTAAAAATACCCCTTAACCCAAAAACTGAAAACTGACCCTGAACCCTAAAAATACCCCTTTACCCAAAAACTGAAAACTGACCCTGAACCCTAAAAATACCCCTTTACCCCAGAAACTGAAAACTGACCCTGAACCCTAAAAATACCCCTTTACCCAAAAACTGAAAACTGACCATGAACTCTAAAAATACCCCTTTACCCAAAAACTGAAAACTGACCCTGAACCCTAAAAATACCCCTTTACCCAAAAACTGAAAACTGACCATGAACTCTAAAAATATCCCTTTACCCAAAAACTGAAAACTGACCCTGAACCCTAAAAATACCCCTTTACCCAAAAACTGAAAACTGACCCTGAACCCTAAAAATACCCCTTTACCCAAAAACTGAAAACTGACCCTGAACCCTAAAAATACCCCTTTACCCAAAAACCCAAACATATAACATTTTAAAAAGAATTATATACTTAGCAATACTCACGTTGTAATGGTATGCGTTGTAAAGGTATCTGCGTTGTAAAAACATGCTTTGTAAATGTATGCGTTGTAAAAGTTTTTGCGTTGTAAAAGTTTCGTTGTAATGGTAGTGCATAGTAAAAGTTGCGTTGTCAACGTTGCATACCCACTCCAGTGGGTGCAACAGTAGGGAAAGTGTTGTATAGCGTAGGGGTTAAAATTACTATTCCAACTTCAGAGAGTGCAATAATAGGGAAAGTAAATACTTCACAAATAGATATAAATAACATAAATAGTAATACCAATTACAAATAAATAAAATATTTTACTTGTGTATAAAAATATTAAATATTTATTTATAAATACAAAATAAAATTATTTAATTATAAAAATTGCCTACTCATACTAATTAATTACCTATTAACAATAAATTAATTTACAATTTAAAAATTAATAAATTAATTTTAATTACCAATTATATTTTAATTAATTACCTATTAAAAATTAATTAACAATTAATTCAAAATACATACCAATAATTTAAATGACATATTTAATTAATGAGAATTAAATTATTTCCCACCCTATTCCCCTATAAACCCACAACCCGCTACAGAAAATAAATGAATGAAATTAACATATTTATCAATTAATCAATTAAAATTATTTACCAATCATATTTTTATTAATTACCAATTAATAATTAATTAACAATTAATTCTAAATAAATATCAATAAATAAATTAACATATTTAATTAATTATAATTAAATTACTTCCCACCCTATTCCCCTATAAACCCACAACCCGCTACAGAAAATAAATTACTAAAATTAAAATATTTATCAATTAATCAATTATAATTAATTACCAATTATATTTTAATTAATTACCAATTAATAAATAATTAACAATTAATTCTAAATAAATATCAATAAATAAATTAACATATTTAATTAATTAGAATTAAATTACTTCCCACCCTATTACCCTATAAACCCACAACCCGCTACAGACTTATATTACACAAAAAATAAAAATTATTATTAACTTACCTTAAATTCGATATTTTTGTTGGCTATATTATGTCTAGTCGATATTATGTCCATTCTATATTTTTGATTCGATATTATGTCCATTCTATTCGATATTAATTTTCTCTAGTCGATATTTTTGTTGTCTATATTATGTCTAGTCGATATTATGTCCATTCTATATTTTTTACTCGATATTCGGTCCAATCGAAATAAAAGACTCGATATTATGAGTGCACACCGTTCGGACCATAGATCCCCACTAAGGCCACCCTGTAACCATATAACACACCAGAAAGTATCGCATATCTGCCCTCACCATCCATCTTACATTCTGTAACGACAATGGGTATCCGTTTGTGGACCAAAATGGCGACCCCCCGGGCATATCTACTATAGGTGGAAAACACTCTTTGCGTACCCCATCCCCTTGCCAAGGAAGCAGTGTCAGCCTGAACCATGTGAGTTTCCTGCAGGAAAAGAATGTCCACCTTATGGCGATCAGCATAGTGCAAAACCTGTTTACGTTTACGGGTGGTGTTCAGACCCCGAACATTCCATGTCATCAATGTAAGCCTGGAAGGACCAGACTGTAGACCTAACCCGGCCATGGCAGCAAATCAAGAATAGTGAGTAATGTGTGGACATCTAACAAGCCGATACAACCAGACTCGCAATCCAACATAAAGAAAAAGTGTGTTCCAAAAAAAAGCATACAACCCATCCCCCACCCACCACCCAGCCTCCCAACGTCCCCGGAGAGGCAGAGCCCAAACAAGACCTGAACAGTAGTGCAGTGATTCAATAGCCAGCGATACAAAGCAATATAACATATCTGCAACCTGTGTGGTAAATAAATAAATAATACCTCTCTTTTTGACTAGACATATATCATAACAGATAGCTCAATAAATAAGAGTCAAGATTCGAGGTAGTAGGAGTTTCGCAGGTTTAATACAGCATAAGGACAGGAACAGGACAACCTGCATGGGAATAGAATGGCAGGGCCCAGCAGCTGCTGGGGCTGGATCTGGGATGAGCGCGCTGGCTTTTAATAACAATACATGAGCATATATACATAACGCAAACACATAGCATTACATTGCAGTAGGCGTAGCAGTGGGTGGAGCAGTAGGTGTGACGCGTAGCAGTCGCGAAAGATAAGGGGGAAAAGAGGTGTAACAGGGCGTATACATAGACATGTGATGCAAACGTAACAGAATATGTCATGAATAGGGCGGAAACCATGGAGGGGGCTACCTAAGGAGCCGGGACCTCTAACCTGATGGTGCGCGCAAACTGGCAATGACGTATCACTAGGAGAAGCTGGGGGCTATGAACTCTGTGCTAGGAGCAGAGACTGAAGTCTGGAGGGTCGGAGCGACATGTACCTAAACAGTATCTAGTATCTGATGTTTAGAGAACATGTTGATATAAACTAGAAGTCAGGAGAGGAAAGGCTAACTTGATTCTAAGACTGGACCATGCATTATTCTACATGTAGTGCGTGTTGAAGAATATTAAATGACCATTAAATGCAGTATTTCTCTAACATGGAGCCCTGAAGGCTAGACAACGACGGAAACTATTGATGCGATTCAGTAGTTTAGGAATGCAGGGAAGGAGGACTGAACTGATAACTGGAACTATAACATATTCTTGGCAGACTCAGAGACTGAGCCAGGCTGGGCCGGGCACTGCGAGGCAGGAAGTAAGTGAAGGGTCGAGGATACAGGTGGGGGCTGTATCCCTCCTCAGCGAGGCTTCAGGAGACAGGAGCTGAATCTAGTGTCCAGGCCCTTTTGAGGCCTAGAAACGGAGACTTTATAATAGAATAACGTGCACACTGAGAAACGTGGCAACGTAGCTTTACATAGGCCTGATATTTGTAGTATTCACGAGGACTGGAAACTGGCATACTAGAGGTGGACACAACTGTAATTGCATCATTAATCGGACATGGGGAGTACATATGCATATTTAATCATGCACACATAACATATGATGGATGACACGTAGGGACACAGAACATGGCAGAATTTACTTTTCCACATTCCCTCCTTGTCACTACGTTTCCATCAGGAAACATCAATATTCATGATACCATCTATCATTTCATACAGTATCATTTGCTCGTCTCGAATTATCCTGGAACGGGATTTAGAACGGGGCTTGGGACTAGGAATACAAGAGGTAGCACAAATGCCGCAAATCGCAGGGCCACATTGTATACAGAGGCAGCAGCTGAATATGATCGCTACTGCAATACCTAGAAAGGACAATTTTTTCCATCCCCATGCGGAAATTATATTCCAGAACCAACCGGACCATGTCCAGGTGCCTGGATCTTGGTGTAACAGATGGGCAATTTTATGGAGTCTGGTTATAGCTGAATAGACAGACGGCGCGTTATTTGGAATGAAAATGCAGCAACTAGATCCGATGACTCTACAGGCCCCGCCCCTATCGGCCAGTATGACGTCAAGGACGAGACGATTCTGTAAAACGACAAATCTCATAGCAGATTGCTCTTCGGTTAGGTTACCTAGAGCAGAGGCAGTCTCATTTACTACAGCTTCAAGGGTTCTGGTTAATCTACGGATTAACTTACTATTCTGGACAGGTCCTATAAAGAAGAAGAAACCTTTATTGAAATCTGTATATTGTTCTAGAGTAGTTTCAGTATAATCGACAATTGGGGACTCGATCTCCCTTCTATGTCTAATGTGTACTAGATGTGTATTTCTATGATAATCAGGTGGGGCTAGAAAAACTGGTGGCAGTAGGAAGGCAATGTAACAGGTTCCCTCCCAATCGAGGGGCAGACGAACATATGCGGTCTGACCACAAATAAAATAAGAATGACGTGAAGCTTTGAAAATAGATTTCCCACTGTCACTATACTTGACAATAGTAGTACAATCACTATGTCCTACATGTATGGAACCATTATTTCGGACACATAATTCGCCTTTGACTGGTAGTACTGAAATAGCAGGTAAGTCTGGAGTAGTATCAGACTGAACATTCAGGACCATAAAATTCGAAGAATAATTACCTAAATTATACACTTCATTTTCTAGATCTAACCCGGTTCTGTGGGAAGACCTTGCTTGTCTGGGAAACATGTACTGTTAAGAAAAGACATATCTGTTGAGGATGACGTTAACGTGGACCATGCTCCACACGAACCATTATGTGAAAAAGGATAAGGAAAAAGTGGCAGAACTCCCTTCGGGGTCTGGAAAGGGGGGAGTCGACCACATACCCAACAATTAGTGGCATTGCTGGTCTGGTGTGAGTAATGTAACATGCGGATAAAGGAGTTATTTCGCATAGCGAGGCGGTAGGACAGCTCGTGAGGAGGCAGATCACTAAACGTGTGCTCTACTGTAGCATTAGCAGACTTATTTACATGTGAAACTGGGAAACATAGGTAAAATGCATAACTGGTGCAGGAAATCATAAGGCTGGAAAACAATATGAAACATAGAAAAACGATACATCGGATTGAGTTTTGACTAACTCTCTCACTATGGGGGTCTATTTTATACATGTCAGAAACAGTCTAACCGTTTCACCTAGGGGAGGACTTAGACAATCAAACTGGCTGACTTAATTTACTAGACCGTAGTTTCTGTTTATACTCCTGCTGCGGAGTTTTCTCTAACAGGGGAGGGGTTGTAACAATGTCTTTTGCGAGACAGTCCTTGAGAACAATATTCGGGCAATCCTTCAAATCCTGGGAAATGTTCTTAAAGACGGGTTTCAGTCCTTTAAAAAGTTTAACATGAGAAAGGTGCACCCAGCCCTTGCGTCCTTCCAACTTCACGGCTGTACGGGTGGTGAGGAGGACCTGTCGGGGCTCTTTCCAACGAGGCTCCAGCGGACTTGATCTGTCAAAGTTGCGGACCATCACCATGGATCCTGGAACGATTTCATGCGGTGCCACCTCGGTATTGTCTGGAAATGCGGCGGCAACCTGTGAACGACATGAGTTGAGGGCAGACATCAAGGAAGCTAGGTAATCTGTCAGCATATCACTTGAAACATCGGTAATACTTCGGGGTCTAGGAGTACCCCACATGTTAGGGGGGCGGCCGAATACGACCTCATACGGGGACAGACCTGATCTGGAATGTGCGACCATGCGCATATAAAATAAAGCGACTGGCAGAGCTACTAGCCAGTCCACACCTTTTTCTTGACAGACTTTGGCGATGCGGATTTTCAGGGTTTGATTATGTCTCTCAACGAGACCGGCTGCTTCAGGATGGCGTACACAATGGAACTTCCACTGGTACCCTAGCAAAAGGGAAACATGCTTCATGAGTTCGGATGAGAATGGCTGGCCGTTGTCAGAATATACGACTCTAGGGAGTCCATAACGGGGGAAGAACTCACGAACCAACTGCTTGGCAGTGGTCGCGGCTGTGTAATCTGGGACTGGATATGCTTCTGTCCACCTGGACAAAGCGCATACAACTACAAGGACATACTTGAAACCTCGACATCGCTCCATCTGAATATAATCCATCTGGAGGACTTCAAAAGGGTGGTCAGGGGGCTGGAATCCACCTTGTTCCACCGGGACACTTTTACCTGGATTAAACTGACAACATATCATACAGGTACGGACTTTCTGCTTGGCTGCAGCTCGTAAATGCTTGTTGAACCAAATGTTCTGGATACTGTCTAACATAGCTTTTTCTCCTAAATGTGCTGGACTATGTGCGGTATTAATAATGACTTGAACCATAGAGTCGGGGAGAAACCATGTGGCTCTACCCTTCGTTAACCATCCTTGATCTGTCTGGACCCCTCCTTGTTCGGACCATTTCTTGATTTCTTCGGGAGTAGCATGTAACTGGATATCTATGACATCTTGTGTAGGGTCCTTAACTGTCATGCATGTAATTGGATCTGGAGTATGTGTCATGTTAACTGGAATGTCTGGAGTCTGGGCTGTAAGCTTGGCTGTGCGGTCTGCTAGATCATTACCTTGGGAAATAATGTCAGTAACTTTCGTATGTGCTTTGCATTTCATGATAGCAATGGATGTCGGTAAATGTATTGCATCTAACAGAGCTTGAATAAGGAGACCATGCTGAATCTTGGTTCCATGAGAAGTCATGAAACCTCTCTCCTGCCAGAGCACTCCGAAGTCGTGTACAACTCCGAATGCGTAGCGTGAATCTGTGTGAACATTAACTTTCAGGTTCTTGGCGTGTATGCAGGCTTGTGTCAGAGCAACTAGCTCTGCTGCTTGAGCGGACAGAGTGTCAATGCGGTGTGTTTCAATAACTTCAGTGTCAGTAGTCACTGCATACGCGGCGACTAGTTCTCCTGTACTAGTTCTCATACATGAACCATCCACATAAAGTGTCAGGTCGGGATCTGGTAATGGAATATCTGTCAGATCTTGTCTTGGTTTTGTCGTAATGTTAACTACTTCCACACAGTCATGTGTGGCAGAATTTGAATTAGCTGATGGTAACAGTGTAGCAGGGTTCAGGACGTTGCAGCGTCTGATTTCTATGTGTGGCTGGAACAGTGTCAATTCATAACCTGTTAGACGTGCAATTGTCAAGTGCTGAGTTTGTGTTCGGTTTAAAAGAACTTCTACGGAGTGTGGAACTTGTACTGTCAGGGAGTGTCCTAAAACTATGGAATCACTTTGTCTGATAGCTAGTGCTGTGGCTGCAACTGACTTGAGGCACGCAGGCAGAGCCTGGGCTACAGGATCTAATGTGCTAGAAAAATAAGCACAGGGCTTGTATTGTCCTGCTTGATCTTGTGTGAGAACAGATAATGCTGTACCTTCACGTTCTGTGACGAAAAGTGTAAAAGGCTTACTGTAGTTCGGTGTCGATAGAACTGGCGCTTGGCATAAAGCTTTCTTTAACTCATTGAAACTAAGTGTATGTTCAGATGTCCAAGGGAGGACAGTCGATGCGGCTGCCTCCTGTGTCGTTAACTGTATCAGTGGTTTGGCTAGAAATGCATACTGAGGAATCCATTGTCTACAATAAGAAGTGAGGCCGATAAAGGCACGTACCTCCTTCTGGGTCTTGGGCTGAGGAAGACTCGCTATTAACTGGATACGGTCTGGTGTCAACTGCCTACCCCTCTTGGACAGTAAGTGTCCTAAGTATACCACTTGCTGGACACAGAATTGAAGCTTCGAAGGGGACACCTTGTGCCCCATCTCGGCTAGGAAATACAAGACTGTAAGGGATGCTCGCTCGCAAGCACGTTCAGAACGGGCTGTGATCAGTAGATCATCGACATACTGGAGCAGGGCAGTGTCAGTTGGCATGTGAATGTTGTCTAGTTGTCTCTTGAGTGCTTGACTGTAAATACTAGGACTTTCTGTGAAACCTTGAGGAGCGCGTGTGAACATATAGCTCCTTCCATTTAAACAGAATCCGAAAAGAAACTGGCTGTCTGGATGAATTGGAACACTGAAAAATGCGTTCTTGAGGTCTATTACAGTAAAGAACGTGGCTTCGGAATCAATGGCTGTTAATAGGGAAGAGATGTCTGGGACAACTGGGTACTGCGGAATAATACATTTATTAAGCTCTCGTAGGTCGATCACTAATCGATATACTGGGGGTGCATTTGGATCAGTACGTTTCATGACTGGAATGATCGGAGAGTTGCATACATTGGAGTCAGTTTCTACAACTACTCCTTGAGCGATGAGCTCGTCAATAATTTTGGATAAGGCTGCTACAGCCTCGGGTGGCAATCTGTACTGTCTGATCCGTGGTAACACTACACCTGGCTTGAGAGTCACACGATAGGGTGTGATTTGCATATAACCTACATCAGTTGGACCTTGCGCCCATAAATGCTGTGGAACATTAGACAGTCTTGGATCAAAATCACGTAAAACATAGTGACCCTTAAAGTCACGTAGGAACAGACGTATTCCCTCTGGGGAACAGCATATAACTGCACCTAACTCTTTCAGTGTCTTAATGCCTAATAGGTTTTCTGGACATGACTTAGTAAGTAACAGATCAGTAGTGCGGGACAATGGACCTACTTCTAGAGTAACTGGCTTTGAAATCTCATTTACGATAGGTTTTCCTGAAAATCCAAGGGAAACATTTCTTGAGCCTGAGAGCGGAGCCCCTGGAACTTCGGCGTGACTAATTGCCCCTGTATCAATCAAAAACTTTCTGTCTTTCCCTAATACTTGACTGTGAACATAGGGACCTTCTTGATCTACAGGTATCTCGATGAGAGGCAAGCCTACCTCCCTCTCTAGGCTGTTTCATGAATACTGCTGGTACTCTGGATACTCAGACTGTGCATACTGGTACATCTGCAATGTAACATGCTGTGTTGCAGCAATAGGCTGCGGTGCTGTAACTGTCTGTTGTGCATTCTGTGGCTGAGGAGTCTGTGAAACTTGCTCTTGTCTAGGCGGACGTGGTCTTTCTTTTGTTTTACCGGTAGCTATGTTGTGTTTCAGAACTGCACACTCGTTTATAAAATGACCTGGCTGTTTACAATAATTGCAATTCCCTTTAACGGGAGCTGCAGGATGACTGGCTTGATTCGGACCCCTCTTCTGACTGTCTTGAGGAACAGATTGTGCAACTAGTACTTTCATTTTCGTGTCTTTCATACGTTTTCTCTCGTGTTCTTGCTCTTCCCTGATTCTATTCTGGTGGTACTGGAGCATCTGGAGCATCTGGGACGGAGTATTAGCTTGCCAGGTGCTTTCGACTTTCAAAACTCGATTTTTAATTTGTGGGCTTGAATTCTCGACTAATTTAGTAACAAAAAGATGAGGGTATGACTCGCAACTTGTCTTGAGGCCACTATTGATGCTAAAGCATTTTTCAAATCTAGAATAAAAATCACTAATATCTTCCTCTTGTTTCTGTTTACAGGCTGAGATTGCATCCCAGTCTTCTTTTCTAGTTGTCAATAATCTGGGTAAAACTTGAATCAATAATTCTGGTAATTCTTTACATTTATCTCCAAGACCGGTACCTGGTACACGTGACTTATCTTCTGCTTCTAGAACTGCCCAATCGATCTTTTTCTCTCCCACCTCCCATTCTTTTTCCTTTAGCTTTTCATACACCCCTGCGGGCAACAGGACCTTTAACATTTTAATTATATCTGGGTATGTGTATTCTCCCATACGGAGCATGTCTTTTAATTCTCTATGGAACCCTGCTGGATCTTTGTCATGACAGGGAATTAATTTCTTCATTTCGAGGAGTTCCATCTTTGTAATCGGGGTGTAAACAAACACTCGTTGCATTTCCCCGTCCTCTGTCTTAACTGGATGCACTTCTCGTAACGGATTCTGTCTTTTCATGTAAAATGGTTTACTTTCTGGGGGTGAGACATGAACAAAATGCGGGTTCAGAAACGTTCGGTATTTGTGACGCTGTTCTAGAATGACACTAATTAAATCGGTACCTAGACCTCTCCATCTATACTGGAGTAACTCGTTCAGGACATCATGTAACGGACCCGGATCAGAGTGCTGACCCTCATACAATGTAATGAGGTGCTGAATCATATACATACCCACCAGTCGTTGCTCGGCTGGGGGCAATTTCAGAAACATTTGTGCCACTATTTCGTCTGGAAAAGTGGTAGAATCAGTAATCCATCGGACTGCTGATCGGGCTAGTTCTTGTTCATGCATGGTACTTAACTCACTGTAACCGATTCGTGATTTCAGAATGTGATCGGTAGCTTGGAATACTTGTTCTAGAGAACCTTGTTCTGGTGCTGGAGAATGAAAAATAGACTTGTGTTCTAGGCGTAAATGGCGATCTGGAAATCTAGATTTTCCTACATACGCTATTCTGGCGGGATTCTCGTCCTCTACCTCTTCAGTATCAGAGTTACTTTCTTTCTCGCTTACTTGTGCTGCTTTACGTTGTTCGTGTATCTTTATTATTTCTCTACGGATTTTCTTGTACATACTCTCCATGGCACTAATGGTATTGTGCTTACCCTCGGCTATATTATCACTCCACTTTGTCAGGGTTTTCATTTCGGCCGGATCTTTAGACGGGTAATCTTGTTCTCTTATTAGACAGTTAATTAAAAACTTTAATATCATACGCTGGATCTCAGCTTTCCTTTGAGACATGGCATCACTAATACTTCCTGGATCATCCCCTGTACGGATGAAACGATATATTCTGTCTAGATCTTCTTTCATATTGGGTAGGGTGACTAGATACTCGGTCACCCTCCTTACGCGTACTGAATATAAAACCATATTATTCTCGCCTGGGACTGGGTCATAGGCACATTCGCCAAGGGCTTGCCTGATTTCTACGACAGACTTATTACTCTTGGGAGTACGCTGTGATGCTTGAGCATGTAATTCGAGTGCTGATAAACGCTTGCGTGGCGGCGGGGTTTGAGGAGGACCTCCTCCTGCGGCCCCTAGACTAGAATCGTCGACTGATATTCTTCGTGGCGGAGCGGGAAATTGAAATGCTGGCTGGACCGGGGGTACCGTAGCAGGTACTGCATGGGGTGCCCCGGTGTCTGGAGGAGCAGGATGTGCCTGATTTACTGGGACTGGCGGAGCGCGAACAGGATCTGCATATTCAGGGACTGTGTCGTCCAGATAGGACGAAATAAAAATATCAGCTGCGGTCGGTTTGTGACGTAGCTTGGTCGGAACTAATGGTGACGGAAAATTACTGGATGCTTCCGGGGTCGCTTTTGGCAAGCCTTCGGCAAGAAGAGGATACATACCCTTAATAAGGGCATTCCTCTGTCTGTCTCTCTGTTCAGTTTTGACTTGTTCACCTATCTCGATTAATTCTTTTTCTTGGGCTCGTTCTAAGGATTCTCTACTTAATTCTGACTTTCTGATTTCTTTTTCAGTTCTTTTATGAGCTTCTTTACGCCATAACTCGATGGCATCTTTCTGTGACTGTCTGGCTTTCTTTTTCCATAATGCTTCTTCTACTCGCATGATGCATTCAGCATCCCATGTACCCGATACGGGCCATCTATACTTTTCTTCTAACTGTTTGGTATACTCTACCCATAAATCTAGATACAATATGGCGCTTATGCCATGTTTCTGATACATAAAGTGACCTGGACTGTCCCTGGGCGGGACGGGAACTGCTGCTTCCAGCAGACCCTTTCTAGTTTTTAACTGACGTAACTTGGAAAATATGGGCATGACTGAACTGTAATCTAGACACAATACAATACACAATGAACACGATACTTATTCCCCATTCATACCACAACATTGAAATACATGAAAAACATTTAAAATAATCAGTTCGAACAGAATACTACCTGGAAATACTGAGAACAGAACACATAAATTTTCTCGAGAACAGAAACTGACTAGAACAGAAACTAGATGCACTGCTGAAACAGTACGAAACTTACCGGTCTCATAAAGAGACACGTCAGGACCCGCATCCACCGAAGTGGACACTTCGTTTGTGGGACTGTGTACCACCAACCCACAGACCAGAGTCAATTAAATTGACCCTGTCTAGATACCACCCCAGTAACGGTACTCACCGGGCAGCAAGAACGGAAGGCCTCAGACTGGACTGGACGGCTACGACGACGGACGACGAACTTCGGACTTCTGACTTCAGTTACGGGTGGACCTCCGGATACCTCGGACCTTGGACTCTTGGCTTGGGCTCTGGTCGGGACTCGCCGCGTTCCTCCACCGTCTCGTCTGGATGCTGGACCGCCTCCTCCGTCTCCTCCGTGGGCCTGAGGGATACTTGAGCAGAAATATCTGCCACTGCGCAGAAGAGTTCCGTCACGACTGCAGAGGGTCAGGGGGTCGGCGTGGCTTCACCGACGCGTGGGGAAAGGGCAAGTCCCTGTTCGGGCGCCATTATGTGGTAAATAAATAAATAATACCTCTCTTTTTGACTAGACATATATCATAACAGATAGCTCAATAAATAAGAGTCAAGATTCGAGGTAGTAGGAGTTTCGCAGGTTTAATACAGCATAAGGACAGGAACAGGACAACCTGCATGGGAATAGAATGGCAGGGCCCAGCAGCTGCTGGGGCTGGATCTGGGATGAGCGCGCTGGCTTTTAATAACAATACATGAGCATATATACATAACGCAAACACATAGCATTACATTGCAGTAGGCGTAGCAGTGGGTGGAGCAGTAGGTGTGACGCGTAGCAGTCGCGAAAGATAAGGGGGAAAAGAGGTGTAACAGGGCGTATACATAGACATGTGATGCAAACGTAACAGAATATGTCATGAATAGGGCGGAAACCATGGAGGGGGCTACCTAAGGAGCCGGGACCTCTAACCTGATGGTGCGCGCAAACTGGCAATGACGTATCACTAGGAGAAGCTGGGGGCTATGAACTCTGTGCTAGGAGCAGAGACTGAAGTCTGGAGGGTCGGAGCGACATGTACCTAAACAGTATCTAGTATCTGATGTTTAGAGAACATGTTGATATAAACTAGAAGTCAGGAGAGGAAAGGCTAACTTGATTCTAAGACTGGACCATGCATTATTCTACATGTAGTGCGTGTTGAAGAATATTAAATGACCATTAAATGCAGTATTTCTCTAACATGGAGCCCTGAAGGCTAGACAACGACGGAAACTATTGATGCGATTCAGTAGTTTAGGAATGCAGGGAAGGAGGACTGAACTGATAACTGGAACTATAACATATTCTTGGCAGACTCAGAGACTGAGCCAGGCTGGGCCGGGCACTGCGAAGCAGGAAGTAAGTGAAGGGTCGAGGATACAGGTGGGGGCTGTATCCCTCCTCAGCGAGGCTTCAGGAGACAGGAGCTGAATCTAGTGTCCAGGCCCTTTTGAGGCCTAGAAACGGAGACTTTATAATAGAATAACGTGCACACTGAGAAACGTGGCAACGTAGCTTTACATAGGCCTGATATTTGTAGTATTCACGAGGACTGGAAACTGGCATACTAGAGGTGGACACAACTGTAATTGCGTCATTAATCGGACATGGGGAGTACATATGCATATTTAATCATGCACACATAACATATGATGGATGACACGTAGGGACACAGAACATGGCAGAATTTACTTTTCCACACCTGAACAGTAACAAACCCTTAGAAGAACATAACAAACAGGCATTCGCCATAGGGGGGAGCAACGCCACCCCCACGCGGGCAACCCAGCAGCGCGCTGTACGATACAATGGTTAGTAAGTTAGCTCCAGCAAGGCCAAGCCATCTTCACCCCCGGGCAAGGAGCAACTCCTACAATAACTTCGCATAGTCAGCCCAGGCCATTAGTAGCAAACAAGTCAGCACTGTCCTGTGAGTCAGTATGACGTGGAGAGGTAGAACTGGTCCCGGGAACTGAGCTCGGTCGTTTTTTGTACTCATGGCAGAAGTCCTGGGCTTCGGCAGGGGATTCAAAGATGCGGAAGCGGCCGTTCACTTCCACCTTCAGCCGCGCCGGGTAGAGCATGTTGTATTTTAAGCCAAGGTTGCGGAGAGCGGCTTTGACGCTGGTGTATTTCCGTCGAGCCTCTTGCACCATGAGCGTGTAGTCCGGAAAGAAGGACAACTTGCTCCCCTGCCACTGCACCTCGCCCATCTCACGTGCAGCACGGAGTGCAGCGTCGCGGTCTCTAAAGTTTATAATCCTGGCGATGATGGGGCGGGGTAGTTGCCCCGTGCGTGGCTTAGGCCCTAAAGATCGATGCACCCGTTCTACCACAAAGCCCGTCATGAAAGTGTCCCTCCCGAACAATTCGATGAGGAGGTGCTCTACGAAGGTATCAAAGCGACCCGTGGCAGTCATCTCCGCAACGCCAAGGATGCGAATATTATTCCTTCGGCCACGCGCTTCCAAGTCCTCATTCTTAATGGCCACCTCCTTAAGAATTTTTTCAACACGTTCCAGTCTTTTTAGTGTTTTTGAGGACCCGTCTTCTACATCTGATATTCTGGACTCTGCTAGGTCTAGGCGGCGATCGTGGGCCTGAACTGTGTTACCCATGTCCGACAATTTCCGCTCCAGGCTGTCAAAGCGAGTATCTAAGGCCTTAAATCCTGCTCGCATTTCCCCAAGTACGGTGGCCATCATGGACGCTGCGTCACCACCGTCCGGCTGTCCAGAAGTACCAGCACCCACTCCAGGCGGGGGGTCAGTGTTGAGGGAAGGCGTCTTGTCAAAGCTTAACTTCCTTTGGGCAAGGTCCCTTTTCCCCATAGCCAATAACTCGTGTGCGCGAGGGTCAGAGGGCAGAAACCAGTGATTCAGACGGTATCCCCGATCCCACTGCAGCCTGGTAGTGAGCAGCCCGGGTGGCGGGTACAGGTCAGGAAGAGGACCCAGCCGGGATGAAAGAAGTCCTGAAATGGTGGTCAGGCACAGCCAGCACTCAGCCCTGGAAAAATGGCCCCTCTGTGTAATGGGCGTTGCGTTTTGTGCGGCCTGGGCGTGTAGGGAGCAGCCCTCTCTTGGCGGCAGCGCCGGAGGGAACGGAGAGATGTAAGCTACAGATCGTCTGGCCTACGGCGGGGCCGCTGTGCGGCACCGGAGGTCGCCGCTGGAATCCCCAGCAGCCGCGCTCTCCACCCCCACCACCCCCAGCCAATCCCCGCAGCCACCGCCCGTAGGCCCGCCCGGGTCCGAAATCCAGGTCCCGGTCCCGGCGTCTCTCAGGGCCCGTAGCCACTGCCCACCGCCGGAACCCAAGCGCCCCGTGAAAGCGGAACCCGCGCGGCAAGGCGATGTCCCCCGGAGACCAGCAGGTGGGAATAGCGGGGAAGGAAGCGCAGCAGCCGAGGGCCGAGCAACACTCACCGGGTGCACCAGCGCAGAAGGTAAGATGGCACCGAGGTCCGGAGGCCTCGAATACCCTCCGCCGATTTCCTTCGTTCTAGGCTGCTCCCTCCGCGTTGAGACTTCGCCCAAGGGAGCTCACGAGCATCAGGCGCCGATTCCGCGTTGCTGGAGAATAGAAGAGTGGTGGATCACATCTCTCTCGCCTCCGCTGGGAGCCCGCGCGGAGGAGCTTCACGGCAGTGCGGCCATATCGTTCGCCGCCGCGGCCACGCCCCCCGCTAGCACCATTTACTACAGATATAGGTTTCCTATATCTGAGGTCACTGTACTTAAAACCTATAAGTCACCCCTATACCAGGCCTTATGAATCCTGAAGGCAGGGTGCTTGGGTCTAAGCATCAGGGTGCCCCTGCATGAGCAAGACACCCCTACAGAGTAGGAAGTCCATTTTCCTGGGTTGTAAGTGAAGCAGCCATATACTATATAGAGGGGCATTGCCTAATTACGCGATGACCGTTTCAAAACTGGCTTGAATTAATTCTATCATGTTTGGTAGCAAACATGTTGGAATCATACCCTCACACCATAAATGGTGCGGGAGGTATGATTCCAAGCATTGAGAGAGCCCTCCATTAGGCTCTCAGTGAACCCAGTACCAGCCTCTAGACCCGGATAGCACAAAATGGTTGCTGCCGACCAGAGACCCGATTCTGCCCTCCTGCTGCTGAGCCAAGTTCAAGCAGGGGAAGGTAGAACAATAGGCATCCTATCACATGGAGGTGTGACCACCGCCTAGACAGGATTTAGTGTATTGGGGCAGGGTGGGTGCACTTGCCAGCGCCACTCAGTCTGTATGAGGGGCACATTTGGTGTCCCCATGCATAGTCCAGTTCAAACCAACTCTGGGAGCCGTTGGCTCCTGCTCTGGCACATAACTGGGCAAAGGACATGGGAGTAACCTCCCCCCTGTCCAGACCCTTCCCTGTGAGGGTCCCCTAAATTGCCCCAGCCCTTTCCTTAGGGTACTTAAGGGCTTACCTGTGGGTGGGTCCCTAAATTTGTCGTGGGACAATATTCAGATCAGACACCACTTCTTCTTCTACCGTCTGGGTGCTCTGGCCCTCGCTGGACTTTGTTTGGGCTCGATATCATCTCGCTTCCAATCTGCTAAATTGTCTGTGCCTGTGTACCATACAGGAACCGTCCAAGGCATGTGGGCATCAAAGACATCTGAAGGAATCTCCCTTGAATTGAAGGAGTCACTTCCCTGCATTCGCAGGCTCCTCAACTACGAGGACCAGTCTGCTGATCCTGAGCTCCTCTGGACTCCAAAAGGTTTTTCAACACAGGCGGTGATTCTCCCTAGTTCCTGAGGGTTGCCCTGCCCTCTCACCAAGTTTGAGGCCAATATCCCTCATGGGGATTGCAATAATCGAAAACCTGGGCACTGCGTCAACTTGCGGTTGCAAAGGCTTATTGGCTTCCTTCCAAGAAGATCTTCCGGCTCCAAGTAGCCCCAGCCTCGAGCTTTTTTAGAGACCAGTATATTCAGCCACACCGCATCGTCTTTTATCGTGGCCTGCATCTTTTGGTGAGCTGCTTGAGGACCTCTCACAACTCCAATGCCACCGGCCTGTGGGTTAATTTAAGGGTCACCTTTTTTCTTTTGGGATCCCCTGATTGCTCGGGCCTACCCTGACTCCCCTGGTTGTGGTGAGTCCCCTGGGCCTTGCTGGTCCTGATGATGCACCTTCTTCGACTCTTGCATGGGGTGCATTTGCCAAGGCTAGTTGGTACTCCTACCGGGCATCGACCCCTCAGTATTCGACATCCAATGTGGCACAGCTCATGCTTGCCTCTTGGTCTTCCTCAGCATCGCCTGGTCCTCTCAGCTGCTGAGTCAAGGTCCTCGTCAACTCTCCTGCAAATCCAGATATTGGCGGGCATTTGTCTTCCAGATATCGTGGTCACTCCTGAGTGACATAGACTCTGTCCCCTCTGCTTCCAGGTACCTCTCAACTAGAATTCACCTTCGGATTCCACCGGACACTTTCTCCTTCTTCAGCAGCAGCACTTTCCTGAAGTCCTCCATTGGGTTAGATGGCGGTTTCTGACACCACTTCACACCTATGCACCCGGCTTCCCTGGTGAAAGTAACATGGGTACCAGGGTATCTACGGGTGGGGTAGCTCTCCAACCTTCTGTCTTCCATGGTGGTTCTTCAGGGTCTGCTGGGAAGGGTCCTTAATCTTTAAAAGTCCAACCGCGACTAACATGATGAGTTGTACGGAGCATGCAGTCAAGTTCCCACACTGCACATGCTCTCCCTGGGGTCCCTATCTACACACCTTGGGTGGTTCCTTGTGTCCCCAACCTTTCTACATATTCTTGACCTTGTCTTGACCTGAGTCGTGGATCTTATACCACTTTCTTAGTATATGGTTTGCCCCCCCAGGGGTCCACTGTGTATTCTGTGCTATTTACTGTATTTCTTTGCAAAGTATTGTGTGCATTTTGTTTATCTCCAGGTAGGAGATATCTAAACGTTAGAGGGTATTATATAATAAATACATCTTTTTTATAAATACCTTGCGTGGTTCCTTTTCACTTAATGTATACTGTAAGATTTCGTTCTGGTAAAACAAGCTGCTTTACACTCCTTCTGGACTAAACCTGAAGGCTGCTCTCCACAGCTACTACTTAGAGAGCTTTCTAAGGTTGTCTAAGACCTCTTAAATCACCATAAGGGTTGTTTGGACTGATGCAGGGTGCCCACTTACATTAGTGGATATCATATACCAGACAAGCTTCTCACATAGTCAACCCGCAACCTTAACGGAGCGCGGGACTGCCCGCTGATGCTGTGGCGGTCCCACCATGCACATTAGGATGTGCCAGCCACACTGGCGGGCGCATCCTGTTCCTCTACCATTGCCGGTAGATCTGCTGGCTGCAGACCCGCTCGCAATGGAAAAGGACTGTGCACAGCATTGGTCTATTGGTGCATGAACATATGAATAAGAAAATATGTCTGTGGTGGATCTGGTTGTGTTGCAAGAGAGAAAGAAATTAATCCCATCAGCCCACCCAATGGCAGAGCTTCATCATCTGGGATTTGGAATAGATGGTGGTCCAGATATAGACAAATCACTAGTTATAGTCGTGTTTCACCTTAATCCAACACCTCCAGTGATGAACCATACCAAAAAAGTGTGTGTGTAGTGGTGGGCTACTGGTTTTGCAGCAAGTTGTATCGCAAACCAATGGCCAGGAATTCTTTGCTCACCTACAGTAGCCACCACCCAAAATCTCTCTGTGAAAATGTGCCCTTTGGGCAATTTCTAAGAATTCGCCGTAATTGTACAGATAAACGCGACTTTGAGGGATTTGCCAAGGACTTATCAACAAAATTGAGCCAACGAGAGTATCCCAAAACGTTGGTGCGGAAGGCTTTCAAAAGAGCCGCAAATAATAATCGTGATGCTCTCCTGGGACCTCCTGTGATCAAGCCTCCCTTGAACAAGCTCACTTTTGTTACTACTTTCAGTACCCTTTCCAACAGAGTACAAAAGTCTGTTCGTAGGCATTGGCAAATCCTGAATGTATCTGGTACCGTTGTACCGACCCCCCTCTTTGCCTTTCAAAGAGGGATGAGCCTGCAACACAGTTTGGTATACACCAGACCAAGGACGAGCACCTCCAACCAAGTACCAGATAATACCTTGTGGAACCTTCCAGCAGTTCAGGGTCACTACCCATGTAGATCCTGCACTGCTTGTCCACAAACACAGAAGACCCTGACTGTAGACATTGGTACTGGTAGGCCATGGATCTTGAAAAAACATACAAATTGTAACAGCGAGCGAGTCATTTACTTGGTCACTTGTCCATGCTTCCTACGTTACGTGGGCATGACGACAAGGAAAGTCAAGACGAGAATAAATGAACACAAGAGCACAGTTAGGTGCAACAAACAATCGACCCGTCTTACCAGCCATTTTCTACAAATGAAACACAAAGCGGAAGAAATGAGATGGGTAGTCCTGGAGCAACCCTATGTACCTCGACATGTCAGCGATATTTCGCGCTATCTCTTCCTGAAAGAACAGAAATGGATATTTAAATTGAAATGTGATGTTAATGGATTGAATGATGATATTCCCTGGATTATGATCTAATCAATTCATACAATTCCACTCATGACTAACCAAGCGACCCGGATTCATTTTTTGCTCCACTAAGGGCTAACACTAATAATTTTCCCCTGTATCTGACTCCTCGTGTAGTACCTTCCTATTCTGAGTAATCTTTACCATACATACACGATGGGTTAACTATTGATAATGATTGGAAGGTTCTGATGGGCACTCAGGAATGCTATGTAGATTAAATTATTCTGTCCACATTGTGCGCTACCACTAGCTCAGGCATTAGCGCCTATAGGTTTACTAGACAACAGATGCTATAAATAACTTCCTAAATAATAACAGAACAATGCATACATTTAGGCCATTTTCATCTTACTTCTATTAGGTCCTTTTTATGACCCATACAGTTTTGATCTGGCACGTTGATTATGCCTATGATGATATAAAAAATTGGTCTACCAAAACCGTCAGTATTTACCTACTCTGTGAGAATGGGACAGTGGGCGTGCTCAGTTTAAAACCCTTAAAACCCTAGAGGTACCACGGAAGCACGAAGGCATCAGCATATGCTGCCTCAGGGTCCCGCAGTATTTCGCCTCCCATTTGGACACTGTCCTTTAGGCATGATAAGCGGGCCCCTATGTACCTTCCCATCACTACTGAATGATGGCATAGATTTAGGCTCGCAGTGACGCTCGAATGTAGTCCCTATTTCAAACTGCGCATGAGTAACATTTTTGGCTTCCTCTCTGGTCAGCAGCCTAGTGATGATACTGCGCATGTGCGGTTCTACCTTGTGTCAAAACGGCAGACTGCCGTTTCTTCTTCCTAGAGACGAAGTCTGGTCTTCTACTCTGGTCCGCAGCCTTGCGAAGAGACTGCGCACGCGCACTACCATTTGCATATTGATGTTCACTATGGAGCGTTTCCGATTTCGTGGTCGGCGCATCGTCGGTTTGCATGTGAAAGGTTCTCTGTCTGGTCCACTACCATTTATTTGGGCGGCGATGCCAATCAGAGCATTTTCATTGGCTCTGACACCGCATAAAGACGCGCTCCTCACTTCCCGCCGGTACCTCCCCTTCGGCTTAAGATTTGCCAGGGGTACCGACGGAGAGGTGAGGCTCAGCGCGAAGGCTACAACTTTTGACGCGGTTTCTTTCAAACTTTAGTTTTTCACAAAACGTTGGCCTTTTTAAAAAAAAACTTTGGCTTTTAGTCTTTCCACAGCCTTAATGATGGCTTACTTCAAGCGGAAGGATGCTACCTCTAACGTCTGGCTAGCTACAGTAAGGTAGTTTTGAACAACATGATTCTTCATATGTGGCTCTGGCCAATATGATGCCGGTTTTCTCTTCTGTAAGTTAGGATGGCAAGTTGTTTTTGGTATTTCGTAATTGGAAAGCTGATTACTTCTCTGACCTGCTGTTGCCCCGTGCGTGGCTTAGGCCCTAAAGATCGATGCGCCCGTTCTACCACAAAGCCCGTCATGAAAGAGTCCCTCCCGAACAATTCGATGAGGAGGTGCTCTACGAAGGTATCAAAGCGACCCGTGGCAGTCGTCTCCGCAACGCCAAGGATGCGAATATTATTCCTTCGGCCACGCGCTTCCAAGTCCTCATTCTTAATGGCCACCCCCTTAAGCATTTTTTCAACATGTTCCAGTCTTTTTAGTGTTTTTGAGGACCCGTCTTCTACATCTGATATTCTGGACTCTGCTAGGTCTAGGCGGCGATCGTGGGCCTGAACTGTGTTACCCATGTCCGACAATTTCCGCTCCAGGCTGTCAAAGCGAGTATCTAAGGCCTTAAATCCTGCTCGCATTTCCCCAAGTACGGTGGCCATCATGGACGCTGTGTCACCACCGTCCGGCTGTCCAGCAGTACCAGCAGCCGCTCCAGGCGGGGGGTCAGTGTTGAGGGAAGGCGTCTTGTCAAAGCTTAACTTCCTTTGGGCAAGGTCCCTTTTCCCCATAGCCAATAACTCGTGTGCGCGAGGGTCAGAGGGCAGAAACCAGTGATTCAGACGGTATCCCCGATCCCACTGCAGCCTGGTAGTGAGCAGCCCGGGTGGCGGGTGCAGGTCAGGAAGAGGACCCAGCCGGGATGAAAGAAGACCTGAAATGGTGGTCAGGCACAGCCAGCACTCAGCCCTGGAGAAATGGCCCCTCTGTGTAATGGGCATTGCATTTTGTGCGGCCTGGGCGTGTAGGGAGCAGCCCTCTCTTGGCGGCAGCGCCGGAGGGAACGGAGAGATGTAGGCTACAGATCGTCTGGCCTACGGCGGGGCCGCTGTGCGGCACCGGAGGTCGCCGCCGGAATCCCCAGCAGCCGCGCGCTCCACCCCCACCGCCCCCAGCCAATCCCCGCAGCCACCGCCCGTAGGCCCGCCCGGGTCCGAAATCCAGGTCCCGGTGTCTCTCAGGGCCCGTAGCCACTGCCCTCCGCCGGAACCCAAGCGTCCCGTGAAAGCGGAACCCGCGCGGCAAGGCGATGTCCCCCGGAGACCAGCAGGTGGGAATAGCGGGGAAGGAAGCGCAGCAGCCGAGGGCCGAGCAACACGCACCAACGCAGAAGGTAAGATGGCGCCGACGTCCAGAGGCCTCGAATACCCTCCGCCGATTTCCTCCGTTCTAGGCTGCTCCCTCCGTGTTGAGACTTCGCCCGAGGGAGCTCACGGGCATCAGGCGCCGATTCCGCATTGCTGGAGAATAGAAGAGTGGCGGATTACATCTCTCTCGCCTCCGCTGGGAGCTCGCGCAGAGGAGCTTCACGGCAGTGCGGCCATATCGTTTGCCGCAGCGGCCACGCCCCCCGCTAGCACCATTTACTACAGATATAGGTTTCCTATATCTGAGGTCACTGTACTTAAAACCTATAAGTCACCCCTATACCAGGCCTTATGAATCCTGAAGGCAGGGTGCTTGGGTCTAAGCATCAGGGTGCCCCTGCATGAGCAAGACACCCCTACAGAGTAGGAAGTCCATTTTCCTGGGTTGTAAGTGAAGCAGCCATATACTATATAGAGGGGCATTGCCTAATTACGCAATGACCGTTTCAAAACTGGCTTGAATTAATTCTATCATGTTTGGTAGCAAACATGTTGGAATCATACCCCCACACCATAAATGGTGCGGGAGGTATGATTCCAAGCATTGAGAGAGCCCTCCATTAGGCTCTCAGTGCACCCGGTACCAGCCTCTAGACCCGGATAGCACAAAATGGTTGCTGCCGACCAGAGACCCGATTCTGCCCTCCTGCTGCTGAGCCAAGTTCAAGCAGGGGAAGGTAGAACAATAGGCATCCTATCACATGGAGGTGTGACCACCGCCTAGACAGGATTTAGTGTATTGGGGCAGGGTGGGTGCACTTGCCAGCGCCACTCAGTCTGAATGAGGGGCACATTTGGTGTCCCCATGCATAGTCCAGTTCAAACCAACTCTGGGAGCCGTTGGCTCCTGCTCTGGCACATAACTGGGCAAAGGACATGGGAGTAACCTCCCCCCTGTCCAGACCCTTCCCTGTGAGGGTCCCCTAAATTGCCCCAGCCCTTTCCTTAGGGTACTTAAGGGCTTACCTGTGGGTGGGTCCCTAAATTTGTCGTGGGACAATATTCAGATCAGACACCACTTCTTCTTCTACCGTCTGGGTGCTCTGGCCCTCGCTGGACTTTGTTTGGGCTCGATATCATCTCGCTTCAAATCTGCTAAATTGTCTGTACCTGTGTACCATACAGGAACCTTCCAAGGTATGTGGGCATCAAAGACACCTGAAGGAATCTCCCTTGAATTGAAGGAGTCACTTCCCTGCATTCGCAGGCTCCTCAACTACGAGGACCAGTCTGCTGATCCTGAGCTCCTCTGGACTCCAAAAGGTTTTTCAACACAGGCGGTGATTCTCCATAGTTCCTGAGGGTTGCCCTGCCCTCTCACCAAGTTTGAGGCCAATATCCCTCATGGGGATTGCAATAATCGAACACCTGGGCACTGCGTCAACTTGCAGTTCCAAAGGCTTATTGGCTTCCTTCCAAGAAGATCTTCGGGCTCTAAGTAGCCCCAGCCTCGAGCATTTCTAGAGACCAGTATATTCAGCCACACCGCATCGTCTTTTATCGTGGCCTGCATCTTTTGGTGAGCTGCTTGAGGTCCTCTCACAACTCCAATGCCTCCGGCCTGTGGGTTAATTTAAGGGTCACCTTTTTTCTTTTGGGATCCCCTGATTGCTCGGGCCTACCCTGACTCCCCTGCTTGTGGTGAGTCCCCTGGGCCTTGCTGGTCCTGACGATGCACCTTCTTCGACTCTCGCATGGGGTGCATTTGCCAAGGCTAGTTGGTACTCCCACCGGACATCGACCCCTCAGTATTCGACATCCAATGTGGCACAGCTCATGCATGCCTCTTGGTCTTCCTCAACATCGCCTGGTCCTCTCAGCTGCTGAGTCAAGGTCCTCGTCAACTCTCCTGCAAATCCCGATATTGGCGGGCATTTGTCTTCCAGATATTGTGGTCACTCCTGAGTGACATAGACGCTGTCCCCTCTGCTTCCAGGTACCTCTCAACTAGAATTCACCTTCGGATTCCACCGGACACTTTCTCCTTCTTCAGCAGCAGCACTTTCCTGAAGTCCTCCATTGGGTTAGATGGCGGTTTCTGACACCACTTCACACCTATGCACCCGGCTTCCCTAGCGAAAGTAACATGGGTACCAGGGTATCTACGGGTGGGGTAGCTCTCCAACCTTCTGTCTTCCATGGTGTTTCTTCAGGGTCTGCCGGGAAGGGTCCTTAATCTTTAAAAGTCCAACCGCGACTAACATGATGAGTTGTACGGAGCATGCAGTCATGTTCCCACACTGCACATGCTCTCCCTGGGGTCCCTATCTACACACCTTGGGTGGTTCCTTGTGTCCCCAGCCCTTCTACATCTTCTTGACCTTGTCTTGACCTGAGTCGTGGATCTTATACCACTTTCTTAGTATATGGTTTGCCCCCCAGGGGTCCACTGTGTATTCTGTGCTATTTACTGTATTTCTTTGCAAAGTATTGTGTGCATTTTGTTTATCTCCAGGTAGGAGATATCTAAACGTTAGAGGGTATTATATAATAAATACATCTTTTTTATAAATACCTTGTGTGGTTCCTTTTCACTTAATCTATACTGTAAGATTTTGTTCTGGTAAAACAAGCTGCTTTACACTCCTTCTGGACTAAACCTGAAGGCTGCTCTCCACAGCTACTACTTAGAGAGCTTTCTAAGGTTATCTAAGACCTCTTAAATTACCATAAGGGTTGTTTGGACTGATGCAGGGTGCCCACTTACATTAGTGGATATCATATACCAGACAAGCTTCTCACATAGTCCGCCCGCAACCTTAACGGAGCGCGGGACTGCCCGCTGATGCTATGGCGGTCCCACCATGCACATTAGGATGTGCCAGCCACACTGGCGGGCGCATCCTGTTCCTCTACCATTGCCGGTAGATCTGCTGGCTGAAGACCCGCTCGCAATGGAAAAGGACTGTGCACAGCATTGGTCTATTGGTGCATGAACATATGAATAAGAAAATATGACTGCGGTGGATCTGGTTGTGTTGCAAGAGAGAAAGAAATTAATCCCATCAGCCCACCCAATGGCAGAGCTTCATCATCTGGGATTTGGAAAAGATGGTGGTCCAGATATAGACAAATCACTAGTTATGGTCGTGTTTCACCTTAATCCAACACCTCCAGTGATGAACCATACCAAAAAAGTGTGTGTGTAGTGGTGGGCTACTGGTTTTGCAGCAAGTTGTATCGCAAACCAATGGCCAGGAATTCGTTGCTCACCTACAGTAGCCACCACCCAAAATCTCTCCGTGAAAATGTGCCCTTTGGGCAATTTCTAAGAATTCACCGTAATTGTACAGATAAACGCGACTTTGAGGGATTTGCCAAGGACTTATCAGCGAAATTGAGCCAACGAGAGTACCCCAAAACGTTGGTGCGGAAGGCTTTCAAAAGAGCCGCAAATAATAATCGTGATGCTCTCCTGGGACCTCCTGTGATCAAGCCTCCCTTGAACAAGCTCACTTTCGTTACTACTTTCAGTACCCTTTCTAACAGAGTACAAAAGTCTGTTCGTAGGCATTGGAAAATCCTGAATGTATCTGGTACCGTTGTACCGACCCCCCTCTTTGCCTTTAAAAGAGGGATGAGCCTGCAACACAGTTTGGTATACACCAGACCAAGGACGAGCACCTCCGACCAAGTACCAGATAATACCTTGTGGAACCTTCCAGCAGTTCAGGGTCACTACCCATGTAGATCCTGCACTGCTTGTCCACAAACACAGAAGACCCTGACTGTAGACATTGGTACTCGTAGGCCATGGATCTTGAAAAAACATACAAATTGTAACAGCGAGCGAGTCATTTACTTGGTCACCTGTCCATGCTCCCTACGTTGCGTGGGCATGACGACAAGGAAAGTCAAGACGAGAATAAATGAACACAAGAGCACAGTTAGGTGCAACAAACAATCGACCCGTCTTACCAGCCATTTTCTACAAATGAAACACAAAGCGGAAGAAATGAGATGGGTAGTCCTGGAGCAACCCTATGTACCTCGACATGTCAGCGATATTTCACGCTATCTCTTCCTGAAAGAACAGAAATGGATATTTGAATTGAAATGTGATGTTAATGGATTGAATGATGATATTCCCTGGATTATGATCTAATCAATTCATACAATTCCACTCATGACTAACCAAGCGACCCGGATTCATTTTTTGCTCCACTAAGGGCTAACACTAATAATTTTCCCCTGTATCTGACTCGTCGTGTAGTACCTTCCTATTCTGAGTAATCTTTACCATACATACACGATGGGTTAACTATTGATAATGATTAGAAGGTTCTGATGGGCACTCAGGAATGCTATGTAGATTAAATTATTCTGTCCACATTGTGCGCTACCACTAGCTCAGGCATTAGCGCCTATAGGTTTACTAGACAACAGATGCTATAAATAACTTCCTAAATAATAACAGAACAATGCATACATTTAGGCAATTTTCATCTTACTTCTTTTAGGTCCTTTTTATGACCCATACAGTTTTGATCTGGCACGTTGATTATGCCTATGATGATATAAAAAATTGGTCTACCAAAACCGTCAGTATTTACCTACTCTGTGAGAATGGGACAGTGGGCGTGCTCATTTTAAAACCCTTAAACCCCTAGAGGTACCACGGCAGCACGAAGGCATCAGCATATGCTGCCTCAGGGTCCTGCAGTATTTCGCCACCCATTTGGACACTGTCCTTTAGGCATGATAAGCGGGCCCCTATGTACCTTCCCATCACTACTGAATGATGGCATAGATTTAAGCTCGCAGTGACGCTCGAATGTAGTCCCTATTTCAAACTGCGCATGAGTAACATTTTTGGCTTCCTCTCTGGTCGGCAGCCTAGTGATGATACTGCGCATGTGCGGTTCTACCTTGTGTCAAAACGGCAGACTGCCGTTTCTTCTTCCTAGAGACGAAGTCTGGTCTTCTACTCTGGTCCGCAGCCTTGCGAAGAGACTGCGCACGCGCACTACCATTTGCCGATTGATGTTCACTATGGAGCGTTTCCGGTTTCGTGGTCGGTGCATCGTCGGTTTGCATGTGAAAGGTTCTCTGTCTGGTCCACTACCATTTATCTGGGCGGCGATGCCAATCAGAGCATTTTCATTGGCTCTGACACCGCATAAAGACGCGCTCCTCACTTCCCGCCGGTACCTCCCCTTCGGCTTAAGATTTGCCAGGGGTACCGACGGAGAGGTGAGGCTCAGCGCGAAGGCTACAACTTTTGACGCGGTTTCTTTCAAACTTTAGTTTTTCACAAAACGTTGGCCTTTTAAAAAAAAAACGTTGGCTTTTAGTCTGTCCACAGCCTTAATGATGGCTTACTTCAAGCGGAAGGATGCTACCTCTAACGTCTGGCTAGCTACAGTAAGGTAGTTTAGAACAACATGATTCTTCATATGTGGCTCTGGCCAATATGATGCCGGTTTTCTCTTCTGTAAGTTAGGATGGCAAGTTGGTTTTGGCATTTCGTAATTCGAAAGCTGATTACTTCTCTGACCTGCTTTTGTTCACCTGGCATCCCCATTCCCCAGCTCACCTAATCGCTTTCTGGTGCCCAGCCGATTTAGGGCTGAGGCACTCGGACATTCACTCGAGCGGCAGCCATCTTAGGTGGGTGGGAGGATTCTCCTGCAGCGCTCTAGTCACTTCGCCCTTAAAAGAAAGGGTGATGCCTCCGCTCAGCGGACGCGCTCAGCGGACGCGCCGGACCATCGCCGTAGTCACGCCAGAGTCCTGCCCGTCTGCGCCCGTCAGCGACAAGGAGGTGCCAGGGGCCAGGAACGCTGCCCCCCCTCTCCCTCCTACCATAACGGAACCCCTTTATACCTTCAGCACCCTACGAGCCCTCAAACCCCCTCGCCTACCTTGCCACCATACCATCACTCCGGAAAAGCTCTTAATGACTCCAGAATGCTGCTGGATTAAGACAGCAAACCATCAACAGGCCCGGATGCCCGTAAATATCTGCCCTCCTCCTTAAGGCCAGGTCCTACTCCTACGCCTATCCACACTGGCTTCCTCATCAATACCCGCTCGCTTGTTAAAAACAATATCACTTTCAAGGAATTCACCTCCGGCAAGCAACCCTCGTGGGTCTTTATCACCGAAACCTGGGCCATGGACTCCTCTGAGCCAGACCTAGTAAACGCCATCCCTGAAGGTTATGCTTTAGCTAGAATGGATAGAATAGGGCGCGTGGGAGGGGGCCTCGGGATACTATACCGTAGCTCGATAAAATGGGGGGAGGGGTATGCTACTGCTCGAACAGCCAGGTCTTGAGTTGTTTAGTGAAGGCGAGATGGTCCTGGGTCAGCCGAAGGTGGATGGGGAGGGAGTTCCAAGTCTTGGCAGCCAGGTAAGAGAAGGATCTTCCTCCGGCGGTGGCTCTTCGGATGCGTGGTAGGGCTGCGAGGGAGAGGCTGGTGGACCGTAGCTGGCGGGTGGGCGTGTAGAAGGTCAGGCGGTCGTTGAGGTACTTGGGGCCCAGGTCGTGGAGAGACTTGTGTGTGTGGGTGAGGAGCCGGAACGTGATCCTCTTGTCGACGGGGAGCCAGTACAGGTTCCTCAGGTGGCTGGAGATGTGGCTGCGTCGGGGGACATCCAGGATGAGTCGGGCGGAGGCGTTCTGGATGCGCTGGAGTCTTTTCTGTAGCTTGGCTGTGGTTCCGGCGTAGAGGGCGTTTCCGTAGTCCAGTCGGCTGGTGACGAGTGCCTGGGTGACAGTCTTCCTGGTCTCGGTCGGGATCCAGCGGAAGATCTTGCGAAGCATACGCAGGGTGTTGAAGCACGATGAGGAGACGGCGTTGACTTGTCTGGTCATCGAGAGGGAGGGGTCCAGAATGAAGCCCAGGTTGCGTGCGTGGTCGGTTGGCTTGGGTGCGGTGCCCAGGGCTGGGGGCCACCAGGAGTCGTCCCAGGCGGAGGGCGAAGATCCCAGGATGAGGACTTCCGTCTTGTCCGAGTTCAGTTTCAGGCGGCTGTCCTTCATCCACTCGGCGACGTCCTTCATCCCTTCGTGTAGGCAGGTTCTGGCGGTGTCGGGGTCTCTGGTGAGGGAGAGGATCAGCTGGGTGTCGTCGGCGTAAGAGATGATGTTGAGGTTGTGCTGGCGTGCGATGGCTGCGAGAGGTTTCATGTAGATGTTGAAGAGGGTGGGGCTGAGTGAAGATCCTTGCGGGACGCCGCAGATGACTTCGGTGGCCTCGGAGCGAAACGGGGGGAGGCGGACTCTTTGTGTTCTTCCGGCGAGGAACGAGATGATCCACTCCAGTGCCTTCTCTTGGATACCGATGTTCCTGAGGCGCTGGACTAGGGTGCGGTGGCAGACCGTGTCAAACGCAGCGGAGAGGTCCAGGAGGATGAGGGCCACTGTTTCCCCCTTGTCGAGCAGGGTCCGGATGTCGTCGGTGGCTGCGATGAGGGCGGTCTCGGTGCTGTGGTTGGCTCTGAAGCCGGACTGCGAGGGGTCGAGGGATCCGTTCGTCTCAAGGAAGGCGGTCAGCTGTCTGTTAACGATCTTCTCAATGACTTTAGCAGGAAAAGGGAGGAGCGAGATGGGGCGGAAGTTTTTGAGATCGGTGGGGTCCGCTGTAGGTTTCTTCAGGAGGGCGCTGATCTCGGCGTGCTTCCATCTCTCCGGGAAGGTGGCCGTGTTGAAGGAGGCGTTGATGATGTTCCGGAGTTGGGGTGCGATGGTAGAGTCGGCCTTGTTGAAGACGTGGTGTGGGCAGGGGTCGGTCGGTGATCCGGAGTGGATGGTGTTCATCGTGCGGGCTGTGTCTTCGGTGGTCACCATGGTCCAGGTGCGAAGGGTGGCGGTGGGGGGCGTTGGTTCGACAGTTGCGTGCGTGGGTGGGGCGCCGAAGCTCTTGTGGATGTCGGCGATCTTGCGGTGGAAGAACGAGGCGAGGGAGTCGCAGAGGTCTTGTGACGGAGTGATGTCGTTGGTGCCAGTGCTGGGGTTGGAAAACTCCTTGGCGATAGTGAAGAGCTCTTTGCTGTCGTGGGCGTTGTTGTCCAGTCGTTCCTTCAGGGATTTCTTCTTGGTGGTGCGGATGAGCTGGTGGTGCTTGCGGGTAGCGTGTTTGAGGGCGGTCATGTTGTCGGTGGTCCGGTCGAGGAGCCAGGCTTTCTCGAGGGTGCGGCAGGTCTTCTTGGAGTCCTTGAGGTCGTCGGTGAACCAGGATGCCTTCTTGCTTCTGGGTCTGCTGGGAGGGTTCTTTAGTGGCGCGAGGTCGTCGGTGCAGGCGGTCAGCCACTGTGTGAAGTTGCGGGCTGCTTCGTTGGGGTCCGTTGTGTTGGCGGGTGGGCTCTGGCTGAGGGAGGTGGTGAGCTGGTCTGCAGTGATCTTGCTCCAATTCCTCTTAGGTACCTGTTGCGGGTGGTGGTGTGTCGTGGATCTTTTGAAGCTGAAGTGGACGCAGCTGTGGTCGGTCCAGTGGAGTCCGGTGGCGTGGCTGAAGGTGATGTACTTGCTGGAAGAGAAGACGGGATCAAGCGTGTGGGCGGCGTAGTGGGTGGGGGTGTTGACCAATTGCTTGAGTCCGAGGTTGGCGAGGTTTTCCAGCAGGGCGGTGGTGTTGCGGTCCTTGTTGTTCTCCAGGTGGAAGTTGAGGTCCCCGAGGAGGATGTAGTCAGTGGAGGGGAGGGCGTGCGGGCTGATGAAGTCTGTGATGTCTTCGCTGAATTGTGTGCGTGGTCCCGGGGGTCTGTAGACGAGGGTGCCTCTGAGGGTCGTCTTAGGGTCGGTGTGAATCTGGAAGTGGAGATGTTCGGCTGCGGCGAAGGAGTCGTTGGCGTCGGTCGTGATGCGGATGGTGTTCCTGTGGACGATGGCGATGCCACCTCTGGTCTGGTTGATGCGGTCCCTCCTGATGATCTTGTACCCGTCCGGGATGGCGATGGCGATGTCGGGTGCAGAGGAGGCCTTCATCCAGGTTTCCGTGAGGAAGGCGACGTCCGGTGATGTAGCGTCGAGGAGGTTCCAGAGTTCCACGGCGTGTCTGTGGACGGAGCGGGTGTTGATCAGGATGCACTTGAGGTGGTTGCTGCTGGTGTTTGTCTTGGCGGGTGCGGGGCAGGTTCGGAGGCAGGTGAACTTGCAGGTGCAGCAGGTGAAGGGTCCGTGGGTGCGTCTCGGGGTGGCTCGGCAGCAGGCGTGGGTCCGGCCGGCATTGAGTGCATTGAGAGTGGCGGCGTCGTAGGTCAGTTGGGTCGTCTTGCCTCGACGGGGAGGGCCAGGGGTCCTGGCGCTGGGCGCGGACCAGGCGCGGACGGGCGTAGACGGGCTTACCTTTGGCGCATCTTCGGCGCTCAATCGGCGCTCCCGCTGCGCGCGTCCTCTGCGCGGTCGCTCTGGGGGCGTCATAAGTAAGGAGCCGGGAGGGAGGAGCAGCTGGGTGGCGGGAGCGGGGCGGCGAATGGAATCACAGGGGGGCGGGGCCGCAGGGAGGCAGCGGCGGGAAATTCCAAGAAGCAGCGGGCAGCGGGAAATTCCCAGGAGCAGCGGGAAATTCCCAGGAGCAGCGGGCAGCGAGCGAAGGAATCTGCAGGCAGGAGGCGGCAAAGGCAGGCAGGAGCGGCAGCAGTGAGTGGGGCGACCAAGCCCTGTGGAGGGCTAGCTATTTCTGAAGGGGTTAATCCCTCGTCGTGGAAAACGGCCATTGTCAAAGCCCTTCTGAAAAAGCCCACACTGGACCCGGGGACTTTAAAAAACTTTCGTCCCATCTCCCTTCTCCCTGCCCCCGCTAAGCTTCTGGAGGCACACCTTAACCACCACTTGAGTGCCTTCCTCGACAGTTCCAGTTCTTTAGACCCTTCTCAGCATGGCTTCCGAAGGGCACACAGCACGAGTCGGCACTCACTGTTGTTGTCGACAGCATTCGGGCCAAGGTTGATAGAGGCTGCTTGACTTAACGGCGGCTTTTGATACCCTTTCTCCATCTATCCTTGCTAGCCGCCTTAGCAGGATGGGGGTAGATCGCCCCGCACTCAGCATCCTCACATCCTTCCTTGACCAACGACAGCAAAGGGTAAAGCTTGGTGACTTCATCTCACCAATCAAGCCTGTGAAGTGTGGGGTCCCCCAGGGCTCCTCTTTGAGCCCTACGCTTTTTAACATTTATGTGGCCCCACTCGCCAGGCTTGTAAGGTCCTTTGGCCTAGAAGTTCTTTCCTATGCCGACGACACACAGATCATGGTCTCCATAGCACAATCTGTGGATATTACAGCTCTTAATTTTAAAAACTGTATGGAGGCGGTCGCTGACTGGATGGTCAATAACTTTCTCAAATTGAAAAAACTGAGGTCCTCATCTTTGGAGCCAAACATGAGACCTGGTCTATGGACTGGTGGCCCCCTGCCCTTGGCATCTGCCCCACACCCTCTTCCTCCGCCCGTATTCTGGGTGTTATCCTGGACACCACTCTTTCCCTCGAGAAACAGGTTAGCAGGACAGTCTCCACCTGCTGTGGTGCTCTGAGGATTCTAAGAAAAATCACCCACTATCTCTCCTTTGAAGCCCGCAAACAGGTCGCATTGGCTCTTATAGCCTCCAGGCTGGACTACTGCAATGCACTTTATCTAGGCATTAACATCGGCTTGGTCCAACGCCTTCAGATTGTGCAAAATGCAGCGGCCCGGTTTGTCATGGATGCCCCGAAACCCTCCTCGGGTTCGGCCATCAGGAAGAACCTGCATTGGCTCCCCATGCAGGCTAGGATAGACTTTAAGGCTCTCTGCCTTACGCACTGTGCCTTGAATGGCACTGGGCCCGAAGACATTCGGTCACTTGTGTCCCCTTACGTCCCGGGCAGAGCAATTTGCTCCTCCAACAAAAATCTGCTCGCTGTTCCTCGAGTCTCCAAGGCCAGATGGGGAGGAAGGGCCTTCCGAGCTCTCAATCCCAGACTCTGGAACACCCTCCCCGATGACCTCAAGGCGCTTGCTTCCCATGCCCTTTTTCGCAAAGCACTTAAGACCTGGCTCTTTCAGGAAGCTTACCAATAACCCGCTCCCACTCCACTTCTGAACAAACAGTTTACCATCTTAAGCGCCTTGATGCCTTTGGGTTTAGTTGCGCTCTACAAATTTATTTTCATTCATTCATTCATTCACTTGATTTACTCAGGTGTGCCACACATTACATATATTTGAATTCCGCCCTATGACGCCTCATCTAGATTGAATAGTAAGGCAGCCATTACAAAACATCGCCCTCCATGAGACCCTGTTGTTCTGCCTTTTCCTAATGCACACCTTTTGTACCATTGTTTAATTCAGCATGGAATTGGGTAGAAGCTGACTTTAACAGTCCTCTTTCTTCTGTATTCATGTTTAGAGCGGGGCCTCAACACCTGAGCTGTTGCCAGGCGAGGTGAGGCATTCTCCCACGACAAGTTGGGTGAGTTACAACTATCAATAATTCTTTCACTGATCTGATGTGAGAGTAAGGTTCAATGAATAATCCACATATGATTAAAGTATATTATATGTCTGTGGTTTATTGTTTGTATTTCTCTGTGTTTATGTACTTCTGCAGGAAAGAATCCTATTGTTGAGGACCTACTTCCTACACACCAGACAACTGCGGATGGTAGGACGTATGGTACCCATTAATATATGTTTATATATGGTTTTTCACTTTAATATATAATGTTTTGCAGTAGTGTACCTTAGCGGTCCTGAAGAAAGCCAATGGAAGAAATATTCCTACGTTGGCTGAAACATGTAGACCCCTTTTGTCCAACTAATAACAGTTATTATTTCAAACTGTTTGCACCTGTTTTTAATCATTGACACCATGATGCTCTTCTAATAAATTCTTCCTCAACATTATGGTAGCCATTTTTAAATCACTTTTTCCTGTTTTTCACATTGTTTTCACTGCAAAACCAGTAGCCCACCACTACACACACACTTTTTTGGTAGGGTCCATCACTGGAGGTGTTGGATTAAGGTGAGACACGACTATAACTAGTGAGTCGCCTATATCTGGACCACCATCTTTTCCAAATCCCAGATGATGAAGCTCTGCCATTGGGTGGGCTGATGGGATTCATTTCTTTCTCTCTTGCAACACAACCAGATCCACCACAGACATATTTTCTTATTCATATGTTCATGCACCAATATACCAGTGGTATTCTTTTTGTTGTGATACATTGTTAATGGGGGTTTGATACCACGAGGTCTTTAAAAATCCTTCCCCTTAGACCCCTTGTGAATAAGTTGTTTTCCTGTGCACAGCATTGCCATGCACTACATGGCAGGCACCACATTTTGCCTGCCACGTAGTGCATGGCAATGAGGGGGGGTACCATAGGTACCCTCCATGTGCACGCCCTTTACCCTGGGGGCCCGCGACAGGCCCCCTAAGCAAAGACTGTATGCCTTTTCACGGCAGCAATGCTGCTGTGGAAAGGCATATGACCGCCAGCATTGTAATATGGATGGCAGTGCCTTTCAGACACCGCCACCATATGCAGGCACTTTTTCCACTGGTCGACGAGCCGACAGGCGGAAAAGCGGCGGACTGACTTTCCGTCCGCCGCGGACCCCCCAGCCATCATAATATGGCAGGGGCTCTACCTCATAGAGCGCTTTCTAAGGTTGTCTATGACCTTTTAAATCACTATAAGAGCTGTCTTCACTGGTGAAGGGTGCCCACTTATATTGGTGGACATTATATACCAGGTCAGCTTCTCACACTGGGGAACCAGGGTCGAGTTTGGCGAGAGGAACAAACATCCTGTGATTCTGGGCAAACCATGTAATCTCCACGTGTCTAAAAAATGAATGTGTCTGTCTGTAATGCAACAGGTACTCATGTAAAGCACTTTGATACCTTCGGGTTGAGTTCATGCTATATAAAACTTCAAAAAAAAGAAATAGGTGGAATTTCTGCAGTTTTGTCTCCACCATGGCATCTAGTCCTGGGCATCTAGTCCTGGGAATCAGAATTCACAGAGGGCTCCTTTGGTGGTAACTATCCCTCGATGCCCTTTGTGCACCAGACAATTTGAAGGATCTAGAGTGCAGGAGGTGTGTGGAGCTGACTATGACTTGAAGGTATTCTTTGGCTATGAACGAGTGTCGTTGTGTAGATTGCAATGGTTGTCTAGAGAAGTAGTTGTCAAGATTGTGCTACTTGCAGGCATTGTTGACGGTAAACACCCAAAATATTTAATTTTAAATATCGACTGTCCAGAATATCGAATCAAATATATAGGATGCCAGAATATCGAATCCCCAAAATATAGTTGTATAGAATATCAAATTTGAGGTAAGAAATATCGATTTCTATAATATCGAATTTAGAAATATAGGGCCCCATTAGGATGACGGGCGGAAAACCACCCAGACCTCCATGGAGGCGGGAAACAACCTCCTGCAGGGACCGCGGAGAAACAGGTGGTCAAATTAGGCACAACTGCCAAAAAAGACCGACCGTGGTGGTAGCGGGCCAACCAAAACCGCCCGACGCGGGCAGTGACGTCCAAAAACCGACCGCGGCGGTCAGAAATGTTGCGGAAAAGCTACAACCCGCCGCAAGCATAGCGGAGACATCTCACGGGAAATTAGTATATCCCCAATGGTTCCGCGGTACGATCCGCTGTTTCCAACCGCTGCGGTCGCATACAGGAGTGAATGTGAGAGACAGCAGAAGAGCTACAGCATAGCTATCGTGGCGGACGATATATGAAAAGCATGGCGGTCCAAAGCAAAAACACGACCGCAATGCCAAAAATTGCACAAAGCAAAGTAGCCATGCCCCCTAAAATTCACAAAACACAAACAAACGAAAAGGAAAAATGCCAAACTAAAACCTACAATTCCCAGGACAACCCCCACAACACACCTGACAGCACAATCCAGTGTGGACACACCCACACAGCTGTGTATAAAACCTGCCCCTTCACTGACCACAATCCTTTGCAACACTCCAGAAGATAAGGGCATAGACCAGATCTGACAGGAGAGGCAAGAGAACACAGCACACCCACCACCATCACCATTACAGCAGCATCAACAATCCCCCAGCACATAACACACCTCACACACAAACACCACACCCACACCCCTGCACACACAAACACTTCAAACACCACACACCCTGGCATCACAGAAAATGCCCAAATTCACAGAGAGTGAGTTGACAGTCATGGTAAATGAGGTAGTCAGTGTGGAACCACAACTGTTTGGTAGCCTGGTCCAACAGACACCATTAGCCACAAGGACTCAAATGTGGGAAAGGATAGTACAAAGGGTCAATGCAGTAGGGTCCACCCCGCGATCCAAGAAGGAGATCATGAAGTGGTGGCATGATCTCAAGATGGTTGTCAAAGAGAGGAGGAGCAAGAACTGGGAGCTGGCTAACCGGACTGGCAGTGGCCCTCCCATTCCACAGAAAACATTCACACCATGGGAGGAGAAGGTGGTTGCCATACTGCATCCTGAGAGTCTCACATGAGTATCCAGGGGAGTGGAGGCTGGTAAGTACAAACAAATGTCAACCAACACACCGATATGTACTGTTTTGCAGATCCAAAAACTCACATCACACCAGACAAATCACATCCATCTGCACCACACACCCACAAAAACCTGTCTCACAGATCCAACAGACACCCACTCCCATGTACCCTAAACGTAGCTAGCAATATAACCATGGGAGCATGAGCACAGTCAGCCTGCACTACTACTCCCACCATGCCCCCTGTCCCACACCCCAGCAAGATGGAGGCCTCCCCCCACACCACACAGGAGCACATGGAAGCCATTGCATTATTCACCCTCACCTTACAGGTAGGTAGCCATCTACTCTGGGAGGCCTCTATGTGGAAGGGAGGTCTGCAGTACTACTCCCACCATGCCCCCTGTCCCACACACCAGCAAGATGGAGCCCTCCCCCACACCCACCCAGGAGCAAATGGAAGCCATTGCATTCTTCACCTTCAGCTTACAGGTAGGTAGCCATCTTCTCTGGGAGGGCTGTATGTTGGAGTGAGGCCTACACTACTACTCCCACCATGCCCCCTGTCCCACACCCCAGCAAGATGGAGCCCTCCCTCCCAGGACCGGACTGGGAACCAAAACTGGCCCTGACAAAGTGCTCAGCCAGCCTCCCACCCCCACCCCCGGGGGTTGGGGGTGCAGCCGATCTCTTTGCCAGGGCTGGTTTTCGGCCGATTTTGTTACAGGACCGATTTTGCAGCTAAGTTGCAAAAACGACCCTGTAAAGAAAATGGCCTCCACCCGTGCGGCGCACCGGGGGATTGCCCGGTGCCCGCTATGGCCTGTCCGGCCCTGCTCCCTCCCTCCCACAAGCACTGTAAAACCATTGCATTGTTCACCAATAAGCTTACAGGTAGGTAGCCATCTTCTGTGGGAGGCCTGTATGTGGGAGGGAGGCCTGCATGACTACACACACCACGAATTGCATTCAATGCATCTACACCTGAGATGTACAAGTAATTTATGTACCTCTGCATCATGTAACGAGGCACAGTATTGCACTTACAAAAAAAATTGATGAACTCTCAATTGTGTAGTGTACAGACAGTGGATGACACACAGCTAACAGATTTCTTGCACAGCGCACAACACTGACCATTCCCCATCTAATCTGTAGTGTAGTTCCTATCATCCCAATAGGCTCTGCGCATTGGAATAATACCTACAGCAGTAAAGGCCTAGGCCAGACGTTAACTAGGTCTACTACTGTCGATACTAGACTTAAAGTTTTGGGTTTGCCAGCTTAGCTCAGAGTTCACTAGAAACATTCTCGAATGTTCAAGGAGGACTTAACTTCCCTGATTAGACAAGAAGGGATTTAGTTTCTGACAACCATAGAACATGACAACTTTGCTCTCCCCTAATCAAGAGTAAATCTCGAGAGTCGTGTGAACAAAAGGCAATTTATTTTACTCAGTCAGTACGTGCATTCTTAGTCTCATCAGAATGTAGAGAAAAGGAAGAGACGGGCGTGTTCAATAAAAAGGTGTTATTTATTGATCAGTCTCTTTTCTCATACAAGAGAAATGGATCGATATTATTGCAATACTTATAGTTAAGTAAAGTGCATACATTAAAAGCAATAGTATAAAATAATACTGTAAAAACATTGATATGGTTTCTAAGCCATAAGATGTTTTAAAATGAATAAAATATATTACATACACATATACATTTGACTAAACGTACTCAACTGGTGTTTCTAGATACGCCTACCCCGTGTACCTGACCTAAGTCTAATACGTGGGCGGGAATAGAAAGTTACAGTTTAAGTTAAGTTTGTTTTTGCCAAGTGAATAACTAAAGAATTCTCTGTGAGGGGTCATTCAGTTCTGTACCTGGAAGTTAGGATGAATGAGGAATGGTATCTCTCTCTCTGGTCTCGATATTCCAGGCTGCCTGCGAGGGCTACCCAGAAACGCCGGTGCTGTATTCTCGGCAGGAGAAAGCAGCGCGTCTCTCAGCGCGTCAGGAAGGCGGGGCTGCTGCCAGCGGGGTCTGCTCTGCTCTTGGCTTCGGCAAGTATGGCTGCTCCGTCTCGTCACCACGCGTGTGTTTTGCATAGGGCAAGATCGGTAATATTTATACATTTAAGGTGCCGAGATTGACGTAAGGATGGACATAGATACGTCAATAAGGATGTCATACAACTTGCTCGTTAGCACATTCTTTTACTGAAGTTCTCGTTGAAAGCAAAACAATGGCCGCAGGGTTTTGCCCAGGTTGTCATAGGTTTGATTTGTTATGAGAACTCCGTATGCCTTATCAGGGGCTGGAGGAATATCGCTTGTCTAATTAGATCGCAAGCGTTATGACCTAATCAGATAACACGTTCCTGTGCCGTAGTGTGACTGCGTCAGATAACGATATCTGCATCATGGGGATTTTCTGCCTCATGGGCTGACTGCTAGTTAACTTGTTGGTTTGTTTAACTAGAATAGGGTCAGGAATAGGGGGATCGATTCAGAACCTATAGGAATACATGACACCCACTCCACGCTAACTATGGACATATTTACTAATCTAGGCATAGTATAACATAGTACAACATACTATAGAGTAGTGTGTATACCTTACCACCCCAAAATACATAAATGCATTTTGAAATTCTTCAAATATACAGAAAATTTGCAGACATATATATTGTATGCACTCAAGCTATGGAATAATGCTAAAGTAATCACGCATTTGTATACATTATTGCTTATTTGGTATATGAGAATTTCACATGAAATGGTTTCTTAAATACAGAAAAAAGTTTCGAGACCATTCCATCACAGAATAAAATATTTGTGAACATACCAGCGGGCAGCTAAAGTCTATAAAGTATCTAAAAATAGAAATCTTAGTTCTTTAGGAATAGTTTCTTACTTTAAGCAGAAGATAAGTGTCCCGAAAAACCGAAAAAATGAATTGGGGCTTCTGAAAGAGTTGCTGTCCGTGAACTGGTGTGAAAAATAGTTCATGTGACTTTATTATTTAAAGTTGAAGGCCGAATTCAGGGAACGCCGTGTGCGAGCTTGCTCAAAAGTCTCTATTTCTGTTCGGGTGAGAACATCATATCATTTAGGCTTTCGAAAAAACTGTCAACAGCTTCCTGGGAAAGTTCCACTAACTCGGAAATAGGTGTAATCATGCATTCTTGTGCATGATTGTCTCCATTGACATTCTGATTCGCATTGCTGACAGAAGGTCGTACCTGTTCGATGCTGCTTTCATCTTGAACTTCACTACCCATCAATCGTAGTGGTGAAGCTTCCACGAATGCCGTCATCAGGATTGGTAGCCTTTGAGGGCAGCACAAAGCATGAACCTTGATCGGGCTCAACAATGTTTCTGCATCCATCGGCGCATCCGATTGTAGCGTCAGACAGGTGTCTAACACGCATTCTTCTCCGCATATCCAATGGCTAGAACTGTTTCTTCCCTTGTCGCAAGAGTTTTGTCTGTGACATGGGTTGCCATAACGAAAAATAAGGACTAAGAATAGGATTCCTGCAATTAGTCCCAAGATCAGGGGAAGTCCGCCAAAAATCGAATGGACGAAATCTGGAAAAATACCCAGTATGGCTTTGAATGGTGTTAATGCCATCGAAAATACTGTCTTAAATACCTTTGAGACCCCATTGGTATCAGAAATATTTAAGATTTCATTCAGGATTTCCGCGAAATGTACGGGGGAATTAGTTGATAATAATGTATGTATCTCTGCAGTCGTCCTTGCGACTTGTAGATCATACGTTTCTTTTGATGACGAGAGCCTGGTAGGCGTCTGAAGAAGCACTGTTTTCATTCTGCTTAAAGTATCTATTCGAATAGAAGTAATTTTCAAATCGGGCCATGCCCTTGCCTCCCTGTCTGGGAAGGAGCTGGGGAACAACGAGCGTCCACAGCACTTGACCTTCGCAGTAGTAGTTACTAGATAAGGAGTCCCGGGCATAAGACTACAACATCTGCGGTCTACAATAAGAATGTAACTCCCATTATAGAGTCTTTGAAAGAATGGTTCTGTTTCTGTTGCAGGTGCGCCTTGCTGGTGACATGAAAGGTTGTATGAATTCCCTTCACAGGCTCCATGCAAACTAATTCCGTTACACAGAAGTGTGCCACTTAGTGACATCGCACAATTGTTGCCACTAAGAAACACTTTCTGTCCTTTATTACTGACACATGCATGTGAATAGGGCAGGTTCCATGTTGTTTTAAGGTATCCTTTTCCCAATTTCTCGTACATGCCAGCCTGTATATATTTTTGGCAGTATTGAAACATGAAGGTTGAGATTGGAATATTAATTATCCCATGTATTATCCATTCACTGACAGGTCGTTCTGACATTGTCACTGGTAATCTTTCGAGTTTTTCAATGCTCAAGATTGTATAATCAGCACCCCTCTGCGCCATACTGATTTGTCTATCAGTAAGGTTAAAGATTTGGAATAGTGACGTTGTGTTGATTAAACGCCAAGGCACATAGCCTGAACGCAGATTTTGTAACGTCCAACCAAGCTGTACAATAGAACGCAATTGTGACTGACCATGTTGTAATAACAGTAAGTCTTGCGATAATATATCGATTGCTGAAGACACAATGCTGTCCAAAGAAAAAATTCTGGAGGACAGAGTCATTAACCCATTGTCCACTACAGAAAGTGATTTTTCCAAATTAATACGGTCAATTTCCCGTATTCTCTCTGCTGTTTCAATTTGAGTAACCTTCCAGGCCTCATTGTATGCTGCATATACAGAGGCTGCTATGAAACGCTTTTGACGCTGTTTGCGTGGTCCCATAGTGAAATCACGCAAGTCAGCACCATCAGTAAGTAAAGTTAGGTGTTGCTTAATTTCTGCCAGTGTGGAAGTTTGTAGCCATTGAAGGCATAATTTGCCCACACTGTAGGTGGTTATTATCCCTGGGTGATGTCTTTGAGGATATCTAGGGTCTGGCCTGGTCATTTTGAACCCCTGCGTTTTGTTCAGGAATCTGTCTTGACAGTTATTAGTATCTGTGGGCCAGATCAACCACTGTTTCCAATCAGGATGTGTTCTGTTTTGGTTTAATATATGGTTTACGTCTATCTCTTCATCTGTATCAGAGTTATTGCTAAACATTGTTGGCTTTGGAATAGACGGTTTATTTAAATCTTTGATTTTGGCTAAGCCAAGACAGGTGGTCTGTTGAACAGTGTCATTTAAAAATATCATTTGTTCTGGGATCATGCAGGCTCTAAACAAAGCTTCTATACCCTGTACTTGCCATTCTTTTGTACCCCAAACACTTTTCAATTCAACATTTTTGTCCCAATAATCAAATCCAAAGGTATTCATTTTTTCAAAGAATGAGTCTGAATATAACAATTTTGTGTTGGTTATCATGGTCTTGGTCCCTGTCTTATTTGACAATTTAAAATAAAATGCTTCAGCATTACTTGTGTTAAAACCTGAAAAATATGAATATTTGTCGTAAACGGTTCTTGAGCTCCCTTTTGGAGGTGTTGCACAATGTTCCCATTGATTATAATTTAAAACATTTCTAGGTTGTGCAGATCTATGTAAAAAATGGTTACCATAGTGGTTATAACAGTACATACTATCATAATTTGTAGAACCCTGCAAATAATCATGTTTGGTAAATTTAGCAGACATTACTAAATCAGACATCATATTATTAATGCTTTCGAAGTCCCAATCATCAGCAAATGAGTTTGGTTTTACAAAGTCACTCAAGGAGATCTTAATTTGGTGTGGATATTTCAGGATCTCGACCGGACCATAAATTTCATAGTCAGTGTTGTCCCAGGCTACCCCACCAGGTATCGGATTGGCTGTGAAGTTGGCTGAAGAAAGTTCTCTTTTCTCGACGTGTGAAGATGTGTGTGGTTTGAGGATCAAGTTGATTTTCTGACTTGCTGTGTCCATTTTAGCATATTTTCCCTCAATGAAGCGTCCCAATGTTAGTATCATGATGAGCCAAAGTATGAGGATAAATGCACCAAAACCCACCCAAAATTCAATCCATGGAGAAATCAGATATGTTTCTTTCAGTTGTTTCAAAAGTTCTTTAGTTTTATCTTTAAAGGTTTTTGATGATGGCTGTGTCTTTGATTCACTGAAGCCTTCAGAGGAATCATCGAAGTTTATGAAGTAGCCGGATGCAGTTCTGTCAATTGTTCCAATTGCTTCAGGATTTCTGTTTCTTGCATTTTCGTTTGGTACTTCATTATAGATAGGTGTGTCTCTGCTAAATGTTTTTATTTGGGATTTCAGAGGTCTTAGTTCTATTGCATTGTTGCATAGTCCATGTTGTTCTTCTGTAGGCGTTTCGAATGTGATGAGCCTCTATGTTAGGACCTCTGTACTGGTAGCAAACCTTGGTGTTCTGCTACTTATTGGGAGTCCACTTGGCCTACTGTTTGTTATCGGCCACATGTTGTGGTTTTACCAGGTCGATGGATACAACTCGGTTCTCCTTTTTACCAGCAAGTGGCGGTAGTACAACTGATCTTGTCCCGTTGACAGACAAGACAGGAACTGCTTTTCTGTAAGAAGGCCCAAATTCCTTCTTTACCGCGATCTTCTCCCTGACTAGATCCCCGACTTTTGGAATCCAGACAGGTCTTGCTGGGACAGGTGGTGGTTCTTCAGTGGTTGTTGGCTGTTGTTTCAACTTTATGTTGCTCAGGTCTTTTCTTGTTTTGTTTAAGTCCTGCAAAATAGCCAAACGGTCTTTGATATCAAAGCTTTTTTCTTTCACCACTGAAGTCTGACTGTCAAGGTCAGAGATAATCATCCTAGTTCCGAATAATAATTCGTACGGACTGAATCCCTTCAGAGAATTTCTTGGCAAGTTATTGAGACTACGTTGGACACTTATTAGATGTTTGACCCACCCAGCTCCCGTACCTAATATCCTTTCCGTTATAGATTGCTTTATGCCTTGGTTTTTTCTTTACACCATCCCGTACCCTCAGGAAGGAAGTGAGAAGATTCCCGCTGGGCTATGCTCATTTGGCCATGTTTCCCCCCATGCTTGAGGGCTAGAGTGGAGACAATGGTCAAACATAGCATGCTCTTAGCGTATATGCCATTTAGACTCGCAAATCTTTGTATAACAGTCCGGACGTCAGCCGAGTGCTGGTGATCTACATTATAAGTGGAACTAGCCTGTATAAGTTAATCGCAACCCTTCCTTTTTACTCCTGATTTTTCCTGGAGTAAACCGACGAGGTATTAAACTGTTTCTCTCCCCACTGCGATCTCTGTTGCAGTTTGGGCAGTTTTTTACAAACATGGTGTGACGCAGACTCATGCCTGGCCACCAGTACCGTGATTGTAATTCTTCCAGAGAATCTTTTAGTTTGAGGTGTCTGAGACCCTCGCCCATATGTGCGTCTGTGATTAACAAGTTTCTCCTGTCCATGTTTGGAATCACTCTATCCCCCACTCCAGGGATTCGAGCAAAAGGGACGGAGTTTGCATCGATTATGTATGTATAATTGAGTGGATAGTTGATCGGTAACGCTGAGCAGTCGCCTTTTGATGACGTTTTTACTGCCAGCACTGTTTCACCGTCAATGTATTTTAATGTACGCTTTTTTCGATCTACGGGAGCCGATTTAGTGGCTGCCGCTGTGGCTGTCTCAGCCAATGAATTCCCTGCAACGTGAACGCCATCACGCTGATGACTCAGTGAGTGTGTCACGTGAGTCTTTGGTAGTTCTTTTTGTAATAGAACTACTTGTTCCCAGAGCATTTTATGCTTGATTGTGCCACCTTTCGCATCCTTGAAGCCATTCTGAAGCCAGATCTGCAAGTATTCATTATAAGACTGAACGCAATAATACGAATCGCGCACTATGAGTGTGGGGAATTCTCGATCGGTATTTTCAAGCGCCATCTTGAACGCCAGTAGTTCAGCTCGCTGAGCTGTACAATCTCCTAGAGACTGTGTTTTAGTGAGGGTTGGTTTAAATTTTCCTTCGTGCCAGTGACCTTTGACAATCGCGCACGCAGCACTGTAAGCTTGTTTACCCCCTACTGCGGGTTGTGCTGATCCGTCTGTATATATTATACAGCCGTATTGTTCTAGAGGCAGAATTTCGGTCGGCAGAGGACATTCAAATTCATATTGGAGAAATTCTTGTGTTTTTAAGTTGGGATCAAATTCGTATGCTACGTCTGTTGCAGCAAGAGAGTTAGCCCATTGTATCCATCTTGGATGGAGTGCTTTAGCATTCGGAATGCTTGCTTTTGTTACAGCCTCTAAGGCTGGTATCGGTGTCACGATTATTATTCGTTTACCTTGTGCCAGGGCTCGTTCTTTTGCTATAGCTGTCTGTGTTGCAGTTAGAATTTTTTCCGTAGGGCTAAATTTCATTTCAGCCTTAGTGTACAAGTGTGATTTGAATGCAATTGGTACCTTTTCTCCCTCATTAGAGGTCAGGTATGTGAATCCGCATCTCCCTGGGATGACTCGAATCACAAGATTGCGTGTGTTATCACGTGTTTCTAATTTTGTTTTAATTAGCATGTCTGTTTGTAGGGATCTCAAAATTTCTGTGTGTATTTGAGTCCAATTGGATCTTTTAAAATCAGGTTTTATCAGATCATAAAGGGGTTTGACCCTTTCTGCGTAATTTGCAATGTATGTTCTTCCGAAATTTAGGAAGCCTAGAATCGACTGTAAGTTTTTTAGTGTTCTAGGTGCTTGGAGTACGGCACATTTCTCTAGGAAATTGTCAGCCAGGCTTTTGCCTTCACTTGATAACTCATATCCTAAGAATAGGACTGTTAGATGGGCAATTCTGGATTTTTTAAAGTTGAATTTGTAACCCTCTGCTGCGAACCCAAGTATTATGGTGTTCACTCTCTTCAAGTGAGTCTCCAAGTCATCATCAGTTAAGTAGATGTCATCGACATAAGATAATGCTTCATCATCATATAGTTGTAGTAATTCTGTTACTCTCGCTGAGAATACCCCCTGGCTGTTCTTGTACCCCTGGGCTAACCGACAGAATTGTTTTTGAGTGCCATTTATTGAGAACGCAGTTAAATATCTGCTCTCTGGTGCTATGTTTTGACAAAAGAATCCATTAGAGATGTCCAAGGTTGTTTTGTATTTTTTGCGCACTATGTTATTCATTAGTGCAGCACTGTGTGAGTTTTGCACTGCAAAAGTTTTGCAACATGTGTTAAGGTGTCGGTAATCCAAAACTAGACGATATGAATTGTCTGGTTTGGAGACCAGAAACAAAGGGTTGTTCATTTGTGAGGTGCAAGTTTCAATCACCCCCTGGTATTCTAGCTGATCTAGTATTTCATTTACCTGTTTTTTAGCTTCTTGCTTAATTGGGTACTGCCTTTGTGCAGTTGGTTGTGATTTTAACTGGATTTTGTGAGGAGGAGAGTCCTCATCCCATCCTACATGATTTTTATATAAGGCAGGAGCTAGAGCCACTGCCCACTTTCTAGCAAGTGTATATTTTTTATGAATTGGGATATGATTTGAGAAGGCAGGCATAATTACTTCTTCGCCATGAGGGCACTCCCTAACAAACTCTGGTGGCCAGTCTTTTTCAGCTAGAAGGATATCATAGCCCTTGGAGAGATTATCCCAAAATAGTCCCCTTATTTTTCTAGTCTTATCTCCCTCTATACGTAATGTTATCTCGTATATCTTGTGAGGTTTGCTAACTCTGGTGTCCGCAGTTTCCACTTGAAGATATTCATTCGTGTCCACTGTCTCCAGATGATTCATAAGGACTTTGCGAGCTATGCTCACTTCTGCTGCACTGTCTAGCATTGTCTGAGCCCACTCTCCGTTTTTCAGTTGTGTCCTCAGTATTCTCGGCATTGTTAACTACCTTGATACTGGCTACCTTCTTTTTTGGAAATTGTAATTTCTTTTTTAGCTGAGCAGGTTCCTTGTCTTTGGACTTGGTGTGCTCTTCTCTTTGTTCTGATCGTCCTCTTCTTTCCGATTTCTGCGAGGAAGTCTGAAAAGATTGAGAGGGACGTGTATCAATGTCTTGATATCTATCAGGCTTTTTTATATTATCCCTATTTCTAAGGTTATATCTTTTCCCAGAGGGGTCACTCTGGGGTGACCTGTGTCTTTGGTTCGGAGATTTCTCTCTTCGCCTAGGAGACCTTCCTCTGGACTGGAATTTCTTTTCTTTAGGATTGGATTGTTTGTTTCCATCCCAGTTCTTTTTTGGTGAATTATTATTAAAAAATATTTTTCCTGGACTTTCAGTCAGTTGTGGTTTTACTGGTATTCCACCTAAACTATCTCTACCTAGTTCTTCATAGGATTTTTCTATGATTCTGGCAATTTCAGCTGGTTGGTCTGCTATATCTGTCTCTTTTAACCTCTGGCGGATCGCCACGTTTGCTGCTTCACCTTTTATGTTGGCTAGTAATATAGCCGAGACCTGCTTGAAGTCTTTCAGTAATTTCATACCAAGAGTTAAAGCGGGTTCAGGACCATATTCATCTTGAATTTGTTTTAGCACATCTGGTATTACCGAAATGGATGGAACACCGTGCGTTTTTGTGTAGATGGAAGCAAAGACTGTACCCCAAGTGTCACAGTCCTCTATGTGTGGTGCGATTCCCATTGGGAGACAGATAGTCAGAATCCTGTGCTTTTCTAGCGGGGTGGTGTCAGGAAACACCGCCTCTATTTGGGTAATTTTCTGCGCTAACCAGAATGGTATTTGTTCCCGTTTAGCCGGTACTTTACCTAGGCAGGATTGGATGTTCTGTGGTGTAATTTTATTTGTGTTCCCCTGGTGAGGGGTCAGCTGTGGAAGTTTAATCGCTGGCTGAATTGTTGATGTCCGCATCACATACTGAACTAATTGTCTGTGTATTTTTATTAGTTGTTTTAGCTGTGTTAACAGCTCTGCTGCAGACATCCCATTGATGTCTGGATGTGGTGTGTATCCGGCTAGGACCGGCCACGTTGCTCCTGGTCTACCTAAAGGACCGAGCCTGGTGATGTGATTGTTATGTTTTAGGGCGCCATCAAATAAGAGCAAATGCTCTTGAAATTTGAGTGGTACTTCCACCTCCTCGAAAGGAGTGTACGTTTCAGGAGGTTCCTCTATTTTGTAATAGTGGAAGTACTTTGTTACAGTATTTGCTGCTGGAAAATGTATCCATGAATAGTACACCTCTGTCTGCCGATATTCGTGTGCCTCAATTACGAATATGACTGTGCCACCTCTAGGTGTCAGTCCATTTTCTATAAGTTTCAGGGTTATAGATCTCCTTTTGATGACCGGGATGAGTATTATATCCCCGTCCGCATCTAGTGCTGCAGCATCAGCCGCTGCGAGTTCAGCTGCTAATCTAACTGCCTCTCTTTCTTCTTCATTGTCTGACATTTTACTGTCCTGAAGGTTATTTCTTTTGTTTGCAGATCAGGTTTCTTATGGAAACAAAGATTAGATGCACAATATTTTGGAACAGTGTATCCTTCAACGTTGACTTGTACCAAGAACCATACATAGGAGTTCCCTCCTGCGAGGTCTGGCGGATATAACCTTTCACCCACTCCAGACGTCTTTGGAGTATTGTGGGAAAAGGGGTCTGAGTGAGAAAGCACGACTGAGTTACTCTAAATGTCTTACGTTAGTTTTATCGCCCTTTCCAAACGCGTTGGGCGCCATGTAGTGTAGTTCCTATCATCCCAATAGGCTCTGCGCATTGGAATAATACCTACAGCAGTAAAGGCCTAGGCCAGACGTTAACTAGGTCTACTACTGTCGATACTAGACTTAAAGTTTTGGGTTTGCCAGCTTAGCTCAGAGTTCACTAGAAACTTTCTCGAATGTTCAAGGAGGACTTAACTTCCCTGATTAGACAAGAAGGGATTTAGTTTCTGACAACCATAGAACATGACAACTTTGCTCTCCCCTAATCAAGAGTAAATCTCGAGAGTCGTGTGAACAAAAGGCAATTTATTTTACTCAGTCAGTACGTGCATTCTTAGTCTCATCAGAATGTAGAGAAAAGGAAGAGACGGGCGTGTTCAATAAAAAGGTGTTATTTATTGATCAGTCTCTTTTCTCATACAAGAGAAATGGATCGATATTATTGCAATACTTATAGTTAAGTAAAGTGCATACATTAAAAGCAATAGTATAAAATAATACTGTAAAAACATTGATATGGTTTCTAAGCCATAAGATGTTTTAAAATGAATAAAATATATTACATACACATATACATTTGACTAAACGTACTCAACTGGTGTTTCTAGATACGCCTACCCCGTGTACCTGACCTAAGTCTAATACGTGGGCGGGAATAGAAAGTTACAGTTTAAGTTAAGTTTGTTTTTGCCAAGTGAATAACTAAAGAATTCTCTGTGAGGGGTCATTCAGTTCTGTACCTGGAAGTTAGGATGAATGAGGAATGGTATCTCTCTCTCTGGTCTCGATATTCCAGGCTGCCTGCGAGGGCTACCCAGAAACGCCGGTGCTGTATTCTCGGCAGGAGAAAGCAGCGCGTCTCTCAGCGCGTCAGGAAGGCGGGGCTGCTGCCAGCGGGGTCTGCTCTGCTCTTGGCTTCGGCAAGTATGGCTGCTCCGTCTCGTCACCACGCGTGTGTTTTGCATAGGGCAAGATCGGTAATATTTATACCTTTAAGGTGCCGAGATTGACGTAAGGATGGACATAGATACGTCAATAAGGATGTCATACGACTTGCTCGTTAGCACATTCTTTTACTGAAGTTCTCGGTGAAATCAAAACAATGGCCGCAGGGTTTTGCCCAGGTTGTCATAGGTTTGATTTGTTATGAGAACTCCGTATGCCTTATCAGGGGCTGGAGGAATATCGCTTGTCTAATTAGATCGCAAGCGTTATGACCTAATCAGATAACACGTTCCTGTGCCGTAGTGTGACTGCGTCAGATAACGGTATCTGCATCATGGGGATTTTCTGCCTCATGGGCTGACTGCTAGTTAACTTGTTGGTTTGTTTAACTAGAATAGGGTCAGGAATAGGGGGATCGATTCAGAACCTATAGGAATACATGACAAATCCACAGGTGATCAAAAACTCACTGCTGAGGACGACAACAATGACCACAGAGCCAGTCTCCACCCCCAGTACATGGACTCTTGGATGTAGACTCCCAGGATTCTTTGGACGATGAGCTCCAGGCCGGCCCATCTGGTGTGCCCGGGAGCACCAGGTCCCAGGCCCACATCCTCCCCACCACAACGTCTGCTGCAATAGCAACTGCACAGCAGACCCCTGCAGTTACAGGCTGTGCCTCCACCGTCGCCACTACCGCCACCACCACCAGTGCCACCTGCAGCACTCTCCCTGTCCCAGTGGCTGACCAGCTCACACCAACTACTGTGGACGACAGGGAGAGTGTGCGTGGACCCACAGTGGCGAGGCAACAGGTCAGTGGCAGCAGGGCAGGTGGGAGGGCCAGATTCACCTCCAGACCTCAGGAGTTTGGCATACCATCCCTGGACCTCTTCACCAGAGTCATCGGTGCCCACGAACACGTCCAGGGACAAATTGGCCGGTCTGAAGAACTATTACGAGAGCTCATCCTGCTTATGAGGTCCATCGACACACGCATGGGACAAATGGTAGACCTCATGGGTCAGCAAGTGGCGTTACTGAGGGACAGGCCTGCGTCCTAAACAACAACTCCGCCCCCTCTGTCGTGCTGCTTGATAACAGTGCACCATCCGCCCCTGCAGCCACAGAGAGGGGTGAGTCCTCAGACGCCGCTGGCCATGCAGCAGGGCCCCCCCGCCCAATCGATCAAGGGGGCGTCCAAAGAAGAGCCTGGGAGTCTCTGGAGGCAAAGCACCAGCCAAACACCAGTCACGGAGCCAGTCCTAATGGCAATCCTCTTCCCCACTGCATTGACTGTTTGGACTGTCCTTCCCCACTCTGCCTTGTGAATGGCACCTGTCTGTTGGACTGGGTCACCACAACCATGTGGTGTCTACTCTTACATCTCATTTACCATGACTGTCGCCTCACTACAACATCACCACCTTCATGTAAATCTGCCCGCACCCCTCACATGTCAACTATGTAAATAAAATAGGCATGGATAATTTCAAGGCACCTAGGGAGACACAACAGAACAACAGTCACTGGTGTGAGTGTGGCATCACAGACAGTACACTACACCAACCATCTACATGAGTCAACAGGCAGGCAACACAATGTGCAACAAGTGTCAACAAACTGAGTCCGTATATGTTCACAGATGACATGTCACAGCCACATTTCCACACACAGGTGGCTTTACATGTGCCTGTCTGTACAATCCGGGCATAGCCCTTCACGACCACAGCAATCACACCATACATAGTACAAGTTGTACCTCGTCACTCACCTTCAAGTGAAGTAGCGGGTGATTTATTTATTTATTCATTTATTTATTTTGAAGCTTGTAAAGCGCACGGCTACCCCCGACCGGGGTGTCCCGGCGCTGCAGACGGCAGGCTAGAAGTATAATGGAGGCACTTAGGGCCTAGTGAACAGCTAGGTTTTCAATCTGCTCCGGAACTCTGATTCCGAAGAGATGAACCTAAGATCTAATGGGAGGCTGTTCCAAAGTTTAGCGGTCACTACTCCAAACGCTCTGCCACCCATTCTGGATCGACGAAAGCGTGGTGAAACCAAGAGGCGCAGATTGTTCGACCTCAGTGAGCTAATGGAATGGACCAGTTTGAGCCTATTTCTCAGATATCCCGGACCCAACCCATTGAGTACCCTAAAGGCAAAAATCAGGGCCTTAAATTGGATGCGCCGGGTGATTGGAAGCCAATGTAGCTTCCTTAGATAGAATGCGACCGAGTGGCGATAAGGAATATTGCCAATCAGTCTGGCCGCCGCATTTTGTACAATCTGCAGGCGCTAAATTTGGTACAAGGGGGCGCCTACATATAGACTGTTAGCGTAATCTAAGTGTGAGGTGATCAGGGCCTGTATGATGGTTCTACGAGAATCCAGCGGGAGGTAAGGGAAGATCTTCCTAATCATGCGCCGTTTGCCGAAACAAGCTGCCGTAACCTAATAATTTGAGCTTTACAGGATAACGCCTTGTCAAATTGAAAGCCCAGGTTTCGAACTGCTTGGACTGGGACTGGGGGTGGATTAAGCTCTGGCGGCCACCACTGAATGGCAGGCAGTGCAGTTTTCTGATTAAAAAATAAGACCTCCGTCTTATCAGTGTTAAGTTTAAGATGATTGGAGGGGATATTGCTAAGACAATGGTGGAAGTTGGTAAAATTAATGTCAGAGTGATCTCTAAATGAGAATACAAGCTGAGTATCGTCAGCATAAGAGATCACTCTGACCCCCCAGGATTCCACCACTTTCGCCAGTGGTGCAAGGTAAACGTTGAAAAACAAAGGGCTCAAAGCAGAGCCCTGTGGCACACCACAAAGCAAAGGTTTACCTTCTGATTCAAAAGGTCAAAGAAAGACATTCTGAGTCCGTCCTGTAAGAAAGGATCTGATCCAGGTCAATACAGAGCCTCCAATTCCAATCTGACCAAGTCGATCCAACAATATCTCATGAGATACCGTGTTGAAAGCTGCGGATAGGTCGAGGAGGACCAACATGGCCTCCTCGCCCCTATCCACACACTCACGAATCGTCTCAGACACCTCTAGAAGAGCGGTCTTGGTGCTAAAACCTGATCTAAATCCAGACTGCGAATCATGCAGTAGTTGATTAGCTTCAAGATATTCTGCCAATTGTTTCTGAATAGCCTTTTCCAGGATTTTAGCCGGTTTAGGAAGGAGAGAAATCGGACGATAATTACTAAATTGCGATGGATCAGCGTCCGCTTTCTTCATAATTGGATCTAGCATGGCCTGTTTCCATGCAGTTGGGAATTGGCCAATGCGTAACGAGGTGTTCCAAATAGTGAAGAGTGGGCTAATCACTAAAGGAGCAAGATTGCTCATCACCTTTGCAGGAACAGGATCTAAAGTAGACCCTGATTTGCACTGGTCAAACAAAATCGAAGCAGCCTCAATAGTAAGATCTTTGAAGGAGGTCAAGGACACTTTCTGCGCGTCATGGGCAATAAGAGCGGGGGAAGCCCTAACAGGAGTAAATGCAGATGTAATTTTAGTAATTTTTCCTGAAAATAGTCAGAGAGGCCATTACATAAGGCCTGGCTGGGTGTACTCTGTGACACCATGGCCAGGGGATTGACAAAATCCTTTATCATATTAAAGAGGGTTTTAGCTGAGTTGTCAGCATTCTTAATTTGTTGGTCAAAGAAATCCCTCATAGTAGACCGTTTTAATTTTTGAAAATTCTTTAGAGCTGTCTTATAAATAGATTTAGACTCAGTATCATATGTCAACCGCCCTTTGCGTTCTAATTTTTTGCAACGGCTCTTTTCCTCACGTAAGGCGGAGGAGAACCAGGGTGCAGATGGCCGAGATCTAGAGAAGGCAATAGATTGCAATGGGGCAATAGCATCAATGACAAGTAAAAGGGTGGAATTAAATTTGGCCACTTCTTTATTAAGGTCATTCGAAGAGTGTCCTAACTGATTGGGGAAAATGGGATCCAAGGCGGCACATGTGACTTTATGCCATTTTCTCCCACGCTCCCTACCCAATGCTAAAGGGCTAGGTAATAGAGGTAAAGTTAGCTCAAAAGGGATGAAATAGTGATCTGACCATGTAAGGGGAAGTGAGGGATGAATTATGATCCCGGGATGATTTGTAAAAATCAAATCAAGGGTATGGCCCGCTGTGTGGGTAGGGCCCTGAACAAGTTGAATCAAGTTCAAACCCTGCATGGTCTCTAACAGGTGAATAGCTTGTGTGCATGAGGTGTTCTTAACATGGAGATTGAAGTCACCTAACACTATAAAGTGCGTATGTCTGAGGGAGAGGTCCACTATCATGTGTAGCAAAGCCACTAGCGTGGAAGATAGTGCGCTAGGGGGGTTATACACTAAACTACCAGCCAGAATAACTGAAGCCGAATCTGAGATGGTAAAGTACATGGCTTCATAAGACCAATTTTCATGATTTTCCTAACGGTCATAATGTAATGTGCCCGTAGGATGACGGCTAATCCTCCCCCTGTTTTTGCGCTCTCTCGATTTATTCCCACTAGTCGATAACCTGAGGGTGTTGCTAGATGAATATCAGGTTTAGATGTTTCTTTTATCCACGTCTCGGTAAGAAACAGGATATCCCACGCATGGGTGGAAAGTGATATACAGATATCACTAGTGTGGCGAGGAGGAGAGCGACAATTAATCAAACCCGCCTTCAACGTCACAGGAAGACTAGGTTGTTTGGCCTGATTCGAATGATGGTGAGTCCGTTTCATCCACGGAGTAAAAATATAATCGCAGTGTGGGCATTTAAAAGAATGTTCATCAAGGCTTAATGGGCAACAACAGGTGGCTGGCGAACACGTACCTTGTCTCATCTTTAAGAGCTGGGATCTGGACCAGCTTATCGGTCTAGTTTTGGAGCAGCCGACATAGGGGCTGCCGCTGGTCGCGGGCCAGGCGCGGGCGGGCGCAGACGGACTTGTCTTAGGCGCGAATTCAGCGCGCCATCGGCGCGCCCGCTTGCGCACGTCCGCTGCGCGTCGTAAACTGCATGGAGTTAAATAGGCTAGTACGCTAACCCTGGCTCCACCCTCGCGACCGGAAGTGTAGCGCGGTCGCCCTCTCTACCCTCCACAACAATCGGGCCAAGCCCGTGGTGGACCGGGGTAGGAGGGAAGGAGATGAGCGGACAGGTAGGCGTGCAAATCAGCAATGTGCAAACAGAGCAAGTATTAAAATACACTTTGAGTTAAAAGTTTTTTAAATCATAGCAGAGTAACCGAGGTCATTAGCAACTAACGCGACCAACCACACAAGTAGCGCGCGTCTACTGCGACCTCCAAACTGCAGCAATTAAATAGGCTAGTACGCTAACCCTGGCTCCACCCTCGCGACCGGAAGTGTGGCGCGGTCGCCCTCTCTACCCTCCACAACAATCGGGCCTAGCCCGTGGTGGACCGGGGTAGGAGGGAAGGAGGTGAGCGGACAAATCAGCAATGTGCAAACAGAGCAAGTATTAAAATACACTTTGACTTAAAAGTTTTTAAAATCATAGCATATCATCTGCTAGGGTGGGGTGATCCTCAGCCTAAATTCACAAAGAACAGCTAAGGAATCAACGTAGGCCAGTGCTATACTAACTGGGAGTCATTAAGTGTCTTGCTCAGCTGTTTCACTGCCACCCACTATTCACGTCCTCAGGTGCTCCGAAAGCGCTGCGCAGGCCAATGCATGGGGTAGAGGACAGCGTAGCCAGCGTGGCACATGCGTACTCACCTGGTGATGAGCTGTTGACACATGTCAACTCCTTCCTCCTCTCCACTGTCCTCATCACTGGACTCAGGTCCTTGAGCAGGGGAATCCACCTGTGAATGGCCATATAGTGGAGCATACAACATGCCACAACGATCTTACAGACTTTCCCAGGTGAGTATTACAGTGCACCTCCAGTCCTGTCAAGACAGGGGAATCTTGACTTGAGCAGGCCAAAAGTCCGCTCAATGACACAACGGGTCCTGCCATGGGCCTCATTGTACCTCATATCAGCCGGGGTCCTGGGATTACGTAGTGGGCTCAGCACCCATGGACGGCTAGGATATGCAAAGTCACCTAGGAATGACAAACACACATTGAAATGTTGCACAGGCAGAGGGCAGCAGGTCACACACACAGCACACCATATTATTAGGCATACTCACCCACAATCCAAGCATGCTCTGGAAGCAGAGTTGCCATCATCCGGGGCACAATGCTGTTCCTCAGGATGTACGAGTCATGCACCGAGCCAGGGAATCTGGCACATACATGCCGAATCGTCATGTCTGCCAGGCACACCACCTGCACACTGATCGGGTGATTACTCACCTGTGATGGCACCAGACCGACATGTGTGCAATCAATGGCACCAACAACATTGGGGATGTTCCCAAGCGGATAGAAGTCTCCCTTCACAACGGCCAATTCTGCTCCCCTGGGGAAATGCATGTATCTGTCCTTATAGATCATCATGGCTGCGAGTACATCCCCCAGCACCAGGCTGAACATGAGTTGATACATCCCTGCAATGCTGGCCATGGTCTCCTGGAAGGAACCAGTCGCCAAAAAATGGAGGCTGCCATCACTTTGTACTTTGGTATGAAAGCTGTCTGGTAGTGGTGACGAGGCTGCAGGTGGGGCTTCAACCGATCACAAAGGGTCTTCAGGGTGGGTCTGTCGAGACGGAATTTGTGAATGATCGCAACATCCTCCATGTCCTCCAGCAGTGTCAAGTGACTTAGGAGATTAGGCCTCCTCCTAGTTGAGATGAAAATGGACACATGTCAATGAACAATCATCATGAGATGGCCACAGCACATCCCGTTAAGGATGTCACAGAAAAACAAACACAGCCCTGAGAAATGCGTGACACACCAGGATACATGGAAGGACGTTTGAGCCACACAGATGGCACACCTCTCCATTTACCATATACAAGTGCCTCAAACAACACATAGTTAAATGTGAATGCACACATACTAAACCCCGCATTTCACATATTCACGCCTTGCAGCTTACCATCCAGCCAATGTGTGTGAAAAGCAGCGAGTCTTCTAAGACCCCAATGCTGCCCCGTGGCAGGGTCCCACCTCTAATTCACCTTGGGTTCGTTACCAAAATAATGAGGCAAGCGCTGGACCTGGAAGGCAAGAAAAAGGTTTATTACTCTTAAGAGGAGACCACGTCAACTGCAGACACCGGGATGTCTCAGGGAGGTGTTCTGCTGGCAACTGCTTTGGCTCTTCCTTTTATACAAGTTTGACACAATGTATTTGTTTCATTTATCATGGTTACAAGCTTGGAGTCTCCGCCCCGGGCAGGTTGTCACTCAAGCCCAACATTGTTTCATCAACATGGTTACACAAGCCCAACATTAATTCTCCTCCCACCCAGGTCAAAACAGACAATTTAATCTTGCAGCTGGACTTTGCTTCAGGGTCTAAAACATTTGAGACCGGCCAGATCTAAGATTCCGTTCTGTTGATAAAAACAGGTCCCATTGTTGGCAAAAACAAGTCTTGCTGTGTGCAGTGCAATAAAACATGTTTGCAAGAGTCTGTTTGGTATTTGGAACCAGTTTGTGTAGGAGTATCCATGGGTTTGCATGTAAACAGAGATGAGAGGAAAAACGAGTTTGTGGCAGCAGGTGGTGTTGATGTTTGTCGTGGTAATAGTTTATAGCCCCCAGCACACATATCAGGTTTGGTCAGAGAGTCAGAAGGATGCTAGCAAGGACAGGGTGAAACGAAGGTGACCAACAGAGTACAAAATGGCTGCTGTCGGTCAGAATGACTGCAAGTTTATGTGCACTTAGGCACTTCCTTCAGACAAGATGGCGCAGATAATGTTCATGATTGTCGTTTTGCTTTTAACATGTGTGTAAAATGAACATGACTGCCTCATACTCATCTGCTGTACCTGTCACACCTCAATGCATCATGTAAACTTGGCACACATCCACAACACAATGAAGGCAGTGGACCGCAAACTGTCAATTGTGTGTATGAGCAGATATAAAAGCACAAGTAAGTAACAAAATCATACAGTGAGACAAGCCTTGTCACGGTCATCACTGACCCACAACACATTGATTAGTGCACACATTGTTGAGTCCACTTCAACACTGTGATGCACCATCAACCATCAAATGCACAATTCACACGGCAGGGACTACAGACCAATCTACGTCACACATACCCAACCATTTGGAAGGTGTGCTCCGCCACCACGTAGGCGGTCATTGGATGCTTTTGACAGAGGCAGACCTGCACAACCAATTGTTGCAGCTTGGCACCAGAGAAACGACCCCAAGAGGCTATAAATCTGTGGGAGTGACCCTCACATTTCCACTGCTCACAGAGCCTGCTGCCTGGGACCCTCTCCTGCTGCTGCCTCTAGAGCCTGCTGCCTGGGACCCTCTCCTGCCTACAGAGCCTGCTGCCTGGAACCCCTTACCACAAACTTCCACCACAGGCGTTCCATGTCAGGATGGCAAGGACAGAGAAGATCCGTGCCAGTCAATTCACAAGCGAGGAGCTAGAGGTCCTGGTGGACGAGGTGCTCACACAGTACCCAAGGCTGTATGGTGCCCCCAATGTTGCGGTAAGTCATCGTAAAGGGAGGTGTAGGGCAGGGGGGGCAGACATGTTGTTGTACTGCTGCAGTATATGCCTGAGGGTGTGGGGTTGTGTCATACACTGACAAACATAGTGTCTCCAGGGCGAAGGAGTGTGTGTGTCCCAATATCACAGTTTTCCCTGCCTGCAGTGTATGTCTGAGTGGAGTGTGTTACATTATCAGCCATACAGAGCCACAGGATGTTGGACATGTAGGTGCCAGGACAATAATTGCTCGGCTGATTGTGTCTGTGTGCCCCTGTTGTCTGACTCAGTGTGAACCCAAAGACTATGCCCAGTGCCCGCATACCAAGACGAGATCACATCACTGCCCTTGCTCTTGTTCATTCACACTGAAATAGGATTATGCACCATCTCAGCCTTGTATGATTGCACACGACCAAACTTGTGTGAATATTTTGTTGGTGAGTCCTTGTACCCAGATGTCATACACATATGTACACAGGACATGCTCATTGAATGCTGCCCGGTCATGCACATAGTCATTCTACGCAGATGACACAGGTCGATATGTGATGTATGTAGTGGCCATACATGCATGGGACTGGAGATGTGTGCATGCCACAGAGGGGGTTCAGTACAGTCATCCTGCATGTTTGTGAGATTATCAGGGACCCTGTATACCCTCATAAATGCATGCAATCACATCTGCTTGGCCCATGCAGAGTGCCCTTGTGAAGTGTACCCCAGTTTGGGATGGAGGGAGTTTACATTTGTTAATGAACCTGTGTCTTGCAACTGTACGGATAGATGTTGTACATGGGACTGTGTCACTGATCATTTCCCCTTCTTTTCTCCAATGCCTGCAGCTCAAGGTATACCAGCGTAAGGCCATGTGGAGGGCCATTGCAGCTAAGGTGTAAGCCCTGGGGGTATCTAACTGACGACGCACCCACTGCCACAAGAGGTGGGACGACATCAGCTGACTGGCAAAGAACGTGGCAGAGATGACCTTGGGGCTGCTACATGCAATGGGCGTTTGGCATGGCGCAGCATGACACCACTGATGGGCCGCATCTTGTCTGTGACTCATCCTGAGCTGGAGGCACATCTGAAGGAGTATCAGCAGCAAGGCAGGGGTGAGTATTTGGGGAGGGCGACTTTGGCTGGCACCAGATGCATGTGTACAGGGTCTATGGCTGCGGTGGCCCATGTGATGTTCGTGTTGTGGAGCAGTGCTGTGTCATGTGAGTGGGTGTTGGGATGGGTGCCAGTGTCATGCATTGGCCCAAACTGGCCTTACAAAGCTTATCCTACCTGCTGTGCATTCCCATAGCCAGATGTTTTAGTATCCACATGGTCATTCAGCATTGGGATAGTGTGGGCAATGTTTTAGGGGGTGAACAGCAGTGTCCACTATCTGAGTGTGACTTCATGTATGCCTACTTTGCATGCACCATGATCGATGAGGCACAGACCTCTGACAACAATGTGCCCCAGAGTACCACATGGTGTTTGTTACAGGCAACTTGCCATCGTGGAGTGTCAGGTCCTCATAGGTGTGTGTGTTGTCCCCCCCTGTTCCCTCAAGGTATGTCAGTGGTAATAAGTGGTGTCCCGACATCATGTCCCTAGGTTTGGGCAGAGCAAGTTGTGTATCTGGTAGACTTCATCCACGGGCAGGGTGTTGTGCTGTGTGGCCTTAACACGGCTCAGTCATGGCAGATATTCAGGGTTACAGGCACTGTTGTCGTCTATGTAGTGTGTTGCTGCAATGTTATTGCAGGGCGTGGTGGTCACCATGTCGATTTGGGCATCTCCTGTACTGCATTGATTGAATTGATTTGTCCTGCTTATGACACTAACACAACCCTGCATCTCTCTCATGCAGAATCACCAGTGGACACGGAGGAACAGGGGCCGGAAACCAGTGGTGGCGAGAGTAGCACTACAGCTGCACCGGAGCCCAGTGACACAGAGCTCACCAGTGCATCTGAGGGGGACCGTAGTATGCAGGAGGAATCCCTGCCTGAGACACAGAGTACAACATCATCTTATGCCAGTGGGGATGCATCAGTGTTGGAAGGCACAGGGAATGGGGACTCTGCATCATCTGCTATCACACAGTGGCCAGTGCCCACCCTCCCATCCACTTCCTCTGGTGCTGCCTGTATCCGTGTCAGTAAGAGGGGATGAGTTCGATTCACACCTGGCACCACTGAGCCTGCACCGGTCCCCCCTGCTGCACTCAGTGCTGAGTCTGTAGAGCTCCTGCACCAGCTTTGTGTGGGCCAGATAGCCCTGCTCAATGTCTTCAGTGACCATGACAAAAAATTAGGCCAGGTGGTTGCCTACATGGAGGGCATACACTCTGATGTTGGTGGGCTACACCGTACAGTCCAGGCTTTGTCGTTCACAGTGACTTCTGCCCTACAACAGGAACATACCATTCCTGCTCCAGTGCCTTTGTCCACCCCCCAGTCAGTGGCCACATCGGATGACAGTGACCAGGGCTCCCATGCGTCACAGTCACGATACAGCACAAGAGGCACCAAGCAGAAACAACCCAAGCGGGCCCGCTCACAGGCACCATCCCCACAGAAGAGCAGAGCCCCCCCCGAATGCAAAGACAAGAGCCCGTCAGGGAAGAGCAAGGCCGAAAAAGCAATGAAACAGACATCAGGCTCACATGCCTCAGAGGCATCACCAGCAAAGGACTCTCCTGTCCCTGAAACTTCACGAAGACCTAGGCGTGCAGTGTCTATGCCCACTGAGGAGGTGTTGTATGGTAAGGGTACACCTAGAAAGAGCTCAGGGCCACATTCCCCCGCCACATCAACTCCAATTCCATGCCCAGTGAAGCAGGTGAAGGAGGGCATTGTAGGGGCTACCCCTGGCAAACAGGCAAAGGAGGGCACTGTAGGGGGGAACCTGGCAAGCAGGGGAAGGAGGGCAGGGCACTATACGGGGTACACCTGACAAACATGGGAAGGTGTGCAGAGGTGTAGCCAGACAAAGCGTTCTGCAGGATCCAGCATGTCACCAGAGGGTTGTGCCAGTGTCTGCACCTGAAGCGGCTCTGTTGGTGTGTGTGTCTGTTGTGTCCACACCAGTTCCCATTAACCCCAGTATAGGAAAGCCATTTTAAATTCCCAAGAAGTGGAAAGGCACCCCTCAAACATCTCACACCCACACTGTGTCACAGGTCTGCATGACTCCGCCTCCACATGCCACTACACCACCTGGCCCAAACAGCCCTCCAGCTTTCCAAGCCACGGATAGCCCTACATTACCTGGGCCTCTGTCTCCCCAGTCAAGTGGTCCTGCTGTCCCGACACATAGCCAGCTCCAAGTCTGTCTGACAGCCAAGAGTGAGTGGTAGTCCCCCTCATACACCTGTTGCTCATACAGGTGTGCTAGTCCAGCCCATTGTTTACCACCTGGGTGTGTTGCTGGCCATGGTAGGATACAGACAAACACACTCACTGTGCAGCTTCTCATGTCCTTACTCTTCATGTTGCCATGCCCACTGGCCTTGTCATTCAATGCTCTTCTGCCCTTGCCTGTGCAGCATCTCATGTCCTGACTCTGCACTTTGCCATGCCCAATGTCCTTGTCATTTACTGCTGTTCTGCCCTTGCCTGTGCAGCTTCTAATGTCCTGACTCTGCACTTTGCCAAGCCCAATGGCCTTGTCATTCACTGCTGTTCTGCCCTTGCCTGTGCAGCTGCTCATGTCCTGACTCTGCACTTTGCCGTGCCCACTGGCCCTTTTGCTCTGCTGTGTTGGAGTCTCCCCTGTGCATCCTCTCATGTACTTGCTGGGCCACCTGGCATAGACTCTGGCCCTGTTCCTCTGCTGTGTTGGAGTCTCCCCTGTGCAGCCTCTCATGTACTTGCTGGGCCACCTGGCATGGACACTGTCCCTGTTGCTCTGCTGTGTTGGAGTCTCCCCTGTGCCCTGGACACTGGCCTTCCTGTTTGGAGTTTGCCTGTGCAGATTATCTTGCATATGATCAGCATTTTGTGGCTTGCTCTTGTCTACTGTTGTTCGACTGTCACATCTATGCAATATGTGAATAAAGACAGTTACTCCTGTTGTCTGTTTTGTAAGTGTCCTTTCTAATTAAAGTTCTTTTGATGTGTGCATTTGGTTGCCTGTGCACTCTATGTGTCACTTAAACATTGCCAAGCTCTTTGGCCACATTACATTTTTAAACAGGTGTGACAGGGTCTTCAGGACATTCAGACACTGATACTGGTGTTATCTGTGATGGCTATTTTACCTGTCATGCAGTTCTCTTTGTAGTAGTTTTCTATTGTTGGCTACATTGTTCAGATGTCAGGTTGGGGGACACTGCCAGCACAGGGTTTGGTGCTGTGCGCAGGTTTGCATGCAGGCTAGGCAATGTCATGATGTATGTGTCTTATTCCTTTATGTGTGCCCAGCTATGTATGTTGTTGGTCATCTTGTGTTGGCCATTAGTCCTGGTCCCATGGCCTACATGAGATGTGTGCTCTTGGGTAGTCATGAAGTGTGCAGTGTGAAGAGTGTGACTTTGTAGGGGGTGTGGATGTGTGTGTGCCCCTGGATAGTGAAAGACACACATGTGTCACCCAGTAGTTGTGTGCCTGTTGTTTGGATTGTTCTGCCCTGTGGATATGGTAGTATGCACATGTGTGAGTTGTCTGTTGTGCACTGTCCAGTGTGTTGGTGTGTCCGTGCTGTTCTGTCTGACTCCTCCTTGTAGTTTAAGTCACATATGTGAGTGCAAAGTGTTTGACTAGCACATCAGTGTTGTGTTTGTTTGTTCATCCATGTGTCATGAGTGTGTTTATGTAGACTGTGTAGCCATGCTGCTCCACACTGTCATTGTGGTTGTGTTTCTCATGCATTGCAGGCAGATGGTGCCTTTATCCTCTTGTGCGGCATGGTGTGTGTGGTGAAATGCCATCCCCTATGTGTGCCACTTATGCCTACCCATTATGGGTCTGCACTCCCTCTGTTTTTGTGTATGATACACCCCTTCCATGTCTACTATGACATGCAAGTCAGTTAACTTTGATGTCAGCTGTCCCCTTGGTTTACATGTGTGTGTGCCTCCCCATCACTTCAGTTGTAAGACTGAGCTTTGTGGTGCAGTTCTTGAGCAAGGGAAATGTTCAACTCTGGACATTGCCCCAATGGTTTATGTGTGGTGTTCTTGTGCTATTAATCAGTGAGGATTTCTCATGTGCACTTCAGCTGTGTGTGCTGCCCAGTGCTATGGTCAAGATGGTTCTGCTCTTGTGTCCCAGAGTGGTGCATCTGTTGTTGTTGTGTTGGATGCATGTGTGTTGGCTGTGGTATTGCTTCACTTCCTGGATGTGCTGTTGTGTTTGTGCTGTGCTGATTTGTGTTGTGTGTGTTGATGTTGTGTCAGTCATGTCTGTGCGTGACTGTTCTGCTTGGTGTGCACACACTGCTTGTTGTGCATACAGTGCTGTGTGTATGTGGCCTTGGCATTGCCTAATGTGCATCCCCTGATGTCCTGTAGTGTTTCTTCATTTTTGATTTCATGTGCATCTGTGGTTGGTTTCATGTGGCAGTGTAGTTCTGAGATGGTGCACTTCTTGTGTGATTTGTGGTATGTTGTGTGTGTTTTCTTCATGAGTGATGGGGTTGTGCACTCCTGTTGTGGCTGTGCTCCCATTGCCTTTCCACAGTTTGGCTGACATGGTATGTCTGTTTCTAATGGGGTTCTGTGTGTGTTTCTGTAGTGTTTGTGTGTTGCTTTTCTGCAGGCATCTGTTCAGGTATCCCTGTGTGTGTCTTATGTTTGTGGCTACACACAGGGTGTGTGTTTGTTTGTGTGTGTATGTACTGGCAAGTACTGGCAGCCTTCAGTGTGTGTGGCACTGGTGTTGTCTGTTGTGTGTTCCTGTGCAGCCACTCCTGCAGTGGCTGTCTCCCTGGTTGTTTGTTGTGTGGTGTAGGGTGTGGATTGTGCTTGCTTATTGCTGTGCTTGTTGCTTGTTGCTGTGCCTGGGGGAGCACAGGATGGGCACCTGGTCTGTGACTTGATGGGGTGTGTTGATGTGTGGTTGGGGGAGGTGTGTCCCTATGGTCTTTGTGCCCTGCCCATGCCTTGGACTGGCCCTGCCTTCTGCATTGTGTGCATGTGTTGACCACTGCAGTGACGTGACTGGGACCAGGACATTGCTGCAAGTTCGTGGTCGATGTGTGTCCAGGATGCAGTGAGGTGACATGGTGGCAGGTGGGTCATGTGTGGGTGCCCTTGTGGATGTGTTGATGCCCCCAGCAGGGTCTCTGTTGTGGAATTGTACCCTGTGTCAGCCCGTGTGTTGTGTGTTGTATTTGTGTAGTTGCGTACCTGCGGCGGCGCCCGCATCGGCCCATTTGATGATAGTGCTGTACCAGGTACAGAGCCGGATACACATGTAGAGCTGGATCCAAGGAGGTCGTGACAGGGTGGTGTGAACCGGGTCTCAACTATCGCGCTCCGCTGTCGAGTTTTCGGCGTCTCGGGTTGGGGGGTGTCTCCACTGCGGTGCGTCTGCCTGTTTGGGCCATCCTAATTTGTGGAGCGGGGCGGACGTCATTCCACACGGCGGTGAGTCTATATTTGCTCCCACCGCCGCAGTGGCGGGCGCACTTTGATGGCGGTGCGCGTCGCTCCGCTGCGGACGGGATTTTGACCTATGTTTTACTATCCTAATATGGCGGTCATCTTTCCCACAGCTCGCAGGTGGAAAAAGAAATTTTTCCACCCCCGCCAGCACCGCGGTGGTGCCACCACCCGACACCCTAATGGACCCCCTAGTTTTCCATAATATCAAATTGAGAAATATAATTTTCCATAATATCGAAAACATTTTTAGTGTTATGTATGCTAGTATATTTGTTAAAGTGATATATTATTTTTGTAATGTATGTTTAATTTTTTTAAAGTAATGAATTTTATGTTATTTAATCTTTGCGTAATTTAATTCGGTAGCGGTTGTGGGTTTATAGGGGAATAGGGTGGGAAGTAATTTAATTATAATAAATTAAATATTAATTTTTAGGAATTATTATTTATTTTTATTTTAATTTTGCCTTTTAGCTCTGTTGCAGGTTGTGGGTTTATAGTGGAATAGGGTGGGAAGTAATTTAATTGTAATTAAGTAAATATTTATTTTTATTTATATGTATTTTAAATTAATTGATTGTTAATTAATTATTAATAGGTAATTATTTTTTTATAAATACTATTTATTGGTATTTATAACTAATTAATTATTAAATATTTTGTGAGTGGTAATTAATTGTAATTAATTTTTAATTGGTATTGATAATTCATGTATTCTTATTTAAATATTAAATCATTACTTTCCCTACTGCTGCACTCACTGGAGTGGGAATAGTAATTTTTACCCCTACGCTATCCAACGCTTTCCCTACTGTCGCCCTCACTGGAGTGGGAATAGTAATTTTTACCCCTACGCTATCCAGCGCTTTCCCTACTGTCACACTCACTAGAGTGGGAATAGTAATTTCTACCCCTACGCTATCCAACGCTTTCCCTACTGTGGCACTCACTGGAGAGGGAATAGTAATTTTTACCCCTACGCTATCAAACGCTTTCCCTACTGTTGCACTCTCTGGAGTGGGAATAGTAAAGTTTACCCCTACGCTCTCCAACCCTTTCCCTACTGTTACACTCAATGCAGTGGGAATAGTAATTCTTACCCCTACGGTATCCAACGCTTTCTCTACTGTTGCACTCTCTAGAGTGGGACTAGTAATTTTTACCCCTACGCTATCCAACGCTTTCTCTACTGTTGCACTCTCTAGAGTGGGAATAGTAATTTTTACCCTTCGTCTATCCAACACTTTCCCTACTGTTGCACTCTCTGGAGTGAGACTAGTAATTTGTACACCTATGCTATCCAACGCTTTCCCTACTGTTGCACTCACTGGAGAGGGAATAGTATTTTTACCCATATGTTATCCAACGCTTTCCCTACTGTTGCACTCATTAGATTGGGAATAGTAATTTTTACCCTCCTGCTATCCAACGCTTTCCCTACTGTTGCACTCACTGGAGTGGGAATAGTAATTTTTACCCACCCGCTATCCAACGCTTTCCCTACTGTTGCACTCACTGGAGTGGGAATAGTAATTTTTACCCCTACGCTATATAACGCTTTCCCTACTGTTGCACTCACTGGAGTGTGAATAGTATTTTTTACCCTCCCACTATCCAACAAATTCTCTAATTTTGCACTTGTTGGAGTGTGAATACCAATTTTATTCCCTTAGCTATGCAATGTTTTTAATTTTGTTATTTTTAATGTAGTGTAAATTATTAATTAACATAAAAAGTATTACTTTAATTATTTATATTATTATATATTATACATTTATATATTTAGATAATGGGTTTATTTATATATATATGTAAATATATTTTTTAATAATGTACTAAATATTTTATAATCAAGATTAATAATTATTTTATAATATTATTAAGTAAATATATATGTTAAAAGAATTGTTTTTTTTCATTATATTTATTATTTTAACATTTAAGGTTTTTTACATTATTTTAACTATGTTTTATTTAATTGTGTTTATTATTTAATTATTTTTATTTTATTTTTAATACATTTAAAAATTTCATATTTTAGTTAACTATATTTTAACTATTGATATTTTGTAGTCAATATTTTAGTACTTACCTGTTTGTAGATAGGGATTCTATATTCTGTCCCTTGATATTTTTGAATCGATATTCTGGGCAGTCGCTATTCTGCCTTTCGATATTTAGTCACTAAACCATTCTTGACGATAGTATAGTCATATTCTGTTAGGCGTTTTACCCAACTCTCAATTGTAGGTGACAATTTGCTTTGGGAATTACAAATATGGTGAGGAGGACCTCGTTGTCAGTGATGATGGTGAATCATTTTCCATAGAGGAATATGTGGAAATGCTCGCAGGCCCACACCACTGCAAGACTCTCCTTCTCAGGTTGGGATTAGGCTTTCTCTGTATTGGAGAGGCTTCTGCTGGCATAGGCAATGACATGGCGCTGGGCCTCCAGAGTGTTGGGCCAGGGTGGCTCAGAGTCTCACCAGTTTAGCATCTACAGTCACCTCAGTAGCCAGTTTAGGATTGAAGTAGGCCATAACAGTGGCCTTTACGACAGAAGCTTTGATTTCCTGAAAATTGTGGTTGCACTCTGGCAACACTAGAAGTCTACTTTCTGTTTCATGAGGTGACACAGTGGGGTGCTTATGGTGGCATAGTCTTGTATATACATGGCGCAGTAGCTAGCTGTGCAAAGGAAAGAATGGAGCATTTTAACGTCCCTTGGTGGGCTTGCAGTCTTTAGAGCAGCAACTTTGTCTGGATTGGATATTATCCCTTCTTCCAAGTACAGCTGTCCAAAGAACTTCAGTTTGGTCTCATGGAACTTGCATTTTTCAGCGTTGAGGGTGAGTCCCACCTCGCTAAATAGGTGGAAAGTTTTGTGCAGTGCTACATAGTGTATTTTGTGTGTGTCCCCAAAGATCACTATATCATCACTGTAATCGAATGCATTGGGAACTGGCTGCATGACTCTGCAAATGACATCCTGGGAGATTTCGGCAGCCGATAAGATGCTGAAGTGAAGCCTCTTATACTGGAAGAGTCCCATATGTGTAGAGAAGGTTGGAATGCAATGGCAGCTTTCTTCAAGTTCAATTTGATGATGATATCCCTTGTTCAGGTTGAGCTTGGAGAACAGTTTCTCTCCATTGAGCTGGGTGATCATTTCTGCGATGTGTTGGCCTGGGTGACGTTCCTGTTCTATGGCCTTGTTGGCTTGTGCATGCCAATACAGATCCAGACTTCACCTTTTCTGTCCTTCTTGTGGACTGCAATGATGAGAGAGACCCAGAGAGTGTTATGATATAGTCCTCAGGCCCAGAGCCTCTATCACATCCTCCAAAGTGGCCCTACCAGCACAACCCGACCGGGAGGGCTAAGATACTTGGGTCGGGTATTCTGTTATGATATAGTCCTCAGGATTGGTTTGTTGATTGGTATGACCACCTCTAGATCTAGCCAACGCCTGAACTGCCGTAATGGCACAGAGCTTTGACAAGATCAAGCGAGGGGAAAAATAGAACAGAGCAGGGAAGGAAAGGAAGGGGACAGCAGGGAGGGAGATCTGAAAGACATAAACAGAACACGCTCATAAGACTAGGTTTCTATGCCTTAGAATCAACAATACACTTGGAACTACTGTACGGAATAATACCTGTAAAGGAATATTTAAATCTTGTAGATGTGTAGAGGCAACGTAGGGGTTGATGCGGTGAAACTACAGTAACACAAAAGGCATGAAATCGTGATAAACTATTTGTCATACCATACAATGTTATATCTTCATATCCGAATTCACATGAGTAAGAACATACCTATGTATCCCTCTACTAAGCATCACAGGGGAAGAGTGTAACCTACACCTCCAGAACCCCTGTTAATAGAAGAGGTATATACAACAGTTAACACCTTTATATCACATAATTCACGTTGCCACTTCAAAATAAATAAAGGTTCAAATGAAAACAAACAATGAGCACCCCTGGAACTCTTGGCGATTCCTTGCACCCAACTAATGCCTCTTAGATGGGTCTGTGGCGGAATCCCAAGAAATGGAAAGAACAACCTCCAATGTATATAGAGTTTCACAAGGCTGTTAATACACAGCAGAGAATACACCGTTGGCCAAAAATACCAACCGAGCCAAATCCAAATATATATATACAAGTCACACAACCATACCACGATAACAGCCGTTACCATGGGCTCCCAAAATAACCAAGCAACCTGGAAACAGCGATCCCGCTGAGAAGCGCAGAGGTGCCAGCAACCTTACCGCACCAGGACAGCTGAGTCCACTATCCCAACCAAGGTCTCTGACCGGCATACCCGACACCAATCCCCAGTCGCCGTCCTCCTTAAGCGTTTTCATCGGGAGAACGCGACGCTAAGGATCTCGGGAATTGTAGTTCTGGCCCAGGGCATGCCAGGAGACGTAGTTTGATTACGTCGCGATCGTGACAGTACATCCCTCTCTCAACAGAGGGGGTCATGGACCCGGCTTCGTGGGGCATCTCCGATGAAAGGCAGACACCAACACCGGTGCATGAATCCCTAGAGCAGGTTCCCACGAATTTTCCTCAGGCCTATACCCCTTCCATGACACCAGATACCACAACTTACTCTTCCGATACTTGGAATCCAGAATTCGACGAACCACATACTCCAACTCACCCCGTACCAACAAGGGAGGAGGACGATGCTGGCCCTTAGACAAGGAAGGTTTCAACAAAGAAACATGAAACACCGGATGGATGCGTAGATGAGAAGGGAGCTTCAGTTTCACCGCCACCGGGTTCACACGTTTCAACACCGTATAGGGTCCAATGTACCTAGGGTTGAACACGCTGTGTTTTCTGAAACGCAGATTCCTTGTGGACAACCACACCTCATCACCTTTGCAGTACAATGGCCCTTGTCTCCGGTGTTTATCAGCGGCAGCCTTGTATTTGAGTTTCATGGACTGCAGCTGTTCCTGTGCGTTAACCAGTGTCTCTTTAATGTGAGCCACTCTATGTGCCACCTCCGGAAGGAGTGAGTCCGTTTTCGGGTGCACAAAGGGAAGAAACCGAGGGTGTCTGCCGTACAAACAATAGAAAGGAGTGTTCTTGGTGGAACTGTGCGTGGCGTTATTATAAGCCACTTCTGCCAACCACAAATAGTCTACCCAGTTCTCCTTACAACTATCCACATAGCATCTTAAATACTGCTTCAGAGTCTGGTTCAACCGTTCAGTCTGGCCATCGGTTTGTGGGTGAAAACTGGTGGAAAGGGTTGAGTCGATATGCAACGAAGAACACCATTTCTTCCAAAACTGGAAGTAAACTGAGACCTTCTGTCGGAGACAATATACTTGGCAAACCATGTAACCGAACCACGTTGCCCATGAGCAGTACAGCCAGCTGACCCGCCGAAGGCACTTGTTTGCAGGCCACAAAATGCCCCATCTTGGACAGGTAATCGACCACCACCATTATTGCCGTACATCCACAGTCAGCGGGAAGACCCACAATGAAATCCACCGATATCCGATCCCAAGGGATCGTTGGAGTAGGGAGAGGCTGCAACAACCCCTGTGGACGAGAGTGGTCGGACTTCATCCTTACACATTGAGCACAAGCGGCCACCCACAGCCCAACATCAGGTCTCACAGAAGGCCACCAGAACTGTTGCAGTACACGTTCCAGGGTCTTGGCAAAACCAAGATGACCCGCACTTGGCGACTCATGGCACCAGACGTAGACCCGCTTCCTCAAGGCCAACGTCGGCACCAATAACCTGTTACGAAACATCGGCAGGCCCCCATGCAACCTCCATTCCTGATGACACCCAAGCCAGGTCTTCCAAACGAAGGAGGCCACCCCTTTCTTGACATCCCTCAAGAACGTATCAGGCTGCAAAGCACATACCACTCTGTTCGGTGCGACAATGCTAGCCTCGGCCTTCTCCTCATAAGGAGTAACCGTCGACTGGCGAGTGAGTGCATCCGCCTTTCGATTGGCAGTACTAGGGCGGAACGTGATGACAAAATTGAAACCAGAGAAAAACGTCATCTACCTGAGCTGTCTAGGTGAGAGATGACGCGCAGCAGACATGAATTGTAAATTCCTGTGGTCAGAATAGACAGTGACCACATGACGGGCCCCCTTAAGGAAGTACCGCCATTCCTGAAAAGAGTCCCGAATGGCCAACAACTCATTTTCGGCGATGTGGTAGTTCTTTTCGGCCGGATTCAGTTTACGAGACATATACGCCACCGGGTGCAACTGGCCCGTATCCGCATGGCATTGAGACAGGATAGCTCCGATCGCCACATCCGAGGCATCTGCCTCCACGACGTAGGGCTTGTCCGGATCACGGTGGGACAACACAGGAGCTGACACAAAAGCATCTTTAAGAGCCGTGAAAGCGGATTGCGCATACTCAGACCATACAAAACCCTTCGATTTCCTCAACAGCTGAGTGATAGGCGCCACCAACCAAGAGAACTGATTGATGAACCGCCTGTAAAAATTGGCAAATCCGATGAAACACTGTACATCACGAACATTACATGGAACAGGCCAATCCCTTACAGCCGCTACCTTCCGTTCTGCCATCTCCTGGCCTTCAGGACTCAACATTACCCCCAAAAACTCCACAGTGCAAACATGAAAGTCACATTTACTGAGTTTACAGTAAAGATTGTTTGCCTGCAAAATGGTCAGCACATTTGCCACATGCTGACAGTGCAAAACCTCTGAGTCTGAGTAAACCAGAATATCGTCTATGTAGACGATCACATACCGGTCCAGGATGTCACGAAACACATCATTTAAAAAGAATTAAAAGGCCGCAGGGGCATTACAGAGACTGAAGGGCATCACTCTATATTCGAAGAGTCCATATCTGGTCTTGAATGCGGTCTTCCATTCATCCCCGCTACGCATGCGGACCAGATGATATGCCCCTTTCAAATCAAGTTTTGTGAACACAGTAACCTTTTTCACCTGCTCCAGCAAAACACTAATCAAGGGTAGAGGATACCTGTTCTTAACAGTAATGGCATTTAGTGCCCTAAAGTCAACACCCGCGCGCAGCTCGCCATTTGCTTTTGGTATAAAAAAAAGAGGCGAGGCGGCTGGGGATTTGGATGGACATATAAAACCTAGACCTAAGTTTGTCCAAATACTCGCGTAGGTGTAGGTTCTCTGGCTCTGTCAGAGCATAAATCCGCCCACATGGTATTGCGGCTCCCGGGACCAGATCAATCTGGCAGTCATACTGCCTATGGGGAGGGAGCTCCTCAGCTTGTACTTCATTAAACACCTTGCCAAAGGACTGATACTCAGCAGGAAGTTGGACACATTTTTCTGCGGCTGTGGCAATACAAGACCCACCAGATAAGGCTTGAGCAGGTTTCATAACTCCCTTATGACAATGATTCATGCAATACTCGGAACCCATATGAACGGTTCTGGTGTCCCAATTTATACTAGGGTTATGCTTCTCTAACCACGGTAAACCAAAAATTATACCATATTGAGGAGCCCTGATAACACCGAATGTAAGAAACTCAGAGTGTGTGTCCCCTAGTAACACCTCAATTTCTTCTGTGTCATAGCTAATGGGACCCATACTAAGCTTCCTCCCATCAACAGCATACACTTCTTCAGGTCTCTCTTTATGCACAAGAGTTATTCCCAAGTTTTGGGCTTCCTGTACATCAATGAACATGCCCGTTGCCCCTGAATCCAGCATAGCTGATGTTACTACATATTCCCTTGCCAACAATAACACAATGGACACAAACAGATGATTTGTCACCCTACTCAATCTGCCACTTAATGAAGGGACATACATAGGACTACAAGAAACGCCTTCCCGTTTCCTAGAGTCAATTAGTTTTCCGTCACCTTTTCTGTATCAGCAGAGGCCACTCGGTTACCTCGGAAACGGTTTGTTTTGGGCTTTACTGGGCATTCTCTTACATAGTGGCCCTTTTTTCCACAATATAAACAAAGGCCTTTTTTACGCCTTGATTCTCTCTCAGCTGGTGTCAAAGCTGATCTCACAGCCCCTATCTCCATAGGTTCAGAAGAGGAAGCCTGATTCCCTTCCTTGGTGACATGTGTCTCAACCACTGGTTTTCTCCGATTGTCACCTTTCCTCTCCCCTAGTCGATGGTCTAACCGCAGGGCAAGAATAATTAAACCATTTTCTATGTAGTGGGTTTAGGATTGATTTGTGCTATGACGTCCTTAAGTTCATCATTCAACCCTTGATGAAACAGGGATGCCTGTTTATTTTCGGGCGATGTGTTTCTGTCACTAAACGCCTGAAGGCATTCAAATATGTAACCAAATCTTTTTTACCTTGCTTTAATTCTGACAATTCCATATCATCCCTATAGGAATCAGCCCTTCTATCAAACACTCTCAGGAATTCTGTTCGAAAGGCTTCCCAATCATGCAATAAAGGATCATTACGATTAACCAACGGCACCGCCCATTGCGCAGCGTTGCCAGCCAAATAGGATATCAGATAGGCCAGCTTGGCCTGATTGGTAGGGAACGATCTAGGCTTACAAGAATAATGTAACGCTATCTGAGTGAGGAACACCTGAACTTTGTCTGAATCCCCATGAAAACGCTCAGGTGACACTAATGGAACAGACACTGGCAACTCCACTACCACTGGCTGTGGCGGAGGAGCGGTCCCCGCATCAAAAGGATTGCGCTGTACGCCATCCACACGGGCCCTCAAGTCAGCAGTCTCTAACTGGGACGCTGCTACCTCCAACTGTAGAGCGCCCAGAGCCTCTATCACATCCTCCAAAGTGGCCCTACCAGCACAACTCGACCGGGAGGGCTAAGATACTTGGGTCGGGTATTCTGTTATGATATAGTCCTCAGGATCGGTTTGTTGATTGGTATGACCACCTCTAGATCTAGCCAACGCCTGAACTGCCGTAATGGCACAGAGCATTGACAGGATCAAGCGAGGGGAAAAATAGAACAGAGCAGGGAAGGAAAGGAAGGGGACAGCAGGGAGGGAGATCTGAAAGACATAAACAGAACACGCTCATAAGACTAGGTTTCTATGCCTTAGAATCAACAATACACTTGGAACTACTGTACGGAATAATACCTGTAAAGGAATATTTAAATCTTGTAGATGTGTAGAGGAAACGTAGGGTTTGATGCAGTGAAACTACAGTAACACAAAAGGCATGAAATCGTGATAAACTATTTGTCATACCATACAATGTTATATATTCATATCCGAATTTACATGAGTAAGAACATACCTATGTATCCCTCTACTAAGCATCACAGGGGAAGAGTGTAACCTAGACCTCCAGAACCCCAGTTAATAGAAGAGGTATATGCAACAGTTAACACCTTTATATCACTTAATTCACGTTGCCACTTCAAGATAAATAAAGGTTCAAATGAAAACAAACAATGAGCACCCCTGGAACTCTTGGCGATTCCTTGCACCCAACTAATGCCTCTTAGATGGGTCTGTGGCGGAATCCCAAGAAATGAAAAGAACAACCTCCAATGTATATAGAGTTTCACAAGGCTGTTAATACACAGCAGAGAATACACCGTTGGCCGAAAATACCAACTGAGCCAAATCCAAATATATATATACAAGTCACACAACCATACCACGATAACAGCCGTTACCGTGGGCTCCCAAAATAACCAAGCAACCTGGAAACAGCGATCCCGCTGAGAAGCGCAGAGGTGCCAGCAACCTTACCGCACCAGGACAGCCGAGTCCACTATCCCAACCAAGGTCTCTGACCGGAATACCCGACACCGATCCCCAGTCGCCGTCCTCCTTAAGCGTTTTCATCGGGAGAACGCGACGCGCCGCTACGGATCTCGGAAATTGTAGTTCCAGCCCAGGGCATGCCGGTAGACGTAGTTTGATTACGTCGCGATCGTGACAGAGAGAGGGACTTTTGGATGGCTCACTCATGTCTAGTCGAAAGGGGTTGTTATTTTCTTTATCCACAGCTTCTTGTAGGTACAATGCAACTCTCCTGTAGTGTAGTGCTACTGGGTGAATGCTTGCATTGATGTGGAGGTGGATGCAGACATCGTTCAATTTACCCAGGCCACTGTAAAGAGTGGGGAGTTGGTGAATGATGGCTTGTCTTGTCTCTATGTGGAAGCAGATTGAGATGAGGCCCATCACGACAGCTCTGGTGAAAGTCACGAGGCAGGCGCTGGACGCTTTGTCTTGGAGCATATGTATCAGTGCTTTGACGTGTTCTGACCATGAGTTATGGTTGCTTTGGATGAGCTGTGGCTGTGTAGGCATTCGGATGCAGCCCACATATAGACCTTGATGTCTGACTGAGTGAGCTTTGGGATGGGGCTGAGTTTGTTGAAGCAGGTGAACGGTATCAAGTTGATGGATACCCCACTGTCGGTGGGGAATGTATTGAATTGCCCATTCATTTTTAGGTGGATGACTCAGCAGTTGCTGGTAGTTTTCTGCAGTTTCACTTGGTGAATTGCTTCATTTTCTACGTGCACCTCCAAGAGTCCCAGACTGGTGGCTAGCCACAGGACTCTGGTAACTGGTGCCTGTGACTCTGGAATGTGGAAGGTAATGGGAGCTCTCTGTCCCTTGTGACTGACAGTTAGTGTGAAGTTTGCGATGCAATGTGTTGGCGTGTCTTCAGCCCAGACATTCATTTTCAGTTGAGTCTCAGTCAGCTGCAGGCGATCACATAGCCGCTAACTCACATCTGCAGATTACATTGACTGACACATTACTATTGATTATGAAGTCCATATTATGTCTACTCAGTGTGAGCTTGACAGTGGGTTGCATGTCCACATGTCTCCAGGAAGACATCATCAGGCAATTTCTATCCTCCTCTCTTTTGATGGGTGTGGACACAGTGGACTGTGAGAAGGGCGAGACAGGCAGCTTCCATCTGGCTGTAGCTGTGACGCACCGAATGTTGTCTCGCACCTTTTTGCCAGACCTGTGGTGGTTTCCGTTCTCACTGTTTGTCTGTCTCCTGCATCTACTGCAATTAGATGGGGCTGTTTTCCTTGGGCGTGGCAGACAGATTTGAAGTGGTTTATATTTTTTATAAATGAAAAAGCACCGCTGCAAAAATAAATGTCCAAAGTTCGTCGGAGAGTATTAACTCGTTAGGCCGTTCACATTCATACAGACGCTGAATCATAAGCAATGATGAAAAGATATATGGAATTCAATGTTCCTTTAATAGTCCATATAAACACCAGCCAACGCGTTTCGTTCCGTTACCAGAATTTCTTCAGGGCCAAATTATTTTCAAGACGCTGGGTACTTCCGATCCAAAATCCTCATCAAAAGTGTATATTTCTTGGGATGGGATTACCTCGCTATGATAGACCCATGCTAATGGACATTTTCCACTGGGATTCAAAGCATGGAGAGAATTGATATGTTCAATATTGTACCAGGTATTAACCTTTTCAGTATGTGCAGAATCTCTATCTCCAATTAAGAATGACTCTCCTTAACTCAATTTTCGATTTCCAAAATAATATCACTTTGTGGTAGTTACCCGTATGGTCAATAAACCATCCTCGGTGGCAGCGTCTCGGATCTCCAACGTTAGTAGCAGTCCAACTAAGGATAGCTTTGGTGAAAGTCACGAGGCAGGCGCTGGACGCTTTGTCTTGGAGCATATGTATCAGTGCTTTGACGGTGTTCTGACCATGAGTTATGGTTGCTTTGGATGAGCTGTGGCTGTGTAGGCATTCGGATGCAGCCCACATATAGACCTTGATGTCTGACTGAGTGAGCTTTGGGATGGGGCTGAGTTTGTTGAAGCAGGTGAACGGTATCAAGTTGATGGATACCCCACTGTCGGTGGTGAATGTATTGAATTGCCCATTAATTTTTAGGTGGATGACTCAGCAGTTGCTGGTAGTTTTCTGCAGTTTCACTTGGTGAATTGCTTCATTTTCTACGTGCACCTCCAAGAGTCCCAGACTGGTGGCTAGCCACAGGACTCTGGTAACTGGTGCCTGTGACTCTGGAATGTGGAAGGTAATGGGAGCTCTCTGTCCCTTGTGACTGACAGTTAGTGTGAAGTTTGCGATGCAATGTGTTGGCGTGTCTTCAGCCCAGACATTCATTTTCAGTTGAGTCTCAGTCAGCTGCAGGCGATCACATAGCCGCTAACTCACATCTGCAGATTACATTGACTGACACATTACTATTGATTATGAAGTCCATATTATGTCTACTCAGTGTGAGCTTGACAGTGGGTTGCATGTCCACATGTCTCCAGGAAGACATCATCAGGCAATTTCTATCCTCCTCTCTTTTGATGGGTGTGGACACAGTGGACTGTGAGAAGGGCGAGACAGGCAGCTTCCATCTGGCTGTAGCTGTGACGCACCGAATGTTGTCTCGCACCTTTTTGCCAGACCTGTGGTGGTTTCCGTTCTCACTGTTTGTCTGTCTCCTGCATCTACTGCAATTAGATGGGGCTGTTTTCCTTGGGCGTGGCAGACAGATTTGAAGTGGTTTACCATCCCACAGCCGTTGCACACTTGTCCAATGACCGGGTAATTTCCGTTGTGGAGGGACGCCAGGCCACATATATAGGACAATAGGAAGTTTTCATGGTTTCTGTTGGCAACAACCTGTGTTTGTCTCTGTGCACCTGGTGGTTGCTCCTTATGACCATAATGGTCTAGTCAGTGGTTGTGCCTGCTTTCATGGTGGCCACTTGTTATTCAGTGCATTCTTCTCCACGGGCTGCACCTAGCATTTTGTCGAAGAGTGTGGTTCTCTAAAAATGTGTTTTTGGAAAACTTCTGATTGGTAGCCAGGATGATCCTGAGGTGCATGGATTCTTCATTGTTATATTCATGAAGCAGCAATTCTTGAGGAGGACTTCTAGGTGCTCTACGAAGTCCTCCATCAATTTTCCTGGATGATGATGGACTTTGTTGAATGTGTATCGCTCATAATCCATGTTAGTGACTGGGTCAAACTCTCTAGTGAGCTTGTCTTTTACTTTCTGATACATGGTGGCATCCACTTTTGGCATCTTCTTGAGAGCCTCCTTAAGACCATCTTCAGAGGCGTTCTTGAGGTAGCTGACCACCTTGGTCTCATCCTGTTCATCTAATGCCTCAATGAAGTAATCACATTTTTCAATCCAGTCGGCCCACTGCACCCCAATGTTGTATTTTTTGGATGTCTTCAATTGGGGTGGTGGCTCTAAGAAAGCGGTGGCATCATATCTTGCCCTTTTGTCTGCAAACATGGTGTCACAAGGCCCATAGGGGTATTGTCGTCTTCCCTATGTTAGCATGAGCACGTTGCGCCAGTCTCCTGCTTTGTGCATGTTACTGCACGATATTGTTTGCTTGTGCTACTCTGAAACCTTAACATAGAACATGCTGTTATTTTTGCACCTTGCTCATTCCTGGGATTTAGTCTGCACATTGAGAACAAGGTCGAACAACAATGCCCCTTGTAATTTCATTCTGGTCATGCACTAGTACCTAGACAAAACATGCAGGTGCAGCTGTTGCTTGGTGACACGTTCTTTGGTGATATGGGGCTAAACAGATGGGTAACGGGCCCTTGGAGAGGAATCTTTCCAGGGAGAAGAACATGACAGTACCTGTGATGTAGAACAACCATCTATAGATAGACAAAGGTACGGGGTCTGCAGATAACACCCAGCGATCTTCTAATATATAATTATTGTGCTACTATATATGGGGAGGGAGGTAAGGCTACTCTGTTGTTTATCATGACAGCTCCTTTTATGATTTTCAGACTACTTGCTATGCTGACTGTATTTGTATTAGGCATTTTTCTACTGATTGTGGCATGTATACTGCATACTAGAGCAAGCTAGTTAAAATAAACATTTTAAACTGACTCGTGTTTCTGTCAGATCTCACTAGGGACGTATACAAGAGCATGAGAGAAAGGGTGTGTCAAGTTCAAGTTCAAAAGACCTTTATTCGAATTTCTTAAAATTCATAAAAGTACCGATTACAGCAATAATTCATTTAAATATAAAACAAATAGAAAGAATGTTATACAGAAAAACATATCATAATAACATTAAATTCCATACAATAACTGTACAATGAATTTCATTTCATTATATTATTTTCTTAATAAAACCATTGTGACTAGTTTCTACATTCAGGTTCTATGTTCAGGGATTTTCCATCGTCTTGCGCGCTCGTATGGCCGATCTTAGAAAGGTGCTGGTGCGAAAAGTCAATTCATCAGTGTCCAAAGTAATCAACATTATATAAGATTCTTTAAGTGTGAGAGGTCTGTATTTTTTAAAATAAGGAGTTAAAAACCATTTGATAAATCTCAGATAAAATTTACAGAAAAATAAAAAGTGCAGATCATCCTGTGTGCTCACACCATCACAAGGGCATGGAGTGAAATCAGCACTATGTCGGTACCCCATAGGAAAAGACAGCAAAAATTTTACAGTACCTGCCCTTAAGCGAAACAACAATGATCGCTCCCAGCTGGACATAGGGAGGGAAAGATAGGGCGGCAAGATTTGTTTACACAGTCCATTTCCTATATATTTCATAACACTTGATTTCTGGGATTCTCTTACTGTACGACCATTTCTGTAAAGTGCATACAGTGCATTTTGAACCTCAACTTTATCCTTTAATTCAATTGTCGTAGGATCAGTGAACAAAGTACCTCTGTCAACTTCGTTAAGTGATTTAAAAACTTCTGTGAACCAAGGAATCTTCATTCCATGTTCACAATTTAAGCAGTCCTTAATAATATTTTGTGTAAGGACAGCAGCATCATTCATCCAGATTCTAATCCAGAAGAGGACTGGTCTTACTCTAATAAAATCACTTATATAAGGAAGATTTAGTTCACTATGGCAGATAAAATCAGATGAGGAAATCGGTGTGCCCAACACTTTCCTACAAAAGCGGCTTTCCTCCCTTTGTATACAAAGACTACTTCCCGACCCCCATACCTCTGCTCCATACGTGGCAACAGGTGAGCACTGCAATTTAAAAATCTTTAAAATAGCCTTAGTGGCACCAATTTTCTTTGGGCGAGGGAGGCTCAAAACAGAGTTGTTGGCTTTCGAGAACTTGCTCGTGGCGTGGGCCAAATGCCCACTCCACGAGCCGTTTGCAGCGAAAACCAACCCTAAATAGGCGAATTTAGGAACAGATTCTAGTTTATCTGTACCTATCTGGATAGTATTGAGTTTCCTTTTGCCCGGGCCACAGGACATGATAAAAATTTTTTTTTAATTTACCCTCAAGTCCAGACCCTCCATAAAATTAACAAAACTATGTGCAAGCAGACGAAGAGCATTAGGAGTGCGGGCCATAAGCACCGCATCGTCTGCGTATAAAAGCACAGGTAAAGGTTTACCTAAAATCATAGGGACATCAGAGGTGACTTTTTTCAAACAGTTGGATAAACCATTGATATAAATGATGAACAACAGGGGTGCTAAAACGCACCCCTGTCTCACCCCTCTCCCTATTTCAATGGCTCCTGAGACCTCTCCACCCATCCCAATACATACCCGTGCTTTCAGGTCAGTATGGAGATAGGCTAAAAATCTTACGAGAGTATCATCAAGACCGTTGGATGAGAGAATTGACCAGAGTTTGGATCTATTCACGAGGTCAAAAGCGGATGAAAGATCCATAAAAGCAAGGTAGGTAGGAGATAATCGGGCAACACTATATTTATCAATTAATAATCTCAGATTTAAACATTGCTCCACTGTTCCTACCCCACTCCGGAACCCCATCTGACAGGGGTCTAAAAAGTCAGTGTTAACCGCCCATTCCAATACTCTATTGTAAATTATGCGGCCCAGAACTTTAAGGGTGTTATCCAAAAGGGAGATAGGGCGATAATTCGCAGGATCCGACCTATCTCCCTTTTTGTAGATTGGGACAATATTACTGGTAGCCCATGTAGCCGGCATGGCCACTTTTGGGAGACTATTAAAAATATTAAGAAGTATTGGTGTCCACAAATCGACGTTATATTTAATAATATCAATGGGGAGGCCATCGGGTCCGGGCGCCTTATTTCCTGAACTCTCATTTATGGCTATTTTAACTTCATGGTCCAAAATCTTTAGGCTGCTTAATTGACCTAGATTAGAGAGAGAGTGCTCATCAGAGGGGGCTGCATACATTCTAGAAAAGTGAGTCTCCCATGCTGCACTTGTTATGTTACAACTGATTTGGGTGAGCTCCTTAAACATTTCCCTCGTTTTCCTTACAGCGGACCAAAATGGGCCACTGCCACCCAGATTTGCACTAATAACCAAAGAGTCCCACTGTTCAGAGAGTAGATTAGCCTTCCTTTCCAATATTTTTACTTTATAATTTTTCCTGGCAGCTTGAACAATAACTTTGCACCTAGGTTTGGCAGAAAGTGCCTTTCTTAACTCTCTGTTTGCCAAGGAGCAAGATGAATCAAACCACCTTGGCTCTTTGCATTCCTTGGGTAGTGGAACTGACAAGAGGGTTTTAATGGTTGAGCACAATGCTTCAAAATCAGCAATTAATTTGTCATGGTTACCACTGGGGAACAAACAAGATTGAATCAAATGTGAGTGTGACATTTGTACACTGTCTAAAATGGCCCCACATTCAATTCCCCTCCATTTTAATCGAAGGCCATCAATTGACGGTGTAATATCCCTTGCACCATTTAAATTCATAAAGATCTGGGTAGGTGCAAAATTTAGAATTACCATCAATGGATTATGATCACTAAAGGATGTTTGTACCACAGAAGTTTTTACTATGCGATCTGTTAACAGTGGTGACATAAATACATAATCAATAGTAGAACTGCTGTCCCTACTGATAAACGTGGGGGCATAAGGGGAGTTAGGATTATGCCCTACTCTCATTGCGTCAACAAGGTCAAATTCGGTTAATATTTTAGATAGTTCCGAACCCCTGCGATCAACTAAATCAAGGTAGGTCTGATCTTCAGACCCATAATTCTCTGTTAGTTTCACATTAAAGTCACCCCCTATTAGACTACCAGTCTCAGTATCTACTGATAAAGAACATTCAAATTTGCTTAAAACCTTAGATAATGGGATTGGCCCCGTCCCGTCCTCCTCATGCCTCTGAGGTCCACAGAAGGCCCGCCCTTTGCCCGGGCTTAGCCCGGCGCGGCCCCGCGCGCTCCCGCGACGCGGGAGGGGCAGCTGGGATTTAAGCGCCTCCGGGCGCGGAAGTCCGGGGAAGAAAGAAGGCGGCGTCCCAGAGAATTCTGGGTAGTGTAGTTCCCACTCGGCGGCCGCGTTGAGCTGCAGCGGCGGGGAACCACACAAGCTGGCAGCCGGTAGGTTTGGCGTCAATATCCCCAAAAGTTTGCTGGTAAGGGTGTGTCTTGAAACCGCGATTTCTGAAACAGATGGGAGTGTTGTGTTCTTGGGTGTCTAATCACTTGTTTCTCTCTCTCTGTGAATGAGTAGAAGGGCAAGTGAGACACTATAGCTAGTTGGGCTCGGGCTCATTGGTACTAAGGTGGCAGGATAACTCAGTCCCTACCTACTGAGGTCCCATAATCCCAAGCATAGTTCTGTGATCTTGTTGAATCCATGCAACATGGTGCCCAACATGGGACCTGGTACTTAAAGGTGAGACTCCTGAGTAGTGCTTCTGCTCATCCACAATATCCTCTCACTGGTTCCCGGGGACGTCCGTGGTGGGGGCTTTGCCTCCTCAGTTTGTAGGGTACACCTATTTGCTGTAGGTTTTTCAAGCTTGAATTATAAAAGGTTTTTGACCCAATTTGTGGTACCCTTTGGATTCACTTCTGATCTATATGTAATGGTGCAACCAGTCGCTATTAGGGCACATTGCTGTGTGGCGGTTACACAGTATTTGTTAGAGCACAGGGTCCCAAATGCAGGAGCTCCGAATGTTTTTTGTAGTCTAAGTGGATCCTGAGTACCGCCTTGAGGTCTTTTATTCCTTGTTCACGCTTTCCGCAGTGGATGCAGATGATAATTTTTTCATGCTTATATGGTAGCTGCACCAAGAACAACTACAGGGAAAACTCACCAACCTGAACCAGGGGCAGTCAATATATATTCCTAACAACAGTTCAGGGGACAATTGATAAACAACAATTGTAATCTATTCACACATAGGTAACTGCAAACACATTTTACATTTATGAAAAAGGAAAAAAGAAAGAAAAAGGAGAAAAGGGACGGGAGAGGAACCATAAATCAGATAAATCTAAATTCTTTAGAAAAATATCACAAATTTATTATAAATAATTAAACAAACATGCTCAGATAAATATGCTGGTATACAAAACAATACCTCACAAAAAGACCAGACAGTTGGCAAACAACAAATATGTTACAGTGAAGATACAACATATACAAAGATTATGTGTCCTCTGAAATGTATTGGCCACATATGCGTCTCCGGCGTTTCAACCGCTGTTCAATTGTGTGGTCATCATCAGGACAAAATTGGTCACTGAGCATCAAGCAATTTGTGCAATTACAAATACATGTCTCACAAATACAGATTTGGGCTCCCTTGGAGGAAGAGAGAGGAAAAGAAAAATGAAAAAGAAAAAAGAAAAAGAGCAGAGAAGAGAAATGCTCCCAGTGAAAATATATTAGTTTAGTTTAGAAAATTCAGTCCAACTTATCAAGGAAAAAAAGTTTCCATTCACCTCCCTGGTGAAAAAATAATAAAACTACCACCATCAGATATGTAATGATTTAAAAAATTCACCTGTATTGAAATTACTGCGCGAGCAATCACATAAAAAGTGCTCGCAGGGAAATTCAAATTCACAATATGCTGTAAAAAGAAAACTCAAATAAACAGCCAATCTAAATTTATAGAGACATCTGCAAAGCCAAAGCAATGACCACTTACTTAAAAGCGATACCAAATCCCACAGAACAAGGTGTGGTAGCGCTCTAGTGTTCCATGAGCGGAACAGGAACCACGTCACAGGATGTGGTAGGCGGGACATTTGTTTTCTCTGGCGCTCACCGCCAGAGGTAGCCAGCCCCGGCGCTCCGATATAATAAAGCTTTAATTAAATATACCACTGCGTTTGTGCCTCTTTACAGTGGCGACGAGTCGGGACAAGCACGCGACCTCAGTATTTGCACGCATTACGCGTGAGAGGCAGAACGGAGCGCGGCAGAGGAGCCGGCAAGGCGGGAAGAAGCGCGAAAAACGGCGCCAGCACAGCCACGAGCCAGGAGGGGGCCTCACAGCTGTCCTTAAGCCCAGTAAAGGCCACAGCACGGGTACATGACGCCCCAGGTGGAGTGAGAGCACAGCAAGACAGAGGAAGACACCTGAGGGAATATAACAAGGTAACCAGCCCTATTGCATCACTGTGAGCCCTCACAGGCGCCCCAGCAACAGAGAATAGGGGTGCACGCTGGCGGAGACTGCAGGCACATCGAATGCGAAGGCAGGAAGCAGCTCAGAGGCGGAATCTCTCACCACAGAGGGTGGACCGGGAGAGGACAGTGAGGGTGAGAACAGAGAGGACGAGGGAGGAGATCAAAGCGCCCCAGGGAGTCCATCCAGGAAAACTGTTGTCACACCTAAGACCAGGAGGAAGGCTCCAACCATGGCGAGTCAGAGCACGTCTCTCACCCAACTCGTCCCATTCCTCACGAAAAGCGGAGAACCGGAAAGAAAATGGGAAGACTGGAAGAGGTACTTCCTTAACTATCTGGAAGCGCTGGAAGAGGAAGGCGAGACCGCATTCACGAGTCTGAGGAAAAAGAAGATCCTTCTCCATAACTTAGGTCCAGAAGGGCTCAGGATCTATGACACCATTGTGAAAGGAGAAAGAGCCGCAGCGGACACGGAGGTGTTTGATCACGCCATCGAAGACTTGGACGCACATTACAGGCCTGTAGTGTGTGTCGCCATCGACAGATTTAACTTCTTTCAGAGGAAACAGAAGAGCGGAGAGTCTGTGGACGAGTACGTCGTAGCACTGAGGAAGTTAGCCGTCACGTGCAAATTTGGTGGACTGCATGATGAATTCATCAGGGATCAAATTATTATGCATACCTCCAGTACCCACATACAGGAGAAATTGTGGGTGAATGGCGACGCTCCACTCAAGGAGATCTGGGCGATGGTCAAAAAAGCCGAGCTATCAAGAAGGTGTGCCCAGGCAGCGAAGAGGGACGCCCAGGAATCGCAAGCAGTGTGTAGAGTAATGGCGCCAAACAGAAACGACCGTTGGAAGCAAAATGAGACGCGGAAGACCCAGGGAGGAAACAGAGCTGACTTCTCCACTAAATCACAGACGGACAGCAAGACACACAGAAAAGAAAGAAACCAGTGTTACAGGTGTGGTAGCAGTAGCCACATGGGAAACGACAAGGTGTGCCCTGCCTTGAAGGCCAGGTGTTCCTACTGCAACATCTTTGGACACTACGAGAAAGTGTGTCGCAGAAAACCGAAGAATGCCGTAGTGCGCTTGGTAGACCATGATCAGAGAGAAGATTCCAGTGATCAGGACGACAAAGGTGAAGAGGAAGAATTCCTGTACATTGATGTCCAAGTTCTAGAGATGGACGGTTCCAACACAGACAGGCCTCGTCTCGACATGCACATAGGGGGCATACCCTTGGAGATGATCGCGGACAGCGGAGCGCCCATCTCAATCGTCCAGAGGCAGGTATGGGAAGACAACTTTGCAGCGATGATCAAAGAAACACTCCTACCCATGGATGTGAGACCAGTAACGTACACTGGACAGAAGATCCCCATGTTGGGCTACTGCCCGCTCTTGTTTGAATTTAGAGGTCGTCATGCGCAGTGCAAGCTGTACGTAGCGGAGAGAGGCCCATCCGTTCTGAGTTGGAAGGACCAAGGAGCATTGGGGATCCAGCTCAACCCTGGTGGCATAGAGAAAATCCTACTCATGGACATGGCGGTCAGGGAAGATGTGCAGTTGTGGAGGAAAACATATCCCAAAGTATTCAACGGGCAGATTGGCGAGCTGGGCAAGTACACGCACCTCATCAAACTGAAGGAAGGGGCGGTACCAGTAGTGCACAGAGTGAGGAACATTCCGTTCCGCAGCAGAGAGGCAGTACAAATAGAGCTGGACAGGTTGGAAAAGGAGGGAGTCATCAGGGCGATAGAGAGCGCGGAGTGGCTATCTCCCCTGGTTGTAGCCCAAAAGCCCAACGGCAAGGTACGTCTCTGCGTGGACCTCAGGGAGTTAAACAAAAACATTGTCATAGACAAATTCCCCTTGCCGCGCATCAGTGAAATGCTGGCAAAAACAAAGGACGTCACATGGTTTTCCACAGTGGACCTCTCGTCGGCCTATCATCAGGTTAAGCTTCATCCGTCGTGCACCCACCTCACGTCGTTTATCACGCCCTTCGGGTGCTATGAGTTCGTGAGGATGCCCTTCGGCTTAGCTTCTGCCGCGGCCGTGTTCCAGAAAATCATGCATAAACTCCTAAAAGACCTTAAGGATGTCCTCTTCTTCCAGGATGACATACTGGTAATGGGGAAGTCGAGGCAGGATCACAACGTGAAACTTCACAAGGTGCTGCAGAAACTGCAAGACAGTGGATTGACTGCCGAGTGGACGAAATGCAATTTGGGTGTGCAGTCGGTCACATACCTCGGCCATGAGGTGAGTGGACAAGGCATAACTCCGAAGAAAACAAACATGAGAGCCATCATGGAAGCGCCCACACCGGAAAGGAAGGAAGATGTTCGGTCATTCCTAGGGATGGCCGAGTATTACAACAAATTCATCCCTCATTTCGCAACAAAGACACACTACATACGACAACTGCTCAAGGAAAAGAACAGGTTTCAGTGGGGTAAAGAGGAGCAAGAAGAGTTCGACGCACTCAAGCGAGAAATGGGTACGGCCATTCCCCTCAAGGGATTTGACCCCGAAGCTGAGTCTATTTCACCACAGACGCCAGTGACCGAGGCCTAGGAGCGGTACTGATGCAGAGAGAGGAGTCAGGAGAGATGTCGACCGTCAGCTTCGCCTCCCGCTCGTTGTCGCCCAATGAGGAGAAGTTCAGTGTGGTGGAGAAAGAGATGCTGGCGGTGGTCTGGGCGGTGGAAAAATTCAGGCAATACTTGTGGGGTGCCAAGTTTCTCGTAAAAAACGATCACAAGCCTTTAGTTCGTGTCCTGACATCAAGTGGACATGACCATGCCACGCCCAGGATTGCCAAGATGACCCTACGGCTATTGGACTTTGTCTATGAAGTCGAGCACATTCCAGGGCCACAGAACAAAGTGGCCGACTTCCTAAGCAGGGCAGCTGCCATGGAAGAGGCAAAGAATGAAGAAAGGCACGAGTGGGAAGGATACGTGGTTGCCACCATCCAGGACACTGAAGAGGTAATAAGCGCCCAGGACTGGGAAGAAGCATACCGGGAAGACACAGACTTGGAGGCCGTAAAAGGATATGTCGTTCATGGCTGGCCTGAGAAGAGACACTTGAAGGAGGAACTGAAGAGATACTGGGAGGTCCGAGAGGAACTGTCTTTGGCTGAAAACCCAATGTTCTTACTCAGAGGGGACAAGGTGGTTCCGCCCAGGAACATTCTGGAACGGTTGATGTCCTTACTGCATGAAGGGCACCAGGGCATCACAAAAACGAAAGCCTTGGCCAGACAAGCCTACTGGTGGCCAGCCATCGACGCGCAGGTAGAAAGACATGTGCGCTCTTGCGAGTCTTGCGCAAAATCGGACAAGGCCCAGAGCATGCTGAGACCCCCGCTGGGAAGATTTCCGATTCCAGATGGCCCGTGGGAGATGTTGTCAGTGGACATAATGGGACCAGTCCTGAACAAGGAGGGCACTCAAAAGTACGTGGTGGTCGCCGTTGATAGGTATTCCAAGTGGCCCGAGCTACAAGTCTTGGAGAGAGTGGATACTGAGGCAGTGATAAAGTTCTTGCGTACCACCTTTGTCAGCGAAGGCATCCCGAGGATCATCACCTGCGACAATGGACCCCAGTTCACTTCAGAAAAGTGGACGGCCTTCACCAACAGAAACGGAATTGAAGTGAAGCACACCCCGATCTACCACCCGGCGGGAAACGGCCAAGTGGAACGCTTTAATCGTGTGATTATGGGCACCATACAGGCAGCCATTGAGGATGGCAAGAATTGGGAAATGGAGCTGGAGAAGATGATTTGGGCATACCGAATCACACCAGGTAGCACAGGCTACAGCCCCTTCAAGATCTTAAGAGGCAGAGAGGCCTTCACCAAAGACAATGCAGCATGGAGGAAGTTGATTGTCCAGAGTAAGTGGTCACCGGCGGTGGTAAGGAAAAATCTGGAGAGAGCCCAGGATGTCTACACGGCACACTACAACAGAAGAAGGAACACTCAAAGTACAGAACTGGACAAAGGTGATTGGGTGAGGGTGAAGCTAGCCATCATGAAGAAGAAAGGAGAGAGCAAGTTTTCACCTCCCCTCAAGGTGGTGGAGCCTTATGCCAGATCAGCTCTCCTGAGCGACGGAAAGATTTGGTCCATGGACAGAATGGCCAAATGCAGCAAGATACTGAAATGGGAAGACGAGGCGGAAGAAGGAACGGAGAATGTCGCAGAGGATGGAGAAAGTGTAAGTGGAGAAAGGCAAGAAGAGTATGTGAATGGAACGGAAGGACAAACAACAGCAGAGAAAGAAAGAGTGAGTAGAGAGACAACGGAAGGAAAGAACAGAGGCATAGAAGAGTGTGAGAAGAAGGCCAAGGATGGGGAAGCAGAAGGTGCGAGAGAGAGAAGGGAACAAGAGACTACAGGAGGAGAGAGAAAGATTGAGAGAGTGGAAACTCGAGCAGGGCGGAGAATCAAGGTACCGGAGAGATTCAAGGATTATGAAATGGACTGGAAGTAAGACTTTTAAAAATTTGTTTATTGTGCATAAAGGGGGGAGATGTGGTAGCGCTCTAGTGTTCCATGAGCGGAACAGGAACCACGTCACAGGATGTGGTAGGCGGGACATTTGTTTTCTCTGGCGCTCACCGCCAGAGGTAGCCAGCCCCGGCGCTCCGATATAATAAAGCTTTAATTAAATATACCACTGCGTTTGTGCCTCTTTACACAAGGCTTCAACTTCTGAGCTTCTTGTTAGTACAAAATACAATCGGGATATGAAGGCTCAATCTTCAGCCATAAATTTCACCCGGCAATAAGCTTTAAAAAAGGAAAAAATGCTGTGTCAATGTACACACCTTTATTTAAATGCAAAAACTTGAGATCGCCTCCTATTGAACGAGCCATAAATAATGGTAGAGAGATAAGCGTATTGTCCATGTTTCTTAAGAATTAGTTGTTAAAAAAGCTCAAGGGCAATTACTTGAACAGTATGACGATATCGTAAAAACCATATGTATATGCAGCACATTACTTGGAATGCCAGCATAGCTATATTTGATGGCTTCTATGTCTGTGTAAAAAAGCCTAAAGTTGGTGTCCGACTGAAAACTGATTTATATTCAAGTCGGGCGAAATAAACCATCTACTCAATCGCATAACCGCCAAGGAATGAATTCCATGCGTTTAGCAGGTAAAAGTCACTGTATCCATATATGAAAAATACTCATCGCATAGATTACAGATTGCCCACAAAAATGAGATTTTAAAGTCTTTTTTTGATTTTGCTACCCGGGAGGAAAGTCATTTAACGGAGCACGCGAGAACATGGCTCACTCACTTGAACTTCGAGCGACAATAGGAAGCTTATGGTAAGACTACGCTGGGTGGATTTTCAAATATCATCCATTATTGTCGACAATGGTCCTTGTCACGCTAGTCTGTGAGGCACTAATTGGCCTACAGGCATTGCTATTAATGATATGACGAACTGTGAATTGCGTGTGGGTTGTTGGTACACCGAGCCTTCTTCTTAGACAAGCGGGACTTTAGAGACACCGCATGGTTGTCTATACCAAAGATTTTTGTGGGCAATCTGTCATCTATGCGATGAGTATTTTTCATATATGGATACAGTGACTTTTACCTGCTAAACGCATGGAATTCATTCCTTGGCGGTTATGCGATTGAGAAGATGGTTTGTTTCGCCCGACTTGAATAGAAATCAGTTTTCAGTCGGACACCAACTTTAAGCGTTTTTACACAGACATAGAAGCCATCAAATATAGCTATGCTGGCATTCCAAGTAATGTGCTGCATATACATATGGTTTTTACGATATCGTCATACTGTGCCAGTAATTGCCCTTGAGCTTTTTTAACAACTAATTCTTAAGACACATGGACGAAACGCTTATCTCTCTACCATTATTTATGGCTCGTTCAATAGGAGGCGATCTAAAGTTTTTGCATTTAAATAAAGGTGTGTACATTGACACAGCAATTTTCCTTTTTTTATGCTTATTGCCAGGTGAAATTTATGGCTGAAGATTGGTATGGTAAATGGTATGGTAAATGGTCTTTATCAAGCGCACGTTCACCTACGGTATCTTGGCGCTGGGGAGGAGGAGCTGTCTGAACCTGATCTGAGGAACTCAGTTATATGCAGACGAAAAGAGACAAGTTTTCAGGGATTTTCCGAAATGAATGTGAGAGGGAAGAAGGCGCAGTGCGAGGGGAAGGGAATTCCAGAAAAGAGGGGGCCTGTGAAGAAAACTGCAGCCCTCCGTGTTTTTTTCGCCTGAAAGGAGAGGGAGTGAGGAGATTGTGAGTGGATGAGCGGAGGTCGCGCTGAGGGACATGTCGATGTAAAAGGGAAGAAATAAAAGCGGGTCCCTGAGAGGAGAGAGCTTTGTGAATCAGGCAGCCCAGCTTGAAAAGGCTGCGCTGAGCCACAGGGAGCCAGTGGAGGCTCTTTAACAGGGGCTTTGTGTGAGTAGATTTAGGCAGTCCATAGACCAACCTGGCTGCCTGATTCTGGATAAGTTGGAGATTTTTTTAGTTGATATGCTGGGATGCCCACAAATAGCGAGTTAGCATACTCGATTCGCGAGATAACCAATCCCAGGGTGACCTGAAAAAGGGCCTCGTGGGAGAGAAATCTACTGATTTTCCGTATGCGACGCAGATGGTAAAAGCAAGTGGAAACCACAGTCTTAATTTGGGCCCTCATTGAAAGGTCATTGGAAATGGTGATCCCTAAGCTCCTAACAGTGTCAACCGGAGGGGGAATGGGACCAAGTGAACAAGGCCAGAAAAGTGAACTCTAAGGATTATCGGGAGGACCAGTAAGAACTAACTCCGTTTTATCAGGGTTAAGTTTGAGTTGATTGTGGGGGGCGTGGCCAGCACCTTGACTGGCTAGGCCATGACTCTCCGGAGCTCCGGCGAGCTGCCTCAATATCCGTCTTCTATATCACTCCAAGTCGCACCAAATTGAGGAAGGACCTGCCCCTGACCAGTCGGACCCCAAGGCGACCACTTTCACACAGAGCCAGCAGCGGACGACGAAGCGGCGACGACTTGAAGGCGAGCCCCCGGGCACCCTGAGGCCGGTAAGATGGCGGCCGCCGAGGCGGAGGTCCGCGATCGGCGCTGATTTGGGGCTACCCGACCTCCAGGAGACACACGAGCGAGGGGCGCTGTTGTCCGGCCCGGATACAAGTGCCCCTGTGGAAATCCGGGCTGCTTAGGAGGCATCGGCGAAATATCGGGAGAGCCGCGTTGGATCCGATTCCTTTACCAACATGGCGGCGGCCGCGGCGCCGAGGATCTGACGCCGTCTTACAAGCCGCCCCCCCGCACGGATCCAGCGGAGCAGGGGGCGTGAAGGTGAGGAGTGCTTGGAGGGCCCCGGGAGCGACAGAGACTGCAGGGGAAAGCCTCCTGCTCCCCTCTGCACATCGGCGCCTTCACCAACATGGCGGCCGTTGCCGCGAAATAGTGCGTGGTGCACCATGGCTTGGATCCCTGCTGCTGCCCGTCCCTCGGCACTTGAACACCGCCGGCGGCCGGAGCCTCCCCCCCCCCCTGCCTGGCGCTTACCCTGCTGGGAGTGGGACTGCTCGGGGGAAGAGACATCCGAGACCTGGGTGACCTGCAAGGGGGTCGGCACCATCTATAAGGCACAAGAGGAGGTGGCCTGGTGGCCTGTGGACGGTCGGTGCCGCGGGCTGAGGGGAAGTGAGACCCACGTCCCAGTCGGTCCCCCCCTGGCGGCCCGGACGCTTTGTGCCACGCACTGACATTCACCTAGAGGGGCGCCCCGTAGAGGCGGTTCTCCATTGTACGTCTGCCTGCCTATACTGCTGCCCTCCCATGATAAGCCAACGGAGAAGAGGAGATTGACGGACCCCCCTGACGCCGCCCGCCAGAGACCCGGCCTGCGGGACAAACGGAGAGGGAGACGACGGTGCCCAGCGCGACCCACGGGGAGCGGCTTCAACACCGGCACCCCTGAGAAGACGCGGAATTGACGGACCATCCTCCGGGCTGTGAGTGGCGCCTGGGACCCAGGGTGACTCGCCGTCTGCCCAGAGTGCTAACCGCGTGGATCCAGCGAGCCATGGGGAAGAGAGATTTACCACCGAAAGGGCCCAAACAGGGGACCATGGACAATTTTACCGCCCCGCGTACGGGAGCGGAGGGCCTCTACAACGCGTCAAGCGCACGCTCGGACACTGAGTTGCTGATGGGGGCCATCCAGGCCTCACGGACGGACATTCAGGAGTCCAGAGCGGCCCTGGAGGTGAAGATAGGAGAAGTGTGCTCGGAGGTGACACTCCTGCGCCAAGACTTCCGGAACCTATCCGACAGGGTCACCTCTGCGGAGACGCGGATGGGCGAGGCAGAAGATTCAATCACTACCCTCCGAAAGGATATGGCGGAGCTCCAGGCGTCACATCGCCAACTTCTATGGAAGGTCGACGACGCCGAAAATAGAGCGCGACGCAACAACCTCCGCTTTGTTGGTTTTAGGGAGGGAATTGAGAAAGCAGATATGGTCTCCTTCCTACGCACGTGGCTCATGGAAACTTTCCCAGCGGTGCAATTCTCACCCTGCTTCATTATCGAGAGGGCGCACAGGGCCCTCCTGGCAAAACCTCCGGAGGGGGCAAGACCGCGGCCAGTCATAGCGCGTTTTCTTAATTTCGCTGACAGAGACCTTATTCTGAGAGAGGCGAGGAAACTGGGTGAGATTCGTCTGGAAAATGCACACATCATGGTCTTTCCGGACTTTAGTCAGGAGGTTCAGAAACAACGCCGCGCCTTTGACTCTGTGAAGGCGAAACTCAGAGACTTGAGGCTCTCCTACATGCTCCTCTTCCCGGCAAAACTTAAGGTGATATACAAGGAGCAGTCACTTTTCTTCACCCACCCAGAGGACGCTTGGCAATAGCTGGAGGAACGCCCGATCCTCAACAGCAGAGAACCGCCGGCCGAGATTTCCTGGATAAGTCCCTACGAAATACAACCCAGTGGGAAATGCCGAAAGCACAAAGACTAAAGTCAAGGAGATCTAGGAGGCAAATCCCGACGACACCCTACCGAGGCCGGGATACGGGAAATGCGCAGAGGGGCCGTTCGGCCTCCCCAAGGGGTGCTGCTGGGACTGGCTCAAGATTTGATGCTCTACGATCCACTGCTCGTTCAGAGGGTGACGATGAGGAGGGCCTGGATGGCCGCGAGTCTGGAGGAGAAGAAGGGGAGAAAGGGAGTTCATCCGCTCACCTGTTGGTGGAGGAGATTCGAGTGTTGGAACAGGACTTTTCTGGACACCAAAGTGCGCCCGAATCAGAGACTCAAGACTCTAAATCATGAATCGTGACGATCTGGGCTACTGAGCAGACACTGTGGGATGCAGATATCCTCACGCTGGCACGATCTTTGAATGGTGGTGCACTTGGAAATTGGGAATAGCAGCCCGACAGAGGAGAGCACGCAAGTTGACCCGCTTCCCTGTTTTACACGTTCTACTGTTCTTTGGTTCTTTGAAGGGAGGGATCTGTGGGTGGGCGACAGGCCTACTCTTACGGAAAGTTATGTCCTGTGTTGGGATGAGACTGGACGGAGAGGGAGGTGGGGAGGGGGTAGGGAGAGGGGGTGTTCCAGTTCAAGTTTATCCAAGTGGGGGAAAGGGTGGGAACAGTTGGGGAAGGGAAAAGACGGATGTTAATGTGCAACAGCATACATTGGGCCTCCACGGCACCTACACATGCCAAAGTCTAACCACATACGACCTTCACATCTTCCAATGGCAGGTACCGTAGTAACCCCGCAGGAGGGAGATTGGAGACTGAGCGTCCTGACATGGAACGTCAATGGCCTAGGCACTAAGATAAAGAGGGGCCTAGTGAACGCCTACATTAAAAGGGTAGCCCCTGACATTACCTTCTTACAGGAAACACACCTCAAGGGTACCCAGTGTGCCTTCATCGCCAGAGGCCGATACAGAGCCCTGGCCCATGCGGGCTACACATCTGACTCCAGAGGGGTGGCAGTCATTGTTAAAAAGTCCTCACCATTCTGCATCACCCGCACCTGGGTTGACACACAGGGGACTTACGCGGGAGTGCAGGGCACCTGGAATAGGCGCATTTATACACTGCTCTCGGTCTATGCACCACCCAAACTACAGTCTCGTACACTCACAGCTCTTGCCAACATACTTCTGGACACTGCAGACACTATACAAGTGGTGGGTGGCGATTTTAACGATGTCATGAACACAATGCTCGATAGATCTGGAGACACTGCGAGAGCTACGCACCAAACCACTTTGTTCACAATTGGACTTACAGATGTATGGCGGTGGCTCCACCCGACTCAGCAAACCTACTCATACTACTCCGGGGCGCACAAGGTGTTCTCGCGTCTCGATTATATTTTCATGTCCCGCCAGTATTTGAGAACAATTGATATCGCAGAATATAGGGCCAGGGGCATATCAGATCACTTGCCACTGTATGTGAGGGTAGGACACGACCAGGGCAAGGGCAGGGGTTCCTGGCGAGTGACGGCCTGGGATCTTCATAATGCCGCCATACTGAGAGGCGTTCGAGCAGACATTAAGGTGTATATTGCAGAAAATGAGGGTACAATAGACTCTAGTGTCACCCTGTGGGAAGCCCTAAAGCCAGTACTGCGAGACAGGATAAACTCCAGACTGGAAGAGGAAAGGAAGAGGCTCCAGGCCGAGGTAGCTGCCCTAGAACAGGATGTCCTGGAATGGGAGAGGGACTATCTGACCCAAAAAGATAGCGGGACTCTCAGACGACTACTTGATGCCCAGAAACAGTATAGAGCACTGGCAACTGACGAGGCGAAGACACAATCCCTTGCCACCCTACATCGGTTATATGATGTGGGGGACAAGTCAGTGAAACTCTTGGCGTGGCTCAGCAAAAAGGAGCGGGCGGCAAGATGGATAGACAGTATAGACACCGCAGATGGGATCACTGTTAGCACCGACACTGAGATAGCGGAAGCATTTGCCACGTATTATGAAACGTTTTATGCTGCCCGTGATCTTGCAACTCATGACGAGGCCTTACAACATTTGGGCACTATGCTATTACCGGTCCTGCCTCCTGAGACCCTGGAGGCCCTGGAGGCAGACATAACGTCTGATGATATCACAGAAGCCAAACGTGCGGCGGACCTTTTGACCCGCCATCTTAAAGGCCTCTTTGCCGGGGCCTTCGAAGAGGGAGAGCTCCCCCCGGATCTTGCCATGGCCACGATCATTCCCATATATAAGGAAGGCAAACCACGAGAGAATTGTGCCTCATACCGGCCTATCTCCCTGCTAAACACGGAGGTCAAATTGTTAGCAACCATATTGGCGGTTCTCTTGAGGGCAGTAATTACAAGTTTAGTTCATTTGGACTAATCAGGCTTTCTACCAGACAGAGCAACCAAATTGAACCTTAGAAGAACCCATAATTGGCTGCAGGAAGTGAAGGGGCGAAGCGACCCACATTGGTTCCTCTCCCTGGATTCCGAGAAGGCATTCGACGCGGTACACTGGCCCTTCCTATTCGCAGTGCTCCGTATGTCTGGTTTTGGGCCCAATTTTATCAGGTGGGTGCAGCTTCTCTATACTGCCCTGAGGGCCAGGGTGAGGGTGAATGGGGAACTGTCGCGCGAGTTCCAAATTCAGAGAGGCACTCGACAGGGATGCCCCCTGTCTACCCTCCTCTTTACGCTCACCATAGAGGTGCTCGCTGCCAGGATCCGGCAAAACAATGACATTCATGGCTTCATGAGCAAAGACACGGATACGACATCAGAAAAGATATCGCTATATGCTGACGATGTCTTGCTATACATTTCTGTGCCAGAGATCACCGTCCCGGCGCTCTTCCGAGAACTAGAGAAGTATGGTGGAATGGCGGGACACAAAATTAACTGGCATAAATTCATACTCTACGACCCTGGGGGACGTGACCAGTGGGGGAGGCTGCCAGACAAACTGTTGACAACAACGGAAGGTTTCCAATATCTCGGGATCTATGTAACCACCAGTGCGACCCTCTCGTTCCACAGAAACCTGGAACGGATCATAACTAATGCGGTGACGGATATGGTCAGGTGGAGACAGCTCCCTTTGACACTCCTGGGTAGGGCGGCCATGTATAAAATGGTCACTCTGCCGAAATTTCTCTACGCCCTACAAAACGAATACTACCCGATACCCGTGGCGGTCTTCCGCAGGATACATGCGGATCTGCGGTCCTTCCTTTGGTTGGGCAAACATGCCAGGGTGGCTCTGTCCACGCTTAAGAGGCACCAGTATAGCGGAGGGATCTCGCTCCCCAACCTAGAGGCCTACTACTGGGCTGAACATCTAACACCGATCAATGATTGGCTCCACGCTCAGGTGGACCACCCGACTTATGCCTTGGAGAGACGAAAAATGTCTTTGAGGAACCTATTGTGCTACCTTTATGGGAGTCCTGGTAGGGCACATCTCCTACCAGCTACGTCTATCACAATTAGCGCATGGACAAAGGCCGCAAGACGTATGGGTTGGGATAGGAGGCCCACGAGGCAGACACCGCTGTGGCACTGCCAGTGGTTGGCAGAACTTAACAAGTTGCTAGGCTTTCAAAGGTGGGACGATATTGGCATTTCAACTATCGGAGATGTGGTGGCCAAGGGGGAACTAAAATCTTTTCAAGTTCTTAAATCAGAGTTTGGGCTACATAACACACAACACTTCAAATATATCCAGCTACGGCACGCTTGGAGCGCACAAAATATCACACTCTCAGACATCCCGGAGTACGCACCACTGGAGGGGAGGCTCCTTCAAGAACGGCTTCCAGGAAAGGCGATCTCCCTGACGTACAAAACATTGACCAATCATATGTTGGGAGATCTGGCAAACCTCAGGGCCACATGGGAGGCTGAAGTGGGAGAGATGGAGGACCTGGACTGGGAAATAGTGTTGGTGCACCCCCGGGAGGTGGCTATCAAGTCGAGACTACGGCTCATTCAATTTAATATATTACATAGAACCTACTACGACAGACTACGCCTAAGCAAAATGGGGAAGATAGAGGACCCAAGCTGCCTTAGGTGCCTGCGGGAAGTGGGGGATTTCTATCATACATTATGGGAGTGTGACATAATACAAACCTACTGGACACAGGTATTTCAAGAATTAGAGGAGGTCCTAGAGACTCCGATCCCGCGGGATCCCAGGCTGGCACTGTTAGGCATGACTACCGAGGTAGACCTGACTCGCCCACTCCTCATATTCCTGGTCCTTGCGTTGGTGGTAGCGAAAAGGGACATCGCAAGGCACTGGGGGGCACCGGCACCCCCGGATCTGGAGGAGTAGAGTAGAGGGCTAGATCTGTATATGGCAGCCGAGAGGGTAACCTATAAGGCGAAGGGATGTCCGAAAAAATTCCGAAAAGTTTGGTCTAAGTGGAGACACTACCATGGGCTGGACGGAGGGCTCTGAGGGGGGCTACTTAGAGTGGACCATGGGTCAGAACACGGAGACAAACGGGACCACGGTACTTGGGTGGGATGAAACATGCCGAACTTGCAGGTGACATGATACTCCTGCTACTTACGGCTCAGAACTGTGAAAGACTATGCTGGCACTAGAGAGACGAGGGAGGACTTAGAAATTTAACTGCTGCTGTTTTTTCGTATATGCAATGTTGGGAGTATGAAACTTATGTTTATTGTTCATTAGGGGGGGGGGGTTCAGTAACAGAATACAGAAAAAAGCGGACTCCCGGAATGCCCATTGCATGCCTGCATTTTCATAGGTATTTGTACATATAGCGCTCTCCTTAACTTGCCGCCCAACCTCCGGGGTGTGGGCTGAATGGCCGTGTATCCCTTTACCTATGGTAAGATGCGCCACCTGCGCTGAATAACTGAAATATCTGATTGATTGCTCATGGCTTCCTGTGAATCTGCAATAAAAAATATTTAAAAAAAAAAAAAGTTTGAGTTGATTGTGATTCATCCAGGAGCTTATAAAATTCATTACAGAGTGAACATGTTGTATGGAAGACGGAGAGGAGTCGATACTGAAGATGATCTGGAGTTCATCCACGTAATTGAAGATGGTGACCGATTTTTGTTGAAGCTCCGAGATGAGAGGGCGGATATAAAGGTTGAAAAGGAGTGGTGAAAGCGAGGAGCCCTACGGGACTCCACAGGTAAGATGTTTTTTCCCTGAGGAGAAAGGTAGAAGAGACACTGCGTGAGTGCGATCCTGAAGAAAGGAGGTGATCCACTTCAGTGGTAGCCCCTGGATGCGGGCGTACTCAACACGTTCAAGTAAGATGGAGTGATCTACCGTGTCGAACGCCGCCGACAGATCCAGGAGCACCGGAACTTGAGAGATGTTCTGATCAGCCCCCCTTCTTAACTCCTCGTGTACGGCCAAGGCAATAGATTCGGTGGAATGCTGGGGTCTAAAGCCGCCCTGATGGGGATCGAGGTAGTGAGAGGACTCAATGAAGTCAGTCAAGCAGCTGCCCACAAAGGCTTCCAAGACTTTCCCCAGGTAGGGAAGAAGGGAAATTGGATGAAAGTTGGAAGGAGTGTTGGGGTCTGATCCAGGTTTTTTCAGGATTGGAGAAATCACCGCTGTTTTAAAAGAAAAAGGGACCACTCCAGAGGAGAGGGAGTTGTTCAAAAGGGCTAAAGGGGGTGTAGGAATATTATGAAAGATCTCACGACTGACAGCAGGAGAGCAACAGTCCTGAGGCGAACCTAACTTCACCTTCCCCAACAGAGAGAAGAAGATATCCTCAGTGAGGATGGGGAATGCCAGATAGGACAGATGATTGAGGGCAGCTGTGGCAGGGTCCGGCATGGTGATTACAACGGGAATACTGGTTTTTATTGTAGTAATTTTGTCGATAAAATAACTGTTAAGAGAGTCACACAAAGATTGCGATGGGGGAGGTTTAATGGTGATGCGGTCAGGTTTGACCAGCTCATCCACAATGGAAAAGATAGCTTTGGATTTGCAACTAGCCCCGAGTATTTTCGCTGAAAAGTGTGCTGATTTGGCCGACACGATGGCCAGCTTATAGTCCTGTAAGGCCTCCAGGAACAGGGTTTTCTTAAGGGGGCAATAATGAAGCCTCCACTTGCGCTCCAGTTGGCGTAGAGCGAGCTTCCTGTCTCTGAGGTCTTTAGTGAACCATAGCTGGGCGTCGTGAGGTCGCTTGATTTTCAAGGTCTTAAGGGGGGCAAAAATGTCTCTCGTCTTCATATCCCAATTGTATTTTGCACTAACAAGAAGCTCAGAAGTTGAAGCCTTGTTCTGTGGGATTTGGTACCGCTTTTAAGTAAGTGGTCATTGCTTTGGCTTTGCAGATGTCTCTATAAATTTAGATTGGCTGTTTATTTGAGTTTTCTTTTTACAGCATATTGTGAATTTGAATTTCCCTTCGAGCACTTTTTATGTGATTGCTCGCGCAGTAATTTCAATACAGGTGAATTTTTTAAATCATTACATATCTGGTGGTGGTAGTTTTATTATTTTTTCACCAGGGAGGTGAATGGAAACTGAATTTTCTAAACTATAGTAATATATTTTCACTGGGAGCATTTCTCTTCTCTGCTCTTTTTCTTTTTTCTTTTTTCATTTTTCTTTTCCTCTCTCTTCCTCCAAGGGAGCCCAAATCTGTATTTGTGATACATGTATTTGTAATTGCAGAAATTGCTTGACGCTCAGTGAACAATTTTGTCCTGATGATGACCGCACAATTGAACAGCGGTTGAAACGCCGTCGATGCATATGTGGCCAATACATTTCAGAGGACACAAAATCCTTGTATATGTTGTATCTTCACTGTAATATATTTGTTGTTTGCCATTTGTGATATTTTTCTAAAGAATTTTGATTTATCTGATTTATGGTTCCTCTCCATTCCCTTTTCTCCTTTTTCTTTCTTTTTTCTTTTTTTATAAATCTAAAATTTGTTTGCAGTTACCTATGTGTGAATAGGTTACAATTGTTGTTTATCAATTGTCTCCTGAACTGTTGTTATGAATATATATATTAGCTGCAGCATCTGTGGTTGTTCTTACGGCTATCACCAGATTTGGTTTAATGGTGCCTTCCCCCACGCAATCTCATTTGGTAAACACCCAAAATATAGAATTAAAAATATCGAAAGGACACAACATCTAATAAAAAATGTTGAGAGGAAAGAATATAGAATAGACATAATATAGTTGGAAATAATATCGGCATATGGGTAAGTAATATCGAAAGTATTATATTGAATGTCATTATGTAGATTTTTTTTTAATTGTATTATATGTTAGTATATGTCTTAAAAGTAGATAATATTTTTTTATGTACGTTACAATTTTTTTAAGGTAACGAATTTTATGTTAATGTTATGTTAATTATTGTTAGTGTATATTAGTTCTGTAGTGTGTTGTAGGTTTATAGGGGAATAGGGTGGGAAGTAATTTAATTTACATTTAAAAAATAAATACAATTATTTAATAATCTTATGGTTAATAATTAATATTGGTAATTAATTTTTGCATATATTAGTTACGTAGCGGGTTGTGGGTTTATAGGGGAATAGGGTGGGAAGCACTTTTATTTAAATAAAAAAAATATTAATACATTCATTAATACTTTTATGGTAAACATTTAATAATGGCAATTAAGTTGATTAATGTATTATTAAATATTAAAAAGGGTATTAATAAAAGTTTTTAACTAATTGATAAATATGTAAATTGCATAGATTATTATTAATGAGTTATTTATGTTCATTTTTTGTGCAGTGTGTTGAGTGTTTATAGGGGATTATGGTGTGCATTACATACATTGAAAATACATTTTTATTAACATTCATATAATATTTAATCAAAGTTAATTTATACTGTTAATTGTGCTAATTAATTTAGATATTGTTATTATGTGTTCGTTAATTGTGATTGGCTAATTACTTAAGTGTTAATTAATTATGTTAATTTATTCATATTTTAGACTATTGGAGGTGACGTTTATAGTGGAAAATAGTGGGAGGTAAAGTAAATTTAAATAATGAATTATTTTTTAAATAATTTCATTAAATTGTAGGACTGGGTCTACTAAATTATTCCTCTACGCTATCCAACACTTTCCCTGCTGTTCCACTCATTGGAGTGGGGATAGTAATTTTTACCCTCCCACTATCCAACACTTTCACTACTGTTCCACTCACTGGAGTAGGAATAGTAATTTATACCCCCCCCCCTGCTATCCAACAGTTTTCCTACTGTTACACTCACTGGAGTGGGAATAGTAATTTTTATTCTCCTGCTAGCCAACACTTTCTGTACTGTTCCACTCATTGGAGGGGGAATAGTAATTTTTACCCTCCCGCTATCCAAAACTCTCCCTACAGTTCCACTCATTGCAGTGGGAATAGTAATTTTTACCCTACCGCTATCCAACATATCCTATACTTTTGTACCTGTAGTGTGAATACTATTTTTATTCACTAGGCTATGCAACATTTTCATTATTGTTCCATTTAATGTAGTGTTAAATATTAATCTGCATACAAATATTAATATTATCATTTAAATTATTGCATATTATTTATTTTTAAATGTATATAATATGTGTATTTATATACATATGAAATCATAATTTTTAATAATGTTTTAAATATTGTATCACTGAGAATATTTATTATTATTTAATTTTATTAAGTTAATATATATGTTAAAAAATGATCAAATTCTTATTTCTTTACATTACATTTATTATTTTTACATTTTAAGCGTTTTTGCATTATTTTAACTATGTATTATTTAATTGTGTTTTTTATTTAATTACTTTTATTTTTAACCCCTTCAGCGCGGGTGACAAAGCCAGCTCGTCATGGGCGTTACCTGCGCTGCGCGCATGACGAGCTGGCTTTGTCACAAACAAGCCATTTTTGAAATTTCAGCGCACGGCGGGAATTCGCGGTAGCGCTGAAGCGGTTAATATATTTTAAAACATCGATATTTCAATTACCTATATTTTTAACAACAATATTTTGTACTCGATATTTTGGTACTTACCTGTGTGTAGATAGGTATTCGATATTATGTCCCTCGATATTTTTGCTTCGATATTCTGGACACTCGATATTGTGTCCCTCGATATTTAGTCACTGATCCATCTCATTTGTTCGTATGGGCCCCTTAAGTATTGCTGGGACCACGGGGCCAGTCATAGCTGGTTTTACGCCACATCCCAAATATCTCAATGCTAATGTGGCAGAAGTACATTTACTATACCCAAAAGTATTTCTTATCTTATAGACGCGTAATTCAATTAATTTCTCAGGCATTTTTGGTAGCTCCACCTGGAGCCGCGCCCCCAGCACCGGCACAAGGCGGTGGCCTTGTGATAAGCCCTGTCATGATTAATTCAGTGATGGGCAAACGTCCTCAAAATGGTGAGGATGTTCCATTTTGGACATCTCAGAAGATTGAACAGCTTGTTGCTGTTTTCCCACACACTAATCCTGTGGAGAAACACAGGATTTTTACTATATGTTTGCCGAGTGGTCTGATTCCCCCCTTAGCAGATAGCAACACTTGTGGGTCGGTGTCTGCCTCAGTTTATACACTTTGTTGTGGCACCCCCTCCATGAGCGTTCTTCCGAGTGTTCTTGAGCAAGTACAGAATGAACATGGGGCAGGTCCTGCTCTGGCATAGGGGATGCAGTTAGTGGGTATTTTTGCCATAGTCTCGGACATGATACTTGCTAACATTAAAGGTGAAGCAGTTTGCTTGCAGGTTCGCCAATGCCTTGAGGCAGTGGCAGCCACTGAACATGAACATCAGTTGCTGATTAATATTGCCGATGTCAATACTAAATTAGGATGCATTCATTTGGGAGTCAGACCATCTACTCAAGTTCAGAGTAAGCCCCCTCAGGACAGGGAGGGACGTCCTGTCTTCCTAAAGAAGATATGGGACAAAATAGGCAGCAACCTAAGCCTCAATTTCAGGCTGGTTCGCCTCCCCAGACGCTTCCGAACGAAGATACGATTTACATGATCGCTCTACAATTAAGACACCAGAGAGGTTTCAGGTTTCTGATCCCGTTCTCCTCATTCCTTTCAGGAATCATCGGATCAACAATTTGGCGGGGGTGGGTGACAGGATCGCAGACAAGGTGAGCCCTCACAATACTAGCGGGACACATAGCACCAGTTTGACGTAAACATCAAAACGGAGGAACCACCTCAATAATGACCCCAGTTTCAGAAGAAAAAAGTTGCTGCTTTGACAGAAAAATATGCTCCAGATGGTGAGAACCCTCCTCCTGGACAGGAGTTGGGCAGTAACTCTTCTCGATAGCGCCGCAGAAATTACCGTAGTGCGCCAGACACTCCACCAATTTCTGGAGACGAAAGCAACCAAAACTTTTATAACTGTTGAAACAACGGACACCCGCGTAGCTCCCCCAGACAGAGTTTATCAGTTAAACCTTCAGATTAAGGGTGATATTAAAAGCACTGTGAATGCAGTTCTCTGGGGCAACTTGACGTCCTCCTATGACATTTTATTTGATTGGCCTCACCCATTTATCCTTGCTTCTCCTCGAGGGGAGAAGGTAATTCTTCAGTTTTTTTCACAGTATATCCCAGAAGAGACGAAACAGGCTTATGCTTTGGAGTGGGATCTAGCCTTAGCTCCTGCTTTGTATCGCAGTCAGGCTGGTTGGGATATGGATTCTTCTATGCATGTTATTCAGAAGTGTGGCTCACTGGTTAGAGGAGGCAGACCTGGAAGCAGAGGTCAGCCCAGGACCAGGGTTCAATTCCCGGCTCGGCGGGGTCTTGAGTCCTAAAATGTCCATGGACTCGACAATTCTCGCTCCGGTGCCTACTCGATTCACGGGTTCACACTCTGCGACTCTGGGCAATAGCTTGCTTAATCTCCACAACGGCCCCTCGCGGCGGGATGCCTGGCTTTCACCTTGCGGATACCCTGCCGGGGTTATCTCACAGGGGAATACCAGGACGGGTTCCCTAAGCAAGCGCTTAGAAACCGCTTGGTGATTTGCGCTATATAAATTCCTGTACATTTTACATTTACATTTACATTCTTTATGATCTACTCCACAAGCCCAACCACAGTATCCCATTAAACGAGAAGCGAAGACATCCGTTGCTGATGTGCTTGCCCAATTTGAATATCAGGGGATGATCAAACCCTGTTCATCTTGAATGAATAATCATCTCTTTCCAATATTGAAACCGGATGGTTCATATCATATTGTTTTGGACTATAGACATTTGAGTAGTCATGTCCGTACCTTTGTGGTACAGAATACACACAGTTCAGCATTAGTAATTAATATTGTGCGTAAAAAGTATTAAAACAACATAAGACATTTCAAATGGGTTTTTCAGTCACACATTGGCTCCGGAGAGCTGTGACTTGACCACATCTAGCACTCTTGGAAATCAGAGGCACTATGTGAGATTGCCTATGGAGTATAAGAATAGCCCAGGGGGTATTGCGACACGTATAGTGTCACTTTCAAATGAAATTGACCCCAATGCTTTTTCATATGTCACTGACATTTACTTGACAGATGATTAAATCCTCATCTTGCGCAGGTGTGCCACATAGTCAAACGTTTCCCCGCTTTGGGTTACAAATTCAATTTTAAAAATCACACAAAGCATTTTTGGACGTTCTTTTTCTCGGTTATGAATTGACCAATGAGGGAAGGGAATTAGCAGCCCACTTCTTGGAGAATTGTGCGAGTATTGGCAGAACCTACATTCCTGATTATGCTCAGTGTATCAAGCTACTATATGCTTTGATACATCCTTCTTTTTCATCTTCCAGTTGGCTTGAGGAACACACTGTTGTACTGCACTCTTTGCAGACTGATTTGCTAGCAATGCAGTACTTACGAACTAGAGTGAATACTACCAATTTCGTCATACAGGTTGCACCACGAGCAATCGGTTTCACCAACGTGATGTTCATTGGGAGGGACACAACTCTGATTGTGTACAAATCGCACCTGTATACTCCTGCAGAGTTGCGCTTTTCTTCTACAGAAAAGATTCTTCCTGTGGTGCAGCTGGTGATTCTGAAAGAAGGCCCTCTAGCTCAAGTTAAACACATTTTTGTTGTGACACCAGTGCTTACCTTAGAGGCAGTCATGAAAGTTAGTGTACCAAATTCTAAAGCACCTCATCCACAATGGATACAATCAGCTACTTCTTTGGCATCGGCTGATGTCAATTTTGTTTTTGATTACAGGAATTTCTTCAATATGAAGATGTTTATACACTTCCTTCATCGGTCATTCCTCTTGAACAATACAAATGTATAATCTATACTGATGGTTCCGCACAGCCAACCATTCTTTCTAAACAAGCTTATTCTGCAGCTTGTGCTATTGTGGAGGGCACAATTGTGGGTGGTGCATTTCTATCACCATTGGTGCACACACAGACCCTTGGTGATTGCACAGCAGAATTGGCTGAGTTGCGAACTCTACATTTACCTTCTGAATTTGCTGATCTTGAGTTGCCTCTTCTTGTGGTGCGTGACTCTTTTTTATTGTGTGCAGTCTTTTAATGACAATTTGTTTTTTTGGAAACAAAATGATTATCGTGATTCTAAAGGTAGCGCAATTGAGCATAAAATGCTTTGGGCCCCAGAGGCCGATGTAAACGATTGCTTGCCACCAGCAGCACCCATTGCAGGGAAGAGAAATGGGGCAGTGGAGGTGGGTGGGGGGGATTGCGAGAGGTGACCTAGAGGGAAAAGTATTTATTTATTTATTTGCCCTCATGGTCATCTCCTGAAATACCCCCCACCCGGCCCCACCGCCCTACCGCTCTTACCTGCAGCAACAGCAGCTGCTTGCCACTTACACATGTTATTCAAACATTGGGACATCAGCTTGCAGGAGCGCACTCTGTTGATAATTTTATGGCTGATGAGGCAGCCAAATCCGCAGTAGGCACAGTTAAAATAGGAGAAATTAGAAGGTCCATGACAAAGATTAATGATTACATTTTGGTGGCTATTGTCGCAACAAGGGAGGGTACATCATTTCTCCAGGGTTTCCATTCATGTTACACTTATCACTTGACTACTTACAATGTACCTGTGGTAACTATTCTTACGGTTGGTGATAGCTTGATTCCCAATGAAGACTGCAGAATTTTGCTTATTGTGGCTGCACATGAGGGCATGGCCTCTTCTCATGCTGGGGTGTCGGCTGCAGTTTCTCTTTTACAGCAATGCTAGTGGTGGTGTGGTTTATACCAGCAGACTCGTATATATGTGCTTTCATGTGACATTTGTCAACACATTAAGAGCTATACTGTATCATGCCCACCACAGACTCATCTTTACATCTCTAAACATTGGTTTGGATGTACATATCTTGATCATTGCGGTCCTCAGACATCCAATAATGTTTGTTTTCAAATACATTTTGGTTGCTGTGGGTTTATGCACTAGGTTCTTCCAGGTTTGGCCACAGCGCTGTGCTGACATTCATACTGGTATAAAAGATTTGCATATCTTTGTCGGAACTAATGCCTGTGGCACCTTTCATTCTGAAAAAGGTCCTGCTTTTGCCTCTAAGGCAAACCGTGATTCAATGAAGTCCATGGGGGTGCAGGTGCATTTCTCTGCATTTATGGGCCTGAGGGCAATTCTATTGAGGAGGGGATGAACTGTGACTTAAAGCAGTCTTTAACAGCACTAGGTACAGGCTGTGGTTGATTAAGTCATCTTTATGGCATACAATGGGTACTTACTAATCTCCCTCAAACATCTCTGGGTGGGGAGGCCCTGTACAAAATGCTCTTTGTCATTAAGATGTTTGTGCCAGACCTTGATGGTCTAGATGTTGTGGTGTCTGCTGCAACATTTGACGTAGATAACCACACTGCTATGTTGCAGGATCTACAAAAGAGTCATGAGACCCTGGCAAGAACTCATTTGACATCACCGTCGGATGCAGCAGTGCTGATTTCAATTTCTGTCTGGGTACCAAAACTAGGCAATCTGGTCTGGGAGAAGGTGATGTACAATAAAGAATTTGGTCCCTTATACCGTGCTTCGGTCCCAGTCCTTGGTTTTAAGGGAACACAAACTGTGATTTTACTCCCACTGCCTGGATGAAAAGTTAATCGCTTTATCTCGATTGACCATGTCAAGTTACACCATATGGCCGATACTCAATAGTGTGCCTTGGAGCATCCCCCATTGGGATGTTCTGCTACATCCTCTGAATTCAGCTTTTTCCGATTCACCCCGGCAGCCTGAAGGGGTGACCGAATCTTCTGTTAACCAGTTATCAGTTTTACCTTCTGCATAGTCTACCCCTTTGGAGTCCCCTGTGACAGCAATAGACTCACCTTTAACTCTTGAACAGCCACCATTGTTTCAGCTAAGTTCCAGCAGTTATTATATCGATTAAGATAATTTCTCATCAGACAGTTCCTTATTACCTTCAATTGTTTCACCACCACCTGCATGGATTTGTGTCTTCATCACTTGGTTAAAACGCACTTATCTGGTAGCACCTTGGAGGTAAATCTGTATCGTTTTTTCAGTGGTGTTCCTCTTCATGTGGATTGGATTTGTGACGTTTTTGTTTTCCTCTTGATAAATGGTGACTATCTCCCTGAACACTCTATTGTGAAACTAGTTGACAGAGTATTGGCACCACATTCGTCCTCTCACAAAAAGAAAAAAGCTCAAACCCTGGTTAACATTTCAGCTGTCCCTATTGCTGATGACATTGTGTGGGATAAAGTGCCATTTGATGTTTATGGTCCTACTGAGACCCTACAAACACCTTATGTCTTCTGTGTATCTTTGGGCAATGTGGTGACTCCCAGTTTATATTCAGATGATTGGAATGTTAATACTGTACATTTATTGCTTTCTGAATTATAATATTACACTGTGTTTGATATAGAAGATTTATATATAAATACTGCTAAGTATGCTAACTTATTTTGTTACCAACATTATGGGCATAATTTTCTCCATAGAACTTGCAATTCTAATTATGCACAATGGGAACAGTGCCCTACATTATGTAAGGGCAGTTCTACAACGCAACAACAGAAGTATACATACTTCACAGGTTGTAACCTCACGGACCCGGCCTCATTTAATTTTAAATTGCGTACACCATCATCAAACAAATATATGCTTACACAAACTAAGTTAGTATATTCTTTGTCCTTTATGGCTGAATTGGCCATGAAAAGCTATGATTATTGAAAGATAAATGTGAATTTGAAATCTATATGGGGCTCTAAGTCCTGACAAGTGCAGGGTACTGAGTCCTTGCACCGTGCATGTCTCATACCAACTCAAATAATGTATCTTAATCAAACAATACAGCAAACTACTTGTTGGGGATTTGCTACGGTTACAGGTTTGAATACTTCCACTATTTCCTCCCTGGCCCTTTATGAGACTTGGCAAACAGATACCAACTATACTGCTGATCAGCTAAATTGTATGATAAAAATGGCTCTTTTAGTTCTTCTATGATAACTCAATACGGGTGGGTATTGCGGCCAACAGACACCAGTGCTTGTCATTTGCGCTTTATGAATAGCACTACAGGTTTTACATTGCATAGACTGGATCCACGCTACCTGAATTCCCCCAAATTACCAAAATTCCAATACTGTTACCATTTATTCTGTTGGTAAATTGTGTCAGCACTGGTTGGTACATTCAACACTGTCTGCTGTATAGCAACTTCTTTCTCTTTTATCAGAAGACATTGATCTTTCTTACTTTCTTGTGGGTCCAAAGTCCCCCTGCGCTAAACATTTTGTTTACGCCAACTACAATACATTTTGGAAGTTGTGACAAATGGAGGCCTATGTCAGCTTGATCAGGATAATTTAGATAAGGTTCTTGCCGTTGTGGATACAGTATTAACACATTATCATCTTGTATATACACTAGCCCTGGGTATAAAACTCCGCTCTGCTGGCGGAGTTTTAGCAAGTCCACGTCCCACGTAGAACGCGGAGTTACCAAAAAACTCCACACTCCGTAACAGTCCATAGGTCTGCTTGTGTTCATTGTTTTCCAGTCCTCCTGCTTGTTGTTGTGACCATGTGGCTGGTGGCCATTTTGTGGAGGCAGTCAGTGCGCTTTTTTTGCCATAGGCCTGCATGTCTTCCCTTTGTTCGTCTTGGCTTATTGGTTCTTGTGGTGGCCTGGCCATGTGGCTGGCAGCCATTTTGTGAAGGCAGCCAGTGTGCTTCTGCCATAGGTCTGCATGCCTTCTTTGTGGGGCTATGCTTTCTTGCTGGTTGTAGTTTTGCATGCAATTTCTTCTTATTTATTCAGCAAAAATGTAGCAGAGTTCACTAAAGTTTTTCCATGTTTTTAATAAAATTTGCAATATTGATTTTAATTGATTCACTATGTGGCCTAGTCTGCCAATGGGGTTTCCAGCCAATAGACCCATAGCTACTCATGGTTGCACGAAGCTACTGTTTTTGCCTTGTCTGTTTAATTTAGAGCAAACACAAGGAGATGATGGACATTATTTTGACCATGGATGGCATTAGATTAAAATACAAATTGTTTTTTTGTGGTATTTCACTTTTTCACATATTAAATTAATTAAATGTTTTTCTTGGATATGTGTGGTTGTAAGTAACTTTCAAACCTTTTTAACTCTGTGGATTTTAATTTTTGGAATTGTTGCATTTCAGATGTTTTATTTAGCAAGCATGCCTCCTTTAACTGGCCAATGTGTGTGTTTTTGCGAGCAGACCAGCAATATATTTGCCTTGGTTATCCAGGGCCATGTGGAGGGGGCCATTTGATTAAGTCTGTGTCCTCCTTAGGCCTACTTGTGTTCATTGTTTTTCTGTCCTCCTGCCTCTTGTTGTGGTAGCCTGGCCATGTGGCTGGTGGCCATTTGCGAAGGCAGGCAGTGTGCTTTTGCCATTGGCCTGCATGTCTTCTCTTTGTCCCCCTTGGCTTATTCCTTCCTGTTGTGGCCTGGCCATGTGGCTGACAGCCCTTTTGTGCGTTCAGCCAGTGTGCCCCTTTGCAATAAGCTTGCATGGATGGTTGATCAATGATATAAGCAACTTAATACATTAATCATTAGAAACTTGAGGGTAATGTTACATTTTTAAATATTTATAATTATTTCTTTATTTTAATTTCTTTTTTCATTTTTATGTTTTAATTTATCCAATTTGTTAAAAAAACAAATAATATTATCAATTTCTTTTTCAATTTTTTAAAATTTGTTTTTATTTCAGTTTCAAAGTAACATGACTTGGTATCAATGAACCATTAACATTAACCTCATGTCTGTTTTGTGATGTGCACAATAGTATTCATTGTCTAGAGATTGTTCCATTCCATTGTCATTTGTCAGCTGCAGTTCCCAGACTGCAGCATCCATTCCCCGCCATATGATGCACAATGCAAACCGTTACATTTGTATTTTAGTTGTTCTTCTTTCCTATCCTTCTTGAGTACACTGGACTGTACAGTACACCATGAAAGCCCTTGTTGTTGTTAAAGCCTCACGAATGGTTACACTGTATTGTTATTTATTTTGATCAGCTGATGTAACACTAACAAGTGTGATCACACACTAAATTGTATATTATACAATTTGTTTGTACTAGTAATTATTGAACTGCAACAATGCCACATTTCACTAATGTTCTTCCTTCTTCTTTGCTTTTAGGTGCACAAGAGGAGGAGACAACATTATCCATTGTACTGCCAGACAGAAGGCCTGCACCCTTCCCATGACGTCACGTGACATGTGACCACAGACATCTCTTCAACTTGTGAATCTAAAACAAGTGCCGCTGCATGCTACCTGACAGCTTCAAGATGGCCCCAAAGAAAGATACCAGTCCAAAAAAGTCAAAGTTGCAAATGAGAAGAAGAAGGCACTGTCACTTACCGCCACCAGTATGTAGCCCAGTACCTTTTTTGGGAAACCAAAAATTGCACCTGCAGCAGCGGTGTCCGGGAAGCAAGCTGGGAGCAGCACCACAGCATCAGCGGACCCACCAAACCAATCTAGGTCCAAGCCCATGTTTGTCGCAGAGGCAGCCAATCTAATCATGACAACGCAGACAAGCAGTGGTGTTGAAATAGACTTATTGTTATCGCAAAGTAGTACCCAACCGATGCAGGAAACTCAGATAAGTGGGCAACAACAGCTGCAACCACCACCAATAGTAGTAGTTCCTCTCGAAATAGCGGCATTTCAGGAGATCAAGCTTCATGCTGAGGAAGAAGAGCAAGCCATTCTTTCAGAAAATTAAATGTCTGCCAGATCCCCAGAAAGAAAAAGGAGGGTTAGTCCATCAACTTCCTCTCCAAGCCCCCTCTGATGATCTAGACACAACTTCAGTCGAGACAATGCTAGGGAAAAGGAAGGTCCTGAAAGCCTTAGAATTATGGAGGTAGATGTAGAAGAGTAGGATGATGATGAGCCAGTCATTATGGACGTTAGCCCTGCCCTAGTGGAGACCAACATTACCCCATCCCAAATTGATGTGAGGGATATGGCACGGATACCACTAACACAGATACCACCAACACCACCTCCAGCTACCATATTTACAAAGTCCTGGCAGCGACCTACTTCCACCACAACCACTTCAGTAGAAGTAGGTAGTGCAGAGAGTCAAACATCACGCCCACCTACCAGTTCATCCGACATAGCAAGTGGAACCAGCAGCGTCAGAAAGTTACCCTCCCCTGTTTGGGACTTATTTTTGGTTAGCCTGAACATTGCTATATCCTTCATTTGTGGAGTAGATGTTAATCGGAGTAAACTTGGTACAAACTATGATGCCGGAGACCAAAGTGAGTAAACACCACTTGATCGAGTGGGAGGCGCACCTCAGCAGCCAAAAAACTGTGACTGTGTTGGTGGAGGAGATGAAGATCCGATCACGGTGGAAGGTAAAAAAGAGGGAGCCATTTTTTCTGGTACGCAAAGCAGCCCTGTCCCCAGCAGTGCAGTGCTACCGCCCACATCATCAACAGCAACATCACAATGGCACAAGAGTCAGGTCGAGACACCAAGGGGGTCCAAGGCAAGAAAGTGCCGCAAGGAAAAAACTTGCATTGAGCCTAACAAGATCTGGTCTTAAGTCACCTGCATCAGAGGCACCAGAAAAGAAAAAAAACAAGCTACCATTCTCAACATGTTTAGGCTGGAAGGGCATTAAGAAACACAACCACCCAACAGCATGTTTATACAACACGAAGCTGGCTAAAATTTTAGCGCTAGCCCTCCGCCCTTTTTCCTTTTGTGGAAGGGGTGGGTTTTCTTGAATTTGTGGCAGCCATCTGCCTGAAATGGAAGGTTCCGAGCCAGTCCTATTTCGTCAGAATTGCTGTTCCACCACGATGTGCTGGAATTACTTGAACAAGCTATGCAGCAGAATGCTGTTCACACTATTCACCTGATGACAGACATGTGGACCAGTTGCCAAAAAACACAAATTACATGTTCATCACTGCGCACTAAATCTCTTTTGTAGGGGTTTAGAGAAAAGATTTCTGCAGGTGTTGACACTGCTGACATTTTTTATGGTGCTCAGAAGCATGCTACAGTAGCCATGTTCGCCAATGGAGAAATCTCATACTGCAGCAAACACTTTGGAAGACTTTAACACTAAGGTCTAGGAATGGCTGCAACCACGAGGGCTTAACATTGGTTTTGCTGCCACGGACAATGGCAGTTATATAGTTAAGGCCATGGCCAATTGTTGCTATTTCATGGTCCTGTGTTTGGCGCACTGAATTAACATCATTGTTCAAGACTTTCTGAAAAAAGAAGACCAAGTCAACAACTTGCTGACCACCTGCAGAAGAATCTGCCCACATTTCAGCCATTGTTTGAAAGCTTAAAAGCAGCTGAGGATCATTCAATCTGATAATAGAATGCCAGTTAAAGCACTCATCCAGGAGGTACAACAAGTTGAAACTCAACTTAATACATTCTTGAACATCTGTTTGAGCAGTACAGACCAATGTCATGCGAAGAAGGGATGCAACTGTGAAAGGCTTGATCATGGAGACGGACCAATGGGGCCTAGGTAAATGCCTGACAGAGATGCTGCTTCCTTTCAAGGTCTTCACACGTGAAGTCAGCAAGGAGGACTGTACCATGGGCCAAGCTATCCCATTGTTTTGCTTACTACAGGAACAGCTAAATGAGGTGTCTGCAATTTATGCAGGTGTGGAGGAAATATGAGTTGGCGGAGGGCTTAATCCCTCACTTATATGAAAATCCAAGGGTGGAAAGAGGCATTGTGTAATTCAACCATTACATTTGTGCCACAATTCTTGATCCATGGTACAAACCATTGCAGGACACTTTCAGTCCTTTTTCAGACTGGTATGTTGTCAGTTACAATACTTGGATAGCTGTGCAAACCAGTCAGCTAGAAAAATAACAGCCTGGAATTAGAGGCCCGGTTCTCCAGGGCACAACAAATACTGCAGGGTAGCCTTCAAGTTCAACTTGAGACCCTGAGGGTGGCGGAGGTGGCTCACAGCAGCACAAACCACCAACAACAGCAAGAACAACATCAATAATGACAAGAACAGGCGCGTCTGACCCAAAATCTGCAAAGGAATGGTTTCTACTGGCAGGGCTTAAGTCCAGTATTGAGGCGAAGGCAAAGGATGTGGAGCACCCATGACCATTGAACAGGTATTCCAGGCCTATCTGGATGATTCAACAAAGGTCTACTTTGATCAAAACCCAGTCCTGCATTTGTATGGGAATAGACGCCAATGGCCAGTGCTCAACAGGCTGGCAATAAACTGCCCCGTAGCAAATGTCTCTGTTGAGTGTGTTTTCAGTGCTGCTGGTGCCATTCTGATAGATAGTGAAAAGGACCAGTCTCTCACCCCAAAACGTGGAGAGGCTAACCATAATCAAAATGAATCAGCACTTTATATCACTCAATTACACCATACCTGAAGTACCACAGCAGGAAGATGATGGCAACCCAGATCATGGAAGTAGTGTGTTAGGTGACCTACTTCTGGGCGACCCACCAAAGTTTGAGAACAAGCTCTACTTCCCTGACAACTAGGCTTTTAAGTTACTTTCTTTCTTTCCTTGATGCACCATAAAATACCCTCAAAAAAGATATAGGTAAGGAACATTATTTACTTTATTATTTGTGTGTGTCACTGTCTTTCTGGTTGACAAATCTAGCCCCATCATCTTAATCTTTTATTGCCGGATTGGAGTTGCAACTGTGTGCAGTCAGTGATGAAGTAAGTCGACTCCAGACTCGCCCTAAAGCCATTTCCCTAAAGCCAGACATTGGATGGAGAATACAAACAAATGTGTGCCTGCCTCCAACCCTGGGCCCTGACTATCTGTCTATCCTTTCCTAGCCTAGAGGGTGTGCCCCCGGTAAAACAGTTAAATGATGGCATGTTTTGAACGCTGAGTGCTTGTTGTTCATTCTGAATGATGTCTACTATTCTACACCCAAAAAAATGACTCAAGTCAATCTTTCTCTTCTTGTTGTTCAATAATAAAATCCTACTACTACAGGCCAATACATTGCATTTTAAGTTGGGATGAGTCTGTACTCACACAGGACACTGTTGGCATGGAGTTGGACACCATAATCGCAGTCAGAGTCAGGAGGATCAGAGATGATTGATGGAATAACTCAGGGTGTGGGAGTGAGCGTGACTACTTTGAGAAATGACACCAGAAGATGATGAAGTTTTCAAATTCACTGGAAACAACTGATTTAAATGATGATGACTGAAGTGGCCCAAAGGTAAATAACAGCACCAGACCTACATGTGTGTGCAGTGGTGGTGGCGAGTGTGGTGTGACTGACAGCGGTGCATTGATTTTTTTACTTCTTTTGGAAAATGCTATGTTACTGTGTGTGTGTTCAGTGGTGTCTGGCTCAAATTTGAAGCTAAGTGGAGTTTGGGTGGGGGGGCCTGTTGTTGGAGGTAACTACTGGAAACATACATGATTAAGCCATGCTGCCTCTGAAAGTCTTCTTGTTGCACACCTCCTTATACAGTTTAACTTTTCTCCTTGATTTTTCAATATAATTTTTGTATTTCCATCTACAGACCCTTTAACCTGCACCATACTGGAAAAATAACTTACACTTACCTTACCTAACCACATCCGCCAGGCACCCAAGATTGACAGACGGACAGTCCAAGAGAAATGCGGAGATGCAACACCCAATTTGGCAATACAGTATCATTTGTTTTCTCTTCAATCATTACGACTGTGTGGGATTTTAATGTTTGCTTATTTGACTCCTACAGATATTTTAATTGTATTTGCTAACTTTCAAAGCCCAGTCCAACAGAACATAATGTATGTAACTTGGGTCTTTCTGGAGGCACACAGACAAATGCATAATTAATATACTGCCCTGTAGTAGTCTAGTACTACTCATCATCATACATGCCTTTCCTTTCCTTCCCATAACAGATTTATGATGGTCGGCTGCCAAGATTAAAGTGTTGTCCATGTGTAGTATTTGTCTTTGCCAAACCTTTCCCTCAAATCTACCTTCCCAACTTTCATCAAACCCCTAACTCTCTTCCCCTGGGCTGTGTGATTTATTGAGGTGTGACTTTATACCATTAATTTATCACAAACTTGGTGACGCACCTCTGGTGAAAGCAACACCAACACAGTACAGGGTGAGGAGGATCTTATACTTAAGCTCATATAGCACACACTGGCAGTATATTACATAATCCACCCACACAGTGTATGATATTTTTTTTTCAGAGGAACATTTCATTGCCAGCATCATAATTCAGGCACTGTATTAATTTGCTTTCAATGATATGGGGGTGCGGCAGGTAATGAAGTCCAGTAGCCAGCGAGTAGTATCAATAAAGTTCTTTGTTTGAAATTCACAAATCAGTTCTGTGATAGGAAAAGCTCAGCCAACGCGTTTTATTCCCTCAAGGGTAACTTCATCAGGGCTTCTATGTCAGTTCAGAATGCGTTCAAAGGCTCAAATGTTCGATGTGAAGGTTCAAATCCAGTGTGCTGTTCTTGAACTCTCCAATGCGCTTCCAGGCTTGGTCAGGCCTGCATTTAGACACCTTATATGTCAATAGAATATACTTAAGGGTTCAAATGGTCAGTGACAAAGTTCTAATCCAGTGTATTGTGCTGGGACTCTCTGGAGTGCTTAAAGGCATAATAAGGCCAGCATAGGTAGACCGATACACACGTTTGTCTTGTCAACACTCCACCCGTACTGTATTAATTTGCATCTAAGGTTAAGTTTATCCTCTTTGTACAGTTTGTAGTAGCTCAACATTGTTCTGATTAATAAAATGTTTAATTGCTTATAATACTCTCTTCTTGTGTCTGAGTCTGTTCTAGTAGTCTAGTCTTTGGTGACTGTCATCAAGTTTGAATATAATAATGACATTAACTTAGTTTTTTTTATTTCAATTTGTTAACTTCCCTTTCAAATAATACTCCCCACTCTCCGTGTCTTATCCTACATTTCTAGGAGGGAGTGGGACCTCACTTTGGGTCTGATGAGTTCACTTTCAATATCAAAAGAAACACTTGCAATGCATGCTGCTGCTACTACTACCACCACCGTAGCACTACAGGAAACCATGCAGCTCTCGCTTCATCTAATCAGGTAAGAGAAGTAAACTGGGGTTGATTGATTCATTGTGGAGCGGCAATCCTTTTATACAATGGAAATTCACCCCCACCCCTTCCGAGTCCTTAGGGGTTAATAATAATATATAGTAGCAGATTAGACGGACATTAGGGGGAGCAGCAGTGATGTTGCAATGGCAGTGGGTGCCCATCAGACCAGGGCAACGTTGTGGTGGGGTGATTTTTGAAGCCTTGTTGGGGCCTGGGGTATCTGCAGCAGCTTCTGCCTCCTCATCCTCCAAGGCCACCAGCTGCCGGTACTCAGCCCTAATGCCCTCCAGTTTGCAATGCTGGGTCCGGACTGCAATTTCCTGCCTGCTAGGTATTTTTGGATCAGCAGCAGGAGTAGCTACATATCAAAAAAGAAAAAAGACAAATTGTAGACAATGCTCTTAGCAAAACACATAGAAAATGATGCCAATGGTATGGAGGGAGGTGATTGATTTGATGATGGGTGGGTAGGTAGGATACATAATGTTGCGCTTGAAAACTACTGTAAGTCCAGGGAGTAGTCTGAAAAAATACCACCTCCTCAACCCTTTGAATCAAAAAACCCTCAATAAAACTATTCCAGGCAAGTAAAGGTGAGAAGAACACCACTGCAGAGGAGCACCCTGGTCCCTTATTCTCCTTCCCAAAGATTTTTCCATTCATCATTGCATTGTGCTTCAATTATTTAATTTTGTATTCTTTACCCTAGCTTTGGTTACTCACCACTATTTAAGTTTTAATTCCTCTCAATCCACTCTTCACCATTGAAAAAACCCATCCATCCATATAGCCATCCATCCAAGCATGTCTCTCTGTCTCACTCTAGTCTCATTTCAAGTACAAACCTTTCAGTAACATACATTTGTCACTTACCCACCCATACATCGTTGAGTTTATTTCAATCAAAAGATACCACCACAGGATTCCAATCACCCCCCAAGGCAGGCATCCTTTCACACATACATTTTCACCCACCCAAGCAAGCTTCCTAACCATATTACTTTCATCCATCCTTCACCCACCCATGCATCCTAGATTTCAGCCACCTATAATATTTATGTATCCGATGCTTTCACCCATGCATCCTTCTCTTTCAGTCATATATATTACATTTCACCCTTCCTTTCCCCTTCCATCTTTCCCTTTTCCATCAACCCATAGTTAAAGGTCTTGCACATAAAATGTTCTCTGCTAAGTTGAAGATAGAAGCGGCTTTTAGTTACTCAGCTCAACTCCTGCTGTGTTCACCTGTTATTCACAAGTCAACAACACTACACCTTTACAGTGAGTTTATAATTAATTGTCAGTAAGCAAGCAATATGCCTTACCGCCATCTGCCACTGTCACTGGCTCACCCACTTCAGCTGCGGCATCTACAGAATGGTTGGCTGTCTTTTGCTTTCTCGTAACGGCTGGCCCCGGCACTGGAGGTCGGTGTGGCTAGAAAAAAATTACACATTTCTTAGATGTCAGATACACTACCCCCTATTAATTGTTTTATTGAAAAATAAAAATACACTACACACATAATATGTGGGCACACAGTAATTGCTCTCCAAGAAACATGGGCAACTGGACATTGGCCTGTGACCGGCTTCATTGAATTCTGGAAACCGGCAATTCGAGACTGCCCCTATTGGCCCCCTAAAGGGGGCCTGTCGATCTATGTCTCAAACAATTTAAAAGGCCCGATCACGCCATTAAACTTTGACGAAGACTGGCTACTTGGCGTCAAAATCGACTCATGGAGCAAACAACGTCCACTTCTACTCCTTAACATCTACATTAACCCTAGTACGCGTACAAAAAAGATCCATCTAACCCGCTTAATGAAAATTGTGTGCGGCCTGGCCGCGGATCAACCTTATTCTGATTGTATAGTCTCAGGGGACTTTAACACCAAGCTCTTTCAGGGCAACACAGCAGACCACAAAGGGTTTTTCCCATTCTCATTCACCGTGGCAGAGGCACAGTCCAATCCACCAAAACAAGCCTACTGTGGTCTGGGAGAAATGTGCGTGCTGCAACTTTATAGTGCTGGATTTCTGGTAATGAATGACAGATCAACGAATGATACTCCACCAAAATGGACCTGGATAAATGGTCGCAAACAATCTCACTTAGATTATACCATCTGTAACTAAGCCCTGCTCAAACATCTGAGCGACTTCACTATTCTACCTCGAACGGAGAGCGACCACCGCCCCAGACTGTCACCCTTCATGTAAAGCCAGATAACTATAAACCAGCCTTAACAACATGTACAGGAATGTACACTGAAAACTTGAAGCGCCTAAGATGGAGTGAAGACATAAGCCCTAATGTTATGAAGGCAAGTGTGGCTCTCATAAAAGGTGGCATTGACCCGGCGCTTCCACCAACTGTTGCATGGTCGACGCTTTGTTCAAAGTAGTAAGTGCATTCTGTGAATACCAAATAGTAGTAAGTTTAGGATTTAGTCTTAAGTTCATTCTATGATTCGGCCCCGGATAGATCAAAGAGGATTTGGAGAACAAAATGTAAACGGGTAGATGCTACTTTTTTAAAAAGGATCGGAGAAGTTAAGAGTATGAATATAATAATGTTAACACCAGCAGAACTTACTGGGGCAAGCAGAGCCATCTGACGAGGAACTCTGGGAGACACCTCCAGCTCTCGGACCATCACCCACCTCAGCCCTTTCTTGCCCCTGGATGCTGATGTAAAACATAAAGCCAAAAAAGATTAGTAGTAAATAAATATCACCCCAAAATATTTTTTTACAGGCAAAGACAATCGCAACAACATGGAACTTCTCTAAATCAGATCAACTAGTAGTAGGATATTTCGGATCGTCCTATCCTATTACAAATTTCCAAAACCTACCTATTTAGCCCTATTCCAAATTTAGTAAACTATATTTTGGAATCACTAATAATAAATTGCAACAAATTATGTTTGCTTCTTCTCAAATCTCATTCATAATCTCTCAACCACCTTTGACGGGCCAATTTATTAATCACTAAGGGCCTTAATAATGATTACAACGATGTTGTTGACGCCGTTGCGGTTCTGGAACCTCTCGACCTTAGGTCAGCGTTGCGGTACTGTTGACCGCACTAGTCTATTATGAATCGATGGGATTGCCTATAGGCCATAGGTCGCAAACCTCCATTTGGTAATGGAAGCTTGTGTGGCAAGCGGAAAAGGCCCGCAGCACAAGTTTCTATTGGAAAATGGATGTTGTTGTTCACAAACATCCCTTCACTGTCCATTTGGCATGCACCATGCGGTTTCAAAATTACAACTACCTAATTACAGAACTTCTGACATAATCATCACTAATCACATCAGCCCAAGCAAGAGCCAAGTACGAATCGATAACTAGGTTAGATAGCACCAAGTAAACTAAGCACCTGTCTAGTATAACAGGCTATTACATATTATTTGAAAACTTAACTTACCTGCATGTGAGGAGCATGCTTGCTATCATTTGGGAAAAAAATATTAGCTATAGCATAGAACAAGCAAGTAATAATAAAAATGTATAATTGTAATAATTAGCTATTCACCTAGCCCCGCGACCTCAACTCCCAGCAGGTCTAGGGTGTCGGACAAGTGGTGCGTTAACTGCTGATGGGTGCGCTGGACACCAGAGCAGCTGTAAACTGCAAGGTGCAAATTCGCCCAGCGCTGCAGGTGCTTTTGCATCCTGTACCCAGACCCTGGCCTTCCGCTTGTTGCCAGGTTGGAGGGGAGATAACACTGTATATAAAAAAACTGTGCTGCCACCTCATCCTTAGAAAACAGGGCACGGGGCTGCAACCCTGACTGGCGCCGCCTTCTGCAAGAAAGGCGGCGGCTACTTGCGTGCCATGGTGCACCCTTATCTGCCATGAGGCAGGGGGAGGGAAAAAACAAGAAACGGGGGAAAATATTGAAGGGGGTAATAAGGCAGTAGGAAAGCTAAAAAGTAAAGAAGTACAAAACTCACTAAAACACACAATAAAGAAGAAAATCCCCTAAAAATTCACGTTCAGAAAGATAAAGGGGACAATAATAATTAAAAAAGATTGAAAAAAAAGTTTTAGTAAGCAAGGATTGCAAAGAATGAATAAGGATGGAGAAGTAGGTTCCAGCACCATAAACAGAGTATGAAACAAGATGATTGTGCCCGTGTGCGACCGCGTGGTGCACTTCGCGTGATATTTCCACCCGAACCCACAATTGGCGTTGATGTATGGCGTTAACGTCATGCAAACGGGCGGGACAAGCGACTCCGCCTGCTCGCAGAACTCTGCGTAGCGTAGCAGAGTTTTTTTGCCACTGTGCAGTTACGCTTATCGCTGCTATGCGAACTCGCCCCTGTTTAATATACACTTTGGATAACACTGTATCACCTGTTATTGATATTGTTCATCACGAAATGTCTACGTTGTATCATGGTCAATCTCAACTTCGATCTGCTATGCAATTTGTGTGGACACTTCAAACACTTAAAATGGGAAGGTACCATGGGATTATCTGAATACGTCAGCGATATTTTTACCCTTTAATTTTACAGATAAACACAAATTGATGGCCATGAAAGACACTATAGACACTATGCTACATATTGAAAAAAATGAGAACAATTACCAATCACTGTGACAGAGTCAGATTCGGCTGTATGGTTAATACATGGTGTTATTTCATTGCCAATCTCACTGTTTCAGTTCTCTGCTTGAATGAAACATTATTAGGTGTGTAGATATGAACTGCTTGGCAGCAGTTACATACATGAACTTTGGTCCTTGCTGTTTACATTTCGTTGTCAGTGTGCTGAGAAGGAGGATTTTCTTGAAGTGGGGGATTGTGGCTCTACTGTTGGACATTCCATTGTGTGCTGACATGTCAAACTTCATGGCTCCTGCAATGTATATGCCCCTAATATGGCTTGTTTTTTAGAAGGGACCCTTATTCCCGCTATAATCCCTATTCTTACGTTGCTTTCCAATGGCAGTTATTTCATCCTCAATAATCAGAACTGCTGCGCTTTGCAGGCGGGCATACTGTATATAGTAACAGTTTCCTAACAAGTTACTTGTTGCAACAATGTTCTGTTACCCTTCCACATGGAAGTGTAGATGGTTCGCTGTGGTCTTCCATTCCCACTTTGAAAACAGATCTCAGTAAATTAAGCAGACTCAAAGCGTTGTTTCAACAAGATGTGGCTCTCACGTCAGCTCATGAGGCCTTCGAATTGCAGGTGGTTAGAACATCCAGTGAAATACAATCATTGTTGAAAATGAATCACCCCCTCCATTTGTGGGAATTATTACACCAAATATTTAATGCTTCTGATACCGCAGGCCTAGCCCATTTTTTAAAACTTGTGACTTCTTTTGAAACACATTTTGGAGTAACCTGGTCCTTTATTAATTCTATTATTTCAAGCATATTTGGAGGGTTCCCTATAATTATTCCCTGGTGTGTGGTGTACTTGTTCTGCTCCTACTATTCTGCAATGGTTGCTCGATCTGTGGTTCTACCAGGCCTGGCACAGCTGCAGTTGTACCATGATAAGATACTACAACTCTCTGGTTTGATACCATTTGCAGCTCTAGATGTCAGTTTTTGCCTAATCTTATGTTACCCTTACTTTACCTGTGTGCAACCTGTGTTTCACTGCATCCGATGTCCTCTTCAGTGGGCCCTAGATGTCTGCCTGGCTACCAAGTCAGACGCTGCCGTGGATTTTGAACTGTTGATTCGTCTGCTGATGTCCCATAAGCAGGACTGTACCTTGGGTATGTGGCTTGTGTACAGTCCTTTGCTGGGTCCACTGACTGCAGGGACTACCTGTGCCCATGCACAGCACCTCCTTGATCTGACTTTCATCGAAATAAACACAAGTTCCCAGGTATGCTTTTTACAGCTACTGGACGTGAAGAGCATGTCTGTTCATTTAAATTGCTTAACTGAATGGCCACACTGCTCTCATTGGAGGATTCGGAGGACTTGTTGGAGCTTATGGCTTTCAATTTTTCATCCTATATCTTGGGTCCTGAGAATACGCTGTATTTGGATATATTTTTTTTGTACAAACAAAAATACTCTCCCACCAAGATTTTTTTTTCCCCTCCACGTTTGCCCATCTTTGGCCCTCGACGCTAAACTGAGATGCTTTGGTTCTGTTTACCTCTGACTTCTGTAGCCTGATGGTACTACTGTACTGACCAAATGGAGGGTGTCACCAGGCCCATTGGGGTATTGCCTGCAGGGTCTATGTTAGCATGAGCACGTTGCTGCCTGTCTCCTGCTTTACGTATGTTACTACACAACATTTTTTGCGTGTGCTACTCTGAAACCTTTACATACAACAGGCTGTTGTTTTCGCGCCTTGTTCGTTGCTGGGATTTAGTCTGCACATTGTGAACAAGGTCGAACAACAATGCCCCTTGTTATTTCGTTTTGGTCAGGCCCTAGCACCTAGACAAAACATGCAAATGCATTTGTTACTTGGGAGCACACACTTTGGTCATATGGGGCTACACAGCTGGGTAACAGACACTTTGAGAGAGATCTTTCCAGGGAGAAGAGCATGACAGCATCTGTGATGTAGAAACTACCATCTATAGACTGAGGTACGGGGTCTGCTGATAACACCCAGAGATCTTATAATATATAATCATTTTGCTACTATACAAGGGGAGGGAGGTAAGGCTACTCTGTCATTTATCATGACGGCTCATTTTATGATTTTTGGACTACTGGCTATGCTGACCGTATTTGTGGTAGGCATTTTTCTACTGATTATGGCACGTATACTGCATACTAGAGCACGCTAGTTAAAATAAACATTTCCAACTGTCTTGTGTCTCTGTCAGAACTTATTGTGGATGAGTACAAGAGTGTGAGTGAAAGTGTGTCTCTTGCTACCAAGATTCCTGAGAGAGTCAGGAGTGTTGTGTTCTTGGATCTCTAATCACTTGTTCCTCTGTGAGTGAATAGGAGGGCAAATGAGACACTATAGCTAGTCGGTCTCAGGCTCATGGCTTCTAAGGTGGTAGGATAACTCACTTTGAATGGTTCCTTCACCCAATAAAGAGTACCGCTGCAGTCAGGAGGCTGATCGGATGCAGAAGAGTTACTGGGAGGTCTTCCCAATCAAAGATGGCTGCCAGCCAGTTATGGGGGCCTATGTGCACTTGTACTGTCTTGCAGTGCTTGGGGGGTGTGCTTGTACTGACCTGAAGGATGCTAGTCGGTACCTTAGAGTGCCCCTTGCTGGTGGGGTGTTTTAGGAAGCTGTCAGGCATTGCAGGCGCTCTTCGCTGCGGAGATGCGCCAGGTGCAGTGGGCAGAGTACACTTACCCTTGAGGCGATAAGGTGAGTGCGCTTACCAGCGTGGGTACAGGGTTTGCAGAGACACATGCCAGTCCCTTTGCTACTCCCTCCACTCGTCGCCAGCGGTCATGTCTGGCGCCTTATATAAAGGCACAACACAGAGCAGGTTGCAGCTGCTCACTTTTTATTACTCTGGTAGGGCGGCCTGAGGGCTACACATTCCTCTGCGCTTTCCTCCTCCTCTCGCCTTTCCCTTCTGGGTATCCCAGGGTCACCACTTTGCCACCTTGCAGCTGCAGGGTCTTAAGCAGACGCTCCAATAAAAAGACACTACAGTGTTTTCGAACACTATCAGTGGACAGGGGCATTGTTTGATTCAATTACACTCCAATCAAGGATGGGTGGTGCTGGTTCGCAGCCTGCAGGCTGGTTCAGCAAACTGATGCATCCACTCTAGGGAGTGGAGTGGTGTGGCTCACTGGTTAGAGGCGGCAGACCCGGAAGCAGAGAACGCCCGGGACCAGGGTTCAATTCCCGACGCGGCAGGGTCATGGACCAGGGTCAGCGAACTCGATAATTCTCGCCTCGGTGTCTACTCTAACCAGGGATCACACTCGGCAACTGGTTTCACCATGGAGATACCCAGTAGGGACCACCTCACAGGGATAGCCAGGACGGGTTCCCCAGCGGTCTACAGTGCCATGACGCCTCAGGGCAGCAGAGCGCTTTACAAGACACATACATACATATGTGCAGCCTGGAGTCATGGAGTCAGAATCCTGTGGACCACCTGAGCCATCTTCCGCAAACGCAGGAATACCTTTTAGTTCTATGAGGGTGAAACCTGCAGTTACAGTGCATTGAGACATAAGTAATAAAGCACTGTATAAGCAATGAGTTGCTTAATTTACCTGTAATTTGTTATGTCATCTGTGACATCTTGAATAAGAGCACTGGGGACGAGTTCTAGTTGAACAGCTAACCATAACTTGTGAATTTCAAGGTTGTATTAGGTTTTAAAGTGTAACCACTTTGATCCTTCATCTGGGAAGTTATGGGCCATCCCCCATGCAAGGTTGTTCTGAATCTGGACATGCTCCTTGATTCTAATCTCTTTTCGAGTGCTGAGGTGGATATGGTAAGCCAGTGTATATTCATTACAGAGAAAAACACCCTGTAGAGTTCTACCCTTCACTACACCATGCTTCCATGAACCCGTATTTAACAAACTAGGCTATTCTCACCGCACTATTTAATTTCCAACTATCTGGTGGTTCCTGTGAACCCTTTACATAGACTGCCGCTTGCACATAGGTTGGCATCTTTTCCAAAACCAGACACTCCTTGTGTGCTCAGATGACTCGGATCTTACCAACTCTGACCTGGCTCCCTGATTTATCAGAGGACTTTTCAAAGCCATGACTATCACCCGACAGGCTATTTGCAAACACATCCCTGATATTCTAGCCACTGTGAAATGTTCATGATAAGCCAAATTATGATATTTGTTCAGCCCAATAAGCATTAATTCCATGCCCCTAGATTAAGGGGCACATTACGATTGTGGTTTTCCCGCATCCTCCGGGCCGGCGGAAGCCACCGCCGGCCCGGAGGATGCGGGAAAACCACCGCAGAGCCTCCAAAGACCCACCGCCAAATTAGGATGGCTGGTGGGTCTTGGTTTATGTCCGCCGCTTTTCCGCCGCGGTCGGCTTACAACCGCGGCGGAAAAGCTCGTATATGGTGGCGGTGTCTCTAAGACACCGCTAGCCATATTAGGATTGTGTATCAGATATGCTTTTCCGCGGCGGGTTCTTCGCCGTGGAAAAGCATACGGATGTGCACTTAGGGGGCCCGTTGCATTGGTACCCCCCTGCATTTACATGCAGACAGCGGCAGGCACTGCGCGGTGCCTGCAGCTTTCTGCATGTAAATGCAATGCGTGCTTTTTTACCATTGCGGCGGGTGCAGCTTGAAGCCGCACCCGCCGCAATGTTAAAAATAGAGGATGTGACCGCCAGGGTGGCGGTCACATCCTAATTGCAGAGGAGGGAACGCCGCAGCCCATGCGGACGTTCCCTCCTCAAGTCCGTCCGTGATCCTAATGGGCTCCATAGAACGGCAACATATGCCGACGGGGATTTCACAAAAGTTCCTGCCAAATTATAGAGTTTGCTACCCTTTGGTCTGTACATAATCAAACATAACATAACATTAGGTAGGCATGTCTGTCTTCCTCTTGAATCTACGGTAAGCATTCCACGGAAGAGTGGCAAGCATAATTTGTGATTTAAAATACGATTCGTGATGTCAATTCACTTAGGCTTTAATGACAATCAATGGCACTCGGTAGAATAAATCTTAATGGCCCCTTGGTTCATATGCATTAATAGCCCCTAGGAATAATGGCAATTAATGACCCCCGCTCTTTGTATAAGCGGTCCCAATACCGAAAGAATATGAGTAGCCCCTGATGCTCAGCTTCTACAGAGCTGTAATGACCCAGTGCATTAAAGAAGATGAAAATCCGCAGACTGTAATGACTGTTAATGACCGCTTTGTGTTCATACTTCAAATGCCCATGACAATGTCCACATGGACTAATGTGCACTAGTGTCACTAAGAAGCATCACTGTATTCAGACAATATTGACCATCACTTTTTCTGGCCAATATTGATAATTGATGTACCTAGCTATTAAGAAGAATCAATATTGACTCCTGGCAATGATAAGCAGCAATGCTCCAGCCCCAAATGAGACTTAATAGACTCAAGCAGTTAGAATGCTCACAGGCATTAATAAGTATCAATGGCACCATGCAGCAATGAACATCAATGGGCAAAATAAGTAATGAGGCTCATTGATGGAGTCAAACTTGAGCATCAGTGACCCCAGCATTAGTGAGCATCAATGTCCCCAAACAGTAATACAGTCCCATGGAAGTAAAGAGTATTAATGTGCTCAGACATTAAGTAGCATGAATTGCCCTAGTCCGACTTAATAGTGATATCAATGCCCACAGGCTTGCAGACCTGCCAACACACATGGTGTCACTGTGTGTCACACGATTTTGTCTCCCTTCACAAGGTCACCCAGTGAGGAACGAAAATTACATGGTGGCGGACAAAAAGAAGCTGGAAACCAATGCATAAAGTGGCATTCCAGCTCGTCTATCGAAGCTCTGAGCAGCCAATGTCCATTAAGTGGCGTGAAAACAGTCCAGAACATTGTCAACAGCCTCAGTGGCAACCCTATCTTTTTTTTGTTTTTTTGTTGGGAGCTTGATGAGAGACAGAGAGCCTCTTAGGTAGCTCCAGGCACGAGGCCCTGACCTCTCTTCCCAACGTGAAGTAAATATATACGTTTGTAAGACTGAGCTTGATGAACACAGATGCCTCCAGCTAGTACTAATGATCAGTTGCTGTGTTGGGATTTCTTTCTCAACAGGTCATTAATATTTAACAAATTGAAGAGAAAATAGAGGAAAATGTTCATGAAGCCCATGAGATTAACTTGTTATCCACTAATGGTCTGTGGGGAGAAGAACCCACAAAGATCAATGGCTACATGGTGTGTGTTCTTTTTAAAGACCCACATGAGTGTCAAGCCTTTGCAGATGGCATTGGCAGCCTCCTTCCACTCCTGTCCTTTGGCCGAGAAGTTTGCTGCTGCCGTCCCCTTATTGCCCAAAGGTTTGTGTTTTCTTACTGGGGAACCAAGCAACTGCACTGGTGCCATGTTTGCAAAGCATAAAGGCAAATGTCACCTTTCCCATTCCTCTGTCACATTCGTGTTTTAGGGGGGTGGAGGAGGGCTAGGAAAGCAGCCTGTTTTTAAAGGTAAAAGGGGGACTCAATAAGATGCTAGCTTCTCCGTTCTCCCTCATATAGAGCTAAAAGGCTCAGGACAGCTGACACCTACACCGGTGCAATTTTCACAGCTGAGAATAGGACACTGATACAGCTGTTATCTGCCCAGGGACCCCATCACACTTATTGTTTTGTGGGTAAGAGAAGACAGAGTAGGAAACAGCCACCACCGCTATTTTGTTAAGGCACAAATCCTACTGCACACTTTGGCACACAATCTTCTCTGGGGCTTATTCTCAAGGAGCTATCACCGAGTTCAGCACTTTATCGCAGCCAAAGTCGCGATACGTTTATCTCCCCATTCACAAGCAGGTGCTAACACCCCAGATCACCAGTTTACCTGCAATAGCAACCGTCAAAAACATCTCCACAGATGACCCCGGCAACTGTGGCAAATGAGATAAAGAGTAGGCGTTCCCATGCCAAAAGTCGTGACAACATCACTCTGCAACAGTCTCAACGACCAGTCAGATCGGCGATAAAAACCCAAAACAGGCGATAAGGTGTGTTAGCAGCAGGAAACTAACACCTGCTCTGACCTGGTGTAAAGTTGGATGACAGCCTGCATCAGAAAAGGGAGCCCAGCCCAGAGCCACACCCGAAGAACAACAGATGCCACGGAGCCACTGATCATGCACCTCAGAGCCCCAACAGGGCCACAACACCCACCGCCACCACCCCCAGGATGCCCCACCCAGGCACACACCCCCGGCACCCTCACCCCAGGCAAAGACATGCCACATCAACTACATGAAATCATGTACCAAAGAATCCGCCTGATGTCGCACAATCACATTTGGTGACATGCATGTGTCATCACAAAAATGAGCATCACACAGTCACCTTCGATTTACCAAACAAAAATGTATTCAAATAAACACAGAACAGAAATAAAGACACATGGCGGCTCTCCTCGAGACAATCTGTAGGTCACAGCCTGCAAGACAAAAATCCAGATAAGAAGGTGTGTCTTGCGCTCATCAAAGGACAGAGAGTGAGCAAAGGAGAGAGAGGAGAGAAAGAGAGGGAGAGAAATACGGAAAGAGAGGGGGAGAGAGAGAGAGAAAGACGGAAAAAGAGGGAGAGAGAGAGAAAGACGGAAAGAGAGGGAGAGAGAGAGAAAGACAGAAAGAGAGGGAGCGAGAGATTATGAGCAACTATACGGGCCACACCCCCCGATGGTAGACACTCAATTTGAGTCCTTCATGGAGGGCCTACCCATACCACAACTCACGGAGGTGCAGCGCGACGACCTTGCGCGTCCTATTACGCCTGTAGAGATTAGACAAGCAATTAAAGCGCTACCTCAAAACAAAACCCCGGGGACGGATGGCCTACCGGCCGAGTTTTATGTGGTGTTCATTGATCTACTGACCCCGCATTTACACCTCCTTTACCAGGAATCACTAAAGTCCAATGCTTTACCGCCCACTACCCTACAGGTGCTGGTGGTCTCACTACTAAAACCAGGCAGAGACGGACTGGCTCCTGCAAACTACAGGCCGCTTTCATTACTAAATACAGACTATAAAGTATTGAGCAAGATACTGGCGGCTAGACTGAACCAGTGTGTCCCCGAGGTAATCCATGTGGATCAATGTGGCTTTGTACCTGGTAGGAGTACGGCGCTTAATCTGCGACGACTAAGCCAGATAATGCTACACGAGGCAGCGGGGAGGGGCAGAGAGGGATGCATATCATTGGACTTAAAACAGGCGTTTGATTCTCTGAGATGGGACTACATGCTCGCAGCCCTAACCAGATTCGGGATACCGCCAGAATATCTAGCGTGGGTGAATCTATTATATACAAACCCGACTGCACGTGTCCGCACTAATAAATGCATATCCGAACGGTTTTGGATAAATAGGGGCACAAGACAGGGCTGCCCTTTATCGCCCCTGCTGTTTATACTGGCACTGGAACCCCTACTCCATAAGCTCCATGTGATGGCTGAGCATAGAGGGATACGGAGAAACTCGATACCACACGTGGTGTCGGCGTATGCAGATGATATAATACTATATATCGGTGATATGTCGGGCTGCCTCGATCCAATACCTGAATTGTTTGACTCCTTCCGAGGATTGTCGGGCCTCACCATAAATGATTCTAAATCATACGGGTACCACTTCAATGCCCAGCCGGGACTAGAGCAGATACATTTTCACCCACATAGGTTCCAGGTAGCACCTACGACGTTTAAATATTTAGGAATACAAGTATACCGCACTGAATGGGACCTACTGGACGGCAATCTGGGCACAGCCCTCAATACCCTCAAAACACAAATATAATTTTGGAACACCCTGCCATTGTCAGTAGCGGGAAAGGTGACAATCTCGAAAATGGTGGTCCTCCCTCGCATGGTGTACTTTTTCACAAACCTCCCACTCCTCGTGCCGGCAAACATGTTCAGGTTACTGAACACCTTACTGACAGAACTGATATGGGGTACTGGTAGAAGGAGAATAGGCCTTACCAAATTACAATTGCCTACCACACAAGGGGATATGGGGGTCCCGGACATGACAGCGTATAGCTACGCCTGCCAACTCCAATGGCTGCCATACTGGCTGGCAGGCCGTAACCTGCACGAAGTGGAAATGTCCACAGCCGACAGGAGTAATGGCCGTATACACCGACTGCTACTGCCAAATGCGAAGGTGCCCAGATCTTCACCACACCTGTTACGCCTAGCTATTCAATGCTGGAAAAAAGCAGTCAAATACACAGAGGCGTTGACCTCTTACGCACCCACCATACCCCTATTGGGCCTCCCGCTTGGGACGGGCAAGCTGACAGAACGCAGTCTACGGGCATGGCATGACGCCGGTGTCTTCCAGGTAGGGGACTTTTTTGGAGATGGTACCATCATGACACACACAGATTTCGCACGAACACATCAGACCAGAGCAGCAGGGTTTTTACTACACACGCAGGTATCTCGATATATTACCGGGACTTGGGCACGGGACGGGACGGAGCCACACACGAACCCCCTCCTCAAAATGCAATACTTAATGGGCAATGGCAGCCACTTAACGAGATGGCTCACACATGGAATACGATCGGGCAGGGCAGTCTCTCTACAATCCATCCGAGAGCGTTGGGAGCGGGATATCGAGAGGGCATTCAGCGATAAGGAACGGGAGAAGGTACTGAAGTTCTCAGCAAAGGTGTCTAGGAACCCTACATTTAAATTTATTCAATTAATGATAGTGCACAGGGCCTACCTCCCTCCACACCGATTACACGCAATGTTTCCAGAGGTATCAAATGCATGCCCCAGATGCAGGGCTGCAGATGCAGGCTTACTGCACATGCTATGGGAATGCCCAAGGTTAGGTCACTACTGGGAGACAATATACACAATAATAGCGGAGATAGCACCGGGTAGCCCTCCCCCAACCCAATACATGGTATACAAGGCCTGGGACCCAGGGAGAAAAAGAAAAGCACCACCACACGATTCACGGATTTGGCAATACTTTTAGCCAAACGTACTATAACGATGAGGTGGAAATTCGCCAGACCACCCGACCCTGGTGACTGGCATAGAGAGGTGCTGCGTTGGGGAAGAGCAGAAGGTATAGAATTGCAAAGAGAAGAACGTAGGGGCCTCCGCAAAACGCACATATCAATGGACTGGAATGCTATGATTGTAGCCCTTGAAACACGAGAGATAACCGACACGGCGTAAATAACTGTCATTAGCATAAAATGTGTTGTTGCTAGGGATGGAGAGACAGGACCTCTACTACTCACCCCCTCCCCCCCAAGGCTCCCCTCCCAACCCCCTTCCCCCCTACCACTCCCGCTCCCCCCCTCCCCTCCCCAACCTAACCAGGGCATGGGCTTCCGGTATGGCACAATGACTGTTTCCCAACAGGTCACTATCTGAGAGCAACTGTAATGGCGATAGTGAAGAGGACAAAAGGCCACGCGGCAAGGTGCAGTGCATGAAATTCAAAAAGGGCATTATAAAGACAGTGGGCATGTCATACATGTGAGGAGAGGCAGACGTTTATGTAACAGTTTAAAATTGATTCAGTGCAACTAGGACAATATAATTGATATGTACAAGTGGTGGGGAAATGAGGGTGGGGGATAAGTTGAGTTATATAGAGAATCAGTATAAAATCTAAAACTGCAAAATTTCTATTGCCAAATAAATGTAAATGTACAGTCAAAACTATCCTGATGCTGCACATGAGTAACACATTGTAAATGCTGTACGAACTATTGCAGATCAATAAAAATACTTAAAAAAAAAAAAAGAGAGGGAGAGAGAGACACAGAGAAAAGAAGAGAGGGGCAGAGAGAGAGAGTGCCGATTCTGCGCACCCAGACCTCACTGCTCACCTGCTGACACTGGTGTGTCTCCAAACACGTGCCAGTATGTATTGCAGTTCACGAGGTCCCACATCTGAAACAGATCTCATTTGCAAGAGAGTTCACATACATGAATGGCAAAGTACATACAATGCCATAATCGCCTGTCTGCGCCTGTGCACCCAGGCAGCTGCACCCCAGCTCCTCTCGCCGCCCAGCGGTGCATGCCCGCACCTGCGCACCCAGGCCTCACTGATCACCTTCTGCCGCCGACGTGTCGCAAAGAGGGCCCACCACGTGCCAGTGCAAGCCCAGAGCCCGGGGCCCACGAACATGGCACACTCCACATCATGCAAACCCCGCTCCGCAGGACGCCAGGTCTCACATTTGATTCTGGGTCTTGATTTTGCTATGGCAGAGGACATATCAGTGCACAGAGCATCATCGCAGGCTGCACACTGGCTCAGCCCTTGAGGTGCCACTAACTCTGTGACCCGCGAGGCCACGCCACGTGGTAGTGGGCACACGCCTCCACTGCGGTCTAGCAGGGCTCCCATTGATCCTCACCAGTCCAGACCGCCAGGACGGGGCATCCTCTCAGGCTGCACACCCGATCAGAACTTAAGGTGCCCCTACCTCAGTGCACCGAAGGTCACTGTCGCTTGGCGGTGTGCCTGTGCCAGCCACAGTGTATCCAGTGCCACCAAGTCTGTGCCCCAAAAGTCATGTACCCTCTATGATTGAGTATCGTGGTGGGGACAACAGCATGTCACCTCCTGTCATGGCAAATGTGATGTTGCTGGGCCCTAGGCCCTCATACCCACATTGACACCACACTGATGTGGTGAGCAATCAAAATATCGAAATTTTAATATCAACCTACACTAATATCGAGTTTTTAATATTGTAGGGACAGAATATCGAAGTCAAGAATATCGTTGACCAGAATATTGACTGCAAGGTAAGTAATATCGATTTATTTAATATCGAAGTAGGTAATAACGAAGTAAATAATATCGTTAGCAAAAATATTATCGACATTTTTTGTGTTATTAATTTAGTATGCATTTTATACGTATGTTTAACATTTTCTTTAATGTTTTTTCATTATTTTTAAATATATGTATTAAATGTTTAGAAAATAGTAATTTTTTAAAACTTTTTTTGCGTTTTAGTATTAGAGCGGGTTGTGGGTTTATAGGGGAATAGGGTGGGAAGCAATGTAATTATAATTATATATTATATATTATATAATGATATAATTATATTATTAATTAATTGATATGTTTTTATTTATTGTTATTGATTGTTAATTGTTTGTTAATAAATTATTAATTGGTAATCCGTTTTTATTAAATGGTTAATTTATCATTATAATAATTATAATAATATATATTAATTTTTAGTTATTGTTATTGTTAATTAATTGTAAATTAATTAATTGGTAATTATTTTTTATTAGTTGATTTATTGATAATTACATTAATTATGTTATTGTTCATGTGTAGCGGGTTGTGGGTGAATAGGGTGGGAAGTAATTTGAATATAATGAATCAATTAATATGTTTTTATTTATTGTTATTGATTATTAATGTATTGCTAATTAATTGGTAATTACTTTTTATTAGTTGGTTAATTTTAAGTTATATTAATTATAATTAATTCATAATTACTTTTTATTTTTTGTTATTGTTAATTCAATTATTATTAATTCATTATTAATTATTTTTTATTAATTAATTAATTGCTAATTAAATTAATTGTGTTATTTTTTATGTGTAAAGCGTTGTGTTTATAGGGGAATTGGGTGGGAAGTAATTTAATGTTAATTTAATTTAATAGGCATTTATTAATCATTTTTTTGTTAAATAATTATTAATATGTTATTTATTTTATAAAAATATTAAATTGATAAGTATATTAATTTAACTCCTACGCTATCCAACACTTTCTCTACTGTTGCACTCACTGGAGTTGGAATAGTAATTTTTATCCCTACGCTATCCAACGCTTACCCTACTGTTGCACTCTCTGGAGAGGGAATAGTCATTTTTACCCCTATGCTGTCCAGCGTGTTTCTCTACTATTGCACTCTCTGGAGTTGGAATAGTAATTTTTACCCCTACGCTATCCATCGCTTTCCCTACTGTTGCACTCTCTGGAGTGGGAATAGTTATTTTAACCCCTACGCTATCCAACGCTTTCTCTACTGTTGCACTCATTGGAGTGGGAATAGTAATTTTTACCCATATGCTATCCAGCGCTTTCCCTACTGTTGCACTCTCTGGAGTGGGAATAGTAACTTTTACCCTGACACTATCCATTGCCTTCCCTAATGTTGCAATATGTGGAATAAGTATATATAATAATTAATATGTAGATGTTGAATTTATTTTAACATTATATGTATTAATTATTATTATTTAAATATGTTTTAATTTATATCTATTTTCTTTTAAATTATATGTATTATTTACTTATTTTTACATTAGTATTAAAACATTTAACAAAACGATATTTTTAACATCGATATTTTTTTATGGTGTTTTTGTACTTAACTTTATGTAGATAGGACTTCGATATGTTTGTCTTCGATATTTCTGTGTCGACATTTTTGTAGGTAATTATTTGTCTGTCGATATTTTTTCAGACATTCCCCTGATGAACCTAGATAGAGAGTGGAAATGGCATCCACCACGTGCGCCCTGCCCTTTTTATTGGCAGGGTCACATGTCCTGTGATGCGTGTGCTGGTTGGGTGTGGTGTAGATGTAAAACAGCTGTGAGGGATTGTCTGTGGCGTGCTGACAACTAGACCTTTAGCGTTGTCTTCCCCCCTGTGAGCGTAAGCGGAGTGGGCTGGCCTTGCGGATGTCAGGCTAGCGTAAGTGTGTGAACAATGACCCCGCGGCGCTGGGTGTGGTTCCGTACTGGGCTGGACAAAAAGTAACTAATGCGAGTATACCCGTTGTTGTGTCGGCGCCACCCAGACCGCATTTGGCAATGTGTCACCCCGTGACCCAAGTCCCACAACATGAGCAACATGGACATAAGGGGGAATCACTGAGCCTACATTCATCCATACTCCCACACTTGGAAGATTGTGTATGTTAATGCACATTCATTGAAGTGTTGCAGCTGGAGCAGTACAGGGCCATGCAAGCCCCACTTTACAATGTTAGCCCGTGGAGGAGCAGCCCGCGTGCTAGGGGAATGACAAGTCCAAAGGAAGAGGAAGAGTTCAGTCCGCAGTCTGATTGCTGTCATTGGTAACCAACAGAATATGGCAGTCCATGTCGAGGTCCAAGGTAAGTGTCACAGGGTGCATCAGGGGACAGTGGAAGGTGATGATGCAGAGGGCAGAACCAAGCAGAAACAGGCCTTATGTCAGAGATGCATGCTACTGCGTCCTTCTTACCACGAAGGCAGATTCACCGGCATCTTCGTCCTCTGCAGTTTCATGTGCCTCAAGTGTGGGTGGTGGTGTTCTGTCTCCAGTACTGTATGGCAGTGGCACATCAGTGGCTGGAGGTGGAATGTCTGCCGCACTGTGTGGCACTGACACTTCAGGGGGCAGAGATGCGGATGGAGTCGTAGCAGCAGCATGCATCAGCACCATGCCCTGTGGCAGCAATGCCATGAGGATGGTCCTGTGGTAATTGAGGAACCCCGCTACCTCTCACTGGTTTGCAGCCATGGCAGCCGCTCTTTCCACCTGCGTCCGCTCCATGGTCTCCATTGACCTCCGCATGTGTACCAACACCCATGTGACATTGCTATTGCCACTCTGACTGGACAGTTGTTCTAGTATATGAGTCAGGGCTCCAGAGATGTCAGCCATGGTCCATTGGAGAGTATGGAGTGGACTGTGGGTGTCCGTTAGGGACTGTGAATTGTCCCTGATGGGACGTAGACACTCATGTATGGCATCTAGTTTGGCTGCCATGCGATCGAAGCCCACCCGCACCTGTTTTGGAATTGGAAGGCCATTTGTTCTTCATGGGGATCCTGGGAGGTAGCCGTGGTGGTGGGCGCTGCCTGCTGTGTGGTCTGTACAGGGGGTGAGGTCTCCGCCAAGCAGCTGGGCTGCCCTAATCCTGGAGGCGGGGTGCGGAGGCTCTCCACAAGCTGTTGGAGGGCGTCGGAGTGGAAGCTGTGGTGGTCCTCTTCGTCATCAGAGAAGAGAGGTTCGGGCTGCTCTGCAGGAGGTGTTAATTGTCCCTCTGCACTGTGAAAGGGAGATGCAGTTTAACAATGTGTTCACATGTATATTGTTGCATTGTACATTGTTTATTAGGACTACATGACTGTTTACATTGTGACTGTTTAGATTGTGACTGTTTTGGGAGGAGCAGCCTATTTGATGCAGGACAGTGGACATTTCGACAACATCACAGTGTGTTTATACTTGTAGATTTTCAACTCACATTTCCCTGCAATGCCAAATGTGATTGGCCAGTTTCTACACACAAGCAGCACCTGTTGTGTCCAGTGTTCTGATGTGGACATGCTGCAGTTTGTACCACATTGTTGTCAATGGTAAGGTGCTCTGCATGTTATGTATGTTTGTGTGTGCGGCATTTCGGGGGAGTCGTCCCTGCAGCTCTAGATTTGCTGCCCCTTCTCCCTTTCATGCGGCGTGCCTTTGACTTCTGTGCTTATACAGTACTGAGATGTTGCATACATTGGTCTCTTGGTGGAAGTTGGGGGTCTGGAGCATGGTTTGTTTGCAGATGTGCTCTACTTAATTGTGCATGTGTGCCATTGTGCCAATCTCCCCCGTCCCTCCAGTCCCTGGTCCTTACTCACCCTGGTGCTGTTGTGTCTCGTCATGTTGAGCAGTGTCCGGTCCGCCAACTCCTGCCACCGTCTCCCCGCTGATGACTGTGGACACAATTTCCTCCATCTCGTCCAGCTCCTCCTGTGGCGCAGGACTCCTACCTCTAGTCTGCATTTCTGCCTTCCGGTTGTTGGAGAGTTCCAGCTTGGTTTTGCGCTTGACATCATTCCATCGCCTCTTGACCTCTTCTATTGTCCTCTTCAGCACTCCGACTGAATTCACCTTGCCCACGAGGGACAGCCATAGTCCATTTTTTGTTGCTAATGACACAGTGGAGGTGATGAACAAATGGTGTTCTACCACCACCATTATCAGGATCCTGTTTTCCTCCGGACTGAACCGCTTCTTCCTACTCTTCTTCTCTTTGCCCTTCTTTGACCCCGAGGTCCCAAACTGGTTCGCCAGGGGGCTTGTGGGGTTCTCGTTGTATTCCGTACTTGCTCCAGCAACATCAATTGTGCTTCTCTATTGTTTGGCATTTGTTTGTCTGTTTGCTTTCTTCTTTTATGGTGATTTTTCCCTTCTGACGTGTGTGAGTTGCAGGCCTGTCCTTGGTTTTGGCTGATTTTTGTATTGCGATTGGCCTCATCGCAACTTTTTTTGCGTTCGTGTTTCACAGTTTTTTGGCATTGCGTTGACTTTATCGCGGACATTTGGCGCATTGTCATGGGCCTATCGCATTGTACCTCCGTGTTGTGAATACTTAGATCCTTAGAAAACAAGATCCTCGCCAACGCCTGCAACTCCAAGCAACTCTTCAACATCATCCAGGAATTCACCAAGCCCCCCAGCGAAACCATGGACATCACCCTTTCCCAGGACCACTGCAACAATCTCGGATCCTACTATAATCTGAAAATCAAGGGCCTCTATGACAACTTCAACGACCAGACACCCAACTCCAAAACCACTTTCTTCTCCAACAGTGCCATCCAGCCTACCATCTCCTCCTGGACCCCAGTCAGCACCGAAGACACCACCTTGACCGTGAAAGGCATCCACTTAGGAGCTCCCATGGACCCCTGCCACTGCGTATTTTCCACAGACCCACCACTGCCAACGCTCCCAAGCTGCGACGCACCATCAACGCCACCTTTAAGACCGGCATCTATCCCGACGACTGGAAACGCGCAGAAGTCAGACCCCTGCTCAAGAAACCCATAGTAGGCCCCACCGACATCAAGAACTACCGACCCATCTCCCTCCTACCCTTCGCAGCCAGAGAAGAGAAGTCCCAGAGAAGACCGTCAATGCACAACTAACCAAATTCATTAAAGAAAACTCCATCCTCGACCCCTCCCAATCTAGATTCCGCAGTAACCACAGCACTAAGACAACTCTACTCTCCACCACAGATGACATCCGCACCCTCCTCGACCAAGGATACACAGTGGCGCTTATCCTACTCGACCTATCTGCAGCGTTCAACACCATCTCCAACCGCACATTCACCGCCAGACTCCACGCCGCCGGCATACAAGGAACCACCATCGACCGGATCCGCTCATTCCTCACCGGCAGAACCCAAGGAATCAGACTGCCACCTTTCCTCTCTGAACCGACGGAAATCAACTTCGGAGTGCCCCAAGGATTATGGCTCAGCCCTACGCTCTTCAACATCTACATGGTACCTCTCACGGCCATCGTCAGACAGCATGGACTCAGCATAGTATCCTACGCTGACGACACCCAGCTCATCCTCTCCCTCACCAAGGACCCAATCACCATTAGACTAAACTTCCAGGAAGGAATGAAGGACGTTGCATCCTGGAGGAGCAGAAACTGCCTCAAGCTCAACTTGGAGAAGACAGAAGTCCTTGTCTTTGGACCCTACACCTCGGCATGGGACAATATCTGGTGGCCCATCGCCCTCGGCAGTCCCATACCCCCATGAACCATGCCCCAAACCTCAGCATCGTACTCGACTCCTCCCTCTCCATGACCTGACAAGTCAACGCCGTCACCTCCAGCGGCTTAAACTCCCTCAAGTGGATCCCCCCCGAATCAAGGAAGACCATCACCCGCGCACTCATAAGCAGCAGGCTGGACTAAGGAAACACCATCCACGCCGGGATCAACAAGTCGCTGCTCTGCAATCTCCAGACCATACAGAACACCGCAGCCAGACTCGTCCTCTGCATTCCTTAAAACGAACACACCACCCAACACCTACGGAAGCTCCACTGGCTCCACGTTGAGAAGAGAGTCACTTTCAAGATACTCACTCACGCCTACAAATGCCTCCACTACACCGGACCCCAATACCTCAACGAGAGACTCTCCTTCAACGTGTCCAAAAGAAACCTCTGATCCGCCGACATCGCACTCGCCCAAACACCACGCATCCGCAGAGCTAGAACTGGTGGAAGAACCTTCTCCTACATCGGGGCCATGACCTGAAACAAGCTCCTGATCCCTGAACATCTTCAGGAAGACGCTCAAGACATGGCTCTTCAACTGAATGGAGCTGCTTACCCCCCCTCCAGCACCTTGAGACCATCACAGGTGAGTAGCGCGTTTACAATTCCCCTGATTCAGTGATTGATTTAAACCCTGTGTTTATGGGGAAGCCACATTTCCAATATTCAGATATTGGTACCTGTGACTGCCTGGTCCATAAAGGACCAATGCTTCTCAGACAGCGGGTGGTTTCATTCAACAGAAAATCTTAGTTGGGCTGCTTGATAGTAGTGAAGCAGTTGAGGTACCTCCAAACCACCCACCTGTTTTGACCGATATATAAGGTGTTTGTGGAGATGGGGCTTCTTACCATCCCACAAAAATTTCTTGATGTCTAAGTGAAGGGAAACAATTGCATACAATGGCGGGGACAAAGGTAAGATCTAAAATAAGTACAGTATGCATGGAAGAATGGTCATCTTGACTGCCGCTTTTCATCCCAACCATGAGAGGTGAAGATGGCTCCAGGTTGATAGGTTCCTGCGCATTTGAGAGATGAGAGTTGCATAATTAGTGGTCAATGTTTTAGGGATTGTCCGCACCAAGGAGATGCCCAGATATGATATGCATCTGCTGACCAGTCGACACGGAACAGAGATCGTAATGCGGCTTCATGAGCGGGCATAATAGAGCTATTTAAGATCTGGGATTCTTGCATGTTTGCTTTGAATCCTGAGATAGCCCCAAAGGCCTAAAGCTTAGTGACCAAGGTTGGAAGCAAGGTCATAGGCTCTGTGATGGATAGAATTATATCACTAAAGAATAGACTGATCAATTGTTGATCCCTGCCAAAGTGAATCCCCTTGATGTCTGGGCTGTCCCTTAGCTATTGCGCCAGGGGCTCCATATATTACTCTAAAAGAAGAGGGGACAGCCCTGGCATATGCCCCGCAGGAGAGAGAATGAAGAGAACGATACACCGTTAAACCTGACCATGGCTCGTGGGCACTATAAATGCTATGGAACCAAGTGCAGAACTTGTCACCAATGCCGACTTTCCAGTGTACTTGGTCGAATGCCTTTTAAGCATCAATAGAAAGAAACAGAGCCTCCTTGCATGACCTGTGTCCCTAATCAATAAGGTGGAACAGGCACTAGGTGTTGTTGCTACACTGGTGTGCAGGAAAAACTCCCACTGGTCCAAATCAATCAAGCCTGGCATTAATGAGTTAAGGTGGTGAACTAATATGCTAGTGAATAATTTTGTGTCAACATTTAGGATAGAAATGGGTCTATATGACCTGCAGGGAGCCGGGGTTTGTGAATTACGTAAATAACAGGCTCTATCTCAAATGTGCTAAGGCCGAAATCACCTCCTCTATGTAAATAGACTGTTCCAAGGCCAAAGCCTATGACTCAGGCAGTGAGGTGAGAGCAAGCATTTAAAGGTATCCTAAGAGATCTCCAGTAGGGCTGTCGGTGGTATCATAAAGAGAACCGTTAAAGGCTTGAATGACCGATGCTATTCCCTTATCAGCGCAAGTCTCTGTGGAGGACCCAGGGCGAATCTTCTTCATGGGACGGGAGGACCAGAGTTGGTGTGGGAACCAGCGGGACTGCATTCTATGGACATCTTTTGGGATTAGGTGTGTCCTAAGCCTGGGCGTAGTTTGCGTAGCAGCACTACACGTAGCTTCACGTAGTATACTTTAAACTTCGCGTAGTACACGTAGTCTGCGTAGCACAGCTGAAGACAATGTGTACTTGTCTGTACTGTGCAAAACTTGCAAAATAATTGCAAAAAGCTTCCTGTACATGACCAGATATGATAAAATCAGTACTTCTATCTTTATATGCTAAAGTGCATATAGTACTTTCACAATGGTGAAACTGAAAAATTAGCAAGCAGTGGGAGATGTGATGATTTTGGGATCCTCCCTAACCTAGGGAGAGTACCAAACAGATGCCTTGAAAACAAAAAAACACATCTTATTGAACGATTTAGTTGTGGTCCCATCCTCTTAGGACAAACCCAAACACAGTTATTGGCAAAAAAACATTCCCAACCAAAGGCCCTGCAAAGCATTATAGGATGAGATTATCAGTGGGCAGTGAATATTATATAGTATACAATATCAAAATAATTCTACAAAGAGCTGCAGTTCAACTGGTGGTTACTAGATGTCCCTCACAAGTCAAATGCAAATGCTTGATGAAAGGGTTTCAATGGTTTTACATTTGACTCCTGAGGGACATCTAGGGACGACCAGTGGAACTGCAGCTTGATGTAAGAATAATTTCAATGCTTTGCATTTGACTCGTGAGGGACATCTAGGGACGACCAGTGGAACCGCAGCTTGATTTAAGAATAATTTCAATGCTTTGCATTTGACTCGTGAGGGACATCTAGTAACAACTAGGTGAACTGCAGCTCTTTGTAGAATTATTTTGATATTGGATACTATAATATTCACTGCCCACTGCTGATCTTGTCCCATAATGCTTTGCAGGGCCTTTGGTTGGGATTGTTTTTTTGCCAATAACTGTGCTTGGGGTGGTCCTAAAATGATGGGATCACCACTGAAGTTCAACAAAATGTGCTTTTTGTTTATGCCCTTTGTGTTCAAGGCATCTGCTTGGTGCTCCCCCTAGGTTAGGGGGACCCCAAAATCATCAGCTCTCTCATTACCTAATGTTTTCATTGTAAAAGTTCATTTTTGTGAATTGGTTATGTACTGTTAAGCATGTAAAATTACATTTTCAAAGTATCTGAGAATGTTGTTGATTTAGATGCTACGCTGTACTACGTGCGAATTAGTACAAACTTTGCATGCTCCGTCAGCGTAGCGTAGTTTTAAGCCCAGGGTTAGATCTCTGGTGGAGACAGATGTCACTGTCAGCGTAGCGTAGTTTTAAGCCCAGGGTTATATCTCTGGTGGAGACAGATGTCACTGCCAGATTGCTCAAGGAGAGTAAGAACCGCTGACCTTTTAGTGCTCGAGTACAAATCTACTCTGACCTTTTAGTGCTCGAGTACAAATCTACTCAAGCGGCAGAAAATGACTGCTTGCACTATGCAAGATGCCGTTTGCAATGATTGGAGAGTGCGGACAAGCATCCGGCACTGTGCAATCAGTGCAAACAGCATTTCCCTACCGCACTACGCAGCTCGCGTAGCTACGCGTAGCATGCTGCCATCCCCTTTGGATACAAGAACACCAGCAAGACTGCCCAAACAAGTCCGGAGGAAAAAATCGCAATCGCCTATCAAGGCAACTTTAACTGCACCGCCTCTTCTGAAACCTGAACAAACTACATTGAAAACCTCAATTTTAAACTAGAAACCATAGAAAACCTCAACTTAGGTGGAACCTTAGTCGACCACCCCATCCTTCGAGCCAACTTAGCGAGCAACATTAATGACTTCATCATTCTCGACTCCAGGGCATTCATCCTCATAGCAGACCTCAACTAGAAGACTGGACTGACCCCAATTCAGCTGCCCTTCTCGACAGCCTTGGAAATCTGGTGTCAGGGCAAGCCGCTCACCTGAATTCCAGGAGGTTCCGATGGGGCGAAGTGGCACCTTCTATACTCTCAAGGACCATCCTCATCGAAAGTGGGTGGAATACTGCACTGGCCTCAGTTCTTGAAGAGAAGGGCTGTTAAGATAGAGAGAGAGAGAGAGACTCGTGGCAATGTGGATTCTTTTCCTAATGATGTGTAGTTTGGCACAGGAATGTAGTTTCATGGTATCAGGATGGACTTCTATTTCTGTTTTCAGGAGTACCTGCTAATGACATGTCCACTCAATTAGTGTGCAAAAAACACAGAACATGGATTACTTGAAACTGCAAACAAGATCAGGCGATCAATTAGGCATACCAAGCTTCACCAGCACTTTCACATAATGCAGTATATCAAATGAGCAAGCCAAGCCTTTCACACGGATTATCAAAAATTAGTCAACAGGGAATGGCTCTTCCCCTGAAGAATCGCTTTAGATTGTATGCTGCTGTTCTTTTGCAGTTTTTTTTATAACTCTATGGAAAGCAAATGCGCGTCTGATGCACTGCATGTGTGAGTATGGGACACCATACATTAATGCTGATTCCTTTTTCTTTGTTTGTTGTTTACAGGTCTAAGGATTCAAGGAGTGCAGGATCAGGAAGTGGATCCTCTGGAGAGCAAGGGAGAATATAGATGCCAAAGAAGCCACCAGGAGAAGAAGCCTATGAAGACTGGAGTCCAGGTGAGTTCTCTTCGTGACACGATGAAGCTAAGCACTGCCTCGCGCTCCTTGAGGTTTAAATTCAGAGAGGAGCAAAGATGGCCACGGCAGCACATGTCCTCTCAAGATCATGCAGATCCTGGATTTCTGTTGCTGTTGTGGTTTCCTCCACTGCCACAAGGGAATTTAAAGGCTTACAAAAAAGACAATTCCTTCACTGCCACCAGGGAGTTAAAACACAGCACATCATGATGTAAAAACACAGTGTGTCATAAGGTCACATACCATGGGACCACCACTACCAACAGCAATAAATGCATGTTGCTCACATACTACGAGATCACCACTACCACCAGGGATGAATGCATACATTCAGGATCCCTACACGAGTCCTGACCGCCAGGTATGGATTGGGGCACATGTAACCATTGACAGGGGTGGGGTTGTAACAAGATTCATGTGCATGGTATCAGTTAAAGGCCATGAGTGTCATGAGGCCATGCTGTGACTGGAACCCTAATAGTCTTCCCCTCCAAAGGCTGTCAACCTGGGCGTGGCTTGTGAGAGTAGAGTGCATGGAAACATCACACCAGAAGAGTGGGTAATTGACACCGGAAACTGGTTCACAGGAACGTTCGACGGGACCATAACCCTTCTAGCCAACTAGATAATGTAATCTTCCTTAGAATGCACTTGGAATCCAAGATGGGTTGGACCTCATATTCTAGGTGACCTTTAATAGGAATTGGTGGAGGGGGAATGTCAGTGTTTTGACTGCTAATATACATATATTTGGCCAACGGAAAGGTCTGATCCTACTGTCTGGTCACTGAGGTCAACTGACAAAATATAAGTTGCACCAGTGTTTGATTAGCATGATCTGTCTGTCAATCAATTTGTGAGTGATAAGGAGACAACAGAGCCACTTTAATGTCAAGGGATGTGCAGAGCAATGTACTGCATACCACAGTTGGAAAGAACCTTCAATGGAAGACCATGAAGGAATATAATTGTGGATTGAAAATGTCGCTCAATTCAGGTGCAGAAGGGAGTTTGGTGAGGGGGACAAAGTGAGACATTTTGAACAATAGATCGATCCACCACATCAAAATGGTTGCATATTTATTTGCTGTGGGTAAATCTGTGGCAAAATCCAAACTTGTGGTGTGCCAGAGTTCTGGGGTAATGGGCAAGGGCTGCTGTATGCCCATGGGCCATGTCTTGGAATCCTTATTTCGGGCACCTAAGGGACAGGTAGAAAGGTACTGCTGTACATCTCTATGCTTTGAACCCCACCAGAAACGTCTCTTACAATTATTCTATTCTATTCTAGGAACACTTGTATAGCGAATGGCTACCCGCAGGCATCCCGCACAGAATGGAATTACAGAGACATATTCTGGAAGAGACAGGTTTTTAGTGATTTGTGGAAAGTAAGAGCCTTATCAACAGAATGAAGAGAGAAGGGGAGGCTATTCCCCTTTCTCGCTGCAGTAAAGGAAAAGGATCTCCCTTCACACATTCCTTTCTTGATGATCGGGATTGTAGTCAAATGAGCTTTAGAGGAGCACAGGGATCTGCCTGGTCCACAAGGGGAGAGCAGAGGCCCTGCAAAGCATTATAGGATGAGATTATCAGTGGGCAGTGAATATTATATAGTATACAATATCAAAATAATTCTACTAAGAGCTGCAGTTCAACTGGTGGTTACTAGATGTCCCACACAAGTCAAATGCAAATGCTTGATGAAAGGGTTTCAATGGTTTTACATTTGACTCCTGAGGGACATCTAGGGACGACCAGTGGAACTGCAGCTTGATTTAAGAATAATTTCAATGCTTTGCATTTGACTCGTGAGGGACATCTAGTAACAACTAGGTGGACTGCAGCTCTTTGTAGAATTATTTTGATATTGGATACTATAATATTCACTGCCCACTGCTGATCTTGTCCCATAATGCTTTGCAGGGCCTTTGGTTGGGATTGTTTTTTTGCCAATAACTGTGCTTGGGGTGGTCCTAAAATGATGTGATCACCACTGAAGTTCAACAAAATGTGCTTTTTGTTTATGTCCTTTGTGTTCAAGGCATCTGCTTGGTGCTCCCCCTAGGTTAGGGGGACCCCAAAATCATCAGCTCTCTCATTACCTAATGTTTTCATTGTAAAAGTTCATTTTTGTGAATTGGTTATGTACTGTTAAGCATGTAAAATTACATTTTCAAAGCATCTGAGAATGTTGTTGATATAGATGCTACGCTGTTCTACGTGCGAATTAGTACAAACTTTGCATGCTCCGTCAGCGTAGCGTAGTTTTAAGCCCAGGGTTAGATCTCTGGTGGAGACAGATGTCACTGTCAGCGTAGCGTAGTTTTAAGCCCAGGGTTAGATCTCTGGTGGAGACAGATGTCACTGCCAGATTGCTCAAGGAGAGTAAGAACCGCTGATCTTTTAGTGCTCGAGTACAAATCTACTCTGACCTTTTAGTGCTCGAGTACAAATCTACTCAAGCGGCAGAAAATGACTGCTTGCACTATGCAAGATGCCGTTTGCAATGATTGGAGAGTGCGGACAAGCATCCGGCACTGTGCAATCAGTGCAAACAGCATTTCCCTACCGCACTACGCAGCTCGCGTAGCTACGCGTAGCATGCTGCCATCCCCTTTGGATACAAGAACACCAGCAAGACTGCCCAAACAAGTCCGGAGGAAAAAATCGCAATCGCCTATCAAGGCAACTTTAACTGCACCGCCTCTTCTGAAACCTGAACAAACTACATTGAACACCTCAATTTTAAACTAGAAACCATAGAAAACCTCAACTTAAGTGGAACCTTAGTCGACCACCCCATCCTTCGAGCCAACTTAGCGAGCAACATTAATGACTTCATCATTCTCGACTCCAGGGCATTCATCCTCATAGCAGACCTCAACTAGAAGACTGGACTGACCCCAATTCAGCTGCCCTTCTCGACAGCCTTGGAAATCTGGTGTCAGGGCAAGCCGCTCACCTGAATTCCAGGAGGTTCCGATGGGGCGAAGTGGCACCTTCTATACTCTCAAGGACCATCCTCATCGAAAGTGGGTGGAATACTGCACTGACCTCAGTTCTTGAAGAGAAGGGCTGTTAAGATAGAGAGAGAGAGAGAGACTCGTGGCAATGTGGATTCTTTTCCTAATGATGTGTAGTTTGGCACAGGAATGTAGTTTCATGGTATCAGGATGGACTTCTATTTCTGTTTTCAGGAGTACCTGCTAATGACATGTCCACTCAATTAGTGTGCAAAAAACACAGAACATGGATTTCTTGAAACTGCAAACAAGATCAGGCGATCAATTAGGCATACCAAGCTTCACCAGCACTTTCACATAATGCAGTATATCAAATGAGCAAGCCAAGCCTTTCACACAGATTATCAAAAATTAGTCAACAGGGAATGGCTCTTCCCCTGAAGAATCGCTTTAGATTGTATGCTGCTGTTCTTTTGCAGTTTTTTTTAAACTCTATGGAAAGCAAATGCGCGTCTGATGCACTGCATGTGTGAGTATGGGACACCATACATTAATGCTGATTCCTTTTTCTTTGTTTGTTGTTTACAGGTCTAAGGATTCAAGGAGTGCAGGATCAGGAAGTGGATCCTCTGGAGAGCAAGGGAGAATATAGATGCCAAAGAAGCCACCAGGAGAAGAAGCCTATGAAGACTGGAGTCCAGGTGAGTTCTCTTCGTGACACGATGAAGCTAAGCACTGCCTCGCGCTCGTTGAGGTTTAAATTCAGAGAGGAGCAAAGATGGCCACGGCAGCACATGTCCTCTCAAGATCATGCAGATCCTGGATTTCTGTTGCTGTTGTGGTTTCCTCCACTGCCACAAGGGAATTTAAAGGCTTACAAAAAAGACAATTCCTTCACTGCCACCAGGGAGTTAAAACACAGCACATCATGATGTAAAAACACAGTGTGTCATAAGGTCACATACCATGGGACCACCACTACCAACAGCAATAAATGCATGTTGCTCACATACTACGAGATCACCACTACCACCAGGGATGAATGCATACATTCAGGATCCCTACACGAGTCCTGACTGCCAGGTATGGATTGGGGCACATGTAACCATTGACAGGGGTGGGGTTGTAACAAGATTCATGTGCATGGTATCAGTTAAAGGCCATGAGTGTCATGAGGCCATGCTGTGACTGGAACCCTAATAGTCTTCCCCTCCAAAGGCTGTCAACCTGGGCGTGGCTTGTGAGAGTAGAGTGCATGGAAACATCACACCAGAAGAGTGGGTAATTGACACCGGAAACTGGTTCACAGGAACGTTCGACGGGACCATAACCCTTCTAGCCAACTAGATAATGTAATCTTCCTTAGAATGCACTTGGAATCCAAGATGGGTTGGACCTCATATTCTAGGTGACCTTTAATAGGAATTGGTGGAGGGGGAATGTCAGTGTTTTGACTGCTAATATACATATATTTGGCCAACGGAAAGGTCTGATCCTACTGTCTGGTCACTGAGGTCAACTGACAAAATATAAGTTGCACCAGTGTTTGATTAGCATGATCTGTCTGTCAATCAATTTGTGAGTGATAAGGAGACAACAGAGCCACTTTAATGTCAAGGGATGTGCAGAGCAATGTACTGCATACCACAGTTGGAAAGAACCTTCAATGGAAGACCATGAAGGAATATAATTGTGGATTGAAAATGTCGCTCAATTCAGGTGCAGAAGGGAGTTTGGTGAGGGGGACAAAGTGAGACATTTTGAACAATAGATCGATCCACCACATCAAAATGGTTGCATATTTATTTGCTCTGGGTAAATCTGTGGCAAAATCCAAACTTGTGGTGTGCCAGAGTTCTGGGGTAATGGGCAAGGGCTGCTGTATGCCCATGGGCCATGTCTTGGAATCCTTATTTCGGGCACCTAAGGGACAGGTAGAAAGGTACTGCTGTACATCTCTATGCTTTGAACCCCACCAGAAACGTCTCTTACAATTATTCTATTCTATTCTAGGAACACTTGTATAGCGAATGGCTACCCGCAGGCATCCCGCACAGAACGGAATTACAGAGACATATTCTGGAAGAGACAGGTTTTTAGTGATTTGTGGAAAGTAAGAGCCTTATCAACAGAATGAAGAGAGAAGGGGAGGCTATTCCCCTTTCTCGCTGCAGTAAAGGAAAAGGATCTCCCTTCACACATTCCTTTCTTGATGATCGGGATTGTAGTCAAATGTGCTTTAGAGGAGCACAGGGATCTGCCTGGTCCACAAGGGGAGAGCAGAGGCCCTGCAAAGCATTATAGGATGAGATTATCAGTGGGCAGTGAATATTATATAGTATACAATAACAAAATAATTCTACAAAGAGCTGCAGTTCCACTGGTGGTTACTAGATGTCCCACACAAGTCAAATGCACATGCTTGATGAAAGGGTTTCAATGGTTTTACATTTGACTCCTGAGGGACATCTAGGGACGACCAGTGGAACTGCAGCTTGACTTAAGAATAATTTCAATGCTTTGCATTTGACTCGTGAGGGACATCTAGTAACAACTAGGTGAACTGCAGCTCTTTGTAGAATTATTTTGATATTGGATACTATAATATTCACTGCCCACTGCTGATCTTGTCCCATAATGCTTTGCAGGGCCTTTGGTTGGGATTGTTTTTTTGCCAATAACTGTGCTTGGGGTGGTCCTAAAATGATGGGATCACCACTGAAGTTCAACAAAATGTGCTTTTTGTTTATGCCCTTTGTGTTCAAGGCATCTGCTTGGTGCTCCCCCTAGGTTAGGGGGACCCCAAAATCATCAGCTCTCTCATTACCTAATGTTTTCATTGTAAAAGTTCATTTTTGTGAATTGGTTATGTACTGTTAAGCATGTAAAATTACATTTTCAAAGCATCTGAGAATGTTGTTGATTTAGATGCTACGCTGTACTACGTGCGAATTAGCACAAACTTTGCATGCTCCGTCAGCGTAGCGTAGTTTTAAGCCCAGGGTTAGATCTCTGGTGGAGACAGATGTCACTGTCAGCGTAGCGTAGTTTTAAGCCCAGGGTTAGATCTCTGGTGGAGACAGATGTCACTGTCAGCGTAGCGTAGTTTTAAGCCCAGGGTTATATCTCTGGTGGAGACAGATGTCACTGCCAGATTGCTCAAGGAGAGTAAGAACCGCTGACCTTTTAGTGCTCGAGTACAAATCTACTCTGACCTTTTAGTGCTCGAGTACAAATCTACTCAAGCGGCAGAAAATGACTGCTTGCACTATGCAAGATGCCGTTTGCAATGATTGGAGAGTGCGGACAAGCATCCGGCACTGTGCAATCAGTGCAAACAGCATTTCCCTACCGCACTACGCAGCTCGCGTAGCTACGCGTAGCATGCTGCCATCCCCTTTGGATACAAGAACACCAGCAAGACTGCCCAAACAAGTCCGGAGGAAAAAATCGCAATCGCCTATCAAGGCAACTTTAACTGCACTGCCTCTCCTGAAACCTGAACAAACTACATTGAACACCTCAATTTTAAACTAGAAACCATAGAAAACCTCAACTTAGGTGGAACCTTAGTCGACCACCCCATCCTTCGAGCCAACTTAGCGAGCAACATTAATGACTTCATCATTCTCGACTCCAGGGCATTCATCCTCATAGCAGACCTCAACTAGAAGACTGGACTGACCCCAATTCAGCTGCCCTTCTCGACAGCCTTGGAAATCTGGTGTCAGGGCAAGCCGCTCACCTGAATTCCAGGAGGTTCCGATGGGGCGAAGTGGCACCTTCTATACTCTCAAGGACCATCCTCATCGAAAGTGGGTGGAATACTGCACTGGCCTCAGTTCTTGAAGAGAAGGGCTGTTAAGATAGAGAGAGAGAGAGAGACTCGTGGCAATGTGGATTCTTTTCCTAATGATGTGTAGTTTGGCACAGGAATGTAGTTTCATGGTATCAGGATGGACTTCTATTTCTGTTTTCAGGAGTACCTGCTAATGACATGTCCACTCAATTAGTGTGCAAAAAACACAGAACATGGATTACTTGAAACTGCAAACAAGATCAGGCGATCAATTAGGCATACCAAGCTTCACCAGCACTTTCACATAATGCAGTATATCAAATGAGCAAGCCAAGCCTTTCACACGGATTATCAAAAATTAGTCAACAGGGAATGGCTCTTCCCCTGAAGAATCGCTTTAGATTGTATGCTGCTGTTCTTTTGCAGTTTTTTTTTAAACTCTATGGAAAGCAAATGCGCGTCTGATGCACTGCATGTGTGAGTATGGGACACCATACATTAATGCTGTTTCCTTTTTCTTTGTTTGTTGTTTACAGGTCTAAGGATTCAAGGAGTGCAGGATCAGGAAGTGGATCCTCTGGAGAGCTAGGGAGAATATAGATGCCAAAGAAGCCACCAGGAGAAGAAGCCTATGAAGACTGGAGTCCAGGTGAGTTCTCTTCGTGACACGATGAAGCTAAGCACTGCCTCGCGCTCGTTGAGGTTTAAATTCAGAGAGGAGCAAAGATGGCCACGGCAGCACATGTCCTCTCAAGATCATGCAGATCCTGGATTTCTGTTGCTGTTGTGGTTTCCTCCACTGCCACAAGGGAATTTAAAGGCTTACAAAAAAGACAATTCCTTCACTGCCACCAGGGAGTTAAAACACAGCACATCATGATGTAAAAACACAGTGTGTCATAAGGTCACATACCATGGGACCACCACTACCACCAGCAATAAATGCATGTTGCTCACATACTACGAGATCACCACTACCACCACTGATGAATGCATACATTCAGGATCCCTACACGAGTCCTGACCGCCAGGTATGGATTGGGGCACATGTAACCATTGACAGGGGTGGGGTTGTAACAAGATTCATGTGCAAGGTATCAGTTAAAGGCCATGAGTGTCATGAGGCCATGCTGTGACTGGAACCCTAATAGTCTTTCCCTCCAAAGGCTGTCAACCTGGGCGTGGCTTGTGAGAGTAGAGTGCATGGAAACATCACACCAGAAGAGTGGGTAATTGACACCGGAAACTGGTTCACAGGAACGTTCGACGGGACCATAACCCTTCTAGCCAACTAGATAATGTAATCTTCCTTAGAATGCACTTGGAATCCAAGATGGGTTGGACCTCATATTCTAGGTGACCTTTAATAGGAATTGGTGGAGGGGGAATGTCAGTGTTTTGACTGCTAATATACATATATTTGGCCAACGGAAAGGTCTGATCCTACTGTCTGGTCACTGAGGTCAACTGACAAAATATAAGTTGCACCAGTGTTTGATTAGCATGATCTGTCTGTCAATCAATTTGTGAGTGATAAGGAGACAACAGAGCCACTTTAATGTCAAGGGATGTGCAGAGCAATGAACTGCATACCACAGTTGGAAAGAACCTTCAATGGAAGACCATGAAGGAATATAATTGTTGATTGAAAATGTCGCTCAATTCAGGTGCAGAAGGGAGTTTGGTGAGGGGGACAAAGTGAGACATTTTGAACAATAGATCGATCCACCACATCAAAATGGTTGCATATTTATTTGCTGTGGGTAAATCTGTGGCAAAATTCAAACTTGTGGTGTGCCAGAGTTCTGGGGTAATGGGCAAGGGCTGCTGTATGCCCATGGGCCATGTCTTGGAATCCTTATTTCGGGCACCTAAGGGACAGGTAGAAAGGTACTGCTGTACATCTCTATGCTTTGAACCCCACCAGATCGTCTCTTACAATTATTCTATTCTATTCTAGGAACACTTGTATAGCGAATGGCTACCCGCAGGCATCCCGCACAGAATGGAATTACAGAGACATATTCTGGAAGAGACAGGTTTTTAGTGATTTGTGGAAAGTAAGAGCCTTATCAACAGAATGAAGAGAGAAGGGGAGGCTATTCCCCTTTCTCGCTGCAGTAAAGGAAAAGGATCTCCCTTCACACATTCCTTTCTTGATGATCGGGATTGTAGTCAAATGAGCTTTAGAGGAGCACAGGGATCTGCCTGGTCCACAAGGGGAGAGCAGAGGACAAGAAATCAATGGCCTTTTATCAAGAAGTGTCCTAAGCGTGATGCAGATAGATTTACATTTGATCTTCTCTGCCAGCGGAAGCCAACAGAGGAGGTTTAGGGCTTTTCATGCAGGGTGATTTCTTGGTATATTATATAGGATTCGTGCAGCAGAGTTCTGAACCACCAGCAATTCATTTACTGTAGCTTTAGGAGCTCCCAGATAAAGAGAATTGCCATAGTCCTGGTGAGGGAGGATGAGCGACTGGACTACAAATCTTTTTGAGGTAAAGGGGTGGAGGGAAAGAACTTTGCGCAGCATCCTCAACATACCGGCAGTTAATTTTATGGCTTGGGAGTCAAATTTAAAAGACTCATCCAATCACATTCCTGAACTCTTAATGGCTGGTTTTAGAGTTGGAGGAGAACCCAAGTGGCTTGGCCAGCCCAGATTTAAAAAGCATAGGTTCTGTTTTCTTCTCATTTAAATTGAGGCATGAGATCCCCATCCACTTTACAACCTTCTGTAGGCAAAGACCTAGAGGGGAGGCAAGTCCATTGGTCTGAGACAGTGAAACAACCAGCTGCATGCCATATGCATACGAAATCAATGAAATCCCAAAAGGGAGAACAATATTTCCCAGCAGTCTCAGATATAAATTAAAAAGGGTAGGGCTCAATGATGAGTCCCAGGGAAATCCACATTTGAGGTGGAGGCTCTCTGAAGTACAGTCTACCTCATAAACCTGAAAGGGTCTATCGTTCAAGACAGACTTAAGCCAGGCCAAGGATAATTTATTTATTTTATATAACGCCAACATGATCCTCGAGGGTATCAGAGTGCTTTATGTGGAGATAACACGATTAACACTTGGTCTGATCAACATGCAAACATATGCATGAGAGACAAAAAATCAACGATTAAGAATAGGCTAACAGTGGTTGGAGTAGAATAAGGCACGTACAAGGCCGGATAGTCTACATAAGAGTTTGCTGTCTGAATCTATTCAATGTCATTGATATTTTGATTTAGGGTAGGAACTTACAGCCAGATTCATCAAGCAAAATTGCGATCGCAATAGCTGCGAATTAGCCATTGCGATCGCAATTAACAGAAAAGCAATTCATGATGTGAAAAGCACAGAAATTGCGAAATCGCAAAAGAAAATTTGCGACTGCGCAAAATAATTTGCAGAATCTAGGAGGAACCCCTATAGTGAATCGGAAATAGCGAGAATCCATGGATTCTGCGAATTTCCTTGTGATTTCGCTAAATATTCGCTAATGCAATTCAAGAAAAGTCGCGAAAAATCTGAACATCGCAATTAGCGACGCGCAATTTAAGGAGAACCAAAACCAGGTGGTAACCATGAAGGAAAAAAAAACTTTAAAAAAACAAACTCCTAACTAGCCACAGGTGCAGGCCTGATCAAACACACTTAAGGAGACACAGTAGGAGCATGAGGACTTTCACAATGCCAGGACTCTACATGGTGGTCAGGCGGCGAAGGCTCCAGGCTGCAGCACGGAACAGACTCAGGATCCAGGAGCGAATATTCCGCCAACGGATCACCTTACTGGGCCAAACTGCAGAGCAAATTTACTCAAAGTACCGCCTGAATGGGGCAATGATCATTAAGCTGATCCGGGACCTAGACCCCCTGATGCAGCACCCAACAAGGAGGACCAATGCCATGCCCACCCATGTCCAGGTCCTGTGCAGCCTGCACCTACTGGCCTCAGGAAGCTTCCAGGGGATAGTCGCTGTTGCTGGGGGGATTTCCCAGAGCACCATGTCCCGCTGCCTAAGGAGTTTCCTAGAGGCAATGCTGACCCGGCTACACCATTATATCTCATTCCCGACAACCCAACAGGACTTAAATGAAATCAAGCTTCATTTCTACAACATTGCGCAATTTCCACATGTCATAGGATGCATTCACTGTACCCACATCCACATCTGCCCACCTGCACAAACGGAGTACATGTACCGGAACCGCAAGTCCTACCACTCCCTGAAAATACAGATGGTGTGCAACGCCAAGACATTCATCACAGACATAGTGGGACAATACCCGGGGAGCACACATGACTCCTTCATATTCCGGCACAGCGGCATGCACACACGTCTAGCCAGGGGAGACTTTGGCGAAGCACACCTACTCGGTGAGTACACATGCCAACAATTAGTACACTGTGACCATGTAGCTGGGCATAACAGACACTCACCCTCTGCTCCTTTCATTCAGGTGACAGCGCCTACGGTCTCCGTGAGTACCTCCTCACCCCAAATCTCAACCCTGCAACACCACAGCAACGGCGTTACAATGCTGCACACATACGCACGAGAAATTGCATCAAGAGGACATTTGGCCTTTTGAAGAGCAGATTCCACATACTCCACAAGACTGATGGTGCCCTCAAATACGAGCCTGAGGTCTGCTGCCGCATCGTGGCCGTGTGTGCAATACTCCACAACATTGCTACCAAGCGCAGGATACCTGTAGGGATCTCTGGCAGTGAGTCGGAAGGGGACAACCGCCCACCTGCACATGTGCGTCAGGCACGCGGGGAGAATCCTGCAGAAGGACACAGGCACCGCAACCAAATCACTATTAACTGTTTCTAGTGCACCCACTCCCCTCACCCAACACTGCACTCCTGCATGACAATTGAAATAATGACATGAGTCAGATTAACTGGAACAGAATATTTGTTATTGTTTTGTTCACAATAAACTAGGAATTTCTCACACAGTTACATGAGTGGTATTGTAAGTCATATGTCCCCATGTATTTGAGGAGGGCATGCTTGTGTTAGCAGCATGGCCCTTCATGGTAGTAACGAAAATGTCAATGCCGCCTCCGGGCGGACGCTCCCAGACGTCTTTCCAGCTCTTCCTCAGGATTTGGCCCTGAGGCAGCAGTGGGCCTGGTGCTGCAGCGGGGTACAATCACCAGTGGCACCGATTGGCTGCTGTGGCTTGAATTTGCCTCACTAGTGTCATACCCCCCACCCGCCTGGCCATGGCCAGTTGCCTGCAGACCCTGCACTGCAGTAGTAACTTGCTGCAGTGCCCTTGCGACATCCTGGCAGCACTGGACCATTTGTACTTGCATGGCCAACGAGCGCCGTGAGAGTTGGGAGGTGGCATTCCCTATGATATAATTTGACCGCGTGTACGCAGACAGGCGGGTCAGCAGCTGACGGTGGCGGCGCCAATTGATATCCCGCTGGCTCAACATGGCCCGTGTGTTGTCCTCCACTGCAGCGGTCATCCTCTCCATCCTGTCTGACAGCTGTCCCACATTCTTAGCAGTCTTGTGCAGCTGTAGGTGGATTACTGCAAGATGGCGGGCTTGTGTCTGGTGTATGCGGAGCATACGGCGCTCAATGGAGAGCCCAGGTGCACGCACATTCACCCCCCTGCCAAGGCGTTGTGTTGAGTTGCGCGGCTCCCTCCCCAGTCCGCTGGACTGGCTTCTCACAGCGGCAGTGCAGCATGTTTGGTTACGTGCTGCTGCTGCTGTTGTCAACCCCACTGGCATGTGAGTCACACGCTGCGGTTGTGGCGCGCCTGTTGGCGCGGAGGTGGCACTGTCCACAGGGGCAGGTGGTGGAACTACCGCTGGTGCTGCAGCTTGCCCTGATGGTCCTGGTTGAGGGTATGGATGGACGTCACCCTCGGTGTCCTCAGGTATTTCTTCTATTTCCAGGGCATCACTATCCGTGCTGGGTGCTTCAGCGCCACCTGTGATGTAAAGTGGACGTTGATTAATGACATGTATCTTGCACATGGAAGGTTGCTACATGCATGCAGGCTAACATTTCCTGACTGGCTGTAAGATTGACTCTCACTGGACAGGTCTGGCTGTATGGTGCTGGATGGTAAATGTGGTCAGACTATATGTCCCACAATGCAATAGGGCTTTTCTGGTGTGCATGGGCTGCATGACTGGGGTTTCTAATGGGTTGATCTGGGGTCATGGCCATTGTTAGGGGACAGGGTCGCAGTCGCATGGCACTTACCTTGTGAATCTTGGGTGGGTCGGGAGGAGTCCAGCTGGGTTACCCCCACGCATGCCTGGGGATTCAGGGTGTCCTCTACAAGGTCCTCAAGTGGAGTGTTGGGTGGGACAGTGGGCTCTCCTCCTCCTGTTGCGACACGCTCCCCCAGCCTCTCAGCAATCCTCTCCTTGGCACGCCCTCTGAGGTTGTACCACCTCTTCTTTAATTCATCTATGGAGCGCAGGGTCACTTCCACAGAATTTACTTTGGCGCGGATGCGCACCCAAATCCTTCTCTTGTCGGCCTTAGGCACCCTCCTTGAGTCCTTCCCAAAGAGCCGATCATGGTCCTTGCACACACCCTCTATGAGATATTCAAGTTCTTGCTCAGAAAATTTAATTTTCGGTTTCCTGCCTGAGGAACTGTCCCCTGCTGCTTCATGGGACATATTCTGCAGTGGGGTGTCTCCTGGTTTTCAGCTGGAGTTTGTCTGGAGTGGAGATCAGAACAATGCTGCTTCCACTTCAGGCTCAGAATGCAGAATGAGGGTTGGGACTGCCTACTTCCTGGTAGTGATGTCAACACTGTGCTCAAAATGCGACTTCCCGTTTTTGCGATCTCGCAATTAGCGAGATCGCAATTTGCGAAATCGGTAATTGCGAGATCGCAATTTCAACAGGGAAAACGGCAGATTCTACAATTTTTCTGCGTTTTTCGGTAACCACATTTTTTTCTCGCTAAATTTCATGAATCCCATTCTGCGAATTCTAAATTGCGATTCTGTATTTCTCGCAATTTAGGAATCGCAGATTTTGAGATTGATGAATCTGGGGGTTAGTCAGTAAATATGATTTGGCTTCTCTTTTGAAGGCTAGGTGGAGGAAATTAGGTAAAGAGTACCATGTCTTGGGAGCATCAGGTGAGAATGCTCTAGCCCCAGTTTTCCTTTTGTGGGTTTGTTGAGGTTTCGGCAACATGGTGAGCGCACTTCGTGAGGATCTGCTGCCCCCTGATTTTTCTAGCTTTTGTGCCAGATAACTGGGGGTGTTGAAGTGTAGCGCTTTGTTTGTCATGCAAGCAATTTTCAGTTGAATTCTTGCTTCTTATGGTAGCCGATTTAAGGTTTTTAGGGCTGGTGAGATGTGTGCATTTCCTTTAGTTCCGAGGACAAGTCTTGCTGCTGAATTGATGGAGTGGTGCTAGTTTGTATTTAGGTAGGCCACATGGTGTGGCACTACCATAATCCAATCTGGGAAATACTAGGGCTTGTACTGCTTGTTTTAGATCTTCATGAAGTAAGTATGGTTTCAGTTTCCGCAGAATGCTCAGTTGGTAGTTTGCTCCTTTGGTGACAGCACTAATGTCACTCTTCATATTTAGGTGTTGGTCTAATGTAATACCTAAGGATCTCGCAGAGTCTATGATATGGGGCGAGCATTTGAGGGCTGTAAGATGATTCAGCGACTGATCAATCTCGATGTTGTTATTTGGTCGGAGAGATGAGAAGAAATTCTGTTTTATCAGCGTTGAATTTGAGGTGGTCAACCGTGAGCCAGAGGTGTGTATTTTGTAGGATAGAATTGAGGTATTTGTCATTTGGAGAGGCAATTTTGAGATATAGCTGGGTGTCATCAGCGTACATATGGTAGTGGATGTTAGCTGATTTTAGGAGGTTTGCTAGTGGTTCCAGGAATACGTTAAAGAGATTGGGGGAAAGAGTGGATCCTTGGGGAACACCAAGAGTTATCGCTTGTGGTTTAGATGGAGATTGATTCATTTTGATTCGTAAGGATCTGTTTTGGAGGAAAGAAGCGAACCATTGTAATACGGCCCCTGATAAGCCCATTCTTTGTTCCAGGTAGTTTTAGTTGGGTGTCGTGTTTGACGGTTTCAAAGACAGCAGATAAATCATGCAATATTGTAAGGCATGATTCTTTCTTGTCCAGCATTTTTAGTATGTGATCTACAATATGGGTAAGGGCTGATTCTGTGTTGTGATCTTGACAGAAGCCTAATTGGAATTGATCAAGTAGTTGAAACTTTTCTATGTGCTTGCAGAGTTGTTTCTGAACACATTTTTCTGAGAGCTTTGCCAGTGTAGGGATGTTGGAGATAGGCCGGAAGTTGTTAGGGTCAGAGCAGTCTGCCATAGTTTTTTTTTAAATGGATGTTACTTGACCGATTTTTTAGCAGTCTGGGATAGTGCCTTGTCATAGAGAGGCATTTACAATCTTTATCCATAGCAGAAGGATACAGATTTTGATCTCTTTGAATATGCTGGGAGGTAGAGGGTCCGAGAAGTGATTAGATGGGTTTAAAGACGAGATAATATTGTAGATTTCCTGTTTGCTGATTGGGGAGAAAGCGTTCCAAGTGGCATTATTTTTGGAGGTTAGGCAGGGTGGTACCATCCCTTACATAGATTGAGAGTTGAGAGATAGGTTGACTGGGAAGGCAGGTAGTAGTTCCTTTGCTAGTTGAAGTTCATACTCTATCTTTGTTGTCTTATCATTGAAGAAGGTGGCTAGTACTTCGCAGTTTGGCAGGGTACTGGATCCGGAGTCTGTGGGGTTTGATGAGTTACGTGATTGCTGTTTGACTATTTAGAATAGTTTTTTGGGCCTATTTATGGCCTGGTCGAGTTGGGTTCTGATAAAATTAGCTTTCGCCTGTCTTATTCTTTGATTGTATGTGTTCCTTATTGACCTTAAGCATTTTAGTGATTCCATTGATGGTGAGTCTTACCAAGCGATTTCTGCCATTCTTAGGTTGAGTCTTTCAGTGCTCAAGTTGTCCTTAAACCATGGCTTTGAGTTTTTAGTGGAGATGTTTTTCTGTTGTAGGGGAGCAATAGAGTTCATGACTTATTGTATTAAAGTATTATAGTAGTCAGTGAGGTTGAGGTCGTTGACATCCTCCATATTGGTCTGTGGGATCAAGGCGTTGTTGCATAGAGTGGTTAGATCATTGAGGTTTATATTACTAGGATTCCTTTTCAACGGTATGAATTTTTTCAATTGGCCCTTCCTAATGATCTCCTTTAAGTTGATGAGGAAGGTGATGCGATAATGGTCTGACCAATCACATGGGGTAATAAACTCTAAGGAGATAGTGTCTGACTTAGAGATGATAAGGTCCAAAGTCTCTCCCTTATTTTGTGTGGGACCGTCGCAGATTTGGGACATCTCAAGGGTTAATAGGAACGATTTTAAGCTATTCACTGAGGGGTCATTTAGGTCATTCTAGTGAGTGTAGATTAAAATCACCCAGGAAGATCTGGGGTCCTTGATGATTAATATTTATTGTTAAGATTTCCATGATTTGTTCGATGAACTCCGGGTTATCACCCAGAGGGTGATAAAAGGCATGTACATTACAAATAACTTTTTGTTGCACGAGATTTTGAGGCTAAGATATTCACATGTTGTTACATCTATTGTTTCCAATTGGCGTAATGATAAAGTATTGTTGTAGATGCTTGCTATTCCACCACCCGTTTTCACTGTTCTGTCTAGTCGTATGATATTGTGACTAGGTGGAACTAGTAGATCTATGATGGGATGGGATGAGTTGTTTAACCATGTTTCCGTGAGGATAACTATATCGAACTTATGTGTCAGAATGAGATCGTAGATATCTTCTGCGTGTTTATTTGCTCATCTGCAGATGAAGAGCATGCACTTTAGCTGTTTTTTATTGTGATGAGAAGCCATTTGTGATAAAGTGATTCATTTAAGGTTGTTCTTGTTTATTCCTCTGTGATTGTGACTCGGTTCTCTAAAAGGGTTCACTTGGATTGAGTATGAACAGCCTTGCTCATATTTAATCCAGACTTATAATATAGGAGGAGTTAATGGATCTCATTGTTTGATAGTTCTTGCTTTGATCTCTTTGGTCTGGAATCCTCGTTGGGGGAAAGTCTAGTTAGCGGTCCCAGGTTGGCTGTGTGAGTGGGCTGGGTTGGGGTGATGTCTATATGGGTGTCCTTTCTGGTTATCTAGGGGCTTTTTGCATTGCGAGAGGGCCAAAGATTGGCTGTGATTGAAGTAAGTCTCTGTATATCCTCTTTAAGGTGCTTTAGGCAACGATCGATTTCATTGAGTCGCATTACCCAATACTCCGGTTTAAGGTAGAGGCGGGTTGCGTCACAAGATCCGATAATGGTGTGTTGCCATCAAGGGTGCCAAGTTTAGAGCATGGGTCATTGTTATCTGTGTCCATATGTTGTGTTTATTTGAGAGGCTGATTGGATGAGATGATAGGAAGCTTAGGCCTGGAGGTAGTGACAATGTTACTGGATCTAGCTGATCTGAGGTTGATTTGGTGTGCGGCTGTGGGTTTGTGGATATTATTATTTCCTGTACAGGGGGGTCAGTGAGGACGTGATAGTAGAGCCCTCATTGGTGCGATCTGGTGATGCAAGAGGGGGTGGGTAGGGGGGATGAAGTGTCAAGCAGTTATGATCTAAACCAGTTTTATTGTTGAGGGGGTGAGCGGGGGAGTTAGTTGCAATATTCCTAGTAGCGATCTCAGTCATAGATTGGGCGGATGGTTCTGGAGGGGGCATGGTGGCCTCCTGGGTGTGTGTGTAATCCCCTGGAACCAGAGTGGAGTTGGATGAGTTGGGAGAGTCCCTGTACTCTAAGGAGGATGAGGGTGTTCCATCAAGCATGTGAGGGAGATTTTGGGTGGGGACATTGGGCGTGTTGTAGGTCCCCTTTTTTAGGATGTAAATGTAAATGTAAATGTAGTTGAGCTTATATAGCGCACAGCTACCCGCAGTGGGTTTCCCGGCACTTGCTTAGGGAACCCTTCCTGATATTCCCCTGTGAGATAGCAGGGTATCCACAAGGTGAAAGTCAGGCATCCCGCCGCGAGGGGCCGTTGTGGAGATTAAGCAAGCTATTGCCCAGAGTCGCAGAGTGTGAACCCGTGAGTCGAGGAGGCACCAGGGAGAGAATTATCGAGTCCGTGGAATTTTTAGCCCAAGACCCCGCCGAGGCGGGGAATTGAACCCTGGTCCAGGACCGATCTCAGGTTCCGGGTCTGCTGCCTCTAACCCCTGAGCCACACTTCTCCAGATTTTTTCAATTATGGTTAGATTTTCATTCGAAGACTGAATTGGTATAATCCCATTATTGTAAATACACATGGTAGCATTTGCATTGCATAGGGGAGAGGGAGATACCGTTAATCTTAGTCTGTGAGGTGTTTTTTCTGGTGCCTGTGATGCTTAACATGGAGTGTAGAGTATTTCTCTATGTGTACAATATAAGGTTATTAGTTCTTGTTCCCTTGGTGATACTAAAATAAGGGTCTAAGATAAGCATTTCTGGATGTTCTTTGAGTAAGTGGTGTTTGAGTTTTTTGATGCGTTTTTGGAGAGGTTGGGGGTATTTGATAGTATAGGCATTGTGGCCTGATGGTTCTAGTTTTGAGTCCATTCCTTGAAACTGGGAGGTATTCTCTATAACTAGTGTACTTCCATGGTTATTTAGGGTAGAGTGACAATGTTTCTATCTTTCTTAGATGATTTATAGATCTGTGGACCTGGCTAGTTTAGAGCTCAGCTGATCTCCTCAGTGCGATAGCTCTCTATTATTAAAATGGACTAATTTTGGTGTGTAAATAGACTTATATATGTGGGAACATAAAATACCTTGCCCTATCTAAGATGGCTGCCAAGAGAGCATCCAGTCTGGAACGTAGTCCTATATCTCTTTTACTGAATCTTGCTTCTCTGAGACATAGTCCTCTGTCACTTTCCAGTCACAAATTGCTGAGATTGGACATTTTTTTCTTTTTGTATCCTTAAATCGTAGTTCTATGTCACTTTCCCTGAGTTGTTGATGAGTGAGTAGTCCTATCTTTGTTTAAATTGATAAGCCAGCCATTTTGCAGCAAGCATAGGTGTAAGGAACCTAAAACCTAAAATGGGGATCTTGCACTGCACCCCAGGTTAACCAAATCGACGAATGGAGCATGATACATATATACATGTGCTTCTAATGGCCTATAGAACTGCCCGATCCAACAGTTTTGCTCCCCAGACCACAATTCAGAGCTCAGTTATAATGTTTAATGGTAGTGTCTAAGCACAATTTATTCTTAATTGTTAGATTGTTCTCCTGGGCTCCTCAACAACCGATGATCTACCAATTCCAACATTCCGTAATCTTTTCACAAGAATATTATAACTTACAGTGGCAAAAGCGAAACTGAGATCTACGAGGAAAATTGCAGCCATTCCTCCTTGATCTAGCATTCTTTCGGCCTCTTTCACCACTGCCAATAAATTCATTATTTAGGGTCTTTTGTACACCCGGGTGACCAGTTAGTGTAGTGTCACGATTCCATGCCAGTACTTGTTGGATAAGTTTAGTGCTAGGAACAAATACGTGTTTTCCAAGGTAGAACAAATAATTGTGCATAGAACTTACTGGGTTCTGAACCCATTCTGCTGGAACTAGCTGTTTTGCTGCCTGTTTTAGGTCTGTTAGGAAAGTGACAACAACACAGATTGCCATAACGACTTTAGTGTGTGTGATGATGTGAGGCAAGTTAGTCTCTTTAGTGTGTGTCAATGTATACTGAAACCTAAATAGAGTATCTGATGGTACATGTTTTGATACAGGACGATATGTGATGAGAAAAGCAAATTCACTGAGGAAATGCAGCCATCACATTTGTCTGGGAGTCAATGCTTTGACAGAGCTAAAACAACTTAGGTCTGGAGTAGATTGTAATAGTGTATTTTGATTCTAACAAATGATGACTCCACTCTGTAAAAAACTGTTTAATTGGCAAGAGTTCCCTTTAAGCAACTATACAATGTAGTTCCACCAGGAGTAACATATTTCAAAAGAATGCCACAGGATGCAAGTACTTCTTTGGAATATACCCTGCCTACAAACACCTGAGAAGCATTTTCCTTCACTTTAAAGGGCCGATCAGGATCAGGGTGATGTAACACCATGGCTGTTGTGAATTTTGTTTTAAGGAGCTAAAAGGCATGTACACCTTTGTCTGTCCATTAAAACACCTTATGCTTTATGAGTAGCTGGGTGAACTATAATATCAGAGAAATGTGTTAGGAACCATCTATTAAAAATGTTTGCACTTCTATTATGGTGGTTGGTGCAGGCCACTTTAGTGCGGCTACCACCTTTTTTATGGCCCATGGTGATTCCTGAAGAGGATAAGAAATACCCCAGATGTTCCACTGATTGTACATGAAAGTAACATTTTTCTAACTTGGCAAACAAGTTATGCTACCTGAATCCCTCTAGGGCTGCTCACACATCTTTCAAATTGCGAGAATAAATAAGAATATCATCTATGTAGATGATTGCTCAGATGTCCAAAAAGTCTCGTAGAACTTTACTGATAAAAAAAACTTGAAATGCTGCTGAGGCGTCGCCGGGCCCAAACGGCATTATTTTATACTCAAACAGTCAAATTTTGTTCAAAAGTCTGTTTTCCATTTATCACTTTCCTTGATGCAATTGAGATAGTAGGCCATCGTAAGTCCAATTTTGTGTGAGTGTTGAATCTGATCCAAGAGCACTGGTATGAGCGGCAGGAGATACCTGTTTTTAGAGGCAGCTTTATTAACCGCTCTGTATTCAATACTGAGCCAATATTCCCCATTCTTTTTTGGCACATAAACAATGGAGAATAGATGGGTGAGGTACAATGACAAATAAATCCTACGTCTAGCAATTCGTCCAGGTATTTCCTCAAGTGCTGGGTCTCAGGTTCGGTAGGAGCGTAAATTCTGCTGCAGGACAGATATGCTCCTGATATTACATGAATTTGGAAATCAAATGTTCTGTGCACAGGTAATTGGGTGGCTTGTTTTGAGTCAAAGCTATCTTGGAAGTCCTGATAGACATCTAGTAATTGATCAATAATAATAATAATCTTTATAGCATGATTAATTAAAATCTTTGCAATTAGGCAATAAAAACAAGAAGGAGAAAAGTACATGAATAAAGCATTTTGAAAAGCAATTTTAAAAAACATTTAGAGAAGTTAAAAAAGTAAAAGAAGTACCATGCGGGAGGTACAGTACTATGCATTAGTGGTAATTGATTCAATCCCTGAGCTAGAGCACAATGTAGAGGTACCGCCAAGGTAACTGTCCTAAATACTGAATTTATAAGCATATGGTAGGACATTCCTCTGTTTCAGTGAAAGTATCACATTTGCATACATGGTCAGGTGTCGTGGTGCTCTACCTTTTGTGTTGCTAAATACTGAGGGATCTGTGATAAGGCCTTTCTCGGTGAGGCAACCTCCTCACTACCAAGAGATCTAGTTGCCCTGATTGTGCTCATCAATTTTCAGGCCTGCCACTGTTCATCCTTTTTAAGCTTGGCTGTGCAATCCCACGCAAAATGCCCTGGCTTACCGCATTATAAGCAGAAATGCAGTCAACGTCTACGTTCTTTCTCTTCAGTTGCTAAAGGTCCCTTCATTTCTCCTATCTGCATAGACTCAGCTTCAGTTGTTTTTGTGCCTGTTTCCCTCTTTTCTGCCTTAACTATCACTACTCTGGTATCGCTGTGAGGTATTTTAATTTGCGTTCCAATATGCAGTGATCTAGCTTGACAACCAGGTTTATGAACTCAGTGCAGCCCTTAGGTTAGTCTACAATGTGAGATAACAAATCGTTTAGTTTGTCTCTCAAACCTTAGGTAAATGAGAGATTTTCTTTTTTCTTTGGGCCATTGCTTGAATAAAAACATGTTTAGCGGATAGTTTCTTCATGGCTGCTTTGAAGGCCGGGAACTTGTACAAACTAGGATCATTGGCTTCAGTTAGGGGAATGGACCAATTGATTGCAACTTTGCCCAAGTACAAAATCACAAATGCCACCTTGGCAGCATCATTACCCAAAACGTTAGGCTTACATAAAAAGTGAAGCTGGCATCGCCCCATAAAAACCTCAAATTTGGTGCTCGCCCCAAGGATTATTTCTGGAGTTGCTAGAAGAATGGGAATGAGCATCGTAACAGTGATATTGAGCAGTGGTTGGGAGTAAATGTATCTCTGGGTGAGCCTTTCTTGCTAAGTGTCTCCCAGAATTTGGGGAGGATAGAGGACAGGCTGCAAGGTTTTAAATGAAGTTTCCTCCCATGGAACTTGTCTGTGTTTGTATCGCAATAATTCTCCTCTCAGCTTAGTATTTTCCCATTGTTACTTGTTCACTTCTACTTGCAAGTGATGTAGGGTCCTGCCTCTGGGGGTCTCCTGCCAAGGCTTGTGCTAAATCCTGGATATCAATATGCTCATGAGACTCCATGTCACCCAAAAGGAACTCTGATTTTTGTGGCTTAGCCTTCTGTCAAGGTGAGCTGCTCACCTGAATTCCAGGAGGTCCCAATGGGGCAACGCAGTACCATCTATCCTCTTGAGGACCGTCCTCAGTGGCAGTAGGAGGAATACTGTACTGGCATCGGTTCTGAAAGGGAAGGGGGTTGTGATAGAAAGAGAGTGAGAGAGAGGCTTGTGGTGAATCTGGTGATCTGGATTCTTCTCCTAACGCTGAGTAGTTTGCCACTGGAATGTAATTTTGTGATTTTGAGATGGACTGCTACTTCTGGTTTCAGCAGTACCTGCTAACAACACCCCCTCACGATTAGGGTACACAGAATACGGAACATGGATTACTTGTAACTTCAAAAAAGATCAGCCGATCTATTAGACATACCTAGCTTGGTAGTGAGACAAAATATCGAAATTAAAATATTGATATACAATAATATCGATGTTTTAATTTCGATGGTATAGAATATCGATGTCTAAAATATCGACAGACAGAATATCGTTTTTTAAAGGTATGTATGTTACTAATATCGAAATTTTCTAATATCGAAATTTTGTTTAGTGTTATGTATTTTATTATGTTGTTTATATGTTTGTTAAATATGTTTTGTAATGTATGTTTGAAAATTAGTAAATTTGTTTACATTTTCGTTTTAGTATCAGAGCGGGTTGTGGGTTTATAGGGGAATAGGGTGGGAAATAATTTAATAATAATTAATTAATTAATTAATATATTTTTGAAAATATTTTTAATTAATAATTAATTGGTAATTAATTAATATTAATTAGTTAATTACATTAATTAGAGTTAATGTTTTAATATATATACATTTTTTATATTGTTAAATAATTAATTGGTAATTAAATAATATTAATTAGTAAATTAACTTAATTAGAGTTAATGTGCTAATATATTCAATTTTTTGTTATTGTTAATGAATAATTAATTGGTAATTAAATAATATTAATTATTTAATTAAATTAATTAGAGTTAATGTGCTAATATATTTAATGTTTTTGTTATTGTTAATTAATAATTAATTGGTAATTAATAATTATTAAGTGATTAAATGACGTGATTTATTTATGTGTACTGGGTTGTGTGTTTATAGGGGGATAGGGTGTGATATAATTAAATGTAATTAATTAAAGAGATTGTATTTATTTGTTGGTATTTATTGTTAATTAATTAATAATTAATATGTGTTAATTAGTTCATTTATAATTACATCAATTTAGTAATATTAATTGTTATTAATTGATTAATAGAACTTTATAATAATAGTTTTTTTTGTATGTGTAGTGTGTGTTAAAGGGGGAGTAGTGTGGGAAGTAATTTTTACCCCTATGCTATCCAACGCTTTCCCTACTGTTGCACCCTCTGGAGTAGGAATAGTAATTTTTACCCCTACGCTATCCAACTCTTTCCCTACTGTTGCACCCTCTGGAGTGGAAATAGTAATTATTACCCCTACGCTATTTAACGCTTTCCCTACTGTTGCACCCTCTGGAGTGGGAATAGTAATTTTTACCACTACGCTATCGAACGCTTTCCCTACTGTTGCACCCTCGGGAGTGGGAATAGTAATTTAAACCCCTACTCTATCCAACGCTTTCCCTACTGTTGCACCCTCTGGAGTGGGAATAGTAATTTTTACCCGTACGCTATCCAGCGCTTTCCCTACTGTTGCACCCTCCGGAGTGGGAATAGTAATTTTTACCCCTACGCTATCCAACGCTTTCCCTACTGTTGCACCTTCTGGAGTGGGAATAGTAATTTTTACCCCTACGCTATCCAACGCTTTCCCTACTGTTGCACCCTCTGGAGTGGGAATAGTAATTTAAACCCCTAAGCTATCCAACGCTTTCCCTACTGTTGCACCCTCTGGAGTGGGAATAGTAATTTTTACCCCTACACTATCCAACGATTTTCCTACTGTTGCAATATGTGGAGTACGTATATATATTAATTTATATGTAGAGTTTTTAATTTATTTTAAATGTATATGTATTAGTTATAATTTTTAAATATGTTTTAATGTTTTTATTTAATATTTGTAAAATGATATGTATTTTAAAATTATTTTTACATTATTATTAATACATTTAAAAAAACTATATTTTTAATTTCGATATTTTTGTACTACGATATTAAATTTTCGATATTTTTGTACTTACCTTTATGAAGATATAACTCCGATATTTTTGACTTTGATATTTTTGTGTCAATATTTTTGTATGTAGATATTCTGTCTGTCGATATTATGTCATAGATTCACCTAGCTTCACAGCACTTTCACATAATGCAGTTCCTCAAATGAACATTTTTTGGTTTTACACAGTCCCTCTCGAATGTTGACCAGTGAGTTTTTGGCATTAATCAAAGTCTCTCAGTTGGGCACTCACAGTTCTTGGTTAATCACAAGATGTTAATCATAAAATAAACATTGTGTCTGGAGTTATCACAGTTCTTGGTTAAACACAAAGAATAAACAAAAGAAATATAACACAGGAATAATATGCTGGGTTAGTAACAACGATACCGCATTTGTGCACTAACAGCCTGATTCATGTACGGGCCGTTTTGCGTGTCCCTAATAGCGATTCATAGCGACTCGCTATTGAGGAAACGCAAAACGGCATTCATGTACTTTCCGGGAAAAAAATAGCGACTCGCACGCGGGCGCTAAATCCGTTAGCGACCAACAAAAATCGCAGAAAAATCGCTATTCCCGGCTACCTGCGTCGGGAATGCGACTCGCAATCTCGTGCGATCGGGAATGCGACTCGCAATCTCGTGCAATCGGGAATGCGACTCGCAATCTCGTGCGATCGGGAATGCGACTCGCAATCTCGTGCGATCGGGAATGCGACTCGCATTCTCGCGCGATCGGGAAAACGGGAAGTCGCTTTCCGAGCACAGTGATGACATCACAACCAGGAAGCAGGCAGTTCCCACCCCCAAACACCACAGTGAGGCAAACCTTCGAGGGAGCAAGTCGGAAAGCAGCCGCTAAACCAGCGATAGCGACTTCACTAATGACTGCAATAGCGACCTAACTGCTGCCATGTCTGAGGAACCTGTCCCTGGCCCCAGCAACAGCGCAGGACGAAAGAGAAAGCTGAAGTTCTCAGAGCAGGAGCTCGAGAACCTGATAGAAGGGGTGGTGGCCAACCATGACAGACTCTTCGGGATCAACTCCAGGAAGGTCCCAGAGCAAGACAAACGGAGGATCTGGCTGGGAATAGCCTCCAGCGTGAACTCGGTGGGTGTGGCCGATAGGTCATTGGAGGAGCTTAAGAAGCGATGGTACGACCTCCGAGGTCGTGCCAAGGAGAGGGTGGCGGAGCGCCTTGGAGAGGCATCGGGCACTGGAGGTGGCGGACCAACAGTCCCACCCAACACACCCTTGGAGGACCAGGTCGAGAACACCCTTGAGAGGGAGGCGTGCGTTGGCGTCACCCCTCTGGACTCCTCCCGCCCCACCCAAGACACCCAAGGTAAGTGGCATGCCACTGCGACCCTGTCCCCTATGACCGTCCCTGACCAGATAGGCTCACTTATTGGCCCTTAGTCATGCCTTTGTTGCGCATCAGGGAATGCCCTGAAGCATTGTGGGAGATGTAGTATGTCCACAATGTAGTAGTACCACTATGCAGCCAGACAGGTCCCAAAGTACGCAAATCCACAGCCATCCAGGGAATGTCACCCAGCATGCATGTAACATCAGCACGTCTGGCAGTCACATGCAACTAATGAGTATCCACTTACCCTCACAGGTGGCGCAGAAAGCAGTGACAGCGAGAGGCTGCAGATAGATGAGGAGGCCCAGGAGGAGGATTCACAACCGGAAACCCAGGCACCAGCCCCTGCCGCTGCAACAACACCAGCAGCCAGGCCCCCCACCGTTGTGGCCCCTGCATCTGCCATCCCACCCGCAGCCAAAGCCAGGCCCCCCACCGTTGTGGCCTCTGCTTCTGCCATCCCACCCGCATCCAAAGCCAGGCCCCCCACCGTTGTGGCCTCTGCTTCTGCCATCCCACCCGCATCCAAAGCCAGGCCCCCCACCGTTGTGGCCTCTGCTTCTGCCATCCCACCCGCAGCCAGAGCCAGGCACCCCACAAATGTGCCTCCAGTACCTGCCGCACCAGCAACGCCTGCTGTGACACCACCTGCAGCTGGTGCTACGTCATCTGGGCCTGCAACAGCGGCAACACAGCGGCCAGCCACTGTGACAGGCCAGCAGAGCAGGCGTGGGAGCTCTCACCGTCACACCACAGCTCCAATCAGCAGGAGGGGCAATGGACAGCGCCATGCCTGTATGAGCGTAGAGAGGCGCATGCTCAGGATCCATCAGCGCCAGTCACAGCAGCAAGGTGCCATACAGCTCCAGCTGCACAAAATTGGGCGCAATGTGGCGGGAGTGGGAGACCGCATGGACCGCATGACGGCGGCCATGGGCCGCATGACTGCAGCCATGGAGGCAAACACTGCTGCGGTGAGCAAGCAGCGCAGGGCAGCAAGCCGGCGCCACCACCAGCTCATGAGCCGGCTGGCCTCCTACAGCTGGTCAAATTATGTGGCTGCAAATGCCACCTCCCAGTTGTCACGCCGGTCACTCACACAGCAGCACCAACTAGTTCAGTGCTGTGAGGACATCACCAGGGTCCTGGAGCACCTAACCACCGCGGTGACGGCACTACACCCTCCAGCTCTACCTGCCACTGTAGGGGGTGACGATGGCAGTGAGGGGGCTTCAAGCGTCAGCAGCCAATCTGCAACACTAGTCCCGCCACTTAGGCGCAGCACCAGGGCAACGCCTGGTACAGGTGCCCCAGAGGAGGATGAGCCTCAGAGGCGGCTGGGCATAACGCGCAGGAGGCGCACTTGACTCTGCCCGAAAAACACAGGCACAGGCTGACTATAAGCCTGCCATTGACTTGCACACTGCAGTATGAAGGAATACTGTTGGTTGTAAATAGTTGTACAGATTACCTTTTTCTTGTGAATGAAACAAATATATTTATTTTGCTGCACACATTAGCCTTGTGTGATCATTACATTTTGCATGCAATTGTGATATGTGGGGTGGGGGTAGAGGGTGGGCTAGAAATTGTTCGCTGTGATGTGGTTGCGACGTCTGTGGCCTTCAGCTGGGTTCTCCCCGCGTGCATGGTGCGCATGTGCTGGTGGCCGGTCGTCCCCTTCTGATTCACTGCCTGAGATCTCAACAGGTATCCGGCGCTTGGTTGCAATGTTACGAAGCATTGCACAGACAGCCACAATGCGGCAGCAGGCAGCAGGACTGTAATACATGGCCCCACCTGTCTTGTGCAGTATACGGAACCTGCTCTTGAGCAGGCCAAATGTCCTTTCTATACAGTTCCTTGTCCGGATGTGCGCAACATTGTAGCGCCGTTGCTGAGGTGTGGCAGGGTTGAGGTAAGGGGTCAGGAGGTATTCCCGTAGGGCGTAGCCACTGTCACCTGAATGAGAGGAGCAGATGTTGATTGCCTGTGCAGCGCAGTGCCTTCATTGCAATGTGACATTGTCGACAAAGTGTACTTACCAAGTAGGTGTCCTTCCCCAAACTCTCCCCTGAGCAGTCGTGTGTGGAGTCCGCTGTGCCTGAAGATAAAGGAGTCATGGGTACTCCCTGGGTACTGGGCGACAATGTCGGTGATGATGGTCTTGGCATTGCAGACCATCTGTATGTTGAGGGAGTGGTAGGACTTCCTGTTGCGGTACATATACTCCGTGGCAGCTGGTGGGCAGATGGCGACGTGGGTACAGTCTATGCAGCCGAGGACATGGGGAAAATGGGCTACATTGTAAAATTGAAGTTTTGTCAGGTCCAATTCCTGTTGGCTCGTGGGAAATGTGATGTGGCGGTGGAGCTGGGTGAGCATGGCGTCAACGAAAGTGTGGAGGCAGCGTGACATGGTGGGCTGGGATATCCCCCCAGCAGCCGCTACTATGCCCTGGAAACTGCCGGAGGCCAGGAGGTGCAGGCTGCACAATACCTGCACATGTGTAGGCACCGAATTGTTCCGCCTTGTTGGGTGCTGCATGAGGGGGTCAAGTTCATGTATCAGCCAGATGATCATTTCCCCATTCAGCCTGTATTTAGCATATATCTGTTCTCTGGTTTGGCCCAGCAAGGTGACCCGCTGCCGGTAAATCCTTTCCTGCCTCATGCGTCTCCTCCGTGCTGCTCGCTGTAGCCTTCGCCGCCTCACCACCATGTACATTCCTGGCATTGTGGAACGCCTAATGCTGCTGCTGAATGTCCTTATGTGTGATTGGTCAGGCCTGGACCTGTTGGTGATTGGCCAACTGTTTTTCAAATTTTTGTTAATCATGGCTTTTATGGTTACCACCTGCTTTGAGTTGTCCTTAATTTGCGCCGCGCTAAATAGCGATTTTGGGTTTTTCCGCTATTGTATATTTTTCATGAATGCCGATTGAGAATATATTGCGTTTCGCTATTCATTTCGCAGATTCCGTGGTTGGTCGCTATTTCCGTATCGCTAATGCGCGACTACCGGGACTCTGCGACTATTATAGCGTAATCGCTATTATAATCGCTATTCTGTGTTTGCGAATTCGCTATTTTGTACTTGAATACCGATTCCGTTTTTTGCACCCGCAATTGCATTTTCGCAGCCATTGCGGGCGCTATTTCGCTTCATGAATCAGGCTGATAGTCTTTCACATGGATTATCAAAATGAGTCAACAGGGAATAGCTCTTCATCTCAATAGTCACTTTAGATTGTGTACTTTAGGATAAAGGCATATAAGTATTTTTCATAGGGGCAAGCGCTCGGCCGTTCTTCTGCAGTATTATTTATACTTTTTAGTGAAGCATCTGGAGTGCGAGTTTCACATACCTTACATACATTTCTCTTTCCCTTTTCTTCGTTTGTTGTTTTTGTTTACTGGTCAGAAGATTCGAGGATTGCAGGACCCTGGAAGTGGATCCCGCGTAGAGCTGGGGAGAGGAGAGTAGCCGAAGATGTCACTGGGTGAAGAAGCTGGTGCAGACTGGAGTCCAGAGGAGTTTTCGTCACATCGTGACAAGGCTAAGCGCAGCCTCATGCTCGGGTGCAGTTTAAATACCACGAGGAGCAAAAATGGCCACCACAGCACGTGTCCTTTCGAGATAATGCTGGGATCTCGGCTATCCATGTAGTTACAGTTTCCTCCACTGCCACCAAGGAATTTAAAGGATTACATAAAAGACAGTTCCTTCACTGCCACCAGGGAGTTAAAAACACAGCGCATCATGATGTAAAAAAACACACTGAAACGTGACATAAGTTAACTACCATGGGATCACCACTACCACCAGCGCAGAATGCATGAGAATGAGGATCTCTACAGGAGTCCTGGCCACCAGGTATGGGTTGGGGTATATGTAACCATTGGCACAGATGAGGATGTAACAAGGCTAATGCTCATGGTGTCAGTTAAAAGCCCTGACTTTCATGAGGCTGTGCTGAGATTGGAACCCTAAGGTCTGAAACTAACCCAGCATATCATGGAGCCCAGCCACACTGCCGGACACATCTTAGGCCCTGTCTTCACATTCTTCAAAGGCATCAAGATAATCACACCAAGTTCTGTTATCTAGACCGACCACACAATTGTCATTTTCACAATCCACATCCATCAACACAGATTACCCCCTTACAGAGGGCCGTGCATGCCAACACTGGAACAACCTTGCAGAGGTGGATTGAATGTCTACTCTCCATGGGAACAAACCGGAACCCACGGGCTCTTGGCATGCAACAGTGAAAACCTAAAGAAGTGAAACACCAACTGAACCGACACTCAGGCCCACAAGAAACAAAGCCACACAGTAAAAACTAGTACACAAGACTGCTATCTCACAGCAAAATGACAAGGCGATACTGCAAACCACTGGAACCTAAATGGACTACCAGCAATGGGATAGTGGAAAACTATGATTTAAAGGCAACCCAAAGAAAGTACCACCACCTAATCCAAGAAATCTAGAAGAATGCCCTTTTTGAACAAATATAAGCCAGCTTCAACAGCAGCATAGAAATCTCATTCTAATCTGAAGACTTCACGAAGCAGGCATCCAGGGGCATGCCCTTGAATGAATGTGCTCTTTCCTCACCAGAAAAACCAACCCATCAAAATGCTCCTCTACTCCTTTGAAGCAAGAGAACTCACCTACAGAGACCTACAAAGCCCCTTGCTCAGCCTGACACTCTTCAGCATCTACATGAGTTCACCTGCTGACATCAAATGGACTCACATCATAAGCATCCTTTCATACGCCAATGACACCCAACTGATACTGTCCATTTTGGACAAAACACCCAACACCAGGAACAAGTTCCCTACAGGCATGATCGTAGTGGTCACCTAGATGAAATCTAAGTGCCTCAAACTGAACTTGGACAAGACAGAAGTGAGAGAATTCAGGAGGCTCCTCTCCATGGGACTCCACCTGGTGGCATACATACATTCGATCTACCCTTACGACTAGCTCACAAGTACAAAAACTCAGACTCATCCAAGACAACAAACTGGGTGTGGCCACCCAAGTCAATGGCGTGGCCTCGTTCTGCTTCAACACCATAAGCATGCTGAAGAAGTGGCTACCAGACAACACCTGAAAACAATCACCCAAACCCTCATCACCAGCAGACTAGACAATGGGAACACCTCGTACGCAAGGATAACCAACCAGCACACCAGAAAACCGCAGATTATCCATAACTCAGAAGCTAGACTAGTCCTCAACCTCCCACACCAAGACCACATCACACCACACTTTAGGGAACTTCACTGGCTCCCGATAGACAAGCAAGCACGCTTCAAACTCCTCTCCTTCACCTAGAGCACTCGACAACATAGGCAGTGCCTACCCGAATAGCGACATTCATTGCCACCAACCTTTCAGACACCTCAGCTCTGCCGGTCTCTCATTATCACACTTCCCACACATACACAAAATCAGAGCGGGAGGTCACACATTCTCATACTTGGCTCCAGAACGATCTCCCACAATTTTATACACACATGGTGTCTAATGGGAGTAAGAAACCCAACCAGACACATACTACGCCCCAAATAATCAAGCACATACAAAAGTACGCCTGGTGAAAAGGGGAGGGATATTATTGTTCTATGTGTAAAAATGTTTTCCTTAGGACAGGAACCCTCACCCACCTGAGGGTGGCATGCTTCATCATTGGTTTCCCTCCTCAACCCAGCACCAAATGGTACCTGGTGTGGGCTGCAACTCTCCAACAGAGAGGAGGAGCTGAGGTGTTTTTGTTGCAGATTAGTGCTACGTATGGATGAGAGGTAGAGTGCTATATATATAAAGAGCGTAATGAAAATAAAATTACCTAATGTTGGACTGCATGTCAGTTTATTTCTAGGTCTCCCAGTGGAAAGGGTTAGAAGAAAGCAAAGGAGCAGAGATTTTGGAATAAATGCTCCCTTCATAAGGTTAAAATGTTGCTGCCCTGTGGTGATCGAGCTCTGGATTCAGTGGGCATTCATCTGCACCATTTTGTAAACTCATTCTGAGAAGACAAATGTAAGTATGAAACCTGGAGCTGGCCAATATGTAGTGGGCTAGGTGATACAGAAGATGGCCCATAATTTCTTTGTTGGGGTTAACTGTCGTACCATAATGTGGGAATTCTACTCTTTCTCAAGCGTTAATAGGTCGCATAGACAGCGAAGATGCAGGCCTCCCTCTTTGCTTTTCAGTCCTAGAATGCTATTCTGCATCAGCCATCTTGAGAGTAAGCTTTCCCTGTTGCCACATGCAAGCTAATGTGATAATGCATTCCTCTATATCTCTTTGCAGCTCATTGGCGCACGTCTCTCAGCGGAAGAAGATGCTCATCCTTGTCAGGTTGGAAGCTGTTTTTTTTATGTTTCTCTACCATGCTTTTTGGTATTTTTGAAAGCGTCCTGAAATCACAAAGCATCTATTATTGATTCTGCCGCAGCTCGTGCTTGGGATGTGGCACGCATGTACACCTTTGTCTGTCCATTAAAACACCTTATGCTTTATGAGTAGCTGGGTGAACTATAATATCAGAGAAATGTATTAAGAACCATCTATTAAAGTTTGTAAAGCCTAGAAATGTTTGCACTTCTTTTATGGTGGTTGGTGTAGGCCACTTTAGTGCGGCTACCACCTTTTTTATGGCCCATGGTGATTCCTGAAGAGGATAAGAAATACCCCAGATGTTCCACTGATTGTACATGAAAGGAACATTTTTCTAACTTGGCAAAAAAGTTATGCTACCTGAATCCCTCTAGGGCTGCTCACACATCTTTCAAATTGCGAGAATAAATAAGAATATCATCTATGTAGATGATTGCTCAGATGTCCAAAAAGTCTCGTAGAACTTAACTGATAAAAAAAACTTGAAATGCTGCTGAGGCGTTGCTGGGCCCAAACGGCATTATTTTATACTCAAACAGTCAAATTTTGTTCAAAAGTCTGTTTTCCATTTATCACTTTCCTTGATGCAATTGAGATAGTAGGCCATCGTAAGTCCAATTTTGTGTGAGTGTTGAACCTGATCCAAGAGCACTGGTATGAGCGGCAGGAGATACCTGTTTTTAGAGGCAGCTTTATTAACCGCTCTGTATTCAATACTGAGCCAAAATTCCCCATTCTTTTTTGGCACATAAACAATGGAGAATAGATGGGTGAGGTACAATGACAAATAAATCCTACGTCTAGCAATTCGTCCAGGTATTTCCTCAAGTGCTGGGTCTCAGGTTCGGTAGGAGCGTAAATTCTGCTGCAGGACAGATATGCTCCTGATATTACATGAATTTGGAAATCAAATGTTCGGTGCACAGGTAATTGTGTGGCTTGTTTTGAGTCAAAGATATCTTGGAAGTCCTGATAGACATCTGGTAATTGAATCAATCCCTGAGCTAGAGCACAATGTAGAGGTACCGCCAAGGTAACTGTCCTAAATACTGAATTTATAAGCATATGGTAGGACATTCCTCTGTTTCAATGAAAGTATCGCAGTTACATACATGGTCAGGTGTCGTGGTGCTAAATACTGAGGGATCTGTGATAAGGCCTTTCTCGGTGAGGCAACCTCCTCACTACCAAGAGATCTAGTTGCCCTGATTGTGCTCATCAATTTTCAGGCCTGCCACTGTTCATCCTTTTTAAGCTTGGCTGTGCAATCCCACGCAAAATGCCCTGGCTTACCGCATTATAAGCAGAAATGCAGTCAACGTCTACGTTCTTTCTCTTCAGTTGCTAAAGGTCCCTTCACTTCTCCTATCTGCATAGACTCAGCTTCAGTTGTTTTTGTGCCTGTTTCCCTCTTTTCTGCCTTAACTATCACTACTCTGGTATCGCTGTGAGGTATTTTAATTTGCGTTCCAATATGCAGTGATCTAGCTTGACAACCAGGTTTATGAACTCAGTGCAGCCCTTAGGTTAGTCTACAATGTGAGATAACAAATCGTTTAGTTTGTCTCTCAAACCTTAGGTAAATGAGAGATTTTCTTTTTTCTTTGGGCCAATGCTTGAATAAAAACATGTTTAGCGGATAGTTTCTTCATGGCTGCTTTGAAGGCCGGGAACTTGTACAAACTAGGATCATTGGCTTCAGTTAGGGGAATGGACCAATTGATTGCAACTTTGCCCAAGTACAAAATCACAAATGCCACCTTGGCAGCATCATTACCCAAAACGTTAGGCTTACATAAGAAGTGAAGCTGGCATCACCCCATAAAAACCTCAAATTTGGTGCTCTCCCCAAGGATTATTTCTGGAGTTGCTAGAAGAATGGGAATGAGCATCGTAACAGTGATATTGAGCAGTGGTTGGGAGTAAATGTATCTCTGGGTGAGCCTTTCTTGCTAAGTGTCTCCCAGAATTTGGGGAGGATAGAGGACAGGCTGCAAGGTTTTAAATGAAGTTTCCTCCCATGGAACTTGTCTGTGTTTGTATCGCAATAATTCTCCTCTCAGCTTAGTATTTTCCCATTGTTACTTGTTCATTTCTACTTGCAAGTGATGTAGGGTCCTGCCTCTGGGGGTCTCCTGCCAAGGCTTGTGCTAAATCCTGGATATCAATATGCTCATGAGACTCCATGTCACCCAAAAGGAACTCTGATTTTTGTGGCTTAGCCTTCTGTCAAGGTGAGCTGCTCACCTGAATTCCAGGAGGTCCCAATGGGGCAACGCAGTACCATCTATCCTCTTGAGGACCGTCCTCAGTGGCAGTAGGAGGAATACTGTACTGGCATCGGTTCTGAAAGGAAAGGGGGTTGCGATAGAAAGAGAGTGAGAGAGAGGCTTGAGGTGAATCTGGTGATCTGGATTCTTCTCCTAACGTTGAGTAGTTTGCCACTGGAATGTAATTTTGTGATTTTGAGATGGACTGCTACTTCTGGTTTCAGCAGTACCTGCTAACAACACCCCCTCACGATTAGGGTACACAGAATACGGAACATGGATTACTTGTAACTTCAAAAAAGATCAGCCGATCTATTAGACATACCTAGCTTGGTAGTGAGACAAAATATCGAAATTAAAATATCGATATACAATAATATCGATGTTTTAATTTCGATGGTATAGAATATCGATGTCTAAAATATCGACAGACAGAATATCGTTTTTTAAAGGTATGTATGTTACTAATATCGAAATTTTCTAATATCGAAATTTTGTTTAGTGTTATGTATTTTATTATGTTGTTTATATGTTTGTTAAATATGTTTTGTAATGTATGTTTGAAAATTAGTAAATTTGTTTAAATTTTCGTTTTAGTATCAGAGCGGGTTGTGGGTTTATAGGGGAATAGGGTGGGAAGTAATTTAATAATAATTAATAAAATAATTAATATATTTTTGAAAATATTTTTAATTAATAATTAATTGGTAATTAATGAATATTAATTAGTTAATTACATTAACTAGAGTTAATGTTTTAATATATATAAATTTTTTATATTGTTAAATAATGAATTGGTAATTAAATAATATTAATTAGTAAATTAACTTAATTAGAGTTAATGTGCTAATATATTAAATTTTTTGTTATTGTTAATGAATTAATTGGTAATTAAATAATATTAATTATTTAATTAAATTAATTAGAGTTAATGTGCTAATATATTTAATGTTTTTGTTATTGTTAATTAATAATTAATTGGTAATTAATCATTATTAAGTGATTAAATGATGTGATTTATTTATGTGTACTGGGTTGTGTGTTTATAGGGGGAAAGGGTGTGATATAATTAAATGTAATTAATTAAAGAGATTGTATTTATTTGTTGGTATTTATTGTTAATTAATTATTAATTAATATGTGTTAATTAGTTCATTTATAATTACATCAATTTAGTAATATTAATTGTTATTAATTGATTATTAGAAGTTTATAATAATAGTTTTTTTTGTTTGTGTAGTGTGTGTTAAAGGGGGAGTAGTGTGGGAAGTAATTTTTACCCCCATGCTATCCAACGCTTTCCCTACTGTTGCACCCTCTGGAGTGGGAATAGTAATTTAAACCCTACGCTATCCAACGCTTTCCCTACTGTTGCACTCTCTGGAGTGGGAATAGTAAATTTTACCCCTATGCTATCCAACGCTTTCCCTACTGTTGCACTCTCTGGAGTAGGAATAGTAATTTTTACCCCTACGCTATCCAACTCTTTCCCTACTGTTGCACCCTCTGGAGTGGAAATAGTAATTTTTACCCCTACGCTATTTAACGCTTTCGCTACTGTTGCACCCTCTGGAGTGGGAATAGTAATTTTTACCACTACGCTATCGAACGCTTTACCTACTGTTGCACCCTCGGGAGTGGGAATAGTAATTTAAACCCCTACGCTATCCAACGCTTTCCCTACTGTTGCACCCTCTGGAGTGGGAATAGTAATTTTTACCCGTACGCTATCCAACGCTTTCCCTACTGTTGCACCCTCCGGAGTGGGAATAGTAATTTTTACCCCTACGCTATCCAACGCTTTCCCTACTGTTGCACCTTCTGGAGTGGGAATAGTAATTTTTACCCCTACGCTATCCAACGCTTTCCCTACTGTTGCACCCTCTGGAGTGGGAATAGTAATTTAAACCCCTAAGCTATCCAACGCTTTCCCTACTGTTGCACCCTCTGGAGTGGGAATAGTAATTTTTACCCCTACACTATCCAACGATTTTCCTACTGTTGCAATATGTGGAGTACGTATATATATTAATTTATATGTAGAGTTTTTAATTTATTTTAAATGTATATGTATTAGGTATAATTTTTAAATATGTTTTAATGTTTTTATTTAATATTTGTAAAATGATATGTATTTTAAAATTATTTTTACATTATTATTAATACATTTAAAAAAACTATATTTTTAAATTCGATATTTTTGTACTACGATATTAAATATTCGATATTTTTGTACTTACCTTTATGAAGATATAACTCCGATATTTTTGACTTTGATATTTTTGTGTCAATATTTTTGTATGTAGATATTCTGTCTGTCGATATTATGTCATAGATTCACCTAGCTTCACAGCACTTTCACATAATGCAGTTCCTCAAATGAGCATTTTTTGGTTTTACACAGTCCCTCTCGAATGTTGACCAGTGAGTTTTTGGCATTAATCAAAGTCTCTCAGTTGGGCACTCACAGTTCTTGGTTAATCACAAGATGCTAATCATAAAATAAACATTGTGTCTGGAGTTATCACAGTTCTTGGTTAAACACAAAGAATAAACAAAAGAAATTTAACACAGGAATAATATGCTGGGTTAGTAACAACGATACCGCATTTGTGCACATAGTCTTTCACATGGATTATCAAAATGAGTCAACAGGGAATAGCTCTTCATCTCAATAGTCACTTTAGATTGTGTACTTTAGGATAAAGGCATATAAGTATTTTTCATAGAGGCAAGCGCGCTGCCGTTCTTCTGCAGTATTATTTATACTTTTTAGTGAAGCATCTGGAGTGCGAGTTTCACATACCTTACATACATTTCTCTTTCCCTTTTCTTCGTTTGTTGTTTTTGTTTACTGGCCAGAAGATTTGAGGATTGCAGGACCCTGGAAGTGGATCCCGCGTAGAGCTGGGGAGAGGAGAGTAGCCGAAGATGTCACTGGGTGAAGAAGCTGATGCAGACTGGAGTCCAGAGGAGTTTTTGTCACAACGTGACAAGGGTAAGCGCAGCCTCATGCTCGGGTGCAGTTTAAATACCACGAGGAGCAAAAATGGCCACCACAGCACGTGTCCTTTCGAGATAATGCTGGGATCTCGGCTATCCATGTAGTTACAGTTTCCTCCACTGCCACCAAGGAATTTAAAGGATTACATAAAAGACAGTTCCTTCATTGCCACCAGGGAGTTAAAAACACAGCGCATCATGATGTAAAAAAACACACTGAAACGTGACATAAGTTAACTACCATGGGATCACCACTACCACCAGCGCAGAATGCATGAGAATGAGGATCTCTACAGGAGTCCTGGCCACCAGGTATGGGTTGGGGTATATGTAACCATTGGCACAGATGAGGATGTAACAAGGCTAATGCTCATGGTGTCAGTTAAAAGCCCTGACTTTCATGAGGCTGTGCTGAGATTGGAACCCTAAGGTCTGAAACTAACCCAGCATATCATGGAGCCCAGCCACACTGCCGGACACATCTTAGGCCCTGTCTTCACATTCTTCAAAGGCATCAAGATAATCACACCAAGTTCTGTTATCTAGACCGACCACACAATTGTCATTTTCACAATCCACATCCATCAACACAGATTACCCCCTTACAGAGGGCCGTGCATGCCAACACTGGAACAACCTTGCAGAGGTGGATTGAATGTCTACTCTCCATGGGAACAAACCGGAACCCACGGGCTCTTGGCATGCAACAGTGAAAACCTAAAGAAGTGAAACACCAACTGAACCGACACTCAGGCCCACAAGAAACAAAGCCACACAGTAAAAACTAGTACACAAGACTGCTATCTCACAGCAAAATGACAAGGCGATACTGCAAACCACTGGAACCTAAATGGACTACCAGCAAAGGGATAGTGGAAAACTATGCTTTAAAGGCAACCCAAAGAAAGTACCACCACCTAATCCAAGAAATCTAGACGAATGCCCTTTTTGAACAAATATAAGCCAGCTTCAACAGCAGCAAAGAAATCTCATTCTAATCTGAAGACTTCACGAAGCAGGCATCCAGGGGCATGCCCTTGAATGAATGTGCTCTTTCCTCACCAGAAAAACCAACCCATCAAAATGCTCCTCTACTCCTTTGAAGCAAGAGAACTCACCTACAGAGACCCACAAGGCCCCTTGCTCAGCCTGACACTCTTCAGCATCTACATGAGTTCACCTGCTGACATCATATGGACTCACACCATAAGCATCCTTTCAAACGCCAATGATACCCAACTGATACTGTCCATTTTGGACAAAACACCCAACACCAGGAACAAGTTCACTACAGGCATGATCGAAGTGGTCACCTAGATGAAATCTAACTGCCTCAAACTGAACTTGGACAAGACAGAAGTGAGAGAATTCAGGAGGCTCCTCTCCATGGGACTCCACCTGGTGGCATACATACATTCGATCTACCCTTACGACTAGCTCACAAGTATAAAAACTCAGACTCATCCAAGACAACAAACTGGGTGTGGCCACCCAAGTCAATGGCGTGGCCTCGTTCTGCTTCAACACCATAAGCATGCTGAAGAAGTGGCTACCAGACAACACCTGAAAACAATCACCCAAACCCTCATCACCAGCAGACTAGACAATTGGAACACCCTGTACGCAAGGTTAACCAACCAGCACACCAGAAAAACGCAGATTATCCATAACGCATAAGTTAGACTAGTCCTCAACCTCCAACACCGAGACCACATCACACCACATTTTAGGGAACTTCACTGGCTCCCGATAGACAAGCAAGCACGCTTCAAACTCCTCTCCTTCACCTAGAGCACTCCACAACATAGGCAGTGCCTACCCGAGTAGCGACATTAATTGCCACCAACCTTTCAGACACCTCAGCTCTGCCGGTCTCTCAATAGCACACTTCCCACACATACACAAAATCAGAGCGGGAGGTCGCACCTTCTCATACCTGGCTCCAGTAGCCTAGAACGATCACCCACAATTTTATACACACAGGGTGTCTAATGGGGTAAGAAACCCAACCAGACACATACTACGCCCTAAATAATCAAGCACATACAAAAGTACGCCTGGTGAAAAGGGGAGGGATATTATTGTTCTATGTGTAAAAATGTTTTCCTTAGGACATGAACCCTCACCCACCTGAAGGTGGCATGCTTCATCATTGGTTTCCCTCCTCAACCCAGCACCAAATGGTACCTGGTGTGGGCTGCAACTCTCCAACAGAGAGGAGGAGCTGAGGTGTTTTTGTTGCAGATGAGTGCTACGTATGGATGAGAGGTAGAGTGCTATATATATAAAGAGCGTAATGAAAATAAAATTACCTCATGGTGGACTGCATGTCAGTTTATTTCTAGGTCTCCCAGTGGAAAGGGTTAGAAGAAAGAAAAGGAGCAGAGATTTTGGAATAAATGCTCTCTTCATAAGGTTAAAATGTTGCTGCCCTGTGGTGATCGAGCTCTGGATTCAGTTGGCATTCATCTGCACCATTTTGTATACTCATTCTGAGAAGACAAATGTAAGTATGAAACCTGTAGCTGGCCAATATGTAGTGGGCTAGGTGATACAGAAGATACGAGTGTTTTAATAAAATTAACAAATGAATTTTATTTTTGCATTTTTTCTTGAGTTGTGTCATGTTAGGAATTAGATGGTCTTGCTATCACTATGGGAAGTGATTGAATAACACAGAAAGGAAATCTTTTTGTTTACTGTTTATACTACCCAGTCCTTTCTGGTTTTTCTGTAGAACTCTCTCCTTTGTGAGTTGGTTCTTTTTGGCTCACATAGTATTTCCTTACCGATTGCCTTGCAGACAACTTGGTGAGTCGCTTCATTAAGATACCTTTTTTGGAACTGTTGTAATATGCATATCTTTTCACATTGAAGAGTTTGAATGATGCCTATTCCTTTTGACTGTCCTGATATAGACCCTTTGTTGATGCATTTTTGACACTCTCACTTGCCGGGTCAAAACGTCAACGCAAAACTATGTTGGGTTATTAAAGATTTGCTGAACATAATGGTCATTCCTAACAACATTGGACTTTAATGAATTTTGGTCTCTGACCAGGCTTTTTGAAACATTCTACAATTGTCTGTTTGCCTTGTTGTGTATTATACACTGATTTACACTTTGCACAAGCACCTTTTCACTAAGGAGCACCCTTATCTTTGCCTACATTTTGTTTCATAAATTGTGCCCATTTATTCACCTCTCTCTTGTGTTCTACATGTAATGTAACACATAGTTAATTTAGAGTCGCATACATCAAAATTGTATCCAACATAATCCTATGTTTGTGTGGTATTATCAGTAGTAGCAGCACTATTTTAAGAGAGTGAATTTAAAAAACAGTTTTACATTTTTTTTTAAACTTGTGTCAAGTCAATACATCTTTATTCGGCAATGCCATAAACGTCATCAATAAAATTGTAAAGTACATGTAATTGTTCTTAAAATATTAAAATAATCACCTGTTAAGACGGATGTTTCCAACAAAGGTGCAAAAACTATGTGTAATAGTTACTGGAAAAATAATTCCTCAAATTCATTGCAATGACAAGCCATCATAAACCATTATTTCGTCCTCTAGGAATATTAAAAAGCAGCTTAAAGGAGTATAACAGTGCCATGAAAATAAAGTGTAAACACAGAGTGTGGCATTTTCCCTATCACAGTGGGATCATCTCATATCTCTTTCTGATTGCAATTGATTTCCTCATTAAATTAAGAACTGCAAAACATACTTCTTTCATAGTGAGTTTTTGTAAAGACTTCAGACCATCCAAATGTAACAACTTGGCCACCTTCTTTGACGAGAAGATTACAAAAAATTCTTCTTGCTATTCCCTCCCCCGAACTGGCTCACTTGGACCAGGATCTAACCATCATCATCTCTAATCCACCCCTGCCACCGGCCAGCCCTCAACCCTCCCTGGACATCTTTGGCCCTGTAACAACGGAAGAGGTAGGGGCAACCTTGGCCTCAATCAAAAGTGGTTCCCCCCTCGACCCTGCACCCCTCCGCTTCCTGAAAAAGGTATCGAGTACCATCATCCCCCCCCTCACGGCCTTAATCAACTCCTCCCTTTCGGAAGGTATAGTTCCCCTTAGCTGGAAAGCGGCAGCAGTTAAAGGCCTTTTAAAAAAAACCTCCCTAGACTCACAGGACCTCTCCAACTATAGGCCCATTTCCCTTCTCCCAGGAAATAGTAAAGTCGCGGAGAAGCTGGTTAACAAGCAATTGTCATTCTACTTGGAGAGCAATAGTCTATTAGGGATCTCCCAGACAGGGTTTCATCCAGGCCAGGGCACGGACATCGCCCTCCTGGCAGCAGTGGAGAAGGCCAGAAGCATTTTGGATACGGGAGGATCAGTGGCAGTGATCCTCCTGGACCTCAGTGCGGCCTTCGACACTGTAGACCACCTTACCCTAATCCACCGACTGGGAGAAATTGGACTGAAGGGTATGGCTTTGAAGTGGCTAAAATCCTTCCTATCCGGACGTTCCTTTCAGGTACGGGAAAATGACAGCCACTCACCCTTTATCCTGCTCCGATGTGGAGTACCGCAGGGCTCTTCCCTGAGCCCTACGTTATTCAACGTTTACATGGCCCCATTGGAGAAGAGGGTCAGCTCGTTCGGCGTATCAGTTATTAATTACGCCGACGACACCCAGTTGGTCGTAACCCTCTCACACCCCCACCAAACCCCCTCCGACCTTCACAGCTGCCTCTCCGAAGTCTACCGATGGATGAATCTTTCTTCGCTAAAATTAAATGGGTCTAAGACAGAGATACTGCTGATGGGACAGAAGGGGCCCTCCCTGTCACCTAACCTTTGGCCCAGCTGCCTAGGTAACCCTCCCGCACCCAAGGATGAGGTCAAAAGCCTAGGTGTATGGATCGAGAAGGACATGAGCTTTAAAACTCAAGCAAAAAGGACGGCAGGGACATGCTTTGGCTTACTCAGAGCCTGCAGGAAGATCTTCCCCTTGCTCCCCGAAACCGCAAGGAGGCTCCTCATCCAGGGTCTAATTCTGGCAAGATTGGACTACTGTAACGCCATCTACCTGGGAGCTCCTGAAACCACCCTTAACACTCTTCAGAAAGTCCAAAATGCCGTTGCCCGTCTACTTACGGACACACCGGCAAGATCCTCTGCTAGGCCAGCGCTGAAGTCCCTCCACTGGCTCCCAGTCAGAGAAAGGGTGGTCTTCAAGGCCCTCTGTTTGGCCCATAAAACCCTTAACAACAATGGCCCCCCCCTCCTGAAAGAACTCCTAATTCCCTACAAAGCGGAGAGAGATCTCCGCTCTAGTGGAGAAAATCTGATCTCGGTCCCAAGAGTCAAAAAGGCCAGGACCGGTGGCCGTCGTTTTTCGGTCCACACGGCCAAACATTGGAACCAACTACCACGGAGACTAAGGACAGAACTGAACTACCTTCAGTTCAGAAAAACTTTAAAAACTCTTCTTTTCCCGCAAATATAATCCCGTCAGATGGCAGAAACCTTTGGAGAAGCAGGTTTTAGCGCTGGGATGCTCTTCGAGTTACTACGCGCTTTATAAAACCATTAAATAAAATAATAAATAATAATAAATGCGATTTGAGTTTGGATTTCCATAACACTGGCCTCAAAAACTCAATTCTGGGTTCAGCATATAATGGACAAAACAAGGTAAAGTGACAAGTGCTTTGTTTACAGGTGTGATTACACCGGCGGGGGGTAAGTCGTGTGACCAGATGCATTGAACAGGAAAAGCCACTTTAAAATGTAACATAGAAATTGTAAAAAGAGTTAGATAGCAGCAGTGAACTGGGTTTGTTATCCAGCGTATGTATGGCTCTATGTTGGCAATGACAGACATTGTGACATATATGCTATTAGCTACCATGGATTGGGCCTTCTGTTGCCTTAAGATCAAACAATGGTTGAGAAAACACATTTTAACTTTATCTTTGGTTTCTGAAGTTATCCAGGCAGGGTTTGTTGCCATATCTTTCATACCTAGAGATTCAAAAGTTTCCTATAGGTAGGTCACCCAAGGAATTCGGGCCACACGATTCATTGAAAGACAATCGGAAATACGTGATTGGAACAGCGCTGCCTCTTGTTTTGTCCAAATCTTAACCCACAATAATAAAGGTGCCAGGGTCAGAGTGTCTTCTAAATTAGTAAGGCCCAATTCTTTGCAACATATATATGTGGCAGTCCCTGGGGGCACCATTAGAAGTCCCTGCAAAAAGCTATTTTACACCCGTCTGAGAGGGGTCTTTTTTGCATACCCCATAAACCTCCACCATATGCCCCAGCCACAATACATTTAGTTATATGGAGGTGTATTCATTCTTTCACTGGTTTCTGTCCCAACCTGTGGGAACATCTAAAAATTGCCTCAATGTTCCTTCTAAAATGTTGTACTCTGGCAGTTAAAAGTGTTTTCCAATAAAAGGAGGAAATTAAAGGAGTACCAAAATAGTTATAATCATTTACTTTCTCTAAAATAGAGTTCTCCACCACAAAGGTTTTTTATTTAGTACTACGTATGCCTCAGGTCATGATAAAAGACTTGGAGTGATTTATTCTGAGATCTAGGTTGCCCATTTATCTCGCAAAGGCAACCAATAGCGTTTGTGACCCATTTGCCGTGCGGGCCATTAATACGGTATCAACCACAAAGAGTAAAATAGTGATTAATTGGCTGCCTATCCATGCTATGTCCTTCCTTTCCTTGAACAGATGATGAGAAATTCTGTTAGTGTATAACAGGGAGGGGCCAAGAATACAATCCTGTATCACCACCTGTAAAGGTTTTATTTCAGAACTTGTTTCACCTTGTAGGCTGTACCGGACCTTCACCTTCAGATTGTGCTTTATGCATTTAATCAATAGTAAGAGATTGAGTTCAAACCTCATTGATTGCACAAGTTACCAGAGTTTGGAATGATTAACATGGTCGAAGGCACTGGTTAAATCTATGAAAGCCTGATTTAATCTATTCTGTCAAAATGCAATCGGTTTAATCCACCACCGACACTCCAGGAGGCTCAACACCAATTGTTTAGAGTCAATAGTATAATGTATTCCAAAAATACTTAGGCACAATTTGTGTTTCATGTTTAAGGCATGAAAGAAAAAAAAATCTTATTTCCTCATTCAGTAGGATTTGAGGGCAGAGAGATATGCAAACTTCTCAGGGACCTAGGACTGCAGCAAGGGGAAGAGCTAGATGAATATACTGAAGTGTTAAAAGAAAACCGTGAAGGAGGCTTCGAACTGCAGCCTTTTATGGTAGTGTTTTGTCACAAGTTTTTAAAGGACTGGAAAGAGAAGGGGCAAGTGTTGATTCATATGTCCCAGTTCTTCACATGTTGGTCGCAGAGGGCCAGTTTCAAATTTTCACTGACCAGCTGGTGAGGAAACAGTTTACCAGACACTGTTCTGATATGAACTCTCAAAAGAAATTACTGATGATAGTTGATACTACCATGGAAGAAGTTAACATAGAGGCAAAGAGTACTGAATCCTCATAAACTTCAGTTACATGACTTAATAACAAGTGAGTTTAGTCCAACAGAATAACTAAATGTGTCAAAGATAGGAAAGGAACTGAAAAGGATTTTCTAAACACCATAGATATTTGTTTTAGATGTAGTTGGCAGTCATGCAAAAGGAGAAAAACCTTGCCCTGAAAAGAATGTAGTGTGTAGATTGAGTGGGACCAAGCATAGGTTGGCAAGTGTCATCCTGGTGAATCATACTGAAGACCCAAGTGCACAGATTTAGAGGAATTCCAGGATATGCTGGTAGTTTCTTATAATAGGGTCATAAAGGGTGATCCATTTGTGTGTGTTGACCTATATAGACCTGCAGGTAGGAGAGAGAGGGTTGCATATTTTGTTTGGTTGACTCTAGGCCAGGATAACAATGATTGCACAAGAACAATTTGAGAAAACGTGGAGTGGGAGGGAGCTGCAATATACTGATAAGGCCACTGTTTCTTATAAAGGGTGAAAAATGTATCTTTTGTTTTCTTTGCGAACATACTACATTTCAAGGATATGAGAATCCAAGGCAAGATTTATGTATTGTATTGTATTCCACATTTATAGAGCGCACTGTAACCCTACGGGCATCCTGGCGCTAAGACACAGTAAAGTTGGAATCATCTGCAAAAGCTGCCTGCCGGTTACACTCTGGGGAAAAGCCAAGTCTTAACTTTCTTCCTAAACAACAGCAGCTCCTGTGTTTGCCTCAGTTCCAAGGGGAGACTATTCCACAGATGGGCAGCTGTCACTCCAAACGCTCTATCACCCATTGTGGTTCACTTGAACTTCGGGATGGTTGCCAGACTAGCGGCTGAGGATCGCAAGTTTCGTGCAGGGGCATACCAGCCAAACCTACCCTGAAGTGGCTGGGGCCCGGTGCCGTGAAGTGCCTTAAAGGTAATACACAGCGATTTGAACAATATCCTTTGGCTCACCGGGAGCCAGTGTAGCTCAGCTAGTGCCTGGGAAGTTGATGATCCGCGCGTTCTCTTTAAAACTAGCTTTGCTGCTGCCGCCTGGACACTCTGGAGCCACGATATCAGATACCTTGGAGATTCCAGCAGCAGAGCATTACAGTAATCCAGGCGGCTAAGGATGACACTCCTGACCACCGTGCCTCTGGTCTGAGGAGGTAACAGTGGTAGTAGCTTCCGAAGTCCTTTAATGAGCATTTAACAGTTCCTGACTACTTTATTGACATGCGAATGCAGGTTAAGCTTATTGTTAAAGCTGACCCCCAGATTACGCACCGTGCTCACAGGTACCAGAGGGCCATCCGTGGGGAAAGTCCAGAAGTCCGATGGCAGAACTGACAGCACTCTGCCCACCCCACAGTGCAGAATCTCTGTTTTTTCGCAGTTAAATTGCAATGCATTGTCTCTTAACGACAGTACCATTTCCCGCATACACATGTGAAAAGTATCTTGGGGGTCCGCCTGATCACCATCCAGGGACACTATCAATTGGGTGTCATCGGCATAGTTAACAACACAAATATTGTGGGCTTTGATGACATCCATAAGCGGCCGCATAAACACATGAAATAAAATCGGATTGATTGATGACCCCTGCGGTACCCCATGCCGGTTGTTAATAAAGTCTGACTGAAAGGGGGGTAGGGCAACGGCCTGCCGTCTATCTGCCAAGTAAGACTGGAACCATCGCAGAGCCGTGTTAGTCACCCCCACATTCTCCAGTCTCGTCAACAGGGTGACGTGGTTTACCGTGTCGAATGCGGTGGACAGGTCCAACAGGATTAGAGTCGCTGATTGTCCCCTGTCCGCCCGCATCCGAAGATTGTCCAACGCGGTAACCAGTGCTGTCTCGGTCCCATGACCTGGTCGGAAGCCAAACTGTTCATCCCCCCAACTTATTATTGCCTTCCAGAAAGCCCGAGAGTGCTCGGGTGACCAAGCGCTCAATTATCATCACTGAAAATGGCATCTTGACCAATTATTTGGAGAGCAATGGAATTCTGGATGAATCACAAAACGGATTCCGGCCTAATCACAGCACGGAGTCCGCTTTGTTGGCCGTTACTGAACAACTGAGGGCGACACAAGATCTGGGTGGCACGTCGGCTCTGGTCCTGCTGGATTTGAGTGCGGCGTTCGACACGGTCTCCCATAAGATCTTACTTAGAAGACTATGGGAGATCGGAGTCCGAGATGGAGCCTTGGATCGGTTCGCGTCCTTTCTATCTAACCGCTCCTTCCAGGTCCATGCTCCACCGTTCTCATCCAGCAGGTTTCCATTGAGCTGCGGTGTTCCGCAGTGGTCAGCGCTCAATCCCACGTTATTCAACGTATACGTCCGTCCTTTGGCAGTGCCGGCCAAAGAACGTAAGATCAAATTAACTTCCCACGCGGACACTACGCAGTTGATTTTTTCCTTTTCCATTGACATCGAAACTGATCAAGCCAAATTTCAAGACGACATCCTGGCCATCTCTAGTTGGATGACCATGAACTGCCTGCAGTTGAATTAATCAAAAACTGAGGTACTTTTGATCGGCAAGGAAACACACAAATGGGACGATCACTGGTGGCCCTCCACCTTAGGCCCTCCCCCCATTCCCAAGATGGAAGTAAAAAACCTTGGCATTACTATGAATGACTCACTTTCCCTAGAGTCACATGCAAAAAGAGTGGCTGGCGTATGCTATGGCCGCCTATGGCCGCTTAAACCTATCTTGGGCTTTTTTTAGCCTCCTGTACGCCAGACTATTGTCCAAGCCCTTGTTTTATCTCATATAGATTATTGTAATGTACTAATGTTGGGTTCTAACCGGACAACTATCAACAGACTCCAAAGGGCCCAAAACGCTGCGGCCTGCATTCTGTTTGCTCTGCCTAAACACTGCCATACGTCTCACATTCTGCGGCGCTTACACTGGTTACCGGTGACACAACGCATTCAATTTAAGGCCCTCTGCCTACTACATAAAATCCTCCATTGTTCTGGTCCCCTAATTTTGCCAGATCTGTGCTCCTCTCATGTTCCCACACGTGCCCTCCGCTCAGCGGATCTTCATCTTGCCTGTACCATTAAAATCAGAAGGAGCAGAGCGGGAGGCCGCTCCTTCAGGTATCTGGCTCCGAAACTGTGGAATTCGATCCCCCTGGAAGTGCGTGCCATAAACAATTATTTGGCATTTAGAAAGCAAATTAAAACGTGGCTGTTTCCCTCTACCTAAGACCTTTACATAACGCCACGTGTCTTCTCCTGGGGCTAAGTGGCTTTGTTTCAAACTGTCTGCTAGCGCTGGGACGCCCCGTTGCTGGGGTAGCCATGCGCTACATAAGCTTTTTTAACATAAACATTAACATTTTTTGTACTCAGCTAAGTGTTCCCTCCACATGGCTTTAGCCTCGCTGGCGTACAGACTTCACCATTGCCTTTTGGCATGTTTACATTTAAGCCTGAGCATCCTTAATTCATCAGTATAACACAGAGCGGATGGTTTTCCCTGCATCCTGATATTCTTCAGTGGGGCAAGCTGATCAATCATACTAGTTAAATGATTGCAAAAAGCGGAATAGTTCTCAGTTACTGGCTTCCCAGGGTCAAAAAGGGACTCTAAATGAAGTACATGAGCCGATTTGGTCCTCTTTAGAAGGGTCTACCTCGGAAGCACTTTTCCTCTATAGATGTGGGTCTGGTCCTTGTAGCTTGGATGACTTTAAATTCAACCAGATGGTGATCTGGCCATCCCACTGGTAGGACTCTGCCCATTATTATTGAATTTTCACCAGTGTATACCATGTCTAGAACATGTCCCTCTATATGAGTCGCATCTGGGACCCATTGTAGAAGGTTCAGGTTAGGACTGGATTGAATAAGATTGTTATAGGTGGTGTCCATCCTCCCGTTGGGACAAAGGTTGAAGTCACCCAATATCAGCAGTCTGTGGTGAGTAAGGGCCATGTTGCTGATCACGTCTGCAAGCTGCTGCTGCTGTTGCACCGTGGCAGTGCCCGGGGTCTATAACAGACCATGCCAGTCAGGATATGCCCTGACTGGTCTTTCATAGAGAAACCCAACATTTCTATATAAGCAACCTCATCTATGTCCAGAGGGGTGATATCCCAGGAGTCTTTAAAATGTTCCTGGTCGTGCCACCTCTGCCACTCTGCATTGGCTTATGGAATGCTTTAAACCCTACTGGGCAGGCTAGCCCCAGCTCAAGCTCCAACCCTGGCTCTGTCCATATTTCTGTCATAAACAGAGCATCAAGTTTGTGCGATTCAATCAAGAGTTGAATCTCCGTGGAGTGTTTGGGGAGTGACCTTACATTAAGGAAACCACACTTAATTTCCCCCCTGTATGTGTCCCCTCTAAGAGATCCAAAGCTGATGCGCTGAGACCGTTTATCTGCTCACCTATATCGCACAGCTGTTCCCTAGTGTATCCATATCCAGGAGTCTCTGCATCTGTGCAGTATAATCCGGCATAGTGGCTGGCACTGAGCGCGACTGGAGCACGGCCGTACGCAGACGGGCTTGACTTTGGCGTGCCTGCTGCGCGCGTCCACTGCGCGGTCACTCCAGCATGACGCAATATAGGCGCCACTGGGCGACAACTAGAGAGCAAACCCCCTCACCACGACGGGTCCACTCGTTGGTAGTGCGCTGATGAGTAACAAAATTTAAACGACATCAGCAGTATTAAAAAGGGAAGGGTAAATTCAAATTACAGAACTTTAAAACAATTTAAAAACGATTGAAATTCCCCCAGGATTTTGCTAAGAAAAGCTGCCACACTGAATGTGCAAGTGCGCTGGAAGTAATTGCGCAATATGCAGAGTAAAGATAAAATCACAGCCCCCCAACCGGTAATAGGAATAAACATTCTGGGTTAGTTCCATGAAGGCTTGTTCAAGATGGTTTTGAGACCAGGGGCTAAAAACTAAGCATTAGTAGTAAAAGAGAAAAGGCTCATGGGAGAACTAGTGGTTAAGTTCTCCAAGGTGTTTCATGGTGACTTGGATATAATTAAATGGTTTAAGCACAGGATAAAGCCGAAAGATAATGCCAAACCAGTTAAAAGGTTAAGAGGAGTACACTCAGCCTGAGGCATGACCTGTAAAAGGAACTACATGGATTGTATGAACACTGCATCATTGAAACCGGTGGAGTCAATATTGTGGTTTTCTCCATTAGTTGTGGCACATAAACAAATTGTGAAATGTATTGATCTGCACAGTCTTAAGAACGAGATCTGGATGAAACTCACACTCTGTCATAATCAATGGAATGTTGGGACTGCTGAGAGGTGCTAGATGGTTTACTAAAATGGGCTTAGCTGCTGCATACCACCTGGAAGAACTAGAGCCAGAACTTGACACCTTACTGCATTTGATCCTCCTATTGGACCATTTCAATATTGTCGCATTCCAGTCAGCTTGGCCTAGACAGCTTCTGTTTTTCACAGGCTCCTGTCTATCTTGTTGAAGGAGATCAAAGGTGTAGTTGTACCTCAAGACAATATTTTCATTTATTCCAAGATCATCATGAGCACTATTCCATCTCAGACAAGGTCCTGTCTATTTTCATGGAACATGGGGCAGTAATTGTAAGAGATAAATGTGATTTCTAAAAAACAAGGTTAATGGAATTTTTGGAGCATGTGATTGTGGAACCACATGCAAGTGGTCAAAGCAGTGGTTGGCGCATCACTGCTGAAGTACGAAAGTACCAAGATGGCACAAGTCCTTTCATGGTTTATCCCTAAATATGCCTTCAGAATCAAATGTTTATTCAATATGGTGAAGAAGAGTACTTTGTTCAGCTGGAAATAAGAATATTAAAAAACATTTGAGTACAGTTGTGAATATGAGTGAATTGGATGTCAGTGGATGGGGAGGGCACATTATTGAGGGGCTGGGGGAAACATTGTTAACTTGTAAAATGGAATATCTGCGTTTGTATATATAGTTGTCTTCAAGTTTATGCTTGTGTTCCATGCTTTGACTTCTGGACTATGTTCTGTTTGTCATGTTTCATGATATTCCTATAACATTTTTTTGTAAAAAAACATTTGAGTGGATTAAAGCAGAAATAACAAACTTTAAGTACATCAAATCATTTGATCTGAGCTTACCTTGCACTACCATAGTTGATGCCAGCAAGTCTGGCTTGGGGACTGTTGTCACTAAAATATGGAATGAGAAGACGTGACTGTCAGTTTTGCATTGTGAATGTTAAATGAAACAAACATGCACTATTCATTCGGAGAGAAAGATCTACTAGCATGCTGTTTGGCTATAGAAAACTCTCATAGTTATATAGGGGCAGGAGGTTTTTTATTACGGACTGATTATAAGCCGCTAATCCACATCTTTAGTGGTGAAAATGTGAATTCTTTAACTCAGACAATTGCCAGGTTGGCCACCAAAATGCTTCAAAATCAGTTGGATTCCAGGGAGTAGAAATGAGAGAGACAGTTTCTTTGTCAAGATTCCCAATGGATGTGGCCAGTGAGGAGGACTCAGAGAATTATGTTGTGGCTTTGGTCAAATTTCAAACAAGTGAAAGTTTATGTTTGTGAAGGTTGGTCCAAGGAAAACAATGTAAATGTGAGCATCCTGCCCTTCATTAGGGTTGTTGACACAATTTCAATAGAGGATAGAGTCCTTCAACTGCATTACAATTTGGTACCACTATTCATTGAAAACTGGTTTTATTATTGGTACACATGAGAGCTACTTACTGTGCACGATGAGAAAGAGAAGCGTGTATGATGTTTTCTGGTGGCCAGCAGCAAATAAGGATGATGGGGACATAGTGAAGGAGAATGTGGCATATACCTGTTGTGAGAAAACAAAACAAAGGTTGATAAATCCCCTTAATAACCGAAACATAGGGGTGGGTAGAACTCACTAAGTTTCACTCCACCTAATTCTGCAGAGATTTTTGTTTGTTTTGTGTTTTACAACATTCTTTATTATTTTCACTGAACAGTCAATATTCTCTTACATTTATGAATTAAACAGAAATATCGTTATTGATCTTGTCACAGCTTTGCATTTCTTTTGCGTTACATTCCCTTCAACTTTCCCATGCAATGCTCCATATATTTCAGAGAATATGAAATTAACATCCAAACTCCCGCCTCCCCCTGAACCAGCTGTTATCTATCTGTTATTTTGTGTGGTACCTTAGGTGTCAATTCCAGGTAAAATTATTCCAGTACAACTTAGCTTACATTCTCTTATTTCAATTCTATTCCGGGTAGTACTAGTTTGTATATTTGTCCTCTGGCTGTCCTCTGTTTCATGTCTCTATTCTCCATCAGGGTCCTGCTGTGTGTTTGGGGCTAGTCCTATCAGCTCTTGTATCATCATTCCCAAGGCTAGCAGCACCTCTGGTAATTTCTCATCCCTGCTCATTCTCATCATGTGCTCCTCCTCTGCTGTTGCCCATTCCTTAAGATCTTCCCTCCACTTACCTATAGTAGGGCCTCTTGGAGTTAGCCAGTGTATTGTTATTTGTCTTTTGGCCACCGTTAGTCCCAGTATTAAAAAATGTCTGCTGGCTTTACGCTTTGGGTTTCTAGGTAATAGTCCCAGGAGACAGCTCCTCATTTCTAATACAACTTTTTACCCCGTCACTCTGTTAAGTTTCTCTATTACCTCTATTCAACATTCTTTTATTGTGGGGCAGTTCCAAACCATATGTACAAAATCATCCTCCATGCATCGGCACCTGGGACACCTTGGGTCTCGTGCTGTGTTTATGGCATGTAGCCACCTAGAGGATAGATACCTCATGTGTATAATGTTATATTGTATCTGTTTAAACCAGGCACATATTGATACTTTGCGAACTTCCCCATGTATATGTGCCCAGTACACCAAAGTCAGTGGCTCTTCGCTGGCCATCTGCTGCCTCTCCTCC